>NW_027182290.1:34727805-36144403 GCF_029961685.1 Aristolochia californica
ACATCTTCTATGCTCATTTGATTAAGATTTCCCAAGGAAGACTGGCGAAATCGTGACTACAAGGATCTATTTGTATATTCAACTCAAAGCTGAGATGAGCACCAAAGCTGTGAGACAACATAGAAACCCTTACCAATCTATACTAGAACAACCTAAAACAGATCCACTGGGGGGAATTTTTGGTGGGAACCTACCAGTTTATGTGTAGAACCAGAGTCATTGATGGGCGGGTGGTTGATCATGTTGTGTGGAGTTGATAGGGAATCTCCATGAGTTCCTCAGAACCTGTAGTTTTGTTGAAAGCACCAGAAAACTGTGGTCTGAAAGCCCTTTGGATTATTGACAACTGTTTAGTTTTTTTTTTTGTTTTGTTTTCCTGAGATAACTCGTGAAAAAAGTGTGCTGCTTGAGATGTTGGGCCTACATTGCAGTTCCAGACAATTTAATTGAAACTAGAGAAGTCCTTTTCCTGAAAGATAGTTGTAAGAGCTTATTGATTTTGAACAAATGGGTAGGGCTTTTCACAAGATTATTCGTTTTTTTAAATTGATAGATGCAATCTTACAGGCTGAACCTTATTGGATGTGATGATTGTTGATTATCACTGTATGGTTAAGTGGTGTTCAGAACGTTTCGTGAAATTCCAAAAAAACTTTTTGTTACTTTTTTTAACTTCTTGATTGTCAGCATCCAAAGCACTTACTCTTGGAATCTATTTTCATTCAATTTCTCTGAAGAACATTAAAAAACAACACAGAGTCTTTTCTTCCTCTCAAGTTGCACTGTTTAACTTGGAGGATTGATCTGTTACAAATTACGTCAATAGTTTTCTGTTTAATCACCTTTAACGGATTTTCTTATTGAATTTTTTTTGTAATTGGAAAACACATCCCTTTTGACTTGTTTTCTTGCAGTTTGTGCCTTCTCAACTTATTTTTTCATCGTTTTTTATTGTAGCAATAAGAAGAAACTCATTTTCCTATCCCTCTTTAACTCTTTGTTGAAGAAGAAGAATTAGGGTGAACGTTTTCCCGTCACTTGAATAGTATACAAACTTCAGAATTTTTTGGTCAAACGCATAATTCTCCATTTGGTTTTTTTCTCTATGGTTAGCTTTTGGGACAAACACAGCCCAAGTAGCGGTTATTTGATGACACTTGCAGGATAATGGTCTTGTGCCAATTGTGGAACCTGAGATCCTCCTTGATGGCGACCACTCAATTGATCGGACCCTCGAGGTGGCAGAGAATGTCTGGGCAGAAGTTTTCTTCTACCTAACACAAAACAATGTGGCGTTTGAAGGCATCTTATTGAAGCCTAGCATGGTAACCCCAGGTGCAGAGCACAAAGAGAAGGCTTCACCAGAGACCATTGCTAAATACACGCTGAAAATGCTTAAAAGGAGGGTACCACCTGCAGTCCCTGGCATCATGGTAGGTTATCTAAAAGCTTTCTGCCCTATCTATTCTTTTCTGAACTACACTGTTTTTGTGTGGCGACTGAAGGTTATGCTCCTCGTTGCTCTAAGCGGATTTATATGTATGTTTTGAACACTGATTAATCAATTTAGAGAAGTAGTCTATCTCATGCTTTAACAATGATAGATAAGCTAAGCATTTAGGCATCCACAGTTTTCTACCTCCTCATATTCTTTATTTATGCTGACTTGTCATTTCTATATCCTCTTATTCATTATATATATTGACTTTATCATTTATACATCCTCTTATTCATTATGGATACTGACTTTGCCATTTATACAGTTCTTATCAGGAGGGCAGTCTGAAGTGGAAGCTACACTGAACCTGAATGCTATGAACCAAAGTCCAAACCCATGGCATGTCTCATTCTCGTATGCACGAGCACTTCAGAACAGTGTATTGAAGGCATGGCAAGGACGCCCTGAGAACGTTGGCGCAGCGCAGAAGGCACTCTTGATTCGTGCCAAGGCTAACTCTACCGCTCAGCTTGGTCGATATTCAGATGGAGGTGAGGATGAAGAAGCTAAAAAGGGAATGTTCGTGAAGGGTTACGAATATTGAGATCAACTAGAAACATCATCTCAGATAGTTATGTCCATTATAGTATTTGTAGAGCAACTTGGAGAAGTATAGCTTCTCTTTTTTTTTGGCAAGATTGATGTTTTTGAATAATCATATTTTGTCAAAAAGAACGTCTATGCGGGCTTTAGACGTTTTCAGTTATATACAACTCGTAAGTATGGTCCTTTTTGGTTTGCAAGGACCTCTATTTTTTTCTTTATTTTTTTACATCAACAAGTAAATGATCCTGACCACAATCTTAATCAAAATCTAGATTTAAAAAAGAGTAACTATATCCTTTTCATTTCTAAAATTTGACTTAATTGATGAAATTCATCATAGGAGAATGCGACTACTCCCGGTATTGCTGGAAATGTAAGTAATATATATCTTGAGGGTATCGTAGGCATGTTTAGGAATATGAATTAGATAAATTAAATTGCCATTCTATTCTATGTGGGACATCGAATTCGCGACATAGACGCAGCCTTGGTTGTTTCTGGAGTCTTTAAGCGACCTTCGCCCTCGCTTCGGAGTTCTTCTATTGTATCATACCTTTGACAGAAGTAGGGTTTTTGTCTGGTCTTCATTCATTTTGTGCGGAACTCAACTAAGGAGCAGCTAGGGTTTTTATCCTCTCATCTTTTCTGCTGCTAGACGTTTCAGGGTTTTACATCTCGGATTCGTCCTCGAATGGCTACCCTCCAACAGCGTTCCTCCAAGACGGAGAGCTATGTCGATAATAAGCGAAAAGACGACATCCGCATTGCCAACATCGTTGCCGCCCGTGCCGTCGCCGATGCGGTCCGTACGAGTCTGGGTCCCAAGGGAATGGACAAGATGATCTCCACCGGCTCAGGCGAGGTCATCATCACCAACGACGGTGCTACCATACTCAACAAGATGGATGTCCTCCAGCCCGCTGCCAAGTTCCTCGTCGAGCTCTCCAAGTCCCAAGACATCGTGGCTGGGGACGGAACCACCACCGTTGTTGTACTCGCCGGCTCCCTCCTCAAGCACGCACACACTCTGCTCTTCAGCGGGATCCACCCCACAGTTGTGTCTGACGCCCTCCACAAGCTTTCCCTCAAAGCCAACGATATTCTCACTGCCATGGCCGTACCGCTCGAGCTTTCCGACCGCGACGCCCTTTTAAAAGCTGCCGCCACCTCGCTCAATTCCAAAGTCGTCAGCCAGTACTCCACGCTCTTGGCGCCGCTTGCCGTCGATGCGGTGCTATCCGTCGTTGATCCTGCCCACCCCGATCTTGTCGACCTTCGTGATATCAAGATCGTGAAGAAGCTTGGTGGAACTGTTGACGACACCGAGCTTGTCAAGGGCCTTGTCTTTGACAAGAGAGTGAGCCACTCCGCCGGGGGCCCGACCCGTGTCGAGAACGCCAAGATTGCCGTGATTCAGTTCCAAATATCCCCGCCCAAAACTGACATCGAACAGAGTATTGTGGTATCAGACTATACTCAAATGGACCGCATCTTGAAAGAAGAGCGAAACCACATTCTGGGTATGATTAAGAAAATCCGAACCACTGGATGTAACGTGCTTTTGATTCAAAAGTCAATTTTGAGAGATGCTGTGACTGATCTTTCCTTGCATTACCTTGCGAAGGCGAAGATCCTCGTGATCAAAGATATCGAGCGGGATGAGATTGAGTTTATCACGAAAACCCTAAACTGTCTTCCGATATCCAATATCGAACATTTCCGTGAAGAAAAAATAGGATTTGCCGACTTGGTCGAGGAGGTCTCTCTAAATGATGGCAAGATTGTTAAGATCACTGGAATTAGGGATATGGGTAGGACTGCCTCGGTACTTGTTCGCGGGTCAAACCAGTTAGTGATTGATGAGGCTGAGCGGAGCCTGCACGATGCTTTGTGTGTGGTCCGTTGCTTGGTGAATAAGAAGTTTCTGATTGCCGGTGGCGGAGCTCCAGAAATTGAAATGTCTCGCCAGCTCAGTGCTTGGGCTAAGGCGTTGCAAGGGATGGAGAGCTATTGTGTCAAATCTTTTGCAGAGGCACTTGAGGTGATTCCATACACTCTGGCTGAAAATGCAGGTTTGAACCCAATTGCAATAGTTACAGAATTAAGAAATAGGCATGCTCAAGGGGAAATTAATACCGGGATTAATGTCCGGAAGGGCCAAATTACGAATATTCTGGAAGAGAATGTGGTGCAGCCATTGCTTGTGAGTACGAGTGCAATCTCATTGGCAACAGAATGTGTGAGGATGATTCTGAAAATAGATGATATCGTTACTGTGAGGTAGACCATGTTAACCGGATGGATATTTGAATGGGACAGCTTCCAAGTTTTTCTTTTTGTCTCTAATGTGTGTTGTAGAATTGCTGTGAAATCTACTTCCTGAATTTTGCTTAATATTTATTTAGCGTTCCTGACAGACATGAATCCTTATTCAGGGTTTCGTTTCTTTTAGCTCTGATAGTTGAGTCCATGTTTTGATCTCATTTTGTTTCGACTCTTTATGTAATAGGATTGGTTCATATTTTGCTCTGTTAGTACTAATATGTTGTGGATAGCAGGTAATTTTTATGTTCATTTGTTACTTTTGTTTAAGTAATTCATGTATAGGGGGGTTGTATTTAAGTGTGGTGCATTGATGGTTTATAGTTTTTATCCATCTACTAGGGCATCAAATTGAGACTCTTCCATGGTTAATGACAAATGGCATGCAGATGAACACAAATCTAGTGCGCAATGATTTTACAAAAGCTAAAAGTACCAGGAAGGAGAATTTCGGGATTTATTGACTTTCTATAATATTTTCAAACTCAAAAAAGTTTACGCGCTATTGTTCCTACTCACTTATTGAGTCATTGAGGTTGAACACCTTTGAAGTGCATTTACTTGAACGTGGGAATGAATTCTCACAGAGAAAGCATGTACATCTCTCATCTCCCTAGATGTTCTATTATTAAAAGGTATGATGCAACTAATATGTAGTGTATAGTTTTGTATTGTTGGTGATGCTGTTTGCTTCGTGTACTTGTAAAAATAATGTGAGTGCAGAATCTTGGCTACTCTTATCTTCAAAAAAAGCATGTTGGTTGCTCTATTTTGCTGGTTGTTGTGAAGTAAAAAATATATGTTGTTTGCCCGATATTGGTTAAAAGTTGTGACTAGTATCGAGGATTTCACTTTACTCAGGTAACTTAGTAGAGGAAGGCAAATTCTAGTTATCCTAAAGTTATATCTATGTCCAATATCATAATTGGTTATTGAGGTACATGTTGGGGGAACGTTTCTACGCTGTTGGAGGTTATTTGATTTCTTTTAAGGATTTCTTTCCTAATCCTTTTGAGTGGTTTAGAAATGTTGTACAGTCCTTGATTTCATGTTAATTAAGTATATAGCTGGTCTCAATTAGGATATTATATATGCACAGACAACCCACAAATCAGAATAGCTGTGTGTATCATGGAGACTCACTAGGCATTATAAGTTTCTGTTTTTTTTCTTCCACTAATCCTTAACTGTTGTGAATATTCATGAGGCGGCAGGTATGACCATCATCTATTAGGGACTTGGTTCTGGAGAAATCTCTTTTCTACAATCCCTAATCGTTTATGTGACTAATATCACTTGGCAGATCTCAACTTCCTATTTCACTATCTGCTTTGTTCATGGCATAGTAGCTTTAGTGGATTTCATTGAGCATGACCATTTATTGTTCATTTTAGATTCAACTGGGAACAGAATTGGACTTCCTTGCTACTTAACGTTGCCTGCATTAAAATATAGATAACCTCTCCCCTTACTAATACTTGACCATAACACCATTCAGTGGCTTTTCTAATAGTAGTAGAACCCATTGGAGGTGGGGTTGTACTAGATGAGCAGGAGAAATTAGAGAGAGCACAGGATTTGAAATTTTTACTTGGCATCGTAGGCAACTCTCAAGAGGATTTCTCTCGTATTTTGGCCATCTGGTCTTGATTTGTTTAGAGGTGGTATTTAAAATATAGTTTGTTTGGCAGTGAAGGTGTTAGGATTCCATCTGTGGAGTCGTCTAGTTAGTATTAGGACGATGTAGTTAAAAGGAGTCGAATTTGTGACTTTGATTCAATTTGTAAAGAAGGGAAAGGAGAAGGGGACTGGATGTAGTTGTATCAATGGTATTGAAAGACACTCCAGACGGGAGCTCTGTTTTTACCCAATAGTTCGACCGTGTTGTGTTTTACAGCTTGAACCTGCATCTCATAGTTGGGCGTTCAGCTTGACTTAGCTAAGACAATTTGTTTTGAAATATGTGGATCAGGACATTTTGTTTCAACCAAATTAACCTATCTTGTAACCCAAAGCAAAACATGGTTTAATTGGGTTAGATTGAACTTGAATGATCCAAAGTGAGACCAACTAGACCCAAATCTTATACAAGATATCAGGTCTAATCCAACATGGATGACTTTAGGGATACACTTCTGAAATCATTTAAGTGAGCCCTAATTCGATTGCCCAAGTGCGAAATTGAGTCGATATGACCATATTAAGGCTGCCCATTGGTATCAAGGTTTCTAAAATCTGATCTCCTTATGCAAATAGATCAATGCTGTACTAGATATTTATGGATGGAAAAAATTAAATTCTTATACATATTTGTAATGGGTATCATCTTAACCTCCTTTTAATTCGATAGGCAAGAGCTATATTCTAAAATTTCATATAAATTTTAATATAATTTTCTAGTGGAGCATTAATTGCTTCTAATTCCTAAGGGGGCTTAGTGGAGTGGAAAGTGAAAGTTAGTGAGAATGAATTACTTAGTGAAAGTGAATTATTTTTTTTTGTGTCAATGTGTTCAATAGAAAATGTAATGTAAAATATTTTCTTGTATTAGTGTGCACAATGAAAAATTTAGTGGAAACTATTCTGATAGATTTAACTTTACTTTTTAATTAATAAATTAAGATAAATAATTTAAAAGTTTTAAATAAAAATATTTAATTAATAAAAATAAAAATAATATACCTAAAGAAACATGGTTACTTGTATAATGTTTAGATACTTAGTCAAATTCTTACTTTTACAATATCAAAATTATCACTCTTAAATTAGTAATTTAATATATTATTAAAAGTCATGAATATAATAAATAAATAAATAAATAAATAAATAGGGTATTTTATTAATGAAATAATAACCTAGTAGCAACATTCACAAAAAAAGGGATTTGGATAAAGAATAAGGTAACCCAAAAAAAAAGGATAACATTCACAACGATAAACTGTAGTAATAACATCCATAATTTTTTACTTTATTATAAGAAGCTGAATTTCTAATCTTAAAAAATTCAACAAGATGATAAACGAAGTAGACCAACGAATAGAAAAACAAAAGGCGCAATTCTTTTTCTGAGTTAAAATTTTATTTTTCTAACCAAAATAACCCAACGTGATAAATCAATTGAAAACTTGGCCAATGCACCTGAGATCGAAAATCTCATCCTTGTACTACGTTACTAGTAAAAAACGCTCATAACAAAACATTTAAGCCCTCAATAGTAGGCAAAAAGAGAAAATAAGACCCAAACGGAAATTGGTACTTTTATGGTTCTGCAAACTAAGGAGGCACAAGCAGCCAAAACCAGCAACAACAATGGAGAGATCGGAGTTGGTAATACCCAGATAAAATGATCTAGATATGGACTAAGAGAGATCCAATTCCAAGTGACGAGTAAACTTGGTGGCCAATTTTCGGAGCATGAGCGGATCGGCTCTATTACAAAGCTTATTCCATTCAGTGCTCTGCAAATTGAGCTAGCGCTTGCAGACAAGGCCAAAGACATCCTTATCCTCCTGGGAATCTAACTCGACGAAAATCGTCTAAAGCTCGTTTCCATCAGGAATTTGTTGATACAGACAATAACCCCGCCATGTTCAACTTTCTAGACTTCTGCCAATGGAGTATATGTAGAAGGAGACTGAAGGGGAACCTTGAGCTCTCCTTTTCAGTCTTGTTTTGGCATTGCCACTACCTCAAAAAAAATATCTGTGCTACAAAAAGAGTCGAAATGGAATGGAAATAAGGACGAGGAACAACATGACGAGCCGAAAGAAGAAAGAGGAAAAGAGGAGTCTCAATGTTGAGTGTCGAGTGAAATGACAAATGAAAGTGAATTCACTTTTACTCTCTACTTACACAACACATGCTTTTGCAGCTAGTTTCCCAAGTGAAATCGATTGAGAGTCTAATGGCATGACTTAATTTTCTGGTCGAATGGTAATTTACATGCTTCCTACTGATCCGGTAACTGTGACCTGTCCTAGGTGGCGACCGGACATGCGGGCTTCTGGCGCGTACAACTAATGAAGCTACTTTGTCCCCTTGAATCGACCCTACATTTTAGTAGTCTACTTCTCTCCACTAGTTAGTTATAGAGGCTTTGTTGTCAGCCTTCCTCCTCTGTGACCCTAAGAGTTATTTATAAGATGTTTTGCAAGACAACTCTAAAACCCCTTAACATGCCCTATTCCGCGTTCTTGCGTGGCTCTATTGACTATGGCCCTCAACTTACCATGTCTCTGAGGTCCTTTGTTCTTCCCACGCCCCTTTGCTTAAGCCTTCAAAAGTCATAGATTTTTCTCTTCTTCGTTCCTATTTGTGAGTTTAAGAAATCGAGCCATGGGCTATGCATTTGTTTCATTGAGACGCACCGCTATCGCGTCATCCATGACTGACGGCATGACAACTCACTCTCTTGACTTTGATTGTAGGGAGAACAGGGGGTTGTGTTCAATCCCAACAATGACTTGTTTTAACTTTTTCAGTAGACTAGTAAATCAATTTCAATATGTTTGGTCCTCTCATAAAATATTGGATTATTAACAATAAATATAACCCCCCAATTATCACATTTCATGACCATAAAATTATTGACTTAAATCTCCATCTCAACCAAAATTGATTGTACCCACAAGAGTTCACTTACAGTATGCACCATAGCTCACTAGGTTTTTGCACTTGATCAAGTCACCCACATTTTTTTTCTTACTCTTCCAACTAAATTACCACCCCATAATAATAATATCTGGTTGTAGACCTATCTGATTTGATCTAGCATAGTCATCATAAGAAAAATCCCTTAACATCAACTTTGTTATGAGAAGTGTACCTTAACCTTTTTCCAGGAGCTTATTTTAGATACTTCAAAATTTTATGGACAACTTCTAAGTGTATTTGTGTGATGAATATTCTATGAATTGATTAACCACTCCTACTGCAAAGGAATTGTCTGGTCTTATAATCATAGCATAAAGTAACTTCCCAACTAGACGTTTGTACTGTGTTGTAGTCTTAAGTTCAGGGCTCTTATCATTATGAAAACTATGACTAACTTCCACGGATTTTTCTATAGGATGAGCACCCAATAATCCATACTCATTTACCATATCTAACACATACTTCCTCTAAGATAGGGCAATCTCTTTCCAACTTTGTGCTACTTCAATTCCAAGAATGTATTTCAACTGCTCCAAATCTTTTGTTTGAAAGTGTTTTACTCGATACTCCTTGACCTCTTGAATCCCGGTACAATTACTCTAAGATAATACAATATCATCCATATATAAAACTAGAGCCACAACCCAAACTATCTTTTTAACACAAACATAGAGTGATCATAATGGCTCCTAAAAAAATCCAAACTCCATAATTACCTTGCTACGCTCTATGACTTGCTTAAGGCCATTAATAGGTTTCTTCAACTGACCCACCAGGAAGTTGCTCCATGTAGACCTTTTCCTTCAAATCACCATAGAGAAATATATGTATGATATTGAGTTGAAAGAAGAGTCATCCTTTATTCATTGCCACACATATCAAAATTCAAACAGAAGTACGATAGGCACCTAGAGAAAAAGTTTAACACATCTACTCCAAATGCTTGAGTGCACTATTTTGCAACTAGCTGAGCTTTTTATTGTGCAATACTCTCATTTGCGATATACTTGATTGTGTACATGCACCAACAACCTACAATAGTTGTTCTGTAGGGGGATCGCAAAGACTCTATGTACCCATATAAATAACATCTTCCATCTCCTCATCCATTGCTTGTTATCATTGAGGAAAAGTTAGAGCATCTTGCAATGAATTAGGAATAGAAGATGTAGACAAGGACATGATAAGGTATCTATAGGAAGGTGATAAAGAACCAAAAGATACATGTTTATATATAGGACAAGACAATCATGACTTTCTAGCTTTCAAAGAGAATTTGGTCGATGTAAATCGGATTACCAAGGTGTGGAAGCAAACAAATGATGGTTGGACTAGAGTAGGGGCCTCATGTACTTGGATGTCCTGTGAAAGTGGAACTTCTGAGCCACGATATCGTTGTTGATACACTTGTAGTGGCTTAGGTAATGAATTCGAGGTACCTGTACCTAAAACATTCATAACAACTATAGGTAGTGGACTATCTACAAGTGGACGATCTATGTCCTCGAGTGGAAGACTCTTTGCCTCAACCTCTCCCACTTCCAACATGACCTCGTGCAGCTTCATATTTGTTGAGGGAAGAATTGATTAAGAGTAGTAGCATCAATGGTTTTGTTATCTATCTCATTTTTACTGCCCACTGCACCTTCGACATGGATTACATGATTGAAAGCTTGTTCAAGAGTTGATACATTTTTATTTACTTATAGCTGGGCTCAAATGACATCATATTCATATTCAAGATCATCAAGAAATTAAGCCACCCGAATTTGATTTTTCTCCTTGCGAAGTTCATCTGCATTTCAAAAGATACTAATCTCTTGCAAAATACCTCTCATTTAAAAAAAAAAAATCAGTAACTAATTGATCACCCCTCTGCATGCTGAAATATTTCACATATAGTTCATATATTTTGAAAAAATTTCTCTTTAGAGAAAGAATAGATTCAAATGTAGTCCATATTGCTTTAAAAGTCCCACAACTTATAATTTGATCACTAAACCTTTGTTCTATGTTGTTAACCAACCATGTTAATAATTGATTATCTTCTGCCTCCCAATCCTCAGCTATGGGATTAGGAGGATCTTCTTTGAGGTAATTCACCTTCCTTTTTACCTTTAGAAACATAAGAACAAACCTCGACCAATTCATATAAATCTATCCATTTAATTACACGTACCTCCTAACAGCCCCAAAACAACACACAAGCCATGCTGGAGTAATTTGATCAACACACAAGATACACCAGAAAGTTAATCCTACTTGTGCAGATTAGGGCATAAAAATGCTACAAAATCAGTAGTATACTATTAAGCCATGAATAACACCTGCTATCATCAAATTCACCAAATTAGCAATCAAAACGTCTAAGAAACGTAACTAATATATGGCTGACACAAGGATAGGTGATGCAGACAGCTTTTTCCCGTATAGAACCTTGAGATGACCCTCTAGGGGCAGTAATAGTATATTAAACTGTTCAATCAGTAGTAGAGAACCATGAAGAATCCTCTTGCAGAAATCGAACCCTGAAAAAATAGAAGAAAAAGTGTCAAAATAGGACTCCCCATTAACAAAGGTTAACAAATTTTGAATTCTGCAATTGAGCCAATGGTATAACATCTTGATGAGATTGTGGGAGCTTTCTGAAAAGCAGTTGGCCGATTAAAGTAAAAATCTATTATACAGCCGAGTCGACTTTGTTAATATTTGATAAATGAGAGATTTTCATTTTTCTAATGTTTCTACTCATTATTTGCTGCTTGCTGAAACTGCTAAAGCACAGTTCTCTGCCTGGGGTTTATGAGGGCTGGAAAGACGCATAAAGGTCACTGAATGGACATGAATATGGTTGGAGGATTTTTCTTTCAGTGCAAACTCTAAAAGCTATTGAATCCATTCGGAAGCAATTTTTTTCTCTGCTTAAGGACACTGGTCTGATTGAGGAGAATTCTGGCACATGCAACATGTGGAGCCATGACGAGATCTTGTTCGGGCAGTCATAGGTGCTGGCCTTTATCCTAGAATTTCCTCTGTTGTGATTAGTGATGTTTCTTGCAATTAATTTTAATGTCACCGAAACTGAGGTTGACAATCCCGATTATGTTTCTAACTGTTGGTTTTCCAGTCAGTTGAGTGGTGTAGGTGGCTATGTCTGGTCTGAAATTGATTGCATTAGTCTTAGTATATTATCTACATGGAGAATGATATTGATTTGGGGTGAAAATGTACACAAACTTTACCAAGTGGCATTTTTCTGTGATCCAGATATCAGTAACTTTTATTTGTTCTTTTGCAGAATAAGGAGAAATCAGTAAAGTTGAAGACTATGGAGGATGGTCAGGTCTTGTTTCATTCTGTAAGTTCTTCTGTACCATTGTAATTGAAGTGGCTGGTGTTGCTATCTGAAATGATCTTCTGCTATTGGTGCTTTAAAGTTTTGCTTGTTTGTTTATTTATCTTTTTAGTTCTGTTTGGTTCAGAATTCAGTGAATGCTCGGGAACCAAAAATTCCATATCCATGGCTTGTCTTCAATGAGAAAGTTAAAGTAAATGCGGTATTCCTTCGAAATTCAACTGCCTTGTCTGATTCAATGTTACTACTATGTGGAGGATAATTTTCTTCTAGAGGCTTTGTAAGTTCCATTTGGTCACATCTCAGCTGAGATATGTTGCCTTGTCCATTTTAGTTCATGAACTGCAGTATATTTTTTTCTTTTCTAAACTAAATTTTATATTTTTTGCTTCTCTATTGCACAGGATGGATGCTTGAAAATGTTATTTGGTTACTTGGAGTTCTTCATGAAGTCTGACTTAGCGGATATTTACCTGACTCTAAAGCAAGAGCTTGATGAGCTAATTCATACAAAAGTAAGCTCTATCCTGTTTTACTTTAAGCTAGAAAATTATATTTCAGCCATTCAAGTCTGGCGTTTCTGGATAATAAGTGTCCAATGCTTGACTGACTGTCAAGTAAGAATTCAAATCAAGGAGATTACTGGTGCCCTTGGCTCAATGGCCACATGGAGGGCTTTCTAATATGAGGTCTTGGGTTCAAGTTTCACCAGGGTGTTGGGTTGTACAGTGTGTAATCAACATTCCCACAAAAAAAAAGGTGATTACTGGTACCCTTAAGTCAAGAAGATTAATTGTGCCACCTGAGTAAGAATTCTCTTTGTTGAAAGAGACCTTGATGCAAATCAGGGTTTACATGGACAAAAGAATTGGAAGATCATCAAGCTGAGATGACACACTTGATTGCAGTCCAAATGTCGATGGACGAAATGCATGGGGAACGTCTTGGGTGTAAAAGAAGTTGTAAAGGCTTGATGGTATAATCTGCAGATCGTAACAAACTACAGTAGCTTGGGTCTAAACTTACAGAAAATTGGCAATTCAAGTCATTGGATAGATTATTTAAGAACAATATGATCTCTGTATACTTTTCAATTCATTTTGAAAGGTCTTATTCCAATTACACTTATAACACCTAAAACAGGAAAGTAAAATCTTAGGCAACTTTGGTTAAGCCTAGCACTAAATTTAGTTCTAAAGTTCATTTTTATTATATTCTATATCAAGTGAATTAACTTGATTTAGACCAGGATATGATGTTCTTTTTATTTGATATCCAGAATAAGAGCTTGTGACACATTTCACATGGAGATTATAATTTAAACTAGTAATGGATTAAAATAGCTTAGAAATGGAAGTGAACTATAAGATGATTTTCTTACTAAATTGTGATGACTTGATTTCGTTGTTGTTCACTTGTCTTTGTAAAATATGCTGTTTTGGTTCATTTCTTGAACTTAGAATTAGTAACTTCTAGCTCATAGTTGGAACTTCCAAAAGTAGAATTAGCACTCCTAAGCTCATTAGTGGAGCTTCCCAAATGCTTTCTAGGGTTGTTGAATTTTCAGATTTTAGCCCCTAGATTCTTTAATTTGGACCTTATGATTGTTTTGAGCTGAAACAAGATTCCGATTTTTTTGAAAAGGTTCTTTGGGTGCTTTTAACTTTTTTCGAATATCTTACTTCAAAACATTTCTCATAGACGTCCAGAGTCTCTCGGTGTGGGTGTTTGCAGTCAAACCCAGTTGTTACTTTCCTCTAGATAGGAATCAGGTTTCACATTTAGATAATGTGAAAGGTGGGCTTTGCATTGTGTCTGTCAAGGAAAGGCACTCCAGTTAAAGAAAGACACTCCAATTGGTTACTTGCCTATGTTTCTTTTACATATGGCTAGATTCCTTGCAGTGTCTTATGCATTGTTTGTTGGTTTCTAAACCTTGTTTTGTAGATGTAAAGATTTCTATGTACACAGATGTCATCTGGTCTTCTTGCCTATTTAAATTTCTTTCTAAAGTATTTCTCTCTGGCAGCTCCTGAATCCAAAAGCAAACATTTATGTCCATGAACAACTCCTCTCAGCTATGAGGATACTGGTTTCGGAGGACCCACGTGAACCAAGACCCACGATGAAAGCTGCACCTTGTTCAACAGGTGGGAAAGGCGTTGGTGGAAGTAACTCTAAGAATCAGCTTCAAACACCGTTAGCCCGAACTGGTCATGAGCCTCCAACTTGCAGGACTAAGCAATTGAAGAACAGTATGTTCAGAGCATGTTTTGAGTTCCATGGCATGCAATTTGTTGGACAGCCCTTTTCCAGCAAAAAGCAAGCAGAAAAAGAAGCAGCAGTTGAGGCAAAGGAGTGGTTGATAGGTAGTGCTGTACCCGTCCAGAAAGATGTCAATCACATGTCTCTGCTGCTTAAAAAGAGGAAAAAGCAGCAGCGTAGACGGTCATAAATTGATCTATCAACAGCAAGCTAGAAAGGAAGAAATACCGATTCTTTTAAGAAGAAGGGACTTCTAAACTAGAGCTTGCTCCTTGCCCCGCATGACAACTGTGAATAGAGATAATTGTCAAAATTTCAATTTTCTGTTGTTCTGTGTATATACTGTCTTCACAGCTGTATCATTAATGTGAATTGGAACATCTGATGTAAAGACGCAACTGTTGAAGAGTCTTTCCAAGAAGTGTCTGGACATGTGAAGGCGATAAAACTTTTTTTTGTAACGTAATCATGGTAGACCAGGTGGTTTCCTCGTTTTTTTGTCGTTGGACTCAATACGCATCGGATGAGATTGGTTGTAAATTTATTTGTTTGGACGACGTCTGGTTCCGCCGGGGGGTGGGAGCCATAAGAACTGACACGAACGACCACCATTTTATTCCATAATTCGACAGATATTTGCGTGGATTTTCAGCATTTTGAGAGGTATAGATTATAGATTACATGGTCTGGGGATCCTTCTAATCAATCCTATCACATCAGCTGGTTCCAGGATCATTACGTCATGTTAACAGCAGAATTAATGACTTTTTTCATCTGTCGAATCTGATTCGGCTTTTAAGACTAAGAGTCTAATACTCATCCACTCTCCCCCACTTTTTCCCTCTTCCTTCCCAAAACGTACTCACGAACCGACTTTTTGAATCGCAAAAGCTTCGCCATATCTATCTTCACGTGCCATTTTTATTCTCTAGTGAAGACATATCTAATTATTGGCTCCAACCTTCTTTATTTACTCCATCTGATCCAATCTCCGTCGGTCAATTAGTCACGCTGGTCAATGGTCAAACGCCCATCACGGGCTCCGTTTTTTAAGAAGTGGCATTTTCGCGAATATCAGACTTCAGGACCCACCTGTTTCTTAATCATTCGGAACCGTGGGTTCCGCCGTGAGCCAGATTGGGTTGGGTTAAACCCTAAAGGCATGTAGACAGGATTCCTGACCTCTCAGTTTTCATGTTTAGCGATTCTGTTAATGCGTTCGGACAGCTAAAACCATCCAAACCTGGGCCCGCCAACTAAGCCAAGCCCGACAATGGATGTGGGCCCTCGTGTAGAGAATCCGAAATATCTGATTCGGTAGAAGGGACGGGTGGCGAGCCTGGAATTAGGAATCGGAGATTTTGAGCTTTATCTCAGTATCGAGTGTCGACAGTGGAGGCGAAGTGTGTTTGTCAACTAGTCCCGGGCTGGCTGGCAGAGCGGCAGATTTGACGGTGGCCCCCCCCTATATCTTGTCGATTTCCACTCATTTATTAATCAATGTCCACTTAAAAAGAATTTTTGCTGCAGATGGGTCCCACTTACATTTTCAGTTTTTTCTTCCTCGTCCTCTTCTCTCTCCTTATTTATTATTGGAGTCGCTTTTTTATACGAATCTGTTCTCTGCCCCTCCCCGCCACAGCGATTACGCCTGCCATCTCGCAACATCTGCCAAGTCAGCAGACATAAAAGCCTCCCCCCTCCACCCCCATTTGTTTGTTTTTTTTGCCTCTTCCCTTGCTTCGCTTCCTCTCGAGACCGCATTCGGCGTCCGAGGCACGTGAACTCTCTCCCTCTGTGCTTTCCTCCCAATTTACCTTCTTACCCTTCCCTCCCAATCCATCTTTCCCTATCCTGATTCCTTATTAAGGCAAAAAAAAAAAACATTTTAGTAAATCCTAAATGGTATTGCTTGAAGAAGCAGAGAAATATTGGGTTTCCGTGAAGAGTCATCACTTCAAGTATACCACAAGCTTACGCAATTTGGGGATGAGGTATTTAGGGAGAATATTCGAATTAAATAGTTAGGCCCATAATCGTACAGTACTTGAAATAATGATAAACATAGAAATGCACAGACGGACTGTTTGTCAGACCACGGTAGGGGGCGGTTCTCAAACCCCTTTTTAGCTATTTTTACCTCCTTCGCCGGCTCAACCTCATCTACACTATTTTGACCAAACTACCCATCTCTCCCTAATCCTAAACCTGGCTCTTTTCCTTTTATCTCGGTGGATCTCCTCCTCCTTTAACTTAGTCCAAATTATCATCATTGCTGAATAAATGAAAGTCTTCGAGAATCACAACCAGTCAGTCGAAATCAATCATAGATATCAGTAATGATGAAGATAATGATAACTTTTTTTTTTTTTTGTTTTTGACAAGTAACTGCTAATAATATTCTTAGTTAGTGTGATTGCCTCGCGCTTAGTAATGATGATTATGGAGTTCCGAATGGGTTTGTGTGACAACTAGCTGGGACCCAGAGCAGAATTGATGACCCTGAGCCCGTCATAAATGCACGGTAGATATAATGAACAAAACTGAACTGGCAAATATTCCATGACAAGGTGGTTATGATGAACAACCTAATCCTGAGAGTGTACGTACAGGATCCTTAAGGGAGGGTATTTGGGTCCTTTCGATACCATCAGGTGTTATATATTTTATTGATGGGTTTAAATGCGAGAGAGATATAGGGGCAAATTGGTGATCTAAGTGAAAAGGCGCTTTTTGCCGCCGTATCTAAAACACCTTAAAAACTAGCTTTGACCGTCGTACTCTCTCTCTTTGATTTCCTCCTCTTGGCCTCGTTTCTCTCTCTCTCTCTCGCGCTTCTTCGCCAAATCTTGCCTCACGCTTTCTGAGTCGGGTTTAACTCCTCTGTCACTCACTTGGGTTTTCGGACGCCTCAGATCTCCTCGTCTGTTGATCGTACAGCGCAGGCGGAGTATACGTAGGTGAATGGAAACGAATATACTCCGGTAAAAGTTCTTGCGTTTTTACTATTTTGTAATTCCGTCCTCTCTCTCTCTCTCTCTTCCTGGTTTTCATTTCCTTCTTCCTGCCTGCTCTGCAACGAAGGTACTGTAGGGAATCAATGTTCTTTTCGATTTGATAATTGTGATGGCTGGTTATATGTGATGATCTATTCTCTTATTTTACTTTTTTTCTTTTTATTTCTGACTTCAGAGAGGTTCTCTTCTCGACTTCCTTGATACTTTGTTCGATATAAACATTTATTGATGGGCGATTCGACGTTACATGCATTTGGTATTTCGTAACTCTTCTGCCAAACTTTTTATTATGATTCAGATCTTTCCTCGTATGCATTTATGTTTCGTGCTTTTTCTTGTTCGCTGAAACATGAAGCAGAAGTGTGATATCGTTAAGGTGTAGGTGTTCGAAGTCAAAGAGGAAATATTTTTTATTTTTTATTGTTTTGGAACAAACGTTTGGACTTTTGTTCGAGTTCCGGTTTCAATTGTTGATCTACTTATATTTTTTGGATTGAATTGGAGTTTTATTTTTCTCGAGCTCTCTAGCGAAGATTTCGTGTTGGAATTGGCTTTCGTCGGTTGCGATGCGTTTTCTCTCCCTGTACTGACTAAGATTTGTCCATTAATTCGCGTGCACGCATCAAGTAAGTGAGGCCGGTTTGGTTTCGTTTCTTTTACTGGACTCACTAGAAGTGTTTTCATTCTTCCGCTTCTTATTCACTTGTGGTCACTTTGGATGTTGCTTAGTGCAGTTAATTGATTATGTGAATCCTTTTATCTGTTTATTTAGAAGATGTAATATACTTGAGCTGGAATTCGTAAAAATGGTTTATATGGCAAATTGTAAAATCCCCAAACATGTGGTTAAATTTCATTATCTGCCGGAATTTCATCAAATGTTTGACTTTCTCGTTTGTTGGGATTTGCTTTGTGAACGTGCCTGTGTGATTCTCCCGCTGCTGGATGTTTAATGTATTACTCGACGATTTTCATGTTCTGTTGATTTCATGGTAAAAGTTTTACTGCCAGCAACTATGTCCGATTACATGAATCGGGTCCTTTTTATGGTTTTGAAGCTTCAGTTCGTGAAAGGCAGTTAGCTTCAGCTTTCATGTTCTCAAGACTCACGGTTATTGTAGGGTGGTTTTTTGTAAGTTAGCCTCTTCGAGTGTGTATTCATGTGTAGAATCTCTGCTGAGAGTTCGGACATTGTTATTGAGATGCACATCCTTGTAAAGTTTGTTAAACCATTTTTTATTAAGGAGAGAAAAGAAATTGTTCTCCACATGCCATGAGGAAAAGAAATCATTTTCGATGAAGAAATTATTTGAAACGATGAATACAATCAAAGGTGCATACTGTATGGTTATTTTTATACCAGTGAGAAAATTGAATTCATTAGAACAGGGTCTCTCTAGGGAGAGAGAATACAATTATGAGGGTACTCATTAGTGAGAATACAAAATCCAGCCAATGAATAAGGAATGAAAACTGAGAATGATAAGCTCAGAGTGGGAGGATGTCTTCAACAGCGAGGTGTTACTACTCAACCCCTGCTTGTGCTGAAGCATCAGCCATGCTTTTGGCACACTCCGAGTGTGAAGCCATGAAATATTTAGGTCTATACATAAATCTTCAAGCTCATAAAAAACACCTTTGGGCTTAACAAATATGCTATTTGCTTCATTGTATTAACTCACTGGCTGTTGTGGATTGATCTTTTTCTATCTGGACCTTCTGTTTCTGTGCCCTCTGGGCTTTGCAAATCTTTATCCAATTAGCATGCTAGGTTTGGAGTTGGACTAACCTTTAGGTTTATCTGACTGAGAAGCCAAATTAAGATGTCACCTGGTCAACCGTATATGATATTCATGTACATGGATCCCTCAAGCTGTACTGTTATGAAGCCTGTGAACTATTGTGGAGTTGTTCACTAAAAACAAGGGTAATAAACAGTACCTCTTGTTGGCACTTTAATTGAAGGTTGCCTTTGTTGATTTTTTTTTGTTTTGATTATATATCATGGCACACAGAAATATCTGGTGTCATCTATGAACATATTCAATTCCTTTATTTCTTACAAAAGAACACTGAGAAAAGTATCATGTTTCAGAAATGAATCTGGCTTCAGGTTTACCATAATATATATCACACATCTGTATTTTGCAGATTCATTCTATGCTACCATGTAAATGATGACACCCCTCTCGAATGCTTATATTATTATTATTGTTGTCTATACACAGGTAGCAGTCTATGTATGTCCAAGGCATGGGGCAGATGGAGCTTAATGGTCACCGTAAAATGAGAAGAAAGGATATTGTATGTCAAGAGCATCGTGAAATTACATGGTTGAATGATGTTGAGGAACTTGATCCATGGACAGCATGGGCCTACAAGCCCCGCACTATTACATTGCTGCTTATCGGTGCTTGCCTGCTCATGTGAGGCATTGAGCTCTTTAACTTCTAATGTGCATTGGATATCGACTTTTGTTGCTTATTCTTAGTTATGGACTAAATTTGCTCAAACCTTCTTTTAGTTTGTACCACCCAAATCCGAATAAAAACCCCAAAATAATTACACAGCTTAGAGGATTGCTAACCATTATTTGTTATCATACTCTACAATCAGGACACTGTTCATTTTTCAATGTTCATTGAGTTAAATCTGCACAAAATTGCTGTTTTTTTTTTTTTTGACACATTTTGGTTTCTTATAAGACCACATCTTATAGGAGTTACCTCTTAGGTGGGGTGAGAGCACTTAGTCATGTTTTTAAGGTGGAATATGTGACAATGGTGCTCAGTATAGGAGGTACTCTACTGGCTAATAAAGGCATGCATGATGGAAGGAACATTTTCTGGATTTTACAATGTTGTTGGTTCTAAAGATAGAGGTAGTTAATCCAATGCTCGATTTTACTTTCTTTCAGATGGGCTAGTGGGGCTCTTGATCCAGAAAACATTTCTCCTACTGATGTTGTTACATCTGTTAAGAGGTACTGCATTTTCATCTATCTGTTAATTTGGTGTATATGATTTAATATTTGTTCCCCTTTTTCTATTTGTTTGTTTTAACTTCATATGTCAAATTCATAATTGGTACAACGCCTTTTTTCACAGAGGAGTATGGGCTATGATTGTAGTGTTTCTTGCTTATTGCTTGCTTCAAGCACCTCCAACGTAAGTTTCAACCATCTTGTGCCCTCCCTTCTGTCTTGTAAACTCCTGTTTGAAAAATAATTGAACTGTATTTTGAAAGGTTGCTTTGCCCTTTTCATTTGTATTGGTATTGTCTTACTTCTTTAAGATGGTACTGCTGATGTTTTTAGTTGTTAACAATCATAGTATCTTAAGGTTTAAAAAAAGTAGTGTGTTTTTTTGACTCCTCACAAGCATAAAAGAGTGGTATGCATGGGTTTTCTTTAGGCTGCCTCATTTTGTATGCTTTGTCATCCTGTCACATTGATTTGACAGCCATCACATTTCATATGCATGATGATGGTGTTTTCTTGTTTGAGTTTGGTCGTATCCATAGTTTGGCTTATCTTTTTTAACTTTTGACTGCTATGTCCTTCAACCTCCTGTTCACCTCTTTCAAATCCACAAACACACTCAAAAAGAAAAGGAAAGAAAAGAAATTCTTATTGGATTTGTTTGCTAAAATGGATTATGTAGTTTACCCTGCTGAATAATATGGAAAACAATTAAATTATGTGGAAGTTTGTATGGATATATTCGTTGTGTTCTTGTTGTGCTTGCAAGTGTTCAATAGTAAGGTTCTCTTTTATATTTCCCAGTGTACTTATTCGGCCACACCCTGCAATTTGGCGTTTAGTTCATGGGATGTCAGTTGTTTACCTTGTTGCCCTTACATTTTTGCTTTTCCAGGTACCTTTTCTATTCTCTCTGTTTTATTAAATATCTAGAATTTACTTTTCTTGTATACACATCAAACTTGTTTACCTTGTATGCACATCAAATTTGTTTACCTTGTATGCACATCAAACTAGAAAATGTACAATTCTGCTTCTTTTCTATTTATTTGGTTTCTGTTTCCAATCAAAGAAATATAGTATGTATTAAGTGCATAGTGGAGAACAATGTGGAGTGGTTTTCTCACCCATTAAGAGAGGTTCAAATGAAAGTTACTTGAAGAACCTTGGGTAAAGCAGAGAAAATACGGTTCAATGTGATCATAACTGCTTATTACTTAGTTGATGAATTGGTTTCCCTGAACAGCATCTCCATGATGTCAATTGCAAAATTCTTCCAGATTATGTAGTTTGGGTTCCCATTTTTTCCACTTAAGTAGACTACATAATAAGACATTTCTTCCGCTTGCCCATTTGGATGGTGTGGTTTTTAATCAAATTAATAAGTGAAAGAGTGTAAGGCTTTGAGATTTTGATGACAAGGATGATTTCCAGAAATCATATTGGTACTAATTTGTCTTTTCCATGCTTTCATTGTTTCTTTGTCATTGTTATGTTATTTTTATAGTTAGGAATAGGGTTTTGCTATTGATAAAGATACATTTCCTTTATAACTATATTCACATCTAATTGAGTTTTTAACTGCAAAGATGACACAGTTAATATTTTTACTTTTTCAATTTTTTGTCTCCAGCAACGCGATGATGCTCAACAATTTATGAAATACCTCCATCCAGATCTTGGTGTTGGTACTGCTTCTGAATCTGCAACCTGTTACACTCTCTGTTTTATTGACAGTTAATGTACGTGAATAATGAGATTATTTTTGTCTACTTATATTTTATTGACTTTGTCACAGAACTTCCTGAAAGATCATATGGAGCTGACTGCCGCATATATCTACCAGAAAACCCCACAAGCAGGTTTAAGAATGTTTATGTATGATAACTTCATTCACTTTCCATCTTTTGATTTCCGCTATCAGTCCCTTAGATATGGCATCAAATTGAGTGAAAGCGACACTGGCTTATTTAAATTTCAGGAAACATTATTCGATGAGTTTGTCCTTGCTCATATTTTTGGATGGTGGGGGAAAGCTATAATGATTCGTAATCAACCCCTTCTGTGGGTCTTGTCAATCGGCTTTGAACTAATGGAGGTTGGCTTCTCTTGGTGCTTTTATTTGCTTGGTTTTTCTTGTATTTGGGTACTTTGAACTCTAATGTTAATATGTTGCAGCTAACATTTCGCCATATGTTACCAAACTTCAATGAGTGCTGGTGGGACAGTATCATACTCGATATTCTAATTTGCAATTGGTTTGGTAAGCAAATATTGTTGACCAATATGTTATTTTATTTATTGTTTTCTTTAATGATTTATTTTTGTCAAGAGGATAAATTGGTACCTATTGGCTTGGTTAGGTAGATTGGTGGTTATTCCAATTCAGTCAGCTCATTCTCCCAACTAAGCATCAGATACTTAGCCTGATCAATTGCTTTACATCTTGACTTTTTTTACTCAGGAAGCAGTATAAAACTTTGGTTGGTGCTTACTCTTCTCTATTTTTGTTTAATAATGCAGGTATATGGGCAGGAATGCATACTGTGCGATACTTTGATGGTAAAACATATGAGTGGGTTGGTATTAGTCGCCAGCCAAATATCATCAGTAAAGTATGTCCTTTGGCATGACTCTGTATTTTGCCTTTGTTTGGTTACAGTTTCACACTAAAAGCTAAACCAATCTTCCTGTGTATCTAGTTTAACATATTACTCTTAATTTTTTTCCACAATCATGTGTTAGTTTTTGTAGTTTCTGTAACTTATCGAGGTGTAAGGATAAACCTAATAAATATATGTTTCATCCTCCCAATTAAATATCTCTAGGTCATCGCAAATAATATTCAAGATCACTGTTTTCATTATTAGCATTCATTACCTGATCTATACTTGGTCAAAAGAAACAGGAAATAGGCTGAAATAACATTGGAATGTATAACAAACACAGAGGAGAGAAAACAGAGAAGGATGGGAATGGTGAAGTACAGGATAGGGATAAAATGTGAGAATGTTGTTGGTCATGAGATTAAAGCTAATTTTCATGTTTTTTCTTCTTTTTGGTACAAACTAAAAGGGACTGTTTGGTGCCCATTTTCTTTTCCTGACCTATCTCTTTGCTTCCTCTAAAAAGGTGAAGCGGACATTGGGCCAATTCACACCAGCTCACTGGGACAAGGATGAGTGGCACCCTCTTCTTGGCCCATGGCGGTTCATACAAGTGCTAAGCTTGTGTATTATCTTTTTAACTGTGGAGCTCAATACCTTCTTTCTCAAGTTCTGCCTTTGGATTCCTCCTAGGAACCCCGTGATTATATACAGATTGATTTTATGGTGGTTAATTGCAATACCAACCATTCGTGAGTACAACTCATACTTGCAAGACAGGTCTCTCTCTCTCTCTCTCTTTTGCTTTCTCTCTCACTTTCTCTTTTTGCTCTCTCTTGTTTCACACGTGTTTCTTTGTTCCAGGAAACCAGTAAAAAAAGTGGGAGCTTTTTGTTGGCTATCGCTTGCCATATGTATTGTGGAGCTCCTGATCTGCATAAAGTTTGGTCATGGTAAATTTTATACCATTAAATATATGTCACGTTTAATGAGTCTGCTATAGTTTGACAAATGTTTTACGACTCATTCTTTTATCTTCTCAGGGTTATTTCCCAACCCAATGCCTGCGTGGTTGGTAGTTTTCTGGGCAACATCTGGAGTGGCTCTTGTGATCTTTCTTCTGGTATGGTCATGGCAGCTAAATCGGACCTTAGGGAAGAAGAGGCCATAATGGTTTTGCCTTTTTGAGGGTAGATTATTATTTATTTCTTTTGCCGATTTTGCGGGATATTCTTCCTGTATATAAATGTATTACCTTCATGTTTTGTAAATGTTTCTGCCATTACTTGATCTGAATAGGTCTTAATAGATTTTCTTTATTACGCGCTCATCAGTTAGCTGCCATTTGAATTTAGCAATCTCGTTGTTGCATCGTTTACTTTTCACGATTTCCGGTTTGTCGTCATAGAAAAAAATATGGTTTCCTTCCTGTGTTTCCTGTTCGAGTATGAATCTACATGCAAAAATGTGTGTTATCATGGTGGGAAGGGCACAGGACAAGTTGATTTGTTCAACTTACAACAAGTGAAGGACATGAAAATGACAACTGCATGCTTCTTAATAGAAACCCCCTCTTCTTGGCATATAGTTACGGTTGCCCGTTTCTTCCGATCGGAAACGTTGAGGTGTGACCAATCAGTTAAAGCCACCACGACATTACGTACCAACAGTAACTGAGAAAGCCAAGATTGAATTTATTGTCCGATCATGATGAAACGACGTGGGCGCAGTTTAAGAGTATTTTTTGAAGTGATCGGTTTTAGCTTCTGTCAAATTATAAAAAAAAACAAAAAGATCCATAGGCATAAGCGCTGCATCTTTGTTTTATTAAAATCTAGTTATATGCACGAGAATCACTGTATTTAGTGAATTGACTCTAAAGCCTTGAAACAAAAAAAATAATAATTTCAAGTTCGTTATTCCCTGAGGTTTCACTTGTCGTTGCTTGAATTTTATTAAGAACCCTCTTCATCGTTTTCTTTCCATGACCTGTTCTGTTGTCCACATCATAGACGCACCGACATCTTGTCGAAATAACATATGTCAAGTATGAAAAACGAAAAAGTCACATATGAACTGATATTTCCTTGGATCAACATTACATTTACCAGCACAAACGCTTCTTGTAGTTAACGAACTGCTCTCCCACTAATGGCTTCCAAAAATTCGAGCCTTCTGTCTGCGTACAACATCAGCCACCTTTTTTTTATTTGCACAATGAGTTCAAGAAATCCCCTTTGGCAGCATCAAATCTTCAAAAACAATATATGCACTTGACATTTTTTTATAACTGCTTAATTAACAATTGGAGTGCCCAACTTGAGCCAACCTCCTAAATGTTCGAGAAGGGCTTTAGAGAAGGTTTCTTCTTCCAACTTGTCCTTCCCCTTACAATCTCTTCGTTTTTGCTCTCCCCCTTTATCTGGAGTAGATGTGTATACCTTAGTGGCCATTTCTGAAGGGAGCTCATCTTTCCGTTGCCATTGACAATCTCCGGTGCTAGAGAGAACCTTCTGACCAGTTCCGTTTCGTTGCTTTCTTCTTTTACAATTTCTTCATCAGGATGGCAGAGGGACTGGACCATATCTGAACTTCCGCACTCCCTTCTGTATTCCAGTATTATACTGTAAAGTTGGTGATTCTTCAAGAAGGAGTCGGGGATGGCCTGCAGAAGAAACAATTCCGTGTTTAGCCTTTCTCAACTCTTTGTATGCATTTCACTGTGGATGATAGCCCCACGAATGAACAAAATTGATTGTGTTTTATGGTTTCTTTTACCTCAAGCATCCACTTGACATACTTCACATTGTTGACATGGTGATTCATGTCCAAGTCACTCCTCTTTGGCTGCATATAGAAATTTAGGGAGGAAGAAATGTCGATTTATGAGTAACTTCTTAGGAGAATGAAGCTTTATTTGGTTGATTCTGTATTTGCATATACCTTTAAGTTGCAGATCACATATTTCGCCTTATCATCCAATTTCTCAATCTTATCAGAAGCCTCTTCTGGGATTGCCTGCCTGTCAGTAAACCAAGGTGAAATTTCGTCCCTCACTTCTTCTGGCATTTTGGAGAGGCGTCTGGTGTGTTGGTTCATCATCACCCAGGTACTGCACACAGAAGAACTCTTTTAGATATATGATTCGACTATATTGGAGAAGAGATGTAGTGAAAGAACACAGGCAATAAATTCAGGTTGCTCAACCTGGTACCACGAGCAAATACTTGTCCTGATAGATGGCTTCGAATCAACCAATCTCTTTGCATACCATTCTTCCCTGATGCTCCAACCCATGTGTCAATTTCCACTATCTCTCCCCTATAATCCAAGTTAAGAAAGCCGTCAACCCAGTTGACGAACATGATACCGAGAGAACAGTAGTAATCAGTCATAGACGAAGAACTCACCAGATGGGGTAGCTATCTACTTGGACTTGCATTCTGGTCACAACCCATATGAGATTATTTCTCAACATGCCATGCGTTGCACCAAATCCATCGCCAAGAAGACCAGACATCCAGACGTGATTCAACGCAGTTTCCTACAAGCTCAGAACAAGTCACGGATTAGCAAAACCCGGAAAACGTTAGTTGGGTGAATGAATGCTTTTTCATATCCGTGATTCTGAAACTCTAATAGAGAGAGAGAGAGAGCAATAGAGAGTGACGAGATTGAGAAATGAAAATTGGAACCTGAAGAAGATTAAGAATGCTTTCTAATGTTGCGGTCTTATCAGGGCCAACTTCATAGGACCTGATGACAACCGTTTGTCTGTACCCAACCCCACCTTCGATGATGAGTCCATGTCGAAATGGATCAACCAATTGCTTCTTGGTGGGGATATTCTGACGATACTGATCTTCAACGTAGGTGGGCTTGGCGACGGAGGCTACGGAAGAAAGAGCCGCCGCTGTGCTGGATGTATAATTAGGAGCCTCACCTTTACCTGTTCCTCCTATACTAGTGTTCCCATTGATCTTGATGGAGTTCATCTTTGGCTTCTGGGTTGACGGGTCACTCCCTCTGATGGCCCAAGATCTGACTCTATAAGCAAACATACAAGAGGACAGAGAGGCCATTGCTCGTCGTGGGTCTGCGTGTAAGAGAGACGAAGAGAAAAGTTTGAAAAGGCGGGAGGCGTTTGGCGATGATCTTATAGAGGGGAGCTGGCGGACCAGTCGAAGTGATGTGACGGTTGAAAGACAAACTTGTGAAGCTCTTGTCATAGAGAAAGATGACTAGAACGAGGCTCTGGGTTGTAGTGGGAGAGGGAGGGAGGTCTGTGGGCATGGTGGGATTTATGGTATTAAAGCATTGGGAAGATCGTTCCCAGTGCAGGACAAACTCATTGGTTGAAGGGGCTCTTGTCATTTGGCTGTGGGAATGAGGCTTAGCTGACACCACTCCCCCCATCTGTTCCTTCGTGCTTGGGCTGGAAATTATCGAACTGGCCAAACATTCTTCCTCTCTGTCTCTCTCGGTCTCTCTCTCTCTAGCAATATTCTGACTTCGAATCCAATCGATTTGGGTCCCTTTTGCTGGTTAACATAATGGGTAAGACCTCTTCCACGTCACATAGCGTTACACTCTAAAAACATCTCCAATGTGCTAAAATTGAAAGCTTTCTCAGGAATCATTCCCCTTAATAGAATCCAAAGACTCCAAGAAACCTTCTAATATACAATGGTTGGTGGAGAATTGTGTACCAGATTCCTCTTTAAATTACTTCTCTTCGACAGATTCTACAATCCCAATATAATAAAAGTGTGTTTTTTCCCTTTAAACTGAAGTTGGAACTCAACACTAGATTCTTACACCAGAATTTGTTGTCACTTTGAATCGAGCAAAGGAAATTCGAACGGTGTCTTTTCTTGGGCAGCCACTGGCGTCTTTGGTGGAGAAAACTGAGGACGCAAGACAGACAAGGATCGAATCAACTTGAGACAAATAAATCTCTCAAATGGCACGCACTGATTTGTATGGTGAATCGATAGGAATAACTTAGTCTCAATTACTATTGGTGCAGTAATTGGACAGTTGTATGATTTTGGATTTGACTTGTTATCCATACCCCAAGTGAAGGTAAATTGATGAAGAACATTTGAAAAGCAAGCTAAAGAAATTTGTTCAATACATTATGAGAAGAAAGTGTAGGTGACATTGCATTGACATTAGGTTTAGTCCCAATGTTTCACTTTTTTTCCTCTTCTTCTCTCTAAAAGTCTCTCTTCTTGCTATTTGCTCTCCAAATGACGTATCCATCTACGTTGACATTATGTATGCAATACAAACTTAAAGATCGAAACCATGATCCTTATGTTCAAATCAAATCAGATGAACAAAAAAAAAAAAAAAATCAAAGAGATGCAAAAAAATATAAAAAAACACAACCTTAAAAGAAGACACCAAATATACATAGTTTGACAATTGCCTACATCTATAGGACGAGAGTAAACAATTCACTATTGTAGAGAGTATTATAAAGAAAAACTCGCTTTATGGTTTTTATTCTCCTTCACCTTTGAGCCTTCATACTTAATACAAGCTTCTACAAGATGTGATAATCACAAATCTCATATGTTTTTCCCTTTTTTTATTCACTTAAAACCCTCTCCCATTATCCATACGAAAGATTGATCATATTGGATGCCAATGTGGGCCCTTAACTTGATGGGGTCCACGACTTAAGTGAACCAAAATAATTTAAGGGTTCAAGTCACCCTTTGACTTAACATTCTCCACCTTAATTTGAAGCTGACAAAGATATGAGTCACCTCCACCTTAATGTGAAATCTCTTGTTTTACTAACTCAATTTGGATATGTTTACTGTTATTAGCAAATTTGAAGGTTTTCTGGTTTATACAATGCCTGAACTTATCTAAATTCTCCAGTTTTCTCAAAAAATTAGCCATTGTCTTTCATATACACTTTTCCCGACCGAGTTTCATCATCTTCTTCAATGAGTTCTCTTAATTTGTAAAATCGGATGTTTATATGCTTGGTTCTTGTATGAAGTATTGGATTCTTTGTAAGACAAAAAAAAACTTGGCTATCACATAATATGTTCACCTTTTCTTGAACAATGCAAACTCACCAACTAACCCCTTCAACCTGCTTCTTTTGTTGCTTTAAGGTAGCTATACACTCTTAAATGACTAGTTTGATCTTCAAGTCTAGTGTCAATGAAAGTTGACAAGGAGATTAATGACCAAAGGAGAAAACAGCAACCCCTAGGCCGGCCGCCCTTGGCCTAGTAAGAATAATAATCCTTATGACCAAACAAGGATTAGCCAACAAACTATGATTCAGGGAGGCTCGAAAACCTAAGCACTCAAGCTGACAATGGTCACACCTGCAAGGGAAGCATGAGTGCCACTATTGCGTAAAGGAGCCAAGGGATGTGTATGTATGGTAGCAAGTGGGTCCAAAATAGTAAGAGGGAGGTTCGACAAATCACTCAAGCCAACGACCTTTGCAATTGCAATGTCTGAGGGGTGCCATTAGGGGTCTCACTTAGAGGACAAGCTCATAGCAAGAAAACTTATGTACATCTCAGTGGCTATCGACGAACTAATAGGTCCTTCGCATTTACCCCTTCATAGACATTATATCATCAATATCATGTACATAATCAAAATTTACATTGACCTCACATTCCTTTCATATACAATGCATATGTCAGCCCATTTGCGAGATTGCCTAGATACCTGCTATCAAAACTAACAGTTTGTGAAGTATTAGGCCTTGTACGAATCATAACATACAATAATCACCCAACAACACTTGCATATGGAACTTCATACATGCACTCTTCTATGTAGTCTTTGGCACAAATTAAAAAATAATTTAAATGGTTAGCCAATGGAGTACTTACTAGTTTGGCCTCCCTCATGTGAAAATGAGCCAACACTTTCTCCAAGTACTTCCTTTTTAACAACTATATTTTTTCTTTAGAATGGTCTCTCTTTATTTCCATGCCTAAGGTTTTTCTAACACCCCCTAGGTCTTTCATATCAAACTCTATAATTAACAAAGAGTTCAACTGTTGTACTTCACTCTTGCTAGAGACAACTCAATAAGTTATCTACATAGATCATAAGCAAAATAATACAACCATCATCAAACAAATGATAATAAACACATGTATCATGCTTGCTTCGGTTACAGCCCTACATGCCTTAACATGAATCAATCAAAATGTTTATACCATTATTGTGGTACTTGTTTCAAGCTATAGAGTGACCTTTTTAGTTGACATACACAATCTTCCTTTCCTTGATCAACACACCCATTTGGTCCTATCATAGATACTTCTTCCTCCGCATCACCATGAAAGAAAATGATTTTGACGTCTAATTGTTCAAGTTTTATCATACATAACAAATCATAACTAAGAGCATCTATATAGAAGTGTTTAATCACGCTTGAGAAAGTTTAATTGAAATCCACCCCTTTTGTGCATACTCCTTGGCAACTAGTTGCACTTTTTACAGTATCCAATTCTTCATTTGCCCTCTCATGTATCTTATAGACCCAATTGTTACCTTTGGCTTTCTTTCCTTTTGGTAAAGGAACTAACTCTCAAGTTTGGTTCTTCTGAAGAGATTCGATCTTCCCTATCATAACTCCAAACATACAACTCCCATTATCATTTCCTCTAATTGCTCTTTATATGAACATGGCTTATCGGATCCCATCATCAGGGCATATGATTTTCATCTTGGTATCTCAATGGTTTTTGTATACTTTGTTTTATTTTCTTTTGGTAGTAGAGTATTTATCATATGAAACATGTAAGCTTCAAAATGAGACTCTTCTACTTTTTATTTCCGCTCGCTTGTCTCCACTTGCATAAAGGATTTCTCTATCTCTTTTGTTTGTTATTTACCTTCATGGAGTTCTTTAAACATTGAGTTTTACCTCTTTCTCATTCCCTAGAAAAATACAATACTTTGATTTTACATCTAACTTGGTGCATTACTCCTTTGTACATATACATATGTGGGACATCTAAATATGCAAAGTAAAAGTAATCAACTGGCTTACCGATCCATACTTCCTCAGGTATCTTAAGTTCAACCACTAAAGAGGGAGACATGTTTATTATATAGCATGCTACATGAATAGTCTCTACCTAAAATTCTTTCTCTAAGTCTGCAAAGAGCCTCATGCACCTATATCTAAGAGTGTCTTCCTATTCATCATCTTCACCACCCTATTCTATTATGTTGTACAAAAAAGTAGTAGGATGATAAACAATACCTTATTATTTAAAAATTCTATTTTTTTTAAGTGAACTCATTACCATTGTTAGACTTTAAAACCTTAGTTGCTTATCTAATTATTTCCCCAACTCTATTTTCAATGCCTAAATTTGGTGAATACTTCATATTTTTCCTTCGTAAAAGATCTTGAACCTTCTTTTAAAAGTCAACAAAGAATGAGATAAAGAAACACACACCATCTTTAGAAACACGAAGTTAGCGCCCCACAGATCAATACAAATATCTTTTGAGAAGAATCAATGTGTGTAAAAGCTAAGCTAGCAAGTTTTGAGCACCATGATTCTACTCATAGAAGTAGAAAAGATATTTATACACCCATTTATAAAAGCAAAACTTGCTAGCTTAGGTATACTTGTAATACTAGTACTTCTATATTTATAAATAAAGTTTAAAAGAGAAGGTTTGGTTAAGTTGACAACCCGTAAATTGTCTCCCTTTTCTCTCCTCAACGTCTTACTCCTTTTCTCTTTCTGCTTCTCATCCGTCACCTTCTCCTCTTCTCCTTTTTTTTTTACTTCATTATCTCAACGGTGAAGACTTAAAACGTTATGGAGTCCAAAAAGCAACAACCCTCTACCTTCTACAACATTATTATAAAAAGAATAGAACAAAACAAGAAGTTACGTCGTTAGAGTGATAAATCGACTTATATTTACATGCTAACAATAGGGTCTAACTATTAGATGATGCTCAAACATTAATTGAGTCATTAACCCCAAATTATAGTTTCTAAGAACTATTTGGAAACTTCATTCTTATGACATAATCCATCATTTAGCCATTGTTGTATGAGTAAAGATTTTCTTCATCTTCATTTATAATTAAATGGATATCATGGAAATACAAATGAACGGAAAAATGTATATGACTTTTCTTTATTGGTAAGCGTCTTATATGACTCTTTGGTTATCAAAATAGGCGGCTATCTGATTTTTCTTCTGACCTAAGTTCAGCCCATGAAGGCTTCTGACCCACGATGCTTCTCATTCTCAGCCCATGACATTTGCATGTCTTCACAGCTCCATTTTCCAACATTCGCACGATCCGCAGTTTATAGATAAAATTTGCGGAGCTGAAGATCTTTAACGGCACCGAAGTATCCCGAACCGAAGCGGACACGGCGAGGAAAGTGTGGGAGAGCAGATCGATCGCTGGAAAGACGAGAGTGGAGAAAGGGAGAGAGAAAAAAACGGAAAAAAAGTAGTCAGTTGCTCAGACGGAGAAATATAGGAAAAAAATTTCCTCACAACCTAGTCTGATTCTGTTTCCATTTCTGCTGTACGCTTACTCTGGTAAGCCTCTTTAATCTTCTGCTTTTAAAATTTTCGATAATTTCTTATTTATTTTAAGTATTGTCAGTGTGATTTTGTGCGATTTTAAAAGTTCCGGTTTTTTAATTTCGTCAGGAACGTGTAAAGAGACCTAGATGGCGAGAATCAAACCTCAGGCTCTTCTAATTCAAAGCAAGAAGAAAAAAGGTCCTACTCGCATCAGCATCAGCACTATAGTCACTTGCAATTTGATTGTTGTCTTGATCGTGTTGTCGTTGGTTGCAACATACAGACATTGGTCGCTGAGGTTGGTCGTATTTCCTCTTTTCATACGTACTTCTCGAGTTCATTTATTTAATTGCAAATCATGCTGTTGAGATCACTCTTTTGCAGGTCGAGAACTGAACTGGAAGATGGCTCGCAAAATATCGAGGCATGTTCAGTCACACTTTCTGCTAATTTACTTTTTTAAGAGATTTCTTTATCGGATCTTTCATCTACTAGTGTATTTTTTAGCGACATTTTTTCAAATCGATGGTTTTTGGTTACAGGATGCTGAAGCTAGAGAATTGAAATTTGAGCTTCCTAGTTATGCTGTAAGTTCCTTCACCTACAGTAGTTTAATATATCGATTTATGACTGCTCATTATATTTATGATTCAAGCTCCATAAAAGAGGACAACCAGCTTAAAACCTTTGTTGCATCTCCCACAGTGGATCTAGGAATATAGAAAGAGAAGAAAAGGGGAAGAGTTAGCGGTTTATCAGACATATATCTACATCTGGAAATTCTCCTTTATGTGGACCTCACTATTTTCTCTTTTTTCTGTTGTTTTGATTATCATTTGTTGCAACTGTGATGGATGTTCATCCCGGAATATTGCTTCCACATTTCTTAAACTCAACTTTGAGAACAATTTCCAATACCCAGATCTAAAGGTTAGAAATGATGGTCTTCCTGTTAAATACAGGAGACTTGAGTTATCAGGAGGTATGAGCATATGCCACTACAAAACATAGAAAACCAACGGGTTAAAGTTATACAGCAGACACATGTCATATGCATAAGCTGTTTTACTGTGATAAAACCATTAAGTAGATGTCCTCAGTGGGATTGCTATTTTCATTGGATTAGACTTTGCTCACTGACAAGTTATAAGCTGGATTTGGGTCACTTTAAGCTGGAACGAAAACGAATCCATGTCTCTGATGCTTGCATTAGAGTGCTCCCTCTGGTGTTATTAGAGGCATCAACCTAGGCAGTTAGGCCATTGCTTTAGGTCTCCCACACGCCAAAATCACCTATGTGAGTTTTTTCATAGATGTAACTCTTTAGTCATTGAATTTTTTCAAAAGGAATCTTTGAGTTGTTAATTAATTCCAGTGGTATTCCTTGTCCTTGAGTATTATCTTGGTTATACTAAATTAGATGTGTGCTTGGTTTTACTTTTTCTTGTTTGCATCTACAATGGTAATGACAATTGATAAGAGGGAGTTTAAATAATAAATAATTTAATTTATGATATATTAATTTGGCACTCATCCACTTTCATAATTCTCATTGATATCATGGTTATAGATTTGATGATGACGTAATACTTTGAAGTCTACCATCAATGCCACTATGCATATGCCATTTGACAAGTGAGGGTATTTCTTTTAGAGAGATAAATTTTGAATTGACACTGATCTTCGCTATTGTGTTATATGAAATTTAATGTCTACAATTACTTGACCATATTTAAGAGCACTACCATGGCTATTGATTTAAGAGAACTGGCTATTGATTTTGTTCTACTTTCACTGGAAAGATAGAAATATCAGGTTGTTTGTCTTGTTAGTTTTAATTTATTAATATTTATGTTACAAGTTGTTTTAGTATTAATATTTAGGTAGTAAAATAACGATTTTTATCTCTTCTTGTTACCATTTTCTCTAAATGTTGTTTTTAAAATTTCTCATACATTTGTGTTTTGCAAAATCTTCTTATTTCTTCTTTCATCGCCTGATGTTGTGTTTGCTATTTGAAAATTGAAGAGTAATATGAGAAGGGGAAACAGGTGGGCCCCCTACTGGAGATGGGGGAAGCCGCTAAAAATAAAAAGAGCAGAAAAGTAAAAAGAAAAACAAGGGGAAATTATCAAGAGAGCCTATTTACAACAATATCACTGAGAAGAACACCCTCTTGAGAAGGACATTCACTTGAAGTTGTTGATGACATCATTTTAGGTTCCCAATGTTAGAAGTTCATATGGTTTGGTATTTTTATTGACGTTAGACCTTTGTATAAAAAGTTGTTATATTTTTTATTAATCTGTCCTCCACAATCATCGTCCACCTTCCACTTCTTAACTAAATTATGGTGAATTACTTGGGCCTATGACAACCAGGAGCGGCTGTTTCTGATCTGTTTGCTTGGCCAACTGCTGGAGGTTGTCCAACAGCCTCTCTGGTAAATGACATAGATCCATCCTTGGACCAAAGAACCTTATGATAATGTGATATGTGACACGATAATATGTTCTTGTGATAAATAACATATTGTCATTGTTTATGAAATATGTCCATCCTTGGACCAGACTACTAGTTTTTATTGTTTTGGAAATGGCTGATTCATGATATTCTAATCTTTGCTTGGTTTGCTTGAAATACAAAGTTGAATTATTAAGCACTATTCAGACTGATATGTTCTTTCCAATTGTTGTATGTAATTTTGATTTCATTATTGGCATGCTGTTTACCTTTTTTATTGTATTGTACTAGGTTTTAAATACCTCAAAAGGTTTGATAACCGTGGAGCTTCACAAAGAGTCTTCTCCTGAGATTGTGGATAGATTCCTTGACCTGTGGTGAGTTCTTCTGAGATATGCTATTATGCAAACTATAAATGTGTGGAGAAGGGGAGCCTGGATGAATTACAACAGGGTTGGATACCATGATAGGTACTTAAAAATCTTTTACCAATTACGGAGTGTACAATAATGAAATCTTGGAAGAAGAAAGTGAGAAAAAGAAAGAGAAGACAGTGAAGGAAACTATCTGGTCAGGGGAAAAGGTCAACCCCTAACCTCTTTATTATTAGCTTCTAGTAATTACAAGAGAAAAGGATAAAATATCCCTACTCTAGCTATCTCTCTTACAGCCTCCAAACAGTTAAAAAACCGAAGTAAAAATTATATTGATGAACACATCTCATTCATGTCTGTAACTATAAGTTCAGAACACAATACCCTAAAGTGAAATTACCAAAATACCCCTGACCTTTAACATGGAGCATTATTAATCTGTATAAGGCAATGCAGCCTGTATCAGATGGTTCAATATCCAAAAGTTTTTGTCTGAGAGACAAATTGTTGCATTGGTACAATGAACCCTGTGTTGGACATTGAATGTTCTCTTTTTTCTCCTTTTTACTTTTTGCTGCCAATGCATTGTTGTAGCTGCAATCTGAAATATTTTGACCAAGAAAAAACATTATTTTATTTTTTTCTTGGGCTTTTTAGTTTTCTGAGCTTTCATTGTCTCTGTGGAAAGGAGTTGTCATTTTCATTTTGTTTTTGTTCTGGCTTTTCTGAATTATTGAAGACGTTTGCACTTTCAGGATAATATTTATCTGTTTCTTCCATGTTCTTGGTTTTCTTCAGAATGGAAAAGCTGATAAAAATCTCCTCATGCAGCAACAAGGGATACTTCAAAGGCATGCTTTTTCATCGTGTGGTGAAGAACTTTGTAATTGAGGGAGGAGAGCCTCAAGGAGTTGGAACTGCAGAAGATTGGACTTCCCGTGGGAAAACTCAGAGTCAACTTGCAACTAGGTTTGTTTGCTTCTAGGTTTTGTTGATTCTGTTTCTTCTTTGATTTATGTAAAATCATTTTTCACAATAATGATATTTTGCCATTCGAAAAAGTAAAATAATGATTTATTGTTTTTTTTATGATATTTCCAGTCCAAAGCATGAAGCTTTTATGCTTGGAACTTCGAAGATGAAGCAAGATAACTCAGGGTTTCAGCTTTTCGTCACAACTGCACCTATCCCTGATTTAAATGATAAGCTAATTGTGTTCGGCCGGGTCATCAAGGGCGAGGATATTGTTCAGGTAAGCCAAATACTCAAGCATTGTTAGTTTGCGAAATGGGTCATGGTGTTTCCATTCAGTGAAGTTTCTCTTCTCTTTTTTGTTTTTGTCTAGAACATTTTAGGAGAACTGTATTAATTTTGTCCAAGCATAAAAGCTTAACTAGTTTTGTCTTCAGAACTAAACAGTGTCACATTCCTGAGGGCTTTGCACCTAAATCACATCTTCCGAAGAACTTTATATTTGACAAGATGGATTGAACTGAAACCAGCTAGACCCCTTCATGGTGGAAAAATGAAATAAGTATTGACATCATTGTCCATTAGTGCAACCATGCCTTTTGCTTATTATTTGGTTGTTTCTTTGACTGTGGCAAGAGGAGTGTGGGAGGCAGAAAAGGAAACTTATCCAAAGGGGGCCTGAGATGCTCGGGATACAGGCAGTGGATGACATCTACGGGCAGCGGAAAACAATAATGACTCACACAATACTATTCCTATAGTCACACTTCGTGCGTCCTATCAGTTTACCATTAGGCTACTTTCCTGCTTCCTACCACATGTCACCGTTATGTACTCGTTTGTGTCTATTTCATAGCTATCTAGTAGGCCCAACATGACTTCTGCTGTTACCTAGAACTTCTTCGGGGTTTGACCCTATTCCTGTCGGCTTACCACCACGTGGGCAATTCCGTCGATGCGGTCCTCACGGTCTTCAGAGCGCCCCGAGCCGTTCCTATTAACCGTTGCGGCTCCATGGCTGCTTCAGCAGGGTAGAGCACAGCTCCGTTTCGTTTTCTACCTCGGAGTGTAACCGAATAATTCCAAGTCTCTAGCTTCTGTCCTATTTGGCACTATTTCGATACTATTTCTTTTTGACGAGTGAACAGTAAACATGAATAGTTATCATGAATAGTAAAAATGAACAGTACTTTTGAACAGTACTTTGGAACAGTAAAAACAAACACTGTGGAGATCAATACATAAATGCGGAACATGAACAGTAAAAACAACTACTGTACGAATCACAATATTAAAAACATGCGGAAATATAAAAAACATTGTCTAAAACAAAACATAAAATACATACCTTTAAAAAAAGGAAAAAGAAAAACTACTTATCTACATAACTCCCGAAGTTACCGACCGTGGCACCGGTCGGTTCCCTCTTTTCTACTCAGCCATTACGGCTGTTAAGCACATACCGTGCTTGAGGAACTTGCCGGAGAAAGATCGCCGGAAATCTCCTTCTTCTTCGGAACTAATGCTCGGCTATTGTTGAGTTGCTCCAAGTTTCGATGTCTCAACCTCTGGAGGAGCATCGTATTTATAGCTGAAGATTTTTCAGCTCTTCCACTTTTACCCTTGATTGAAAGGTGTGTGTTTAAAGACAAAGGGTAACTTTTGTCTTTTTGGCATGTCTTTTTTGCCCTTGCATTATTACCTTTCGGCGCCGAAAGCAGGGGTAGAAATGTCGTTTCTGCTTGTGACATCATGATGATGACGTGCAGGAATCTTGTTTCGCCATCTTTGTTGACTTGGTGTAGCCGTCATTGATGACTTTTGTAGCCGTCATTGCGGACTTTTGAGCCGCCTTTGCTGACTTTGTTTTCGTCGTGGGCCTAGTCTGCTGACTTGGCTGCTGACTAGTCGGTTGACGTGGCTGCTGACTGCTCATTCGGACAGCTGCCTTTCTGTGCACAATTTACAGGTGTGCTCCTTTGGAAAAGTCTTCTGGGCCATTTGGCAGAAGCTTTCCTTTGATGTTTTGCTGAAGGGGATATTTCCGCCAAGAAGTTTCTTCAGCGTAGCTTCGAGACTGGTCTGGACGGTTGCCGGAGTCTCTTTATAGCTTTTCGAGGTGATCGTCAGTGGGACGGAGGTCTTGTAGACGAAGCTTCTCTTTTTCTGAATCAGCTGTTGTATGAGCTGTATCAGCTTCTTGAGCCCGTGGATACGTCTGGTTGGCCAGACTGCTTCTGGGCAAGGCTTGGCTTTTGGAACATGTCTGGGATCATATTCCATATTTGCGTCACCTTCTTTGATGCTTTCAATAGTCACGACAGAAATGCTTGGAAACATCTTTGTGTCAGTAACAATTTCAGCAATACAGGAAACGAAATGAAATCGAATTCCTTTACTCTTTGTTATGGAGATGAAACTTTTGCAAGCCTCCATAATTTCCTTTGGCATTTTCTCCAATACTGATAAGTCGGTGGAGGGCAATACCATTTGTTTTATGAATCCATATGCATAAAGCATGAATGCATATTTTGAGTCTATTTCATGACTCAGCTTCACTTGATTCCAACTGTTGCTGGGCTCAGTGGTGAAGAAGGGAGTGTTCATCCCTTGTCCAATTTGTTCATTCCATCTCTGGAATTGAACAGTATGATCGGATTCGATCTTTGAACGAACGCTGTCCACCTTTTGAGGGCGTAGCGAGGGTTCCTCAGACATAATGTCCGAAAGTTTTAAAGGTTTAAATTTCTTTAAAAACTCAAACTCATTAAAACTAGTTTTATCTGGTTTATTTAGGCTTTTCAACCTTGTAAACTCAGACGGGGTAACCAATTTTGTCTTGAATGATTTCTCATTCCTAGACAAGTCCGTTTCCATCAGGGATGGATCCGTTAAGACTTCCTTTTCAGTTCTAGACTGACAGGTAGAAGTCCCTGATTCCGATTTCAACGAAATCGTTAAGGTTTCCTTTCCAGCTCTTGACTGGCAGGTAGAAATCCCTGATTCCCCTATCTTCAGAGAAGATTGGGTTGTGATTTCCTTCTCATGCCTGGCATGACCGGTAGAAATCCCGGGTCGACCTGTGTTTATCAAAACACTAAAGTCATCCGTCTGCTGATTAGCTGACGTTGTGGCTGCCTTTTCTCGCGATGGAGATCCGGTAGAAGTCCCGGAGGAGCTTGGCATTTCATGCCGTTGAGTGAGTTCTTTTAACTCTTCGGTTAATTCTTTAACCTTGAGTTGTAAGACTTTTCCACTTAACCCGTAATGGGCACAATTCTCCTGAATGTCTCCTCATTCTGAGAGAACTAAAAGACTGTCGAATAGTGACTGTAGGGTTGAGAGCAATACCGTGAGTGTGGCAATTGCTGCTGCTAGGTCCGTTAGGGTGCTGCTAAGGGGATCCATTTTACCTGTCTGTAACACAAGAAAATTCTCGAGTAAGAGTGTCAGGTAAATAGTTTTTATCTCCTTTAATGTGTTCAACAGTAAAAGAGAATTGAAAGAACCATTGCTACCAACGGAGTAACCTACCGCGACAAAGTGAATCTTCTAAATTTCTTGTCATAAAACCGACAAAATTTTTACAGTCAGTTCTTACCAGAAATTCTTTGGGAGCGAGATAAATATAAAACTTTTTTATCCCATTCTTTACTGCTAAAATTTCTTTTTCATAAGAATGATAGTTTGTTTCAGCAGATGAAAATGTTCCTGATGTATATTTGCATATTCTTTCAGAATCATTGATTTTGCATTTTAGGACTGCTGCCCAAGTGTGATCAGAGGCGTCAGTTTCTAAAATCAGATTTGCATCTGGATCGGGTAGAGTTAACACCGGGAGGTGTTTCATCATTTGTTTGATCCGGATTACTTCAAAACTATCAGTGGGTGTCCATTCCCATTTGACGTCTTTCTTTAGTTTCTTTTGAAGGGGTTTCCTAATTTCTGCTAAATTCTGTATGAATTGTTCAGCATATGTTAGGCATCCTAAGAAACGTTGAAATTGTTTTATATCTTCAATTTCATTCGGAAAAGCAGCTAGTTTTTCCAGAATATGATTTTGAAGAATGATTTCTCCTTTTGAGATGTTTAGACCTAAGAAATCTATCTTGGTTTTAAACAACTCTGATTTCTTTTTGCTGAGTGCTATCCCAGCATTTTTTAAGGCATTTAAGACCTTCAGTAATTGCTCTTTATATTGATCCTTGATTTCTGAAAAGACTAGGATATCATCAACATAAACTAAGCAAAATTTAAAGAATGGTTTGAGGATATCATCCATTCTTCTTTGAAATATGTTGGGTGCTTGTTTTAACCCAAAGGGCATTACAAGCCACTCATAATGTCCTGAAGGACAACTGAATGCAGTTAGGGGAATAGCTCTTTCGGTTAGACGAATTTGCCAAAACCCAGATTTGCAATCAAATTTAGAAAACCATTGTTTTCCTCTTATGGCAGCTATTAATCTTTCTTTGTTAGGAAGATAGTAGCCATCCATTTTTGTGGCTTCATTAACCTTTTTATAGTTAATGACCATTCGAGCTTTACCTCGTTTTATCTCTGCGTGATTTCTTACCAGGAAAGCAGGAGATGTATGTGGAGAATGACTTGCGTGGATTAAACCTTGAGCCAGCAAATCATGTATCTGTGTTGAGAATTCTTCAACATCAGAAGGAGTATAAACCATAGGTTTTTCTCGGATTTCTTTTTCAGGATTAAGAAGTTCGAGGTCTGCATATGGTTTTTGTTTATGCCACCATTCTAAGGGTTTCTCATAACAGGTGGATTCGAGAAGTTGCTGAACTTCAGATTCACAGGACTCAGCGAGGAGCAGAGTTTCTAAGGGAGGAATCTCATCACCACGCTTGAGGCCTTTTTTGAAGACCTGATGGAGGACAGCTCCATTGCCAGAAATGGCATAGGCTTCAGTGGGTTTTACTGCATAGACAAATACAACAATATTATCGATTTCACGTCGAGTGCGACATCGAAGTTTATAGTAGGCTGGTGTTTGCTCTACAGGGGCATGAAACATGAGCCATTCATTGCCTAGGACTAAATCTGGTCCTGAATTTATGTCTGATCCTAAACTAATGAGTTTTGGAATCAGAAACTTTTCACCTCCAATGTCGAGATGAATGTTGCGGGCTTCGGCCGGAAGAGAGATTGTTTCTCCGGAGCCAACTGTTACTTGAAGTGGTATTTCAAGAGGTTTCCATAGATCCATGGGAAGTAGATTTTGTCTAGCTAGACAATATGAACTTCCTGTATCTACGAGAGCGTGTATATGGAATTTGATATATCCGGGTAGTTTAAGCATGACCGTGATATAAGAATTTCCAGATGCAACATGCTCTGCGTTTATGCGGATACTCATTTAGAGAAGGAGTCTGAAGAGTCTGACATGTTTTCTGAGTTTTCAGAGGAGGAAGACTCAGTTTCGAGATGAAGTTCATATACTTCATTTTCTGACTGGACGTCATCGTGATGGATGAGTACCAATCCATTTTTTTTCGGCTAGTAACATGTATGTACTGTACCGCCGTTGTTGTTTATCATTTGGACAATCTCTGGCGAAATGTCCTTCTTTCTGGCATATCCAGCATTTGCATTTGCTTGGGGTTTTCCCCTTTGGGCAGTATGCATTTGACCCTTTACTGGATGTGGTGGGGCCAGAATTTGTTCTTTTCTTAAAGTATCTCTTTTTAGGAGTATACCTTGTTGTAAAACTTTTTTGTATCCTAAATTTTTTCTGTTGAAATTTCTTAGGATATTTTCGTTGCTTATGGGAGGTGGTTTTGCAACCATAGGCTCCTACATTTTTGTTCTGGTTTGAACAACATAATGTTTGTTTATTTGCCTTACTACTTTTCTTTTGTAGTTTTTGGGCTTCACAAAGATTTGCCAACATGTCTTGTACAAATCTATGTCTTCTTCCTAAAGTATCAATGTTTAGGAAAATATCCATGGTTAAAGTACCAAGTTCTGGATTGTTTTGCCAATATTTTGTAATGTAGTCTTTTTCTGCTACATGTGCAAATGGTTCTGGCAATTTTGCATAAAAGATAGACAGATAAGGTTTGTGATCTTCTTTTTGCAGTTTATAGAAGTAGCTTGCAAACTCGCAGTAATACTTCTCATAAAAACAAATGTTACAGATTTGTAACTTGTTTAATTTCTGAAGAGTTTCTAAACGTTTTCTTTGCTTAGTACTCTCATTGTAGGCTTCTAGGGTTGGATGTATTCCTAGAAATTCTTTTGATATCTTAGCCACTAATCCTTTCAAGATATTGGCTATCGATATTGAGGTATTAGCTCGTTTTTGGTCTTCGGGAAGGTTGTCCCACCAAAGAGCTACATTACCCTGTAAAACATGGGTAAAGAAATTAAATGCTGATTCTTGGTTCCAAGGTTCATGCATATTTGCAGCATTGCTCATGCTTCTTTCCCAATCTTTAAGGACTTTTTCTCCATCCTTGGGGCAATCCAAGTTGAGGTAAAATCCAAAAGGGTTTATGCTATCTATGGTTTGGTGTCCCTTAGTAGCATTTGAAGGATCGACATTTGTGTATTTTGTCGAATACTTTTGTCCTCCCAGGGATATTTTGGAGTGGGAGAAACTTTCTCGTTCTTGCGGATGAACCGCAGTACGGTTTCGGAAGTTATCTTGAAAGCTATCTTCCATGTGGGTATCTCGTACCCTTGAAGTTTCTGCTTCAAAATGGTCGCTACCACGAAGCATTCGAAACCTTTTACCAAGATCATCTGCTTTTTTGTCTTTAGCAGAGTAGTCTGTTTTCTTGGTATTTTCTTCTTCTGCAACTTCATCAGATTCCCAGGCTTCTGGTTCACTGTCGTGTTGCTCTTGTTGTTTACTAGAAGAAGGTTTTTCTTCTTGAACATAATAAATCGGTTGTCGACCGAAGGTATTATATTCTGCGTAAACTTCATCATCGGTGGAGGATGATGCTTCTGAAGCGATCCTAAAAGCAGGTGGTGCTGGATCCTTTTTTCTTCTAGGTGCTATGCAGGGTGTTGCAAAGTACACTAGGTTTTTAAGTCATCCGGTGATGTCAGGAAGGCCTAATGGTAATGGAGTTTCCATATCCATTAAATATAAAAACTCATTCATTTTTACAAAGCTAGGAGGTTTAGCTTTTGTTTGATTTTGTCGATCTGGCATCGAAATAGATGGATGCGATTCGTATACCTTTCCCAATGGAAATTGTACATTTCCCTGGCGAAGATAGTATCATCTTCTGGTTGAAGCATGTTTCTTAGCAAGAGAGTGAAGGCTAGACCTTCTCTCTTTCGTTGCAAATGATCTAAAAGTTTTTGCCAATAGATCATCTATTTTTGGGATGCTATCCAGGCTTGTTCAGCATCGTCCTTTGTCCGGAATTTTCTGTGAGAATTTCCGGGAAATCCTATGACTTGAGCTTGGGCTTCTTCCCAGCTGTCATATATTCCTGTTTCTCTTCCTATGAAGACAACATACCAGTATTTTGTTTTTTCTGGTTTTCCGTATGTACTTGTAGAGGCTTCTCCTGTTGAAGCGGTGTCTACAGGTTGAGATACGGTTTCTTCATGGGTCATTCTGTAGATTTCTCTTTGCAGAATGATTACCAAATCTTCTAAGAATTGCTTAGATAGTATATTCTTGAAGTTCAAGTTGTTCAATCCTGATTTGGTGTTTCAGGTCTTTGATAACTTGTTTTAATCCTACTGGACCGAGTCCTAAGAATCGTCCATCTCGGATTATTCTTCTTCCTTCGTTGTTATAATTTACAACTAAAGGATTTTCTTCGAGCTCTTTGAGTTTGGCTTGAACTCGTGCGAGTCGATCTTTTAACTGTCGAATCCAGACCCTCTGGAATTCGATTTGATTATCATACCTTCTGGTCATGATATACTCTCGCAGTCGCAAATAGTTGATAAGTCTTATCTCTGGATTAGACCTATTTCGTTCCATAATGGACTTTTGGTTTTGTACATTTGTTCCTTACAAATGTTACTTGGGATGTGACCGGTATGGGTCGTAACTGTTTGGGAGTATGTATACCTAAACAGAAAGAATCAAAGATAAGCTTTGACTTCTTTGACACATACAAAACCAAGTCTAATACTAGGCTCTAATACCATTTACAAACACAAAAAGAAGACCAAAAACCTTATCTGTCTATCTTTTATGCAAAATTGCCAGAACCATTTGCACATGTAGCAGAAAAAGACTACATTACAAAGTATTGGCAAAACAACCCAGAACTTGGTACTTTAACCATGGATATTTTCCTAAACATTGATACTTTAGGAAGAAGACATAGATTTGTACAAGACATGTTGGCAAATCTTTGTGAAGCCCAAAAACTACAAAAGAAAAGTAGTAAGGCAAATAAACAAACATTATGTTGTTCAAACCAGAACAAAAATGTAGGAGCTTATGGTTGCAAAAACACCTCCCATAAGCAACGAAAACATCCTAAGAAATTTCAACAGAAAAAATTTAGGATACAAAAAAGTTCTACAACAAGGTATACTCCTAAAAAGAGATACTTTAAGAAAAGAACAAATTCTGGCCCCACCACATCCAGTAAAGGGTCAAATGTATACTGCCCAAAGGAGAAAAACCCAAGCAAATGCAAATGCTGGATATGCCAGAAAGAAGGACATTTCGCCAGAGATTGTCCAAATGATAAACAACAACGGCGGTACAGTATATACATGTTACTAGCCGAAGAAAATGGATTGGAAATCATCCATTACGATGACATCCAGTCAGAAGATGAAGTATATGAACTTCATCTCGAAACTGAGTCTTCCTCCTCGGAAAACTCAGAAAATATGAGTGACTCTTCAGGCACAACTTTTGCCTAATATTCGGTTATGCTTTTGCCTTCCCGTTATAGAAATGGTAGCAAGCGTGGTGATTTGATTTATCTCCCACTATTGTCATAAAATACTTTCTCTACTCCTGCATCATGCATTATAGAGAATTTTTATAATTAACCATACTCTTACCACTCGAGAATTTTCTTGTGTTACAGACAGGTAAAATGGATCCCCTCAGCAGCAGCAATTGCCACACTCACGGTATTGCTCTCAACCCTACAGTCACTATTCGACAGTCTTTTAGTTCTTTCAGAACGAGGAGACATACATGAGAATTGTGCCCGTTACGGGTTAAGTGGAGAAGTCTTACAACTCAAGGTTAAGGAATTAACCGAAGAGTTAAAAGAACTCACTCAACGGCATGAAATGCCAAGCTCCTCCGGGACTTCTACCGGATCTCCATCGCGAGAAAAGGAAGCCACAACGTCAGCTAATTAGCAGACGGATGACTTTAGCGTTTTGATAAACACAGGTCGACCCAGGATTTCTACCGGTCATGCCAGGCATGAGAAGGAAATCACAACCCAATCTTCTCTGAAGATAGGGGAATCAGGGATTTCTACCTGCCAGTCAAGAGCTGGAAAGGAAACCTTAACGATTTCGTTGAAATCGGAATCAGGGACTTCTACCTGTCAGTCTAGAACTGAAAAGGAAGTCTTAACGGATCCATCCCTGATGGAAACGGACTTGTCTAGGAATGAGAAATCATTCAAGACAAAATTGGTTACCCCGTCTGAGTTTACAAGGTTGAAAAGCCTAAATAAACCAGATAAAACTAGTTTTAATGAGTTTGAGTTTTTAAAGAAATTTAAACCTTTAAAACTTTCGGACATTATGTCTGAGGAACCCTCGCTACGCCCTCAAAAGGTGGACAGCGTTCGTTCAAAGATTGAATCCGATCATACTGTTCAATTCCAGAGATGGAATGAACAAATTGGACAAGGGATGAACACTCCCTTCTTCACCACTGAGCCCAGCAACAGTTGGAATCAAGTGAAGCTGAGTCATGAAATAGACTCAAAATATGCATCCATGCTTTATGCATATGGATTCATAAAACAAATGGTATTGCCCTCCACCGACTTATCAGTATTGGAGAAAATGCCAAAGGAAATTATGGAGGCTTGCAAAAGTTTCATCTCCATAACAAAGAGTAAAGGAATTCGACTTCATTTCGTTTCCTGTATTGCTGAAATTGTTACTGACACAAAGATGTTTCCAAGCATTTCTGTTGTGACTATTGAAAGCATCAAAGAAGGTGACGCAAATATGGAATATGATCCCAGACATGTTCCAAAAGCCAAGCCTTGCCCAGAAGCAGTCTGGCCAACCAGACGTATCCACGGGCTCAAGAAGCTGATACAGCTCATACAACAGCTGATTCAGAAAAAGAGAAGCTTCGTCTACAAGACCTCCGTTCCACTGACGATCATCTCGAAAAGCTATAAAGAGACTCCGGCAACCGTCCAGACCAGTCTCGAAGCTACGCTGAAGAAACTTCTTGGAGGAAATATCCCCTTTAGCAAAACATCAAAGGAAAGCTTTTGCCAGATGGCCCAGAAGACTTTTCCAAAGGAGCACACCTGTAAATTGTGCACAGAAAGGCAGCTGTCCGAATGAGCAGTCAGCAGCCACGTCAACCGACTAGTCAGCAGCCAAGTCAGCAGACTAGGCCCACGACGAAAACAAAGTCAGCAAAGGCGGCTCAAAAATCCGCAATGACGGCTACAAAAGTCATCAATGACGGCTACACCAAGTCAACAAAGATGGCGAAACAAGATTCCTGCACGTCATCATCATGATGTCACAAGCAGAAACGACATTTCTACCCCTGCTTTCGGCGCCGAAAGGTAATAATGCAAGGGTAAAAAAGACATGCCAAAAAGACAAAAGTTACCCTTTGTCTTTAAACACACACCTTTCAATCAAGGGTAAAGGTGGAAGAACTGAAAAATCTTCAGCTATAAATACGATGCTCCTCCAGAGGTTGAGACATCGAAACTTGGAGCAACTCAACAATAGCCGAGCATTAGTTCCGAAGAAGAAGGAGATTTCCGGCGATCTTTCTCCGGCAAGTTCCTCAAGCACGGTATGTGCTTAACAGCCGTAATGGCTGAGTAGAAAAGAGGGAACCGACCGGTGCCACGGTCGGTAACTTCGGGAGTTATGTAGATAAGTAGTTTTTCTTTTTCCTTTTTTTAAAGGTATGTATTTTATGTTTTGTTTTAGACAATGTTTTTTATATTTCCGCATGTTTGTAATATTGTGATTCGTACAGTAGTTGTTTTTACTGTTCATGTTCCGCATTTATGTATTAATCTCCACAGTGTTCCAAAGTTACTGTTCATTTTTACTATTCATGATTACTATTCATGTTTACTGTTCACTCGTCAAAAAGAAATAGTATCGAAATAGTGCCAAATAGGACAGAAGCTAGAGACTTGGAATTATTCGGTTACGCTTCGAGGTAGAAAACGAAACGGAGTTGTGCTCTACCCTGCTGAAGCAGCCATGGAGCCGCAACGGTTAATAGGAACGGCTCGGGGCCCTCTGAAGACCGTGAGGACCGCATCGACGGAATTGCCCACGTGGTGGTAAGCCGACAGGAATAGGGTCAAACCCCGAAGAAGTTCTAGGTAGCAGCAAAAGTCATGTTGGGCCTACTAGATAGCTATGAAATAGACACAAACGAGTACATAACGGTGACATGTGGTAGGAAGCAGGAAAGTAGCCTAATAGTAAACTGATAGGACGGACGAAGTGTGACTATAGGAATAGTATTGTGTGAGTCATTGTTGTTTTCCGCTGCCTGTAGATGTCATCCACTGCCTGTATCCCGAGACTGGCAGGTAGCAGTCCCTAGGATTCTTGTTCCGCTGCCCTGTTTCCCTAGGTTGTCTTCCGCTGTGTACAAGTCTGCTAGAGATTCGTTGTCGATATCATAGCAATAGTGCTTTGGTATCAGTATTCCGATGTCAGAGTCTGCTAGTCTGCTAGAGACTCTCTGTGTGTTTGTAAATTGTCGAAATAGTTAAGGACCTTTAGGGATGCAAAATTCTTAATTGTTATCTGAATATGCCTATGCTGATATTAAAAGGATAACTTCTTTTTTATGTGTGAAAATGGGTTGTTATTATGGTTCGCAACAGCTACTTAAATATCTTATTTTTGCTTGTGGTAAATCCTTTTTGGAAGTCTTATGAACTCTGATGGCTCATCAACTTTATGTCCATGCTGTCTCATCAACTTTTTTGGAGTTTTTAGTATTTAAAATTGTCATGAATATGGTTTCTTTACTTCACTACTGTGCATGATTTTGAACCATCTGCACCCTTTTTAAATAAAATTTGCATTGTCCATAAGTAAATTTTAAAAAAAAGAAGAAGAACAGTATTCTGAATTGTAAATTGGGGGCTGATGTCATTGTGAAACCTGAAACTGGTACAAATTTTATGAGGTTGTTTATGTCCTTGCAACGAAGAATTTGAGCCCCTTACTTGGGATTTTACTTTCTTGTCCCATTTGGGCTTTGGTCATTAACTTGAGGTCCTTTGGGTGACTTCTTAATAGAGGAAGATTATTTGTTACCTTGAGAATACCTAAATGTTTCAGTTTTTACTCCTACAACTTAAAAAATACACTTCTACAACTATTCCTTTTTGTCAGCTAGTGACTTTGGTATCAAGTGTGATCACCAAAATCTGCAATGCCACCTGTTTGCAAGTTTGTTGGATTGCTGAATTCTTGTAGCCATCATACTTCCCAGCTTTTTTTTATCAATTTTGGTTTGTCTATCCAATAAGTCTTTGCTCTGCCTTTTTGGAACAGAATTTTGTACTCATAGAAAGTAGGATTGTGTCTGTCATTGAATTACTAAACTAGTTTGCACCATTTACGTTGTTATAATATAAAAGTTGCTATGATTTTGGGTTTAATTAAAACAGGGAAGAGTTTAAATTATTTATGTTGATGCCCGAATACCTAAATTAAGTAGTGGGAAATAATAATCTTCTTTCATTGCATAACTTTCTGCATTCCTTTATTGATAAAAAAATAACATTTGTTTTCTTTTGCCAAACTGATAAGGGCACTGAACAGGTTGGTCATAATTATTATCAAAACTCTGTTTAAACTTATTTTTTGCACAAATTTATAATTTTCTCTAATTATATAGCTATGCACTGTCTTTATTTTTCACAGTTACTGGGAGAAGTTGATTCAAGTGTTTATTTTACTGTGATTTTTCTCTGCTTTCAGGAAATTGAAGAGGTTGATACCGACGAACACTTCCGCCCCAAGTCTCCTATAGGGATCATCAATATCATATTGAAACGAGAACCATGATCTTCATTCTTGGATGCTGAACGCTTTCTGACACTGAGTTACTTCAACCTCTGTCTGGGATATTACTTTGCTCACACCTCGGCACCTTCTGAATGTAAACTCGGCTTTAACAAGAAGATGGCTTTTGTTGGGATACAGTAGATACGAATGTTTTAGCTCGTATATGCCTGTTCCGGGAAGGGTCGCCAACTTCTATTTTGTCAGTTGTATCATTATGATTCTATTTGTCCCCATGGCCCATGCTTCAGTTTCACGAATAATTTTTGTTGGTTCTTTGTATTAAAGAAAACAATGAGATGAAGTATTTCATGTTGGGTTTTCCAACGGAGAAAGCAGCCTTGCATTCGCGCTACCGTAGACATTATATGGCAATGGAAAGGATTAAATCCTGTACAAGTAATCCAGGACTAATGGATCCAACGAGGAAGCCCAAAATGTGGGGGCAGAGGCAGAAGTTTGGCTGAAAATGAGCACTGATTGAATAAAATCGAATAGACTTTATTTAATACCAGTAAGATTACATGAGTAATTTGGTGAAAAAATTTATGTAACTATAAGGCAACAGATTTAATTTTAAAGCCTTGCTCAAGGTACAAAAAAGTCGCAACTCAAGCCATACCTAAGTGGATGCAGATCAGGAGCACAATTCATATTTAACAGGTCATGAAAAATGAAGGAGAAAGGAATGATGGAAATGTTTTTTAGCTTATATTTTGTAACATTATTCTGGGCCCATGAGAGCTATACTACGTTAGCCCATGGCATGCGTTACGCACGAGTGGCTTTTCACAACCTGCACGTACATACGGCCGCAATATATCTTCCAATCCCGATTGACCTGCAACCGTCAACATTCAACAATCCTCCTTTTCCGACCAATTTTTTTGGCCTTCGAAGAAAGAGGGAAAAAATGGGGAGCGCGGCTCTTGTTCCTAATCTTCAGGTCGATTGCTTTCGCTGTATTGATTCAAGTAGGAAACCGAGTTCTCTACTGATTGGAAGGAAAAGACTGAACTTACGGAGCCTGGAAAGCAAAAAGAGGATAATTAGAACCGTTTGTTGTGCTGTTGAAAGTGGTAAAGAATCAGAACAAGGATTTGTGGTTGGTGGCGTTGGTTCTGCTGTTGAAGAGAGGCCGAATGGTAACGTAAAAACTCCTGGGTTTGGTTGTTGCTCCTCTGCTGTTTGTTCCCTAAATGACTCACCTGTCTGTTTCTCCTAGTACTTTGGATTATGTTGTTTGGAGTTCTCTTTAATTAGGGATTTACTCATGTATACACACCATACTTGTTAATCTAGTGATTCTACTTTAGTTTTACTTGCTTGATTTTGTAGAATCAGCTTTCTTTGTCCTTGGCATTTTGGATGTCTGGAGATAGATATCTAGGTATTTGCTTGATTCAGATCCCAGCTCTTTTTAACTTCTGGTTTGTCTTAGATGACTATATATTCTCGTGAGCTGCTTCCTTCTTTCCGTACTTTAGATTAGACGGTTTTTGTCAGTTCTTGCTTCTGCTAATTTTGTTATTTCTGTTAGATAATTTCGAATATTCTTTTTTCCCTGTTATCGAGTCTTCTGTATCATGTTCACTCTTCTGACCCTACTTTTCTGCTCCCTCCTATCCTGAAGTTTTTATCTTTTTTTTCTTCTTTTAATCAAAAAGCACAATGAGGGAGAGAGACCATACAGGAAGAGCTGGATAGAGGCAAATCATAAATAGAGCTTAAGAAATTCGGAAACAGAGACAAGAAGATATCAGGAACAGGGATCTTATAAACTAAAGCATACTCTAAAATTGGAGGATCATGACAATCTCTTGAAGGAAACTGTATATCAATTTGCATGATGAAGGAGGAAAGTACCTTCCCCTCTGTCCTGGTGCTTAGAGAGAAGGAGAAGATGCAAAACAACCCTTTTTTTAAATATAACTCTTTAAATTGTTTAAATAAATTATTTTGAGTATAGAAATATAAATCTATTTAGTGATTTTAAATTATATTGTTTAACTAAATTATTATGTAAAAAAATCTAAATCTTTTTAATGATTTTAATAGGGTTAAAGTCATAAAAGAGGGAAGAGCAAGGGGAAAAGGGATTTGATTGGGTGGAAGTGAATGTAGTTTCACAATTCTTGTGGTAGTTGACTGTATTTAACCCTTATTTTGAATGAACTGCATTTCATTCAAATAATTTATTTCTGGGTTTGTCTCAAAGAAACGCTTTTGAGGTCACTATTTAAAAAGAAAATGCAAAAGAAAACTGTTAAGGTCAGGCAAATTGCAGAGGTCATTTATTTGGCAGTCTAAATGGTGGCTCAGTCAAAAAAACTATTTATGTATAGCAAATATAAACATTAAAGAGGAGTAGAAAATAGTAATTTATGCTGCTGGTGAGGCCCAAAATCATTCCTTATTTGTCTGACCATCATTGCAAATGCGACGGGCCTAAGTAGGATCACCTGAGTTATTTATTTGTCATACCTTTTTCCTTTTTCTTTCTTTTCAATAAATTTAAGGATAAATCATTACCTTCTTCACTGTGTATCAAATTGAAGGTATTGTCATTTGGTAAGGGACGAGTCTACAGACAGGACAGAGTTGTTTCTTTATAAATCTTCTTTTGGTTGTTTCTTTATAGATTTTTCTAAGAAATTTGTCAGCAAATATCAAATATCCGCATGAGATGTCAACCATCTCTTGTTAGGGAGTTCTGTAAAAGATAAGGCACCTGAGAATATCTACTGTACACAGGAGTTCTTTACTAGGCATCTATTTACGCCTTTAATGCTCACTAACATATAACAAATTTGTGGAATACCCAACTAAAGTGGTGTGTCATTCTCTGCCTTGTGTTTGGTTTTGTCATTTTCTATCGTGGTTTTTTGTTATTTCACAGTGGGTTCTGTCTTCACTCAATTAAGCCTGTACGAAATGGGTAATCTATTCATTACAAACATTTTTTGAGGAAAGAAGTCTAGATGTTCTTTTGAAATTCTCATACTTACTAGTCACTGCAGGATTGGCAGGTTCCTCACTAGAAAGAACAGCCACACAAGCAGAATCTTCACAGAAAGAGCAAGAAAACTCTGAAGGCAGTTCCCTCTATAACCTTCTCTATCCTAGTAAAGAGCTTCTCCCGGATGATAAAGAGATGAGTGTATTTGATCATCTAGAAGAGCTGCGAGGGCGAATCTTTGTCTCAGTTTTGGGCGTCGGAGCTGCAATTTTAGGCTGCTTTGCATTTTCTAAACAACTGATAGTGCTTCTTGAGGCTCCTGTTAGTTCTCAGGGGGTTCGATTTCTCCAATTATCACCTGGGGAATTTTTTTTTACAACTCTAAAGGTAACGATTAGACCCTTTTTTATGCTATGGCTCATATTCATCAATGCAATTCTGATGGATTCAGTTTAGTAACAATCTTCCAAACAGGTATCTGGATACACTGGTCTTCTTCTTGGAAGCCCTGTTATTCTTTATGAGATAATAGCTTTTGTGCTCCCTGGATTGACAAGAGATGAGAGAAGATTCTTGGGGCCTATTGTCTTAGGTTCTTCAGTGCTCTTCTATGCTGGTATCTTCTTCTCCTATTCTGTACTCACTCCTGCTGCTTTGAGCTTCTTTATCAACTATGCTGAAGGGGCTGTGGAATCATTATGGTCAATTGATCAGTACTTCGAGTTTGTATTGGTGCTCATGTTCAGCACAGGCTTATCATTCCAGGTATGATCTTCAGTTGTTGTAGATTAATTCTGGTTGAGACTTATGGCAACTTAAACCAACTTTCTGTCATTTGATCTCAAGATGGTTTCTCTCTTCCACAGGTTCCTGTTATCCAACTTCTGTTAGGACAGGTTGGTTTAGTCTCTGGAGACCAAATGCTATCAATCTGGAGATATGTTGTAGTCGGTGCAGTTGTGGCTGCTGCTATTCTTACGCCGTCAACTGATCCTCTTACTCAATTACTCCTGGCGGGGCCACTGTTGGGTCTCTACTTGGGTGGAGCTTGGACGGTTAAGCTAATTGGTCGTTGAACGAGCTTCCATGCTTTGTTGGTTTCCGTGGCATTACGAGAGCCATTAATGTACTATATGGCAAAGTAGAGGGTAAGCACCCTCTTGTTTATAATTTTACTATTTTTTTTTTTTTTGTTGTCGTCTTCTCGGGTCAGTGGCTCTCTTTTTCACCGCTGGTAAGGAAACTTACTGCTGTGGAATTTCGTCTCACTACAGCAGAATGAACATATTCATTTGATGATTCCGTAGATATGGATTAAGATTCACAAAAAGAAAAAAGAAATTCAGGTGATGAATCCATCATCCTCGAGTCCATTTCATAAATTCATGTTCTATGATGAGATTTTAGGTTTTTGGCTGAATTGGATTTTATAAATACTCGAAAGAGGTTGCAAAATTTTCCAAAAAAGGAATCAGATTTGCCTGCATGTTATTGAATACGAGGTCGTAAAATGATTATTATATGGGCTTTTCAATGGTGAGGTCGTGTTCGCAAACGAAAGGATCATGGCTAATAAATGAAGGTAGTATATTCAAACGACTCTTCTGTACCTATTAATTTACAAAACAATTGTTAATAGTCAGATTTGAGTGTGATTTTTCTCATCGCTTCAAAAAATGAAAAAGATTTTTAACTGATGTTTACAATTGATTCACAAGTTGTATTACAATATATTGAAGTAGATAACGTGTATCATGTAATAAATTATACAGACTACGAACTCATGGACATGCCTTCAATTTTATCTCCCATACCAGTATTCAATGGCCCCGAAGGAAGTCAAATTTCCTTTAATAAGGAGCAATCTAAATAGTCACAAGCCTGATATAAACCTTTCGGGAAGCATTGTGAGTTCTGCTCGAATCCTTTCAATCGTACAGGAAATTTTTGCTTCAGTTGTTGTCATAGACTCAAACTCTGGAGAACGAAATCGATGCTGAAACCAGGGAGGGTGGAAAAGATGAAAGAGGTGGAGAAAGGAAGTGAGTCTGGGTTTTTCATTCGCGGCGTAGGGAAGTTGAGTCTGTCGACGGATTGCATGTTCTTGTAATTGTTAGCAGGATAAAAGGTGAGTAGATCGTGTGCCGTATAGATGAATTGAAGAGGAAATTCACAGAGCTGACCCAGAGATGCAGGAGTTGGAAGATGAAAGCAGACCCAGAGAAACAGGAGTTGGAAGATGAAAGTCATAACATAACCTATGAACGCAGACATTCCGTTGGATTTTAGCTAATTCCCTTTCAAAAGAAGGTATCAATTTTAATTTTAATTTATGGGAGATGGAAAAAGAATCTGTTCTAGCTTATGAAACCTTCCGTGGATTTCTTCGTTACCTGGGTATGGATTGTTTATTTCTGCAAGAGTACAATACACAAGCCAAGATTTCCATTTTCCAGTAACATCCAAGAAAATCCCAAGTAAATGTAAATCTCATTCTTTATAAAAAAAATAAAAAAAAATTTAAATCTCGTTTCTTTATTTTAAAATGTAAAGCAAGGATTACTTCCTCACTACCCCTCCCAAGAGGAAAGTAATAAAAGTGACAAGGAGACATTGCTGGAGGATGAGGAATTTGAGACAGACGAAATGCTACATAAATTCATAGTCTAATTGATTGCTAAAACTACCCTAATTCAACAACTCTGCATCATGAATGTCTGTTATTAGGAAGATGAAATGGATACTTCAGACAGGTTCTATGGATTTGTACATTGAGGTGCTGGAGACCAAAGCAGGCCCTCGAGCAGCAACTTGTGCGATGACTTTATTTCTGCCTATTTGAATCTGTACTCAGTACTAAACACTACTATGCTACTCTCTGCTCTCATCTGGTATGGTCTGTGGGGTGTCATTTCTAGGAATGAAGATGTGTATCTATGGATCGTCTCAGCTAAATAAGATCATTATTATGAAGTAAATAAGAGGGTGAAAGATATTTCTTTATTCGGTCGTCGCATCTTTGTGCTAGAACAGTTATGCTGAGGAAACCTCACAACTCTGAGAAGGGCCATGCATGCAGAAACAAATACAGTAGGAGGCATGAAGCTGAAAAGCAAGTGAAAACAGTACTTAGTAAGGATGAAGTTCAGGAACAGGTGAAAGGACTACAGAAATCAGACAAATCTGTACAGAAATTTTTTATTTTAAAAAAAAAAAAAAAACTTCCATCAGTTACATCCACAAAATTCATGGTAATTTGTTGTTTACCTGCAAGAGAGCCAAGGGCCTTTGCAGCTTCATGTCTAACCATTAGATGCTCATTGATATTTCTGAGTAGATCAGAAGAGGCAACAGAAGCAGCATTGTCTTGCAACTGATCCAAGTTCATAAGCACCCTAGAAAATAAATAAACCAGTATTATATTTTTTAGGTCAATAATAATAACATAAAAGAGAAAAGGAAAACAGAGTAACTTGACCATAAACTACATGCAAAATGGGGGGAGAAAAAGATTTTGGAAGAAAAAAACGGGCTTTTTTCGTTTGATTTAGAATCCACATATATCTAAGGGCTAATCAATGACTTTGTTCTAACATTTATATAATCTGTCCTGAAATGAGTAGACAATTAAGAAATTATCTATATTTAGACTGAAAGGATTTTAGAGTGGAGAAGATAAGACGGGAAAGAGAAGAGAAGAGAAAGATAAATCATTTGAAGTCAAATGTTCTCTAACCGCCATAAAGATCTCACGTTATTTAGTTCATCATATTAACATTATTTAACAATTTTAACTCATCATATATAGTTTAGAATAGGCAGTAGCAGAGAAAAAAGGGGAAGATACCATTAGCAATCTCAGACAGAGGTACAAAATTCCGTAATGCGTTACAGAAACAACTCTCCAGATAGCAGCAACACGGCCAAAAAAAAAAAAAACACAATCAGTGAGGAATCAGAAATATACCTGCCGGAGATAGGAGCGGGTGAGAGAAGGGACACGCGAGGAGCTTCAGCTCCATCATCCGGAGAAAATAACGAGAGAGGGAGGGAAAACGGAAAGAGGGAAAGATAAACGAGAAAGGGGAACAGAAAATTTTGTCGGGAAGTGGAAAATTCGGCTGAATGCGAAGAGAAGACTGGGCTACGGAGAGATGCGAGCGAGACGTCCTCTCCAGCCAAACTTTATGCATGAAGTCGAAGTCGCCTTCTCCTAACATGGAAACGTGACTTCTAGGTGATATGAACCCACAAGCCAAAATCGTCTCGTGGCTCCTTGTTGTGGGCTTTTGGGTTTAGAAAAAGACCATTTACATCCAAGAAGCTTGCAAGGTATGCGAAAGAAGTAAAGTGGGCCTAAGATTCAAAATGTGCTCGGATCCTAACGAAATGGAGGGAGGAGCCCATGACAAGTTAATCAAATATCCACCCTATTCTATAAAATTTAGAGTTTTAGTCGTGTTAAACAAGTTTAGTTAAGTAGATTAGAAACGCTTTGGGTTGCCTACTTAAACCTTTTACTGAGAAGGTTTCTGAAGGATAATTTCCTTTTTCTCTCTTCTTGTTTCCAACAATTTTACATGATCATTGTATCTATTTCAGTCCGAACAAATTTGTTTTCTCTCTCTCAAATCTTCTTATATTTGTTTGATGGTTGTATCTACTTTCAGTCCAAACCAAACAAAAGAGAACCATTTCCAAATCAATTGCCTTGCGTGTTTTACCCAAATCAATCGCCATCAAGATATGACTCAGCCACAGTCGTGACTCTGTTCCCTTCCTGTTTTGGTATCTCGTCTAAAGCTCATTTCCAAACGACCAACTTTATATAATCTTTGACGACTCTCTGCACCAAAGGAAAGAAAAATGGTACACAGCTGACGCTTCTGTTCGTTTCTTTAGTCGTGATAATTTAATGATGGAACCCGACAACCACCTGGAGACTCTGTTTCCATCATGGTTTGGTGACTCAACGGGCGAGTCGGGACCAGACTGAGGGCGGGTCACGGTTCGTATACTTGACTCACCGATCCATCTCCCGGTATAAACAGTCACGACGGCAAAAAAAACAGAGATTAGGATTTTCTGCCGTCGCCTCAACTACTGCCCTGGCTGTCCCCGAACCTCCATCGCCGCATCCGTGCCAGATTCCGAAGCTGCCTTGTCGAAGTCTCATGGCCACCGGCAACCAGAACCGAACCGTCCTCCTCCGTCATTGACACTAGATCTCCACCTCAAGCCTCTTCAACTCTTCTTTCGTCTGTCTCCTCCCTCCATAAAATTGTCACCTTATAGCCATTTATGATGGATGAAGCTCTTAAATTTGTATGTAATATAAAATTATAATTATAATTATAATAAATAAACAATAATCAATAAGTGGTAGAAATATTGATTGATAAAACCTAAAGTTAATAAATATTATCACGTTAAAAGTATTTAATAAAAATATTTGCACAATGAACAGAATGTTCACTGCATTGTTATCTGACTCATCACGTCTTATCAAATTTTCTGTCGTATCCCTTCCGACTTTTCTACATGAGTCGCGTTCTAGAGAGATATGGTACTCGGCCAGCCTAGTCGGAAGAGCCGACACGACTCACCCTAGAAGACTTGGGATTGGGCGATGCCGAAGGTCGATCCGAGTGGCAAAACCCTGGTTTTAATCACTTCTTGCTCTGATCTTGTTTTTTTTGTTTTTTTGGGTACTTGCACTGGGTTGATAATTGGCTCTTTCTGCATGCACACTAGAATTATTGGAGAGCTTTTATTTCCTGTTAATTTGCATCTTAAAATCCAGAGTCAATCCTCCAGGCTGCAGCACTACAAGGATATTTTTGTCATTCAAAACAATGCCTACTGAACTTGTGGTTCTTTATACACATGCTTAGGATCTGGCTTCTTCGTTGTCGCGGCTCTGCAGTAGTCCGCATAGACACACAGGCAAGAAAGAGAAATGGAAGAACAAGATGGACCTGGGACGACTCTACGATCTTCTCTCATTTCGAGCTCTGAGAAGGGCTACGTATTTGCGGGGGAGGCTGTGGAAGATAGCTGTGAAAGCAACGTTGTATTTGAAGAAGTAAAGAGGCAGCTGTGGTTGTCTGGGCCTTTGATATCTGTTAGTTTGTTGCAGATGTGTTTGCAAGTCATTTCTGTTATGTTTGTGGGTCATCTCGGGGAGCTTGCTCTTTCTGGTGCTGCAATGGCTACTTCCTTCGCTGGGGTCACCGGTTTTAGCTTTTTGGTAAGTGTGCCTTCCTTTCTTCTTCAATAGATTTTCTGTGTTCTGCATCAGGCAGTATAACTTTTTCGTTTTCTTTGACCCCTGTAACTAGCTTGAAACGACATCTTCTATATCCAAATAGTACCATTGATTAACCTGATTTTTTTCAAAGTCTACTCCACGAGTGGTGGATAATAATTACGAAAATAGGAAATATAAATTTTTATAAACAAATTTCATTGTTACGGGCGATGTCTTTTTTCTTTATAAATGCTTTGTTTCTTTCTCTGTAGAATTAACTTAGAGGGCGCCCATCTTGTGGTACATCATCTTGATAAGATATTTCCGAAGATCTAGTGTTTAGAAGCACTATCTCTGTTTTGCTTCTCTGTTATCAGACCTCGATATAACACATTATGAAGACTTTATTGCTAGATTAAAAAGCATTTTTCTCTCGACTGTTTGTTTTTGCAGTTCAAAACGATGTTTTTTAATATTATTTCCAACTGCTTCGTCCTCCAATCACCTCTGGAGGCTCTCTTCTTAATGAATTCGCCTTTCTCACTTGTTTACAGATGAAAAAAAAATGCTTCATCATCCAAATTTTAAAGAATCTTATAGTTTTTTGCCAAATCTTGAAAAGCTCGTTTTCAATCTGCTATTATTTGTGTCTCTTCTTTGATGACTTTGTAATATGGGTAGTTACAATCACTTTCTCTCAAAGAAATTAACGCGAAAGGAATTTCAACTCTGCATTCTTCCTTGTACAATTCATCGTCTTTTAACTTGTTTTGCAGTTCAGCTCTGAATCAGTAAATGGGCGTAGCTTAAATTCTAGGATCAATATAGATAAGTCTTTTTCTCTTCCCTCACACTTCGAATATTTGGCTCTTCAATTAAATAGCTGGGGATGGCAAGTGCATTGGATACTTTGTGCGGGCAATCATATGGAGCAAAACAGTATCATTTGCTTGGTATCCATATGCAGAGAGGCATGTTTGTCCTTCTACTTGTAAGCGTTCCTCTTGCAACCATCTGGGGCTACACAGGCTTCATTCTCCTTAGCATCGGACAGGATCCAGAGATAGCAGCACAAGCAGGATTATATGCCCGTTGGATGATCCCAAGTATTTTTGCCTATGGACTTCTGCAATGCCTTGTCAGATTTCTACAAGCACAAAATATTGTATTTCCTATGATGATAAGCTCTGGAATGACTGCTTTGGTTCACATCCTTCTTTGTTGGATATTGGTGTTTGAATCGGGACTTGGCTTCAAAGGAGCCGCTTTAGCAAATTCCATTTCTTACTGGGCTAATGTGTTATTGTTGGCACTCTATGTCAAATTTTCTCCAGCCTGCAAGAAAACTTGGACTGGTTTATCAAAGGAATCTTTGCATGATGTATTCCATTTTATACAGCTTGCTGTGCCTTCTGCTGTTATGGTCTGGTAAGTTATCTGACACTTGAATAAATTGAGGATCCATGACTCTATTCTCATGTCAGGGCTTACCCATCGTATCAGAGCAATGGGCTTGCATGTTAGTCAGGATATTTGGTACGCTTTATGAAATCATATTGATTTAGCGGTTCGTAGTGAGATCCTTCAATTGGGTGGTGTAACTCTGCCCATTTTACAGTAATCAATATGGTGATCTATATGCTCGATCTTTTTTTCTGAAACTATGTTCAAACTGATTGAAAATTTGATTCTTAATGTCTTGAAGTTTGCTTGTTCTTTTGACTTGAAACAGCTTGGAGTTCTGGTCTTTCGAATTTCTAGTCCTACTGTCTGGTCTTCTTCCGAATCCAAAACTAGAAACATCAGTATTATCCATAAGGTTAGTAGTTTGCAGTGAATATTATCAAATTTTCACATACATGAACTAGAGCTAGATCTATACAGCTGTAATCATCTTGTAGGCTTCGTGGTTCAGTTATATCTAGTAGAATAGATTGAACAATCTAAAAGCAGACTCTGTAGTACTGACTTTCATCAACCTCTGCAGCCTTAACACAGCTTCACTGGCCTTTATGATTCCATTTGGCCTTGGTGGAGCGGTCAGGTCAGTCATAGGTCAATATCAGCTTTCTTTATTTTGTTTTCATTATAGTTTCTTTTTAATTGATGTCAGTGTCTCTCCTGCAGTACAAGAGTTTCCAATGAATTGGGTGCCAGACGTCCTCAAGCAGCTAAATTAGCAGTTAGAGTTGTGTTGGGTTTGGCCATCACGTTTGGTCTAGTAGTGGGAACAACCATGATATTGGTGCGTAAAGTGTGGGGTTATGCATACAGCAGTGAGGAAGAAGTGGTGAGTTATGTTGCAGTCATGATGCCAATTCTGGCCACCTCCAATTTCTTGGACGGGATCCAGTGCGTGCTTTCTGGTACATGCTTCCTCTTCTGTGCCATCATTAGCATATCACTCCATTTAATTTATTTTTTTCTTTGAGCAAACATAAGCCCTTCTTCTCTTATATGAATATCTACTCGTTATCCCCTAGTGGTAAAGTTGAATAGAGGGAGAGAGACATGTAGCTGACTCCAATATGATTGTGCCAAGCCCTGATATTAACAATGATGTTCACATCTTGTTGTCAGTAGCAATTTATCATGACATCGATCTTCAAGTTACAGTTCTAAATCAGCTTACAATTGTAAATATAAAATATGTAGGTACTTGTAGAGGTTGTGGTTGGCAGAAGATCGGGGCCTTTGTCAATCTTGGAGCCTATTACATTGCAGGCATTCCTAGTGCTATTCTATTGGCTTTTGTCTTACATATTGGAGGAAAGGTGAGATTTTGAGTTTCCAGCCTTACACAATATTTATGCAATTTTAGTGTCTGAAATACTCTTGATCAGTGTTAGGAGTGATAAATTTTTCTGACATAGGGTCTCTGGATGGGGATCATATGTGGGCTTCTTGTGCAAGTGAGTCTGCTTCTAACCGTAACACTTCGCACCAACTGGGAGCAAGAAGTGAGTACTATCTTTTCTGTCATCCTGAGCATGATGTTGGATTTAACTTGACGTATTTCTTCTGAGAATTCATCCATGATACAGTTCATGTGTAAGACTAGAAAAGTAAAAACAATCACAACTTCAAATCCTTACCGATACAAGAAGGAAATAAAAGATGGTTTAACTGCTGAGTAACTAGTCTCATGGCTAAAATTAACTTCATCTATTTTATCCCTCTTGATCAAATCTGCCCTCCTGGACTAGCTCAATTTCAATGCAGGGTACATATTCACAACTCACAAGACATTTTTCAAGTTTTTAACAGCTCATTTACCTTTTCATGCCTGTTACGAACCATCTGGGGAAAAAACGTAATAAAACGAAGGAAAAGCAAATTATTTCTTAATCTGAGGCATGTTATCATAGGATTGGAATCTTACTGCCAGGTAGACAAAAAAATCATTTTTCATGCAAGCTACTCTTGCATTTCCCTGAAGCTGTCTTTCCCTGACAACATCTGAAAATTTCTTGGTTTCACTTTGATCATTTGATTGCTCCAAATAGTGGCACACTGATTATTCTCAAAATAAAAAAATAAGCACAAGTATGTGGTAATGAACTACCACACAAAGTTCAGAGCAACCATTTTTATACACTCGTGGCTCCTAACCAGTTTTATCTCCGATTTATGTACCAGGCAAGGAAGGCCAGAGATAGAGTTTACAGCTCTTCTCTCCCAGTAGACATGGCACAGTGAAGCTAACTCGTTACCTTTAAAGTTTTAGCTTTTGACAAGCAATCCTATAAAACTATGAAGAATACGTCATTGTATTCGTAAGTAGACTCATCTTGAACTCCTGGGTAATCTTTATATCACAATCCATATCTAATGCATAAACGACTTTTCACAGATTCAAGAGTGACTGAACAACTCTGCAAGCAAAATGCTGTATTTCAGGGCACCATGAGTTCTCTTGAGGCAGCAACATGATCTGTAACATGTCTTGGACAAATAGATGTATAAACTCAGTAGTGGGATAGATCAGTAAGTAAAAGGACTGAATACCTTCATCCGTTCCGGTTACCATATTAAAAACTTCTGTGGTTTATGATGCTTCAGTAGCATAGAATTAGCTTCATGAATAAATTCACTGGCTCAAACCCTGAAACGCCCTTCACTTGTACTTTCTTCAAATGCCCACAAGGGATTCTGAATGGGGAATGTGTATGGTGAGACCTGATTATACGTATTTCTATCGGACTTCAAATCCAGTATAGCCTCTGTGTCCACCCATGGGCGCACTCTGAAATTGGTGAGATTGTAGATTTTGTTCAGGCATCAACCGACGTACTTAATACCGATCGGCAGCAGGGGAGCCCTCCATCCCCATAAATTTGTTAATCTTATTTCAGTTATATGCCTTTGTTAATCATTTACTGCTATGAGCTGTAAGCTTAGACGACCCAGACAAAAGATAACAATTAGCCCCCCAGATGACAAAAAGTTTTATTTTTAAAACTTTTTTCTCTGGCTGAGTTGCCTTATAGAGAAACCTTTTATTTCCAGATAATTTACAATAAATCCAAAGTCAATCCTGGAGGCTGGAGCAACACAAGGATATTTTTGTAATTCAAAACAACGCCTCGTGAACTTGAAATTCTTTATATATACATGCTCATGCTCAGAATCTCGCTTCTTCGCTGACGCGGCTCTGCAGAGTAGTCCGCAGAGGCACACAGGCAAGAAGGAGAAATGGAAGAACAAGATGTATCTCAGACGACTCTACGATCTTCTCTCATTCCGAGCTCCGAGAAGAGCAACGTATTTGCCGGGGAGACTGTGGAAGATCTTTGTGAAAGAAACATTGTATTTGAAGAAGTGAAGAGGCAGCTGTGGTTGTCTGGGCCTTTGATATCTGTTTGTTTATTGCAGAAATGTTTGCAAGTCGTTTCGATTATGTTTGTCGGTCATCTCGGGGAGCTTGCACTTTCTGGTGCTGCAATGGCTACTTCCTTCGCTGGGGTCACTGGTTTTAGCTTTTTGGTACGTGGATAGCGTTCCTTTCTTCATCCATAGATTTTCTACGTTCTGCATCACGTATTATAACTTTGTCTTTTCCTTTTGACCCCTGTAACTATCTTGGAACGACATCTTCTACATCAAAATGGTATTTTTGATTAACCTGATTTTTGTCAAAGTCCACTCAACGACTGGTGGATCATTGAGAAATTAGGAAATATAAAATTTTGTATAATATTTTTTCAGAAACACTAATTGTTATGGGCGATGTCTTTTTTCCTTATAAATGCTTTGTTTCCTTCTCTGTAGAATTAACTTAGAGGGAGCCCATCTAGATACATCATTTTGACAAGATATTTCCCGAAGATCTGGTGTTTAGAAGCACTATCTCTGTGTTTTGCTTCTCTGTTATCAAACCTCGAGACAACACATTATGAAGACTTTAGTGCTAGATTAATAAGCATTTTTCTCTCGATTGTTTGTTTTTTCAGTTCAAAACGATTTTCTTTAATATTATTTCTAACTGCTTCGTCCTCCAATTACCTCTGAAGGCTCTCTTCTTAATGAATTCTCTTTCTCGCTTGTCTAAAGAAAGAAAAAAAAATGCTTCATCATTCAAATTTTAAAGAATCATATATTGGCCAAATCTTGAAAAGCTCGTTTTAAGCTGCTATTATTTGTGTCTCTTCTTTGATGACTTTGTAATGTGGGTAGTTACAATCACTTTCTCTCAAAGAAATAAACGTCAAAGGAATTTCAACTCCGCAATCTTCCTGTACAATTCATCATCTTTTAACCTGTTTAGCAGTTCAGCTCTTTAGGATCAATATAGATAAGTCTTTTTCTCTTCCCTCACACTTCGAATATTTGGCTCTTCAATTAAATAGGTGGGGATGGCAAGTGCATTGGATACTTTGTGCGGGCAATCATATGGAGCAAAACAGTATCATTTGCTTGGTATCCATATGCAGAGAGGCATGTTTGTCCTTCTACTTGTAAGCATTCCTCTTGCAATCATCTGGGGCTACACAGGCTTCTTTCTCCTTAGCTTCGGACAGGATCCAGAGATTGCAGCACAAGCAGGATTATATGCCTGTTGGATGATCCCAAGTATTTTTGCCTATGGACTTCTGCAATGCCTTGTCAGATTTCTACAAGCACAAAATATTGTATTTCCAATGATGATAAGCTCTGGAATGACGGCTTTGGTTCACATCCTTCTTTGTTGGATATTGGTGTTTGAATCGGGACTTGGCTCCAAAGGAGCTGCTTTAGCAAATTCCATCTCTTACTGGATTAATGTGTTATTGTTGGCACTCTATGTCAAATTCTCTCCTGCCTGCAAGAAAACTTGGACTGGTTTATCAAAGGAATCTTTGCATGATACATTCCATTTTATACAGCTTGCTGTGCCTTCTGCTGTTATGGTCTGGTAAGTTATATCACACAATTCACTATTTTCAAAAGTAAAAGATGGATCCGTCTGCCGAAGGCTTGAATAAATTGAAGCAGGGCTTACTCATTGTATCAGATCTATGGCTTTGCATATTAGTCAGGATATTTGGCAAGCTTTATGAAATCATATTGATTTAGCAATCGTGTTGTCCTGTTTGTTAGTGAGATCCTTCATTTGGGTGGTGTAACTCTGCCCATTTTACAGTAATCAATATGGTGATCTATATGCTTGACCTTTTTTCTGAAATTATGTTCAAACTGATTGAAAATTTGATTCTTAATTGTCTTGTAGTTTGCTTGTTCTTTTGACTTGAAACAGCTTGGAGTTCTGGTCTTTCGAATTTCTAGTCCTACTGTCTGGTCTTCTTCCGAATCCAAAACTTGAAACATCAGTATTATCCATAAGGTTAGTAGTTTGCAGTGAATATTATCAAATTTTCACAAACATGAACTAGAGCTAGTTGCTTTATGAAACACCGTGGGTATACAGTTGTAATCATCTTGTAGGCTTCTTGGTTCAGTTATATCTAGTGGAATAGATTGAACAATCTAAAAGCAGATTCTGTTGTACTGACTTTCATCAACCTCTGCAGCCTTAACACATCTTCACTGGCCTTTATGATTCCATTTGGCCTTGGTGGAACGGTCAGGTCAGTCAGAGGTCAATATCAGCTTTCTTTATTTTGTGTTCTTTATTGTTTCTTTTTAATTATTGTTGTTGTCTCTCCTGCAGTACAAGAGTTTCCAATGAATTGGGTGCCGGACGTCCTCAAGCAGCTAAATTAGCAGTTAAAGTTGTGTTGGGTTTGGCTATCACTGTTGGCCTAGTAGTAGGAACAACCATGATGTTGGTACGTAAAGTGTGGGGTTATGCATACAGCAGTGAGGAAGAAGTGGTGTGGTATATTGCAGTCATGATGCCAATTCTGGCCACCTCCAATTTCTTGGACGGGATCCAGTGTGTGCTTTCTGGTACATGCTTCCTGTACCGTGCCATCATTAGCATTTCACTCCATTTAATTTCTTTTTTTTCTTTGAGCAAACATACTCCCTTTTTTCTCTTATATGAAGTATCTACTTGTTATCCCCTAGTGGTACAGTTGAATAGAGGGAGAGACATGTAGCTGACTCCAATATGATTGTGTCAAGCCCTGATATTGACAATGATGTTCACAACTTGTTGTCAATAGCAATTTATCATGACATTGATCTTCATGTTACAGTTCTAAATCAGCTTACAATTGTAAGCATAAAATCTGTAGGTACTTGTAGAGGTTGTGGTTGGCAGAAGATCGGGGCCTTTGTCAATCTTGGAGCCTATTACATTGCGGGCATTCCTAGTGCTATTCTATTTGCTTTTGTCTTACATATGGGTGGAAAGGTGAGATTTTGAGTTTCCTGCCTTACAATATTTGTGCATAGTTAAAGTCTGAAATGCTCTTGATCAGTGGTAGGAGTGATAATTTTTTTCTGAAATAGGGTCTCTGGATGGGGATCGTATGTGGGCTTCTTGTGCAAGCGAGTCTGCTTCTAACCATAACACTTTGCACCAACTGGGAGCAAGAAGTGAGTACTGTTTTTCTGTCAGTTGAATTTCTAACTTGACGTATTTCTTCTGTGAACTCATCCATGTAACAGTTCATGTGTAAGACATGAAAAGTAAAAACATTCACAACTTCAAAATCCTTACCGATACGAGAAGGAAGTAAAAGTTGGTTTAACTGCTGTGTAACTAATCCTCATGGCTAAAATAAACTTCATCTATTTTATCCCTCTCTTGATCAAATCTGCCTTCCTGGACTAGTTCGATTTCAATGTAGGGTACATATTCACAACTCACCAGACATTTTTCAAGTTTTTAAGAGCTCATTTACCTTTTCATGCATGTTACGAACCATTTTGGGAAAAAAACGTAATAAAATGAAGGAAAAGCAAATTATTTCTTAAACTGAGGCATGTTAATAACATATATATCATAGGATTGAAATCTTACTGCCAGGTAGGCAAAAAAGATCATTTTTCATGCAAGTTACCCATGCATTTTTAAGCATATGTTCCCTGTATCTAGTCCTGTATTCCCCTGAAGCTGTCTTTCCTGGACAACATCTGAAAGTTCACTTTGATCATTTGATCGCTCCAAATAGTGGCACACTGATAATTCTCAAAATAAAAAAATAAGCTTAAGTAAGTGATAATGAACTACCACACAAAGTTCAGAGCAACCTATTTTATATGCTTGTGGCTCCTAACCAGTTTTTTCTCCGATTTATGTACCAGGCAAGGAAAGCCAGAGATAGAGTTTACAGCTCTTCTCTCCCAGTAGACATGGCACAGTGAAGCTAACTAGTCACCTTTAAAGTTTTAGCTTTTGACAAGCAATCCTATAAAACTATGAAGAATACATCATTGTATTGGTAAGTGGACTCATCTTGAACTCCAGGGTAATCATTATATCACAATCCATCTCTAATGCATCAACGACTTTTCACAGATTCAAGACTGAATAACTCTGCAAGCAAAATGCTGTATTACAGGGCACCATGAGTGATCTCTAACATGTCATGGACAACTAGATGCATCAACTCAGTAGTGGGATAGATCAGTAAATAAAAAGGGCTGAATACCTTCATCAGATCCGGTTATCATTTTAAACCTATCATATTAAAAACTGCTGGCTGAAACCCTGGAATGCCCTCTTCCTGCACTTTTTTTTCAAATGTCTACAAGGGATTCTGAATGGGGAATGTGTATGGTGAGACCTGATTATACTTCATAATATATTATGATATTTGTTTTGTTTGGTATGACACTGGTAAGTTTCAAAATCCAGGTTTGTGAAATTAGGCTTCTAAATAGCTGTGACTTGGTCATTGGATTAACAAATTCGATCTTTAGATAGGATTGAAATTTATTAAATTGAGTTCTTTGACATTAGGTGGATGAGTTTCAAATTCTACATTTTTTCTTCAACTAAATACCGATACATATTGTTGATTCAAACGATTATTAATTTTGATAAGAGTTATTTACATCATTAATATATTCTAGAGGAGAAATGAGCTCCTTAATTTACCTGAATTTTTTTATTTTAAATATTTTAGAAACTTCTGAAGTACTATCAAAATTCGAAGCTTTCTAATTTTCGGACTTGTAACCAAGCATCCTTTGCGGAACAGATCGGTCCCGCGCTAGCTTGTGTCGAGCAGGTCTCATTGGTCACTGCCGAACGCTGATAGATGGTGAAGATTGATTGTTTGATCTGCCAAAATAATATTCTGTCCCTATACCCTAAACCCTCTTTCATGTAAACGCGGGTAAGCAATCCCCGCTGCCTGTATAGTTTCTTCTCTTCTTTAGCTCTAAGAAACCAGAATCCTTCCGCGTAAATAGAGAGAATGATAAAGAGGCGTTTCTATAAGGTCGACCTCGGCGATGGGGACAACGCCTCTGATTCGTCTTCTTCTTCTTCGTCGGGCTCGGATTCCTTGCCAGATGAAGGAGTAGAGAAAGAGGAAGAAAACGTAGAAGAAGAAATAACGTCACCACCGACCGGAGTCCAACCGTCATCCCCATCTTCCGGTTCAGGTATTTTCATTTAAAATAAATAAATACCGACGTTTTTATTGTCTCCACTATATGCCTCGTTTCCTTTTCTAAGTTGTCGAGCTTTTTTGTTTCTGCATTGAATGTTGTTGCTCCTGTTTAGAGTCTCTACGGCATATTTATCAATAACCGGGTATTGATTAATTTTTCATGCGGGTATCTGTTTTTTTCCCTGTAATTTTGATCAGCCTTTTGCAGTTATCTACCACCTCGAAATTTAGCTGCAAAGTTTTTCTGTTATAGTGTGTTGTATATACTATGTACATTACGTGTGTGTTTTCCTTTTTCTTGTAATACTATCCATTTGGGGCTCTGTACCTTCTACTTTTTCCAGGTGTCTGTTTTGGCTCATTGAGATTAGCTCTCTTTTTTGGTTCTCATGGAGTTTGTTTTGCATCACTTGCATTTGGTAGGTTCAGGTTATCAGGGCGAGGATAGCTCGGGGAATGAGGTTAATTGCGATTCTTCAGGTTTGGTTTCCTCAATCACCACGAGTTGTTGCTTTATTATATATGTTTACACTTCAAGTGCTGTGTATGCCTTAACTCATTCAGGTTTACAAGGATTCAATTTTTTGTTTAGGAAGAATGCGGTAGAGATCTACCTTGTATTGTGACGATCAGTAGAGGGGTTGAATTTTTAGATGTTTAATAAGTGGTATAGAAATAAGCTCAAAAGATTATCTGGGAGTAATGAGCAAAAGTTGGATAAATAGGTACGGAGCCTTTGTTCCATTTAAGGAAGTTGAAGTAAGCACTGGGAATATCTTTCAGAAAAGCTTAATGTGGTGCTTACATAGAATGACTCTTATGACATGAATATGTCTAAAAGGTTTTCTGCTGGAAAATTTGACTTGAGTTAATCCTCGAGTTGCGCAACAAGGTGCATACTCATTTTACGCTAAGTGCCACTTGAAGTTAGCAGAAACAGTTTAGAATGGCTACGTTCAAGATATATTGTCCAGGACAAATGGTAAAAAATGTTTGATTTCAGAAAAGAAAATGTACTGAATCAGATATATAAATTGCTTGAAATAAGTAAGTTTTGTTAATTTCAATCAGTTGTTGATTTGAGGCACTCTTCTCATGCTTTCTAATTTTTTCTATATTTAACTTAACATGTTTTATTTAAGATCATTATTCCTTCATTTCTATCTTGTAATCATTTTTCCTGAGTGGCCCTTATGTAAACTTCAATCTCCTTTGGATCCTCAAATGGTATTATGGACTTTGTAATTGCTTAATTGCACTAACACTGGAATCATGAGAGTTTTCGCTTTGATTTAGTGTCAGTATAGTCATGTTATCTTGTCTCATTGTTTCTGATGTCCGAAATGTTTCTTTAGTATCCTTTATTATTTCTACGAAGAAAAGGAAAAGGATGTCTTGTTGAAAAATTTCTTGCAACTACTATGTCAACCCCCTCTTGATAAGTGCATTTATGGCCCATTCCAGGTTTGCCAATAAATGATGACGATGAGAGCACTGAAGAAGGTGGACTGGACTTTGGAAATAGTCAACTGCACGATAAAAACCAGATTAAAACATCAGACCCTAGAGTTCTTGATTCTCTAACAAAATCATTATCACCTAAAGGTCCCGATGAAGACAAATTGGATGACTGTGTTCTAAGATGCAAGTCAGTTTTCAAGTGCAGGCTGTGCCCAAGAATTATTTGTTTAAATGAGAATACACTGAAAGCACACCTTCAATCAAAGGTAAGCAACCTAGTCAACTCCTGTACCTCTTGATGGATGAATTTTCTTGTTTCTTTGAAGAAATAATGAACAATAAAAATGATCCTATATGTAGATGAAACATTACTTAATTAAATTCTGCACTACTTTCATATAGAAGAGAAAATGGTCAAGAAAAGAAAGTAAAAAGGAAAAGAGCGAACAGGAGACCATATTTTTCCTTTTGTAGGGGTGGGTGAAGTCTGCCTGTATATATATTGGTGGGTAGAAGCCCCATCGACATTATGTAGCCCATATGTTTTCTGAAAATGTTAGGCGTGTTAGGCTAGTTGTCTAGATATGGGAGGTTTGTTGGTTGGGGAATAGTCACATTTGTCGAGAAAGCAAAATAGTTCAACTTTGAATGAAGTTGCCATCTGTCAATTGATTGACGTTTACATCTATTGATGTTTGCAAGATAGATGTTGGAGAGTTTGACTTTGTATAAGTTTGATTTGGTAGTTGCTCAAATATTGTCCTATTATTAAGTGATTTTATCTTTAAGAGAATATTTGGGGAGATTACAAGTTAGAAGGCTTTCACAATAATTTTGAATGATTGAGTTGGCTTAGGTGAGGTGTCCAATAATTGGAGAAGGCTGGAGTTTAATGTGGCTTGTATAAGTTTGCATAATTCAATGACTAGTCGTGGATGAAATATTATGAACATCCCCCACAAGTTGTATTGAGATATTCAATGAAATCCTAGCTTGAAACATAAGTCTTGAAATTGAGTTTGATGAAGAGGTTTTGTGAAAAGATTTGCAAGTTGGAAAATGTCAAAACACGAGCTACGATGACAACTTTTCCATGTAGAAAATGATAATTAATCTCTATATGCTTGCTGTGAGAACAAAGCACTACCTTAGTTTAAGATAAGTTGCACTAAGATTGTCACAAAAAAGTAAAGTTTTGAGAAATTAGTTAAACATGTGGCAGCCATAACACGGTATTTAGCTTTCGTGCTAGAGCGAGAAACTGTTGGTTGTTTTTTAGTAGACGATGACAGAAGAGTTGATTCTAAGAAAATTGAGTATCCTGTGATAGATTGTCATTTAGTGGGTGGCCAGCCCAATTGGCATAAAAAAAGTGATAAGTGTTAAGAAAGAAGCTATATTAATAACAAGACCATGATTTTGAGATCCTTTTAAATACCTAAGGATTCATTTTACTAAGCTAAAGTGATAGTCAGTTGGGGATTGCACGAATTGTGCTACAGATTAACTGAGTAGGAAATAGGGCGAGTTAAAGTCAGTTATTGTAGGGCTCCTATAAGACTTCTGAAAAATTGGGAGTTGATTGCTTTTTCTTAATATTAGGCATAAAAGGCGTGTGGACTGGAGTGCAAGAAGACATACCAACCCGTTCAAGAACATTAAAAAGATATTTTCTTCGAAAAAGAATAAGACCAGATTCGGGAAGCACAAACATCCAAAAGTGCAAAGTGTTTGTGCATTGGTGTCTTTGAAACAGTTAGGATTCAGGAGAATTACCTTGAAGGACCTCAAGAGGCCAGCCTATTGATAAAATACACTGTAGTAGAGAAAGCATCAACCCAGAGGACGAGGGGTCGACTATAAAACGTGACTGCTAGACTAGGCTTCTGTTTTGTCTCAGTGTTTTCGTTTTGCCTCTCTATTTTATTCTGGAATTTAAGGACACAAAACATCTAGCAAAACCACATGAACTCAAAAACTGAGAAAATTGACTAGAGGAGAATTCATCACCACTATCACTATGTAATTGTTTTATTTTAGTTTCTAATTGAAGCTCCACCGTGTTTTGAAATGTTAGAAAATACATCCAGGGGTATTTTGGTCATTTCACCATCTCTGTGGTTAAATTTCTTTATGTAATTTTATTCTGCATGTTAAGTTATGTTAGTGGCTAAATTTTCATATACATAGGATGTATAGTTAGGGAGATATAAGGAGAATAAGGTTTATCGAGTGTATAGGGTATTTCTGTATTATTACCCCCAAGACAGTTATTTAAGACGATCTGAGGATCGGAAGCCTCTCCTGGCTCTTCAGAGAAATTTCTTTCTCCTTTCTTTTTTCCCTCTCAATTTTCACCTCTTCCTTCACCCAAATCTTCTGAAAATAGAATGCCTCTAAGGGTGTTTTAGTTTTAAAGGATAAATCCAAGTCTATCATGAGAATCTATCAATAACAATAGTGTAATACTTAAACTCATTCAAGAAACAATAGGGGCTGGTCCCCATAAGTCACTATGAACCACCTTTAAAGGTGATTTGGCATCACAAGAACTGTTTAAAACTGACTGCTTATGGCTTTTAGCCATTTGACACTCCACACATAGTTCATTCGACATAAAAAATTTAGGTAACAAAGAACTAGAAATAGAACTACTTAAGGCATGTTTAGATAGATGTGCTATCAGAAGTTAGTAGTAAGGACAGCTAAAGCACAATGTTGAGTGGGGAAGACATAAAGGCCATTAAGCATTTCTCCCTGTGCCATGAGCTCCTTATTTTGCAAAGACTAAACGGCAAAGTAAGTGGAAAAAATTCAAGGGAGTGTTATTTGCAAAGACTTAACACACCTGAGTTGCATGCATGGGAGAAGTGACTCCAATATCTGGGTGCCACTGCTCGTCTTTGCTTTCAAGAGTGAGAGAGGCTAGGGTAGGAATCATCTATTCAGCTTGGTAAATGTGATTGAATCAATGCCAAGTGCAAAATCATTCAGTTTGAGTATAGTTGCCAGCATATTTCTTCCTTGTTCTAGGTCTTGGTGGGGACTTCACATTGGTTGTGTTGGATTGTTGAGTGGATGATTTGTTTGGGCAACCAGTGGATGAAAATTTGTTGCCTCGTTTCTGTTGTCCTATAGACGATTTGTGAAAGGACTTGGAGGAAGCAATGAGTGCACTTACCATTTTAAAGGAAGAATATGCAAATCTTGGTTGATGAGTTCCTCAGATGTAGGGACCAACAGGTTGGCCAGAATTGCAATGACAAAAAAATCATAAGAAGGGTCAAGATCAAGGCAAGCCCAAATGGTTTTGTTGACGTCAAAAATAGGTGTTTGAATTGCAATGAGAGAGTCACAAGTATTTCTGAACTTTGTAATGCATTTCAACATGGACATGTCCTCATCTATGCGAATCATTTGAAGTTGTTGGAATGGATGGAATTCTTTCACCTTTGATTGGCTGGTGTAGAGTTTTGTGCAACAATCTCATGTCTTTTGCGGTTTTCAAGCCCACAAAATGGTTGAGAGATTCTTCTGGTATTGTTGCTTTGAGCCAAATGATAAGTAGGCTATCTCTATGTTTTCATTTAGAAAATTCCGAGTTGGTAATAGTAGGATCGGTGGAAAAAGAATCGAGGAGGATGTAGGAAAACCGGATCTATATGATAAAAACTGTCATTTCTTGTGATTTTGTTTTACTTGTTGTTCTGTATGAGAATTTATTGGGTGATGTGTCATGGTACAATCTAATGTAATCAAGTTAACCATGTGTTTAACGGAGGCAGAGAAGTTTTCAAAGATAACACCCACAGTTTGGAAGTTGTTTTCTTGAAATCTTGCAAAGATAAAAATGACAGTTTGGACCTATGTATGAAATTATAATACTTGAGAGGGGAGATAATATTCTCATCAATGGTTCTTTCAATTTATGTTCATATTTACCCACTTATCAGATGCCCATATAAATACCATGAACTTTATACAATGATGAAGATTCATGGAGAATCTCGACCTGACCTTATTTAGAGACTTCTAGACTCCCACAACAAATCGATCACTCATTTCAACTGGATTGAAGGATATTGTGATTCTTTAATTTCTCATTCTCATGTTCTTGTAGTGTCTTCTTAGTTTTTGGTTTGTTTACATATTTAACTTTTTCCCCCTTAGAGACATGCACGCTCAAAGAAGTTACTGGATGAAGGGAGGTTAAAACTCATGCTCAACAGTGATGGCGAGATTGAGGAAGACCAAGAAACCCATGCTGAGAGGCATGCTAGAATGATAGCTCTTGCGGAGGTCTGTAGCACCTCAAGATCTTGTTCAATGATTTCTCAACAGTTTTATATATATTAGCTCAGTTTGGATTCTCTCTTCTCATTTTTAGGAGTTAGCGAAACCCAAAAAGCCAATTAAAGGGCAGAAACGGCAGAGGAACAGGTTGAATAATGAGGTAGTACAATTATATTTGACTCTGGTGATCTAAATGGAGATAAATGTGGAAGGGATCTGAGATTTTATCTTATTTTGGTTTAATTGCAGGACAAAAATGTCCGTTCTGGAGAAGCAGGAGCAGAGCAATTGGCAAAGGCTCCAGGGAAAAAAAGACATAAAGTTAAGGATTAAAGGAAGTTCATGTCTTTATTTGGGTTTGCGACTGCCTTATTTTGCCTCTGTTAGTATGATGTTTGATTGATAGTCGAAGTTTTATGGATCAACTAAAACATTTGTTTATTGGGGATCATTTTTGTTAGTAGTAATTGTTAGCAAGTTTATTCGGAAACCCCCTCCCTTGCACCACAGCACCTTTCTTTCAGTCTCATCAAGATTCTCAGCATTATTCCACAAATTACACTTGCTGTAAATTCTTTTATTCAAGGCTTTGACTATTGGGTTCTAGTCACTTGGTATAAATCAATGATTATGTTTTAAAAATAAACTTCTATTGACCCCCGAGTAACATTTAAATAAAATCGTGTTGAGGTTCTATATCCATAAAAAAAAAATCAAGAACCTTTCTCTAGGCCATATCACGAACAGCAAGTGATAGGCAAAGAAAGTTCTGCCCTTTCACTCATTTTAACCATATCTGATGCAAATTCAAAGCTTGAGAAAGGAATGCAAATTAAGTATATTTGGGTTGCTAGACATCAGACAGAAATGGTGGGAAGTGGCTTGACCTCTCAAATACGTAACAATGGTGTAAAACAGCAACATTTAGAACAATTTACAAAGAAAAGCAGTATGCAGCTTGAGCATTTGTGCTATTTTTACGGTATGCCTGATTATTGAACGCGATAGCACCGGCACCAAAATGCAGTCCCACCTCCTCGGCCTTGTGCAATAGCGATTTCTTCATCTATGTAGAACCAGATGAAAGGGTCCTCGGTGCTGGTTCCTTCTCATCTCCACTATTGTAGCGGTTTGTAATTATGCGCGAATCCGTTTAGACGTTGCTCTTTTAAATTTTGTATTTAGATATTCCCCCTAAACACATCCAGGTATTCCCCCTAGAGGCAGGTTCAATCCAAAATGACAATCAAAACAGGCAGCAAACGTCATTCAACCCACTTATTGACTTCTTTGGTCCTGCTTAGACGACTGACCAATCAGAAGATATGTTCTCCGTCAAAAGATATTCAGATAAAGTTCCAGTTCAGCAACAATTACAAAGTTTTTCTAACATTGCAGAACACGACTTTACAACTCGAGCAAATCCTATAACAATCAACCTCCTCGCTGTTTAGAACATATTCATAATTACTAAATCAATCTTAAAACAGTATCTCCTTAATCAAAGTAAGCATTTCAACAAACTTAGAGAGAGGGAAGGGTAACAGAAAGAACATCAGTTCAATGGACAGAGCATCTTCAAAAAGAACTGGATTGAGGTTGACACTAATCAATCTATAAATACAGAAACTTGAAGCTCGAGTCCAGTGTTCTCTACTCCAAAACAGATGCACACAGATTAGAAGACATACTAGACCGATACTACAAAAATTTGGCAACTTGCTGACGCAGGTAGAACAAATTTGGCCAAAAGAAACAACAATATACGTTTCTGTTAGGAGTGAGGTCAAAGTTCCATCACCGCAAGCCTTTTCTCTGTTCCCAATTTCACATGAATCAAGGCAGTGTTGACTCTGGTGACGACTTTGAGAGCTGATACACTGATGAGAAATATTTATGCTTCCTTGGAAGGCACTTTGGTTTCTCCATTGGATTGTTCAGGTGGTGTAGGAGGAGCAGGTGGCTCACCATTCTCATTGGGTTCAGGATGGAAGTTGATGGGAAATTTTGTCACACGGGGTTTGTCAGCCAAGATGTTCCTCTGAACCCTATCAATCAAGACCCTTGGGGGCGGTTCCTCTCGTAGCTGCTCGTCATCATAATCATTGTTCACATAGTAACCCACCCTGATAAATTCCTGACCTAGGTAAGAACAAGTCAAAAGAAGCACTGTCACACCAATTATGTCCTCTTCTCGAATCTTAGATGGGTCCGGTGGGTCAGCCTGCAATCAGAAAGGAAGTCGATAACATACACCGATTGCATAATATAACGAAATTGGACTCAAGCTAAGGAGAGGCTTTAGGAGATCTTATGATCATTGCCTGAAAGACAAATCTGTAATTCCCAACGTTGACAGGACCAACAAGAACACTCTCTAACAGTTGGTCATAGGTCTCATCTTCAGCAGATCCTACATATGTAAGTTTCCATTCCAAATCTGCATGAAAAAAGAATCCAGACAAGAGACTTGAATCAAGACGACCATGTGACCAGAAAAAGTCAATTGAACCAGGGGCTGAGTCCAAATTGTACCAAACATATTTTGATAAAGCTAAAACTTTTTGAGACAAACATTCTAAGTCAAACTCTTTACACATTGATAAAAAACCCAGCGACAAGATGATGAATCTTGACATCCTAGTCAAGAACAACCAGAAAAGTGGCATTGATTTTATGTATCAAGGAGAACAGAGTCATTTTCCAAAACCAAAGGTGAAAGTAATAGAAAATAACAGCTTCCAAGACAAGTTGGATGGCCCAATCAATTATATAATCAGCATATTATTAACGAGAGAGCAATCAAGAACTACAGAGTAGTTGGCCAGATACATACAGGAGAAACTACATAGTGGGCACTTGCAATAAAAATTTGCCCAATAATATTGAATCTAACTGATTGATAAGTTCAGAAAAAATAATGGTATCGAGCAGCTAAGAATGGAAAACACTATCTCAACTAAAAAGTACAATATAAACCACAAATTTTCCTCCATATTGGTAACTGTAACACAAAACAACAGAGACATAAAAATAATTAATTAAACCTGTTAAGAACCATGCCATCAATTCTAAACGGCATACAGTAGTTCTAATAGCAAGAGCTACAGATAAAATAGACAGCCTTTGCCTATGCCAAAGTGATCTAGTCCAGCAACATTCAAAGGCCTTTGACAAGAGGAAATTCAAAGATTTCAGACACCAGGTACTATCAGATATATTACATCACCCAAGGTTTACACACATTGTCTGATCTATTTGACATCACAAATAAAGACATTATTTCACAGACTTATCAATCCAGTTAACTTTCTTAAACAGTGTCCGTTGAAAGCTTCTCCAGCTTTCTCCCTTTTACTTGATATAGTTGAAAGGAAGCCACCACAGAAAGAATATGCTCTTAATTTGTCCAAAATTTCTCCACAAGCAAATAAAATATAGAGTATATCTCAAACAAATGGAAACTTAAAGCTAAAAATAAAACAGATGCAGTATCACTTAATTAAAATTCATTATCAACAGTAGACAGTGAAGCGCATGTTTACCACAAATAACACGACTGGAAACAACAAAACAAAAACATACAATTATAAGCCAAAGAAATTATACTTAACTTAGAAAAACCAAAGAAAGTTTATTTAGTGGACTAGCACACAATATATTTTTAAATAGACTTTTATTCTATCAAGCTACTTTCCATGCCTATGATGTTTCTAGAGAAAACTAAAGGATGATAATATTGAAGAACTATATCATCCACCCCAAAAGAAAAACCAAAACATTTTCCTTCAACCTGAGAAAGTTACGGAAACAAAATGCCGTCAAAACCATTCACATGTTTTCAGCTCTTTATGTTTTTTATTCTCTCCACAATACAAATGCAAGTAGAGTTTTTTTGTTGTTTGGATTAAGTAGGATCCTTTCTCACTAACCAGTTTCTCTCATTAAGATTTGCAAGAAGAGGATCTCCCTGAACTTAAAAAATAAAATAAAATGAAAACTCATTATTAAAGTTGGGTCCAAATTCATCTCAAGACTCATAGTTAAGAGGCCACTTCTCAAATAATAACTAGAAGGTCTTTCAATTCCTTGATCTATTTATGACTAATTTTTACCACTCTCCCTCACGCATGGGCCTTTTTGTGGCTCTTACAAGTAAAGTTTTTCAGGTGAAGGCCCAAGGTTGAGCTAATTAGTTTATTTTACCCTCAGTAGAAGAGCCCAAAACAATACCATTTTCATGTGTAAATGAGAGCAATGAAATAACTCAGTTGTTTCTTCCTAAAATTAAACAGATTTTATATATCTGTGGGCATGCAGTTGCCGCAAAAAACAATATAGATAAGCTACATATTATAAGATTAAAATATTTATTCACATTCCAAACCTGAGAAAACCATTGCGGAATTCTCATAACAAGCTACCTCTATGAAGTTTCAGTTACAGTGGGTTGATTATTCCCTTCGCCTTACAAAATATGCACTCAATGTTGCAACCATTCCACAATCAAGACTACATCAAAAGTAAATAAGTTGTAGTCGACTTGGATCTAAAAATTCTCGAAATACAAAAGAGTAAGATAGAGAGAGAGAGAGACAGAGACAGAAACGGCATGTTATTGCTTCCTTATTGAACGTCATCACATACCAAACAACACCTGATATTCCAAATGATAAAAAAAGAAACAGAAACACCAAGAGGCAAGAAAAACCCAAAAAGGGGAGCACACAGCAGTCCAACCCTAAAGAGCCTCATAACCAGCGAAAAAACGATAAATAATGCACTGATTAACAAAAAATCTTGGGACAAACTTTAATCAGTAAACAAATCTTTGATCATAAGATAACCATACCGTCTTTGAGGGGAATCAAGCACTCGTAAGAGATCTCAAACTGAAATGGGTTTAGAAACGCGGCGGGGTTGTCCAAGACGGTGACGTTAGTTATATTGACGGCGCTCATGGCATCCACACGGCCAAATCCTCCGGGAGATAAATCAAGGCCGTAAACTCGAACAACCTCATCAAACAAACGCAATGGAAGAATCCAAAAGAAGAAGAACGAAGAGGCAGACAAAAAGGATGGAGTATTAGCAGAGAGGAGAGAGACCACCCTTCTAATAGAGATATTAGACGCATTTTATATTTCAAGTAGTGGCAACGGTGCGGAGGGAGTTTACCGGGAGTATCCGGTAAAAGAAGCGTACGGATGAGAGATTGGCGGGAGATTTGAGTTTGGGTTGTGGGAAAACTACAACCCTTAAAACGGACCGAAACGGGACCGAATTATTCTACACTTAAATTATATTTTTGTTAAACTGCTTTTAATTAAATTTAATGGGTAAAAAACTTAAAAAGTTAATTCATAACAGCATAAATATGAAGATAATTTATACCAATTGAAAAAAAAAAATAGAAACTTGATGGTAGATCTTAATCAAAAAAATTTTTAAAAAAAAAAACCTCTTTAGTTCTTAATCTTATACCAATTGAACAGTCCGGTTCGATTAACAATTAATAAAATTTTAACCAATGCACCTGATCACTCTATTGTGCTCAAATACAATGAAATGACAAACACATACATTTTTTATATGTTACACTACCCTATCTATTTCGGTGGAACCAGTCAAATTAGCTTTAAGACCGCAACTGGTTTGGCTACTGATTCCATTTTTACAACATTCCTACTACTTAACTATGAAGGAAGATACACGATGAATACATGGAACTAGGGGTGGCATCGAACTGAGTCGGTTCGCAAATAGCTCAAGTTTGGCTCAGTTTAGTTCGAAATTTTCCGATCTCGAATTAAGTTCGAGATTGGATTTGGAGTTCGATGAATGCCACCTGAAGAGTTGAGGCCCAAAGAGTCGAGACTCCTCTTCCTCTCCATCGATTTTCCCTCAAGAATAACCACAAAATCAGAGCGATCTTGCCTTGTCTCCCATTTCTTTGCCATATTCGTCTTCGCTCTTCGCCGCCTTCACTTTTCAACATCTTCATTTCTATAGCTTCTTTTAGGAGGGTGTATTTCTCGCAGCAGGAATCAGAGCTCATCCACAGAATCGGCTAGTACTCCAAATTGAAAATTTATCACAAGAGAAATTCTGGTGAGAAAATCATAAATCATTGAACTCCTCATTGATTTGTTGTTGTAATCAAGTATGTTCTTCACCTGTTCATCTTTTATTCTCCTAATTTTCATTGGGCTAATAATTTCTATAATGATCAAGGATTTTTCATGCTCTCCGGTCACTATCCAATCATTCCTTTGATCCGGGAACCTCAAGCAGAATACCTCCCTCTCATCTCTCAATTCCCCACTAGTCTTCCTCTTTCAATCACGATAGAAGCTCCATCGTGATTTTATGCAAGATATGATTGGCAAAGCCTGCTTTCATAAATAGAGAGGGTTGAGAGAAGATTTTACCTCTCCTTATTAGGGTAAAATTGCAAGGCCTCTTAAACTATCTTGATGAAACGTCAAATGCGAGTAATAGTGGAATTGAATGATAAAAGGGGGTTTAGGGAATGCTTGTTCATTTTGCAATCTTGGACTAATGAATGTTAAATAAAATAGGTTGTCATTTACTTGTCTTCTCTGTTTGTTTTATGGTATTTGGTAGATGCTTATGCCTTTGAGACAGTGATCTTGAATGTCCACTATGGTACTTTAAATCATTGTTCAATTATAGCTTTGAGGAGTAGGTAAAAATGAGGCTTTGTGGCCTAATGGTAAGGCACCACTGTTAGTACAGATTTATGGGTTCAAATCTGGTCATTTCACATCTCTCTTAGCCTACTTGTTTTTGTTTTTTTCTTTATCTTTTGTATTCTCGTTATATGTTTTAACCAAGGGAAAGTGACCGTTATTGCTAATGTATGTTTTCTTACTGTCTTACATGTTACTGATGTGTTTAGGGTTTAGGGTACCATCATTGACAAAAATTTGTACCCATTTTGATGCTCAGCTGCATGACTTGCTTTCTTCCATCCCAATCAATCATATATTAGGTCCATTGTCAGGGCTCCCCTTCAGAAATTGTATTTCTTCTTCAACCTTTTTTCTTCTCAACGCAAGAGCTTATTCTAGTAAATCCAAATTTACAACTTAAAGTATTGGTCCTAGTCTCACCTTCCTATATTATAACTTATTGATGATCTCATTGAAGATAAAATGATATTTATCAGTTAAACCTCTAAATGATTTATCAGCTAAACCTCTGAATGATTTATTAGCTAAACCTCTTAATTATTATTGAATAAAAATTATATATAATACTATGCAATATATATGAATAATTTTATGCAGAGAGCATAAACAATTTTATGCAAGATTTATGTAGGAGACATGCCCAATTTTATGTAAAAGTCATGAGCAATTGTAAGTAAAATTTATGCATAATTTTATATACAATTTATTTAAAATATATTTTATACAAAATTTTAAATATAAATAAAAACTCGAACTCGATTAAAATTATTGGACTCAAAATCGATTACAATTTTAGATTCAGCTAGAACTCAAGTTCAAAATATTTAAATCAAACCCAACTCGAACATAGACAACTTCGGGCTTAGCTCGATTCGATATCACCCTACTTGAACCTCTAGAAGTTTTTTCCTTTTCTGTTTATCATTACTTTGAAATGGAGATATCAATGGATTCACACCTGGAATGGGAATTGGCAGAGCCTAATGAAGTTGTACATCCAAAAGTCGGGCATTAGCTTGGAGCCTTTAACTATACAACAAAATTCTCCTGGATCCATATCAACAAGATCAATCTTCGATGCTCACATCCATTTTTCGAGTTTGCGATTGGAACATATCAGCAATATCAGCTGATGTGCTGCAGTCTTCTGGTTTCCTATCAACTGCTGATTGTATGAACCTTGGGAACCTGATTGAGACTCCTCGAGAAGGGTGAATCAAACCCATTGCAGCATGGTGTACTGGCGAAATGGTGAAATCTGCAATTTAAAATTGCAAAGAAGTTTTATGTAATGTAAATGAAAATAAGTTTCTTGAAAACCTGAAAATTTTGGAAGGCCAGGACTCTCGCATACCTGCACCTCTTATTTCCCAAACAAGCTCAGGCGAAAACCATACGTCAGGCACTTCAGCTGTCTGATAGTAAGGTGGTTTTCTGGACAAGATCTTGTCACCAGAAAAGAACTCCTTCATCTGAAATTTGATATGTCAATCCTCCAATGAGTAATCGAAAACCTTAAACTTCCCCAACAAACTGGGCCATCCTCAACGGAAGCCAACAAACTTCAGGGTTGTTCAATCAAAGAATCAAAATTCTTTAGAATAAATAAGAACGACAACTAAGAAGATTTTCTCCCTAAGTGATTGTACCCCTGTAGCATTAAGAAAGTTGTGCCGATTAGTGATGGCTAAAAGCAGTAAGTTCAGTACTGCAGCACAGCCTTTTTTTATACTGGTAACTTACTGCACAGAGTTTAAGTCAACATAAAAAAGTAATAATGATAAAAGATTTTTGCTGTTTGATCTCTATCTGCAGATTGAAAGCTCTTCTGAAGAACAGAAATTGTATAGATAGGCACTTTTGCCTAGTGTATGGCACATAATTGATTTCACTGAAGCATTGCCAAACATTGCAGCTACAGTTATTGGATAAGTAACAATTACAAGCAAGGGTAACAGAGATCTGAAACTACGTCATGCAGCTTATATCTCTAGTAGCACATACCAGCTTCAAAAGGTTCTCACATAAGCTCACGGACATGATGAATTGTTATTTATGGAAAAGAGAAAAACTTTATTGACTTGATGTAATCAGAATACATGAACCCCTATTTATAATAAAGAAAAGTAGTAGAATCTAATTACAATTAAACTATCTTTGTCCCAATTACACCCAAACTTTAACACTTAAAGATAAGTCCTAGCAAATTTAAATAACTCAACATAAATAGAAGACTAACATAACTAAAATACTTTTAACTTGAAACTCTTCGGATAGACTAGCTTCCATAATAATTTTGGCTATGTAAGACCTCTTATTGTGAGAGTCAAGTAAGACTCTTCCATATTTTTTCTTCAACACTACCCCTCAAGTTGGAGTTTATAACTTCAGCTTACAATGAAAATTATTCTTGGTCTTCAATTTTCTTTCGTTAAAAAACATTTCTCACAAATACAATTCTTCATAGATGCAAAAACTTCGTCTTTTGTGCTCCCCCTTTCTTGAATATTTTGGTCACATAAAAGTTACCATAATATATGGAATAAAATACCTCTTTCTTGGACTTCTTCTTCTACTTCTCCTCTTCAAACTGGAAGGTAATGTCAGTGATCTCAGTTTGAAACAAATAACATAGATGTGGTAATAATTTCCTCCATCACGGTGTCCCAAGGATAAGTACAAAATTGGACACAAACTCTCAAAAGGTAAAAATGGGTGATAAAACAAAAGTCGAAACCAACATCAAAGGATTTCGAACAAAAATAGTGACAACAATCACTAAAGTGGGTAATGTCTATCATTCACAAGACAACAATAAAAAAACCTAAGGGTACCAATAAAAAGTTTCAATGGACTTAAAAACACCCATATATATATAAAGGTTAACCAACCAAAGTAATACATAAGAGGTTGGCCCAAAGGAGTATGTGAGAGTAAAAAAATGATGGTAAGAGAAAGGTAACCGAAATGGGGGTAAGTGAGATATTTTCCTGATATTGTTGATCAATAATAGCAACTCAAAAAGTAACACAAAAAATTCGGCTTAAATTTGGATTTTTCAATACAACAGGATACCAACATGATCTTTGATTCTTCCAATGCGAATATATCCTTAAATATAGATCAGATTGATATGAAATTTTCTCCTTCTAAAACTAGACTTAAATACCTTTCATCCAAGTATAACTTTTCTTCATAAAATTTATTTCTTTTGAGATAAATAATCTGATAGATTTCAATCTTTGTAATCTGGCCGAACTAAGTACTATTTTCCCTTTTGCCAGCATGACCATTGACTATTCCAAGATCAATCTCTCCATATGAAAAATTCAAATCAAGGATTGGTTGAATAGGTAAGAGAATAGACTTATAGATCTTTCTTTTGATATATAAATCTCCATATAAAGTCTCTTTCTTGATAGCATAAAATGGCTTGAAAATTGAAACTTTTTGTTGTTGATCAAACCTCTCTTGCAGTCTGACCTTTGCTGTTTCAAATATAAATTTCTCTTTGTAGAAAACTCTGATTGCCAAAATTCGATTTGCATTGGAAATTAGACTTGAATATCTTTCCGTCAATATATAATATGCAATATGAAAAGCTCACTGTAAAGGTGAAAAACGCAAAGCAAAAAACGGGTATAAGGGCTTAAAAGAAAAAAAAATAGATACGAACCTAAATTGCTAGAGATAACAAATCAAAAAAGGATCACATTATCTATGTGGGTTGACCAAGTCAACTCAAAGAACCTGCTTTGATACCATGTGAAGTTGGGTCCAAGGCTTATCCCAAAATGACTAGCCAACTTAGGAAGCCTATTTTCTAACTAATAAACTCAAAATCTTTGTACTCACTAATCGATGTGGGACTAACTCCCTCTCACGTGTAGGCCCTATTTTGTTGCTCTGATACCATGTTGAATTTATGGAAAAGAGAAAAACTTCATTGACTTGATATAATCAGATTATATGAACCCCTATTTATAATAGAGGTAAGTAGTAGAGTCCAATTACAATTAAATTACCCGTGTCCCAATTACTCCCAAACTCTAACACTTAAAGATAAGTCCTAGCATAATTAAATAACTCAACATAAATAGAAGACTAACATAACTAAAACACCTTGAAACTAAAACTCTTCGGTGAGACCTGTTTCAATAATAATTTTGACTCTGTAAGACCTCTTATTGTGAGAGTCATGTAAGACTTTTCCCATATTTGCTCTTCAACATGAATTATTTAAAAAATGGATTAATCCCCAAAGAAGATTCAAAGTGCATCCCTCTTTGATGAAAGAAAACTATATTTCCAAACGAATAGTCAGGAAGGCCAATGGGCTTGTTTCAGCCATACAATTACATCCATGGTTTCTAATTGGATTGTGAAATTTCATGAACATAAGAGAGAATGGGGGAGGAGAGAGAGTAAAAGAAAAGTCTCACATTGAATTGCGAGAATAGGTTCATTAGGGTTCCCTCTTCTTTACTATTTATAACATAAAACAATGATAAAAGACCCTAAATGCTCTTGCTCCCCTTTCACCCTTAAAAATAAGATTCTATAAAAAAATGTTTTCCTAGAAACTCAAGTAAATAGAAATAACATCTTGTAACATGGATTATACACCTTATGTATTGTCCTAGTTTTATTTGATCCTCAAGGTGGCAACGCACATAAAGAGAGCTGGAAAATGTACAACCACCTGATCACCTGGCTCACCCATTTTAGTGCCTTTTTTTTCTAATGAAAAATCAGTCCCCTTCTCCAGTGTAACAGAGATAACTAAAATACTAACTGTAGAGGCTGAAAATTCCTTTACCAAATTTGATTACTTAATAAATGCAGCAAAAGACCTCTTATGATGTTATCAGGACCAAGTCAGATTAAAGGGCCAAGTTTCTTTATTCCCTTCTCAGTATAAAGATACAAGTTTAGCCCCAACTCTCGTGAGACCACACACTAATTAATAATAACATGATCATACAATAAATCCCATTTCAAGAATAACATTAATAATAATAATAACAATAATAATAATAACAACAATTTTTTTTATTATACATTAGCTTGATGTTTTAAAACTATTTTTTTTAAATGAGATGTTTTAAAACTATTGAAACTATGAATAACCTTTCAATTTATTTGGAGCAGAGCATCCAAAGTTCAAACCTAAGAAAGCGCGTTCAAATTAAAGAAATATATAAGAAATACAAGATTAAATACTTTCTCAATTAGTGCTCCACATCTTACTGTAATTTAACTAATCTTTGATACAAGTAGAACAATATTATATCAGCAATATAGAGCTTATTTTCTACTAATTTTTGTTTTATGAAATCTTTTTATCTGCATTTCCGTGTGACCAAATTTGGTTTGGGTTACCTTTCTGTCTCTTCTTCCAATATGACTCAGACTTTCAGGTGTCCAGCACAGTTCTCAATTCCAATTTAAGTGAACCTTGCATGAATTTCTATAATTTGTTCTACTTGCACACAAATTGTTGTTACCTCTGCATAGAAAGCATCTGAAAATCCAGACATCACACGACAGACACTTTGGAAATCTTCAGTATCAGGATTGTAGCATGCCATGAGATAAGGACTAAACCTGAAACACGAGAACAAATAAATATCATTTTAGTCATCAATTGAGATTTTTGTTCTTATTACCAATCTACATGAAAACAAAATAAAAGAAACACTTAAACCAAGTAATACCATCCCGCTTTTCTCCCGTTGCCATGCCAAGCCCCAATAGGAACTAAATCTATACTATCATTCAAACCATCCAGATAATCTCGTTTGACCTAAATAAATGGAAGTCATTGTAAAATTGCACTTATGCAGCAAGCAACGAATTGAGTATCTGAAGTTACAGAACTACCTTTAGCCATGAGTCTGTACGTTTGGATGCAGCATATCCAGCATTGATGTCTAGAGATTTCACCAAGATCCCCTCACAAGATGAGTTAAATGCATTTTCCAGAAAGGAGTTCACCTTGGTCAGTGTAGCATCAGCAGTTGGGAAAGATTCATCTGCTTCCACCTAGAATATATTCAATAACAAGAGAAAGCTTTCAGAAACATTAGCTAAAAGATTGAAACAAGTGAAGGCAGAATCATAAGGTCATAAAATGATCTTAAACAAATGAACTTAACTGTTATCTCTTTGGCAAATTCAAGGCAACCAAACTTTTCCTCATGAAACAAACCTTTCAAATCTGTGACGTTCAAACATGGGATAAGTATGTTAATGTTTCACACAATCATATCACCTTCAGCAGTGAAGGTTATTTTGAAAAAAAAAAAAAAACATGTGCATAATAGGTCAGAGTAGAAAACATACACTTTCGCCTTTCTCTCAAGGGAGAAATCAGCAGCCTGCACAAGCGAATTTCTTAAACTGTATTATATCAATTTGTAAGGTAATAGAAGCTTGAAACATTAGGAGTGTAATATCAATTATCTTTTTAATGTCATTGACAGTTATAAGTTTGTCCCAGAAAAAAGGTTTGTCCCAATATCACGGAATGTCAGATGCTTCAACCATATGGGACTGACCAAATCCTGGTCAAAACTGGCTTGGACCATTGGGAAAATGGTGGAAGAGGGGGTGGGGGGGTGTTCAAGTCTCACCAGAGGGTGAAGGAGGAGTGTATGTGTAATCAACATTTGAAAAGTCTAGATGACAATATAATATTTTCTTTTTTGCACATCAACATAAAAATATAAATTATATTATAAGGTTTTTTATTTTGAAAGGATATTTTTTATAAAGAATAACAAATCAATATATCTAAAATTTGGTAATGAAGAATAAAGCAAATATTTTTCTTGAATGTTAAGGACACTACAACAAATAATGGATAGTAAAGAAATATAATCACATGAGATAAGGTTGGATCAGTACTGCTTCCCATTCGTAAACATGATATCAAAGATAAAGACACAAATATCAACCTGCACAATGAGAACAAGGGTTTAGGATAAGTATTTATTCCAAAAATTTCAAGTCTAAACTCGAAATGTTAGGATTCACTGGCTGGCCATGTCTAGGAATATATTAAACTCGACCACAAAGTTGGCTGGAACATATTCAGGTATGTACAAATTCAAGTACTAGTAAAAATTCTAATAATTTCAATCTTCTAAAACTCCAATTTTTCAATATCCTTTTTAAGAAATGGCAACATATCAATAAATTAGCCATCTGGTATCTCACTCACAAATTTCTAAAAAAAAAAAAAAGTTTATCTTTAAGTCTCAGCTAAGGATTTGGTTGTTATGCGTGTAGGTAATCAACATTCCAAAAAGACTGAAAGATGTCCTGAAGCAAGGATAACAGCTATGGACTAGTTTCCCCTCCTCATATCCAATGCATGTACGATATCATATGCAACTGTAAACTTATGTATCAGTCCCTGTATGCTATAATTGTGTGCATATGAATACAGCGATTTGCAACTATGCATCAGATAACAGGAATTATTACTAATTGCATAAAATATATAAAATGAGACCTTATACGTTATCAATAAAAATATCAAATGTTTGAGGGAATGTTTTTAAACACAATCTGGAAGGTCAAACCAAATCAAAGCAGAACATTACGCATAAGATGATATTTCCTAGATCACTCAGATCCAGAAGACCTGGAACATCCAGTTTGAACAATCACTTCAATTTGCTTGAAAAAATAAATAAAGAAAAAATAAAAAAATAAAAAAATGAACAAGACAGAAAAGGTTTCCTCTTTCTAATTTAATTAATTTTCTGTTATAAACTCTTATCCAGTGCCAGTTTAATTGGCTTCGCATACATTCAGCCACCCCACCATGTTAAAGTTCACTTGCTAACCTATTTGATTGCATCAAATTATGATGTCCATCCAACACCCCATCCGATTGGAATGCAATCAGATGCTTTTAGCAGGTAATACTTGTAAGGATGAAACATGAAGAATCTTTGCACAATTGCAAAATCGCTTCTATCGAACCAAACATCAACTTATATACAAAAATTAAGAAAAAAGCAGTTATCCACAGAGGAACCAGAAAAATAGTGCCAGGATATGAAGAAAGGGACCTTTATGTTATCCAATGTTATTAAGGAATCTCTGCCCCCTCTCTCTCGTGAAGATAGTTGCTGGAAGCACAGAAGTTTGTTGTCATTCTTCCTATCAACTGCAACCACCTGGCAACAAGATAAAAACTAACATAGAAGCAACACATAGAAAGAAGTAAAAATGTAGGAGTAAAAAAAAACCATTTTTTTTTCGCAAACAAAAAAATAGAAAAAATGCACTCGTCATCAACAAGAAAATCCAAGGAAATTATTTTAAAAAATCCATGGGAACTCATAAGAACCATAGCATCTGCAAATATTCCACTACCTCTGCGTCTAATATGAAAGTCTTGGCAGCAGGATTACAAGATTCTTTGATAATATTCACCACATCTGGGAACTTAGATGTTGCTTCTTCCCCACTTCGTGAGAAGACTTGCACACGCCCATCTTCTAATTTATGAATTTGAGCACACTGGCCATCATACCTGCCACCGAATTGATAATATTTGTTAAAACTTGCAATGCAGTGTCCACTCAATTTTTTGTCTCACATGAAATGATGGAATGTTTGCAGGCATGGTCTTGAATTGGGATTTACCGATTTAGTTTATCAGTGCTATAGAATAAGGGTGTTTCCCAACAGACACGATACATAATGGAATGAAGACACTAGACTCAATCTAGGAAACAACTGATAGAGCTTCTCTGGTGATAGAAGGCCAAGCCAAAGGTGCCACTCAGAAGAAGAGACAAAAGATTGCAGCTCAATATTGATCGAGCACTCCATCAAGATGGTTATCTTTTTCATGTTCACCTCTAATCACCTTCATCAAGAGATCCAGACAGAGCCAAAGTAGAACTAGCAGTAGAGGACGATGAGGCCTGCAGTTCAGAAAACTGTGGATACCTATGCAAACTGCTGCAGCAACATACAAAGATTCTCTTTGCTCGCAATCACACTTCTGATTCAACGCTAGCAGTTAGAAAAACACGAGCAATGGTGTCCTCAATGTAAGGTTCTTCTCTACTCACCAATACTTAGAGTACAAATAAACTCATACTCCTAGCCCAGTGCATGGAGGAACAGACCACACTTAATCGTGGTATCAAAGGGTCTACTTGTAAGTAGGCCTCTACCCGGGCCTCTACCCAAAATTATTCACATGTAGGAGTCAGCAAAACTAATACATGAGGGAGAGTATTAGAATAATCACACACAAATCCAAGATTAGAATGGTCTTGTGCTTCCTTGACATGTCTTCTACTTTCCTTCCATGAGACCTTCCTCATATGAGACTTCCTCCATGAGACTTTGTTTAGGCTCCCACGAGACTTCTTCTTTCACAGAAATCAAACATCTATAGAAAATTAAAATCTATTTCTATTATTTTTCTTGAAAATGAAAATCTATATATTATAACTTACTAGAGTGCTTCACCAGCCCCTTATTTTAATTACATTTTTGTACTTCTGAAAGGAGTTATATAAGAAGACAAGAATGCAAAAATGATATTTTGATATTTCAAAAAGGAATTAAATAAGTGGTCAAGAAAAACTTTGTGGACATATATGCACAAGCTTTAGGAAAAACATCTTTTAAACCTTAAAATGATAATAACTTGCTCTAACTATGCTCTAGGCAACCTCTGAGCACTCTCTCTCGTTCCACAATACAATGCCACCCTATCAGTTAATTCATTCATCAAACAGGAGGACGAGGCCATATTGAGCCAGCCTTTAGGCACCTATTACTTAAGGCACGCTAGCACGCTTACATTTTTCAGCAAGCGAAGAAAACTATAGTGCTACCATAAGCTTTCTAGCTAGTCGTGAAAGCTTACATTTGGTGCTTTCGAGCCAACAAAGAAAACTCCAACGCGTGCTAACACACAACAGCTTTTGCCAACATGATCATCCCTTGCGCAATGAGAAGTACAATTCAAGAGGCTGCCTAGAGCGTAGTTAGTAAGCAAGTTATTTTTCATTTTACGATTTAAAAGATGTTTTTCCAAAAGCTTACACATATATGTCCACAAAGTTATTATTGACCTCTTATATAATTCCTTTTTGAAAGATCAAAATTGCACATGAATTTCAAGAGGTTGCCCAGAGCATAGTAAGTTATTTTTCATTTCAGGAAATAAATTCCAGAGTATACCAGACATTGCATGCATCAAGGGTTGCAGAGAAATAATAGGTTGAAATAAGATAATGGTTCTTCCATTTGCACTCATAATCAGGTAAAGGTTATTCAATTTCTGTTTATAGGCAAGGCCATCCTATTTCAGTTTATTCATTACAAGGAAAAGACATTGCACCAAAGAAGTATATTAGAAGGAATAATTAGAGTAATTTAATTTACTTGGTTTTCTAGAGAAGTAATTTCTAGTAGAAAATCGTTTCCTAGGGTTAAGAGACTGCAGGGACATGAATGTAAGTTTTTATATTATTTAAAATATAAATAGGGGAAAAGTAATTTAATTTACTCGGTTTTCTAGAGAAGTAATTTCTAGTAGAAAATCATTTCCTAGGGTTAAGAGGCTGCAGGGACATGAATGTAAGTTTTTATATTATTTAAAATATAAATAGGGGAAAAGGGCCTTAATCTCTCCTATCTTTTTTCTTTCGACAAAATTTAACATGGTATTAGAGTAGGTCATCTAGGTCTATGGATTGACAAATCAACTTACAAAGACGATGAAGCAAAGCCTTTTCTCTCGAGAGTGATTCTTAGGTCTTAGTTTCTTTTGTTTAATGGCTAGTTCTATGTCTATAATTTATTTTTATCTTGTATGTTTTGCTTGTTATAAAATTCTCGTTTGTTTTGTTATATCTTTTGACCTATTAATCTTCGTGAGTTTCATCCTCTTCAATGATTTTGATTAGAAATAGGGCATTCACAGGCCATGTCCATAATCTTTGACTTTCTCTAGTATTTGCAACCGATGTGGAAGATGAACAAGGTAAAACAGAACAAATTCTTTTGATAGTTATTTTGCCAAAGAGTGTGTTGTGAGAGAACCACAATTTCGTCTCCTAAACCCAGTAGTGGAGAGTAGCAGCCATCTGAATTGCTCTAAAAACACATCAGACTTCAACTGAGAATTTTTTTCCAGAGACTGGTTGTACTCAATGGGTCCACACTTTCATCTCCCGCGATATTGTAGTTTACTCAAGGATAATAGAAGTAAAGGCCTGTTATTACCATCACAAGGATTGAAGAGACGGTTTGCAAAGAGTGGAATTGAAGAGCTGTTGGTGATGCTGTAATTAGTGTCAGCATTGTAGGAGTTGGAAGGATTGGTTCAAGCTGTTGTGTTTGAAGAAATTTAAAAGCATCAGATCGAAGAACAGAGCCACTCATGTTGTGGGACTGTGTCTACACCCATGAAAAAAACAAAAATGAAGATCCCAAGTTGGCCATGGCAATGAAAGTGTAAGTGCTTTGTACAAAGCATACAATATCAACCAAAGCCTTGCTTCTAACATCAATTCAAATTGTACACTTTTGAGAATAAGAGTGTCCAATTAACATCCAGAGCTTGGTGACAGAGAATTCAATCGGGTCCATCAAGGGCCCATATAAGCTTTATTTTGAAGCTGCTTTGTTTTGGAGATGCTCTTGTCCAACAGTCCAGCAACTGCAATCGTTTATTCTGGAGGTAAGAGTTGTTTTTGCCAAAAGTTTTTCACTCGTGGGACCATGGGAATCAAGTCTTTCTTTCACCAAAATACTTGATGATCTTATGTCTGTTGTTCCTGTTGGAATCGTACGGTCACTTACAGGTATATCTCCATTGTATTAAATTTATCTTTCAAATTTCCAGTCAGATTTTGTTGATTTTCTGATCAAAACTTAGGATGAAAAGTTGGGACAATTTCTGGTTAGTTCAATGGTGATTTAATGGGTGTTTTTTTATCGGCTAGTTAATATGCTAGTCATTTTTTGGGATTATTCTTTTTAGTGGTTCTACCTTTACTGTCTCATATTGATAGGCGCCTTGGCTTAATCATGTTTCTAGCACATATGCCAATAGTGGTCCTTCCATATGATTTTTTGTATTGACTGTTAGCTTTTTACCTGTCTCCCATGCCATCTCATACCATGAAGTTGACTCTCCTTTATTTGCTAAAGATCAAACTCATTTTTTTTCTAGAACTCCTTGTTTTTTGTTCTATTGGTTTAGTATTCATCTCTAGTTCGAACTTTGTCTTGAAAAATTGTCTCAAGTTTTTGGGTGTTGAGTATATCAACCCCCTTTATTTGAGTTCCTTGAGTTGGTCTTCTTACTTTATATGGGTGACTTTATTATGTCCTTAGCAACTTATTTCTTGTCCTTCGATAAGGGTAAGTTTTTCTTACCTGGAAAGTGTTTAGCAGGCTGAAGTGGCTCCCCATCCTATTCAAGTTAGTTTTCATTCGGAATCCTAGTTTTAGCTTCGATTTTATCTATCACCATCCTTCTTTTTGCCCTTTTTTCAGTTGTATCCTATTGATAGGGTTTTCTACGAGTTACTGTATTTTCCGTTATGTTCCCCCTTTTTTTAGAGAGATGCATGTGTTTTTCTTCTTCGGTCCAAGTTAGAACTCTGTGTGCTTTTGCTCCCCAGTTTGAGAGGGATAAAATGGTGCTGGCTGAAACTTATTCTGAATCAAAGGTTTATTGACCAAAAATATCAATACTCCAAGTAAGGGGGAGAATAGAGGATGCAGAATTTGAAACCAAAGGGTGAGCTCAAAAGTAGGAGACCACAAAAGGAAACAATTTTTTAAGCTGTTGAAGCCATATGATGACCAAATATGTAATTCTTTTTATGTTTATGGGACTATGAGACAAATTTTGTAACAAGCTGAAGCTATACGTTTGATGGGGAGTGTTAGAAGGAATAATTAGAGTAATTTAGTTTACTTAGTTTTTTAGAAAATTAATTTCCAGTAGAAAGTCATTTCCTAGAGTTAAAGAGCTGCAGGGACATTTTTTATATTGTTTAAGTTATAAATAGGGGAGAGGGGACTATAAACCCTAAGCTCTTCCATCTTTTTTCTTCCGGCAAAATTCAACAAAGTATTTGTCAAGCTAATGTAAAGGGCCAAAAAAGTTTGGTCAAACCATTTGTCTCCTAAAACCATCTTCCAACTTGTTCACCCAGCTAATGCTAATGACAAAATCAAGAAGAATCCTCTGGTTTATCATTGGCATAGAAGAAGAGGAAGAATAAAACCATTAAGGACAAAACTAGATCCAAAAGTGGAGCTTTTTAGAAAGTAATCAACCCATATTTTATGATGAGCAAAATTTCAAGTTTTTTTTTTCGCCTCCCCGTTATGGTACTAAAAAATTTGGAGGATAATTTTTGCTTAGTTGGTGATGAAAATTCTCACAGTTGAATCATCCGCACCCCATCCAACAGTTGGCTCAAGCTTAATTTGAACAGAAGATGAAAAGGTAACTGAGGTTTGGCAACGAGGTGAGGCACTTTTACAGAGAGTGGTGAAAATACGATGCTAGAATATTTTGACGTGCTTAGACATGCAGACTCCACAAAGGCTGAATTAATGACCTCTTGCAAGGAATCAAATTTTATAATTTTTCCAAAGCAGTTGTATGATGATGACATGATCTACATCTTGTGTGGCAACTCTTTGGTGCATGTTGGCCTCTGTTCAAACATACCTTATAAGTATAAGATATTAAAACTCATATAAATTGAAATTTAGAAAAACATCATAGACCATATTCAGAGAAGCTTCTTAGAATTCAAACACATTGTACTTTCATTAAATTACTAGCTTGCTTCGGGGTAAATCCTTTCTGCAGATGAACAAGTTTTTAGTAATGAAACTTTCTCAAAGTACACGTGCATTAAAAGATCATAAAGTCCAAGCCAAACAAAAGAGATACATTTCTAGGAAAAATGACTTCAGACTATTACTAAACATTATCATCCTTGTTAAAAGAGACAGATGCATGTAATCACCTTGTCATGTCAAACTAGCATCAAACCTTATAACTAATGAAGTAAAACTTCGACTTATAATGAGACAACTAAAAGCAAGAGGATGAAAATAGCTCGAATAAGGAGAAACAGTAACATAAAGCTTACTTATACTCGCATGTGAAAGCTCTACCATGGAACACTTTCAGTGCTTGGTCAATCCCATTAGTAATTCTGACACAAACACCAAACATAAAAGTATGTCAAGTCAGTTTGACAAAGTTTCCATTTCATGGAGATTAAGATAGCATTTTTTACTCTTTCAAAATAAATAAATAAATAAAAAGATAGTGTTTACCTGGCAAGCATAGGCTGAATAGGTATGCCTGGTGTCACTGATAAAGTTGTTGAACAGAAATTGACACTGTTGCTCAAGAGAGAAGGAACAAGCAAATCCTGCTTCCATACATACAATGAGTGCATGCACAGAAAAAACGAGTAACGAGCTCTTAAAGAACAAGCTTCCCTATTTGAAGGACATCAACAGAAATGGTCTTTTTCATTTCATTGTCTCTCTTCCTCTAATGGCTCCTTCAACAGTGTTGTAACTTTGTAATTTCAATTCAACAACCTTTTTTTTTTCCAACTATCGTCATTTTTACAGTTTTTCTTTCCTTCATTTATCTTTGTCCGTTAACACTTTAAGGCCAACCAGATGTATAGATATTTGGTTCAACCTTCGTGTTTTAAAAGCACATCCAATAGCTTTTTTGTTTGTTCGGACTTGAAATCCTTTAGCCTGGTTAGAGTAGAACCCAAGACCTCGCACTACAAACCCCATGCGATGATTGAGCCAAGACCCAAATCATCACATCCAATAGCTTGAATGAGACACAGTTAAGGAAAATGCCACTTTCTCTCCTTTATGGTTGCTATAAAAGCAGAGACAGGCACAAAGCCATCCCAAGAAAACTCATGCGTAAGAGTGATATTAAAAGTAGGTCCTTGTGTTATGATAAAGTATACTTTCACTGTAGTCAGGTTTTATCTTGATTATTATGCCCAGATTAAAGATTCATGGATAGTCAACTAGAAAGTGAAAAATGAAAAAGACTGTCAAGGATAGAATTAGTAAAGATAAGAAAAGCATACCAAATTCGGAAGTATGCTGTAGGCTTCAACAACTGCTGCAGAGATGGACTAACCGAAAGAAAAAACAATCATTAGAAACATGACAAACTATTATCTTGAATTAGATTGATAGCAACTGCTACTGTAAAATCACATGAATTTGCCCAAAGCTATTTTCATCTAGAATTACCATAAGTAGAATGATGAATGCCTTAAAGTCACACACAAACGGAGGGTATGTAGAAAGTGATTAATCTTCAACTTAGAGACAGAATTAAGGCAATAAGAGATAACAAGTCAAGAAAGAGTTGATACAGCAAGAAGGGGGAACAAAATTTAGGGATGGCTGAGACCCTTTCCTCCTTACATCTTATTAACTTAAGACCATAAGTTACAAAGACTAAAATGCCTCTTTATCACTTATTTAAAAAGTAAATAATGTACCCACAACACAACTGACAGTTCTACTACACTGATACACTAGAATTAGTGTAAAATTTACAATTATACCCTCAGACATCAAAATGAGAAAAATACCCCCAAGAAACCAACTGTACTTCTCACCTGAAGGAGTGGTTTCAACCTTTCAAAAGCCCCTTCAAGAAGCACGTGAGACGAAGAATTCAGTACAGTAGCCTGTGCCAGAGCAGGGAGAACAGTTCTCATCATGGCCCCGATGCGCAAGTTACGGACCTATTTACCAAATTGAGGTAAGAATAAAAGTAAAATGCAGCATAATCAGATAAATGAAATAGAATTTATTACAATACAAATAATAATAATATTCAATAACAGTAGCAAAATAATGACTTTAGGGGATGTTAGTCAACATGAATCAGGAGATGAAGTTCACCCCAATTACTTAGGTCATTCAAAGAGAGCCAATGTCTGACGTCCGACGGGGGTCGATGATGGCTGCCATCGAACCCCCTCTGCGCGTGGCAGGAGGTTGAAGACGGCCTCCGGCACGCAGAAAATAGAATTAAAATTACTTATTGAATAAATTAATATTTTTTAATATATTGATAAAATAATTTATTTATTTATTTATTATATTCATTTTTTTATTACTGTATTAAATTTGTGATTTAAGAGTGATCAATTATTTTTGTTTAATTATTCCTTTTTTATGTTAAAATGTATCTTATGTTATTAATAAATAAATTAATTAATTTATTACATTCACTTCTATTATTTTTTACTTTTTATTTAATTTTTTTATAATTAATCAGTGCACAATTAATTGTCACACATAATTATTGTATTAATGTACAATAAACTGCAGTCATTAATTAATTTGTATATTAATATATTTTAATTCTATATTAAATTACTTATTAGTGCAATAATCATGTTTTTTTGGTTAATCTGGTGTTTAGGTAGATATGTTCTATTTAAGTATGTTATTACAAGTTACTCATTCTCTTGTTTACATCATATTTTTCATTTTGGGGCACTAAGACTGGAAATTGTATTCTTTTTTTTTTTATCAATATACGCACACCATTCATCCAAAAAAAAAAAACATTGGAAATTGTTTTCCAGTGCACTTGAAGACAAGGTAAGAAACAAAACAAGCATGAGGAGCTGCATATTATTCATGTTTTACCCAATACATTCAAACAATACATAATTACAAAGCTAAAGAATTACCCAATATACTGCTCTTATTAGATATGACAATGCATGGATACAAAGGACCAAATTAAGAACCAAGGATGAAGTACAGTGGTTTAGCTGAACAAGTTATGAACTTTTTTTCCTTTTCATGCTAGAATTAACAAGCTATAACCAACAACAGGACACAAAGCATTATATGTCATCACCAGAATGACCTCTCCTCACAAATAAGCATCCTAGCTGCAATTACTACTGCAATTTGAAATAAAAAATTGCCCACAAGCTCTCATAGAAAAAGCAACACCACGATAAAGAGAAAGACAACAATGGTATGGGAAAAAAAATTAAGTCATTTATCTTCAGTATATGACAATAATGTGAAAATTAATATGGGATCATTGAACTCCTAATAAATTCGAAAGTATCCTACCAAAGTTCGAACCAGGAACTTTATTTCCATTTCTCTACAAGAACGCATAAGGTTAACAATAAGGTTCTTCTTACGAGTTGTACTTCCACTGCCAACTTCCAAACTGGTGAACACAAACATGGTAGAAAAAGGAGGAAAAAAGCCATCTTAGACAAAGTTGCAAATAAATAAGAAGTATAAAGAGAAACACAGAGGAAGGTGTGAAAGATAAGGAACAACAAGGGAACAATCTAAATGCAACTAGAACTTTAAACAGAGTATCCATAGTAATAATTCAGTACAAAGAGAGCAATAACACCATGAACAGAGTATAAACAGGAACCCTAAAGCTTTAGATGAAAGGCACAAATTCCAACAGATTTCTCCAGCAAAAATCAGATGAAAGGCACAAATCCTTCTTGAAGCAAACTAATTGCAGTTTTGTGCAGTACAAAGCTGATAGCAAGCTACTTGCAATTTAGCAAAAATGGAGCAACATAGGGAAGAAGATGGTGCTTCCATTTCCTTCTTTTTACTCATCCTATCTTTGCTTGATTCAAAAGAATTACTCTTGATTACTTCAACATTAAATTATCTTTAACCAACAGTATGAGAGGAGCATAGGTGACTTCAGCCTTATCATAAATAAATAAAAATTAATTAATTTTTTCATTAATTCAGTACCTTATCTTTCGAAGAACAGAAAATACATCTCGAATTAAAAGTGGACGAGGAGTAACAAGTAAGGATTGTGTCTGACGGCACACTTGTGCCACATCACCTGTTTTGAACCAAAATCACCTCAAGAGATTAATAACAGATGCAACAAAAATTCCAAATTATGTAAGAACTGCAGCATACCTACCAAGGTCACCCAAATTATAATACATCTCTCTGATGTTGGACTTATTAGTTCCACATGCCTCTTCTATAGAGCTAGAGACCAGACTACCACCAATATTGAGTTCCTGAAACCATCATTTATGGTGTAATACAACTTTGTCAGTTTATGTCACCGGTGACTTGAGAATAACAAATAACATGGCAGAAGACATGGGGGGTTTCTAGTGTGAGGTCTTGGTTTTAAGTTGTAAAGGGCTTCAATATTCAAAAAAAAACAAAAACATAAGGCACAAGACAGAGCAAATAACCTTTTTGACTGCAAATTCACATCCCAGTACTTATTCTGGGCAAATCTCACCTTTTAATGACGTTTAGAATTGACAACTCAGGAGTAATCTCTAGAACAACAATTCTTGACAGCTAAAACAGAGAACAAGCAGTTTTGGAGATCTAACTAATAACCAAGAGATGGTGGTGTGATTTTACATTGTCAGCACAGTACCTAAATACTTGACTTTATAAGTTCAACTAAAAGCTATCTGTCCCATGGTTTTAAACTAAATCTAATAATCCATGCAATCATATATCTTTCTTTTGAAAAGTATGAAATCATATATTCATCTTGCAAAATAATAACGCAGCTGGAAGCTTGAAGATACGATGTGCAATCCTCATAACATGTATATTATCATAATTTCTTTCCCCTTGAACGAGTCTGTCTTCAATAACAAACAAATAAGAGCTCAACTTCATAATGGAACAAAGAGAGCAACATATTTTTTTCAACACACAAAAACACGTTAACATTAACTCTCATCATTGTTGAAAGGAAAACGATGCAACCGTCTCCTACACTTCTGAGATGAACATAAAGTCTAATTTGTTCACCTAAAATATAACCATTTCAAGCAAGAACTCAGACACACGGTCAACCAGTGAGACAGATGTAGAAATACAACAGGGAGGAAACTAAAACATTGTGAAGTTCAAGCTAAGATGGGCATTGACAAACCAAATTTTCATGATCAGCAGCTATCTTATTTGTGCAAAGGTACACTGCCGGTAGCACATCTCTGGGTGACAAGGCAAGCAAGCTGCACAATAGAGGATAAACAAGCATGCAGTACTGAGCAACTTTCGGTGAAACAACATGTAAGCCTATTGAATAACATCAAGTATTACCAAAGAAAGTCAAATAACAAGTACCAAGACCATCAATACAAACCTTCTGAACATGTTGGTCAACATTCCAACAGCTTTAATCTTGCCTCTTTCTTTCTCTACTAAATCAAAAGTTCGAGCAAGATGTAAATAGGGAGCCGGCTGATCAGTCATCCAGCAAGCTGCAAATAAACTTTCCAATCAAGAAAGGACAAATCTGGGCACACTTTCAGATCCGTGTAGTAATGTAAGTAGGTAGCTGTTGCCAGTTGACTTTTTTCTTAAATAATAACACACCGTGTACAGATACAGATTTTAGACCAGGATCCAGATCCTGACCTGTGAACATTGAAAACTTGCAAACAAGGCCCAGTTGCAGTTCAACATGTGAGTCCATGCGTGAGACTGTAACTCACTGTCATGACATGAATCATATGTGGATTACAGTCCAGTTTAGGATTTGATTCAATTGATTTTTTATATGAATCTCAACTGGGAATCTGGATCTTCCAAACCAGGTTCAGATGAAATGAAGATCCATAACTGGACCTCCTGCAACTGTCCGCATCCCAACCAAATCTATATAAAGCCCTACCTAGGTCTGGCCTGTTTACACTACTGTTTACATGCTGTAATAGAGGGTGCTTTCCTGATAACATTTTAACATAAGATACAATAACAAACTGTCAATGATAGCAAATAAATAACAGAAAAGACACAATTTAACAAACCGTGCTCAATGGGATAATACTTCTCCACAGATAGTGCAACTAAAGTTTCATTTTGATCTCCTTTTGAAAGTTCCACCGTAGATACGCCAATGGAAGCTTCCCTGGCACTATAGCAGCTAACATCTTCTTGTATTTGAGCTGATGTGCTGGGGGAACTTTTCTCATCAACATGGTCAAAGTTACAATTAGAGTTAGTATAATACATGTCTAATGCCAGGTTAATGTCTCCTTTTGCCTCCTTAATAATCATGGCAGCTTGATCTCTTGATATGGAACCGTTTAGAATCTGAGTAAAGTGATCTAATTGCTCTTTATATGACTCGGGCACCTCGTCATACAACAGGTTTTGCTCATCAAGACACTGCTTAGCTGTAGAACTGCAAAGTTCATCAGCCTGAGAAGCCTTAGGTACAACTTTTGAAAAAAACTTTGTTATCGTAGATTGTTTGCTTCCACTATAATCTACTGCTGACCTCGATCTTGTTTTCTTCTTTGGTTTATTGTCAAGCCTAGCACCCTTTTTTTTGGGTGAAAAGGTACTTGAAATGGGAAAGCTTGTGTTGCATGACTTCTCACCTTGACTTATTATACTTTCACCAATTAGAATGCTTTTACTAGACACTACTTCTATGTTGGAAGCAGAACGACTGAAACAGACCACTTCCTGGCAAGAAATAGTTTCATCTTTGGGGGCTTTTACTTGTTCATACAGCTCGGTTTCATGCTCATAAAAATCAGAGACAGCCTCTGCAATTTCTCCCCTTGACCTTGATAGCAAATCCGATATCTGATCCTGGGTGACCCAAAAAGGCAAACAATCACGGAGCTTTTCTGCTGCTCCATCCACATCTTTACCATTCTCTATGCTTGAAGTTTCCTCCACAGTTCCTTGCGCTGCAGAACTCAGAACTGCATCCAAGTCCAAAACAAGATTAGCTTTCGAAAATTCAAATTGTAAGTTGTTCTCCGCTTGTGCCTCTCGTTCTTTGCAAGAGCCAATCACATTACCTTGTGAATCCATTCTGTCACTGTTACAGGGCCTACTGTAGAACCCCATCAAGAATTCGTGTTTACAGCCCATCTCATCTACTAATCCAGTGAAGTGTTTCTTCATTGCAATAACATGTTTACTATCAAGTTTCTCAATATCTAAACCCACAGTAGGAACTACACTCTTTGGCCTCAAGAACCTCACATAATCTTTTAGCTCAAGATAGCTAGAATGTTCACTATATGGAACTAGATGGATCTCAAGCAATCCCTTTGTCTTAACCGCAAATCCATCTTTCTTTGCATCATATGTCCACCCACTAGGAACAAAACCAACGGCCTTTGAATACCCTCTTTCCAACACGATCTCCTTCATTTTTACAAAGTTCGGTCTAAAATAGGGCCAACTCTCACCCAACAAATTCCACCCAATTACGTGAATACAACTGGAAGAAGCATCTTCTGTGAAAATCCCGGAATCACTATAACCTAAAGCCCGTAAAATTGCCATCTTTTTATGATCCACGTGGACTAAACAATTGCATTTGCGTGAAATTTCCAACAGAATTCGCTCTTTTCCCACCACATACGTAGCAACAAGAAACAACACGGGCGCTTTTAAAGCTTCGTTTTCAGTCTTAGTCCTGCTTATAGTACTCACAATATAGTCGATAGATTCGTCTTGGGAAGGGAAAACAAATTTGGGGTTACAATATGTTGTATCTAAAAAGACTGCATCACAGCCCACAAATTGGCGAAGTGCTGGCTGCAGTTTCATTGATTCGCAATAGCGGAAATCCCCAGTATGGACATACCTTTCATCCCGACCGTCTTTGGCAGGGACCTTAAACAGAAATTGGACCGCACCTGGGCAGTGGTTTGCATCAACAAGTGTGACCTCGCACCCGTCAACGATAACAGTTTCGCCAAGCGATAAAGGCGCAACGAAATGATTTGATATTTTAAGAGACTCAATTAGCAGGCTCGCAGTGGTTATAGAACAGAATATGAGGCCTTTCGACCAACTAGAATTCAATCCAGTGTAATGATCGGAATGGAAATGGGAAAGGAAGTAAGAGACGGAGAAAGTGCCAGCGTTTTTGAAACCATCAACAACGAATCGCGTCCCGGGGATGAGTTTCGACCTGGGGAACTTGGGAGGAATAGCGGGAAGAGGAGTCTTCTGAGATAGGAGCGAGAAAGACAGAGGCGGAGAAACGTTGGGAAATTGGCGGGAAAACGATATAAATGAAGAAACAAAGAGATCGGAGGTTGATATGGTCCAGGTTGTAGCAGAAGAAATTGGAACTTCGGGAGTATCCATCAAATTGAGGGTCCGTATGTACGATGCATAGTCGTTTTGTGGCTGGATGCTGGGAAACAAGGTCGCCACTCTAGTTTTGCCGTCTGAAGGGACGAGGCCGACAGGTTACACGGCGCGCAGTGTAAATGCTCTGGCTATTCTGTGACTCCGCAGCTCCGCTATCGACAACTAGTCCGATTACACGACAAACAACTCGGAGGGCTTGTTTTGAACATACAGCAAAAATAATAATAATATATATACGGAAAAAAAATTCTGATGTCATGTAGTAGAGAATTATTAAAAAAAATATCTTCCTCTTTAATTAATAAATTTTCTCTCGTGATGGAATTTGAAGATAAAAAATAAATAAAAACTTGAGTTAATAATTTTTTTTCTTTGTATATTTAAACAAAATAAACTATATTTCTCGCGCATTTTCTCTCTTACTTTTCGTGGTCATCTAAACAAAAAACCTTTTTTTTTCTCCACGATTAAGTTGTATGCGAGGGGACGAAGTGTCCACTTGCAAAGAGTTTATAAACCCTGATTGATTGAGTCGATTAACTGGGTTCAACGATATCAGCTAGTTAATTAGACTCAACGACCCTAGTCCATTGCCTCGCCTATGGGCACATAAGACCTGTGAATAAAGGTTAAAATTGAGTAGATCCCACTAGGTTTGTTAGTTTAACAAGTAAATTGCATGACCGACCAAATCGCTATTGTGTGGGTATGAGAGGAGTACTTCTACTTAAGAAAGGGTGAGGTCTTCAACTCCTCTCATGGGTGACAATTGACATAGGATTACAAGAAAAAACTTCCATTGGAAAATATATTATGCAAACTCGTAGAATTTGAATAAATACTTTAATAAATCAAAATTAAATTTGGTATTGATTCGTATATTTTGTCGATCCACTTTACCATTAGATATAAAAAATTAAATAATTAAATAGTACCTCTATCAAGGCTGAAGCGTGTATTCGCTGTCTTCAAAAGACATTTGCCTCTTACACATGATGCTAACAATCCATTTCCAATATACAATTGGATTTAATCGGAGGATAATTCGTCCTTTACTTTCAAGGACACTGCAACTTTGTACCTATATTTATAAAGTTTTATAATTTTGTTGGGAAAAACAATCAATTGATTTGATTGTCCAAATTTGTAACTGCTTTAATATGACAGTTTAAATAATTTATAAAAAATTAACCATTAAATATGTAACCGTTTTGATCTAATGGTTCGAATTTGTAACCGCCTGATCCGATGGTTTGGATTTGTAATCGTTTTCATCTAACGGCTTCATCTATCCTAACAATTGGATCAATCCGGTAAAAAATACTCATTATAATTTGGTATGACATGTGATATATGTGTCCACTCAAACACATGTGCAAACATATCTGACAGATAAAACAAACTCAAAGAGGGTAGCAAAGTTTTTGTATTTAACCCAAAATGTCCCGTTGCTTTAGTAATAGGGAACTAAAAGAAAAAAAATACAAAATTAACGAGTTAATATATAATTTTATATTATTTCCTTATTCAATTTTCTTATTTATTTACTATAAAAATATTATAGAAATTTTGTTTTTATATTTGTTGCTTTAACTATATTATATTAGTTAACCTTTTTTTATTAATGTTCTTATTCCATCTATTAATTTTAGTTTTAAATTTTTTTATTATTGCATTCATCTTTTAATGTTTATTATTTTACTTTATGTATAATGTATTTTATTTAGTTTTTTAAAATAATAATTTAATTGATCTGTTTATTATTTTATTAGTTTGTAAAAATGTAATATTACTACTAAAATATTATAAAAAATCGTTACATTTTTATTTTTGAACGATAATTTTACAAATAATATATTATTTGTTATCATTCATAATATATACTAATTAAAATAAACCTCAAATATCATAAATGTTAATAACTACATTATATTTTTTATACTTAAATACTAAACTATATTAAAATGTAATATTACTACTAAAATCTGTACTTATTTCTTCTTGATTATATATAATTATTTCTAGATTTTAACTATGTTTATGCTTAATAATGGTTACTTTATTCGTGTTTATTACCATTTATTTAAGTCATTTTAATTTTTATTTGATATAATCAATTCGTTGATGTTTATTAGTGTTTATTTTTAATTGACGTTAAATAACCATAAAAATTAATAAAGTTTAAAATAAATAATCAAAACAAAAAAAATAAAGAAAAACAATTTTGGGGAAACATGTGAGGAAAATCAGGAGGATTGAGAGAGAAACCATACCCCTACCGAGTTATAATTTGTTTCGCTTTATTTATTTTTTATTTTCTCGACTTTTTCATTTTGATCGCAATCTATTGCATGATACTTAGTTTTTTTAACACTAAACAAACAAGATAATATTAGTTATAATTTTTTTAAAAGAGAACAACAATGTATATATTAAATACTAATTCATACCATGTATGTTTCCAAATTTATTAAAATTAAATATATTATTAATTTTTAAATAAAAAGTATGGTAGAGTATAGATGGAGACTTAGTTAAGCATGTGAATAAAATTTCACATTTAATCATTTAAGAAGTAGAAATAGGTAAATTTTGAGAATAGATAAAATTAGTTTATTCATTGAGAATCTTTATAATTTTATTAACCCAAAATCTACAATCTCACATGAGAGGTTCATCGGTTGCAAAAATAGTTTTTATAAATTTTAATCTAATGGTTAAATTAAATAACTACGTACACATAAAATTTTAGATATTTATTGAAACCATTTGCTCTAAAAGATCAACCTTTTAGAGAAGACGCAACGTGAATATTAAAGACAAGTAACGGGCCAATTCCAACACTCCCCCGCAATTGCGACGCCCACAACACGGAGGATCAAATTTGTCAACATAGATACTGGGGACAGCGGAATTCGTACTCGAGACCAACTTGCTCTGATACGATATTAAAACTAGTGCGCTAAAAGGCTCGAACTTTTCAGGAAAGCAACTACACGGATCTTATACAAGGATTAATCTGATATAAATATCTCAACATTGCTCGTCGCCTGTCTTTAATATTCACGTTGCGCCTTATCTAGAAGGTCGACCTTTTAGCGCATTGGTTTCAACATGGTATCAAAGCAAGTTGGTCCCGAGTTGAATCCCGCTCCCCCCGCGTTTCCACGGTTGTCCTCATGCGCTTTCTACGGGCCCCGAATTTTCATGGGTTTTCTCGTGCGGGGGAGTGTTGAAATATTTATATTGGGCCAGTCCTTGTATAAGATCAGTGCGTTGTTTTCGTAACAAGTTTAAGCCTTTTAGCACATGGTTTCAATAATATTTAAAAAATAAAATAAAGGAACGGGGTGAATTATTTTTAATAAAATTATTATATTGTTTTATAAATTTTTTAAATTAACTTTTGATTGAGCTTTATAAAATTATTTATTGAACTTATCAACTACGCTATCACAGACGTCGGATATTGTTCGATGGAAAATAAAAAATAAAAAAATCGACCCGACTCTCTGTAACCCTTCGACCAACCCATCTTCCTAGTAGAACCCTACTTCACGCCAAATACTCTCCTGGAGTTCCTTTATCGTCTCCGTTACACTCCGTTCTGATGATATTCACTCCATAGTCTCTGTTGGGTTACTCTCTCGCCCTTTCGTTCGTAATCTTGTCCCCTTCGTCTAATCTCCCTTTGGATCTTTGTTTTATTCTATCTGCATCACTTTTCTCCGTTTTGATCTCTCTTTCCTCCCCTCTATTTTTTTTATCAATTTTTATTTCTCTTTAGTTCCCTCTCTAGACCTCTCGCTCTTTAGTTGACAGAAGGTAATCATCAGCACTCTCCCCAAGGATTGGAGGTCTCAATCTCCTCCTCCTTTGATCTTCTGTTCACTGTATAGATGAGAGCTTCCTCCAATAAAGAACAGGTATCTTCTCTCCCAACTTGTTATTTTCCTCTAATTTTTTTCTTTCCATTGTGATTTGTAAATTTGCATTCGATGTTGAGGGATATTGTTATATTAGCAGTTAGTTAATCCTTTTTAATCAAATAGTTTTCTAATTATGTAGATTATTTGTAAGCTATGGTTTATTTATTTGTTTTTTTGAAAATAAGTTAGATATCATCTGTTTGGATTAAAAAGAGTGGATTTTTCTGTTTTTGTCTCGCGGGCTATGTCGTAGATGGCTTCAATGTGAAAGGCATTAGTTTTAGCAAGACTTTGCCTTATTATAAGAGAATGGTTGACAATTTTTTTATTTATCATTATAATTTTTCTTCATATAAAAGTGTTTGACGAGTTTTTCCTGTCTCTCTTTTTAATGGTGGTACAGTGTCCTGGACTTTGACACCTAAAATTTAGTCCAGGGAAAATTTTTCTGCCTGAGCTCTATTGCTTTTTATTTGGACTAGTAGAATTTACAACTTAAAAGTTCTGATCCACTCTTCGTTGAAATCAATTTAATGCTACTAATTCCTACTATGATAGATGTGAAATTTTTTATTTTCTAATTTTTATTATGATTCATAAGATGGTGGCTCCCATGATTTGGACACGAAGGAGGTCAAGCATAACCCTGCACATGCCTTTAAGGATAGGGATTTTTCAAAAAAAATAAAAAAAAGTTTTTGATTATGACATGCAGCTGCTGTTTTTTTTGTGTTTGAACTGGTTAACCAGACCTGGCCACATATTCCAATGGCCACGCTGGTTCTATTGACATTGGAATTCATAGTAATTTAATTGCATAGTAAAAAAAAAAGATACAGTTAAGGAGAAAAGGCTAACAGCTAATATTAGAAAATATAGAATAAGGTTAAAGAATAAATGAGAGTACTGATGCTCTCGATCACTAATCCATTGCACTAGTTTAAAGTTTCTTTGAAACCTTAGTGCGATGCCCACGTACTATAGTCTAAGCAGTCCCTACTGCTAGTGTTGGGGGTCAAGCTTTGGAAATAATGAATCTGCATGATGAGATTGTTAATTTTATTAGCAAAAGAGTTTTCCTTGTGACTATGCTACCCAGTTGTCATCAAGGCAGTAAATGCTTTTTTGCTTTCTGCTTGTTGAGCAGGGTTTGGAATTTGGGTCTTCCAGTGAAGATGTGACCAGGTTATCCGAAATGCGATCTCTTGGAGATGCTTCCAGGGAAATAGAAAAAAAGGAACTGCAGTTTGGCTCTTTAGACTTCACGACTGTAAGTTGGTGGGGAGGTTAAATTTTTCTGAACAGACTGATTTGTAAAATGGTCAATGCCAGATAGTTTGAGAATATGTATCCCTAATTTTGGTAACTTGTAAATGCATGTATGAATGATGTCAGGTAGTATCCGAATGGAGATTCTTAAAATATTGATTTAATTCATACAGATGCTGGACATAGTTTATAAATTAATACCGTTTGCCTATTTTTAAATATGTTTCTCTTCTATCATTCTGTTTTTTTAGTTGTGATGCTGGACAAGACCAAGTGGAGTTTTGTGAAATATTTGCATATTCACCACCGATTTCATGCTGAGAGAGAGAGCATTTTTAAAAATGAAAAAAAGCTTCTAAAAGACGTAAAGTTGCTTATAGGAACACTGATGTCTTTTAGAAAAATGTCATGCATACCTAAAATTTTAGCCCTACCTCTCCTGTATGGATGGCTTCCTGATGGAGAGTTCACACTAACAGGTTCATTATGCGTGGTCTAGTCCACTATTGAGAAATATAACAAGGATACCCCTTTCCTGTGAGATTTCATAATCCTCATGATATCTACTAAAGACAATGCTAGCCCTTGGAAGGGTGTTGGACTTTTTGTCAAAGTTCATACCTTCACCTCTGAGTTTCATTGAAAAATAAGTAGAAAAGAATGTTTATGTTTACTTGAAGGCTGGATGGTGAAAACATTTCTTTAGAAGCATTTTTGCACCCTCTTTCTTTTTGAAATCCTTGCTCAACCAGAGTTGGTTCTGGTTCCAGATTAATTGTGTATCTTGGATCAGTAAAGCAAATAAAATCACTAAAAGAGTTTACTTGGTGCAAAATAGGGTTGGAATTAGTTATCATTGGCTAATGTGATTTTTAATCCCTCACCTGAATTACCACATTAATCGGTTACCCTGTTTTAACTGGTTTATTGGAAATTAGTTATCATTGGCTAATGTGATTTTTAACCCATTACCCGAATTACCACATTAATCTGTTGCCCCGTTTTAACTGGTTTAAGTGATTGGTTAACAAGCAGGTAAACATCCAACTTACAGAACAATGCTTGAATAAAGTAGGCAAGGCTCAACAACAAACATATAAATTAAATAGAAGAGTTTGATATGTTCTTGTAAAATTTAGTACAATTGTAAAGGTTGGGACAAGTGCTATCATATAAAAAAGTTAACTTCTGCAGTTTTCTATCACTGATTATCGTGATTCAACTATCTCATTATGTGACTTTTCAGAAAAAAAAAAACCCCCTGTGTGTATTAAGTTTTGATCACTGCAATTTTTATGTACTGACAACCATCCTCTCGATTCCTTCTCCATATTGTTTGCTGTCTTTCTACAACAATGTCCCACTTCAAAGTCTCTTTTCATGCTTTCCTAATGTCTTTTTTCTTCTTGCTTTCTTGAACAGGTTAAGGGTGTTGGGCCATCAAGTGCACATCCATCAGGGCTACTCCATAGGCAAGTTCCAACGGGGACAAATGAGTTTCAGTTTGGTTCTCTGGACTTTGCAACTTTAATTTCACTAGGAGGTCCCAATGCTCAAAAGCAGGCCAATTCATCAATCATTGTGCCCAAAGTTAAAAAACAAGTTCATTTATCAACAAGAGCGCCCAATGTCCAAAACCAATCTGTTTCATCAACAAGAGGGCTTAAAGTTGACAAACAAGTTGATTCATCAACAAGAGGGCCTGAAGTTGACAAACAAGTTGATTCATCAACAAGAGGGCTTGAAGTTCAGCCATCACCTGATTCCATTCAGATGAGTGAAAATAGCAAAATTGGAGACGCCTCAGTTAAGGATAATCTTGAAGGGATAACGAAAAAGACAAACTCTAATGGAAGTATCATGGATTTTAGATACAATATGGAAGAAGTTAGTGAAGATTTCAATTCGATCACTATATCTGAAAATAAAATCTGTTCTGAAAACCAGTTGACATGGAGCAACTTATCTTTCATTGGAGATTCGACTTTGTTTAAGATCTCAGCAGATTCTGAAACTGTTCAGCTTTCCAAAGAGGAGCTGCAAAAGGTTTCTAAAGAGAAGGCCTCGGTCACCAAGCATCTTCTACCAAGAGGCTTAATCAACTCAGGGAATTTGTGCTTTCTCAATGCAACATTGCAGGCTCTGCTTGCCTGTTCTCCATTTGTTCAGCTTTTGCAAGAACTAAGACAGCGGAGCATACCCAAGGTCTCATTTTGTGGATTACCATTGTAATGATTCAGAAATTTTATTATAAAGAACTGTTTTTCGATTTCAGGACAAGTTCTATTTATTTCTCATTCTATCTGATTTGTTCTACTCTGAGTTTTTGTTAGATTGGCTGCCCAACACTACGTGCATTTGTTGAATTTATCTGTGACTTTGACATGCCCATCGATGCAAGCTTTAGAAAGAATGAGAAATCGGTTCTCGAGACAGGGATGCCATTTACTCCCTTCATGTTTGAACCTGTTTTGAAGAGCTTTACTCCAGATCTACCAGCAACTAGCATGTCAGGCAGGCCAAGGTTAGTACTTCTATCTTTATTCTTTTTCCTTATTCATTGTCTTCTGTTCAATCTTTTGAAATAAAAAAGTAAATCAAGGTTTTATTTTTACGTAATTATATCTGATGTGTAAAAAGTCTTAAGCCAAGTTGTGAGTGAATTTTTCCTGCATTTGATGTGTTGGTGGGTAAAAATGTTCACCACTGTAGTCTTAATGGTGCTCCATATCCTTGGCTAGTTGTCTGAGAGTGAGAGCTGTTGTATGGGAGAATAGTCCACCATTGGGTTTGAGCTTCAAAAGATCTAATGCTTATTAGTTGGGAAGTGGCTTCCTATATTTGGCTAGTCCTGTGGGAGGAACTGACTCAACTTTATGTAGAATCAAAGCCAATGTTCTATGTGACCTCTGTGTTTGTTCTCTATGGCTCCTATGTGCATGTTCTCCATGTCTTAAGCCAGTTTTTTTATTTTAAAATGGAACATGGAGTGTGGGTTGGCATGATTGAGAATGAGACATGGAGTGTGGGGTTAACATGATTTACAATGGGACACAGAGTGTGGGTTGGCACGATTTAGAATGGGACATGGAGTGTGGGTTGGCACGGTTTAGAATGGGACATGGAGTGTGGGTTGGCACAATTTAGAATGGGACATGGAGTGTTGGTTGGCACGATTTAGAATGGGACATAGAGTGTGGGTTGGCATGATTTAGAATGGGACATGGAGTGTGTTGGCACGATTTAGAATGGTACATGCAGTGTGGGTTGGGATGATTTAGAATGGAACATGGAGTGTGGGTTAGCACAAATGTCAACCAATCTATATTTGTACTGGTACTCTACATCTTTGGCTAGTTGTTTGAGAGAGAGTTGTTATAGGTAGGAGAATAGTCCCACATTGGTTTGGGTGTGAAAAATCCTACTCTAAGTTGTAGGGAAGTAACTTATGCTAGTCATTTGAGAGGAACAGCCTCAACTATCACAAGATGCATAGATTGAGCTGTTGTCTGTTGCAAGTTTGTTTTTGTTGAAATTTTTCTGTGATCACCCAAAAAGAAACAAATATAGTGAGCTGTTATTTGTTGCAAATTTGTTTATTTTAAAATTTTAGGGTCCCATACTCTATGATTACCTGGAAAAAGCCCAAAGAAAGAAGAGATTGGTTACTATTGTAAGGTTTTATGGGTTTGAGAGGTTAGAAAGAGAAGAAGACATTAAGTAGAAAGGAAGCAGCAATTGAGTGTGTTCTTCACTACGCTCGCTTACAGGTTAGTAAGATTTCTTTCTTCCAGCATTTTGAGAGTAGAAGCAATGGCTGATTGTCAATGGAGCTTCCTTGCAATCTCTTTTTTTTTTTTTGAAAAAGATGTATTAATAAAACAGATTTTACAAAATTTAGGGGACCAAATCCCCAGCTTCCTTGCAATCTCTTATTGTAACCGGATTGCTCCCTTAATTTTTGCTTGTTCCTTTGTTCCTTAATAAAGCACACCATTTTCAAAAAATGAGAGTAGAAGCAATGGCAGGGATGATCTGGCTGCTGCTTCATCCTTCAGTAGACTTTCAATGATTTAGTAGTTGCCCCTTAAACAAGGGTGGACTAAACTAAAACTAAACTCACTCATTGGTCCTAGGTGTTTTTTTGTTTTTTTGGTGAGGGGGCACCACTTGGTCTGAGTGTACTCTATTCCTTTTGGACATCATGATTGCTTCATGGCCTAGTTGCATATACTTTTTGTGGATTGAAAGTCTTGCTGGAGTTTCATTCTGGTTCTCGTATATTACTTCACTGTGAGATTTGTGATACCTCTAGATCCTTGCCCAGCTGTTGGATACACAGCCCTAGGTTTGCTGCAGATCAGTTTGCTCATCATGTGGTTTCCCATCAGTGTTTGATTATTGGGGATTGTTTCCTTTTTTGTGACCTTTGTGTATTCCTCTTGCTTCCAATGAAATTTTGACCATTTAACAAAAAGGGAGGAAGAAAGGTAGGAGAAGACAGAAGGAGAGCACTAACATCGCTTCACCCCATTTTTTTTTGAGGTTGATTACAAAATGACTACCCTTCGCTTATAATTTAAGTAAAAGCATTATAATAATTAAATAATATATACGAGTTAACGGACACTACACAAAACGAGACCACCATTTCCTGTTTCAAAGGTCCTACTATTTCAACATGAGACCACAACTTCTATGCCTAAAACATGTTTGATAAACCTAAAACCTTTGTTTGGAAATGCTTTTGCAATTATTTTATCCCAATTACTTTATTAAGAATAATGTCATCCATATATATAATTGTGAAGAGAAGTTGAGATAAATAAGAGATAAGAAGAGACGTTGCTGCAAGAAAGATTCTGATCAGGGGTTTAGTTCAACCCCTGAGCCTCTCTTATACTCTCTTATCTTAAGGAAAATCACATAAAAGCATCTCCCACCTTAATTATACATTTGACTGCTTTGCAAGCATAAAAAATTGTATCTGATGATACGAATAGGTGTCCTAAGGAGAGAAGAACCAAGTTAACCAAAATACCTTAACTACCTCTAAGGCAAAAGTTATGGGTGGTTGAGGAGTGTTTGTTCCTAGAGGTAGACGTTGGCTCTGTTGTAGCTTTGAGGAGTTAGTTGTCTACTAGGACATAGGTGTTTCAGTTTGCGTTAAGTTAGTTTCCTATTCTGTTATGTTTCCTCCTTTGCTTTGTACTAAGCTTAGGTTTTAATCTCCTTATGTAAGGAGGACTGTATCGTACCATATCTGTTTATCTTATAAATAAAAAAAGATGGGAAAAGGGGGAACAAAAACGTTTCTTTCTCCTCTCCTATTATATCACCAGCTCTTCTTTCTCTTGTTTTCTCAACTCTAGAAAAATTATAAAAGGAAAAAAAATTCCGTTATGTAGCTCTTCACCTTTGTTCAGGGTTTGATGTAAGCTAAGGATGGGGTTCATAGATTGTTCATGCAATTAGGGATTCTCCCTGTTGGGGCTTAAGGCTTTTCTCTCCCCTTTTGCCCTTATTAAAATTATTTGCTATTTAAACAAAATCCATTTTTTTATGGAGGATATCACATAGCTGCCACAGGTTTAGTTGACAGAAGAAAAGCTTAAACAGCAACTTTCAGACCCTTAAACTCTACTCTTGTCCCATGCTGAAATTTTTGGATCCCATATTCTATGATTGCCTGAATAAAGGCCAAAGGAAACAAGGGACCGGTTGCTGTTTTGGGGTTTTATAGATTTGAGAGGTTAGAGATAGATGTTAGGGGGAAGAAGGGGAAGACAGAAAGTGCAGGGAAAGCAGAAGATTACCGAGCATTTACTAACACTCTTGACCCCTAAAAGGCTAAAATACCCTTTACTAAATAACCAATTAGTGTGTAACCGTAATTAAATAGGTGTTACAACAGTTAAACAGAAACTAAGCTGTCACTTTGCACCCCTCATTTTTAAACAGTTTTATTTGTTTTAGTGATAATGTTGCCTTTATCTACATCAAAAACATAATGTTGTCCTTGGAGGTTAGTAAGAATTATTAGTGGATGCTTTACTCTGAATTATCAATTAGGCTCTTTGGTAAGCTTCAGTCTATTTAAATTTTTTTAGGATTTGTTGTGTTTGGTAGTCGTATCTTTCTTTTTCTACCTGAGTTGTAAGATATAGAGTTCTTTTTTCCCTTTGAATTTATGGTCCTATTTTAAAAATTATATTTTTTGGTTATTGCAGCTAAAATTTGGATTGTTTTCTTTCTTAAAAAATGGATTGTTTTTATCTTGTATAGGCAAGAAGATGCACAGGAGTTTCTGAGTTTTGTCATGGATCAAATGCATGATGAATTACTCAAGCTTGAAGGCCAGCCTCATAGTGCTAATGGGACCAAATCAAATATCATTTCATCTATGGAGGATGATGATTGGGAGATTGTTGGACCCAGGAACAAGTCTGCTGTGACAAGGACACAGAGCTTCATTCCGTCAGAGTTAAGTAAGATTTTTGGAGGGCAGCTAAGGAGTGTTGTGAAGGCAAGAGGTAGACCTATTGTTTTTTTTTTTTCCTTTTGGGAACTACTTTTATAGAGTATTATATTCTGATCCATTTGTAAAACATGTGTATGTGAAGAAAACTCTCCCCACAACAATCTCTCTCTGCCAAATTTCTAATATATCCAAAAAGCCCTCAATTTCAAACCACATCCTGTTGAATTGAAACATAGATAACCCCAAAGAAGAGAACCACTGCCAAACATAATGGAGCAAAGGTTTGTTACTGATCTAGGATGACAACTGGAGTTAGAGTTGGGATAAAGCTCCAGCCACCCTTGAATTTGAGGAATCTGTCCAGTGTTGATACAATAGGAAGGGTTTGTGCATTTGTTCAAGTGACTCTGGCACCTGAGGTCTGTATTTTCCAAAAGCCCATGAAAATTACTAGAGTCATCAAAGAGACTCAAGTTTAAAGTGACGTGAGAGGATGCATTATTCTTGTCTTGTGTGTAGCGAATTGTGTTGTAGTCTCCACCCAACAAACAGGGAACATTCCATTTTTAATACTTGTTCTTCTATTTCATTCTGAAATTTCGTACAAGCACCCCCTCTAAAGACTATATATTGCAAATTGCAAAAATCTTCCCATCATTTTTTTTTTTGAGTTTGACTAAAACTGAGTGAGCTCCTTTGAAACTTTCAATCAGATCATAAGATGATTTTGTACTGCAAGAATACTGCTCCTATTGCATCAAATCACACCATCAGACTTTTGGATCCGCCTAAGATCACAAACTAAGTCAGATGAATTAGACCGCAACTAGTCTCCTGTACTAAGATGATAGGTCCTTGACAAAGAAAAGATCTCTTATGACAGTGCAGAGGACAGAAACACACAGCAATTGTAAAATAACCTCAGGGGCTCAGAAACACATAACAACTGCTCAAAGAGCAGCAAAAGCCACCAACCAATTGGTTATGACACAAAAAAAAGGGAAAAATCTAACCTTTGGCATTAGTCAGCAGAGGAAAATTGAAAATTCCGTCACCTGAGATATCACCAGGTATGAAAAAATGATAGGCAAAAGGTTGAAATTCCTCCAAGCTTGTTATCACCCTGATGCTCCATGTTAAATCAGATAATTGAGAAGTGGAAGAACCAAGAAGAAAGAAGAAGAGGAGAGAAGAAATGGCATTAAAGAAGCAATCTGTGGTAGACTTAAGTTAAATTACAGGAAAATGACCCTTCTGTCCTTCATTACATGTGTAATAAAAAGTGTATTCTCAGGCTTAAATTTTCTAAAGTTAAACTAGAAACATACTAGGATAGTTAAGACACCCCTAGACTAATGAGGGACCCAATTACATTGAGTGAAATGACACAAATACCCCTAACTTCATATTTTCTTACTAATCCATTATAAATAATATGATTTTTACTCAAAGTACTGAACCAAGTTTTGGCATATAACACAAACTAAAGGAAACACTTTGATCTTAAGTGTTTTAGATGTGAAGAACTTGTATTTGAGGCTATGGATTGATGGAAAACTTCTAGTAGAGCAGGAAATCATCTTCTCATTGATGAAGGAGACCCTATTAGTGTAGATTTTTATTTTGAACTTATTTTTGATGATTATCATCTTCCGTGATCATATATCTGGCCTCCTTATTGTTGAAGGCGACTCCAGCGTCGTGATTAATTGGTGCTCTTCTTCTTTCTCTGAGCCCCCTTGGTGGCATTAGACTATATTCTGTGACATTAAGGATATTTCCCTTTTTTACCTGTATTTGGATTCATATTTCAAGATCAGCCAACTCTGTGGCTGATTCTTTTACTAAAAATGGAGCTTCACTGCAATCTCTTATTACAACTGAAATACTCCTCTTAATTCTTTTGTGCTTCTTAATTAATAAAGCTCATCAGCTTTAAAAAACAAATAGTGATGGTGCAGCTGTATGTGGTGATGTTGAGAATCACTGGTGCTTGAAAACAGTACTAATTCCTAGTGAGAATCTAATTCTAAGTGGTTTGTAACAATATCTTTCATACTGCATGCACACTTGGTGGAAAGATATGTTGTATGGAGATTGACATTGTTAGCTGTGAAATATTGTGCCAGTGGAAGTTGTTTATCAGCTTTGGCTCAGTACCATTAAGCATCCAAGTCAAATTGATGAAACGGTTTCTGAATGTTGCTCAGTTTCCTTTGCTATTGGTAGCAAGTTCAAAGAGTCTAGTGTGATGTGGTTACTATGGAGGCTTGTGTCTTGTTATTTGGGTGTTGTGGTTGATCAAAGTGTTATACGTGATGGCAATAAGAATACCTTTTCTTATAGTGGATGATTTGGAAATCATTCTTTTTTTTTATAAATATCTTAACATCATTCTTGCTACTTAGAATTGGGGGGGGGGGGGGGGGGGATGTCAAAGTTACCAGAGAGTTCTTTCTTTACTTAGCTCAATTTTCTGATGCTATAGAGGTGTTTGGAATTTCTATGTTCTTATTGGAAATGGTAAAGGTGACTGAGTGTTAGGGATTTGGTCAACAACTTGTTGAAATTAGTGATATTGTTAGAAGTTGTTATTTTAAGTTACTTTAGTTTTCTGTATGTTATAGGAAAGTGTTTTCTGGTAGAAAGAAGATTCATTGTATTACCGCAGGGACATGATTATAATTTTAGATTTTGTTTAAATTATAAATAAGGGAGATGGGACTTTAGATCCTAGTTTCTCCTAACATTTTTCTCCTGCAATCACATAGTATCAATGCAGCAACAGTTCTGAGATGGATAAAGAAAAGATGATGGAAATAGAAGAAGAGGAAGAAGAGGAAGAAGAGATAGTTTGAGCCCTTTTCAGTTTGGTTTCGGGAATAAGGGAGGGGGGTCAAAATTGGTTTGGGAAGGTTACCCCTCAATCGACCCCTTGTGCCCTTTATGCAACATTGATGCCGAGTCCACAAGTCACATTCTACTTCAATGCATCTTCTCATGGAAGGTGTGGACATCCATTCTTAGCATGTTGGGGTTTCAATTCTGTATGGCGGTTGATCTGTTCACATTCAGTAAGTCGCTCCTTGGTACCTCCCTTCCTGGCCTCGGAAAAGTGATATTCTCTGCTTGTGCTAGTTTCATCCCGTGGGGTCTCTGGAATGAACGCAATCGTAGGAGGTTTGATGGTAAAAGTGAAGCAGCTGACCGGGTGGCAGACTGAGTGGTGGGACATATTTCTTCTTGGCTCCTGACGAAGAAGTCATTCTCCTCTTTTGTGGGTACCCCTATTTGTGAAAACTGGAATAATTTGGCTATGATGCACTCTGGGACAAAGGTCCCGATTATGCAGGAATGGATCCCTCCTGAATTTGGTTACCTTAAGCTGAACTTTGATGGCTCTTCTCTTGGTAATCCCGGGATCTCTGGATTCAAAGGGGTTATTTCTGATCATTCAACCAACTTTTCTCATATGCTGGCCCTTTAGGAATTGCCGACTCTACGTTTGCGGAGCTTCATGGCCTTTTCAATAGGCTCCGCATTTTCAGAGATAAGTGCATCGGTCTCCTTCATATTGAAGGGGACTCGAAGGTGGTCATTGGATGGTGCGAGTGTGCATCCCCTCCCTCGTGGCGCCATTGGGACACTTTTCGGGAGATTATTGAAATTACTTCAGTTTTATCTTGTATTTGGTCTCACATTCCGAGATCCGCAAATTCGGCAGCCGATGTGCTTGCTAAGCAGGGAGCTACCCTTTAATCGCTGGTTGTAAGGGATATGTTCCCTTTTTTGTAATTTCTCTTGTTAATATAAATACATCTTTTTTTTAAAAAAAGAAGGTTAATCTCTGGGCGGTTTGAGCCATTTGCTGCTTGGTCTCTTTCTGGCCCTACTAAACAGAAGTTTTTTTGTTTGGTGTGCCATCCATGGAAAGATTTTGACTAAAGATAATTTGGTGGAGTGTGATTTTGTTCTCTCAAGCTTTTCTTGTTTATTGTCACATCGAGGTGGATGAGACCATTGATCATATCCTTCTTCATTGTGACTTCACTTGGCATATTTGGAATTTTTTTTCCAGGTTGTTTGATGTCCCCTTATGCTGTCGTCAGTCATTCAGTGGGCTCATCTCTCTCCGCCTTGGTGTACCCTTGCCTTTGCTGGGAGATTATGCTTCAAGCCTGCCTGGTGCCTGTTCCTTGGGACATTCGTTTTGAAAGGAACCAGTGTTCTTGTTTTTTCAACAATGCATCCACTTCTTGGATTGCTGTTGCTGAAAACAGATTCTTGCTGGTATATCTTGGCTCCTAACCCTTGACTTTTTTAAGATACTGATGGTGGCCTTCTTAGAAGCAACTGGAAATCTGTGGTGAGGCTTGATTGTTCCAATCGTCGGGTGCTTGTTGAGTGGAAGCTGCCTAAAGATGGCAGCTTTAAGCTGAATTTTGTTAGTTCTTTTCTTAGTAACCCTGGCCCATCCAAGTTTGGTGGGGTTTTCAGGACTTCTAGTGGGGATACTCTTGCCTACTATGCTGGCCCTCTCGGCATTTCTGATTTGACAACTAGAGAAATGCAAGCTCTTAGGCATGGTTTAAGGATTTTTCATGAGTGCTTTCAAGGAAAGCTTCAGGTGGAAGGAGACTCAGGTGTTGTCAGCTCTTGGGGCTGAGGCAAAAAGGCCCCCCTTTGGCATCATTGTTTTTGTTTTTCAGAAACCTTAAATTTGTCTAAGGATGTTTTTTGTACTAGACTTATGTTCTTCTATCTTCCAATTATTGATTCTCTTGCTAGAGAAGGGTTTACCCTCTAATCCCTCATTGTAAGGGTTCCCCCTCCTTGATTGTTGTTTTATGTCGCACCCTTCAATTAAAAAGAAAGGGCAGAAGAAGAGGAAGAAAAGAAAAGAAAGAAGAAGAAAAAGAAGATCAGCTTCCTGTGTTAACAATGGAAATTGTTAAAACTTTCAGGTTTCTCTCTCTTCGTAGTGTTTCCTTCCCTATTAGTTTTATGCATGGTCTAGTCACTTAGGTGAGGCATGTGAGGAGATTAGACCACAAGACATGAACACATATCCGACACCCTCATATGGACCCCTTGCCCCAAAGGAACCTTTCCCACAACCTTTGCTTATAAATTTCTTAAAAGCCTCACTGATCCGCAACCTCACCACCCAGCAGTTCCATGCTGGTCCTTACTTGCTCCACCTTGTGCAAATTTTTTTGTATGGTGTGCTTGCAGGAGTAAAATTCGCACTTCCGACTCCCTCATAAGGCGGGGAACTTCCCGTGCAAGACACCTCCAGCCCCTTTTGTCACAACTCCCTAGAAACCGCGTCGCATGTCCTTATCCACTGCCAATTCTGCATTCCCCAAAACTTGCCATCCATGATCCTCTCCATCACAAACTCCTTGCTTTCGAAGCTTGGAAAAATGTTCATATCATGTTGCATGGGCCACATTCCCTGGGCGCTCTAGAAAGAAAGGAATAACCGGAGATTCAAATTTAAAACCTCTCCTCTGGAGGTACTTGTGGAAAACATTGCTGGATAGGTCTCCTCCTGGCTTCTGATAAAGAAGGATTTTATTCACCTCAATAGCACTAATTTTAGAGGGAACTGGCACCTGATCGTCGCGCTTGTGGGGCCTTCCTACGCTGCCGCCGCCCCCCCCCCCCCCCCCCCCCCCCCCCCCCCCCCCATCATGAAATGTGGTCCCCACCACCCTCTGACCACTTCAAGATGAACTTTGATGGAAGTGCCTTTAGATGTCCTGGTCCTGCAGGGTTATACATGATGGAAATAGTCGTCTCTTATACTCCATTGCGGGCCCTCTTGGTATCTCCGACTCCACTACCGCAAAACTAGCTGGGTTGCTTCAAGGCCTCTTGGTCTTCCAAGACTGTCTTGTTGGGCCTCTCATTTTCAAAGGAGATTCCAAGGTCGTCATTGATTGGTGCACCAAGAAAATTCGTCCGCCTGGCGGTACTGGGATATTTATTTTGAAATTTGTAATATAACTTCTAATCTAAATTGTATATGGATCCATTCCCCAGATCTGCCAATCACTTGGTGGACTTTCAAGCAAAATGGGGTTATTTCCTCCAACACCTTGTTGTGGAAGACGGCCCTGCGTGCTAGGTTGTATTCCTCTCTCTTTGAATAAATATTTACACATTTTCCTCAAAAAAAATGGTCTAGTCGCTTACCCTTGTTCTGCTGTAGTTTTCTCCAGTTCTGTCATTAAGTATTTTTTCAAGTTCAGCCAAGCACTGAACATCGACAGTAAATTTTCAATCTTTCTTTCAATAAATTTCTTTAATTCAAAAAAATAAATTTCTCTCAGCCTATCAGTATTTGTGTTACTGGAAAAGGGTGTAGATTCAGAACTCTTGTTACCTTTACTGATCAAACATACTCGGCATGTTTTTTGGAATGGGTGTAGTTTCAGAAATCTTGCATCGTTGTTGTCTATCAGAATTCTGTTGCCTTTGGTGATCAAAATAGTCAGACCATTTATAGGTATTTAGCCCATTAGTACTTTAGTTTTTTTTTTCACTTAATTAGGACTGAAAAATTGCAAGATTGAAATAGAAGAATGGAGAAGACAGAGAGAAAGCAGCTTTGGAGGCTGCGTTGGATGAGGGCTCAGAAGCAAGCTCTCTCCTTTTAATAACATCAATTAAGTAAAATTTACATTGAAAGAGCATTTTCTGTCCTTCATACAGAGACTCTCATAACTTCACAAAAGAAGATCAGAATTCAATCAAAATTGATAACTGCAGTCCTAGTATTAAATCTAGCTTACTATAACTTTATCAGAGACATGATTACATGAAATGACTAAAATATCCCTATATTAATATTTTAACACTCCCCCTCAAGCTGGAAAGTAAATGTCAAATAGATCCAGCTTGTCTAAAAACACCAAATATTCACATTTTCCAAGGGGTTTGTTAAACACATTACCAAGTTGTTATGATGACTTCACATATGGAGTAACAACCTTCCCTTGCATGATGACATTTCTAATGAAATGGAAAATGATATTGATGTGTTTAGTTCTCTTGTGGAAAGATTGGATTACTGGCTATGAAAATGGCTGCTTGATTGTCACACTTCATAACCATAGGTTTTGGAATATGAAACCCAAACTCAACAAGGACTGATTTTGCCTGTATAAGTTCACTAACTGTATGAGCCATCACCCTGTACTCTTCTTCGCTACTAGATCTAGCCACTACTACTTGTTGTTTACTCTTCAAACTCACTAGGTTACTCCCAAACAAAACAACTGTACCTAGTGGTGGACCTTCTATCCATCTTGCACCTAATATAGTCTGCATTAGAGTAACCCAACACATAAAATTTTTATCCATCTTTCAAAATATCTTAGTATCCTCTGAGCAACTTCTAAGTGTATTTTCTTTGGGTTTTCCATGAACTAACCTACCACTTTCAAATACCTTAGAATCCTCTGAGCAGTTTTTAAGTGTATTTTCCTTGGGTTTTCCAGGAATTGACCCACCACTCCTATTGCAAATGATATATCTGGCTTGGTAACAAGGCATGAATTAACTTACGCACTAGACGTCTATATTATGTCTTGTGCTCAAGTATAGGACTCTGGGGATCATGAAGGCTAACATTAACTTCCATGGGAGTATCCACTGGTCATGCACCCAAGAGACCATACTCCTGCATCATATCTAAAACGCATTTGCTTTGAGATAAAACAACACCTTGTTTACTTCTAGCCACCTCTATACCAAGGAAATATTTCAGTTTTCGTTTATCATTTGTTTCAAAATGTGTTGTGAAATATTTTTTTACTTGCTTGATCCCTTCAAATCACTCCCAGACAATAAAATGTCATCCACATATACAATTAGAACAATAATCCCAAATTTATTTTCAACAAAAACATAGAATGATCACAATGGCTCCTTTTAAACCCTAACTTCATTACCACATTGCTGAATTTTTGAAACCACGCTTTGGACTTTTTTCAAATCTATAAATAGCCTTATGTAATTTAGAAACTTTCCTTGTCTTCCCATGAGTAACATATTCAAGACGTTGCTCTATATAAACCTCCTCCTTTAAATCACCATAGGAAGACATTTTTACTGTCTAGTTGAAATAGTGACCACTTTTATTTACTACCATAGAAATCAAAATATGAACCAAGTTGAGTTGAACAACTGAAGAAAACATTTCAAAAACATCAACACCAAAGGTTTGGGTATATCTCTTTGCCACTAATTTAGCCTTGTATTAGTCAAATTTCATTTGCTTTATACTTAATTTTGTACACCCAATGACATCCCACATTAGGAAGATGGTTGGTCTTGAAGAGGGCTCACGAGCTGGAACATTAGGAGCCTTTTGTGTTGGTAACAAACAATGAAAATGCCAGCTGTTTACTTGAAGTAGCGGAGAGAAACCTGGGGTTGGTGCATTCATGATAGAAATAGGCACTGGGTTATCCAAAGAAGGATTAGATGACAATTGAGAATCGGTAGAGGACTCAATATAGGGAGCATTCTCAAAAAATGTGACGTCAACAGAAATATATCTTACGCTTAATGGGATCATAACACATCTCATAACACATATCCTTTTTGAGGAGAATAACCTTGAAAAACACATTTACAGAATGGAAGAGACAATTTATCAGTAAAGTTAATAAACAAATGAACGAAAAAATAAACTCAAAGATACGAGGAAGAACATAAAAAAATTTACATTGGTTTTAAAACCTGCTTAGGAACTTGTCCTTGCAAAACTGATGATGGCATACGATTGATTAAAAAACATGATGTTAACACTGCATCCCAAAAAGATTTAAGAACATTCATGTGGAATGGCAAGGTATGAGTAACTTCAAGGAGGTGCCTTTTTTTTGTTCAACAACCCTATTTTGCTGGGAAAAATATATGCACGAAGTCTGATGTGTAATACCAAGTAAAGCACATAATGACTTAAACTTTTGATTGAGAAACTCAAGGCCATTATCTGTACGAAAAATATGAACATTGGCACTAAACTGATTTTTATGTCATTGAAAAATTTCACAGATACATCAAAGACTTCTGTCTTCTTCCGTAGGAGATAAACCCATGTACCTTTGCTAAAATCATCTATAAAGGAAACAAAATATTTGCAACCAAAAAGGATTTGACATGGGCCCTATGCATTTGAGTGGGCTAATTGAAAAACCCAGAACTATGACTAGAACTAACAGGCCGACAATGTTTTTCAAGTTGACATGACTGACAATCAAAAGTAAGATCGGCTGGAAAAGATGGAAAAGATTGACAAAGCTGAGTTGGTATGGATGTTCAAAACTCATGTGCCATAGGAATGGAGAATCTTTAGTTATAAGGACCATTACCTTTGGAATTGATACGTGATCTAGAAAATACAGCCCTCTTTTCTCATGTCCTGAACCAATTATCCTCTTTGTCTGCAAGTCCTAAACAAGAGAAGTAGGAAAAAAAGTTACGAAACAATTTAAACATTTAGTGATATAGCTAACAAAAAACAGGTTGACAAGAAAGTTTGGAATGAATAGAACAAAATTCAAGTACATCTAAGGTGTAGACTGTATAGTACCTCCCTCTGAATCAGGGAGGTAGACCCATCAACTAAAGTAACATGATGATTGGATTGAAGAGTGATAGACTGAAACAAAGAAGACATACTTACATATGTGTGGATGCTCCTGAATTAATAATCCAAGAAGGAGAATGAAACACATTCAGTGCTGGCATACCTGTGCTCACTATTGTGTCATTTGCTGAGGAAGAGAAATTTGGCTCTGTGGTAGTAGTAGTGGTAGGTGTGAAAGTCAATTGACCAAGTCTCTGGAGTTACTGAATTTCTTACTGAATTTCTTCTTGTTGGGACATCTTCTCTCCCTATCATAGTGGAGTTTGCCCATGCTGGCTTTCCAAATTTCTCCTAGCACTTATTAGAAAAATAGTTTGTTCGGCTACAATGAATGTACTTTTTGTCCCCTCTATCACTACAACCATGACCTGAGTAGAGGAGTCTCTACCATGACCTCTACTAATGCTCCCACGACCTCGGGTTTTAGACATTAAATTATGAATGGAAGTTGCATTAATGACCTTTGTATCTTTCTCACTTTTACCTGCCACTGCTCCTGCCCGAACTACTTGATTAACTGCTAGTTCAAGATTAGTCACATCATTAGCCAATAATATGCCCGAATTGCATCATACTCAGACTCAAGACCATCTAGAAACCTTCCCACCTGAATTTGATTTTTCTCTTGACGAATATCATCTGCATCCGCAGTAAAAGGATGGAAGGTATTAATTTCTTGCAAAACACCCCTCATCTCTATAAAATAGTTAGTATCACACCTTTGCATGTTAAAATATCAGACATACAACTAATATATTCTAGATAAATTGTTCTTTGGAGAAAAGACTGAAGTTCCACAACTCAAGATCTGATCACTAAACCTTGAGTCCATACTATTGACCAAACCAAGCTATCACTTGATTGTCTTCAGCCTCCCAATCTTTAGTTATGGTATTAGGAGGATAATCCCTTATGTACTTGACCTTCCTTTTTGCCTTTAAAAACATAAGGACAGATCTGGACTAGTTCACATAATTCTACCCATTCAACTTCACTGAAGTAATTTGAATGGAATGAGAGTCTTTACTGTCTGAACTCTCAGAAGGCTGAATTACAAAAACATGTTTGCTTGATTCAGTCATTTAGACCTTCTAAATGTATTGCAAATGTACCCAAGTGATACACTTAATCCAAAAAGCCAATAAGAACAAACTCTACCCTGTGCATGTCAAGTGGGCCCCACACTTCTCAATTAGGGCCCAAACACAATAGTCACGATGAACAAAGAACCCTCTCATAACTTTACAAATGCCCTTCATTACGAACCCTTCATTACGAACCCTCTCATAACTTTACAAATGCAAATCAAAATTCAATGAAAATTGAAAACTAGAGTCCTAATATGAAGTCTAGCTTTCTACAACTTTACGAGAGACACGAGTATGTGAAATGGCCAAAATAACCATACATTAGTATTTTAACGAGGACAACGAATGAATCCATGATTATAAGGGATGATTGATCAAACAGAAAGTAGAAGGGTGTCTGCTAAACATATGATCTATCAATCATTATAAAGAATGATTAATCAATCTGTGATATGCAGGTTATCCAGGTAAAGTACGTTTGTATTCAATCTTCAGCTTTGTGAGGCCAAACTTGTAATTTTTATAAAGTAAGAAGTGAGCAGTAAAATAGGAAGCTGGTCCATTCCCTAGGCTGCCAGAATCAAACCAAGTTACTCTGTCTCTCAGAATCAAACCTTTTCGAATTGGCACCAACTGTCCTTCTTGTCCCGTATTCTATTTTACCCTTTCATCCTGCGACTATTCTGGGTATTCTACGCCTATCACTATGAATCGTATTAACTGGTAAAAGAATCTTTACACCCATGCCGTAGGTAACTTAGTAGTTTATAGTTTACTAGTTTTATTTTAGTAGATGGTTTGTTTTAAGAAGTCTTAAACTTAGTCTATTGCTGTAACTTCTTACATGTGTCTTGGTTGTTGGCTGGATTTCTTTCAATGGATGTTGGCTGATTTTGTTTTCTGGGGTCAGGAGTCTCTTGGCCTTTTTGTACTGTTTTGTATTTTCTTCTAATTTTTATGGAATTCTCATCTTTTAGCCACAAAGAAAAGAAGCAATTAAAGAACTGAAATTCTAGTCAACTGCAGATCTAAATTTGGTTTTACATTTAAAATTTTCCTTGGTTCTTTATTTGGGATTCTCTTCCGTTGTTCTTCGATTTCTTCATTATGTGTTTATTTGTCTAGTAACTTCTTCTTGATTTGTATGTTTATTGTTTAGGCATCCGACTTAGTTTGATTTGATCAGTTCATTGCTGTTTAAAGCATGTAGAAATGGTGATGCTTTTGTGGCTTCTTTTATTCTTCTTCTGATATTTCACTGCGTCCCGATGATTCTGTTACTTGGTCCCTGTACAATGAAAGACATCTAAATTAGAGTTTACTTATATAGGTAATAAGGCTTCGGCTACTGTCCAGCCCTATTTGCTGCTGCATCTTGATATATTCCCAGAAGCAGTTCACAACATTGAAGATGCTCTTCGTCTGTTTTCTGCTCCAGAATCACTAGAAGGATATAAAACATCAGTTGGGAAGGTATGACTATCTGTTCTACTCCTTTCACATCTCATGTAATGTAAATCCTTGTATCTAGGGCTTTTATGAGGATTGTTTTGCCTGTACCATAATGTCATATAAGCACATTTTGTTTCCAGATCCGTACTTTAGCAATTAATAGCATGGAAAGTTGTATCTTCAAATGGTTGTGGACTATGCGCAGGCTGCAGTGGTGAGCGCTAGCAAGTCTGTGAAGCTACAGACTCTTTCCAAGGTGATGATATTACACATGATGAGGTTTGGTTATGGCAGCAAAGGAAGCACCAAACTGCACAAGCCTGTTCGTTTTCCCCTTGAATTGGTTCTTGGACGTGAGTTGCTAGTTTCTCCATCAGCAGAGGTGATAATCTCCACCCTAGACTGTTTTATTTCGTACTAGATGATTTAATGTAGAGACAATGTCAATCTCTGTTTGAATATGGTGTATTAGTTCCCAGTGGGTAACTTATCGTTACAAAAAAATGGGGCCAAGTTCGATGAGTGGTTTCACTCTCTGATTGTTGACTTCATTAACATGTTTCAAAAATGAAAGGAAATATGAGAGATGGTGTTTAGAGAGAGAAACAACAAATCACAGAATGTATTTACTGTAAAGTGAGTGATGAGGTCTGGAAGTCTAATCCTCCTTAAAGCCTATTACATGATTATTTACATGATACAACCAGAATTCCTTTAAATTGAAGGACCATAGACTAAGGGACTTCTAATCTACCTTCAACTTATGACTCAGTGAGTCGGGTGTCCTGACTTGACTAGGATTTCTGGGTGACTGAGTCGGAAAACCATGCGTAAAACCCTCTTTTTAAATAACAGTCACATAACTCTCAATTATCTTAAAGGCTGGCCTGTAAGTGATTGGTAAGATTCATGAGACAGAAAATTTTGTACCTTTTGTGGAAGACATGAAACTAGAAGACATGAAACTTTCTTTCTATGATATTCTAAAAGATTTTGACAGTGGACGGGGAGTTAAGCTTTAATCTTTCAGAACTTCCGTTGACAACAGTAGGCAAGATCATTTTTTAAAATTTTAGAGCCTCAATCACCAGACAAATGGGCTTTTGAGATGCAGCAAGTGTTTTGTTTTTTGATAAAGTTTTTTTTTTTTTTTTTGATAAAGAGATGCAGCTAGTGTTTTGAGTTGATCCTGGCCATCTTACTGACAATTTGGTGGCCCTCTGATTCATTCCATAACGATTGTGTGAGTGCTAAGAAGCTGGTTGTTGAGTTTTATGCAGGGTCGACGATATGAACTAGTGGCAACAATTACACACCATGGTAGGGAGCCTTCCAAAGGTCATTATACAGCTGATGTTAAGTACCCTGACGGCCTGTGGCTGCATTATGATGATGCCTCCGTTACAGTGGTTGGCCCGAATAAAGTTCTACATGATCAAGCTTATGTTCTTTTCTACAGACAACTGTAAAAACTGCAGTTTCATGGGTTGCATGTAAATTATTTCACCTGACGAGCGCAGCCCGGGGAGAGTTTAAAATTGTTTGATGGATGTCTGCAGTATTTTGCAGGCTTTCATGCAGGGAGGTTCCTGATTCCCGGGAGGAGCCAGCGTTCCAGAGCGATGAGCAAAGGCTGTCATGTAGAAGGCCTAGGTGAGTTTCTTACTGGAAGCAGACGAAGATCAGATATAATTGGTATCTACATGTGTTACAGTGTTATGCCACAGGTGCTACCACATCTCACTAACTTGTAAAAGATGTAATTTGAGAAAGCCAAAAAATCACTTCTTTGTTATACAAGTTCGAAATGAAGTTTAATTTTTATTCGTAAGCTGGCGTCCTTGACCTTTTATTGTAGTGTCCTAAGTTGGTTCTTATGTATTTATCAGGTGTTTTTATACATCTTGAGGAAAGAATTTTGAAGAGAAATGAACAGGAAATTTAATTAAAGTTTATAGATGAGATATGACTCAAATTTATCTAAAAACGAGTAATTGATTTTGGTATCTCTACACTTAGGGCACAGGTCCTCTCTATTCAACACAATTTTTTTTTTCTATCTTTTTGTTCCAATTGCGAATCCTCTTTTACCATTAGTTCTATTTTGTGAACAAGCCGCAGATTCTAGTAGACTATAGTGTTGTGCTTTAATTTTTTTAAAGACTTTGATCAAGGATAGAGTCATTTACTTAAGATTTTTTTTTCTTTCTCTAGTTGCTCATAATTTTTCAATTGGTATGTGTGAGGCCTTGGAGTCATACTTTGTCCTTGAATAGAAAATGAAGGGAAGGGAGGGGAAAAGAGATAGTTGGAGTATACAATCCACATTGGGGAGAAACTTGATAAAATTCTTTTTTGTGCTCTTAGCTACTTTTCTTTTCTTGTGTGCTACCCATATTATTTGAATTATTTGGTACATGAATAGAGGGATGTGTGCAAAAGACGTTGTCTTTCAAGTAAACTGGCCATTGTTAGTTTTTATTTTTTACACCTTTAAACACTTGAATACACGTATCTGAGATCCAGGTAAGTGACATCGAAATCCATTTATAGTTTAATCCGATTTTTGTACAATCATGGGTTAAACCAGGTTAAATCGAAATTGGCCATACCTCCAATTAGATGGTCGGGTTCAATTTTAAAACACTGAAAATAAAAAAAAATTAACATAAATATCTACAAGAAATTGATATAATAATCTTGTTCTCTTTCAATGAAAATAATACAAATATATTTATATTAGTTTTTCAGTACACCGTGAAAGTAGATTCCATGAATTAGGGTTGGAATAGAGACGGGAAAGTAGATTCCCCTCATATCTGCATAGGTTATTAATTCAACCTGTGCCAGCTTTGCGTCCCTCGCAAATTGGTCTACTCGAGCCAACCAACGGGCGAAGTTGGCCCGTGGAAGCGAGTGACTGTAGAAGAGGGTTTTAGCGATCCGCTTAGCCCTAGTCAGTAGCTCTTTCCACTCCCAAACTCTCGGACGCCAAACCCCCGCTAAATTTCCCAAAATCCCGTGAAGTCCGCTCGTTTTCGCTCTCGTTCTCCTCGCTTTAAACCAAGATCCCCTTGGCATTTGTCGTCTCCTCCACCAAAAACATAAAGAGAGCACAATCTTCTTCCAATGAGGTGTCGTCTCAGTTGCAGCCGCTGCGGCAACTGATATTGAAAACCCTATTTGAACTCCTATTCTCGAAATCCTCATCCGATCTGTCCGCCATGGCCACGAGAAGGGTGTTGGCTTCTCTACTCAGATCGTCCGCGCGCCGCCCTGCTTCCAAACCCTCGTCAGTCTTTAGTCCCAGATCTCCCTCGCCGGCGCCGGCGCATCGCGCTTCTCCTAAGGGCTTTCTTCTGAACCGCGCCGCCGATTACGCGACGTCCGCGGCAGCTGCGGCTCCCGCATCATCCGCTGCTTCGGTAACCAAGGGCGCTGGGCCCTGCGGCAAGATTACTGACGAGTTCACTGGGGCTGGCTCCATCGGAAAGGTCTGTCAGGTCATCGGTGCAGTCGTCGATGTTAGATTCACCGAAGGTTTGCCTCCCATTTTGACCGCATTGGAAGTCTTGGATAACTCGATCCGTCTGGTTCTCGAAGTGGCCCAACACTTGGGAGAGAACATGGTGAGGACGATCGCCATGGACGGCACGGAGGGCCTTGTCCGTGGTCAAAGGGTTCTGAATACTGGTTCTCCGATCACTGTAAGCTAATTCTTCCTGGTTTATTCGTCTCATCTCTGGTTTTAGGATTCTTTCGTGATGTCTTGCCTCTTCATGGATCTTACATTTTAATTTTTTTTCCCTTTTCTTAAATTCTTCTCAATGCTTTATTATATGTATTTTGGCACCCATAGATGTTCATCATTTTCTTTCGGATATCTGATTTTTGTGAATTAAATCGAATTCAAACCATTTACTTTTAGAACCTTAATTCATTTTCCCTCTCCGATTGTAATGATGTATGCAGTCACGATTCTTTTTAGGTCCATAATTTCGTATGGATTTAGTTATGCCTTGAGATATTTTATTTAGTTTGATCAATGTAGAATGGTTTTTCCAGATAATCTAGATTTTCCATTTCTAGAGTTAAAAAAGTGTGATCTTTAATTCCTGTCTTGCCACAGCAGATGAAATAGTTCAGCATTATATTTCCTAATCAATAGCTTCCCAGATATTCTATTGTATCTTTTGACCTTTATTTGCAAGCCTCGTTGTGATTGAGGTAAATTTCTTTGGCATCGCTGGGCGTTTTTGCTGGTCAGTGAATTTCCTATTGTTTGTTTGATGCCCGGTATGGTCTTATTGTTAAATTCTGTACTGTTATCACTTCTCTCCGTGATTTTTTATTAGATACTGATTAGTTGTTTGGATTTATTTTACCTGTAGGTTCCCGTTGGTAGGGCTACCCTTGGCCGTATCATGAATGTTATTGGAGAGCCTATTGATGAAAAAGGAGATCTTAGTAAGACTGCCACATGCCTTACAAAGAATAAGAATTGGTGCTTTTCTTTGTAAGTGTGCTTCTTTCATTCATCTGTTTTAACTGACAGTGTCTTTGTTTGCTCTTTCATAGAGACTGATCACTACCTTCCCATCCATCGTGAAGCCCCTGCTTTTGTTGAGCAGGCAACTGAGCAGCAGATCCTTGTCACTGGTATCAAGGTATATTACGTTATTTTTCTCTCTTATTTTCTTCCACTTCTTTTTTCCTAACCTGTTAGAAGTTACCTGGTATTTGTCCAACCATTGTTCTTTGTAAAATTTTCTGTAGGTTGTTGATCTTCTTGCTCCGTACCAAAGAGGAGGAAAGATTGGGCTTTTTGGCGGTGCTGGTGTAGGAAAGACGGTGCTTATTATGGAGCTGATTAACAATGTTGCAAAAGCTCATGGTTTGAATTAAAAAAAAAAAACTCTCTTATTACGTGAATATAGTGATCATTTGTTTTTTAGCATAATTGCTGAATCTTGTTTTATCAGGTGGTTTTTCTGTCTTTGCTGGTGTTGGTGAACGTACCCGAGAGGGTAATGATCTGTACCGTGAAATGATTGAGAGTGGTGTCATTAAGCTTGGAGAGAAACAGGTAAATATTTTAGGAGTTCAAGTCTTTTATTTTATATTGTGACAGTCAACTCCTTTTCTGTTTTATGCATGCATTCTGTCAATATTGCAGAGTGAAAGCAAGTGTGCTCTTGTTTATGGCCAAATGAATGAACCCCCTGGTGCTCGTGCTCGTGTTGGGCTCACTGGCCTGACTGTTGCGGAGCATTTCAGAGATGCTGAAGGGCAGGATGTGCTTCTCTTCATTGATAACATTTTCCGCTTTACCCAGGTGATTATTAGCTTATTCACGAATGTACTGATTTTTTGCATTTTTATAAAATTTCCTTCTCCATTTGAATGGATGTAGAGTAGTTAAAGCATGTATTCTTGTCAATGCTACAGGCCAACTCTGAGGTGTCTGCTTTGCTTGGTCGCATTCCATCTGCTGTCGGGTATCAACCCACTTTGGCCACGGATCTTGGAGGTTTGCAAGAACGTATTACCACCACCAAGAAAGGTTCCATTACATCTGTCCAAGCTATATATGTACCTGCTGATGACTTGACTGATCCAGCTCCTGCTACAACATTTGCACATCTTGATGCCACTACTGTGTTGTCAAGACAGGTTTATATCCACATCTGATTAGGGCTGACCATGTTGTTTAAATTTTTGTCTGAAGTTGCTTTCTGTAGCTCAGTGATGTCTACTTCTTATGCACAGATTTCAGAACTTGGTATCTATCCTGCTGTGGATCCTCTTGATTCTACCTCCCGGATGCTTTCGCCTCATATTCTAGGATTAGAGCACTATAACACTGCTCGTGGTGTACAACAGGTCCTTCAAAATTATAAAAATCTTCAAGATATTATTGCAATTTTGGGTATGGATGAGCTCAGTGAAGATGACAAGCTGACAGTGTCTCGAGCCCGTAAGATTCAGCGTTTCTTGAGCCAGCCTTTCCATGTTGCTGAGGTGTTCACTGGTGCTCCTGGCAAATATGTAGAGTTGAAGGAAAGCGTTGCTAGTTTCCAGGTATTTGACAAGTCATTACTTCTCACTGTGCCTGATTTCGTATATAATCTCTCTCTTCCACACACATTCTTTCTCTCTCTCTCTGACATATACACATGCACAGGACATACACACTTAAATGAAAAATTAGCGGAGAATTCTGTAGTGTTTGTTTGGTTAAGCTTTCGAAGTGAACTAAATTGATGTCCTCTTGGGCCCAGTATTAACTTTGCACACTTCACTTTTCAAGGTGAACGAGGAAGTTTTAAAACTGAGTGTGAAAATTTGGCTTCTCAATTTATGTATGTATTGGAACCTGTGATGGAATTGGACAAGGATGCTAGGAAATTACTTTGTTGCATTTAAAAAGTGAAAGGTTTTTGCCTCTACCAAGCTAATTTTTGTGGTAATGAACAGGAGTTTACCATTTGAGTCTGTTGGTGTTTTATTGAGTCTTATTTTAACAAAATCTTAAAACTGGTGTTGATCATTTTTGACCAGTGAAGGTCAACATCTTGTTTTATCCTTTTGAGCTCATTTCTTTTAGAATTATATGAGAATATCACTGTTTTATGCTGAATTCTTGAATTGACATAATCCATTCACTTTATTTTGTATTTGTTATTTTCTTGGTACAATCTTTGGGTAATACATAATTGTCTCGGTTTCTGTTAGGGTGTTTTGGATGGTAAATATGATGATCTGCCCGAGCAATCGTTTTACATGGTGGGAGGAATTGAAGAGGTGATTGCCAAGGCCGACAAGATTGCCAAGGAGTCAGCTGCTTGAGAGAAGTCTGGTTTTTCAGTTTGTTCCCAGGACTGTTAGAAGTAATAATTTGATCGCCAGGGGCAATGCGTTGCCTCCCAAACCGAATTTGCATTTTTTGAGCTCAGCAGTGTTGGGGATTTTCATTTGGTTTACTTTTGACAGAATTTTGTGATTAGGTGAAGAGGAAAACTGAACTAGGGCTCGTACTTAAAAAATCGCCCGGCCTTTTTTATTTATTTTTAAATGCAATCATGCAATCATCGGAAACATTCAGAAACAGTTTCGGGTGGTCTTTCTTCGCCTCTTCGCCTTTGCATGTGTCGAGGCCAGTAATTTTCCTAGCAAAGTTAATGAGCCACCAGGCTGATTCTCTTATACTCGTTCAGTAGCCTGTGTCTGCGGGACAACGAATAGTCAAGTCTGTTGCGGACTCGCCATGTGCTCCCGGATGCTTAGATTTAGTAAGAGGCGCCTACATCTTGGTAATCCACCTTCGGCGGTTAAAAACGAAATTGAATTCACAGAAAACCGGACAAGTGTGGCCCGTACCTCTTTCTGTGGAAAGATGTTGTAGAAGTGTTGAGATCGGTGTTAGCGAGATGTTAAGGCGAAGAAGTAAGCAAAGCCCCCCCAAAACACGGTGGCTCGGGCTAAAGATGCTTATTCTTCCATCTCTTGTTTTTACATAGAGACACTTTTTTTGTTGTGCACAAATATGCCATCTCTACTGTGGAAAAAGGCTAATAGGAGTGACTAGATGTCTTAAAGTCGTGTTTTTTTTTTTTTTTGCCTTTGGTCTTACATGCCCAGTTAATATCTACATCCAATTTGTATTTTATTTAAGGTGGGTGAAGACTGAAGAGCATGGAATCGCTTTTAAAAGGTGTAATAATTATAAAATGTTACCTTTGTGAGGGTAACTCCTTGGGCTTGGGCACACAACGGGGAGAGGGGCCCGAACCTCTTCTCCCTTTCTGTCTCTTGTGTAGATAATTGGTTACTAAGTGTGGTACAAATTTCCCTTGGGCTTCTGTAGACCTGCCCATTGCCCAGTTTACAGAGCCCACCTTAAGGTTCTACCGTTGAGCCTGCCTGGGTGTCTACGAATTCCATGCTTCTCACCTTCGTCAAAATGGCTGCTATCACCACGACCGCCGGTGTGAATGCGAATCTCTCTCCTGTGCACTAATCATTCGCCCCCCCTCCTTCCTCACCTCTCTACCCGCCCCGATGCCTCCGCCATGACTATTCTGCCCCGGCTCAACCCCCGCGTCCTTAACCTCCACCGCTATCTTCGACGCCGCTCCTTCTCTCCCGTAGCAGCTGCTGTCCGACAAGACCCCACCGTCTGGTCCCCTGCACCTCTCTCGCTGGTCGAGGGCGCCGCCGAGTCTCTCTTCAACGTCTCCGTCAATCTGTCGGATTGCCCTGATGTTGCCGAGTCGTTCACGCGCCCTGGCCAATACCTGCAGCTTAGAGTCCCCACTGAGCCCAAGCCGGTTTTCCTCGCCATCGCCTCTTCACCTTCCTCCCTTGGTGAGATGGAATTCCTCGTTAAGTCCATTCCAGGAACCACCGCCGATGCACTATGTCGCCTTCGCAAAGGGGACGTTGTAGAATTGAGCATGGTTATGGGTAAGGGATTCGATATCGATCAGATTTCTCCGCCTGAAAAGTTTCCTACAGTTCTTCTCTTCGCCACTGGGACCGCAATCAGGTAAGCTGCCATTCCTTTCCTATTTTACTTTTTCTGTTATAAAACTTTAAGGAAATGTGAATTTCGCTTTTTCTTTCGTTGGAACAGTTGATTTTTATTTGCATCGAGTGTAAACTGACTTTTTTGAAAAAAATTGAAAACTCAAATAGTATCAAATCGTCGTTGATTGACTATTTCTTCACTGCATGTCGTTGTTCGAAAACCTTAATTTTGAAATTTGAATACAAACAGGTAGAATTATGTGTCCATTATCAAATTTTGGCAATTTCCTCGTCTAGACTTTCGTACCCGATCTTGGTTGAAAATTTGTCTAGTAACTATGACAGAAACCACATTTTTTCCCTGGACTATTCTCAATGTTGTTCTTTTTAATGCTCGATGTTCTCAACATGCTAGCATTTAATCTATTGGATCAAGCATTGTTGTTTGTCCTTTATCTACATGATCTTTACATTGTTTCCTTTCTTACAGTCCGATACGTTCCCTTATTGAGTGGGGATTTGGTGCCGACAAGAGATCTGATGTGAGGCTATATTATGGAACCAGAAACCTTGAGGGAATGGCCTACCAGGTTTGAAAACATGGAATTTTGTGAAAGATTGAAAATCTGGGGATTTCTTTTCTCTGACATAAATTGTTGTTCCTTCCCTTGCCCATAGGATAAGTTCAAGGGTTGGGAATCTTCCGGTATTAAAATAGTACCAGTATTTTCTGAAGCTGATGATAATTGGAGTGGTGAAAGAGGCTATGTACAGGTAATGCATTCTTCTTCTAGTATTGTGTACCAATTTTATTTTTAATTCATATTTATTTTGTTTTTTTAACATACTTTTGTGATCCAGTTAAAAAACATTCTTTCGTGATTTTTCTTGTAAGTGTCCCTTCTTAGTCGTACTTATCTTTGACTATTTCCTTTCAGGATGCTTTTGCTAGAGATAAGCGAATATCTGATCCTCAATCCACTGGTGCAGTGCTCTGCGGACCTGAAGAAATGACTGAGGTTTGTGTTATTTCCTGCTTATTTAATTCGTCTTTAGAGAAGCTGATACCCCTCTCAAGTATTCATTTATAGGGAAGGTTATAGGTTCTTCAAAGGTCTGAAAATTTTGTGTCAGCTTTTAGTAGCAAATTGCATTTGAATGGTTCTCATTGTTCAGGGATAGAGATCCTAGAGCACATGTTCTTGGTACAGGTGCATGACCGGATGCTTGTTTTAGCATCGACTTTATTGGAAACAACCATGGTGACACCTAGGGCTCATCTCTCCTATTTATGATTAGCTTCTGTACACTTCTTTTATTAGTTTTTACACAAAGCACTTTACCTCAAGGTTACCATTTCTTTCATGATTGTTTTTTTCCTGTCGTTGGTCTCTAACAGCATCACACATATGCTATAACATCTGACTTGTGACCATGAGGTCAAAGAGTGGAATAAGTGTAATCAACTTGTCAGAAAACATATTCACTTTGAACCCACAACCTAATAGAGTGTTGAGTCATCCTCATGTACGTGATATCATTATCTTAATTGTTTAGGCAACTGTGCACAATAACAAATGCATATTTATCTGTTTCATGTCTGAGGAGTTAGTGGTCACATTCATATAGGCATAATTGCATCCTCTTAGATCTAAGTGGTTTCTTATATCTTTAGTATCTTAAGCTTTCTCTTCTGGAAAAAGGATTAGTTTTGGGGTCATTAATCTTATGAAGAAGTATATATATTCATATAGGCATAATTGCATCCTCTTAGATCTAAATGGTTTCTTATATCTTTAGTATCTTAAGCTTTCTCTTCTTGAAAAAGGATTGGTTTTGGGGTCATTAATCTTATGAAGAAGTACATATATATTTTTCTTTCTTTTATATATCTAAAAAGTGCTTCTAACTTTGTCACTGAGTCTGTGGCCCAATGCCCACATCCACTGTCTTTTTAATTAAGTTACAATGAGGAAACAATTTTTTAAGGATTAAAATAAATGCAAGCATACACAACAGTAGGAAACAAACCTAAATTAAAAAAACCTGCAAAGAAATGGGGAGATAGTTCATGACAGCAAGTTGTTGCAGGAAAAACCTCCCTGGCCAGTGTATCAGCAACGATGCTGGCACTTCTTGGGCTATGGTTGGCTGACTGTTGATGATGTGTTTGAGTCATGCCAAATCTAAACACTTGTAGTGAACCAAATTCAATATTAAAAGAAAGCATATAATTTTAATTAGAGTCCAATCATGTTAGTTTAGCCATTAGGGCCTCACCAAGTAAGAAAAGGACAGGCAAAAGGTTGATAGAGTCAATGCCAGTTAACAACAGGAGGAGAAAAGATAGAAAAAAAGAGCCAAAATGAAAATATAGTTGCAAATATTGGTCCCGTGCAGTGATAGTCGAAATCCCTTCTTGTATTATTTATTAGGAGTCGTAATAAACTTTAAGTTAGATAAATACGGGTGTGGCTTTTACGGCTAGTTTTTATAAGCCCAGGTCTAATACCCCTTGACTTCTTGGTCCATAATAAACTCTAACAATCTCTGAACTTGGTTGGTTAAGGGTGTTTGACAAATAGTATATTGTGGTGAAAATTAATATATACTATATCAATGTCAGACAAATTTGAAACAAACTATTATGGAGTTTAACAACATAACAACTATTATTTGCATTTGGCTATGAGTATAAAATATGTTACAGAATGATAAAGTTATTTGCATACAAGAATATGCATTTTACTGTTTAAGATAATACAATGTTTCAGTTGGTTTGCCCAAGATTTCAAATCTAAACTTAGTTTAAACTATGATGAGTTCTCTCTGCCTTAACCTCTTTGGAAGTTATTTGTAATCTCCTTCTCTTTTTGTTTATTTTACCTTTTGTAACTAAGCCTGCAAGTTGTGTCCCTGTTTGGAAACTCTTCACTCCTTCAGAGAATTTGTTGGCCTGTTATTGACTAATGACAGGGACATTGACTAAAAGAGTTTGTAATGTTAGAAGGGTTTACTCCTGTTCCTATTGGAGAATGAGTGTGGATGCAAAAAAGAAAGAGTAAAAGAAGATGAAAAATATGCTTAATGAAACTTCACCATTCTTTATTATAGCTGCTGATGGTGTTTTTTGCAAAATTGTCCTTCTTTGCTGTTGGACATTGATTCTCTAGTATGCTGGCAAATAGAAGTTATAATTGGTACATGACAATACTTTTTGACTTTGCAGGCCCATTACTTAATAATACAAAAAGTGTCAACTTTGCCAAAAGATTACCTTCTTGATGCTTGAACATTTTTTTAGCCGGAAATAAATTATTTTATAACAATGAGAAGAAAGAATCCATTAAGGCTGGAAATAAATTACCAAGTTGAGATTTTTGTTTATGTTCTGTAAAAAAAATAAAAAAAATACTGATTCTACAAGATTACTTTTTATATGTGAACAGAACTAAACTGCAGAATAAGGTGTTGTTCGGGTTTCTTTGATTTCTTGTCTTTTTAAATGTTAGGAGCTGAGTTTTGAAAATGATGTGCTTTGCAGGCTGTTATTTCTCTTCTCACGGATGATGGAGTCTCAAGTGATAAGATCTTGGATAATTTATGATTTGTGCGCCTTCCTCACTGTTGTAGCATCTTTAAAAAACATTGAAAATTTATTTATTTTCTCTTTTTTTCGCAAAGAGAAACTATTTTGGAAATCCAAATTTATGTAGCCAATAGACCAAATTTTTCGAGAAGGTAATTAATAAATAAAAGGGTTCTCGCTTAAAGCTCATGTGGACAATGCACCTATGTTCCTGTTTTATATATCTGTGGGTAAGATTTAGTTCAGGTATTAGAGATCTGTGGAAGAAATTGTGATGACTTTGGGAGAAGGTACCATGTATTCTGGTCATGCTGCCATTATCTGTCCTCCAGGCCTGTCTAGGTGTGTACATTCACCAACCGATAGTGGCTAGGTGAGAAAGAAATTACTTTGATGGATTCATTCTTGTTTTTAGTATCCAAGAACTAGCTAGAACAGATTGTATTACAAATGACTCATTCACTGGCAGCACAAATGGAGAGTCCTTTTTCCAATGTTGCATAGATTTTTGTAACGAAAAGAAAATATAAAAGAAATTTAATTCTTTTCTTGGTTAATGAACTTTCTCTAAAAAACAGAGAATTTGAAGAGAAAAGAAAAAAAATGAGAAATATGGCCATCTAAGTTATGCTCTATCGTTTATATATTCAAGGGAAACATGTTTCTTTTTGTATAGCATTGGCTTTACGTGTTCTAACTTTATGTTGGATTTTTTAAGTATAAAGTTCTTAGATTGGAGGTTACAAGGAGATCTTATTATATTGTGTGTGAATGTTCACATTTGATTGCTACTTTCTTGAGTGTTTGTTGGGGCGTCAATTGGCGGATTTCGATATTTTTTAGTATTATGCCCTGGTTGTTTACATCTATCACAGAAGTAGCTATCGTGTTCACTTTTATCCATTTTTATACGTATACAAGCAAAATGTGGTTAACCAGGTTGCCTCCTTGTAATAGGTTGTACATGCTTATGGGTGTTTGTCATCATAAAAAAAGGTGAGAATGATGGCGTCAAGATCCACATTGGCATGATTTTGATAATAAAAAACACTCAAATTATCAATGATATGTGTTAAGTATGTTGTGTAGTTCAACAAGCCCTTAAACGAATTTTTTGGTAGCATATCTATTCGAGTGGCCATGATCCATCTTAATAGTCCATACTGAAAGGAAACAAACATCTTATGCCAAAAAACACATCATCCAAATAACCTAAACAACATTGTTTGACCTAATATGAGAAATAAAAAATCATTTTGCACAAACAACCAATCTAGAAGAGGCAAAAAGAGTAAAATGGCCAAAATGAGTCAACCACATACACGTTTTATATTTTTAGATATATTCCTCAATTTGAAAAACCTCCTAGATTTATATTCACTATCTTCTAAATTATGTCATTAGAGACTATTTTGAACTGCCTATATTTTTAAATTAACACATTAAGGATAATCCTGAGCTACCTAGATTTTGAAATCAAGTCATTAAAGACTATTTCGAGCTGCTAATTACATTGAAAAAGTACTTATAATTAGTGTATCTATTTGTTTGTGCTTGGAGTGTTAAATAAACCTATGAAGAGTCAATTTACATTGGGTTATATTGTAAGCAAGTAATTGTTGCAATTTGAGTCTAACCTTAAGTAGGTAAGAACGTTTTCACTCCCAAAGTGTTTGAGAGAAGTTGGAAAGTTGTTTTTCCTATTAGGTGAGTCATTAGACATCGTGTAGGTAGATGATGCTGAAAATCCCTCTTTATGTGTAGGCTAGTATGCTTAATAAGCTATTGGAAGTTTCTGTGTGGGTCTAAGCTTGTAATGCCTAATGAATTGTTGAAAATCCCTTTTTGGGTCTAAACTCATGTAATCTAGTAAGTTGTTGGAAAATCCCTTAGAGGGTCTAAACTCATGTAATCTAAGTGAGAGTGCACTATTGTAAGTTGGCTGTTGTGATCAATTGAGTGATATAGGTTCTTTTGTAGGCAACATTGTAATTCTTCTTAGAGGTTATTTGCTATAGGTGACATAGGACAACCCAAGGTAATTAGTGGAACCTCAAGGTTGTAAAGCATCTTGGGGTTGGACTAGTAATCCATAAAAGGACTGTGAACAACCTAAAAATCTTGTGTATTTTATATGTAATTGTTTTTGGGTGTACCTTGATCCTTGTGTATGAATAGTTTAGCTTTACACTCACATATGAATGAAGCAAAAGGAGTTAAAATTAAAAATAAAAGCTAATAAACCTATTCACCCCTCTAGTTTTATTCCTTATCGGACCTAACAATATCATGTAACATAATTGTTAATTTTATGATTTAAAGTTATTTAAAATAAACATAACTTGCCATTTACCTCCGACTTTATTAATCACTCTTTTTCATTTGAAGCCAGTAAATTTTGAAAAGGGAAAAACTAACCTTATAGATAATATGAAAACAAAATTACATGTTGCAACATACCTCAAGTTTCTTTTAGTGATTTATGGTTTTTCACCTATATATGTTACAACAAACAACAATGTTCCGCATTAGCGAGTGGAATAAATTTGATAATCTTCTGTATAATATGATACAACCAAACAACATTCTGACTAAAAATTCAATGGAGCCTTGGGTTGTGGTATGCTCGCATGTTTGTTTCTATATCTCTAAGAAGGAGAAATCAAGCAGTTAGTTCTACTAGTAGACTTGCACTAGTCGATCTAATTGCTCGACTACATGTATGCCCATGTAAATGAGTCATACTCATATAATCTCTATATTATTGGAGGGGACTCCTCAAATTTGAACTAAGTTGCCCATGGGAAAACACTTCTTTTCCTAAGACATTAAAATAGTACTATCTCCTTCATTAACACAATAAAAGATTGTACTACTCCTTGCTTAGGGTAAGCTAAGCAGCAACACATTAAATTTATATGTCAACATGCTAATAGAAAATCTATTTATCCTAAAATAAAAACATGTGGGTAAGTGTACTTACCCTAAGTCTGTTTCTTATGGACACTTAAATAATAAATGTGCAGCGTGTGACAAGTGAGGTTTAACAAAATATCCAGAAAAATCCAGAAAGATTCACATGGTGGGAATCCCATTTTTCAAGAATCGAATAAAATATGGATAAAAAAGCCATGGAAAAATAAGCACTTGCACCGCCCACAAGTGGTCAATAGCGCTACCGATTCACACGAGATCTTTTGTTCTATTCTATTGGCCAACAATGTCCTTCAAACATCTTCATAAATAACAAGAGAAACCTTCGGTAGATCTGCGAACTTGACTCCCAGAGTATCGACTGATCGAGGGAAACCCGACCGGAAAGAGGCGAGGGTACAGAGCCAGAGATGGAACCAATAGCGATGAACGGTGGCGTTGGCCCCGACAGTTACTCCCAGAATTCGTCCTACCAGGTGATTTTCTTCTTTCTCCGCTGGATTTTAACGAACTCCTGCACTTCTGATGCTCTCACTAACACCAAGTTGTGTGGCAGGGAAGTGGAGCAACTACGGCTTTAGCCATGATCGAAGAGGCCATCACCAAGGGTTTGGATATGAGAGACTTTCCTGTGATCGCATCTGGTGAGCCATTTCGGATTGCCGACTTGGGCTGCTCTGTGGGTCCCAACACCTTCGGCGTTGTGGGCGGTATTGTAGAGGCAGTGAAACTCAAGTACTACAAGTCCAAAGGCGACGTGCTGGAGTTTCAAGTCTTCTTCAATGATACCGTCTCCAATGATTTCAACACGCTCCTCAGGTCTCCACAGTGGGAAGACAACCGATACTTTGCATCTGCCGTCCCGGGTTCCTTCCATGGCCGTCTCTTTCCCAAATCCTCCCTTCATTTCATCCACTCCGCTTACTCGATTCAGTGGCTGTCTCGGTTGCCCAAAGCCGTGATGGACGACAAATCCCCGGCGTGGAACACAGGGAAGATCACGTTTCTTGGGTCCAAATCTGAGGTTGCTGAGGCATTTTTGGGCCAGTTTGCCGTGGACATGGACTCTTTTCTACAGGCAAGGGCAGAAGAGGTGGTTCCTGGAGGCGTCATGGCACTTGTCTTTCCATTTCAGGGAGCTGATTTCCCTCATGAACGGCCTCTCTTTTCGATACTTATGGAACTTCTTGAATCGTCTCTGGCTGATATTGTAGCCTTGGTATGCGACGCTGTTTCACATTTTCATTAACGATCTATCTGATTTTTCCTTTTTGCTTAATTTGATCCATCTGCCTTTCTCATGCCTCTCGTCCCTGTTGGGTTTGCACATAAGAACCTGGCTTCTGACTTCCCATTATTTACCTGTTCGGTTTGACCACATAATGAAGAAGCTTAGTAATATCTTAATGTTTTACAGGGTAAAATGGATGAAGGCAAAGTAGATTCTTTCAATTTGCCAGCGTACCTTCCAACTGCAGATGAGTTCGAGATGTTGGTCGAAAAGAATGGCAGTTTTAGTATCGAGAAGATGCAGCCGCTGACTCAGACCAAAATGGCGTTTGATGCTCGTGCTTTGTCTACTATCATTAGAGCCGTTACTGAGATGATAATGAACAGGCACTTTGGCATTGAAATAATGGATGAAATCTTTGACAGGCATCGCCAGAAAATCGAAGAGTCTTCTCATCTCATTACACAAAGTATGGAAGTGAGCCAGGATATATTTGTACTTCTTAAGCGCAAACCCAAGTAAAATTTTTGGACAATCCATATTTCATATTTACCGATGGTGTAATGGTTTCCCTAATGTGGAGTCTCAATAAGGATAAATGGTTTCCTTTACTATTCATGAGAGCCTTTTAGTCATTTTACGTGAGAATACAATGTTGATGCCTCACATACAGCTTGGCTTGCAGTAAGAGCTTTCGAAAAATTAAAAAATAATGAAAATAAATATGAAGATGTTGCAGGCTTGAAAAGGATATATACTTTAATGGAAGATTCCGTGACAGCGATGTGCTTATTAATCACAAATTTTATAAAATTGATTGCTGACCAGAGATGCCCCAGTCTCGAGATCTCCAATTCAAGGGAATTTCCTCCGACCTTGTTTAATTCTAAGTTTGGAGGGTCCCTGGAAAATTTACAGATGGAAGACCTTGTTGCGTTTTCAGAAATGAAGGCTGCACAAAAAGAAGACAGTTGCACGGCAAGAGACGAGGTCATGTTCGATGAATGGAGGCGACGGTCCAAACAGTTATGCCCGAAACTCTTCCTATCAGGTAAGTTCCTCTCTTCCCAGTCCAGCTTTACTGCTGATGAGGCGATGATTCTATGGTTGCTTTTGTTGCTTCACGTTGTGGGATCATCAGGCTGATTATAGGTTGCAAAATGGCCTTCAATAATGTCTTATGGTGTGACAGAGAAGTGGATCAACAACAGCTCTAACCATGATCGAGGAGGCCATAGCCAAGGATTTGGACATGAAAGATTCTCCTACAAACCCAGGCGAGCCGTTACGCATCGCTGACTTGGGCTGCTCCGCAGGTGCCAACACGTTCCTTCTCGTCGGAGCCATACTCGAAGCAGTGAAGCTCAAGTACTACGAGTCCCATGGCAATCTGCTGGAGTTTCAAGCCTTCTTCAATGACATCGCATCCAATGATTTCAATACACTCATCCGATCTCCCTCGTGGGACAGCCACAGTGCCGGGATCCTTCCATGGCCGTCTCTTCCCCAAGGCGTCCCTTCATTACGTCCACTGCTCTTACGCGCTTCACTGGTTGTCTGAGTTGCCCAAAGAGGTGATGAATGAAAACACTCCTGCATGGAATAAGGGGAAGATCACTTGTTTTGGGCCCAAGCGCGAGGTTTGGGCTGCATTTCTTGGCCAGTTTGCCGTGGGCCTGAACTGTTTTCTGCTAGCTAGGGCAGATGAGATTGTTGGTGGTGGCTCTATGGCACTTGTCATTCCATTCCAGGAAGGCAGTTCGGATCTAAAGCCACTCTTTTTTGTGCTATTCGGCCTCCTCGAAGCAGCTTTATCTGATATGGTCATCCAGGTACGAATGCCCATGATCCGTAAGATCCATAATGTTAGTTTGGTGATGGGATCTGCTGAGTAATAAATCTGGAAATCCCACGCTCTGTAGCGGGATTTTGAGATAAGTGGGACACAACCTTTAGATGAGATTCTGGGATGGGGCAGAAAAACCCCCACTGGGTTTAGGGTCAGGGAAGGGTTTCCCCAAACCCGACCCCACGAAAGAGACAGGCAAGGGTTTACATATCAGTAAATTGTAAGATTGGACTTACAAGTATATTAACTATAAAATTATACACAGAGAAGGATTAACTAAAAGAAGTTAAAAATAGCAGCAAAAGTTGACAAACCTATTCACCCACTATAGGTTTGACCTCAACTGAAACTAGTCAAATGGATACACTGTCAAAAAATTTCCTTTGAATATTTTTTTATTACACAACAAGGTTAACGAACATCATTAGTAACTTGAGTATTTGTTATCATCACAATTATCTTAATGAGGATTTCGAAACCATCAGTATTCTAAACTTAAATTTGTGGTAGCGCATCCACTCTAGCCTTTTGAGTCAGAATTTTTTTGTTCTACTTAAGCGCAAGCCCAAGTAAATCTTTGGACAACTCTATTTTTATATTAACCGGCATAATGGTTTTCCTAGAGTGGAGCATCAACAAGGATTAATGTGAGATCTTCCTGCTTGTTGTTTCTTAAATATTTATGAGAGCTTTGAGTTAAAACACAAGTAAAAACTATGCATAGGGCACTATAGGTTAAATATTTTCCTCAGGTACGTATCATTCCGAAGCATCCATGTTTGATTAAGTTTTTCTACTACATTTTGTATGTGTAATGATGCCAAAATTTGGCGTTGCTTGAGGTGCGTGAGAATAATGACTTCGAATTCATAATGAAATCCCAATTTTCTAAAGCATGTATGATGTTTAAACATAGGATTCCATGATGTATAGTCATGGTAGAAGAGGATTAAGGGGTGAGAAAAAGAAACGTTGTGGAGAAAAGGTTTTAGGAGGAGAAGAGGAAGAGTGACAAATTAGGAGTAAAGAGGAGGCAAATTGGGGTAATAGATTTGTCCAAACCCACCCCTTTAAGTTATATTTATAGATATCAAAAATACTAATATTATAAGAATACCCTTCACCCTAGTAAGAGTGAATAACAGACATAAATCATAGACTAATTATATCAGTGTCATCTTTATGAGATGACCCTTTACGTACCATCCTGCCACCACTATGTGGGCATATGGGTCTTCTCCTTGGTCTGTGGACTTCCATCTTCCACATTCTTGGACGTGTGGAATTCATTGGTTGTGTGACCTTGGGCCCATCTTCCAACACCCTCCCCCAAGCTAGGGGTAAGAGAACATCATGAACGCCCAGGTTGCTACAAATGGTGTATTAGATCTTCTCGTATAAAATAGCAGTCCATCATATCTTCCATCACTCTCCCTTCAAATTGGTGGTCTCTTTGTTCTTTACCAAGAGATCCAGTTGGCATAATATAAGAGAGAATAAAATCACTCCTTGTTGTAAGACATCTCTCCATACTCCAGTCAAATGGTCATAGTAACAAATACTTTCTGATCAATTTCGCAGCTAAAAAAATACACATTTTGGGTGAATAGTAGATTTGACTAATGTTGGATGTTGGGTACACTCCTATCCTCTGTAGGTAGTGGGTCTATAGGCATTGCTCAAAAGTATATTAATAAACTCCTACATCACGGTGTCCCAACACAGGGCACCGACTCTCAAATGGTAGGAGTAAAACTGCAAATTATGGAGGTAAAGGGTAATCACCGGAAGATAATATTTAGGGGTCACCAAGTGCTTTCTTCTCCATCAGAATAACCAAAGTTGACAATAATCAGCAAGATAATTTTCAGCAAGTCCATCGTTGAATAAGGAAGTCATGCACCAAGTAACAAGTTGTGGATAATCCAAGGTAATAATCTAGGGTAGTAATCAAGTCGGAGTCAAGGCAGTAGCAAATAGCAGATAGTAGATAGTAGATAGTAGCTTTGGCAGTGAGTGAGTGAGTCAAGCTAAGTAATAGATTGCCAATAATAAGTTGAACCAAGTGTTGTTTGATAATCAATAAATCAAACAATCTCAAATGTGCTCATCCTTCATACTTCTTCTATTCTCCCCCTCAACCTGAGAGATAAGGTCAATGTTCCTAGCTTGAAGTCAACAGATATTTTGGAAGCTCAAGTGCTAATCCACCTCTTGTATGATCAAGTAAAGGCAATCTAGTATCAACAACTCCACTAGTTCAAATATTATAAAGCAAGTAACTCAAGCCAAGCCAAATATTTCAATCTTTTTTTGCTTTAATTTTTTAAGGCAAGGATACCAAATCAAATTCTTTGTAATCTTTCAAAATACAAACAAAATCTCACAAAATTAGTGGCAGGAAAAATCTTATAAATAAGATAGTTTCCTTCTTCAAACGGTGCCAACTTAGCAATCAAAGAAAACAACTTTCCTTGCCATGTTTTTTTTTTCTTAAAATCTTTAGGCAAGGCAATCTTTGACAAAAAAAAAAATCAAGGAATAAGATGATCTTCTCAAGATTCTTTCCAGATATTGTTAATTAACAAACAAAATTTTTTCAAGGGTAGCTCATGAGATACTTTCATGATTTGATCAATAACAACAACTCAAAAAGTTAAGCAAAAAAATTGGCTTAAATCTTCTGCCATTAAGAATGAACCAGAAGTTCTTTACTTATATAAGAATTGCAACCAGAGAGTTGAACCACCTAAACCATGTGTTAATGCTCCTCTGATGTGAGTAATAGAGTACCTTGTACCAAGCCAATAAGACAACCAAAAAAATATGAACCAAACCAAGAGGAGGGAGACCACGACCAACTCGGGTTGGAACCAACTTGATAAAAATGGAGCTAACCAACTCGGGTTGCAACCAATTTGGGAAAAGAGGAAGATCTAACCCAAAAACCAAATATGTAATCTTTGTAGCAACTAATTATGCACTAAATAAGGACAGTACATGTTGTCTGAGATCAAATAGGTAAGGCATGTAATTGCTTTCTCACTTAGGAAAGAATAGTCAACAATAAATCAAATCAAGGAAGATCTTCAATCGACCACTTTCCAAAAAAAAAAAGTAGGAAACCTTCATTTAGTGTCTTAGGTCCCACTCCAGCAAATCAATCTCAATCCTTGACTTGCCTTAAATATTTTAGGCAAGGTAATCACTAAGAAAGAACTTTTCCTTATTTTGGTTTGCCGCTAACAACTAACCCAAAGAACTGGTCTTTGCTGCCTTTTTTTCCTTAAATATTTTGTTGGTAAATATTTATAATCTAGTCCTTACATGGGATTAGGGGTGGCTTAGAACCGACCCGACTCATGAGAGGCTCGAGCTCGGCTCGATTCTGTATACCCGAATCTCGAGCTAAGTTAAAGATCCGGGATTGACTCGTTTAAATTAACGAGCCGAGCTCAACAGAATCGAGGTTCGGGTCAAAAATTCGTGAACCGGCTCATTAATTTAACGAGCGACACAGGATTCGAGGGATTAAGGGGAGTCGGGGACCGGTCACAACAAAAACCTATACTATTCCCTACTTAGGATATTGTAAGCAGCAACACATTAAATTTAGATGTCAACATCCTAATAGAAAGTCTATCAACCCCACAATAAATGCATGTTCATAAGTCTACGTAACCTAAGCTTGTTTTGTATGAACACTAATGATAAATGTGTTGCGTGTGCCGTGTGGTTAATAAAATATCCAGAAAAAACCCGGAAAGACTCACATGGTGCCATGACAGATAAGATAAAATAATGGAAGATTCCATGACAAGGATGTGCTCAGCATGTCCCTGTTGAGCTTGTTGCCTTTTCAGAAATGAAGCTCTAACCATGATCGAGGAGGCCATAGCCAAGGATTTGGACATGAAAGATTCTCCTACAAACCCAGGCGAGCCGTTACGCATCGCTGACTTGGGCTGCTCCGCAGGTCCCAACTTCCTTCTCATCGGAGCCATACTCGAAACAGTGAAGCTCAAGTACTACGAGTCCCATTGCAATCTGCTGGAGTTTCAAGCCTTCTTCAATGACATCGCATCTAATGATTTTAATACACTAATCCGATCTCCCTTGTGGGACAGCCACCGTGCCGGGATCCTTCCATGGCCGTCTCTTCCCCAAGGCGTCCCTTCATTACGTCCACTGCTCTTACGCGCTTCACTGGTTATCTGAGTTGCCCAAAGAGATGATGAATAAAAACTCTCCTGCATGGAATAAGGGGAAGATCACTTGTTTTGGGGCCAAGCGCGACGTTTCGGCTGCACTGTATCTGTTTTCTGCTATCTAGGGCAGATGAGATTGTTGTTGGGTGGCTCTATGGCACTTGTCATTCTATTCCAGGAAGGCGGTTCAGATCTAAAGCCACTTTTTTTTGTGCTCTTCGGCCTCCTCAAAGCAGCTGTATCTGATATGGTCATCCATTTACGAAGGCCATGATCCATAAGCTCTATATTACGAGTTACTGTTATGCTGAGTTGCTGAACTGAGTTGTAAGTTGTAAATGGGTTGTAATGAGTTAATGCTGAGTTGTATGTGTGTTAAGTTAGCGAGTCAGGCAGTGCGCCGACTCGTTTTTATTTTTCCTTCTCTGTATATACAACTTACAGAAGTGAATGAAAGATACTCTGTTTTTCCGAAATAACAGAGGAGCTTCGTCTCCCGATTTGGGGATTTTCCAGAAGAAATTTTATCATGGTATCAGAGCTAGACGAGATCTCGTTTCCTGTTCGTCAAATGGATTCTTCAAATCCGTATTATCTTCATCACGGCGACAATCCGGGAAATATTCTCGTCACTCAACTTCTCATCGGTGAAAACTTCAACACCTGGCGTCGCTCGATGATAATGGCGTTAACCGCCAAGAACAATGTATGTTTCGTTGACGGATCTCTTCCGTCTCCTTCTGAAACATCCTCTATGTTTCATTTGTGGATTCGTTGCAACAATATGGTGCTCTCGTGGATCTTGAATTCACTTTCACGGGAGATAGCTGCCAGCGTCATTTACGCTGATTCAGCTCAGGCGATGTGGTCCGAACTCAATGAGAGATTTTCGCAAGGGAATGGACCTCGCATTTATCAATTGCAGAAGTCCATTGCATCTCTCCTTCAAGATGGTCTTTCCGTAAGTTCTTATTTTACAAAAATGAAAGGTCTCTGGGATGAATTGATGAATTACCGTCCATTACTTGTTTGTTCCTGTGGCGCATTGAAGTCGTTGATGGAAATGCAGCAACAAGACTATGTTAAGCAATTTTTAATGGGACTAAATGACTCATTTTCGCACATTAGAGGTCAGATCCTCCTTAATGATCCACTGCCTTCCATTAACAAGGTCTATTCTTTGATCATTCAAGAAGAACGTCAACGAGAAATTGGAACTATAATGTTACCTGCCATACTTGCAGCTGCTACTGTTACTGCAGCAGCAGCTGCTGCTACTGTAGCTACCGCCATTGCTGATGCTCAATTTGTTCGTCAGAACAAGTCTAACCATCGTAAACCTATATGTTCTCATTGTTCCATAACAGGACATACAGTGGAGAAATGTTTTAAATTGTATGGATATCCTCCAGGATATAAGTTTAAAGGCAGGTCTTCCAATTCTTCTAACTCTTCAAATTTTTCTGCTAATCATTCTGCCTCTGCTAAGAATGTTGCAGCAGAATCATCAACTATTTCTTCATTACCTTTAACTCCAGAGCAATGTCAACAATTGTTGGCTTTACTCAATACTCAATCCTCAAATTTTTCATCACACAATGCAAATATGGTAACATCTCCACTTGAACATTTATCTGGTAAGGGTGATTCTGCATCTTCACATTCTATTTTTTCGTTTAATACTGTTAAATCTAGGTTGACTCATAATGATGAATGGATCATTGACACTGGTGCTACGGATCATATGGTTCATTCCATATTTTTTTTTGATTCATATAAGCCTATTCAGAATTCATTTGTAAAAATGCCAAATGGTTTTTCTGCGCCAGTTACACATATTGGATCCATTCATTTGTTTCCTCAACTCACATTATACAATGTTTTGTGTGTTCCTTCCTTCAATTTTAATCTAATTTCTGTTAGCAAGCTTACTCAATCTTCATCATGTTGTATCACATTCTTTCATGATTTTTGTTTTCTTCAGGACCCCATCCATTGGAGCATGATTGGGAAGGGTAAAGCTTGTGAAGGGCTTTATATACTACAGAAACCAGAACCACCTGTGACCTCCCATAAAATTGTGGTTTCTAATTCTGTTTCTGGTTTTCATTCCAGAATTTCTGATTTTGACATTTGGCATAAGAGCTTGGGTCATCCATCTCCATCTCGCATGAAATTGTTATCGTCTTTTGTTCCACAAATTGTTGGTTCTAATTCAATGGTTTGTGATGTATGTCCTCTTGCTAAACACAAGAGATTACCTTTTCCTTTACACAGTCAAACAAAAACATGTTGTTCTTTTGAACTCATACATTGTGATATATGGGGACCATTTCAATCCTCTTCCTTGGATGGGTTTAAATACTTTTTAACGATAGTTGATGATTATACTCGTAGTACTTGGGTTTACTTGTTGAAATCAAAATCTGATGCTCGGATTCTTTTACAACATTTCATAGTTCTGGTTGACACTCAATTTCATACTAAAATCAAGTATGTGAGAACTGATAATGGTAGTGAATTTGCTATGCCTTCATTCTTTGCTAGCAAAGGAATAATTCATCAACTCTTTTGTGTAGCCACTCCACAACAGAATTCAGTTGTAGAAAGGAAACATCAACACATTTTAAATGTGGCTCGAGCACTCATGTTTCAATCTCATTTACCTTTGCATTTCTGGTCTGATTCAATTCTTACTGCTGTTTATTTGATAAATAGAATACCTTCTCCATATTTGCAAGGTAAAAGTCCTCATGAGTTGCTTTTCAATAAACCTCCTGTTTATGATCATTTGAAGGTTTTTGGATCTTTGTGTTATGCTTCCACTTTATCACATAACAGATCCAAGTTTGCTCCTAGAGCTCGTAGATGTATATTTCTTGGATATCCTCTTGCCATCAAGGGTTACAAATTATATGATCTTGATGATCATATTTCTTTTGTTTCCCGGGATGTCACATTTCATGAGCATGTATTTCCTTTTAAATCCATATCTCAGCATTTGAATTCATCTATTCCAATTGTTCTTCCAAAACCATTGATTGATTTTTTTTCTCAGCACTCTGATATTGCATCTCCTTCAATTGATCATTCATCTCATATACCTCTTGAATCTGAACCTTATTTTCAAAATCAGCATTCTGACACAGATCACACATTACCTGTCTCTAATGATCTTCCTCTTAGAAGATCTTCTCGAGCTCACAGGTTACCTGGATATCTACATGATTTTCATTGCCATATGACTTCTTCAACAGCTTTACCTCCAACATCTCCTAATACGATGGCTGGTTCTCAAACAGGTACTTTGTATCCTCTTTCCAATTTTGTATCTTATTCTCGTCTTACATCTAAACATACAGCCTTTGTTGTTGCTCTTTCAACATGTTTTGAGCCTAAAACATTCACTCAAGCTGTCAAAATTCCTCATTGGAGGACTGCCATGGCTGAAGAAATTACAGCTTTGGAAACAAATAAAACATGGATTTTAACAACTCTTCCACCTGGTAAGGCTACAATTGGTTGCAAATGGGTTTATAAGGTGAAGCTTCGTTCTGATGGGACACTTGAACGGTATAAGGCTCGATTAGTTGCTAAGGGGTTTACACAAAAAGAGGGCATTGATTATTTTGACACTTTTTGTCCTGTTGCTAAGATGGTGACAGTTAAATGTCTTCTTTCCATTGCTGCTATTAAAGGTTGGCATCTTATTCAATTAGATGTCAACAATGCTTTTCTTCATGGGGATTTGCTTGAGGAAGTGTATATGGATTTACCTCCTGGTTTTGGTGATCAAGGTGATAAAAGAGTATGTCAACTAACTAAGTCTTTGTATGGCTTAAAGCAAGCTTCATGCCAATGGTTTGAAAAATTTTCTTCAACCATAGTTTCTCTTGGTTTTCAACAGTCCAAAGCTGATTATTCTCTTTTTACCAAAACTCAAGGTTCCAGTTTCATGGTTTTATTAATATATGTTGATGACATATTGATAGCCAGTAATGATATGGCATTTGTAGACACCTTCAAAGTTTTTCTTCATCAGAAGTTCAAGCTCAAAGATCTTGGACCCTTGAAGTATTTTTTGGGACTTGAAGTGGCCCGTAATCAATCTGGGATATCCCTTTGGCAGCGCAAATATGCCTTAGATCTTTTGTCTGATATTGGTTTTCTAGCTTCTAAACTTGCCAAAACACCTATGGAGTAGCATCTTAAGCTTTCAAAATCTGAAGGTACTCTTCTTGAGGATCCTAAGATTTATCGAAGATTAGTTGGGAGGTTGCTTTATTTGACCATTACTAGACCAGATATAACTTTTGCTGTACATCAACTAAGTCAGTTCATGGCTGCTCCTCGGATGCCTCATCTCCAAGCAGCTCATCGTGTGTTGCAATATATTAAGAATTCCCCTGGACAAGGTCTTCATTTTTCTTCTTCCTCCACACTTAACTTGACTGCCTTTACAGATTCTGATTGGGCTGGTTGTCCGGATACTCGGCGGTCTATTACTGGTTTTTGTATATTTCTTGGTAGTTCGCTTATTTCATGAAAATCCAAGAAGCAAACTGTGGTTTCTAGATCTTCTGCTGAGGCTGAATATCGGGCTCTTGCAAACACTGTTGCTGAGTTGCTTTGGCTCATTTACTTACTGAAGGATTTTCATATTTCTCATACTCATCCTGTGGCTGTTTATTGTGATAACAAATCTGCTGTTCACATTGCCACCAATCCAGTGTTTCACGAGCGTACAAAACACATCGAGATTGATTGTCATTTTGTGCGTGACAGAGTTCAAGATGGGTTTATTAAACTCTTCCACATCACTACTTCTCATCAACTTGCTGATTGTTTCACTAAACCACTTGGCTTGCCATTGTTCTCTGCTTTTCTTTCCAAGTTGGGCATTCTTGACATTCATGCGCCAGCTTGAGGAGGGGGTATTACGAGTTACTGTTATGCTGAGTTGCTGAACTGAGTTGTAAGTTGTAAATGGGTTGTAATGAGTTAATGCTGAGTTGTATGTGTGTTAAGTTAGCGAGTCAGGTAGTGCGCCGACTCGTTTTTATTTTTCCTTCTCTGTATATACAACTTACAGAAGTGAATGAAAGATACTCTGTTTTTCCGAAATAACAGAGGAGCTTCGTCTCCCGATTTGGGGATTTTCTAGAAGCAATTTTATCACTCTACAATGTTAGTTTGGTGTGGGATTTGCTAAATAATAAATCTTGAAATCCCGCGCTCTGTAGCGGGATTTTGGGATAAGGGGACACAACCCTTTTGGATCAATTAAGAGTTGATTCTATGAAGAGTTAATATAACCCTTTTGGGTTTTATTAAGAGTTGATTGATGATCATTTATGGCTTCTATAAAAAATAATATTATTGAGTTATTTGAACAATCTAACTGGTCCTCCTTGAATTGTAATGCGACACGGCAGAGAGAGATGGAGCTTTGATGGCTGTATCTGTGGTCAAATAGATCATTGTTTAGGATTTTGACCTAGGATGGCTTTCTTCCGGTGACCAATTTCGGCTCGCAGACTTGGGTTGCTCTGTGGGACTCAACATTGTCAATGCCGTCGACACCGTAATTGAAGCAGTGAAAAGTCAAGTTGGAGGGGAACCATGTCGAATATATGAATATAGAATAATATTATCGTGATTATCATTGATATGCACACTATTTATAAAATTACAACAGAAACAATAGGAGAGTACAATTCTACAATTTGAGTCTGTCTCTAATTCGCTAGTTATCTTTATCTCTATCACTATCTTTATCTTTATCTCTATCATGCCCATTCAAGATTGAGCTCCAAGAGAAGAGTCCAATCTTGTTTTTTAAAAAGAGGAAGCGTGTTCTCGGATTTTATGTTATTTGTCAACTGCATGTATACGTGTTTGTTGAGTTGATGATACGTAAATAAGTAATAACAAAGATAGTGATCATTCACTGGTGGAATATTGATCCTAAATCACATAGTCCGATAACTTCGTTTGACATTTATTTTCAGAGAAGGTATTTCCTGCGAGAGAGGGTGGGTGAGGGTACGACAGTAAGAAACACAAATACATTAAAAGATTAAAAAAAAAAAAAAAAAGTTTTGCGAGCATCAGACAGTTTTTGGAAGATCCCCGAGTTGCTAAGCTTTGCGCTTGAGAAGCACAAATAAGTCTTCAGTCAAGGCTGCACTTTGTGAGATGAACTCGGAATTCTCTTCAGCTATTTCAACGTATACCTCAAAGATTTCGTTGATTGATTCGCTACCAAAGTATTGGCTCATGATCCCTTCCATGGGCGCTCGGACCATCAAGCTGCATTGCCTAGCGTCAAGTCTGGAATTAAACCCTTTCGTTGATGAAGTTAATGGCTGCATCTTCTCGATGCTGAAGGACCCATTTCTTTCGACCAGCTTTTGGATCTCCTGTGCAGAGGGAATGTAGAGGGGTAGATTGAAGGAGTTCACTTTCGCTTCATCTAATTGACCCTATACAAGCACAATACACAGTGAGCTTATTTCCGCATTCCATGGCTCTGAAAAGCGTATATTTATCACACAATACAAACTAAGGTTGCGAATATACCTTGGCGGCCATGTCGTTTAGAGTCAAGTCCAAGATGCGAAAGAGTCTGGTAAACAGAGCTTGTTGGACGCTCACGGAACCTTTACTATATGGAACAGTAAGGGCCATCAGGCCACCAACAGCAACCTCCTCTGCCCTGGCTTGTAGGAAAATCGCCATATCCGTGGCAAATTGACCTGCATAAGCCTCCTCAACCTCACGTTTTGTACCATCGCTCATGATCCTTCCCTTATTCCATGCCGGAGATGTCTCATCCGTCAGCACGTAGGGTACCTGAGACAACCAGTGTATTGCATACGAGCAGTGGACGAAATGGAGGAACGACCTGGGAAAGAGACGGCCGTGAAAGGACCCAGGCACACCGGCGGCGAAATATCGCTGGCTTTTGGAGGGAAGAGAAATGAAAAGGGTATTAAAATCGTTGGACTTGTGGTCATTGAAAGAGACATGAAAATCCATAACGTTGGAGGAGCGACCGAGGCTGGGCAGCTTGTGCTTCACACTATCGATGATGTTCTGCACAACGGTGAATGTGTTTGGTCCGACAGAGCACCCAAGATCTGCAACATGGTAAGTCTTCAAGGAGGATAGCTGCTTCAGGCAGCTATGCTGATCTATGGCTTCGCTGATCAATTTTTTTGCTGCGTTCACACCCTCTCCCTATAGGAAATTTCGTGTGTCAGTTACCAGAACCAAAAAAACCATACAGTAAATGTTACAGCAGCGGTGTGAAGTCGAATAGTAACAGATAATTCTAGTGACAAAACAACGCAGCTACTCACCTAAGACGAATTAGCAAATGAGGGAGATGATCGGGAAGGTACCTGATAATGGGAGTTATGTGCGTAGCTGGCTGGTCCATCACCTCCATTCATGGGATACGATTCAAAAGCCTTAACATTATCAAAATTGGTGGGCAGTGATTCTATCGAAATACCGTATGACTCCATTTCTTTTTCTCTCTTCTCTTCTCTCTCTCTAATCCTCTCCTTCTTTGCTCGAGTTATTCCCTAGACGAAATGGATATTTATAGATGCCGGCACACTAAGATCTCCGGCGGAAACTACTGGTTAGAAACGGTCCTCGTGGAAAAACCGTAGTAATATAATATGAACAGCTACTCAGTAAATGTAAGGATTAAACAAAAACTTTTAAACTCCGGAAACTTCAAACTATTAAAGTCATCGGTGGATAAAGTCCCACGTCTTTGAAATAGAGTTACTAACAGGAAAGTCATCGTAATCCTGAAGCCACCCAGAAATTTCTCTCGCATCATCATCTTATAGCCTAAGATGCTTACTTAAACAGGAAATCCATCATTTTGTAAGCCTAAGATGCTTACAAAACAAGTGAGATGTCTCAGGTATAACATCAAATAACGTTCCTTCTGCTTCAGTTTCATGCCAAAATGTAGCTGAAAAAACCCGTGTCTTGAAGATTACGTGTTAGTTGATGTGTTCACCGATCAAAATTGGCGATTTTTTTTAAAATAAGTTAAAAAAATTGATTGTTTGTCTAAGTATGTTTAAAAAGTTGGATAATATCCTAAAAGTCCCAAGAAAAAAACTTATAATATGGATGAGATCATCCCATTGACAAATGAACACGATGAAACTTACTGATAGAAATTTTTAATTTGAAACTTACGATGAAACTTCCGTGTTTCTGACTTTGGTTTTTGACCAAACAAAGCTGTCGGCGTATGGTGACTGAATAACTCAACAGCTCGAACGAGGAAAACCAAAATGACAAACGATTTTTAAATGGAAACCCTAATTAACAACAGTAAATCAACCCAATTGGCAAAAGGCCCGGGGCGCGACCAGTTCTAACTGTTTACAAGGTCAGTCCACGCGTGGCCGGCTCTTGGCTAATCTAAACATAATTACATATAATTTATTTGCATTAGTATGAGAGCCCGTGTGAATGAACAGCTTCGATTGATATTTTACGTCGAGCCGTCAGAGTATCTCGGGGTAGTTTTTACAGTTAGCCAACTGTTCAAGCATTACATAATTGGAATTTCTATTTTGACCGCCATCCGAATTACTCCTACTCCCACCATCGTAGCCCTGACTAATGGTTCGAGTCACTTTGACTGACTCGGTCAGATCGTAAATGAGGACTTCACTCAATTGACTTGCAGGTTCGGTTCCTTACCGGAGCTGATGATGATGGTGCCTCGTATCTCTCGATGATTTCTTCCACTGCTTCACTATCAAAGTTTTGGGATAACCTTCCATGGCTGCCCGCACTATAAAGCTGCACTTCGAAGCGTCAAGTCTGGAACTAAAGTACACCAACTTTGACCCTGCGATGGATTATCCATCACATGTATGAAGTTCTCCGAATTCTGGACCAACCACTTACCAGATATTAATGGTAATGACTTCGATTTCAAAGAACCAGTATACTTGTATGCCAAATTATAGTATAAATCGTATAGACTTTTTTTTTTCTTTTATCTTTTAAATCAAAAGCATGAAATGATTAAAAAAATACTTTTTAAAATTATTATTAAAATAAATTATGATTTTTATTGTGTTTATGCCTTTGTAGCACAATTGAAATCCTCTCTTAACTTATTCATCCGCCATTAAAGTCTATCAAACAGATTTTTTTTTTCCAAACCATATATTTTTTTTATTTTAATACACTACTGATACATATGAATTATGTCTGCATCTGGACATATAGATTTAATCGAACTTATATCTCTGGTTTTATTGCACTGTTTTCTTCTTGAATTTGATCGGATAAAATCGCCCCTTGAATGAATTGTGATAATCAAGGCTGCGGATTTAAACTCTAAAAGTCCATTTTGCATAATTAAAACACAAAATCAATCCACAAGAAGGGCCATCCTGGAAAATGATGATGGTTCGTGAAGGTAGCTTCCTTCAATTCCATCGACAACGTTTTTTGCTGTTGCTAGCTACATTAAAATTATAATGGGGTATGGAAAGTCTTCTATGGATGTGCCGAAGGACTTGATCCTTCTGTTTTACACAAGTCCTTTTTGACTTTACTTGAGTCTGGCAACCCAACTGGTGAATCCAAATCAAACTCGAATGACCTAACTTGAATTTTCATGTGTTCGAGTAAAAAACCCTTGGACACATCATGTTTAGTATGAAATCATAATTTCTGTAGATATGTATGAAATTCATAAAAAGATGGAAAGCGGAACCCAAAAGTGCACAAACAAGTCCTCAGATACTCCATCTTAAATTACTTGAGTTTTGATGCGAGATGAGTCATCTCCATGATGTTCCCTTTGCCCTTATACTTCATCGAAACGAGTTTAGCCAAAAGGATACTCGCCTCCGACTTTTCATTCTTGGCAAAATATTGCTCAATTTCCTCAAGGAACTTCTTAGCGCTCTTGCTCTCAGAAATAGAGCCCCGAAACGCCTCCGGAATGGAGCATTTCATGATAATCAAACACATTCGGTTAGAGCACTCCCACTTCTCAATTTTAACCTCATTGAGGTTTTTTGGAGTAAAAGTGGGTTGCTCCGCTCAAAGTGCAAGATCTAAATCCATACAACCGAGGACAATTTCCATGATATCTTTCCATGCCTTAAAGTTCGTCCCGCTCAGCATTGGAATGTTGCTTATTTGAGCAGTAACATTAGAAGCAGTAGCAACAGAAACTGTATATATAACAAAATAAACAAGCATACTCACATTAACTAGCATGTCTTACAAAGAAAAATAAGACATGTACAAACAACCCAAATTGGTGACCCATCTCAAGATACCTAGTACAACATTAATTCCTAGTCTCTGGACAGATAAATTAACTGTAAGTGGTACTCTATGTGCAATGATCAAATACTGACAATCAGTTTTGTCAAACAATAGCCTTTTCTTTGGACCGACCATTATTCACATGAAAAGTCTTTATAATTGTCATACATTTATCATCATAGGTACGTTGTTGATTTGGCCAAACTGTGTCTTCCTTTGGGCCAAGCACAGTTTGCATAAATAACTCCGTACAAACATCTATGTATTTTTAATCAAATTACTTTGGCAACATGTAGCTTCAATCAGTTTGATTAAAATACTAGACCAATTGCATAAAAATAATAGGAATTTTCACAATTAAAAAATCAACTTAAATATGCACAATAAACAACTATATGTGCATTCATAAATATTCACATGAATGAAAATTAAATAAAAAATAGATTATGTAATTTTTGAAATTTAATATATATACTATTTTTTATCCTATGATAACACACGGATGCGAGTTGGCATACTGGATATATGGGCTAAACACGAACACGCGTGGGTTCGAATCCCTGCGGGCGGAAAAAATTTGTTTTTTAGAACCGAGTCGGCTCGGTCCTCTCTTGTTCGAATCCCTGCGGGCGAAAAAAATTTGTTTTTTAGAACCGAGTCGGCTCGGTCCTCTCTCGGGCGAGCCAGATCAACCCATTTGAGTTGACTCGTAATTTAAATCAAATGGGTTACAGAGATGGTGATTGGGTCGGGGTCGGGTTTGAGCTTTTGGAGTTTTTTTTGACTTTTTTAAATTTGGGTTTCGAGATACCCCGAGCTTGACACAAATTGTGGCCACCCCTATTCATGCCTCTAGTCCACTCAAATAAGGAATGAGTTGGAGTTTGTATTGTCTCATTTATTTCCTTGGTATAAATGGAAGGATAGACTAGTAATTCGCAAGAGGATTATGCATTTCGTTATGTTTTTACAGGCTAGACTGGATGAAGATGAAGTAGATTCATTCAATTTGCCTGCCTACCTTCCAACTGTTGATGAATTCGGGATGTTAGTTGAAGAGAATGGCAGTTTCAATATGGAGATGATGCAGCCACTAACTATACCCAACATGGCCTTTGATGCTCGTGCTTTGTCTGCTCTCATAAGAGCAATTACAAAGGTGATAATGAGCACGCAATTTGGGAGTGAAATAATCGATGAAATCTTTCACATACACCAGCAGAAAATTGAAGAGTTTTCTCATCTCATTATACAAAGTATGGAAGCGAGCCAGGATCTTTTTGTTCTACTTAAGCGCAAGCCCAACTAAATCTTTGGACAACTCTATTTTTATATTAACTGGCATAATGGTTTTCCTAAAGTGGAGCATCAACAAGGATTAATGTGAGATCTTCCCGCATGTTGTTTCTTAAATATTTATGAGAGCTTTGAGTTAAAACACAAGTAAAAACTATGCATCGGGCACTATAGGTTAAATATTTTCCTTAGGTACGTATCATTCCGAAGCATCCATGTTTGATTAAGTTTTTCTACTACATTTTGTATATGTAATGATGCCAAAATTAGGCATTGCTTGAGGTGGTTGAGGTGCGTGAGAATAATGACTTCACATTCATAATGAAATCCCAAATGTCTAAAGCATATATGGTGTTGAAATATAGGATCCCATGATGTATAGTCATGGTAGAAGAAGATTAAGGGGTGAGAAGAAGAAGCGTTGTGGAGAAAAAAGTTTTAGGAGGAGAAGAGGAAAAGTAACAAATTTGGAGTCAAGAGGAGGCAAATTAGGGTAATAGACTTGTCCAAACCTGCCCCTTTCAGTTATATTTATAGATATCAAAAGTACTAATATTATAAGAATACCCTTCACCATAGTAAGAGTGAATAAAAGACATAAATCATAGACAAATTATATCAGTGTCATCTTTATGAGATGACCCTTTACGTACCATCGTGCCACCACTATGTGGGCATATGGGTCTTCTCCTTGGTCTGTGGACTTGAGTCCATCTTCCACACTCTTGGACGTGTGGACTTCATTGGTTGCGTGGCCTTGGGCCCATCATCCAACACCCTCCCCCAAGCTAGGGGTGAGAGAACATCATGAATGCCCAGATTGCTACAAATGGTGTATTGGATCTTCTCGTATAAAATAGCCGTCCATCATATCTTCCATCACTCTTCCTTCAAACTGGTGGGCTCTTTGTTCTTTACCAAGAGATCCAATTGGCATAATATAAGAGAGAATAAAATCACTCCTAGTCGTAAGACATCTCTCCATACTCTTGTCAAATGGTCAAAGTAAAAAATACTTTCTGCTCAATTTCTCAGCCAAAAAAAATAGCCCTACTGTGGGGCACAAAGTCTACCCACTTTCTCAGGGTAGCTAAAAAAATACACCTCTTGGGTGAATAGTAGATTTGACTAAAGTTGGATGTTGGGTACACTCCTATCCTCTGTAGGTAGTGGGTCTATAGGCATTGCTCAAAAGTATATTAATAAACTCCTACATCACGGTGTCCCAACACAGGGCACCGACTCTCTAATGGTAGGAGTAAAACTGCCAAATATGGAGGTAAAGGGTAATCACCGGAAGATAATATTCAGGGGTCACCAAGTGCTTTCTTCTCCATCAAAATAACCAAGGCTGACAACAATCAACAAAATAATTTTCAGCAAGTCCATCGTTGAATATGGAAGTTATGCACCAAGTAACAAGTTGTGGATAATCCAAGGTAATAATCTAGGGTACTAAATCAAGTCGGAGTCATGGCGGTAGCAAATAGCAGATAGTAGATAGTAGATAGTAGCTTTGGCAGTGAGTGAGTGAGTTAAGCTAAGTAATAGATTGCCAATAATAAGTTGAACCAAGTATTGTTTGATAATCAATAAATCAAACAATCTCAAATGTGCTCATCCTTCATACTTCTTCTATTCTCCCCCTCAACCTGGGAGATAAGGTCAATGTTCCTAGCTTGAAGTCAATAAATATTTTGGAAGCTCAAGTGCTAATCCACCTCTTGTATGATCAAGTAAAAGAAGGTTATTATCAACAACTCCACTAGCTCAAATATTATAAACCAAGTAACTCAAGCCAAGCCAAATATTTCAATCTTTTTTTGCTTTAATTTTTTAAGGCAAGGATACCAAATCAAATTCTTTGTAATATTTCAAAATACAAACAAAATCTCACAAAATTAGTGGCAGGAAAAATCTTATAAATAAGGTAGTTTCCTCCTTCAATCGGTGCCAACTTAGCAATCAAAGAAAACAACTTTCCTTGCCTTGTTTTTTTTTTTTCTTAAAATCTTTAGGCAAGGCAATCTTTGACAAAAAAAAATCAAGGAATAAGATGATCTTCTTAAGATTCTTTCCAGATATTGTTAGTTAACAAATATTTTTTTTTCAAGGGTAGATCATGAGATACTTTCATGATATTGTTGATTAGTAACAACAACTCAAAAAGGTAAGCAAAAAATTCGGCTTAAATCTTCTACCATTAAGAATGAACCAGAAATTCTTTACTTATATAAGAATTGTAGCCAGAGAGTTGAACCACCGAACAAGACTTATATGAAAATACTTATAAGACTTTGCATGTCAAAACCAAGTGTTAATGCTCCTCTGATGTGAGTAATAGAGTACCTTGTACCAAGCCAATAAGACAACCAAAAAATATGAACCAAACCAAGAGGAGGGAAACCAGGGCCAACTCGGGTTGGAACCAACTTGAAAAAAATGGAGCTAACCAGCTCGGGTTGGAACCAATTTGGGAAAGGAGGAAGATCTAACCCAAAAACCAAATATGTAATCTTTGTAGCAACTAATTATGCACTAAATAAGGAGAGTACATGTTGGTCAAGATCAAATAGGTAAGGCATGTAATTGCTTTCTCACTTAGGAAAGAATAGTCAACAATAAATCAAATAAAGGAAGATCTTCAATCGACCACTTTCCACAAAAAAAAAAAATAGTAAACTTTTGTTAGTGTGTCAATGCCTACCTCTCACAACTTATCGTTAATGTAATGTATTCACTGGCCCCCAATTATGAGTTGCGCCAATATCAAATATTTTTTTATTTTAATACACTACTGATATATGTGAATTATGTCTGCATCTGGACATATAGATTTAATCGAACTTATATCTCTGGTTTTATTGCACTGTTTTCTTCTTGAATTTGATTGTATAAAATCACCCCTTGAATGAATTGTGATAATCAAGGCTGCGGATTTAAACTCTAAAAGCCCATTTTGCATAATTAAAACACAAAATCAATCCACAAGGAGGGTCATCCTGGAAAATGATGATGGTTCGTGAAAGGTAGCTTCCTTCAATTCCATCGATAACGTTTTTTGCTGTTGCTAGCTACATTAAAATTATAACGGGATATGGAAAGTCTTCTATGGATGTGCCGAAGGACTTGACCCTTCTGTTTTACACAAATCCTTTTTGACTTTGCTTGAGTCTGGCAACCCAACTGGTGAATCCAAATCAAACTCGAATGACCTAACTTTAATTTTCATGTGTTAGAGTAATTTCTGTAGATATGTATGAAATTCATAAAAAGATGGAAAGCCGAAGCCAAAATATATACCTCCAGTTATAGTATATGAATTCCAAGAATTTCCAAAAAAAAGGTCTAATCTATTCAAAGATATAGTATATGAATTTCAAGAATTTCCAAAAAAAATGTCTAATCTATCCAAAGTGCAATGGATGGAGTCACAAACCTCTGTGCGTAACAGTTTACATGCAGGAAAACTATTGTGCAATGCGGGAGGGACGGGGTGCGAATGGCATAGGACTTCCAAACCCGTTATGGGTTTTTGAACAAACGGGGTCGTGGTCAGATTATACTTTTTAAAAGCCCACTCCCAACTTCACCCCAGTCCACCCTTACTCCTTCAAATCTTAAACTTAATTGTAAGTTGAGGAAGGGTAATACAGGTAATTGTAAGTTGAGGAAGGGATATAAAAATTATTTTTATTTTATAGTGTAACCACAAACTAAAACATAGTAACAACAAAATTCCAAGCATCGAACAGGTTCGGAAGTGTTCCAGTTGTCAAGCTTTGCGCTTTAGGAGCACAAATAGGTCTTCAGTCAACGCTGCGCTTTTTGCGACGAAGTCTGAATTCACTTCAGCGATTTCAACGTATTTCTCAAAGATTTCATCAATGGTTTCACTACCAAAGTATTGGCTCATTATTCCTTCCATGGGTGCCCGCACTATCATGCTGCATTGCCGAGCGTCAAGTCTGGAGCTAAATCCCTTCGCAGCAGAAGTCAATGGCTGTATCTTCTCAATGGTGAAGGACCCGTTTCTTTCCACCAGCTTTTGGATCTCCTCCATACTGGGAATGTAGATGGGTAGGTTGAAGGAGTTCACTTTCACTTCATCCAATCGACCCTGAAAAATGCCAGCAATTCTGTGAGCTTGATATATCTTAAGATCGATTTGAAAAGAAGATTTATAAACTAGGCAATTAGAAATTAGTCGTAGGGAAAGATTTATCCACCTTGTCGGCCATGTCGTTTAGAGCTAGCTCCAAGATGTGGAAGAGCCTGTAAAAGAGAGCCTGTTCGACGTAAACAGGACCTTTAGTATACGGAAGGGTAAGTGCCATCAACCCACCAACGGCAACCTCCTCTGCTCTGGCTTGCAGGAAAACTTCCATGTCCTTGGCAAACTGAGCTGAATATGCCTCCTCTACCTCTGGTTTAGCCCCTATGCTAAAAACCTTCCCCTTATTCCATGCCGGAGAGGTCGCATCCATCACTTCGTAGGGCACCTGTGAGAGCCAATGAACCGCATACGAGGAGTGGACAAAATGAAGAGACGCCTTGGGGAAGAGACGGCCATGAAAAGACCCAGGCACTCCAGCTGCGAAATATCGTCGACCTTTGGAAGGAAGAGAAGCAAACAGGGTGTTGAAATCGTTGGACACGTGGTCGTTGAAAGACACTTGGAAATCCAGGACATTAGAAGAGGAACCAAGGCCAAGCAGCTTGTGCTCCACGGCCCCCATGATGTTCTGGACGACGGAGAAGGTGTTGGGTCCGACGGAGCAGCCAAGGTCCGCGATGTGATAAGTCTCGACAGAGGAGAAGTGTTCCAGGCTAACATTGCTTGAGATGGCTTCGCTGATCAATTGCTTCGAAACGTTCACTCCCTCTCCCTGCAGCACCAAAATCATAACATAAGACACTTTGCAAGACGACCGAGAGGAAGGAAGTTAAGGAGTGAAAGGTTATGTACCTGATAGTGAGAGTTGTGAGAATAACTGGTTGGTCCATCACCTCCGTTCATGGGATACGACTCAACGGGCTTGGTCCTAGCTCCGTCCGTCGAAACATCTTCACAACGGTTCATGTAGCAGCTGTTCTTCGCAACTGAAGCCATTTGATATTTCACTCTCTCTTAGACCTGACTGCTATCTAATGAATCTCTGCTTGAGTTGTTCATCAATTAAGACGGATGGAGTGGTATTTATACAAGTTCGATGATGAGGCTGTAGCGTCTTAGCTTCCACAATATGGATGCCCATTCAGTCCACATAAACCGACCTTCTGACCCGCAGCAATAAAAGATATAGTCCACTTATGCGGACGAATTACATTCAGCATACCAAGTTTGAATAAAGAGAAGATTAATTGTTCCGTCCTATCTCAACCTCTTCGATATCAGGCTGATCGTTACGTGTTGGTGTTTTTTAACTTCTTGATTTGGTCTGCTGACAAATGAAAGCCAAGGCGGATGGGGTCTAAACTCTCAAGTAATAAATGGTGATGGCTGGTGAAATCAATTTTATCAGGTCAGTCTGCATTCATTGACCCTTGAACTGCGACTAATGAAAGATAGGCCACTCGGGCATGCTGCTATAATAAGATTATTGTTTTTAAAACCATTGGGCTAAAAGGCTCGAACCTATTAGGAAAGCAACCCCACGGATCTTATACAAGGACTGGCCCAGTCGATATAAACACAAATTCCAACACTTCCCCGCCGGGAAAACCCGTGGACAAATTCACCGAAAAAAACTGGGACAAACTCCTGGAAAAACCCAGGACAAATTCACCAGAAATTCCTGGGACAAAATTCGGTGGGAGCGGGACTCGAACTTGGGACCAACCTGGTTCTGATACTATGTTGAAACCAGTGCGCTAAAAAGATCGAACCTTTTAGGAAAGCAATCCCACGGATCTTATACAAGGACTGGCCCGGTCGATATAAACACAAATTCCAACAACACTCCCCCACACGGGAAAATCCGTGGACAAATTCACCGGAAAAACCCTGGACAAACTCCTGGAAAAACCCAGGACAAAATTCGGTGGGAGCGGGACTCGAACTCGGGACCAACCTGCTCTGATACCATGTTGAAACCATTGGGCTAAAAGGCTCGAACCTATTAGGAAAGCGGCCCCATGGATCTTATACAAGGACTGGCCTGGTCGATATAAACACAAATTCCAACAATTATTAAAAGAAACGTGAAATACAATTGAACTGAACGATAGAAAATACGAAATGAATTAAATAACAAATCATAAACGTTACATTCTGCATACCAACATTGACCAACATGATCACTAAAGTCGCCCCTTCCATGCCTTAATAATAGCCATGCCACTGGAGTATAAACTTTAAAAGCCGAACGGACAAATTAATTCTCAACAGTCGTGTGGGAACTGAAAGGGGGTCTGGGTTCAAGTAAACGAAATACGATGGTCAATGGAAGGCGACTTCCTTCCCTTCCCTTCAATCAAATAGTTGAGCAGCAGTCCTAATGAAGTAACTTTTCTGCTACCTTAGATACACTAATGGGTCAAGAACGATGAGGCACTTCATGACTTCCAGACAAGAAAATCGTTTTCAAGGAATATAAAAACACTAAAAGATTAGGTAAAACCAAAGACCATTGCTCAGTTATAATGGTGTGGTCAAACAAATGGTCTTGCTTAAATAAGTTATCCAGTTGATTAGGTGAATGAGATGGTTAACCCCAAATTTTTTACAAATAGTACAAAGTATTTTTTAAAATATAAAAAATTTATAAATTATTCAAAATAATAAAAAATTATAAACCTTTAGTAGGAAGATTTGGGGGTGGTTGGCTTTGGGTCTATAGATGTTGGAAGAACCATTGCATCTTCATCTCTAACTTCTTCATTTTACGATCCTACTCCTCATTATGACAATCAAACTCCTCACCACAACTCTGTACATTTCTCAGATGTTCTTGAAGTTGGGACAATGCCTCTTTAGTTTTTAGCAACTCCTCTATACATGTAAACTACTAAGACGAAGATGATAGCACCCTCCTCGGTAGAGGCAGATGAGACAAACCTAACCCCTTAACGTAGCCAGACCTAACTTCATGAACCTAACACACAATGACACTCATCAACCAGCTCACCAACCTCTTGTGCCTTTCATACCAACCGTTGTATTTCATCTTGCAAAAACAACATAAGTTAGTTATAACTATCTTTGCTTAAATAAAATATATTTCTATAAGAAAGTTACACTTGCATTTTGCTCTTTAGATCCACCAGTCTACCCATACTCGGAGTGATGAGTAATCTAAAATTGCTCAATATCATAACAAGTTGTGGCCTACACATTTAGAAGGACATGTACATGTAAATATATTAAATTGGTTACATATTTGACAAAAAATATACTCCAAGTAAAATACATACCATCTCCAATCTAAATCATATAAAAGGCATCAACCCAATAGTATGTCAAACTTTTTGTTTACTAACATTCTCGACATTTACAAAGGAATGTCTCTGTAAATGGAAATTAGATATTCCTATTCATATCAACACCAAACTTCTCTGATAACTCCAACATTATAAAACTTAACATTGTTAGGTAGAAAAAATAAAAGGAAGATTTGATCGAGTAATTTGTAGGACCTCAATATAAGGATAAAAACAAGCTATCTGATTGTCGAGGTAGACTTTGAACTTTTCCACCTTCACCTTCAAATGAGCCCTGAGAACATGGCCCACCCATTGACTGGAAAGTGAACTATAGGGTCTCGATGCCCCAACACCACCTCCTATCCTCTTCCACCCCACAAACCACATAGGTAATGAGACCTCAGGGCAGCAAAATTCTTTTGTAAAATCAGCACATAGATTGTACTCGTGTGGGAAACAATTGGCCTAACTTATTTTCCGAAAACTTCTCTACCAACCTTTTGTGTGTGTTTTGTCTGTGTATCTCTTTGTTTTTATGCCAAAACACCATTTTTACTTATACATCCTCTTCCTTTGCCTTGTTGTTCTATTTCTTCCATCACAACCCACATTAAAGCATGGAAACAATGTGTTTGATGGGGTCTTCATTTTTTCAAATCAGCTTATGATGGAAGTTCCACTAATAACAAAGCCCTTGACGTAAAATTATTTTACCATGCGTCATATTTTTTATATGTACATAAAATGGTTTAAATATGTTATTGAAGTATACATAGTATTATTCATATAATATGACACATGTATCTATAAATTAAACAGAGAAATCAACATAGAAGTTACTTTTCATGGACATTAACTCTTCATTAATCGTCTCTTCAGCAGATCAAACTCTATCCTAATTGGTCTACACTCATTTTTTCCCTTCCGACATGACTGACATTAGTTGCATTATACTGAAACCCACATCCTGCTTTTTCTTTTCACCAAAATAACCATTTAAAACAACTTATTTTGAAAAACAACGAAGTCATCAAATTATTTTGAAAAATACCCAACTTTGACTGGCCCACTGTACGTGTACAGTCAAAGGCGACACGTAAGCTTTGACTGCTTACATGTCCCCACATCATCAGTTCAATGAAGTTAGATGAACACATCGTCTGCCATGTCATTATTTCACCACGTCATCTACCACGTAAGCTGCCATGTCATTAAATAAAAAATTAAATATATATTTTAAAAAATAAAAAAATCAAATTCGCTTTTTTTCTCCTCTCCTCTCGCCCTCTCGCCACCGCTTGGCCTCAGCCTCCTCTCCTCTCCTCTCGCCCCCTCTCCTCTCCCCTCTTGCCACCACTCGGCCTCGGCCTCCTCTGGCCTTGCCCTCTCTCCTCTTGTTGTCGTCGCTTGGCCTCGACCTCCTCTCCTCTCCTCTTGCCCCCTCTCCTCTCGCTCTCTCACCGCCGCTGGGCCTCGACCTCCTCTAGTCTCGCTGCCGCACCCGCCTACCCCCCCCCTCTCGCAGTGCCTGCTACCGTCGCTCAGCCTCCCCCCCGCAGTGCCTGCTGCCGTCGCTCCCCATCGCTCGGCCTCGACACCCCCCTCTCAATTAAAAAATTAAAAAATATTTTAAATCGATAATAAAATATGTTAAATTAGTAAGAGTAAGATTTTTAATTAATGATATAATTATTTTATTTTTAATTATTTTAAATATAAGGTAATAATAAATTTGAAAAAAATGTATTGATAAATTTTATTTTTAAACTCAAAACTAAAATTTTCAAATTTTTTTATTAAAATAATTTTTAAATTGATAATAAAAAGGTGTTAAAATGGTAAGAGTAAGATTTTTTATAACTTATTATTTTAAATATAAGGTAATAAAAAGTGTACCGGTACATTTATTTTTTAAACTCAAGTAAAATTTTCATATTTTTTCAGTTAATAAATATTTTTAATTGATAATAAAAGGTGTTGTAAGATTTTTAATAATTTATTATTTTTAAATAATGTGATAAAAATTATACAAATAAATTGTATTTTTGAACTCTAAATAATTTTTTTGTATATTTTTTTCAATTTTTAAATATTTAAATTTATAAATATTTTAAATTTAATTATTAAACTTTTTTTATTTTTTATTTTTTAAAATATAAAGTAATAAAAAGTGTAACGATAAATTTTTTTAATTAATAAATATTTTTATTGATATTAAATGGTGTTAAATAAGTAAGAGTTAATTTTTTAATAATTTATTATTTTAGATATAAGGTAAAGTGTATTTTATTTTTTAAGTTTTTTTAAAAAAATATTCAAATTTTTATCATTTAATGATGTGGCAACTAACATGGCAGAAGACGTAGCAAAATAATGATGTGTCAAACGACATGTTCATCTTACTTTACTGCACTGATGATGTGGTGACATGTAAACAATCAAAGCTTACGTGTCGCTTTTGACTGTGCACATGTGCAGTGGACAAATCAAAGTTGGGTATTTCTCAAAATAATTTGATGACGTTGTTGTTTTTCAAAATAAATTTTTTTAAATGGTTATTTTGGTGAAATTCCCTTCCTTAAATGAATGGGAGAGAACACATTGTCTTGATGCTTGACAAGTTACAATGGAAAACATAAGAACTTCAAAAAAAAATAATTTCCAAGCATCGAACAGGTTCGGAAGTGTTCTAGTTGTCAAGCTTTGCGCTGAAGGAGCACAAATAGGTCTTCAGTCAACGCTGCGCTTTGTGCGACGAAGTCTGAATTCAGTTCAGCGATTTCAACGTATTTCTCAAAGATTTCATCAATGGTTTCACTACCAAAGTATTGGCTCATTATTCCTTCCATGGGTGCCCGCACTATCATGCTGCATTGACGAGCGTCAAGTCTGGAGCTAAATCCCTTCGCAGCAGAAGTTAATGGCTGCATCTTCTGGATGGTGAAGGACCCATTTCTTTCCACCATCTTTTGGATCTCCTGCATACTGGGAATGTAGATGGGTAGGTTGAAGGAGCTCACTTTCACTTCATCCAATCGACCCTGAAAAATACCAGCAATTCAGTGAGCTTGATATATCTTAAGATCGATTTGAAAAGAAGATTTATAAACTAGGCACTTAGAAATTAGTCGTAGGGAAAGATTTTATCCACCTTGTCGGCCATGTCGTTTAGAGCTAGCTCCAAGATGTGGAAGAGCCTGTAAAAGAGAGCTTGTTCGACGAAAACAGGACCTTTAGTATATGGAAGGGTAAGTGCCATCAACCCACCAACTGCAACCTCCTCTGCTCTGGCTTGCAGGAAAACTTCCATGTCCTTGGCAAACTGGGCTGAATATGCCTCCTCTACCTCTGGTTTAGCCCCTATGCTAAAAACCTTCCCCTTATTCCATGCCGGAGAGGTCGCATCCTTCACTTCGTAGGGCACCTGTGAGAGCCAGTGAACCGCATACGAGGAGTGGACAAAATGAAGAGACGCCTTGGGGAAAAGACGGCCATGGAAAGACCCAGGCACTCCAGCTGCGAAATATCGTCGGCCTTTGGAAGGAAGAGAAGCAAACAGGGTGTTGAAATCGTTGGACACGTGGTCGTTGAAAGACACTTGGAAATCCAAGATATTAGAAGAGGAGCCGAGGCCAAGCAGCTTGTGCTCCACGGCCCCCATGATGTTCTGGACGACGGAGAAGGTGTTGGGTCCGACGGAGCAGCCAAGGTCCGCGATGTGATAAGTCTCGACAGAGGAGAGGTGTTCCAGGCTAACATTGCTTGAGATGGCTTCGCTGATCAATTGCTTCGAAACGTTCACTCCCTCTCCCTGCAGCACCAAAGTCACAACATAAGTCACTTTGCAAGACGACCGAGAGGAAGGAAGTTAAGGAGTGAAAGGATATGTACCTGATAGTGAGAGTTGTGAGAATAACTGGTTGGTCCATCACCTCCGTTCATGGGATACGACTCCACGGGCTTGGCCGTTGTTCCGCCTGTCGAATAATCATCACAACGGTTCATGTAGCAGCCATTTGATTTTTCACTCTTTCTCAGACTTGACTGCTGTCTAATGAATGAATCTCTGTTTGAGTTCTTCATCAATTAAGGGGGATGGAGTGGTATTTATACAAGTCGATGATGAGGCTGTTGATGAAGCTGCATCTTAGCTTCCACAATATGGATGCCCTCAATCCGCATTTTCTGACCTTCTTACCTGCAACAAGAAAAGGCGAGTCCACTCATGCGGACTAGTTGGCTTAATGAACTAAAAAAATTCTAGTTGACAAGTTTGACATGCCCGTGTTGACCACAACAGACAAAACATTCCAACTAAAAATGTGGAGTCACATGCATGAATCACTGGGTAATATTATTTCAAAATCTTATACACCTCTCTTCAAAAATCTTAAAAAACTGTTTTATTAATTTTTAGGGAATTTTACCAAAATAACCATTTAAAACAACTTATTTTAAAAAACAACGATGTTAACAAATTATTTTAAAAAATACCCAACTTTGAATGGTCTATTGCACAAGTATACAGTCAAAGGTGACACGTAAGCTTTGATTGTTTATATATTGCCACATCATCAGTGCAGTGAAGTTAGATGAACACATCGTCTGCCACGTCATTATTTCACCATGTCATCTGCCACGTAAGCTACCAAGTCATTACATAAAAAAATTGAATAATTTTTTTTTTTAAAAAATCAAATATACTTTTTATTTCCCTGCTCATATTTCTCCTCTCCTCTCCTCTCGCCCTCTCGTCGCCGCTCGGCCTCTCTCCTCTCACTGTCGTCGCTCCCTTGCTGTCGTTGCTCGGCCTCCTCTCCTTTCCTCTCCTCTCGCCCTCTCCCCTCACATCGCCGCTCGGCGTCACCCTCGCCCTTGACGCCCCCCTCTCAATTAAAAAATTAAAAAATATTTTAAATCAATAATAAAATATGTTAAATTAGTAAGAGTAAGATTTTTTAATTAATTAGTATATTTATTTTATTTTTAATTATTTTAAATATAAGGTAATAAAAAGTCTATTGATAAATTTGAAAAAAAAGTATTGATAAATTTGATTTTTAAACTCAAAACTAAAATTTTCAAAAATTTTAATTAAAATATTTTTTAAATCGATAATAAAAAGGTGTTAAATAGGTAAGAGTAAACTTTTTTTTATAACTTATTAATTTAAATATAAGGTAATAAAAAGTGTACCAGTACATTTATTTTTTAAACTCAAGTAAAATTTTCTAATTTTTCAGTAATAAATATTTTTAATTGATAATAAAAGGTGTTGTAAGATTTTAAATTAAATAATATATTTTTAAAATAATTTTTTATTTTTTAAATGATGTGATAAAAATTATACAAATAAATTGTATTTTTAAACTCTAAAACATCTTTTTGTATTTTTTTATATTTATAAATATTTTAAATTTTTAAATAGGATACTTATTTTATTTTTATTTTTTTAAAATATAAAGAAATAAAAAGTGTAACGATAATTTTTTTAATTAATAAATATTTTTATTGACATTAAATGATGTTAAATAAGTAAGAGTTAATTTTTAATTATTTATTATATTTTTTATTAATAAAAAGTGTATTTGATTTTTTATATTTTTTTAAAAAAAATTCAAATTTTTTTCATTTAATGACGTGGCAACTGACATGGCAGAAGACTTGGCGAAATAATGATGTGGCAAATGACGTGTTTTTCTACCTTCACTGCACCGATGATGTGGGGACATGTAAGTAGTCAAAGCTTACGTGTCGCTTTTGACTGTATACAAGTGTAGTGGACAAGTCAGATTTGGGTATTTTTCAAAATAATTTGATAACGTCGTTGTTTTTCAAAATAAGTTGTTTTAAATGGTTATTTTGGTGAAATTCCGTAATTTTTAACCAAAGATATTTTTTCAGCCATGTAAATGCACTGTAATATAGTGAAGCGTACTAGCGAGTAGACTTATGTAGACCAGTACAAAAGCGAACAATTGTACCAGATAAGTTGCACAAGTTCGGCTACATCATATATTGGCCGATATGATATGCATCAACATTTTTTACTTGTTGAATTTGGCTTGAGAAAATTGTCCTCCCAGTGACCACTACTGCTAGCTAGGACATTAGTTGTAGATAGTTTAATGATAATAAAATTTTAAGTTATTAATTATATGCATTAAATATGTCTTTCTGGAAATAACAAAAAAACAAATGAGATTTTTGGTAGCATAGCAATAGTCCATACAAAAATTAAAATTAATAGCTTATGTCAGAAAGCTGTTGGGATCTTCCCGGGCCATGGATCTCGTCACCCTTCTTCCCTCTCTTTCCTCGAGATTGACTGTTGACGCTGGAAGAGAACTCCTGTTCTTTGAATGTGTAATGGTGGAATCGGAATGGAATGGATTGAGCTTTGAAGGAAGCTCGACCTGGACCTCTGAGGGAGAATCCGACCAGGCTAAAATTAATTTACTCAATGCTTGCCTTCATCAGCTTTCCATCCCAATAAATATGTTTGGGGACGACAATACAACTTAGACCCATGGGTCAATTGGTTCACGCCAAATTACATCCAAACCAAACCAAACAAAATTTAACATAGATGGAAAGGGAAATAATTTAATTCCGACGCCTGTTGATAACTCGGGATGCTATGGAGTCCATAACACCACCTCCCTCCTGGAGAATGAGCTTGTCCTCAAGCTCGAAAGAGGGGTAGAGAGCCCTGAAAGCTGCTAAGGGCACCCATGTAGTGTCATTGGGGTCAGCATCAGCCCACTGCACTAGAACCTCCCAATCATCCTAAATGCGGCAAGCCTGCAACACCTGCGCTGGAGTAGAAAGGACCCAGCCTTCATGTAGCGGTGGCAGAGGGGTGTGTAGCAATGGGGAGTCTCCCTGGAAGGCCTTCAATTGGGAGACGTGAAACACATTGTGGATCTTGGCTTCTGGTGGAAGTTGCATGTGGTAGGCGACTATGCCAATGCGGTCCAACACCTGAAAGGGACCATAATACTTTGGGGAGAGTTTGTGACGTTTATAGGCGGCCAATGAAAGTTGCCTGTAATGTTGGAGAAGTAGCCACACATAATCCCCGGGGGAGAGGAACACTTCCCGGTGCTTCTTATCATAAGATAGTTTCATAGCATGTTGGGCCTCTTGGAGATGAGTGCGCACCTCACTGAGCATGGCGTCCCTTTCTGCTAAAGCCTGGTCCAAGGTGGCTACCTTGGATGTACTTGGTTCATACGACAAAAGCCGAGGCAGATCTCTGCCATATACTACCTTGAACGGAGTAGTGCCGAGGGCGCTGTGGTATGATGTATTATAACAGAACTGTGCCCATGCCAGCCACTTAACACACCTTTTAGGTGAGTCCCCCACAAAACAACGGAGATACATCTCAATCGTCCTGTTAACTACCTCGGTCTGTCCATCAGTCTGCGGATGGTAAGAGGAAGAGAACGCCAATTTTGTGCCTTGCAGCTTGAATAGTTCTTTCCATAACGTACTGGTAAAGATGGCGTCCCTGTCACTGGTAATGGACGCAGGCATCTCATGTAATCGGACAAAGTTATCCATGAAGATCTGAGCCACGTGAGCGGCTGTGTAGGGATGCGCCAAAGGGAGGAAATGGTCATACTTGGAGAAGCGGTCAACCACAATAAATATAATGGATTTAGCAGAAGAGGGGGGAAGGGCATCAATGAAGTCCATGGAAATATTTGACCATACCTGTGACGGTAGGTGAAGTGGTTGGAGTAACCCTGTTGGACTTAATGATTCAGCTTTATTCCGTTGACAAGTCTAACAAACCGCCACATAATCTGTTATGTTGCTTTTCATACCCTTCCAATAAAAATCTCTATTGAGGCGGAAATATGTTTTCTATCTGCCTTCATGTGTACTGTCATGGAAAGAGGCTAAGATACTAGGAATAAGTGGCGAGGTGTGGTGCAGAAAAATCATGTTCCTAAACAAGATAAGACGATCCTGGATCGTCCAATGGATATCCGATGTCCCCTGCTGAATATCATGATATAAAGCAATGAGTTCTAGGTGCTGCTGTGTCTCCTCCCATATAGAATCCAGCAAAAGAACTTTGTGCTGATTGATATCATGTAAGTGTGGCTCGGGAATGTCCCGACGAAACAAGGCATCGGCTGCCACATTCAAGCTGTCAGGTTTACATTCAACTGTAAAGTCAAACCCCATCAGCTTACTCAACCAGTGTTGCTGAGGGGAGGTGGTGAGACGCTGCTCAAAAAGATACTTCAAGCTGTAATGATCAGTTCGAATAAGAAAAGGGCACCCCCAGAGATAAGGCCGCCAATGCTGGATTACTTTAGCTAAACCGATTAATTCCCTTTCATAAGCCGCTAGTTTGTGATGGTGTGGGCCAAGTGATAGATGCTATATTCTGACATGAGAACTAAGTTAATTATAATAGAATAACCTTTATAATTGTGTTATAGGTGGTTATTTATCGGTTTTCAAATGAAATGAGCATTTATTGAATTTGGCATTAATCACTATCGATATTGCATATTTTTCTCTCCTGAATTATATTTCATTGTTTTTAAGGTTTATTTCTTCCTGAAATACTTTTTATAGATTTAATTATGGAATTTCAGGAGAATTATGGTGGGAGAAGGAGATATTTACCAAAATGCCCTTAGTGAAATGGAGATGATTTTTAGGTCAAATCGTTTTAAAATAAATAAGATGGTATTTAAAGCAAAAGGGGGGCGTCGAAAGAGGGGGTCGAAAGGGGACCCGAGGGGGGGGACCCGAGAGGGGAGACCCGAGCGGGAAGACAAATCAGAACACGACCGTTGACCGAAACAGGGGAAGACCTGAGAGGAGTTTCCCTCCTTCGGTCGCCGCGTCACCGTCGTTCGCTGCGCCACCATCGTCCACCGCCGTCAACCGCCGTCCAGCAACCGAGAACAAACCCGAGGAGAGCTCGAGAGAGTCTCCGTCGAGGTGAGTTCGACAGTTTCTGCTCGCCAGAACAGAGCACCGGAAACAGGGGAGACCCGAGAGGAGTTTCCCACCGTCGCTCGCCGGACCACTGTCTTCCACCGCGCCACCGTCATCCACCGCCGTCCACCGCCGTCCACTACCGTCCAGCAACCGAGAACAAACCTGAGGAGAGGTCGAGAGAGTCTCCGTCGAGGTGAGTTTGACAGTCGTCGCTCGCCAGGCCGAGAAGTGATCCGAGAGGGCTTCTCCGGTGCCAACTCCGCTTTCCGACCATCCTCCGGCGTCGATTACGTATTTCCGACCATTCCCGGAGCGATTCCGACTCCGAACGAGGCTCGAGAGAGCCGGTTAGAGAACTTCACCTCTGTTTCGTTCTTCGCCGGACGTTCCCTCCATCCGTCGGCTTCCAACCTTCGTCACTGGCGTCCTCTCTACCTCCGGTCACTCACTATTGCTACCCAACGCCACCAATTTCCGGAAATTGCAGCACCCGTGAGAACGAGTTGCTGCCCGAGCGAGAGGAAGGAGAAGGGGAGTAATTCGTCATTATTGAATTTAGTTTTTATATGGTTTGAACTTAGGTTTTGAATGTTAATTGAATCTAATTTGATAATTAAGGTTTATTTAAGATTTGTTTTCTTGATATTTGATTAAATTAGCCAATTAGGGTAAGATTATAATTGAGGTTGGATTTTGGTATTTTAATCCGATTTCTGTCTTTAACTCTAGGCGCCCGAGAGGGGCTAGACGCAAGCATTGAGAATTCGGATTCGTGGTTACATGGCGCTCGAGAGAGGCACGAATCACGGTAAAATCCAGAGTTAATAATTTTAGCATCATCACAATATGAAATTAATTCTCTGCATTCTATTGAAATCCGATCTTTGTCATTAACTCTAGGCGCCCGAGCGGGGCTAGACGCAAGGATTGAGAATCCGGATTCGTGGTTACGTGGCGCTCGAGAGAGGCACGAATCACGATAAAATCCAGAGTTGATAATTTTAGCATCATCACAATAGGAAATTAATTCTCTGCATTTTATTGTAATCCGATCTTTGTCATTAACTCTAGGCGCCCGAGAGGGGCTAGACGCAAGGATTGAGAATCCGGATTCGTGGTTACGTGGCGCTCGAGAGAGGCACGAATCACGGTAAAATCCAGAGTTGACGTTTCCTGTTGTGCAAGTAGTTAATTAAATTATTGCTTGATAATTTAGGATATAATTAGTGTTTAGTTCATATTAATTCATCATATTTGGTTAGGCTAGTTGACTGAAGAATACACAAAATTCAATCCTCCCTGTGGATATGACCCTCACTTACTGCTAGATTACATGAACGATTCGTACGCTTGCGAGGTATAAAAGTCGATGTAACTAAAATTATACATCACCAAGCTGTCGGCTGAAATAAGCGATCGGGTGGCCTTGTTGTTGTAACGCTGCACCTATACCTTCGCCTGAAGCATCACATCTCACTACAAACAACTCATCAAAATCTGGGAGTTGCAAAACCGGCGTTGAAGATAATGCTTCCTTCAACTGCTGAAAGGAGTGATCCGCTGTCTCGGACCAGATGAAAGCATTTTTCTTGAGGAGATTGTGGAGCGGCTCTAAAATCTGGCCATAGCTGTGGATAAATATTCTGTAATACCCAGTGAGGCCCAAAAATCCCCTTAACGATGTGATGGAGGTGGGAGGAGGCCAGCCTGTGACGGCCTAAATCTTGCTCTGGTCAACCTTCACCCCAACTGCTGAAATAATGTGGCCCAAGTATGCCACCTCGGAGGTACCCATAGAACATTTGTATTTGTTTAAAACCAAATGATGGGAGCGGAGAAGAGTAAATACCTGGTGAAGGTGCTCATCCAAGTGTTTGCTATACACCAATTTATCATAAAAAAACAAGAACATATTTCTGAAAGATAGAGCTAAATAACTCATTCATGAGGGCCTGGAATGTGGATGGTGCATTGGAGAGATCAAAGGGCATGACGAGGAACTCGAAATGACCAAGATGCGTGCGGAACGCGGTCTTCCCGACATCTGAAGGATGAACTTGAATCTAATGATAACCGGACTTCAAGTCCAGCTTGGTAAATATAATGGCGCCATGTTACTCATCTAACAGCTCGTCCACCACTGGAATGAAAAATTTGTCTTTAATTGTGTAAGCATTAAGCTGCCTGTAGTCTACACAAAACCTCCACGACTTGTCATGTTTTTTTACCAGTAACACCGGGGATGAGAAAGGAGACCTGCTGGGCTGAATAATTCCCTGGGCGAGCATATTTTAGCACTGGCGCTCAATTTCATCCTTCTGTAAGGTGGGATAACGGTAAGGCCGAACCACCATTTGGTCAGTCCCCATTTGCAATTTGATGCGGTGATCACAGTGGCGAATAGGCGGAAGAGCAGAAGGTGCCTGAAATAAATCTTCAAAGTCTTTAAGTAATTGAGATAACTTACAGAGCTCAGTGCTCTGGACCTGAATTGCCTGAAGTGTGCAGGGCACTGTAGCATGTGTGCCATGCAAGGTTATCTGACGTTGGGCCTCTGTGAAGATCATGGTCAAGGCCTGAAAATCCCATAAAATAGGCCCCAACATTTGGAGCCATTTAACTCTGAGTACCAAATCAAATCCTGCCAGAGGAATCACCAAGAAATCGACAATAAAAGAGTGGCCCTCAATAGAAAAGAGGGTGGCTGTTGAGATACCCACACTGGCGATTTTGCCCCCATTGGCCACTGAGACTGGGAGGCCTGTGTTCTGCTGGATTACTAACCCAAGTTATTCTGTCGTTGGCTGACTGATGAAGTTATGCGTGCTGCCCGAGTTAACTAAGGCTAGTAACTGTAGAAGGTGCAATTGTGCCTGAACTTGCATTGTGTTGGAACTGCGCAAGCCAATCTTGGCCAGGAGTGAAATAGATGGGCCCTCCTGGTCTGTCTCAACAATGTCTTCCTCGGATAGTATGTCCTCAAAATCCTCACAAAGAATGACACTGAACAATTTTTTGCATATGTGACCCTGGACATACTGGTCATCACAATTAAAACAAAGCCCCTTTGCCCTCCTCTGTTCCATCCCTTGTGTATTTAATTTTTTTAAGGGGCTGGTGGCTTGGAGGAAGAACTCTCTGCACGCTGGGCTACAGTAGGACCTGTACGTGGAGGCCCTGAAAAGGGTGATGGCGTAGTGGTATTTGTCCTGCTTGCCCAAGCTGGTTTTCTGATCAACGATTCCTTGAGAACACGCTGTTTAAGATCAATTGTTTGGGCCAGATTCATAGCGTGGTCTAAATCTTTAGGGCCATGTAATTCAATCTCCAGACACAGGGCCTCAGTCAATCCAGCAGTAAAGATTTGAACATACTGAGAGGGTTTGACAAAATTACTAGCTCTGGCCAAACGTTCCTGGAAGGTCTTTTGGTACACATCAAGTGGGCCTGTCTGTTTAAAATTTATCAATTCGCCCAATGGATTGCTATTGATTGGAGGACCAAACCTCATCATGCAAGATTGTCTAAATGTCTCCCAATCTTGAACCAAATGTTCATTTTGGAATTGGTGGAACCATAGGAGCGCTTCATCGAGCATATGGTATGCTGCCAACTAGACCTGGTCATCCACCAGTGTTTTTTTATGGTAAAAGAACTGGTCACATTTGTGTAACCAGATCGAGGGGTCCTTAGATCCATCAAATGTCGGAAAGTCCAATTTCACATACCTGGGAACCAAATTTGGTCCCTGGATGTGAGGTGTCATAGGTGGATGGGGGTGGCGCAACGGTGGTGGAGGAGGTTGTGGTGGCTGGTGGTGCGCGGCCGACGGAGAATAGGCTGCTGGCGACGGTGGTCCTCGACCCCCACCTTCATCAAGTCGTCGGAGAATGAGCTCTAGTGTCATATTCAAACCTCGTCTTGAGCCTAAAATTTTTATCGAGCTCGAGCCCAAAAATTTTAACCAAGTTCGCCGAGCTTCGAGCCGAGCTCGAGTCTCAACATACATTTAAATCTTTTCAAAAAATATATATCAAATAAATTGTATATAAAATTACGCATACATTTAACATAAAATTGGACATGAACTCTACATAAAATTAGGCATAACCTATATATATAATACATGTATAAGATTACGCATAACCTCTTCTTAAAATTGAGCATAATTTATGTATATAATACATGAATAAAATTCGGCATGACTCTACTTAAAACTGGGCATAATCAATATACATAATACTTCTAGATGCAAGATTCTGACATGAGAACTAGGTTAATTATAATTGAATAACCCTTATAATTGTGTTATAGGTAGTTATTTACCGGTTTTCACATGAAATGTGCATTTATTGAATTTGGTATTAATCACTGCTTATATTGCATATTTTTCTCTCCTGAATTATATTTCATTGCTTTTTGGGGTTTATTTCTTCCTGAAATGATTTTTATGGATTTAATTATGGAATTTCAGGAGAATTTTGTGTAGAGAAGAAGATATTTACAGAAATACCATTAGTGGGGGATGTGATTTTTAGGGCAAAATCGTATTGAAAAGGGAGGAAGACAGGTCAAAAGAGGGGGAGGAGCCGCCGATCGAAAGGAGAGGAGAGCTCGAGAGAGTCTCCCTCCAGCCACTGACCGTTCGGAGTGAAGACTCGAGAGGGCTCCCTCCGAACGCCGTTCGTCACCGTCGTCCACCACCATCTGGCAACCGAGAACAGACCGAGGAGAGCTCGAGAGAGACTCCGTCCCGACGAGTTCGACGCTACCAGTTTTTGCTCACCAGGCCGAGAGGTGACTCGAGAGGGTTCCTCTGGCATCGATTTCGCATTTCTGACCATTTTCGGATCTATTTCGACTCCGACCGAGACTCGAGAGAGCCGGTCAGAGGACTTCGGCTCCATTCCGTCGTCCGCCGCACCACCTCCATCCGTGGGTTTCTATCATTCTTTGCCGGCGTCGTCTCTACCTCTGGCCACTCGCTCTTGCAACCCGAAGCCATCAATTTCTGGAAATTGTAGCACCCGTGAGAACGAGCCTTTGTTGCCCGAGCGAGAGGAAGGAGAAGGGGAGTAATCCGTCATTTTGTAATTTAATTTTCCTATAGTTTGAACTTAGGTTTTGAATGTTTATTAAATTTGATTTGAGAATTAATATTTATTGAATATTTGTTTTCCGAATATTTGATTAAATTAGCTAGTTAGGGTAGGATTATAATTTAGGTTGGATTATGGTATTTTAATCCAATTTCTGTCTTTAACTCTATGCGCCCGAGAGGGGCTAGACGCAAGGATTGAGAGACCGGATTCGTGATTACATGGCGCTTGAGAGAGGCATGAATCACAGTAAAATCCAGAGTTGATAATTTTAGCATCATCACAATAGGAAATTGGTTCTCTGCATTCTATTGTAATCCGATCTCTGTCATTAACTCTAGGTGCCCGAGAGGGGCTAGACGCAAGGATTGAGAATTTGGATTCGTGGTTACGTGGCGCTCGAGAGAGGCACGAATCATGGTAAAATCCAGAGTTGACGTTTCCTGTTGTGCAAGTAGTTAATTAGATTATTGCTTGATAATTTAGGATATAATTAGTGTTTAGTTCAGATTAATTCATCATAATTATTAGGCTAGTTGATTGAAGAATACACAAAATTCAGTCCTCCCTGTGGATATAACCATCGCGTACCGCTAGATTACATGAACAATTCGTAGGCTTGCGAGGTATAAAATCCGATATAACAAAAAATTCACATCAAATACCTGCATAAACACTCCATGAAATTATTTATACATTCCCTAAAATAATCTAAACACTCCATACACTGCATAACATTATAAATAGACTTCATACAATAATCAAACACAACAAAATTAAATGAAATATCACTATCAATTTACAATCACCCAAATAAAAACTATAAATCCATTATAAATTTACAAATTGTAGTTGTTTCTCTTCATGCTAGAAAATAATATACGTCCCTGCATGAGCAAAATCTCCACCTATGACAAAAACAAAAAAATAAAATTAGAGTTATACTAACGCGGAAAACATAAAAAATATTTTATAGTACATCATGAATTACTGACATTTATGTAGTCAAGCCATACAAAATTACATGCAGCAACTCGTTGTGTGGTTGCATCTCAACCGAACTCACTAGTGTTGATACAACTCGTTACCGTTTAGTATGTTTTCTTCCATGATCTTGTTTGATTCTTCACCTACTCAACAGTTTTTTTATTGACTGCATCTTCATTGAACTTATTAACACACTCCATATATACCTCATGCTTCCATACCCCGTTAGGCAACTTGTTCCCTAGATTAACATGCTCGACCAAGAGATCGAGCATTTTGCTATCGTCTTCGAAGGTCCAAATGTCATATGGTCGACCAGTTGGTTGTCTTCTTGTAGCTATGTATAATAAAAATTCGAGACGGTCCTCATGGAAAAAAACTTTATCAGACAACCTTTACCCGTCACAGAAACACACACCATAAAAAATAGAATACCATGTGGTGGATATGTATAACACCTGAATCTCCTCACCACATGGAAAAAACATTCCATAACACTTCAAACATTCTCAACAACATTCTCAAACATTTCAAAATTAATTAAACTATTTCCACTACTACATATGCACTAAACAATGAGAAAACACACACATAAAGTCCAAATTCACTGAACACCCCTGGTAGAGCCCCATATAACTTTGCAGTCACTACGAACTGTACCTCATCAGTGATGGGGGTCTGGTTTCGTTGGCTAATGGATGCCCGTGTAGGCGACTCAGCCTTGTTTGAATTGGACTAAAAAGACCCTAATAAAACCTAAACCATAAACCATCAAACCCTAAAGTCAAACCCAATCACCTACTAAACTATAAACCCTAAACACTAATTCCATAACATAATACCCTAAACCCTAGACCCCCTAAACCGTAGAAGCCCTAAACCCTAAACCCTACACCATAATTCCAGACCCTAAACCCAAAAAACCCTAGAGCTTAAAAACACAAAACCCCCAAAACCTTAAAAACCCTAAACCATCAAACCCTAAACCCCCAAAACCCCCAAAACCCTAAACCATCAAACCCTAAACCCCCAAAACCTTAAAAACCCTAAACCATCAAACCCTAAACCCCCAAAACCTTAAAAACCTTAAACCATCAAACCCTAAACCATATCACCTACTAAACTCTAAACTCTAAACACTAATGCCAGAACTTAATACCTTAAAATCCCTAAACCCTATACCCTAATTCCAGACCCTAAACCCAAAAAACCCTAGAGCTTAAAAACACAAAACCCCCAAAACCTTAAAAACCCTAAACCACCTAAATCTTAAAACCCTAATCCCTAAAATACCCTAAATCATTAACCATAAACCCTAAACCCTAATTACAGGACCCTTAAATACCGAGCAACAAACCCTAAAAATAATCCATACACGAATCAAGAATTTAGACGATAAACCATAACACTAAATCCCACAATAATGCACAAATAACCCCCAATTAGGCACTGAAAATAAATTTAAATCAAATAAAACACTAATTTAATGAAAAAAAGGGTTTAGGCATATCTTCTGAAATTTGGGGAAAACCGAAGCTGAAGGGTGAAATCGATGCCGAATGGAAAAATCGATGCCTAATCGAAGTAGAAATTAAACAATTGATGCCCAAATGTCCAAAATCGAAGAAAATTGAAATGGAAATGGGAAAATCGAACGAAATCAGAAGGTATTTTCGGGGGAAAGGAGAAAAGCCAGAGTGAGAAGGGAGTGGGAGGCCAAAAGGGAGAAGACAGAGAAGAAAGGGAGGTCGGGAGGGATAAGAGAGAGAGAGAAATGAGTGAGAGCGAGTCCGAGAGAAGAGAGGGAGTCACGGAGATGAGAGAGGGGGTGCGAGAGAGAGGGTGAGGCTGAGAGAAGACCGAGAGACAAGGCTGGAGACGAGAGGGAGCTGAGACGGTGGCCGGAGACGAAAATTCGATCAATTTTATGGCAGCAGCGACGTTGGAGAGGCAGGGAGACGAGAGAGGGAGTGCGGGGGAGAGGAAGAAAAAACAAGAAATGACGACGCGCGAGGAGAGAGAGGGGAAAAAGCCAGTGTCGTGCGTCCTTCAATTCAAAGAAGATCAAACTAGGCCTTCTTCAAGATGAAGGAAAGTAAACCGTGGAAAAGAAGGACCCATTCATCCCCTGCATCGAGATGAAGCTTCATCTACGTTCCACTAACTACTTCAAGTGTTGAAGGATCTTCATCGGTTGAATATCATCTCATCCTTCAAGTTGACTAACCCCCTCTATATAACAAATCATAAACGTTACATTCTGCATACCGACATTGACCAACATGATCACTACATGCTCAAAGTCGCCCCTTCCATGCCTGAATAATAGCTAGGCCAGTGGAGTATAAACTTTAAAAGCCGACCGGACAAATTAATTCTCAACAGCGTCTGGGTTCAAGTAAACGAAATACGATGGTCAATGGAAGGCGACTTCCTTCCCTTCCCTTCAATCAAATAGTTGAGTACTCCTAATGAAGTAACTTTTCTGCTACCTTAGATACACTAATGGGTCAAGATCGATGAGACACTTCATGACTTCCATACAAGAAAATCGTTTTCAAGGAATATAAAAACACTAAAAGATTAGGTAAAACCAAAGACCATTGCTCAGTTATATTGGTGTGGTCAAACAAATGGTCTTGCTTAAAATAGTTACCCAGTTGATTAGGTGAATGAGATGGTTAACCCCAAAAAATTTAAATAAATTTCCCAATTGAAGCCATTTGATCTTTCACTCTTTCTCAGACTTGACTGCTGTCTAATGAATGAATCTCTGTTTGAGTTCTTCATCAATTAAGGGGGATGGAGTCGATGATGAGGTTGTTGATAAAGCTGCATCTTAGCTTCCACAATATGGATGCCCTCTTCAGTCCGCATTTTCTGACCTTCTGACCCGCAACAATAAAAGGCGAGTCCACTCATGCGGTCTTGTTGCCCTAATGAACTAAAAAAATTCTGGTTGCCAAGTTTGACATGCCTGTGTTGACCACAACAGACAAAACATTCCAACTAAAAATTTGGTGCTTGGCATGCTATTACGCCAATGCATGAGTTACATGCATGAATCTGATATGCCTCTCTTCAAAAATCTAAAAAACAGTTTTATTAATTTTTAACTAAAGATATTTTTTCAGCCATGTAAATGCACTATAATATAGTGAAGCATACTAGCGAGTAGACTTATGTAGACCAGTACAAAGGAACAATTGTACCAGATAAGTTGCGCAAGTTCGGCTACATCATATATAGGCTGATATGATATGCATCAACATTTTTTACTTGTTGAATTTGGCTTGAGAAAATTGTCCCCCCCAGTGACCACTGCTAGCTAGGACATTAGTTGTAGTTTCAAGATTCCCATTTAGATAGTTTGATGATAATAAAATTTTAAGTTATTAATTATATGCATTAAGTATGTCTTTCTGGAAAAAAAAAACAAATGAGATTTTTGGTAGCATATACATTCAATTGACAATGGTTCATCACAATAGCCCATACAAAAATTAAAATTAACTGTTTATGTCAGAAAACACACTATCCAAATAATACTATCAGCACCGTTTAATCAAATAAGAGAAAGAATTTTTTTTGTTTGTGTAAATAGCTATCCTGAAAGTGCAAAAAGAGTAAAACCAAAAAGAGAAGTTGATATAGTAAATATATAGTACAAAAATGACTCCTACTAAACCAAGGTATCCTCAGAAATAATGTTTATTTGAGTAGTGTGTTCATGAAAGACCTTAGGCGTTAAGCCCTTGGTTAATGGGTCTGCTAGCATAGAGTCTATCCCTATATATTCTATAGAAATTTGCTTATCTTGAACTCTCTCCTTAACAACTAGAAACTTGATGTCGATAAACTTCGACTTCGTCGAGCTCTTGTTGTTGTTGAAATAAAGTATAGCCAAGTTATTATCACAATAAATCTTTAATGGCATGTCAAAGCCATCTACCACTCGCAACCCAGTGACAAAGTTTCACAACCATATTCCGTGGTTGGACGCCTCAAAACAAACAATGAACTCCGCAACCATGGTTGAAGAAGCTATGAGAGTCAGCTTAGCAGACTTCCATGAGATGGCTCCTTCCCCCAACATAAAGATGTAGCCTAATGTGGAACGTGTACTATCTTGGCATCTAGTAAAGTCGGAGTCAGAAAACCCAATGATCTATAAATTGTCTTATCTTCGATAAGTGAGCATGTAGTCTTTTGTTCTCCTCAAATAATGCATCACACATTGGTTGCCTTCCAATATTGCATACCCAGATTGCTCAAATATTTGCCCAGAACTTCAACTATAAATGCTATGTTGGGACGAGTACAAACTTGAGCGTACATTAAACTCCCTACTACTGATGCATAGGAAATTTTCTGCATCTCTTTTCTTTCAAGATCATTATTAGGGCACTGTTTGAGACTAAACTTGTCTCCTTTAGTGACGGGTGTGTCTCTTGGTTTACAATCTTTCATGCCGAATCTGCTCAAAACCTTATCAATATAGCTCGTTTGTGACAACCTAAGGATACTTTGAGAACAATCTCTAAGTATCTATATACCTAATACAAAAGAGGCATCACCAAGATCTTTCATCTCGAATTTCTTGGTAAAAAATTTCTTGGTTTTGTGTAATAAGCCTATATCGCTACTAGTGAGCAGAATATTATCGACATATAATGTCAGGAAGATGTATTTACTCCCACTAAACTTATTATATACATAGTCATCAACATCATTCGCCTCAAAATCGTACGAGGTTATGACTTGATAGAACTTGTGATACCATTGACTGGAAGCCTGTTTGAGACCATAGATGGATTTCTTTAATTTACAGACCATAGACTTTGGATCACCAGATACAAAGTTTTTTGGTTGTACCATATAAATCGTCTCATCAATGTCTCCATTGAGAAACGCAGTTTTGACATCCATCTGATGTAACTCTAGATCTAAATGAGCCACTAGTGCCATTATTGTTCTAAAAGAGTCTTTCTAAGATACAGGAGAGAAATTCTCTTCATAGTCTATGCCTGCCCATTGAGTAAAGCCTTTAGTGACTAGACGAACCTTATAGCTCTCGACATTGCTCTTTGAATCCATCTTGGTTTTAAATATCCATTTACAACCAATGGGTTTCGCACCTTAACATTATAAAACTTAACAGGAAAAACTAAAAGGAAGATTTGATCGAGTAATTTGTTGGACCTCGATATAAGGATAAAAACAAGTTATCTGATTGTTGAGGTAGACTTTGATCTTTTCCACCTACACCTCCATATGATCCCTGAGAACATGGCCCACACATTGACTGGAAAGTGAACTATAGGTCTCGATGCCCCAACACCACCTCCTATCCTCTTCCACCCCACAAACCACATAGGTAATGAGACCTCAGGGCAGCACAATTCTTTTGTAAAATCAGCACATAGATTGTACTCGTGTGGGAAATGATTGGCCTAACTTATTTTCTGAGAACTTATCTCTACCAACCTTTTGTGTGTGTTTTGTCTGTGTATCTCTTTATTTTATGCCAAAAGGAAGATTTGATTGAGTAATTTGTAGGACCTCAATATAAAGATAAAAACAAGCTATCTGATTGTTGAGGTAGACTTTGAACTTTTCCACCTTCACCTCCATATGATCCCTGAGAACATGGCCCACCCATTGACTGGAACGAGACCCCAACACCACCTCCTATCCTCTTCCACCCCACAAACCACATAGGTAATGAGACCTCAAGGCAGCAAAATTCTTTTGTAAAATCGAAGAGGCTTCTCATCTCATTACACAAAGTATGGAAGTAACCTTATTGATAATATGAAAACAAAATTACTTGTTGCAACATACCTCAAGTTTCTTTTAGTGATTTATGGTTTTTCACCTATATATGTTACAACTTACAACAATGTTCCGCATTAGCGAGTAGAATAAATTTGATAATCTTCTGTATAATAGGATACAACCAAACAACATTCTCACTAAAAATTCAATGGAGCCTTGGGTTGTGGTATGCTCGCATGTTTGTTTCTATATCTCTAAGACGAAGAAGTCAAGCAGTTAGTTCTACTAGTAGACTTGTACAAGTCGATCTAATTGCTCGACTACATGTATGCCCATGTAAATGAGTCATACTCATATAATCTCTATATTACTGGAGGGGACTCCTCAAATTTGAACTCAGTTGCCCATGGGAAAACACTTCTTTTCCTAAGACATTAAAATAGTACTATCTCCTTCGTTAACACATTAAAAGATTGTACTACTCCTGGCTTAGGGTAAGTCAACACATTAAATTTATATGTCAACATGCTAATAGAAAATCTATTTATCCTAAAATAAAAACATGTGGGTAAGTCTACTTGCTCTAAGTCTGTTTCTTATGGACACTTAAATAATAAATGTGCAGCGTGTGACAAGTGAGGTTTAATAAAATATCCAGAAAAATCCAGAAAGATTCACATGGTGGGAATCCCATTTTTCAAGAACCGAATAAAATATGGATAAAAAAGCCATGGAAAAATAAACACTTGCACCGCCCACTAGTGGTCAATAGCGCTACCGATTCATACGAGATCTTTTGTTCTATTCGATTGGCGGCCAATGTCCTTCAAACATCTTCATAAATAACAAGAGAAACCTTCGGTTGATGAGTCGACCGCCATGGGGTGTATATAGTGTCTTTATTTTCTTCGGTAGATCTGCTAACTTTGACTCGAGAATATCGACTGATCGAGGGAAACCCGACCGGAAAGAGGCGAGGGTACAGAGCATGAGATGGAACCAATAGCGATGAACGGTGGCGTTGGCCCCGACAGTTACTCCCAGAATTCGTCCTACCAGGTGATTTTCTTCTTTCTCCGCTGGGTTTTAACGAACTCCTGCACTTCTGATGCTCTCACTAACACCAAGTTGTGTGGCAGGGAAGTGGAGCAACTACGGCTTTAGCCATGATCGAAGAGGCCATCACCAAGGGTTTGGATATGAGAAACTTTCCTGTGATCGCATCTGGTGAGCCATTTCGGATTGCCGACTTGGGCTGCTCTTGTTGAAACCAGTTACGATAAAACCTAGAGGCATTAGTGAGAGGCGCAACAGGACCTATACAAGGACTGGCCCGAGCGATACAAATACGGTTCCACACGCCCCCGCACGGGGAATACCCGTGGAAATTTGGTGGCCAATTTCAGGTGGGGAACGGGATTTGAACTCGGGACCGACCTGCTCTGATACCATGTTGAAACCAGTTGCGCTAAAACCTCGAGGTTTTTTTTTTTTTTTTAACAATATTTTTTGACTTATTATTCTTCTCCGTTTAGGAGGCAATTTATAATGCAGTACATGCTGATATTAGGATCAATTTAGATCCTAAAATCAAGGAATAAACAAAATCAAAGAAACAATCTTTTTCCTACAATCACACCATAATAAACTTTTTCGTTTTGATTCAACGGAAGATTTCCTCTTCTGAAAGGAAACTCAGATAGCTCACGCCAACACTCCCCCTCAAGTTGGTGCGTACAGATAACGTATGCCCAACTTGCGAAGTGAGTTGTATAAGTTCTTGTTGCATACTATGCTTGGTCTGAGACAAAAATATACCATATATCCGCTCTTCTTGAGTATTCCATCAGGTGTGATCAGCGGAAGTCTATTTGTATGATCCGATTCGGATGTTCAGTTCAGTCTGTTTCGGTAATTCAGTTCGATTAAGTTTGATCCGAGTCAAATCTAGTCTCATCGTCTTCTTTGTCAAGAGCACTTTTGAACCGTGCTTTCACGGCGAACCAGAGATTAATTCGAGAGAGTCTTTGGTGATAGGTGACGACAGAGCATCTTCGGTGATGGGTGATGACAAAGCGTCTTCGATGATGACAAAGCGTCTTCGGTGACGGGGTTACGACAGAGCGTGTTCAGTAATTACGGCATAGCGTCTTCGGTAATGTGGTGACGACAAAGCATCTTCGGTGATGGGTGACGACATAGCGTCTTCGGTGACGACATAGCGTCTTCGGTGACGACATAGCGTCTTCGATTTTGTGTTCTTGGGTCCTGTTTTCGAACACTCCCCTTCAAGCTGGGGGCGATTTTGTGTTCTTGGGTCATGTTTTCGAACACTCAACTTCAAGCTGGGGGCGAGTGAATATGCCCAGCTTTTGCAAATAAACTTTATTTTTTTTCCTGATCCTGTTCAGTTCTGCTCCGGTTCGTTTCTGTTCCAGTCCATTTCTGGTCCGATTTTGGACCGCTTCGACTCCGGTACAGTCGAATCTGGTTCGGGTTCGATTTGGTCAACTCCGGTTATGGCCCGGTTCGGGTTCGGGTTCGGGTCGACAGAATAATAAAAATCAGACCTAAGTTAAGCGATTTTTTTCGCGTACCCGGTCGTCTTCGTCTTCAGTGACAGCAGGCCTTCTGGTTTTGTCGGCAACGGTACGGTTTTCTTGGAGGCCGAGCGGTGGCTCGGCATCGGCAACTTTCAGAACTTCTACCAGTCTTCTTGGACGGCGATTCTGTTCACGACGACGATGATTCTCTTCCTCTTCGTCGGACTGGTGATGTGTCGGAAAACCAAGCGGTGATTCGTCGGTGGTCGTCTTTGGTCGCGGGAAGTCGTCTGTCAGCTTGCATCTGCACCTTCTCCTCGTCGACTCCCTGCTTTGGAATCGGGTCCGCAGTAGGAAGCGCGATGCAGGGAGAAAGAATGGAATTTTCTCCCTGCGTTTTCCCCGAACGATCACAATAACTCAATCAAATCTCTAGGTTATTAACGCAGATAGACCAGGGGTGGACGAAACCTAACCCAGGTGGACTGGAACCACCTAGCTCTTCCTTCGATTAATAACATCAGTTATTAGTATCATAACTTGGAGCCATGGGCACCGCGATCGTGATTTTCTCCACGCTTCTCTGCTGCATCCTTCTCTCTTCCTTTGCCCTCTATGAATGTACACGCACTGTGGCCAGAGGAGAGGGAAGCACCGCTGAAGGAGTTAAAATAACAATTACTCCGTGTCTGAAGGGTCGCTGCCCTGGAGAGAAGAATCCTTTGGTAGACAAGTGTTGGGTCTGCCAGTTCAACCTGCTTCTTTACTATACCAAAGAAACGTGCCTTGCAAATTGTCACGGACCGGGCACTTAGATAGTATTTCTACTCATGAGTGTAGAGACAGGTGAAATAATTGGTCAATGTGATGGAACACTATTGCCTCGAGGTTTTAGCGCAACTGGTTTTAACATGGTATCAGAGCTAGGCATACCACGACTCGTGTTCATATCTCGTGAGAAGCGGCTCCAGAATGGACGGGGTGGGTGTCAGATTGGTTTCGTCCACTCTTGTTAGAGTTTGTGGTCTGAGTTAGGTACTTGGCTTTCCGCACCTTAAACGACTAGTCTTTTCGGGTTGTATTGGCTAGGTATATGACTCAGAATTCCGAAGTTAAGCGAGCTTGGGCAAGAGTAATTCTAAGATGGGTGACCTCCTGGGCAATACTCTTGCTTAGACTTTAACAGCTATGTGGGTCCCAACACCTTCGGCGTTGTGGGCGGTATTGAGGCAGTGAAACTCAAGTACTACAAGTCCAAAGGCGACGTGCTGGAGTTTCAAGTCTTCTTCAATGATACCGTCTCCAATGATTTCAACACGCTCCTCAGGTCTCCATAGTGGGAAGACAACCGATACTTTGCATCCGCCGTGACGGACGACAAATCCCCGGCATGGAACACAGGGAAGATCACGTTTTGTGGGTCCAAATTTGAGGTTGCTGAGGCATTTTTGGGCCAGTTTGCCGTGTACATGGACTCTTTTCTACAGGCAAGGGCAGAAGAGGTGGTTCCTGGAGGCGTCATGGCATTTGTCTTCCCATTTCGGGGAGCTGACTTCCCTCATGAACGGCCTCTCTTTTAGATACTTATGGAACTTCTTGAATCGTCTCTGGCTGATATTGTAGCCTTGGTATGCGATGCTGTTTCACATTTTCATTAACGATCTATCTGATTTTTCCTTTTTGCTTAATTTGATCCATCTGCCTTTCTCATGCCTCTCGTCCCTGTTGGGTTTGCACATAGCATAAGAACCTGGCTTCAGACTTCCCATTATTTACCTGTTCGGTTTGACCACATAATGAAGAAGCTTAGTAATATCTTAATGTTTTATAGGGTAAAATGGATGAAGGCAAAGTAGATTCTTTCAATTTGCCAGCGTACCTTCCAACTTCTGATGAGTTCGAGATGTTGGTCGAAAAGAATGGCAGTTTTAGTATCGAGAAGATGGAGCCGCTGACTCAGACCAAAATGGCGTTTGATGCTTGTGCTTTGTCTACTATCATTAGAGCCGTTACTGAGCTGATAATGAATAGGCACTTTGGCATTGAAATAATGGATGAAATCTTTGACAGGCATCGCCAGAAAATCGAAGAGTCTTCTCATTGTCAAAGTCCTAGGCAAGAGTACTTCCCAGGAGGTACAAAGTTCTTAGTCAGATACCTAGCCAATACAACCCAAAAAGACTAGCCGTTTAAGGTGCGGAAAGCCAAATACCTAACTCAGACCACAAACAAGAGTGGACGGAACCACCTTGACACTTATCTCATTACACAAAGTATGGAAGTGAGCCAGGATATATTTTTACTTCTTAAGCGCAAACCCAAGTAAAATTTTTGGACAATCCATATTTCATATTTACCGATGGTGTAATGGTTTCCCTAATGTGGAGTCTCAATAAGGATAAATGGTTTCCTTTACTATTCATGAGAGCCTTTTAGTCATTTTCGTCTCTCGAGGCAGTCAACGGGCGTGCTTACGTGAGAATACAATGTTGATGCCTCACATACAGCTTGGCTTGCAGTAAGAGCTTTCGAAAAATTAAAAAATAATGAAAATAAATATGAAGATGTTGCAGGCTTGAAAAGGATATATACTTTAATGGAAGATTCCGTGACAGCGATGTGCTTATTAATCACAAATTTTATAAAATTGATTGCTGACCAGAGATGCCCCAGTCTCGAGATCTCCAATTCAAGGGAATTTCCTCCGACCTTGTTTAATTCTAAGTTTGGAGGGTCCCTGGAAAATTTACAGATGGAAGACCTTGTTGCGTTTTCAGAAATGAAGGCTGCACAAAAAGAAGACAGTTGCACGGCAAGAGACGAGGTCATGTTCGATGAATGGAGGCGACGGTCCAAACAGTTATGCCCGAAACTCTTCCTATCAGGTAAGTTCCTCTCTTCCCAGTCCAGCTTTACTGCTGATGAGGCGATGATTCTATGGTTGCTTTTGTTGCTTCACGTTGTGGGATCATCAGGCTGATTATAGGTTGCAAAATGGCCTTCAATAATGTCTTATGGTGTGACAGAGAAGTGGATCAACAACAGCTCTAACCATGATCGAGGAGGCCATAGCCAAGGATTTGGACATGAAAGATTCTCCTACAAACCCAGGCGAGCCGTTTCGCATCGCTGACTTGGGCTGCTCCGCAGGTGCCAACACGTTCCTTCTCGTCGGAGCCATACTCGAAGCAGTGAAGCTCAAGTACTACGAGTCCCATGGCAATCTGCTGGAGTTTCAAGCCTTCTTCAATGACATCGCATCCAATGATTTCAATACACTCATCCGATCTCGCTCGTGGGACAGCCACAGTGCCGGGATCCTTCCATGGCCGTCTCTTCCCCAAGGCGTCCCTTCATTTCGTTCACTGCTCTTACGCGCTTCACTGGTTATCTGAGTTGCCCAAAGAGATGATGAATGAAAACTCTCCTGCATGGAATATTGGGAAGATCACTTGTTTTGGGGCCAAGCGCGACGTTTCGGCTGCACTGTATCTGTTTTCTGCTATCTAGGGCAGATGAGATTGTTGTTGGTGGCTCTATGGCACTTGTCATTCTATTCCAGGAAGGCGGTTCAGATCTAAAGCCACTTTTTTTTGTGCTCTTCGGCCTCCTCAAAGCAGCTGTATCTGATATGGTCATCCATTTACGAAGGCCATGATCCATAAGCTCTACAATGTTAGTTTGGTGATGGGATCTGCTAAATAATAAATCTTGAAATCCCGCGCTCTGTAGCGGGATTTTGGGATAAGGGGACACAACCCTTTTGGATCAATTAAGAGTTGATTCTATGAAGAGTTAATATCACCCTTTAGGGTTTTATTAAGAGTTGATTGATGATCATTTATGGCTTCTATAAAAAATAATATTATTGAGTTATTTGAACAATCTAACTGGTCCTCGAATTGTAATGCGACACGACAGAGAGATTGAGCTTTGATGGCTGTATCTTTGGTCAAATAGATCATTGTTTAGGATTTTGACTTAGGATGGCTTTCTTCCGGTGACCGATTTCGGATCGCAGACTTGGGTTGCTCCGTGGGACTCAACATGGACATTGCCGTCGACACAGTAATTGAAGCAGTGAAAGCTCAAATCGGAGAGGAATCACGTAGAATATATGAATATAGAATAATATTATTGTGATTATCATTGATTAGGTGCACACTATTTATAAAATTACATCAGAGACAATAGGAGAGTACAATTCTATAATTTGAGTCTATCTCTAATTCAATCACTAGTTATCTTTATACCTACCAATGTCTTTATCTCTATCACTATCTTTATTTTTATCTCTATCATGCCCACTCAAGATGGAGCTCCGAGAAGAGAGTCCAATCTTGATTTTCAAAAAGAGGAAGCGTGTTCTCGGAAGTGGTTGGGAAGAGCAACGATTAAGAAGAACAGCGATATTGGAGGCGAACGGAATCGCATCGTCCAATGGAAGGGCGGAGGTGGGAGTGGACGGAATCACATCATCCGGTGTAAAAGCAACAGTTCAGGCGGACGAAATCGCATCGTCTAGAAAAAGAGCAGCGGCTGGGACAAACAAAATTGCATATTTCGATGAAGAAATGAGGAAGAGCAGCGGCATTGGTGGCGGCTGAAGCAGACGAAATTGCATCGTCTAAATGGGAAGATGAGGTTATGTAGCGAGGTTTTTTTTTAATATAAAAATAAAAAATATATTTTTCGCACATGTAAATTCGCACGTTGTGCGGGACAGGGCATAAGGGGGGTTGGGGAGAACTACGATCGACGCCGGCTGGCTGGGGGCAGTTATCACTGTGGCCGGAATGGTCAACAGCGGCAACGGCAAGGAGAGTGACGATGGTGGATGTGGTTGATCGGTGATGGTTGTCGGCGATGGAGGTGACAACATGCGATGGTAGCGGGACGACGAACCGTGACCAACGGTGGCAGCAACAGGGTGGTCAATGGTCAATAATGACGTGCCGCATTGGAATTTACAATGGGTTGTTAACCTGTCAAAGTTGTGTATTTTTAAAATTAAGTTTGTGAGTTGGTTATTTTGATAAATATTTCATTAAAATTAGGTATTTGATTAAAATATTTGTTATTAGTGAAGGATCTTGACGTGGTTGACCAAATGAACGAGTCATGAGGATGGACGTGTCTTTGTTTTAGAGGTAGGTGGCAAACGTGTTTAGCTGTTTCTCTACCTCTGCTACACGTTCAACCTAAGAGAGATACCTTGAGTTTTTTTTTGACTTTTTTAAATTTGGGTTTCGAGATACCCCGAGCTTGACACAAATTGTGGCCACCCCTATTCACGCCTCTAGTCTACTCAAATAAGGAACGAGTCGGAGTTTGTATTGTCTCATTTATTTCCTTTGTATAAATGGAAGGATAGACTAGTAATTCGCAAGAGGATTATGCATTTCGTTATGTTTTACAGGCTAGACTGGATGAAGATCAAGTAGATTCATTCAATTTGCCTGCCTACCTTCCAACTGCTGATGAATACGGGATGTTAGTTGAAGAAAATGGCAGTTTAAGTATGGAGATGATGCAGCCACTAACTATACCCAACATGGCCTTTGATGCTCGTACTTTGTCTTCTCTCATAAGAGCAATTACAGAGGTGATAATGAGCACGCAATTTGGGAGCGAAATAATCGATGAAATCTTTGACATACACCGCCAGAAAATTGAAGACTCTTCTCATCTCATTATACAAAGTATGGAAGTGAGCCAGGATCTTTTTGTTCCACTTAAGCGCAAGCCCAACTAAATATTTGGACAACTCTATTTTTATATTAACTGGCATAATGGTTTTCCTAGAGTGGAGCATCAACAAGGATTAATGTGAGATTTTCCTGCATGTTGTTTCTTAAATATTTATGAGAGCTTTGAGTTAAAACACAAGTAAAAACTATGCATAGGGCACTATAGGTTAAATAGTTTCCTTAGGTACGTATCATTCTGAAGCATCCATGTTTGATTAAGTTTTTCTACTTGCTTGAGGTGGATGACGCGCGTGAGAATAATGACTTCAAATTTGTAATGAAATCCCAAATTTCTAAAGCATGTATGGTGTTGAAACATCGGATTCCATGATGTATAGTCATGGTAGAAGAGGATTAAGGGGTGAGAAGAAGAAGCGTTGTGGAGAAGAGGAAGAGTGACAACTTTGGAGTAACGAGGAAGCAAATTAGGGGAATAGAATTGTCCAAACCCGCCCATTTAAGTTATATTTATAGATATCAAAAGTACTAATATTATAAGAATACCCTTCACCCTTGTAAGAGTGAATAAGAGACATAAATCATAGACTAATTATATCAGTGTCATCTTTATGAGATGACCCTTTACGTACCATCCTGCTACCATTAAGTGGGCATATGGGTCTTCTCCTTGGTCTGTGGACTTGAGCCCATCTTCCACACTCTTGGACGTGTGGACTTCATTGGTTGTGTGGCCATGGGCCCATCTTCCAACACCCTCCCCCAAGCTAGGGGTGAGAGAACATTATGAACACCCAGGTTGCTACAAATGGTGTATTGGATCTTCTCGTATAAAATAGCAGTCCATCATATCTTCCATCACTCTCCCTTCAAATTGGTGGTCTCTTCATCCTTTACCAAGAGATCCAGTTGGCGTAATATAAGAGAGAATAAAATCACTCCTAGTCGTAAGACATCTCTCCATACTCTTGTCAAATGGTCATAGTAAAAAATACCTTCTGCTTAATTTCTCAGCCAAAAAAGTAGTCTTACTGTGGGGGCACAGAGTCTACCCACTTTCTTAGGGTAGCTAAAAAAATACACTTCTTGGGTGAATAGTAGACTTGACTCACGCTGGATGTTGGGCACACTCCTATCCTCTGTAGGTAGTGGGTCTATAGACATTGCTCAAAAGTATATTAATAAATTCCTACATCACGGTGTCCCAACACAGGGCATCGACTCTCAAATGGTAGGAGTAAAACTGCCAATTATGGGGGTAAAGGGTAATCACCGGAAGATAATATTCAGGGGTCACCAAGTGCTTTCTTCTCCATCAGAATAACCAAGGCTGACAACAATCTGCAAGATAATTTTCAGCAAGTCCATCATTGAATAAGGAAGTTATGCACCAAGTAACAAGTTGTGTATAATCCAAGGTAATAATCTAGGGTAGTAATCAAGTCGGAGTCAAGGCGGCAGCAAATAGCAGATAGTAGATTGTAGATAGTAGCTTTGGCAGTGAGTGAGTGAGTCAAGCTAAGTAATAGATTGTCAATAATAAGTTGAACCAAGTGTTGTTTGATAATCAATAAAACAAACAATCTCAAATGTGTTCATCCTTCATACTTCTTCTATTCTCCTCCTCAACCTGGGAGATAAGGTCAATGTTCCCAACTTGAAGTCAATAGATATTTTGGAAGCTCAAACGCTAATCCACCTCTTGTATGATCAAGTAAAAGAAACTATTTGTGAAGAAACTGTAAAATTAATAAGGAAGATGAGGTTCGGGGTGTCAGCCTCGACGGGGTTCCGGGGACTGCCAGTAGGACCCGGCCCGACGGTATGCCCTTGTCATGATTGCATCACCCAAGTGTGAACGAAGGAAGCTTCATGAAGGTCATCTTCATAGCCTCCCAACATGATTAGGTAGCTGTCTGCCAGTCGCCATTGCGTGCAACAAACATTGCGTGCTGCAACACACTTATAAATAGAGGTGTTCTTCAGCGGCATTAGGCAATCCCCAGATCATAGCTCTTCCTTGCTATTCTGTTATAATTTCTTCTTGTATTTCTGTTCAGTCCAAAAGCCATTGAAGTTATTCTAAGAGAGTGTGGTGGGGTGAAACCATACTGTATTTCAAAAAGATCAGTGTTGGCTTTCTTCTTGATTGTTGTTTAGACGTTCCTGAGAAAATATTGTTGTGTTTTCTACAACCTTTATTTAGTGTCTTAGGTCCCACTTCAGCAAATCAATCTCATTCCTTGACTTGCCTTAAATATTTTAGGTAAGGTAATCACTAAGAAGGAACTTTTCGTTATTTTGGTTTGGCACCAACAACTAACCCAAAGAACCAGTCTTTGCTGCCTTATTTCCTTAAATATTTTTTTGGTAAATATTTATAGGCCTTACGTGGGATTAGCGGTGGCTTAGAACCGAGCTAGCTCCCGAGAAGCTCGAGCTCGGCTCGATTCGGTATACCCGATTCTCGATCCGAGTTCAAGATCCGGGATCGGCTTGTTTAAATTAACGAGTCGAGCTCGACCGAATCGAAGTTCGGGTCGAAAGCTCCTTAGCCGACTCATTAATTTAACGAGCGGTGCGGAATTCGAGGGATTAAGGGGAGTCGGGGACCGGTCACAACAAAAAACTATACTATTCCCTACTTAGGATATTGTAACCAGCAACACATTAAATTTATATGTCAACATCCTAATAGAAAGTCTATCTACCCCACAATAAAAACATGTTCATAAGTCTACCTAAACTAAGCTTGTTTTGTATGGACACTAATGATAAATGTGTTGCGTGTGCCATGTGGTTAATAAAATATCCAAAAAAAAACCCGGAAAGACTCACATGGTGGGAATCCCATCTTTAATAAAATATTGATAAAGCCATGTGGTGTCAATAACGCTCGCGGCGTCCATTTTAGGGTTTAGCTGATGACAGATAAGATAAAATAATGGAAGATTCCATGACAAGGATGTGCTTATTAATCACAAATTTTATAAAATTGATTACTGACTCAGTTCCACATTAAAAGAAAGGGAAATCAAGAGCTTTCGTCCTCCAGATGTCTCTAAAAATTTTCAGATATCTCAAGGTACTAAAAAAATCCGACCAGATCCGTAAATATTGTAGCTACGTTTATTGACGGTTGAGCGTCCAAGATTCGGAACCTTTTATATTTCTAAGTTTGAAAAGGGATAACTCAGCATGTCCCTGTTGAGCTTGTTGCCTTTTCAGAAATGAAACTCTAACCATGATCGAGAAGGCCATAGCCAAGGATTTGGACATGAAAGATTCTTCTACAAACCCAGGCGAGTCGTTTCGCATCGCTAACTTGGGCTGCTCCGCAGGTCCCAACACGTTCCTTCTCGTCGGAGCCATACTCGAAGCAGTGAAGCTCAAGTACTACGAGTCCCATGGCAATCTGCTGGAGTTTCAAGCCTTCTTCAATGACATCGCATCCAATGATTTCAATACACCCATCCGATCTCCCTTGTGGGACAGCCACCGTGCCGGGATCCTTCCATGGCCGTCTCTTCCCCAAGGCGTCCCTTCATTACGTTCACTGCCCAAAGAGATGATGAATAAAAACTCTCCTGCATGGAATAAGTGGAAGATCACTTGTTTTGGCGCCAAGCGCGACGTTTCGGCTGCACTGTATCTGTTTTCTGCTAGCTAGGGCAGATGAGATTGTTGTTGGTGGCTCTATGGCACTTATCATTCTATTCCAGGAAGGCAGTTCAGATCTAAAGCCACTTTTTTTTGTGCTCTTCGGCCTCCTCAAAGCAGCTGTATCTGATATGGTCATCCATTTACGAAGGTCATGATCCATAAGCTCTATAATGTTAGTTTGGTGATGGGATCTGCTAAATAATAAATCCCGCGCTCTATAGCGGGATTTTGGGATTTTTTTTATGGCTTCTATAAAAAATAATATTATGGAGTTATTTGAACAATCTAACTGGTCCTCCTTAAATTGTAATGCGACACGACACGACACGACAGAGAGATGGAGCTTTTTTGATGGCTGTATCTGTGGTCAAATAGATCATTGTTTAGGATTTTGAGCTAGGATGGCTTTCTTCCGGTGACCGATTTCGTATCGCAGACTTGGGTTGCTATGTGGGACTCCACACTGAAGCAGTGAAAACTCAAGTTGGAGGGGTAGAATATATGAATATAGAATAATATTATTGTGATTATCATTGATTAAGTATACACTATTTATAAAATTACAATAGAGACAATAGGAGAGTACAATTCTACAATTTGAGTATGTCTCTGATTCACTAGTTATCTTTATCTCTATCACTATCTTTATCTTTATCTCTATCATACCCATTCAAGATTGAGCTCCAAGAGAAGAGTCCAATCTTGATTTTCAAAAAGAGGAAGCGTGTTCTCGGATTTTATGTTATTTGTCAACTGCATGTATACTTGTTTGTTGAGTTGATGATACGTAAAAAAGTAATAACAAAGAGAGTGATCATTCACTGGTGGAATATTGATCCTAAATCACATAGTCCGATAACTTCGTTTGACATTTATTTTCAGAGAAGGTATTTCCTGCGAGAGAGGGTGCGTGAGGGTACGACAGTAAGAAACGACAAATACATTAAAAGATTAAAAAAAAAAAAAACTTGCGAGCATCAGACAGTTTTTGGAAGATCCCCGAGTTGCTAAGCTTTGCGCTTGAGAAGCACAAATAAGTCTTCAGTCAAGGCTGCACTTTGTGAGATGAACTCGGAATTCTCTTCAGCTATTTCAACGTATACCTCAAAGATTTCGTTGATTGCTTCGCTACCAAAGTATTGGCTCATGATCCCTTCCATGGGCGCTCGCACCATCAAGCTGCATTGCCTAGCGTCAAGTCTGGAATTAAACCCTTTCGTTGATGAAGTTAATGGCTGCATCTTCTCGATGCTGAAGGACCCATTTCTTTCGACCAGCTTTTGGATCTCCTGTGCAGAGGGAATGTAGAGGGGTAGATTGAAGGAGTTCACTTTCGCTTCATCTAATCGACCCTATACTAGCACAATACACAGTGAGCATATTTCCGCATTCCATGGCTCTGAAAAGCGTATATTTATCACACAATATAAACTAAGGTTGCGAATATACCTTGGCGGCCATGTCGTTTAGAGTCAAGTCCAAGATGCGAAAGAGTCTGGTAAACAGAGCTTGTTGGACGCTCACGGAACCTTTACTATATGGAACTGTAAGGGCCATCAGGCCACCGACAGCAACCTCCTCTGCTCTGGCTTGTAGGAAAATCGCCATATCCGTGGCAAATTGACCTGCATAAGCCTCCTCAACCTCACGTTTTGTACCATCGCTCATGATCCTTCCCTTATTCCATGCCGGAGATGTCTCATCCGTCAGCACGTTGGGTACCTGAGACAACCAGTGTATTGCATACGAGCAGTGGACGAAATGAAGGAACGACCTGGGAAAGAGACGGCCGTGAAAGGACCCAGGCACACCGGCGGCGAAATATCGCTGGCTTTTGGAGGGAAGAGAAATGAAAAGGGTATTAAAATCGTTGGACGTGTGGTCATTGAAAGAGACATGAAATTCCATAACGTTGGAGGAGCGACCGAGGCTGACCAGCTTGTGCTTCACACTATCGATGATGTTCTGCACAACGGTGAATGTGTTTGGTCCGACAGAGCACCCAAGGTCTGAAACATGGTAAGTCTTCAAGGAGGATAGCTGCTTCAGGCAGCTATGCTGATCTATGGCTTCGCTGATCAATTTTTTGGCTGCGTTGACACCCTCTCCCTATAGGAAATTTCGTGTATCAGTTACCAGAACCAAAAAAACCATACAGTTAAATGTTACAGCAGCGGTTTGAAGTCGAGTAGTAACAGATAATTTTAGCGACAAAGCAAGGCAGCTACTCACCTAAGACGAATTAGCAAATGAGGGAGATGATCGGGAGGTACCTGATAATGGGAGTTATGAGCGTAGCTGGCTGGTCCATCACCTCCATTCATGGGATACGATTCAAAAGCCTTAACATTATCAACATTGGTGGGAAGTGATTCTATCGAAATACCGTATGACTCCATTTCTTTTTCTCTCTTCTCTTCTCTCTCTCTCTAATCCTCTCCTTCTTTGCTTGAGTTATTCCCTAGACGAAATGGATATTTATAGATGCCGGCACACTAAGATCTCCGGCGGAAACTACTGGTTAGAAACGGTCCTCGTGGAAAAACCGTAGTAATATAATATGAACAGCTACTTAGTAAATGTAAGGATTAAACAAAAACTTTTAAACTCCGGAAACTTCAAACTATTAAAGTCATCGGTGGATAAAGTCCCACGTCTTTGAAATAGAGTTACTAACAGGAAAGTCATCGTAATCCTGAAGCCATCCAGAAATTTCTCTCGCATCATCTTATAGCCTAAGATGCTTACTTAAACAGGAAATCCGTCATTTTGTAAGCCTAAGATGCTTACAAAACAAGTGAGCTGTCTCAGGTATAACATCAAATAACGTTCCTTCTGCTTCAGTTTCATGCCAAAATGTAGCTGAAAAAACCCGTGTCTTGAAGATTACGTGTTAGTTGATGTGTTCACCGATCAAAATTGGCGATTTTTTTAAAAATAAGTTAAAAATTTTATTATTTGTCTAATTATGTTTAAAAAGTTGGATAATATCCTAAAAGTCCCAAGAAAAAATCTTATAATATGGATGAGATCATCCCATTGACAAATGAACACGATGAAACTTACTGATAGAAATTTTTAATTTGAAACTTCCGTGTTTCTGACTTTTGTTTTTGACCTAACAAAGCTGTCGGCATATGGTGACTGAATAACTCATCAGCTCGAACGAGGAAAACCAAAATGACAAACAATTTTTAAATGGAAACCCTAATTAACAACAGTAAATCAACCCAATTGGCAAAAGGCCCGGGGCGCGACCAGTTCTAACTGTTTACAAGGTCAGTCCACGCGTGGCCGGCTCTTGGCTAATCTAAACATAATTACATATAATTTATTTGCGTTAGTATGAGAGCCCGTGTGAATGAACAGCATCGATTGATATTTTACGTCGAGCCGTCAGAGTATCTCGGGGTAGTTTTTACAGTTAGCCAACTGTTCAGATCATAAATGAAGACTTCACTCTATTGATTTGCAGGTTCGGTTCCTTACCGGAGCTGATGATGATGGTGCCTTGTATCTCTCGATGATTTCTTCCACTGCTTCACTATCAAAGTTTTGGGATAACCTTCCATGGCTGCCCGCACTATAAAGCTGCACTTCGAAGCGTCAAGTCTGGAACTAAAGCACACCAACTTTGACCCTGCGATGGATTATCCATCACATGTATGAAGTTCTCCGAATTCTGGACCAACCACTTACCAGATATTAATGGTAATGACTTTGATTTCAAAGAACCAGTATACTTGTATGTCAAATTATAGTATAAATCGTATAGACTTTTTTTTTTTATCTTTTAAATCGAAAGCATCAAATGATTAAAAAAAATACTTTTTAAAATTATTATTAAAATAAATTATGATTTTTATTGTGTTTATGCCTTTGTAGCACAATTGAAATCCTCTCTTAACTTATTCATCCGCCATTAAAGCCTATCAAACAGATTTTTTTTTTTTCCAAATCAAATATTTTTTTATTTTAATACACTACTGAGATATATATATGAATTATGTCTGCATCTGGACATATGGATTTAATCGAACTTATATCTCTAGTTTTATTGCACTGTTTTCTTCGTGAATTTGATTGGATAAAATCGCCCCTTGAATGAATTTGTTTGCAAGCCTGTAATGAGTTGTCTGTAAATTGATTAACGTGATTGTAGGAAACGGATTGTTTCCTTGATCCTGTAATTTTATTCCATGATTTTAGGATCTAAATTAATCCTAAAATCAGCATGTAATATATTATAAATTGCCTCATAAACGGAGAAGAATACATCATCGAAAATCATTCTTTGAATCTCTGTTATTGTTTTTGGTTTCTCTATTTCACAAGGTATCAGAGCAGGAGAATTATCCTCTCTTTTCCGTCGCCGAAAGTCGAAGCTAATTGCTCCCATAGTCGCCGAAGGAGGAAGCCGAAAAAAAAAAATCATCGTGGAGTTGCAGAACTCTGTTTTTTTTTTGCAACTCCGTATTCCGACTGTCCTGTAGCCAAAAGAACGTCGTCGATGACCGACGACGATCACCGAAGACCGAAGACGACCGCCGATGACTGAACCACCTGCCCGTTATTGCCGCCGATCACCGCTGCCGACGGAAGCTGACTTGCAGAACTCTGTTCTCTTTCTGTAACGACGTTCTCTTTCTGCGACGACGGTCCTGTAGCCGAAACCACATTGCCGACGAGTGCTGACGATCGTCGACGATGGCACCACCACCCCGTTGTTGCTGCCAACCACCGTCGTTGCCGAAGGAAGCCGAAGCTCCGTTGCCGCTGCCGAAGAAGAAAGGTGAAATTTTTTTTTTGAAACTTTGGAACTACTGTTCCTTTATTTTTTTTGCCGATCGAACCGACCCAGACCGGTGGGTCAACCGAATCGGGCCGAACCGGACCAGAATCGAACCCGATCGGCACCGGACTATAACTGGACCAGACCAACACTGGACCGGACCAGAATTGAACAGGACCATATCACACTGAACCGGACCATATCGAACCGAATCGGACCGAATTAGACAAAGACCAGACCAAATTTCCAGATCGATGGCCACCACTACAGGCGCATCCACCGAACTTATCCCATCACCACAGATTATAGTCCACCAAGACAATTCTGCATTTGCAACTGGAATCATCCTCGATGAGACCAATTATTCATTATGGTCCCAATTGATGGAGATGCGAATTGGCGCACGCAACAAAGCTGGATACCTCACTGGTTAAACAAAAAAACCAAGGCTTGAATTTGATCGGATAACATCGCCCCTTGAATGAATTGTGATAATCAAGGTTGCGGATTTAAACTCTAAAAGTCCATTTTGCATAATTAAATCACAAAATCAATCCACAAGAAGGGCCATCCTAGAAAATGATGATGGTTCATGAAAGCTTCCTTCAATTCCATCGACAACATTTTTGGCTGTTGTTAGCTGCTTTAAAATTATAATGGGGTATGGAAAGTCTTTGTGAAACAGAGAAACTGAAAACAATAAAAAAAATTCAGAGAATGATTTTAGGATGATGATTCTTCTCCGTTTAGGAGGCAATTTATAATACATTACATGTTGATTTTAGGATGGGTTGCAAATGGCATAGGACTTCCAATCCCGTTATGGGTTTTGGAACAAACGGGTCGTGGTTCGATTATACTTTTTAAAAGCCCACTCCCAAATTCACCCATGTCCACCCTTACTCCTGTTGGAATTATGGTTTCAAATATATTATTTATAAAATAAAATTACCATGATTCATATGGCATGGAGCCCACTTCTAGATGCTTTGTCATTGGATGTTCAGTATAGGGAATAATGGCCAGCACATCCCCCTGTAGAGGTAGATTAAATGGGTGCATTGACTTAGTGGACACATCCCTTGGGAATAAGGAGATGTGTCTCTCTTGAGGGGATGTATCTCTCCTGAGAGGATGTATCTCTTCTAAGAGGATGTGTCCTTATGAATAGTCATTAGTGCCACACCCTTTGAAAATCTATAAATTCCTCCATGGTCTTACAAGTGAGGCTAAGGCTATTTGCACACCCAGTCTGGCTGAACGGGAGCAAGCTTATCACTTGTAAATGAATTATAAAAGTTTATCTTGTGCACTTCAAGTTCTATTAATATTCTTCAAGATGAAAGGTATGCTCTCTTTATTCTTTTTATTTCAATTCTATGATATATGTATAGTTTTCATGATATTGGAATTATGGAGGATTTAATATATATTTTCTATGATTTTTATATTATTATTAGACATCAAGTCTAACAAATACAAGTGATTAATGCCTCTGCTGGTATCATAGAGATAGATTATAGGTTTCTATATTTTTCCATAATTTTTTTGGATTTTTTGGCTATTTATTTGTGAATAGAAATAAGCCTAGTTTAGGCTTATTGGGTTCTGGCGCTGCAAGCGTGCGTGTTGCTGCGCGGGCTACTGTGCGCGAGCTGTTGTGCGGGCTGCTGTCCACAGGCCTGCTGGTGAAGGCTTGTGCGGTCCGTGTAGGTAATGACCCAAAACCATGAACCAAACGGGTTTTTACTAATATAATGAACCAGAATGTGTTTTAAGGGTTTATTTTTACCCAGAATTGTATTTTGATAAGGATTTTCATGTTATTTGGCTATTTGAAGTATTTATAATTAGTATTATTGCATGCCTTGTTATATATTTATGTATTTGTATGTGAAAATTAACTTAATTATATAATTTGAAAAATCCCCAAAGGGTAATGCATTTTGTATAGATTAAATTAATTTTATGTGTGTTTATTTTGAGTATAATTTGTTTTATGAGTTATACTAATTTTATTATATGATTAGCAAAATCCCCAAAGGGTAATGCGAATTGTATAATTAGATTAGTATGTTGTAAATTAATTCATATGAATCCCCAAAGGGTAAGTATGAATTAATTTATTTGTTTGTTTGTTGGTTTGTGATTGTTGGTTGTTTATCATGTGTGGAATGATTTGCCTAATAACTCTCATGAATCCCCAAAGGGTAAATGGGAGTACTAGATGGCTGAAATGATTATATAATTATGTATGTTCTTCCAAACATTGAAATATTTTCTGGATGACAGGAATATCCAGTAGTGGGCATGACACTTACGAGGAAGCACTCTTTGATGTGGATTCCGACAAGTGGAAGTCGGCAATGGAAGAAGAGATGGACTCTATGTATAAAAATGAAGTTTGGAAACTTGTTGATCCTCCTACATCGATTAAGCCCATTATGTGCAAGTGGATTTTTAAAAGGAAGATAAATGTTGAAGGTAAATTTGAAAGATTCAAAGCTCGTCTTGTTGCCAAGGGTTTTACTCAACAATACAGAATTGATTATGATGAAACATTCTCTCCTGTTGCAAGAATACAGTCTATTCGAGCTCTCCTGGCTTTGGTAGCATATTATGACTATGAGTTGTTCCAAATGGATGTTAAAACCGCTTTTCTAAATGGAAATTTGGATGAGAAGATTTATATGGAACAACCACGTGGATTTGTTAGATCTGGAACTGAAGCAAAAGTGTGTAAGTTGGACAAGTCTATTTACGGTTTGAAACAAGCCTCCAAATTATGGAATATCAAGTTCAATAAAGTAATTACAGCGTATGGTTTTACTCAGAATCCAGAAGATCACTGTGTTTATATAAAAACAGTGGGAGATCACATTGCTTTTCTTACTTTATACGTAGATGATATTTTATTAGCCGGGAATGATATTCAGTTACTCCAAGGTATAAAGATATGGTTGTTTCAGACATTTGAGATGAAAGACCTTGGGGAAGCTTCTTATATTCTTGGCATTAAAATTCTACGGGATAGATCTTTACGAAAATTGAGTTTGTCTCAAGAGAAGTATATCAACACTCTTCTGGATCGATTTCACATGTCTAACTGTATACAAGGTAAAGTACCTTATGATAGCACTAAAAAGATGAGCCATGTGGATTGTCCTTCTCGCCTCAAAGATAAGTTGGACGAATCTAAGTATCCATACGCTTCTGCTATAGGGAGTTTTATGTATGCTCTTATATGTACAAGACCTGATCTTGCTTATGCTGTTGGGATTCTTAGCCGGTTTCAGGCTAATCCAGGTTTCACTCACTGGGAAGGGTAAAATGGGTAATGCGCTATCTAAAAAGAACAAAGTCATATGCTTTGACTTATCAAGCGGACAAGTTGGAATTGGTTGGTTATTTCGACTCAGATTATCAAGGATGTGTTGATACCCGAAAGTGTACTTCTGGTTTTATCTTTATGTTTGGCGGAGGTGCCATTTCTTGGAAAAACAAGAAGCAAGACTGTGTCTCCCAATCAACCATGGAGGCAGAATATGTGGCTATGAACTTAGCTACAAGGGAGGTTGTCTATCTTCGCAAATTCTTGTGAAGTCTTCTAGTGGTAGACTGTGTGGAGCGACCTATTCATCTCTTTTGTGATAATGAATCTGCTATTGCTATCACGAAAGATCCGAAGTGTCACTCCAAGGCTAAACATATCGAAGGGAAATACCACTACATACGAGACATGCTGAGGAAGGAGGAAGTTGTTATTTATAAGATACCTTCCTCGGATAACTTAGCTGATCCACTTACCAAGTGTCTTCCCGTGACCAGTTTCACTTTCCATGTGGGGAACATGGGTTTGATTTGTTTATAATTGATGAGACCAAGTGGGAGAACATTGTTTTGTATGCATTGTGGTCTTAATGATTTGTAATACTATGTATGTCATGACATTATAATTTATATTCCATGGAATGATTTTGACAAAATGCATATGCTTTTGTGTGATAATATGAGTACTCAGTGTATGCCATGAGATTCAGCTTCCCTATTAGGTATGCACTTGTATGTGTATATATGAGGGTCTCAATAGGGAATGACGGTTGAGTCTCTAAATTGTCCAGGCCAATGGGACTGCATAGGCACAGTTTCCTTTACGGCTAATACTCATGCTGGTATAGAGCTTTACCCTGAGCTCCTCAGGTACTGAGTATGCTATGGACGGTGAAATGCCTTGATGTCCAGCTTTTCTATTAGGTATATACTTGTATGTATATACGGAAGGGTCTCAATAGGAAGGTAGGGTTGGATGTCTAAATTATTCAGGCCTATGGTACTGATTAGGCACAGTTACCTTAGTGGCTAATACTTGAACTGGTACAGAGTTTTACCTTGAGTTCAGGTCCGAGTATGCTATGAATGGAGACCGCTGAATTGGAAAATTTGACAAGTATGAATTTGGTTTATTCCCCAGCCTTGGATATCTAAGATATATATTGTGTAGGCCCGGGTTAACTACACATGTATATTAAAGTGTTTAAGGTAATGCATATGGTCATGGTATGATTTTATGTGTCAAGATTGATTTTTTATGTTTTTTCGAAAATCGGAATTTAAAATGGATTTGATACCAAGTGGGAGTTTGTTGGAATTATGGTTTCAAATATATTGTTTATAAAATAAAATTACCATGATTCATATGGCGTGGGGCCCACTTCTAGATGCTTTATCATTGGATGTTCAGTACAGGGAATAATGGCCAGCATATCCCCCTGTAGAGGTAGATTAAATGGGTGCATTGACTTAGTGGACACATCCCTTGGGAAAAAGGAGATGTGTCTCTCTTGAGGGGATGTATCTCTCCTGAGATGATGTATCTCTTCTAAGAGGATGTGTCCTTATGAATAGTCATTAGTGCCACACCCTTTGAAAATCTATAAATTCCTCCATGGTCTTACAAGTGAGACTAAGGCTATTTGCACACCTAGTCTGGCTGAACGGGAGCAAGCTTATCACTTGTAAACGAATTATAAAAGTTTATCTTGTGCACTTCCAGTTCTATTTATATTCTTCAAGATGAAAGGTAAGCTCTCTTTATTCTTTTTATTTCAATTCTATGATATATGTATGGTTTTCATGATAATGGAATTATAGAGGATTTAATATCTATTTTCTATGATGTTTATATTATTATTAGACATCAAGTCTAACAACTCCGTCAAATCTTAAACTTAATTGTAAGTTGAGGAAGGGTAATACAGTTAATTGTAAGTTGAGGAAGGGATATAAAAATTATTTCTATTTTATAGTGTAACCACAAACTAAAACATAGTAACAACAAAATTCCAAGCATCGAACAGGTTCGGAAGTGTTCCAGTTGTCAAGCTTTGCGCTTAAGGAGCACAAATAGGTCTTCAGTCAACGCTGCGCTTTGTGCAACGAAGTCTGAATTCACTTCAGCGATTTCGACGTATTTCTCAAAGATTTCATCAATGGTTTCACTACCAAAGTATTGGCTCATTATTCCTTCCATGGGTGCCCGCACTATCATGCTGCATTGCCGAGCGTCAAGTCTGGAGCTAAATCCCTTCGCAGCAGAAGTCAATGGCTGTATCTTCTCGATGGTGAAGGACCCGTTTCTTTCCACCAGCTTTTGGATCTCCTGCATACTGGGAATGTAGATGGGTAGGTTGAAGGAGTTCACTTTCACTTCATCCAATCGACCCTGAAAAATGGCAGCAATTCAGTGAGTATGATATATCTTAAGATCGATTTGAAACGAAGATTTATAAACTAGGCAATTGGAAATTAGTCGTAGGGAAAGATTTATCCACCTTGTCGGCCATGTCGTTTAGAGCTAGCTCCAAGATGTGGAAGAGCCTGTAAAAGAGAGCCTGTTCGACGTAAACAGGACCTTTAGTATACGGAAGGGTAAGTGCCATCAACCCACCAACGGCAACCTCCTCTGCTCTGGCTTGCAGGAAAACTTCCATGTCCTTGGCAAACTGAGCTGAATATGCCTCCTCTACCTCTGGTTTAGCCCCTATGCTAAACACCTTCCCCTTATTCCATGCCGGAGAGGTCTCATCCTTCACTTCGTAGGGCACCTGTGAGAGCCAATGAACCGCATACGAGGAGTGGACAAAATGAAGAGACGCCTTGGGGAAGAGACGGCCATGAAAAGACCCAGGCACTCCAGCTGCGAAATATCGTCGGCCTTTGGAAGGAAGAGAAGCAAACAGGGTGTTGAAATCGTTGGACACGTGGTCGTTGAAAGACACTTGGAAATCCAGGACATTAGAAGAGGAACCAAGGCCAAGCAGCTTGTGCTCCACGGCCCCGATGATGTTCTGGACGACGGAGAAGGTGTTGGGTCCGACGGAGCAGCCAAGGTCCGCGATGTGATACGTCTCGACAGAGGAGAAGTGTTCCAGGCTAACATTACTTGAGATGGCTTCGCTGATCAATTGCTTCGAAACGTTCACTCCCTCTCCCTACAGCACCAAAATCACAACATAAGTCACTTTGCAAGACGACCGAGAGGAAGGAAGTTAAGGAGTGAAAGGATATGTACCTGATAGTGAGAGTTGTGAGAATAGCTGGTTGGGCCATCACCTCCGTTCATGGGATACGACTCAACGGGCTTGGTCCTAGCTCCGTCCGCCGAAACATCTTCACAACGGTTCATGTAGCAGCTGTTCTTCGCAACAGAAGCCATTTGATCTTTCACTCTCTCTCTCTCTCTCTCTCAGACCTGATTGTATCTAATGAATCTCTGCTTGAGTTGTTCATCAATTAAGACCGATGGAGTGGTATTTATACAAGTTCGATGATGAGGCTGTAGCGTCTTAGCTTCCACAATATGGATGCCCATTCAGTCCACTTGAGCGGACGAATTACATTCAGCATACCAAGTTTGACTAGCGTGGATCAGTCCAAATTCCAGATTAAAAACTTGTATGCCTCTGTTAAAGAATCATTGAAAAGTAAATATTTCAAATAGCATTCTATTTGAATAAAGAGAAGATTAATTGTTCCGTCCTATCTCAACCTCTTCGATATCAGGCTGATCGTTACGTGTTGGTGTTTTTTACTACTTGATTTGGTCTGCTGACAAATGAAAGCCAAGGCGGACGGGGTCTACACTCTCAAGTAATCAATGGTGATGGCTGGTGAAATCAATTTTATCAGGTCAGTCTGCATTCATTGACCCTTGAACCGCGACTAAGGAAAGATAGGCCACTCACTCGGGGTTGCTGCTATAATAAGGTTATTAAAAGAAACGTGAAATACAATTGAACTAAACGATAAAAAAATACGAAATGAATTAAACAACAAATCATAAACGTTACATTCTGCATACCGACATTGACCAACATGATCACTACATGCTCAAAGTCGCCCCTTCCATGCCTTCATAATAGCCAGGCCACTGGAGTTTAAACTTTAAAAGCCGAACGGACAAATTAATTCTCAACAGTCGTGTGGGAACTGAAAGGGGGTCTGGGTTCAAGTAAACGAAATACGATGGTCAGTGGAAGGCGACTTCCTTCCCTTCCCTTCAATCAAATAGTTGAGCAGTCCTAATGAAGTAACTTTTCTGCTACCTTAGATACACTAATGGGTCAAGAACGATGAGACACTTCATGACTTCCAGACAAGAAAATCGTTTTCAAAGAATATAAAAACACGCAAAAATTAGGTAAAACCAAAGATCATTGCACAGTTATATTAGTGTGGTCAAACAAATGGACTTGCTTAAATAAGTTACCCAGTTGATTAGGTGAATGAGATGGTTAACCCCAAATTTTTTACAAATAGTACAAAGTATTTTTTTAAATATAAAAAAATTATAAATTATACAAAATAATAAAAAATTATAAACCATTAGTCTGGGGGGGTTGGCTTTGGGTCTATAGATGTTGAAAGAACCATTGCATCTTCATCTTCAAGTTCTTCATTTTACGATCCTACTCATTATGACAATCAAACTCCTTTATACATGTAAACGACTGAGACGAAGATGATAGCGCCATCCTCGGTAGAGGCGGATGAGACAAACCTAACCCCTTAACGTAGCCAGACCTAAATTCATAAACCTAACACACAATGGCACTCTCATGAACCAGCTCACACCCCTCTTATGCCTTTCATACCAATCGTTGTATCTCATCTTGCAAAAACAACATAAGTTAGTTATAACTATCTTTGCTTAAATAAAATATATTTCTATAAGAAAGTTACACTTGCATTTTGATCTTCAGATCTATCAGTCTACCCATACTCAGGAGTGACGAGTAATCTAAAATTGCTCAATATCATAACAAGTTGTGGCCTACACATTTAGAAGGACATGCACATGTAAATATATTACATTAGTTAAATACTTACCATCTCCAATCTAAATCATATAAAAGGCATCAACCCCATAGTATGTCAAACTTTTTGTTTACTAACATTCTCGACATTTGCAAAGGAATGTCTCTATAAATGGAAATTAGATATTACTATTCATTTCAACACCAAACTTCTCCGATAACTCCAATATTATAAAACTTAACAGGAAAAACTAAAAGGAAGATTTGATCGAGTAATTTGTAGGACCTCGATATAAGAATAAAAACAAGCTATTTGATTATCAAGGTAGACTTTGAACTTTTCCACCTTCACCTCCATATGATCCCTGAGAACATTGCCCACCCATTGACCGGAAAGTGAACTATAGGGTCTCGATGCCCCAACACCACAAACCACATAGGTAATGAGACCTCAGGGCAGTAAAATTCTTTTGTAAAATCGAAGAGTCTTCTCATCTCATTACACAAAGTATGGAAGTGAGCCAGGATATATTTGTACTTTTTACGCGCAAACCCAAGTAAAATTTTTGGACAATCCATATTTCATATTTACCGATGGTGTAATGGTTTCCCTAATGTGGAGTCTCAATAAGGATAAATGGTTTCCTTTACTATTCATGAGAGCCTTTTAGTCATTTTCGTCTCTCGACGCGGAAGGAGAAGCAGTCAATGGGCGTGCTTACGTGAGAATACAATGTTGATGCCTCACATACAGCTTGGCTTGCAATAAGAGCTTTCGAAAAGGATATATAGCCTATCAATGTTTTCGTTGATAGACAAGATACTTTAATGGAAGATTCCGTGACAGCGATGTGCTTATTAATCACAAATTTTATAAAATTGATTACTGAACAGAGATGCACCAGTCTCGAGATCTCCAATTCATGGGAATTTCCTCCGACCTTTTTTATTTTTAAGTTTGAAGGGTCCTTGGAAAATTTACAGATGGAAGACCTTGTGGTGTTTTCAGAAATGAAGGCTGCAGAAAAAGAAGACAGAGTTGCACGGCAAGAGACGAGGTCATGTTCGATGAATGGAGGCGATGGTCCAAACAGTTATGCCCGAAACTCTACCTATCAGGTAAGTTCCTCTCTTCCCAGTTCAGCTTTACTGCTGATGAGGCGATGATTCTATGGTTGCTTTTGTTGCTTCACGTTGTGGGATCATCAGGCTGATTATAGGTTGCAAAATGGCCTTCAATAATATCTTATGGTGTGACAGAGAAGTGGATCAACAACAGCTCTAACCATGATCAAGGAGGTCATAGCCAAGGATTTGAACATGAAAGATTCTCCTACAAATCCAGGCGAGCCGTTTTGCATCGCCGAGTTGGGCCGCTCCGCAGGTCCCAACACGTTCCTTCTCGTCGGAACCATAATCGAAGCAGTGAAGCTCAAGTACTATGAGTCCCATGGCAATTTGCCGGAGTTTCAAGCCTTCTTCAATGACATCGCATCCAATGATTTCAATACACTCATCCGATCTCCCTTGTGGGATAGCCACCTGAATTTTGCAGCCACCGTGCCGGGATCCTTCCATGGCCGTCTCTTCCCCAAGGCCTCCCTTCATTTCGTCCACTGCTCTTACGCGCTTCACTGGTTGTCTGAGTTGCCCAAAGAGGTGATGAATGAAAACTCTCCTGCGTGGAATAAGGGGAAGATCACTTGTTTTGGGGCCAAGCGCGAGGTTTCGGCTGCATTTCTTGGCCAGTTTGCCGTGGTCCTGAACTGTTTTCTGCTAGCTAGGGCAGATGAGATTTTTGGTGGTGGCTCTATGGCACTTGTCATTCCATTCCTGGAAGGCAGATCTAAAGCCACTCTTTTTTTGTGCTATTCGGCCTCCTCGAAGCAGCTTTATCTGATATGGTCATCCAGGTACGAATGCCCATAATCCGTAAGATTCATAATGTTAATTTGGTGATGGGATCTGCTGAGTAATAAATCTGGAAATCCCGCGCTCTGTTGCCGGATTTTGAGATTCTGGGACAGGGCAGAAAAAAAAACCATTTGGGTTTAGGGTCAGGGAAGGGTTCCCCAAACCCGACCCACACGGAAGACGCAGGCTAGGGTAGGGCAGGGACCAGTTGGGGTTAAGTCTAGTTTACTAGGACAGGACGAAGATGGGTTACAGAGATGGTGATTGGGTCGGGGTCGGGGTCGGGTTTGAGCTTTTGGAGTTTTTTTCGACTTTTTTAAATTTGGGTTTCGAGATACCCCGAGCTTGACACAGATTGTGGCCACCCCTATTCATGCCTCTAGTCCACTCAAATAAGGAATGAGTCGGAGTTTGTATTGTCTCATTTATTTTCTTGGTATAAATGGAAGGATAGAGTAGTAATTCGCAAGAGGATTATGCATTTCGTTATGTTTTACAGGCTAGACTGGATGAAGATCAAGTAGATTCATTCAATTTGCCTGCCTACCTTCCAACTGCTGATGAATTCGGGATGTTAGTTGAAGAAAATGGCAGTTTCAGTATGGAGATGATGCAGCCACTAACTATACCCAACATGGCCTTTGATGCTCGTGTTTTGTCTGCTCTCATAAGAGCAATTACAGAGGTGATAATGAGCACGCAATTTGGGAGTGAAATAATCGATGAAATCTTTGACATACACCGCCAGAAAATTGAAGAGTCTTCTCATCTCATTATACAAAGTATGGAAGTGAGCCAGTATCTTTTTGTTCTACTTAAGCGCAAGCCCAACTAAATCTTTGGACAACTCTATTTTAATATTAACTGGCATAATGGTTTTCCTAGAATGGAGCATCAACAAGGATTAATGTGAGATCTTCCTGCATGTTGTTTCTTAAATATTTATGAGAGCTTTGAGTTAAAACACAAGTAAAAACTATGCATAGGGCACTATAGGTTAATAGTTTCCTTAGGTACGTATCATTCTAAAGCATCCATGTTTGATTAAGTTTTTCTACTTGCTTGAGGTGGATGAGGCGCGTGAGAATAATGACTTCGAATTTGTAATGAAATCCCAAATTTCTAAAGCATGTATGGTGTTGAAACATCGGATTCCATGATGTATAGTCATGGTAGAAGAGGATTAAGGGGTGAGAAGAAGAAGCGTTGTGGAGAAGAGGAAGAGTGACAAATTTGGAGTAACGAGGAGGAAAATTAGGATAATAGACTTGTCCAAACCTGCCCATTTAAATTATATTTATAGATATCCAAAGTACTAATATTATAAGAATACCCTTCACCCTATTAAAAGTGAATAAGAGACATAAATCATAGACTAATTATATCAGTGTCATCTTTATGAGATGACCCTTTACGTACCATCCTGCCACCACTATGTGGGCATATAGGTCTTCTCCTTGGTCTGTGGGCTTGAGCCCATCTTCCACACTCTTGGACGTGTGGACTTCATTGTTTGTGTGGCCTTGGGCCCATCTTCCAACACCCTCCCCCAAGCTAGGGGTGAGAGAACATCATGAACGCCCAGGTTGCTACAAATGGTGTATTGGATATTCTCGTATAAAATAGCAGTCCATCATATCTTCCATCACTCTCCCTTCAAATTGGTGGTCTCTTTGTTCTTTACCAAGAGATCTAGTTGGCATAATATAAGAGAGAATAAAATCACTCCTAGTCGTAAGACATCTCTCCATACTCCTGTCAAATGGTCATAGTAAAAAATACTTTCTGCTCAATTTCTCAGCCAAAAAAATAGCCCTACTGTGGGGGCACAAAGTCTACCTACTTTCTTAGGGTAGCTAAAAAAATACACTTCTTGGGTGAATAGTAAACTTGACTCACGCTGGATGTTGGGCACACTCCTATCCTCTGTAGGTAGTGGGTCTATAGGCATTGCTCAAAAGTATATTAATAAGTTCCTAAATCATGGTGTCCCAACACAGGGCACCGACTCTCAAATGGTAGGAGTAAAACTGCCAATTATGGGGGTAAAGGGTAATTACCGGAAGATAATATTCAGGGGTCTCCAAGTGCTTTCTTCTCCATCAGAATAACTAAGGCTGACAACAATCAACAAGATAATTTTCAGCAAGTCCATCGTTGAATAAGGAAGTTATGCACCAAGTAACAAGTTGTGTATAATCCAAGGTAATATTAATCTAGGGTAGTAATCAAGTCGGAGTCAAGGCGGTAGCAAATAGCAGATAGTAGATAGTAGATAGTAGCTTTGGCAGTGAGTGAGTGAGTCAAGCTAAGTAATAGATTGTCAATAATAAGTTGAACCAAGTGTTGTTTGATACTCAATAAATCAAACAATCTCAAATGTGTTCATCCTTCATGCTTCTTCTATTCTCTCCCTCAACCTGGGAGATAAGGTTAATGTTCCCAACTTGAAGTCAACGGATATTTTGGAAGTTCAAGTGCTAATCCACCTCTTGTATGATCAAGTAAAAGAAACTATTTGTGAAGAAACTGTAAAATTAATAAGGAAGATGAGGTTTGGGGCGTCAGCCCCGACGGGGTTCCGGGGACTGTCGGTAGGACCCGGCCTGACAGTATGTCCTTGTCATGATTGCATCACCCAAGTGTGAACGAAGGAAGCTTCATGAAGGTCATCTTCATAGCCTCCCAACATGATTAGGTAGCTGTCTGCCAGTCGCCATTGCGTGCAACAAACATTGCGTGCTGCAACACACTTATAAATAGAGGTGTTCTTCAGCAGCATTAGGCAATCCCCAGATCATAGCTCTTCCTTGCTATTCTGTTATAATTTCTTCTTGTATTTCTGTTCAGTCCAAAAGCCATTGAAGTTATTCTAAGAGAGTGTGGTGGGGTGAAACCATACTGTATTTCAAAAAGATCAGTGTTGGCTTTCTTCTTGATTGTTGTTTAGACGTTCCTGAGAAAATATTGTTGTGTTTTCTACAACCTTTATTTAGTGTCTTAGGTCCCACTTCAGCAAATCAATCTCATTCCTTGACTTGCCTTAAATATTTTAGGTAAGGTAATCACTAAGAAGGAACTTTTCGTTATTTTGGTTTGGCACCAACAACTAACCCAAAGAACCAGTCTTTGCTGCCTTATTTCCTTAAATATTTTTTTGGTAAATATTTATAGGCCTTACGTGGGATTAGGGGTGGCTTAGAACCGAGCCAGCTCCCGAGAAGCTCGAGCTCGGCTCGATTCGGTATACATGGAATTCGAGTGACATGGAATTCGAGGGAGTAAGGGGAGTCGGGGACCGGTCACAGCAAAAAACTATATTATTCCCTACTTAGGATATTGTAACCAGCAACATTAAATTTATATGTCAACATCCTAATAGAAAGTCTATCTACCCCACAATAAAAACATGTTCATAAGTCTACCTAACCTAAGCTTGTTTTGTATGAACAGTAATGATAAATGTGTTGCGTGTGCCATGTGGTTAATAAAATATCCAGAAAAAACCCGGAAAGACTCGCATGGTGGGAATCCCGTCTTTCATGAACCGAATAAAATATTGATAAAGCCATGTGGTGTCAATAACGCTCGCGGCGTCCATTTTAGGGTTTAGCTGATGACAGATAATATAAAATAATGGAAGATTCCATGACAAGGATGTGCTTATTAATCACAAATTTTATAAAATTGATTACTGACTCAGTTCCCCCATTAAAAGAAAGGGAAATCAAGAGCTTTCGTCCTCCAGATGTCTCTAAAAATTTTCAGATATTTCAAGGTACTAAAAAAATCCGACCAGATCCGTAAATATTGTAGTGCTTTAGCTACGTTTATTGACGGTTGAGCGTCCAAGATTCGGAACCTTTTATATTTCTAAGTTTGAAAAGGGGTAACTCAGCATGTCCCCGTTGAGCTTCTTGCCTTTTCAGAAATGAAGCTCTAACCATGATCGAGGAGGCCATAGCCAAGGATTTGGACATGAAAGATTCTTCTACAAACCCAGGCGAGCCGTTTCGCATCGCTAACTTGGGCTGCTCCGCAGGTCCCAATACGTTCCTTCTCGTCGGAGCCATACTCGAAGCAGTGAAGCTCAAGTACTACGAGTCCCATGGCAATCTGCTGGAGTTTCAAGCCTTCTTCAATGACATCGCATCCAATGATTTCAATACACTCATCCGACCTCCCTTGTGGAGCTTTGATGGCTTTATCTGTGGTCAAATAGATCATTGTTAAGGATTTTGACCAACGATGACTTTCTTCCGGTGACCCATTTTGGATCGCAGACTTGGGTTGCTCTGCGGGACTCAACACGGTCAATACCGTCGACACCGTAATTGAAGCAGTGAAAGCTCAAGTTGGAAGGGAACCATGTAGAGAATATGTATATAGAATAATATTATCGTGATTATCATTGATCAGGTGCACATTATTTATAAAATTATAACAGAGACAATAGGAGAGTACAATTCTACAATTTGAGTCTGTCTTTAATTCAATCACTAGTTATCTTTATACCTACCATTGTCTTTATCTCTATCACTATCTTTATCTTTATCTCTATCATGCCCACTCAAGATGGAGATTCGAGAGAAGAGTCCAATCTTGATTTTCAAAAAAAGGAAACATGTTCTCGGAAGTGGCTGGAAAGAGCAGCGACATTGGAGGCGAATGGAATCGCATCGTCCAATGGAAGGGCGGTGGTGGAAGTGGACGGAATCACATAGTCCGGTGTAAGAGCAGTGGTTGGGGTGGACGAAATCGTATCGTCTAGAAAAAGAGCAGCGGCTGGGGAAAACAGAATTGCATATTTCAGTGAAGAGTTGAGGAAGAGCAATGGCATTGGTGGCGGCTGAAGGAGACAAAATATCATTGTCTAAATGGGAAGATGAGGTTATGGAAAGAGGTATGTTTTTTTAATATAAAAATAAAAAATATATTTTTCGCACATGTAAGTTTGCACGTTGTGCGGGACGGAGCATAAGGGGGGTTGGGGAGAACTACGATCGACGTCGACTGGCTGGGGGCAGTTGTCACTGTGGCCGGAGTTGTCAACAGTGGCAATGGCAAGGAGAGCGATGATGGTGGATGTGGTTGATTAGTGATGGTTGTCAGCGATGGAGGTGAAAATCTGTCGACAGGCGATGGTAGCGGGACGACGAACCGTAACCAACGGTGGCAGCAACAGGGTGTCAATGGTCAATAATGACGTGCCGCGTTGGACTTTACACTGGGTTGTTAACATGTCAAAGTTGTGTATTTTTAAAATTAAATTTGTGAGTTGGTTATTTTGATAAATATTTTATTAAAATTTAAAACAAAGTATTTGTTATCAGTGTAGGATCTTGACGTTGACCAAATGAACAAGTCATGAGGATGGACGTGTCTTTGTTTTAGAGGTAGGTGGCAAACATGTTTAGCCTAAGAGAGACAGATCAACTCGAGATTCTTGTCCACATTATCTCAGTTTCAAAATCCTAAAAGTCTGTCCCTGTCTCTCTCCTATAATTCAGCCTAGACAAGACAGCCTAAAGATATTCAAATTGTTGCATTATTATTGTGATAAATAAGTAGGAAAACATTAATGAATCTTTTGTTACGTTTAATGAACATTGAGAAGCTCTAACTTCCAGATATGATTCTGTCTAATTCGGAAGGAAGTTGAACCTCTCAGATTTTATGTTATTTGTCAACTGCATGTACATGTGTTTGTTGAGTTGATGATACGTAAACAAGTAATAACAAAGAGAGTGATCATTCACTGGTGGAATATTGATCCTAAATCACATAGTCCGATTACTTCGTTTGACATTTATTTTCAGAGAAGGGATTTCCTGCGAGAGAGGGTGGGTGAGGGTACGACAGTAAGAAACACAAATACAATTAAAAAAAAAAAAAAACTTCCGAGCATCAGACAGTTTGTGGAAGATCCCCGAGTTGCTAAGCTTTGCGCTTGAGAAGCACAAATAAGTCTTCAGTCAAGGCTGCACTTTGTGAGATGAACTCGGAATTCTCTTCAGCTATTTCAACGTATACCTCAAAGATTTCGTTGATTGATTCGCTACCAAAGTATTGGCTCATGATCCCTTCCATGGGCGCTCGCACCATCAAACTGCATTGCCTAGCGTCAAGTCTGGAATTAAACCCTTTCGTTGATGAAGTTAATGGCTGCATCTTCTCGATGCTGAAGGACCCATTTCTTTCGACCAGCTTTTGGATCTCCTGTGCAGAGGGAATGTAGAGGGGTAGATTGAAGGAGTTCACTTTCGCTTCATCTAATCGACCCTATACTAGCACAATACACAGTGAGCATATTTCCGCATTCCATGGCTCTGAAAAGCGTATATTTATCACACAATATAAACTAAGGTTGCGAATATACCTTGGTGGCCATGTCGTTTAGAGTCAAGTCCAAGATGCGAAAGAGTCTGGTAAACAGAGCTTGTTGGACGCTCACGGAACCTTTACTATATGGAACTGTAAGGGCCATCAGGCCACCGACAGCAACCTCCTCTGCTCTGGCTTGTAGGAAAATCGCCATATCCGTGGCAAATTGACCTGCATAAGCCTCCTCAACCTCACGTTTTGTACCATCGCTCATGATCCTTCCCTTATTCCATGCCGGAGATGTCTCATCCGTCAGCACGTTGGGTACCTGAGACAACCAGTGTATTGCATACGAGCAGTGGACGAAATGAAGGAACGACCTGGGAAAGAGACGGCCGTGAAAGGACCCAGGCACACCGGCGGCGAAATATCGCTGGCTTTTGGAGGGAAGAGAAATGAAAAGGGTATTAAAATCGTTGGACGTGTGGTCATTGAAAGAGACATGAAAATCCATAACGTTGGAGGAGCGACCGAGGCTGAGCAGCTTGTGCTTCACGCTATCGATGATGTTCTGCACAACGGTGAATGTGTTTGGTCCGACAGAGCACCCAAGATCTGCAACATGGTAAGTCTTCAAGGAGGATAGCTGCTTCAGGCAGCTATGCTGATCTATGGCTTCGCTGATCAATTTTTTTGCTGCGTTCACACCCTCTCCCTATAGGAAATTTCGTGTGTCAGTTACCAGAACCAAAAAAACCATACAGTAAATGTTACAGCAGCGGTGTGAAGTCGAATAGTAACAGATAATTCTAGTGACAAAGCAAGGCAGCTACTCAGCTAAGACGAATTAGCAAATGAGGGAGATGATCGGGAAGGTACCTGATAATGGGAGTTATGTGCGTAGCTGGCTGGTCCATCACCTCCATTCATGGGATACGATTCAAAAGCCTTAACATTATCAAAATTGGTGGGCAGTGATTCTATCGAAATACCGTATGACTCCATTTCTTTTTCTCTCTTCTCTTCTCTCTCTCTAATCCTCTCCTTCTTTGCTTGAGTTATTCCCTAGACGAAATGGATATTTATAGATGCCGGCACACTAAGAGCTTCGGCGGAAACTACTGGTTAGAAACGGTCCTCGTGGAAAAACCGTAGTAATATAATATGAACAGCTACTCAGTAAATGTAAGGATTAATCAAAAACTTTTAAACTCCGGAAACTTCAAACTATTAAAGTCATCGGTGGATAAAGTCCCACGTCTTTGAAATAGAGTTACTAACAGGAAAGTCATCGTAATCCTGAAGCCACCCAGAAATTTCTCTCGCATCATCTTATTGCCTAAGATGCTTACTTAAACAGGAAATCCGTCATTTTGTAAGCCTAAGATGCTTACAAAACAAGTGAGATGTCTCAGGTATAACATCAAATAACGTTCCTTCTGCTTCAGTTTCATACCAAAATGTAGCTGAAAAAACCCGTGTCTTGAAGATTACGTGTTAGTTGATGTGTTCACCGATCAAAATTGGCGATTTTTTTAAAAATAAGTTAAATTTTTTATTATTTGTCTAATTATGTTTAAAAAGTTGGATAATATCCTAAAAGTCCCAAGAAAATAATTTATAATATGGATGAGATCATCCCATTGACAAATGAACACGATGAAACTTACTGATAGAAATTTTTAATTTGAAACTTCCGTGTTTCTGATTTTAGTTTTTGACCAAACAAAGCTGTCGGCGTATGGTGACCGAATAACTCATCGGCTCGAACGAGGAAAACCAAAATGACAAACGATTTTTAAATGGAAACCCTAATTAACAACAGTAAATCAACCCATTTGGCAAAAGGCCCGGGGCGCGACCAGTTCTAACTGTTTACAAGGTCAGTCCACGCGTGGCCGGCTCTTGGCTAATCTAAACATAATTACATATAATTTATTTGCGTTAGTATGAGAGCCCGTGTGAATGAACAGCTTCGATTGATATTTTACGTCGAGCCGTCAGAGTATCTCGGGGTAGTTTTTACAGTTAGCCAACCGTTCAAGCATTACATAATTGGAATTTCTATTTTGACCGCCATCCGAATTACTCCTATTCCCACCATCGTAGCCCTGACTAATGGTTCGAGTCACTTTGACTGACTCGGTCAGATCATTAATGAGGACTTCACTCAATTGGCTTGCAGGTTCGGTTCCTTACCGGAGCTGATGATGATGGTGCCTCTCGGTGATTTCTTCCACTGCTTCACTATCATAGTTTTGGTGTAAAATTCTTTATTTCCGATATTAAAAAATACATTCAGAATACGTTTACATATAAGGGAACGAATCCCGTTTAAAATTACAGAACCGTTATTGTCGGATCAAGACCAGTTAATCTCGGATCGTAAGACCCATTAAGTTCGGATCTTCAACACTCCCCCTCAAGTTGGAATATATGTTAATGATACCCAACTTGCAGAGTAATGCCTCAAATTGGGACGAACTCAACGCCTTAGTAAATAAGTCTACAGTTTGGTCGTTGGTTCGTATGTGGGCTGTCTTAATCATCCCTGCTTGAATCTTTTCACGAACTAAGTGACAATCGATTTCGATGTGCTTGGTTCGCTCATGGAAGACCGGATTTGAAGCGATGTGTAGAGCAACTTGGTTATCACAATACAACATGGCTGGTTGAGTATGTATGATTTTCAAGTCTTTCAAAATGTTTTTCAGCCAAGTAATTTCGCAACATGTAGCAGCCATGGAACGATACTCTGCCTCGGCAGTTGATCGAGCCACCGTTGTTTGCTTCTTTGTTTTCCATGAAATGGGTGATTGTCCAAGAAATATACAATACCCTGTTACTGACCTTCTTGTGTCCCTGCATCGCAAAATGCATTTAACTGGAGTGTACCTGTAGAGGATAATAGAATACCCTGCCCTGGAGTTTGTTTCAGGTATCGAAGAACTCTATGTGCTGCCTCAAGGTGTGGTGTATGTGATTTTTCCATAAATTGGCTTAGAACATGGACAACATAGACCATATCTGGCCTAGTGATGGTCAAGTAGATCAATCTTCCCACAAGGCGCCTGTATGATGAAGGATCATTTAGGAGTTCACCATCGGATTGTGTAAGAGCAAAATTTTGCTCCATTGGGAACCTCGTAGGTTTTGCTCCTAGAAATCCAGCATCTTCTAATATCTCCAATGCATATTTCCTTTGGGAGAGGGTAATCCCCTTTGAAGACCTTGCTACTTCTATACCCAAGAAGTATTTGAGCTGACCAAGATCCTTAAGCTTGAACTGCTTGGATAATAACTGTTTCACATCTTCAATATGTTGCAGATTGTTACCTGCCAAAATCACATCATCAACGTATACAAGTATTACTGTAAAACTACCTTTGTGGGATTGGACGAATAAAGAATAATCTGTCTTTGACTGATGAAACCCGCAATCTTGAGGGTTGTGGAAAACTTCAAAAACCATTGTCTAGAAGCTTGTTTCAAGCCGTATAGGGACTTGTTAAGTTTTCACACTCGAGTCTCTCCCTTTCGTCCAAAACTAGGTGGTAGTGACATGTAGACATTTTCATCAAGATTACCATGTAAGAACGCATTGTTAACATCGAGTTGGTGAATATGCCATCCTTGAATAGCAGAAACACTGAGTAGGACACGGACAGTAACCAACTTGGCAACTGGGGCGAACGTCTCTTGATAGTCAAGTCTTTCAATCTGGTTGTATCCTTTGGCGACTAGGCGAGCTTTGTAACGCTCAACAGTGCCATCAGATTTGAGCTTGACTTTGTATACTCATTTACATCCAATGGGTTTCTTTCCAGGTGGAAGAGATGTGAGTGCCCATGTCTGGTTAGCCTGGAGAGCTTGAATTTCATCATGCATTGCTTGACACCATTTAGGATCCTTCATGGCCTGTAAGAAACTAGTTGGTTCTTGTGTAATGGTTAATGAAGTGGTAAAAACTTTATGAGATGGGGATAACCGGGCATAAGAAAGAACGTGAAAGAGGTCATAAGGTGTACCTGATGTGGTGACCACGTTGGAGGCAGAAGATTGTTCAGGTCGTGACGATAGGGTCGCTTTCACATGAAAATCCTGAAGGAAACTAGGTCGCTTAATGGGCCTGGTAGAGGGGCGACGAGTAGGAGGCGGTATGGTAGTAGGAGAAGGTATTTGGGGGGGAAAAGTATAATCAACATGGGAAATGTCAAGATTTGGTAACGGAGGAGGTGTGTCTGATAAAGGTATGTCTGGTAGAGGGTCATCATAAATAGCAGACATTATAGGAGGAGGAAACATGAGACCCTTATTTGCAGCGGAAAAAATGTTTAAGAGGGAATTCATTTTCAAAGAAGGTAACATCTCGGGAGATAAATACTTTATTGAGTTGGAGATCATAAACCCTATATCCCTTTTGTCCATAAGGGTACCCAAGAAAAATGCAACGGATGGCACGTGCATCAAATTTGGATGGTTTGTGGGCATGAGAAGAGGCAAAACATAAACATCCAAAAACTCGTAAATGAGAGTAAGTGGGGATAATGTGAAATAACTGTTCATAAGGTGTTTTACCTTGCAAGACTGGGGTATGTGTCCGATTTATGAGATAAGCAGCTGTTAAAATGGCATCTCCCCAAAATCGTTTAGGAAGGTGTGCTTGAAAAAGTAAGGCTCTGGCCGTGTTAAGAAGGTGTTGATGTTTGCGTTCAGCTATCCCGTTTTGTTGTGGGGTGTGAACACAACTGGTTTGGTGGATAATGCCTTTGGACAAGTAGTAAGTGGCAAGAGTGAATTCAGGGTCATTATCACTACGCACAATTTTCACCTTGGAAGCAAATTGGGTTTCTACCATACTAATAAAATTAGTTAGGTGAGTTTGAGTTTCAGATTTGTGATGCATCAAATAAATCCATGTGCATCTAGTAAAGTCATCAACTATAGTAAGGAAATATCGAGCCCCAGAAATCGATGCAACATGGTAACCCCCCCAGATATCAACATGCAATTTTTCAAAAGATGATGTACTAGAAATTGTGCTCAAAGGAAATGACAATCTAGTTTGTTTAGCCAAGGGGCAAACTAGACAATTGTTTGAACTACAAAAATTTTTATTCAAAAATGGAAATGAGACAGATACTTGATGTGATGGATGTCCGAGACGTTGATGCCAAATACCAGATGGAGAATGTATGGAATAACATGATGATGGTTTTGGACGATCAAGGTAGTAGAGACCCTGCCGTTCAGTTCCCGTCCCAATCATCTTCCCCGAGCGTAGGTCCTGTATGGCACAAAAATGGGTAAAGAACACGGTGATGCAAAGAGAATGATGAAGAAGCTTGCTGATAGAAATGAGGTTTAATTGGAAAATTGGGACACATAAAACATTGTGAAGAACCAAACTAGAAGAGAAAATGACTTGACCAACATGTGTGACATTAGCATGAGAACCATCTGGTAATTCCACTGTTTTGTTCGTAACAGCTCGCCAAGACGTAAGCAATGTATGATAGCAAACAATATGGTCAGTGGCACCACTATCTAGGATCCATGTGGCTTGCATATTGGGAGAGGAAAAGTAAAGTGCTTTACCTGAAAGTTCGTCTTGAGTAGAGGAATTACCCACATGATTTGTCAATGATGGCTTGTTATGACTGAGCATTTGTAATATTTGTTGGCATTGTTCCTGAGTAAAAGGAAAGGAGTTGGATATGTTCTTCTTCTCTGTGGGCTTAGTGGATTCTGCAAACTTGAGTCTTCGACAGAAATCAACGGTGTGACCCTTCAAATTGCAATAAATGCATGTCAAATGTGCCCGACAATTTCCAGCATGGTGACCGTCTTTGTGACATTTTGTACAGGTGGAGAAGCCACCTTTCTTGAATGAATTTCTGACAACAAAAGCTGCTGCCTCAGGTTGAATGATGCTCCGTTTATCAGATACATCTTTTTGTCGTTCATGTTTTAGTACTAGAGAATAAACCTTGCTAATCTTAGGCAAAGGGTCCATTATCAATATTTGTCCACGTACGGTAGTAAAAGATTCACTTAATCCCATGAGAAACTTGATGATTTTCTGTGTTTCTCGATAGGATAGTTCCTCTTTCATAGAGCCACAACGACAGTGTGAGATAGGACAAATAGAATCTCTTTCATCCCATAGTCCTTTGAGTTTTGTAAAATATGAGCTAACAGACATATTATTCTGTACGCAATCATGTATTTCATTCTCAATGTGAAATAATTGGACGTTGTTTACTTGAGAAAAGCGGTCGCACAACTCATTCCAAACTGTTTGTGCTCCATCACAATAAAATACGCTTGCTGCAATATCTCTAGAGATTGAACTCAATAACCAAGTTTTGACAAGGTTATCACAACGAATCCATTGTTGTAATTCATTGTTGGTATTGTTGTTTGGTCGTTGAAGAGATCCATCAACAAACCCAAAATTGTTTTTGACTGTGAGGGCCATAGTCATGGAACGACGCCATGTGATGTAATTATCCTCAGTGAGAAGTTGTGGGACGAGAACCAACCCAGGCTGATCTGAATGGTGAAGATACAGTGGGTGATTCAGATTAGTAGAGTTGGATGTCATACTAGCGATATCCTTTGTTAGAAGTTGGGTGCGCGGACTGGAACTTTGGAGCTCAGGACTTCGTGCTAGACTCCTTAGGTCCAAGTTGACTTGGCAGAAAACTGGTACGGCTCAGTATATCGGTTCGGCTCGGCTCGGCTTGGCTTGGCTCAGCATTTCGGCTTAGATGATATTGGCTCGGCTCAATGTATTAGCTCGGCTCGGCTCGACTCAAACTTTGGCTCGGACCATTAAGGGTTGATTTAATTCAACGCGTAAATATTTCTTTCTCGTCTTTGTCTCTGTTGACAGAGAGCGACGAAAATTAAACTGGCCGTCGGAAGGCGCAGTAGCGGGATGGCGCAAAACGTCCGAGTACGGTTTGCGAGCGTTGTCTGCGGCAGACGAAGGCCGGAAGGCGGTGGCAGGGACGGCGCAGTGGCCGGATCTGGGAAACCTTTGGTGGACAATAAAAGAACTCCTGTTGCGTCTCTTAACGATCGGCGCAAGTTTATCTCTGTCCGTCGAACGAGGATTTGGACCTCGACGGAAACGTCGCCGGAATCGAAAGCGGCAACGAGACAGACGGGGAGAAAAAAAAAACAATAGAAAGAGCGATCTCAAGATTGTCGCTCTGATACCATGTAAAATTCTTTATTTTCGATATTAAAAAATACATTCAGAAAACGTTTACATATAAGGGAACGAATCCCATTTAAAATTACAGATCCGTTATTGTCGGATCAAGACCAGTTAATCTCGGATCGTAAGACCCATTAAGTTCGGATCTTCAACATTTGGATAACCTTCCATGGCCGCCCGCACTATAATGCTGCACTTCGAAGCGTCAAGTCTGGAACTAAAGCACACCAACTTTGACCCTGCGATGGGTTTTCCATCACATGTATGAAGTTCTCCCATCCTGGAAAATGATGATGGTTCGTGAAAGGTAGCTTCCTTCAATTCCATTGATAACGTTTTTTTTCTGTTGCTAGCTACATTAAAATTATAATGGGGTATGGAAAGTCTTCTATGGATGTGCCGAAGGACTTGACCCTTCTGTTTTACACAAGTCCTTTTTGACTTTACTTGAGTCTGGCAACCCAACTGGTGAATCCAAATCAAACTCGAATGACCTAACTTGAATTTTCATGTGTTCGAGTAAAAAACCCTTGGACACATCATGTTTAGTATGAAATCATAATTTCTATAGATATGTATGAAATTCATGAAAAGATGGAAAGCGGAAGCTAAAATATATACCTCCAGCTATAGTATATGAATTCCAAGAATTCAAAGGTCTAATCTATCCAAAGTGCAATGGATGGAGTCACAAACCTCTGTGCGTAACAGTTTACATGCAGGAAAACTATGGTGCAATGCGGGAGGGACGGGGTGCGAATGGCATAGGACTTCCAAACCCGTTATGGGTTTTTGAACAAACGGGTCGTGGTCAGATTATACTTTTTAAAAGCCCACTCCCAACTTCACCCCAGTCCACCCTTACTCCTTCAAATCTTAAACTTAATTGGAAGTTGAGGAAGGGTAATACAGGTAATTGTAAGTTGAGGAAGGGATATAAAAATTAATTTTATTTTATAGTGTAACCACAAACTAAAACATAGTAACAACAAAATTCCAAGCATCGAACAGGTTCGGAAGTGTTCCAGTTGTCAAGCTTTGCGCTTAAGGAGCACAAATAGGTCTTCAGTCAACGCTGCGCTTTTTGCGACGAAGTCTGAATTCACTTCAGCGATTTCAACGTATTTCTCAAAGATTTCATCAATGGTTTCACTACCAAAGTATTGGCTCATTATTCCTTCCATGGGTGCCCGCACTATCATGCTGCATTGCCGAGCGTCAAGTCTGGAGCTAAATCCCTTCGCAGCAGAAGTCAATGGCTGTATCTTCTCAATGGTGAAGGACCCGTTTCTTTCCACCAGCTTTTGGATCTCCTCCATACTGGGAATGTAGATGGGTAGGTTGAAGGAGTTCACTTTCACTTCATCCAATCGACCCTGAAAAATGCCAGCAATTCTGTGAGCTTGATATATCTTAAGATCGATTTGAAAAGAAGATTTATAAACTAGGCAATTAGAAATTAGTCGTAGGGAAAGATTTATCCACCTTGTCGGCCATGTCGTTTAGAGCTAGCTCCAAGATGTGGAAGAGCCTGTAAAAGAGAGCCTGTTCGACGTAAACAGGACCTTTAGTATACGGAAGGGTAACTGCCATCAACCCACCAACGGCAACCTCCTCTGCTCTGGCTTGCAGGAAAACTTCCATGTCCTTGGCAAACTGAGCTGAATATGCCTCCTCTACCTCTGGTTTAGCCCCTATGCTAAAAACCTTCCCCTTATTCCATGCCGGAGAGGTCGCATCCTTCACTTCGTAGGGCACCTGTGAGAGCCAATGAACCGCATACGAGGAGTGGACAAAATGAAGAGAAGCCTTGGGGAAGAGACGGCCATGAAAAGACCCAGGCACTCCAGCTGCGAAATATCGTCGACCTTTGGAAGGAAGAGAAGCAAACAGGGTGTTGAAATCGTTGGACACGTGGTCGTTGAAAGACACTTGGAAATCCAGGACATTAGAAGAGGAACCAAGGCCAAGCAGCTTGTGCTCCACGGCCCCGATGATGTTCTGGACGACGGAGAAGGTGTTGGGTCCGACGGAGCAGCCAAGGTCCGCGATGTGATAAGTCTCGACAGAGGAGAAGTGTTCCAGGCTAACATTGCTTGAGATGGCTTCGCTGATCAATTGCTTCGAAACGTTCACTCCCTCTCCCTGCAGCACCAAAATCATAACATAAGTCACTTTGCAAGACGACCGAGAGGAAGGAAGTTAAGGAGTGAAAGGATATGTACCTGATAGTGGGAGTTGTGAGAATAGCTGGTTGGTCCATCACCTCCGTTCATGGGATACGACTCAACGGGCTTGGTCCTAGCTCCGTCCGTCGAAACATCTTCACAACGGTTCATGTAGCAGCTGTTCTTCGCAACTGAAGCCATTTGATCTTTCACTCTCTCTCTCTCTCTCTCTTAGACCTGACAGCTATCTAATGAATCTTTGCTTGAGTTGTTCAATAATTAAGACGGATGGAGTGGTATTTATACAAGTTCGATGATGAGGCTGTAGCGTCTTAGCTTCCACAATATGGATGCCCATTCAGTCCACTTGAGCGGACGAATTACATTCAGCATACCAAGTTTGACTAGCGTGGATCAGTCCAAATTCCAGATTAAAAACTTGTATGCCTCTGTTAAAGAATCATTGAAAAGTAAATATTTCAAAGAGCATTCTATTTGAATAAAGAGAAGATTAATTGTTCCGTCCTATCTCAACCTCTTCGATATCAGGCTGATCGTTACGTGTTGGTGTTTTTTACTTCTTGATTTGGTCTGCTGACAAATGAAAGCCAAGGCGGATGGGGTCTAAACTCTCAAGTAATAAATGGTGATGGCTGGTGAAATCAATTTTATCAGGTCAGTCTGCATTCATTGACCCTGAAAGATAGGGCACTCACTCGGGCATGCTGCTATAATTGAACTAAACGATAGAAAATACGAAATGAATTAAATAACAAATCATAAACATTACATTCTGCATACCGACATTGACCAACATGATCACTGAAGTCGCCCCTTCCACGCCTTAATAATAGCCAGGCCACTAGAGTATAAACTTTAAAAGCCGAACGGACAAATTAATTCTCAACAGTCGTGTGGGAACTGAAAGGGCGTCTGGGTTCAAGTAAACGAAATACGATGGTCAGTGGAAGGCGACTTCCTTCCCTTCCCTTCCCTTCAATCAAATAGTTGAGCAGTCCTAATGAAGTAACTTTTCTGCTACCTTAGATACACTAATGGATCAAGAACGATGAGACACTTCATGACTTCCAGACAAGAAAATCGTTTTCAAAGAATATAAAAACACTAAAAGATTAGGTAAAACCAAAGACCATTGCTCAGTTATATTGGTATGGTCAAACAAATGGTCTTGCTTAAATAAGTTACCCAGTTGATTAGGTGAATGAGATGGTTAACCCCAAATTTTTTACAAATAGTACAAAGTATTTTTTAAAATATAAAAAATTTATAAATTATACAAAATAATAAAAAATTATAAACCATTAGTCTGGGGGTGGTTGGCTTTGGGTCTATAGATGTTGAAAGAACCATTGCATCTTCATCTCCAAGTTCTTCATTTTACAATCCTACTCCTCAGTATGACAATCAAACTCCTCACCACAACTCTGTACATTTCTCAGTTGTTCTTGAAGTTGGGACAACGCCTCTTTAGTTTTTAGCAACTCCTCTATACGTGTAAAATGACTGAGACGAAGATGATAGCGCCATCCTCGGTAGAGGCGGATGAGACAAGCCTAACCCCTTAACGTAGCCAGACCTAACTTCATGAACCTAAAACACAATGGCGCTCTCATCAACCAGCTCACCAACCTCTTATGTATTTCATACCAACCGTTGTATCTCATCTTGCAAAACCACAACTATCTTTGCTTAAATAAAATATATTTCTATAAGAAAGTTACACTTGCATTTTGCTCTTCAGATCCATCAGTCTACTCATACTCGGAGTGATGAGTAATCTAAAATTGCTCAATATCATAACAAGTTGTAGCCTGCACATTTAGAAGGACATGTACATGTAAATATATTACATTAGTTACTCATTTGACAAAAAATATACTCCAAGTTAAATACTTACCATCTCTAATCTAAATCATATAAAAGGCATCAACCCCATAGTATGCCAAACTTTTTGTTTACTAACATTCTCGACATTTACAAAGGAATGTCTCTATAAATGGAAATTAGATATTACTATTCATATCAACACCAAACTTCTCCGATAACTCCAACATTATAAAACTTAACATTGTAAGGTAGAAAAACTAAAAGGAAGATCGAGGTAGAAACAAGCTATCTGATTGTCGAGGTAGACTTTGAACTTTTCCACCTTCACCTCCATATGAGCCCTGAGAACATGGCCCATCCATTGACTGGAAAGTGAACTATAGGGTCTCGATGCCCCAACACTACCTCCTATCCTCTTCCACCCCACAAACCACATAGGTAATGAGACCTTAGGGAAGCAAAATTCTTTTGTAAAATCAGCACATACTATAGGGTCTCGATGCCCCAACACCACTTCCTATCCTCTTCCACCCCCACAAAACACATAGGTAATGAGACCTAAGGGCAGCAAAAATTCTCAACAACATTCTCAAACATTTCAAAATTAATTAAACTATTTTCACTACTACATATGCACTAAACAATGAGAAAACACACACATCAAGTCCAAATGCACTGAACACACCTGGAAGAGCCTCATATAACTGTGCAGTCACTGCGAACTGTACCTCGTCAGTGATGGGGGTTGGGTTTCGTTGGTTAATGGACGCCAGTGTAGGCGACTCAGCCTTGTTTGAATTGGACTAAAAAATCCTTAATAAAACCTAAACCATAAACCATCAAACCCTAAAGTCAAACCCTATCACCTACTAAACTCTAAACCCTAAACACTAATTCCATAACATAATACCCTAAACCCTAGACCCCCTAAACCTTAGAAGCCCTAAACCATAAACCCTACACCATAATTCCAGACCCTAAACCCAAAAAACCCCATAGCTTAAAAACACAAAACCCCCAAAACCTTAAAAACCCTAAACCATATCACCTACTAAACTCTAAACCCTAAACACTAATGCTAGAACTTGATACCTTAAAAGTCCTAAACCCTACACCCTAATTCCAGACCCTAAACCCAAAAAACCCTAGAGCTTAAAAACACAAAACCCCCAAACCTTAAAAACCTAAACCCCCTAAACCTTAAAAACCCTAATCCCTAAAATACCCTAAATCCTTAACCATAAACCCTAAACCCTAATTACAAGACCCTTAAATACCGAGCAGCAAACCCTAAAAATAATCCATACACGAATCAAGAATTTAGACTATAAACCATAACCCTAAATCCCACAATAATGCACAAATAACCCCCAATTAGGCACTGAAAATAAATTTAAATCAAATAAAACACTAATTTAATAAAAAAAAATTAGGGTTTAGGCATACCTTCTGAAATTTGGGGAAAACTGAAGCGGAAGGGTGAAATCGATGCCGAATGGGGAAATCGATGCCTAAACGAAGTAGAAATTAAGCAATTGATGCCCAAATGTCCAAAATCAAAGAAAATCAAAATGGAAATGGGGAAATCGAACGAAATCGGAAGGTATTTTCGAGGGAAAAGAGAATAGCTAGAGAGAGAAGGGAGTGAGAGGCCAAAAGGGAGAAGAGAGGGAAGAAAGGAAGGTCGGGAGGGATAAGAGAAAGAGAAGCGAGAGAGAGCGAGTCCGAGAGAAGAGAGGGAGTCACAGAGATTAGAGAGGGGGTGCGAGAGAGAGGGCGAGGCTGAGAGAAGACTGAGAGACAAGTCCGGAGACGAGAGGGAGCTGAGACAGTGGCCGGAGACGAAAATTCGATCCATTTTATGACAGCAATGACATTGGGGGCGCAGGGAGACGAGAGAGGGAATGCGGGGGAGAGAAAGAAAAAAGGAGAAATGATGACGTGCGAAGAGAGAGGGGAAAAAACCAGCGTCGTGTGTCTTTCAATTCAAAGAAGATCAAACTAGGCCTTCTTCGAGATGAAGGAAAGTAAACCATGGAGAAGAAGGACCCATTCATCCACTGCATCAAGACGAAGCTTCATCTGCGTTCCACTAACTACTTCAAGTGTTGAAGGACGTTATGCGGTTGAATATCATCTCATCCTTCAAGTTGACTAACCCCGTCTAAATAACAAATCATAAACGCTACATTCTGCATACCGACATTGACCAACATGATCACTACATGCTCAAAGTTGCCCCTTCCATGCCTTAATAATAGCCAGGCCACTAGAGTACAAACTTTAAAGACGACAGGACAAATTAATTCTCAACAGTCGTGTTGGAACTGAAAAGGCGTCTGGGTTCAAGTAAATGAAATACGATGGTCAATGGAAGGCGACTTCCTTCCCTTCCCTTCAATCAAATAGTTGAGTAGTTCTAATGAAGTAACTTTGCTGCTACCTTAGATACACTAATGGGTCAAGAATGATGAGACACTTCATGACTTCCAGACAAGAAAATCGTTTTCAAGGAATATAAAAACACTAAAAGATTAGGTAAAACCAAAGACCATTGCTCAGTTATATTGGTGTGGTCAAACAAATGGTCTTGCTTAAATAAGTTACCCAGTTGATTAGGTGAATAAGATGGTTAACCCCAAAAAATTTACAAATAGTACAAAGTATTTTTTAAAATATAATTTTTTAAAATTATACCAAATAATAAAAAATTATAAACCATTAGTAGGAAGATCTGGGGGTGGTTGGCTTTGGGTTTATAGATGTTAAAAGAACAATTGCATCTTCATCTCTAACTTCCTCATTTTACGATCCTACTCCTCAGTATGACAATCAAACTCCTCACCATGACTTTGTACATTTCTTAGATGTTCTTGAAGTTGGTACAACGCCTCTTTAGTTTTTAGCAAATCCTCTATACGTGTAAACGACTGAGACGAAGATGATAGCGCCCTCTTGGGTAGAGGCGGATGAGACAAACCTAACCCCTTAACGTAGCCAGACCTAACTTCATGAACCTAACAGACAATGGCACTCTCATCAACCAGCTCACCAACCACTTATGCCTTTCATACCAACCGTTGTATCTCATCTTGCAAAAACAACATAAGTTAGTTATAACTATCTTTGCTTAAATAAAATATATTTCTATAAGAAAGTTAACCTTGCATTTTGCTCTTCAGATCCATCAGTCTATCATACTCAAAATGATGAGTAATCTAAAATTGCTCAATATCATAACAAGTTGTGGCCTACACATTTAGAAGGACATATACATGTAAATATATTACATTAGTTACTCATTTGACAAAAAATATACTCCAAGTTAAATACTTACCATCTCCAATCTAAATCATATAAAAGGCATCAACCCCATAGTATGTCAAACTTTTTGTTTACTAACATTCTCGACATTTACAAAGGAATGTCTCTGTTAATGGAAATTAGATATTACTATTCATATCAACACCAAACTTCTCCGATAACTCCAACATTATAAAACTTAACAGGAAAAACTAAAAGGAAGATTTGATCGAGTAATTTGTACGACCTCGATATAAGGATAAAAACAAGCTATCTGATTGTCGAGGTAGACTTTGAACTTTTCCACCTTCACCTCCATATGATCCCTGAGAACATGGCCCACCCATTGACTGGAAAGTGAACTATAGGGCCTCGATGCCCCAACACCACCTCCCATCCTCTTCCACCTCACAAACCACATAGGTAATGAGACCTCAGGGCAGCAAAATTCTTTTGTAAAATCAGCACATAGATTATACTCGTGTGGGAAACGATTGGCCTAACTTATTTTCTGAGAAGTTATCTCTACCAACCTTTTGTGTGTTTTGTCTGTGTTTTTATGCCAAAGCACCATTTTTACTCATACATCCTCTTCCTGTGCCTTGTTGTTCTATTTATTCCATCACAACCCCATTAAAGCATGGAAACAATGTGTTTGATGCCGTCTTAATTTTTTCGAATCAGCTTATGATGGAAGTTCCACTAATAACGAAGCCCATGAAGTAAAATTATGTTACCATATGTCTTATTTTTTATATCTACATCAAATGGTTTAAATATGTTGATGAAGTATACATAGTATTATTCATATAATATGACACATGTTGCCATAAATTAAACAGAGAAATAAAATTATGTTACCATATGTCATATTTTTTATATCTACATAAAATGGTTTAAATATGTTGATGAAGTATACATAGTATTATTCATATAATATGACACATGTTTCCATAAATTAAACAGATAAATCAACGTAGAAGTTATTTTTCATGGACATTAACTCTTCATTAATCGTCTCTTCAGCAGATCAAACTCTACTCTAATTGGTCTATACTCATTTTTTTCCTTCCGACTTGACTGGCATTAGTTGCATTATACTGAAACCCACATCCTGCTTTTCTTTTCCTCAACTAAATGGGAGAGAACACATTGTCTTGATGTTTGACTAGTTATAATGGTAAACATAAGAACTTAAACAAAAAATTACCAAAAAAAAAAATTAATAGCAAAGTCAAGTCTTCTTCTAATGGGATTGATGGGATCATGATATGTGGTGATAACAAATCTTCTTCTCATGGGATCGTGACACGACACGTTACAAGGTCAAGTCTTATCTCATAGGATCATGGTATGTAGCTGACTTGATTGTTGATTTATGTTTGCAATTTGAAGCGTCAGCCATGATTTTGAATTTGATGACCAAATTTTCATATCTACAACTAAATATAAAATAAGTAAAATTAAAATTAAAATTTACTAAAACTTACAACAATTCTATGCAATAATTAACTTGTAGTTTTTCAAATGCCCCTCTTGTTGCAATGAATAATATCTCTTTTTTTTTAACTTATAAATGCATTTTAAAAATAATATGGCTGACTTCTAATAAACAAAGTACAATGAGTTGCATGGGTTTTCTTACGTTGGAGTGAAACCTATCTTTGCACCAAAGCCATTTAGACTTTTAATTCTGTCAGAGCTTGGTGGTTCCGTCCACAATTAATGGGTTAGGTACTTGGCTTTTTGCACTTAATAAACCGGTCTTTTGGATTGTATTAGTTAGGCGTTTGACAAATTCAAGTTAGGTTGGGTTGACTTTCCTATTTCACCCTGCACAAGCATCTCTTCGACAAGTGAGTGGGATGAGAAGAATAAATGAAATTATTTCTTGTGGGAAATCATATTTTTCTCTTAAGTATGCAAAGATTTTTAATATCTATTTTCATGTGGAGTATAATCGAATTGGTTATGGGCATGAGAAAAAAGTTTTACTTAAAATAAGGTGTATTAATGTGTACTAACCCTACTTAGTATATGAGTGGGTAAAAATGCAATACATGTGGATGGAATCAGAGTCAGATTGGCTTAAGAAAATGACATAATACATTATGAAATGTGATACCAAGAAAAATTGGTAGCTTACAGGCATTCAAGAATTCAAACAACCAACAGATATCTTGGGACCCAATATCTCAGATGAAAGCGGACCATGGACCCAATTGTCTCTGAGATTTATTACATATCACATGAAAATACCAAGATAGCTGGCTAATGTCGTCGCCCGCGCTAGGGTAGCCCATGACGACAATTGGTACGCATTAATTAAATCAACTGGTGAACCTACTCGCGCCAGGCTTGTTAAGAGCTGCCTCTGAGATTCGCTCGAAGGCCGTCTCCATGCACGAGATGAGTAGCTTCGAATTAATGAACCCTTTCTCCGTTCCAATTGCGAGCCTTAACTTCTCGTTGTAACTCACCAGGGTAACAGTAAGACTCTGCAAGAGATACGGTAATGAAGCGACTGGCCGGTTTTTTTACAGTCATCAAATAGTGTTTGTTTGTGGGGATTATGGCTACTGTACCTGAGGGACATATATTCATGTAGATTTTCTATTTTTTCACATTTAAAAAAAAAATAATGGCATAATTTAAATATGACAAAGTAATGACATGTGAATAAATAAAAATTATGGCATAGTTTAAATATAACAAAGTAATGACATGTGAATAATTACAAGTTACAACGGTAAACATAAGAACTTTAAAAATAACCAAAAAATAGGAAAAAAATTCCAAGCATCGAACAGGTTCGTTAAGTGTTCCAGTTGTCAAGCTTTGCGCTGAAGGAGCACAAATAGGTCTTCAGTCAACGCTGCGCTTTGTGCGACGAAGTCTGAATTCACTTCCGCGATTTCAACGTATTTCTCAAAGATTTCATCAATGGTTTCACTACCTAAGTATTGGCTCATTATTCCTTCCATGGGTGCCCGCACTATCATGCTGCATTGACGAGCGTCAAGTCTGGAGCTAAATCCCTTCGCAGCAGAAGTTAATGGCTGCATCTTCTGGATGGTGAAGGACCCATTTCTTTCCACCAGCTTTTGGATCTCCTGCATACTAGGAATGTAGATGGGTAGGTTGAAGGAGTTCACTTTCACTTCATCCAATCGACCCTGAAAAATACCAGCAATTCAGTGAGCTTGATATATCTTAAGATCGATTTGAAAAGAAGATTTATAAACTAGGCACTTAGAAATTAGTCGTAGGGAAAGATTTATCCACCTTGTCGGCCATGTCGTTTAGAGCTAGCTCCAAGATGTGGAAGAGCCTGTAAAAGAGAGCCTGTTCGACGAAAACAGGACCTTTAGTATACGGAAGGGTAAGTGCCATCAACCCACCAACTGCAACCTCCTCTGCTCTGGCTTGCAGGAAAACTTCCATGTCCTTGGCAAACTGAGCTGAATATGCCTCCTCTACCTCTGGTTTAGCCCCTATGCTAAAAACCTTCCCCTTATTCCATGCCGGAGAGGTCGAATCCTTCACTTCGTAGGGCACCTGTGAGAGCCAGTGAACCGCATACGAGGAGTGGACAAAATGAAGAGACGCCTTGGGGAAAAGACGGCCATGGAAAGACCCAGGCACTCCAGCTGCGAAATATCGTCGACCTTTGGAAGCAAGAGAAGCAAACAGGGTGTTGAAATCGTTGGACACGTGGTCGTTGAAAGACACTTGGAAATCCAAGACATTAGAAGAGGTACCGAGGCCAAGCAGCTTGTGCTCCACGGCCCCGATGATGTTCTGGACGACGGAGAAGGTGTTGGGTCCGACGGAGCAGCCAAGGTCCGCGATGTGATAAGTCTCGACAGAGGAGATGCGTTCCAGGCTAACATTGCTTGAGATGGCTTCGCTGATCAATTGCTTCGAAACGTTCACTCCCTCTCCCTGCAGCACCAAAGTCACAACATAAGTCACTTTGCAAGACGACCGAGAGGAAGGAAGTTAAGGAGTGAAAGGATATGTACCTGATAGTGAGAGTTGTGAGAATAACTGGTTGGTCCATCACCTCCGTTCATGGGATACGACTCCACGGGCTTGGCCGTTGTTCCGCCTGTCGAATAATCATCACAACGGTTCATGTAGCAGCTGTTCTTCCCAACTGAAGCCATTTGATCTTTCACTCTTTCTCAGACTTGACTGCTGTTTAATGAATGAATCTCTGTTTGAGTTCTTCATCAATTAAGGGGGATGGAGTGGTATTTATACAAGTCGATGATGAGGCTGTTGATGAAGCTGCGTCTTAGCTTCCACAATATGGATGCCCTCCTCAGCATTTTCTGACCTTCTTACCCGCAGCAATAAAAGGCGAGTCCACTCATGCGGACTAGTTGCCCTAATGAACTCAAAAAATTCTAGTTGCCAAGTTTGACATGCCTGTGTTGACCACAACAGACAAAACATTCCAACCAAAAATTTGGTGCTTGGCATGCTATTATGCCAATGCATGAATCACTGGGTACTTAATATTATTTCAAAATCTGATAAGCGTCTCTTCAAAAATCTTAAAAAACAGTTTTATTAATTTTTAGGGAATTTCTTCAAAATAACCATTTAAAACAACTTATTTTAAAAGCAACGACGTCAACAAATTATTTAAAAAAATATCCAACTTTGACCGGTCCACTGCACATGTATACAGTCAAAGGCGACATGTAAGCTTTGAGTGCTTACATGTTGCCACATCATCAGTGTAGTGAAGTTAGATGAACACATTGTCTGCCACGTAAGCTGCCATGTCATTAAATAAAAATTGAATAATTTTTTTAAAAAATAAAAAAATCAAATTTACTTTTTTTTTCCATCCATTCTTTCTCCTCTCCTCTCCTCTCCTCTTGCCCCCTCTCCTCTCACCCTCTCGCCGCCGCTCGGCCTCGGCCTTCTCTCCTATACTCTCCTCTCACCCCCTCTTCTTTCGCCCTCTCGCCGCCTCTTCTCTCGCCCTCTCGTTGCTCCCTTGCTGCCGCCGCTCGACCTCTCTCCTCTCGTTGTCGTCGCTCACTTGCTGCCGCAGCTCGACCTCGGCCTCCTATCCTCTCCTCTCCTCTCGCCCACTCCCCTCTCACCGCCGCTCAGCCTCACCCTTGCCCTCAACGCCCCCTCTCAATTAAAAAATATTTTAAATCGATAATGAAATATGTTAAATTAGTAAGAGTAAGATTTTTTAATTATTTAGTATATTTATTTTATTTGTAATTATATTAAATATAAGGTAAAAAAAAGTCTATTGATAAATTTGAAAAAAAAATATTGATAAATTTGATTTTTAAACTCAAAACTAAAATTTTCAAAAAATTTAATTAAAATATTTTTTAAATTGATAATAAAAAGGTGTTAAATAGGCAAGAGTAAGATATTTATAACTTATTCATTTAAAAATAAGGTAATAAAAAGTGTACCAATACATTTATTTTTTAAAACTCAAGTAAAATTTTAAAATTTTTTAAGTAAATAAATATTTTTAATTGAAAATAAAAGGTGTTGTAAGATTTTAAATTAAATAATATATATTTTAAATAATTTAATATTTTTTAAATAATGTGATAAAAATTATACAAATAAATTGTATTTTAAACTCTAAAACATTTTTTTGTATATTTTTTCTATTTATTAATATTTTAAATTTCTAAATAGAATACTTATTTTATTTTTTATTTTTTAAAATATAAAGAAATAAAAAGTGTAACGATAATTTTTTTTATTTAATAAATATTTTTATTGATATTAAATGATGTTAAATAGTAAGAATTAATTTTTTAATTATGTATTAGATTTTTTAATAATTTATTATTTTAGATATAAGGTAATAAAAGTGTATTTGATTTTTTAAGTTTTAAAAAAAACTTTTCAAATTTTTATCATTTAATGACGTGGCAACTGACTTGGTGGAAGATGTGGCAAAATAATAACGTGGCAGATGACGTGTTCTTCTAACTTCACTGCACCGATGATGTGGAGACATGTAAGTAGTCAAAGCTTATGTGTCGCCTTTGACTGTACACATGTATAGTGGTCAGGTCAAATTGGGGTATTTTTCAAAATAATTTGATAACATCGTTGTTTTTCAAAATAAGTTGTTTTAAATGGTTATTTTGGTGAAATTCCCTAATTTCTAACTAGAGATATTTTTTCAGCCATGTAAATGCACTATAATATAGTGAAGCATACTAGCGAGTAGACTTATGTAGACCAGTACAAAAGCGAACAATTGTACCAGATAAGTTGCACAAGTTCAGCTACATTATACATTGGTCGATATGATATGCATCAGCATTTTTTACTTGTTGAATTTGGCTTGAGAAAATTGTCCCCCCATTGACCATTGCGGCTAGCTAGGACATTAGTTGCAGATAGTTTAATGACAATCAAATTTTATGTTATTAATTATATGTATTAAATATGTCTTTCTGGAAATAACAAAAAAACAAATGAGATTTTTGGTAGCATATACATTCAATTGACAATGATTCAACACAATAGTCTGTACAAAAATTAAAATTAACAGCTTATGTCAGAAAGCTGTTGGGATCTTCCCAGGCCATGGATCTCGTCACCCTTCTTCCCTCTCTTTCTTCCAGATTGACTGTTGACACTGGAAGAGAACTCCTTGTTCTTTGAACATGTAATGGTGGAATCGGAATGAAATGGATTGAGTTTTGAAGGAAGCTCGACCTGGACCTCTGAGGGAGAATCCGACCTGGCTAAAATTAATTTACTCAATGCTTTCCTTCATTCAGTTTTTCGTCCCAATAAATATGTTTGGGGACGACAATACAACTTAGACCCATGGGTCAATTGGTTCACGCCAAATTACATCCAAACCAAATTTAATATACATGGAAAGGGAAATAATTTAATTCCTACTCCTGTTGATAACTCAGGATGCTATGGAGTCCATAACACCACCTCCCTCCTAGAAAAAGAGCTTGTCCTCAAGCTCGAAAGAGGGGTAGAGAGCCCTGAAAACGGCTAAGGGCACCCATGTAGTGTCACTGAGGTCAGCATTTGCCCACTGCACTAGAACCTCCCAATCGCCCTGAATGAGGCGAGCTAGCAACACTTGCGCTAGAGTAGAAAGGACCCAACCTTCATGTAGCAGTGGCAGAGGGGTGTGTAGCAATGGGGGGTCTCCTGGAAGGCCTTCAATTGGGAGACGTGAAACACATTGTGGATCTTGGCTTCTGGTGGAAGTTGCAAGCGGTAGTCGACTGTGCCAATGTTGTCTAGCACCTGAAAGGGGCCATAATATTTCGGGGAGAGTTTGTGACGTTTGGAGGCGGTCAATGAAAGCTGCCTATAATGTTGGAGAAGTAGCCACACATAATCCCTGAGAGAGAGGAACACTTCCCAGTGCTTCTCATCATAAGATAGTTTCATAGCATATTGGGCCTCCTAGAGATGAGTGCGCACCTCACTGAGCATGGCGTCTCTTTCTGCTTAAGCCTGGTCCAAGGTGGCTACCTTGGATGTACCTGGTTCATACGACAAAAGCAGAGGCGGATCTCTACCATATACTACCTTGAACGGAATAGTACCGAGAGCACTGTGGTATGATGTATTATAACAGAACTCTGCCCATGCCAGCCACTTAACACACCTTTTAAGTGAGTCCCCCACTAAACAACGGAGATACATCTCAATCGTCCTGTTAACTACCTCGGTCTGTCCATCAGTCTGCGGATGTAGGCGGAAGAGAACGCCAATTTCGTGCCTTGCAGCTTTAATAGTTCTTTCCAAAACGTACTGGTAAAGATGGCGTCCCTGTCACTAGTAATGAACGCAGGCATCCCATGTAACCAGACAATGTTATCCATGAAGATCTGAGCCACGTGAGCGGCTGTGTGGGGATGCGCCAAAGGGAGGAAATAGTCATACTTGGAGAAGCGGTCAACCACAACAAATATAACGGATTTAGCGGAAGAGGGGGGAAGGTCATCAATGAAGTCCATGGAAATATCTGACCATACCTGTGACGGTAGCTGAAGTGGTTGGAGCAACCCCGTTGGACTTCATAATTCGGCTTTGTTCCGTTGACAAGTCTGACAAGCCGCCACATAATCTGTTACACTGTTTTTCATACCCTTCTAATAAAAGTCTCTACTGAGGCGGAAATATGTTTTCTGTCTGCCCTCATGTGTACTATCATAGAAAGAGGCTAAGATACTGGGAATAAGTGGCGAGGTGTGGTGCAGAAAAATCTAGTTCCTGAAAAAGATAAGACGATCCTGGGTCGTCCAATGGATATCTGATGTCCCTACTGAATATCATGATATAATGCAATGAATTTCGGGTGCTGCTGTGTCTCCTCTCGTATAGAATTCAGAAAAATAACTCTAGGCTGACTGATAGCATGTAAGTGTGTCTCGGGAACGTCCCGACGAGACAAGGCATTGGCCCCCACATTCAAACTGTTAGGTTTATACTCAACTGTAAAGTCAAACCCCATTAGCATACTCAACTAATGCTGCTGAAGAAGATACTTCATGCTGCAATGATCGATTCGAATAAGAAATGGGTGCCCCCAGAGATAAGGCCGCCAATGCTGGATTGCTTTAGCTAAACTGATTAATTCCCTTTAATAAGCCGCTAGTTTGTGATGGTGTGGGCCAAGTTGTCGGCTGAAATAAGCGATCGGGTGGCCTTGTTGTTGTAACATTGCACCTATACCTTCGCCTGAAGCATTACATTCCACTACGAACCATGCATCAAAATCCGGGAGCTGCAAAATTGGCGCTGAAGATAATGCTTCCTCCAACAACTGAAAGGAATAATCCGCTGTCTTGGACCAGGTGAAAGCATTTTTCTTGAGGAGATTGTGGATCGGCGCTACAATCTGGCCATAGCTGTAGATAAATATTCTGTAATACCCAGTGAGGACAAAAAATCCCCTTAACGCTGTGATGGAGGTGGGAGGAGGTCAGTCTGTGACGACCCGAATCTTGCTCTGGTCAACCTTCACCCCAATTGCTGAAATAACGTGGCCCAAGTATGCCACCTCGGAGGTACCCATAGAACATTTGGATTTGTTTCAAACCAAATGATGGGAGCGGAGAAGAGTAAATACCCGGTGAAGGTGCTCGTCCCAGTGTTTGTTGTACACCAATATATCATAAAAAAAAAGAACATATTTTTGCAAGATAGAGCTAAATACCTCATTCATGAGGGCCTGGAATGTGGATGGTGCATTGGAGAGACCAAAGGGCATGACAAGGAACTCGAAATGACCATGGTGTGTGTGGAACGCGATCTTCTCTACATCTGAAGGATGAACTCGAATCTGATGATAATCGGACTTCAAGTCCAGCTTGGTAAATATAATGGCGGCATGTGACTCATCTAACAGTTCGTCCACCACTGGAATAAAAAATGTCTTTAATTGTGTGAGCATTGAGCTGCCTGTAGTCCACACAAAACTTCCACGACTTGTCATGTTTTTTTACCAGTAACACAGGGGATGAGAAAGGAGAGCTGCTGGGCTGAATAATTCCCTGGACGAGCATATTTTGGCACTGGCACTCAATTTCATCCTTTTGTAAGTGGGGGTAAAGGTAAGGCCGAACCACCACAGGTTCAGCGCCCATTTGCAATCTAATGTGGTGATCATAGTGGCGAATAGGCGAAAGAGCATAAGGTGCTTGAAATAAATCTTCAAAGTCTGTAAGTAATTGAGATAACTTACAGAGCTCGATGTTCTGGACCTGAACTGCCTGAAGTGTGCAGGGTACTGTAGCATGTGTGCCATGCAATGTTATCTGACGTTGGGCCTCAGTGAAGGTCATGGTTAGGGCCTGAAAATCCCATAAAATAGCTCCAACATTTGGAGCCATTTAACTCCGAGTACCAAATCAAATCCTGTCAGAGGAATCACCAAAAAATCGGCAATAAAGGAGTGGCCCTCAATAGAAAAGGGGGTGGCTGTAGAGATACCCACACTGGCGATTTTGGCCCCATTGGCCACTGAGACTGAGAGGCCTGTATTTTGCTGGATTACTAGCCCAAGTTCTGCTGCTGGCTGACTGATGAAGTTATGCATGTTGCCCGAGTCAACTAAGGCTAGTAACTATAGAAGGTGCAACTGTCCCCGAACTTGCATAGTGTTGGAACTACGCAAGCCAGTCATGGCATGGAGTGAAATAACTAGGCCCTTCTGGTCTGTCTCAACAATGTCTTCCTCGGGTAGTATGTCCTCAGAATCCTCACAGAGAACTACACTGAACAATTTTTTGCGTATGTGACCCTGGATATACTAGTCATCACAATTAAAACAAAGGCCCTTGGCCCTCCTTTGTTCCATCTCTTTTCTATTTAATTTTTTTATGTAAGGGGCTGGTGGCGTGGAGGAAGAACTCTGAGCACGCTGGGCTACAGTAGGACCTGTACGTGGAGGCCCTGAATAGGGTGATGGCACAGTGGTATTTGTCCTGCTTGGCCAAGCTGGTTTTCTGATAAGTGATTCCTTGAGAACACGTTGCTTAATATCAATTGTCCTGGCCAGATTCATAGCGTGGTCCAAATCTCTAGGGCCATGTAATTCAACCTCCAGACGCAGGGCCTCAGTCAATCCAGCAGTAAAGATTTGAACATACTGGGAGGGTTTGACAAAATTACTAGCTCTGGCCAAACGTTCCTGAAAGGTCTTTTGGTACATATCAAGTAGGCCTGTATGTTTAAAATTTATCAATTTGCCCATCAGATTGCTACTGGCTGGAGAACCAAACCTCATCATGCAAGATTGTCTAAATGTCTCTCAATCTTTAACCAAATGTTCATTTCGGAATTGGTGGAACCATAGGAGCGCATCATCGAGCATATGGTATGCGGCCAACTTGACCCGGTCATCCGCCGTTGTTTTTTTATGTTAAAGAACTGGTCACATTTTGTGTAACCAGATCATGGGGTCCTTAGACCCATCAAATGTCGGAAAGTCCGATTTCACATACCTGGGAACCAAATTTGGTCCCTAGGCATGAGGTGCCATAGGTGGATGGGGGTGGTGCAGCGGTGGTGGAGAAGGTGGTGGTGGCTGGTGATGCGCGGCCGGCAGAGAATAGGCTGCTAGCTGCGGTGGTCCTCAACCCCCACCTTCATCAAGTCGCCGGAGAATGAGCTCTAGTGTCGTATTCATGGCCTCCATTGAAGTGTGAAGATCATCAATACCTGCATTTGATCTTTGACGATTGACATCAATAAGCTGACGCAAATCCTCCAGGGAAGAGGAATCCCCAAGGGTGGACCTGTCCGATACCAAGATGTTGGGATCTTCGCGGGTCATGGATCTCATCACCCTTCTTCCCTCTCTTCCCTCCAGATTGACTGTTGACGCTGGAAGAGAACTCATGTTCTTTGAACGTGTAATGGTGGAATCGGAATGGAATGGATTGAGCTTTGGAGGAAGCTCGACCTGGACCTTTGAGGGAGAATCCGATCTGGCTAAATTAATTTACTCAATGCTTGTCTTCATTCAGTTTTTCGTCCCAATAAATATGTTTGGGGACAACAATACAACTTAGACCCTTGGGTCAATTGGTTCATGCCAAATTACATCCAAAACCAAACCAAACCAAATTTAACATACTTGGAAAAGGAAATAAATTAATTCCTACGCCTGTTGATAACTCGGGATGCTATGGAGTCCATAACAAAAGCACATTATCCAAATAATACTATTAGTACCCTTTAATTGAATAAGAGAAATAATTTTTTTTTGTGTAAATAGCTATCTTGAAAGTGCAAAAAGAGTAAAACCAACAAGAGCAGTTGACACATAATAAGAAGTCAACTATTACATTTTAAAAATTGAACAATTAAAATGTCAAAGGTCAAAGGAGTCGAGTCCATGCTTAAGAATCAAGCACATCAAAGGAAGCTCTGAAGTGAAAACACAAAATATACTAGGGCATATGGTGAAGAACTAGTAAAAGGAGTCGACCACTATTAAAGGAGTAGTTCCCTTATCATGATAGAGAGAGAAATGGAATAAAAAAAGGAACAAAAAAAATTTAAAGTGAAAAAACAGTCAACCCCATCGAAGGAGTCAACCCCTTAGCATAGGAAAGTAAGAAAGGAGTCGACCACTAAAAACAACAAGTTCTAAGGTAAAAAGGATTCTACCACATTAAAAGCAGTTAACAACTTTTGCCAAGTTAAACCCTTCATCAGCATGAAGAAGAAACATCATAGGCTGTCAAAAAGAGTGAAAAGACCCCGTTTGCAAGGAGTCGATTCCTATGTGTAGAAATTCAAGTTCGTATTATTTCAAGCTCAGTTTATGGTGTTGTACGTGTCTAAAATTTTAAAGTGACCTACAAATTTTTAGAAGTTTTTGACATATTTTAACCCATTTTTAAACGAGGAAAAAATCATTCTAGAGTCATAACAACTAGATCTATTAGTGTGACAGAGATTTCTATCTAGACCAAATTTGCCACAAACATTGATGTCTCACTACCATAATATTTTTCAAACCCCTTAAGCACTCACAAAAGATCATTAAAAAAATTAGACTCCTACTAATGATTTTTTTGCTAGCGGAAGTTCAAATTTCACTAGCAGAACTTTCTATAAGGAGAAAATACGATAGCAACACTTGTTGGCACATTTCTATTGGGAAAAATTTCTACCAACAAATTTTGAAACTCATAGATAGAAATCTAAATCCCTAACAATCAAAATTTAAAAATTTCGCTGGCTGGGATGTTGTATCTTTGCCAGTGGATTTATCAAAATCATCGGTAAAGTGTCCATCCTCTGCCACCAAATTTCTTTGATTGCACAGGAATAGGGGCCCATATGATGTGCATTTTCTACAAGTGAATTTCTTAAATTTGTTCGCAAAGATGCAATCTCTGCCAACGATTTCTTAATTTCTAGGCAAGGAGTAAAATTTTTCTAATGAAAGTTTATAATTTTTCATTATTTAATAAATTAATTAATTTAAAACAATTATTTGAATAGAACCCAAATTTTTTACAAATTATTTTCTAAAATTTTAAAATTTTATAAATTATGCAACAACAAAAAAAATTATAAACCATTAGCAAGAAGATCTAGGGGTGGTTGGCTTTGAGTTTGTGTGTGTTGATAGAACCGGTGCATCTTCATCTCTAAGTTCTTCATTTTATCATCCTATTCCTCAGTATGACAATCAAACTCCTCAACACGACTTTGTACATTTCCCAACTGCTCCTGAAATTGAGACAACACCTCATTCGTTTTTAGCAACTCCTCTATACGTGGAGACGTTTCAGACAAAGATGATCGGGCCATCCTGATTAGAGACATTTGAGACAAACCTGACCCCTTTACGAAGCCAAACCTAGCTCCATGAACCTGACCCATAATACCACTCTTGTCAACCAGCTCACCAACCTAACCCCTTTATGTAGCCAAACCTAGCTCCATGAACCTGACCCATAATACCACTCTTGTCAACCAGCTCACCAACCTTCTAAGGCTTTAATACCAACCATTGTATCTCCTCTAGCAAAAAATAACATAATTTAGTTATAACTCTTTTTTCTTAAATAAAATTTCCTTTTATAAGAAAGTTATACTTACATATTACTCTTCAAATTCACAAGTCTACTCGTACTCGAATTGATAAGTAAACTTAAATTTCTCAATATCATAGCAAGTTGTAGTCTACACATTTAGAAGGACATGTATGTGTATAAATATATTACATTAGTAGTACATTTGAACAAAAATATACTTCAGGTTAAATACATACCATCTCCTCTCTAATACATATAAAAGACTTTGACACCGTACTATGTCAAATATTTTGCTTACTAAAGTTCTTGACATTTATGAAGGAATGTCTCTGCAAATAGAAATTAGAAATGAGTAAAATAAAATTAAGATTTTAAAATACAATCCCTAGAAATCTATTCGCATGGAACCTCCCCCTAAAACATATTCACGCACTACCATTGTCAGTCCTCAAGGGAAACCCTCAATAAAAAGTGGTAAGTGTGGTGAGATAACCTCCACACTCTCTATACCAAGTGTACATAGCAGTCCAATGTTATCAAAATGCAACATCCAATAAGGAAGACTTTGAACTTTTCCACTTTCACCTCCATATGAGCCCGGAGAACATGCCCCACTCAATGACTGAAAACTGTACAATAGGGTATCGATGCCCTGACACTACTTGTTGTCCTCTTCCAGCACACAAACCACATAGGTAATGAGACCTTGGGGCAGCAAAATTCTTTTGTAATTATCTAATTTCTGTAAAAAGAAATTAAAATTAGCTCATGGATTGTATTCATGTGGGACGATATAAAACGATTGGCCTAACTTCTTTGCCAAGTACCCATCTCTTGAACCTTTTTGTGAGTGATTTATTTGTGTATCTCATTGTTTTTAAGCCAAAGCACCATTATTACTCATACATCCTCTTTCTTCGCCTTGTTATTCTATTTCTTTCATCACAACCCAATTAAAGCACAAAGACAATGTGTTTGATGGGGTCTTAATTTTTTTCTTACTCTGCTTATGATGGAAGTTCCACTAATAACTAAGCCCATGAAGTTAATTTACCATACGTAATATTTGTTATTTTTACTTAAAATGGTTTGAATATGTTATTGAAGTATATGTATTATAACATGACTCATGTATCTATAAATTAAACGAAGAAATTAACATACATTTTACTTTTCATGGACAATAACTTGTTGATTTCTAGGGACAAGACATAAACACAAAAGATCTCAAGGGAAGCAGAGAAAAAAAGAATTGTATCTCTTGGGAGAGAGCAGAGAAGAAACCAAGAGAGAGAAAGAAGAGCAAACGAGAAAAAAAAGTATGGACAAGTTTGAGCTAAAAGGAAGAGGTTTAAATGTTTTACCCATTCCTTGAGGCTATATTTATAGTTGTGTGAAGGTTTTTACAATGACTACAATGTCCTTAGGGCTAAATGTTTCAAAAGAAAAAAGAAAAAGACATAAGAGAACATACACCAACTTGACTAATTACAATTTTATCTAATCTCTATGGAATTTTTCCTTATTTATTACACATGTCACCCCTACACACATGAGTGTTTCTTAACTTAACTCTTCATTAACCGCCTCTTCAGGTGATCAAACTCTACCCTAATTGGTCTACACTCTCTTTGTTTTTTTTTCCTTCTAACATGACTGGCATTAGTTTCATTAGATTGAAATCCACATCCAACTATTTTCTCCTTAAATGAATGGGAGAGAAAACAGTGTCTTGAAGATTGACAAGAGAAAAATCGATCTAAGCTTAGGTGCACCCTAAACTTGATCCAACCATTAAAATTGAATTAAATTAAATAACATCAATTTTTTTTCAACAGTTATTTTCTATGCCATATATTCATGTTTAAGTTCATATGAGATTTTTTTATATATTTTAAAAATAAAATTAAGGTAATGACAAAATTATAAATATAATATAATAATGGCACCATTGTAAGGAAGAAAAGAGTATCGACCTAGGTCCATCTAAACATAGACGCGCCCAAAATTTTGATCTAACAATCAAATTTAATTAAATTACTTAAAACCCTTTTTTCTACCTAAATTTATTATTACGTATATTCATGTTCATGTTCAATTGAGATTTTCAGAATTTTCACATTTTAAATAATAAAATTAAAATAATGGCATATTTTAAATATAACAAAGTAATGACATGTGAATAATTACCAATTACAACGGTAACAATAAGAACTTTAAAAATAGGAAAAAAAAATTCCAAGCATCGAACAGGTTCGGAAGTGTTCCAGTTGTCAAGCTTTGCGCTGAAGGAGCACAAATAGGTCTTCAGTCAACGCTGCGCTTTGTGCGACGAAGTCTGAATTCACTTCCGCGATTTCAACGTATTTCTCAAAGATTTCATCAATGGTTTCACTACCAAAGTATTGGCTCATTATTCCTTCCATGGGTGCCCGCACTATCATGCTGCATTGACGAGCGTCAAGTCTGGAGCTAAATCCCTTCGCAGCAGAAGTTAATGGCTGCATCTTCTGGATGGTGAAGGACCCATTTCTTTCCACCAGCTTTTGGATCTCCTGCATACTAGGAATGTAGATGGGTAGGTTGAAGGAGCTCACTTTCACTTCATCCAATCGACCCTGAAAAATACCAGCAATTCAGTGAGCTTGATATATCTTAAGATCGATTTGAAAAGAAGATTTATAAACTAGGCACTTAGAAATTAGTCGTAGGGAAAGATTTATCCACCTTGCCGGCCATGTCGTTTAGAGCTAGCTCCAAGATGTGGAAGAGCCTGTAAAAGAGAGCATGTTCGACGAATGCAGGACCTTTAGTATACGGAAGGGTAAGTGCCATCAACCCACCAACTGCAACCTCCTCTGCTCTGGCTTGCAGGAGAACTTCCATGTCCTTGGCAAACTGAGCTGAATATGCCTCCTCTACCTCTGGTTTAGCCCCTATGCTAAAAACCTTCCCCTTATTCCATGCCGGAGAGGTCGAATCCTTCACTTCGTAGGGCACCTGTGAGAGCCAGTGAACCGCATACGAGGAGTGGACAAAATGAAGAGACGCCTTGGGGAAAAGACGGCCATGGAAAGACCCAGGCACTCCAGCTGCGAAATATCGTCGACCTTTGGAAGGAAGAGAAGCAAACAGGGTGTTGAAATCGTTGGACACGTGGTCGTTGAAAGACACTTGGAAATCCAAGACATTAGAAGAGGAACCGTGGCCAAGCAGCTTGTGCTCCACGGCCCCGATGATGTTCTGGACGACGGAGAAGGTGTTGGGTCCGACGGAGCAGCCAAGGTCCGCGATGTGATAAGTCTCGACAGAGGAGATGTGTTCCAGGCTAACATTGCTTGAGATGGCTTCGCTGATCAATTGCTTCGAAACGTTCACTCCCTCTCCCTGCAGCACCAAACTCACAACATAAGACACTTTGCAAGACGACCGAGAGGAAGGAAGTTAAGGAGTGAAAGGATATGTACCTGATAGTGAGAGTTGTGAGAATAACTGGTTGGTCCATCACCTCCGTTCATGGGATACGACTCCACGGGCTTCGCCGTTGTTCCGCCTGTCGAATAATCATCACAACGGTTCATGTAGCAGCTGTTCTTCCCAACTGAAGCCATTTGATCTTTCACTCTTTCTCAGACTTGACTGCTGTCTAATGAATGAATCTCTGTTTGAGTTCTTCATCAATTAAGGGGGATGGAGTGGTATTTATACAACTCGATGATGAGGCTGTTGATGAAGCTGCGTCTTAGCTTCCACAATTTGGATGCCCTCCTCAGTCCGCATTTTCTGACCTTCTTACCCGCAACAATAAAAGGCGAGTCCACTCATGCGGACTAGTTGCCCTAATGAACTCAAAAAATTCTAGTTGCCAAGTTTGACATGCCTGTGTTGACCACAACAGACAAAACATTCCAACCAAAAATTTGGTGCTTGGCATGCTATTACACCAATGCATGAGTCACCTGCATTAATCACTGGGTACTTAATATTGTTTCAAAATCTGATACGCGTCTCTTCAAAAATCTTAAAAAAACAGTTTTATTAATTTTTAGGAAATTTCATCAAAATAACCATTTAAAACAATTTATTTTAAAAAACAACTACTTCAACCAATTATTTAAAAAAATACCCAACTTTGACCGGTCCATTGCATATGTATATAGTCAAAGGTGACAGTAAGTTTTGACTGCTTACAAGTTGCCACATCATCAGTAGGTTAGTCAACAAACTGGAAATTTGATCTTCATCTTCATCTTATGCATCTACAAGATCTTCATCTTCGAAATGGGTGTTAGTGTGGACAACTTCATCTTCGAAATAGGGTATTAGTGTGGACAATTTCATCTTCATCTTCATCTTCGAAATTTAAAACTATTGATTTTATTAATTATAAAAATAAGTTAATTAAACCAAGTGTTTGAGTTAACAATATTTTAATTACCACTATTAAATCACAAATACAATAGAGTAAATAAAAAATATGATTAATGAATAAAAAATATTATATTAATAACATAAGATAGATTTTGCGTGGTATTAATTAATAATATATTTTGACAAACTTAAAAGTAATTAATTAATCAAATGCATACTTTAATTATATTTTATTTACCAGAGACTTAAATATGAACTTTAATATAGTAATAAAATTGAAAAAAATAATAAATAAATACATATACAACTTTGAAAATAACCTAAAAAAAATTATTCAAATAACAAGTTTGTGCCTTTAATATTAAAATCAACAAGTTACAAGTTTAGTACATATAAATGACGCATGTTCAAAAGTAATAAGAGTAAAACATCATTTATCGTTCCACATGGAAATCGATATGGCATCTCAAAATTGTACGATTCTTGTGGGTTCTAATGCACTCTGCCTCCAAATGCTTATTACTTGAAAGGAATGAACAGAAGAAGGGGCAAAATTATCTTTCGTTACAAAATTTCTGAACATTCACATTGACTCTTTTTGCTTGAGTTTCAACAGATTTAGCAGGTTCCTGCCAAAGTATTTTAGTTCATCAAATAGGTTATGAATCGTAAAAGAGGATTAACAAATTAATTTTTAAAGGCAAAAAGAAAACTCAGGTACAAAAGTATTACAGTCATGAACAGTTCTATGACTTGGTACCACCTTGTATCAACTTTGAAAACCCATTCATGAAGCAAGTTAGACTAGCCAGATCAAGAACAAAACTTCCCTAAGATCATAAATAGCTCGACACATCAGTTTCTCTATATTTAGCTAACACCAGACATGGACCAGTAACAGGTTTCTTTCAATGAAATTTCCATATACAGGCAGTTAAATAATCATTGATAGGCACCAGATAAAACTGATCATCTAAGATGGTAGGTACACAATTAAGGACATCAGATAGGTGAAAATTATGCAACAACTCTAGTATATCTAGGACATCTAATGATGGTCAAATTGAGAAAGCAGAACACATTTGTACAAAATTATTCCTCTCTGGCCTTTTTAAGATATACAAGTGGTCCTCAAATTATGCAACAAGATGTTGAGTTTCATCCCTTGAATTTTCATACAGTAAAATCTACAAAGATAACCTCACAAACCTTAATTCCAATCTTAGACGTATGACTCAAAATTATGTTAAACCATCATTGATTATTATAATATGTTTCTATTTTGTGTAATTACTAATGCATTAGTATATCTGCAGTTCATAGGTGTGCATGTCCATATGTGCATGTGTTGTTCTACACGTATGTTGAATGGGTCTTGATTATGTGAATCAATCATGGATGAATAGGAACAAAAGTAAGTCAATTTTCCATGTTTTTAATCTATCAATAAAGATTTCAACTTGAAGGTGTAGACAACAACAAAATTAATAAAATGTTAAATAGGATTATAGCAAAGGCAACCAAGCATTTATTTCATAGTATAATCATGTTGTAGGAGCCCACAATAAACATACCATTCTTTGCTTTAGGATCAAAGGCCTTCAACAAGGGAGATGCCACAACTGATATTACTGCTGACGATGTGTCTGTCCCTACCATTAGGAATACAATTTATAATAATTCAATTGTGTCAAAACAGTGTGAAAATGCTGAAAGAGAGATAGAGAGATAGAAATAGATAGAAAGAGAGAGAGAGAGGAAAAGAGAGAAAAGACTTCTTTGTATCAGGAGATACATACCAGTCATCTTACTAGATAATGTACTACTTAATGGAGTTGGTGTACTGTCACAATAGACTATTGAAGCCAACTCTGAATCAGACCGTAAGGAACCAGAACGATTGTCAATAAATGCAGCTTCATCTGATACATTATGACATTTTTCTTCTTCAGAACCAGAAGAGATTGATTTATTACTCAATATGTCACACTCTGCTCTGTGATGTTCATTCTGAGTTACATCTGTCATTGATCCTAGACTCGAATCTTCCACTGCAGAGAGAGTCTCCACCTCCATAGACACCATATCCAATTCAGCAAGTGGCACATGATCATTATTAGGAACAGATTGATTCGAACCAACACCTATATCATAGGCAACCAACAGGTCTGTCACAGGCACGAACAAAAGAAGGGGCAAAAATATCTTTTAATGAAATTTCCATATACAGGCAATTAAATAATCATTGATATGCACCAGATAAAACTGATCATCTAAGATGGTAGGTACACAGTTAAGGACATCAGATAGGTGAAAATTATGCAACAACTCTAGTATATCTAGGACATCTAATGATGGTCAAATTGAGAAAGCAGAACACATTTGTACAAAACGACCTCATTCACAGAGCAAATTGGACTATCATATGTATAATAAATTAAGGATGAAACAGAATTCTTGAATGCATACGATAAGAAAAGTAGTAGACCTGTGCCATAAAATCGTCCATTTCCTGAAGTATATCAACACAAACAGTTTCCAACTTCTGATACATATTACCAACCCAACTTATGCCCTTTGATGAAAAGTCCATTTTGAATATAATAAATAACTTTAGCTGAAGCAAGTTACTTTTTTCTCTCTCAAAGACTTCGGCCTATAGAAAGAGATGTTTTCATCAGCTCCTATTCATTAGGGATACTTTACATCTGCAAGACCATTACATCAAAGTTCTATTAAAATACATGTAATGGAAATTATAAAACATTTAGTTGAACTCGCTAGATAAGACATAACATCATAAATCCTACCAAGAAGGGGAGAGGCAACACATCACAACATTTTTAACCACCAATGAAGAAATTTCTCTTCCTCTAAACAAACAGATGACTCTAGTGCCAATATGTAGGAAGACTTGAGTGGTCTCTTCCCATCTAAAATCCCACTATCCATTCAACAACTTCACTAGTTTAAGATCAACATGTCAATAATCCACACCCATAAGGGCAGAATTATAAACATCCACACCCATAAGATATTCAATTTTCACTCAAGAGATCAAACTAAAACGAAATTTTATGTTACTTGGACACGTTGCCATACCAAACACCAATAAAGCCCTCCACAAGAATCACCGTAGATTAACTAAGTATTCTTCAGAAAAATGGTAAAAATAAAGACAAAAGCAATAAACTTGCTCTGACTACGCAATATCCCAATAAAAGCAGCACGTGCTCAACTCTATAAACTTCTCCATTGACAAAAAAAAATTATTTCACCTTAGAGCTAAATGCAGCCAAGAGAAGTTCACAAATTTTTTTAAGAACAAAACACTTAAGGACGGCACCAATTTATGATACTTGAAAGTACAGCAATTGGGACATATTTCCCGCAATTTATCAACTTCTCTTAGAACCCGTGTAACACTGGACAAATAAAATCCCCAGCTAGCGGCAATTTCAATGAAATACGTAAAATATTCAAACTGAAAAATCTATCAAATAAGCAAAATATGCATCTTCTGGATATCGATAAGGCAAGCAACAAAAAACTTGTTGATCATCAAACATAATCCACTCCAAAGAAGTGATAAAGAGAGTAAGCAAATATAATCACATAGAAGAAAAGAACAGGAAACAAGAAATCCCCATTGGTTCATACGAATACCTATGTTTCACAAGATGCTCTTCGGGAACAACGATCACTGAAGAACAGAAACAATAATCAAAGCCACCCCCAAGAGTAGAGGAGAGAAAACCCAAAAGAGAAAATTGAACTGGAAAGCCCGAGTACCTCTGTTTCTCTAGATGCTTTTCAGGGACAACGATCATTCAAGACGAGACAATAATCACAGCCACCCCCAAGAGTATAGGAGAAAACCCAAAAGAGAACATTGCAGAAGTGGAAAGCTAAACAACTTTGGGGCGTAGAATGAGGACAGAGCTTGAAGGAGAGGTAGGGAAACAACTGATAAGTGCGAAAAAGGAGAGGTAAGAAGAGCCGAGAAAGAAAAGAAACAGAAATTTGAGAAGAAAGAGACTTTTTGGGAGACGAAAATCTGATCGATTTTATGGCAACAGGTATGTCGGGGGCGCAGGGAGACGAAAGAGGGAGTGCGGGAGAGAGGAAGAAAAACACTGAGAAATGACGACGCGCGAGGGGCCAAAAAGCCAGCGTCGCCCGTCCTTCAATTCAAATAATATCAAACAAGGTCTTATTCCGTACGATTGAAATTAAACCTCGGAGACGAAGGACCCCTTTATCCCCTGCATCGAGATGAAGCTTCATCTGCGCTCCACTAACGAGTTCAAGTATTGAAAGACATTATGCGGTTGAAGATCATCTCATCCTTCAAGTTGACTAACCCCCCCCCCCCGAAGTTAGATGAACATATCATCTGCCACGTAAGCTATCACATCATTAAATAAAAATTAAATATTTTATTAAAAAATCAAATTTACTTTTTTTTCCATCCTCATCTTTCTCCTCTCCTCTCCTCTATTATTTAGTATATTTATTTTATTTTTAATTATTTTAAATATAAGGTAATAAAAAGTCTATTGATAAATTTGAAAAAAAATATTGATAAATTTGATTTTTAAACTCAAAACTAAAATTTTCAAAAAATTTAATAAAAATATTTTTTAAATCGATAATAAAAAGTGTAAAATAGGTAAGAGTAAGATTTTTTATAACTTATTAATTTAAAAATAAGGTAATAAAATGTGTACCAGTACATTTATTTTTTAAACTCAAGTAAAATTTTCAAATTTTTTAAGTAAATAAATATTTTTAATATAAAATAAAAGGTGTTGTAAGATTTTAAATTAAATAATATATTTTTTAAATAATTTAATATTTTTTAAATAATGTGATAAAAATTATTCAAATAAATTGTATTTTTAAACTCTAAACATTTTTTTATATTTTTTCTATTTATTAATATTTTAAATTTCTAAATAGAATACTTATTTTATTTTTTATTTTTTAAAATATAAAGAAATAAAAAGTGTAACGATAATTTTTTTAATTAATAAATATTTTTATTGATATCAAATGATGTTAAATAGTAAGAATTAATTTTTTAATTATTTATTAGATTTTTTAATAATTCATTATTTTAGATATAAGGTAATAAAAGTGTATTTGATTTTTTAAGTTTTAAAAAAAAAACTTTCAAATTATTTATCATTTAATGATGTGGCAACTAACTTGGCAGAAGACGTGGCAAAATAATGACATGGCAGATGACGTGTTCTTCTAACTTCACTGCACCGATGATGTGGAAACATGTAAGTAGTCAAAGCTTACGTGTCGCCTTTGACTGTACACATGTGTTGTGGTCAGGTCAAATTGGGGTATTTTTCAAAATAATTTGATAACATCGCTGTTTTTCAAAATAAGTTGTTTTAAATGGTTATTTTGGTGAAATTCCCTAATTTCTAACTAAAGATATTTTTTCAGCCATGTAAATGCACTATAATATAGTGAAGCATACTAGCGAATAGACTTATGTAGACCAGTACAAAAGCGAACAATTGTACCAGATAAGTTGCACAAGTTCGGCTACCTCATACATTGGTCGATATGATATGCATCAGCATTTTTTACTTGTTGAATTTGGCTTGAGAAAACTGTCCCCCCAGTGACCACTACTGCTAACTAGGACATTAGTTGCAGATAGTTTAATGATAATCAAATTTTAAGTTATTAATTATATGTATTAAATATGTCTTTCTGGAAATAACAAAAAAACAAATGAGATTTTTGGTAGCATATACATTCAATTGACAATGATTCAACGCAATAGTCCATACAAAAATTAAAATTAACAACTTCTATCAGAAAGTTGTTGGGATCTTCCCGGGCCATGGATCTCGTCACCCTTCTTCCCTCTCTTTCTTCCAGATTGACTGTTGACGCTGGAAGAGAACTCCTTGTTCATTGAACGTGTAATGGTGGAATCGAAATGGAATGGATTGAGTTTTGAAGGAAGCTCGACCTGGACCTCTGAGGGAGAATCCGACCTGGCTATAATTAATTTACTCAATGCTTTCCTTCATTCAGTTTTTCGTCCCAATAAATATGTTTGGGGACGACAATACAACTTAGACCCATGGGTCAATTGGTTCACGCCAAATTACATCCAAACCAAACCAAACCAAATTTAACATACATGGAAAGGGAAATAATTTAATTCCTACTCCTGATGATAACTCGGGATGCTATGGAGTCCATAACACCACCTCCTTCCTGGAAAAATAGTTTGTCCTCAAGCTCGAAAGAGGGGTAGAGAGCCCTGAAAGCGGCTAAGGGCACCCATGTAGTGTCACTGGGGTCAGCATTTGCCCACTGCACTAGAACCTCCCAATTGCCCTGAATACGGCAAGCTTGCAACACCTGCGCTAGAGTAGATAGGACCCGACCTTCATGTAGTGGTGGCAGAGGGGTGTGTAACAATGGGGAGTCTCCCTGGAAGGCCTTCAATTGGGAGACGTGAAACACATTCTGGATCTTGGCTTCTGGTGGAAGTTGCAAGCGGTAGGCGACTGTGCCAATGTTGTCCAGCACCTGAAAGGGGCCATAATATTTCAGGGAGAGTTTGTGACGTTTGGAGGCAGTCAATGAAAGCTGCCTGTAATGTTGGAGAAGTAGCCACACATAATCCCTGAGAGAGAGGAACACTTCCCGGTGCTTCTTATCATAAGATAGTTTCATAGCATATTGGGCCTCCTAAAGATGAGTGCCCACCACACTGAGCATGGCATCCCTTTCTGCTTAAGCCTGGTCTAAGGTGGCTACCTTGGATGTACCTGATTCATACGACAAAAGCCAAGGCGGATCTCTGCCATATACTACCTTGAACGGAGTAGTACCGAGAGCGTTGTGGTATGATGTATTATAACAGAACTCTGTCCATGCCAGCCACTTAACACACCTTTTAAGTGAGTCCCCCACAAAACAACGGAGATACATCTCAATCTTCATCGATGGCCCTCTATCGGTCGTCGGACTCCTGTTTGACATCGACAACAACCGACACACAACGCCGAACTGAGTTCCGTGGAGAGCCACGTACACAATGTCAGGGCTGTACAAAACCATCATTTTTCTCCACGAAACTCCTCCATTCCAATCCCAATAATCTAACAGTAATGCCGCTCTGATACCACTTGTTAGAAAACCGTAATCTTAAATCATAATCCAAATTTTTCATCATGCTAGAATACTAGGATTCGGGATACATACCTGGATCCATTCCACAATTTCGTCTTTCTGATGCGGAATTACTGTGACGAACAGAAGAATGAAGAATGGTTTGATGATTTTTCTCAACTAAATCACCTTTATTCCACTACGAGACCGTCGTGACTCTTCCGGATGGTGAGAAGAGAAACCGTGTTGAATTTAGTGTATTGGGGACCACAACATTGATGTTCTATTTATATTGTTTAAATAAGGTTCCCATAATTTCCTAATTAAAACAATATGGGTATCTACTCAAATGGCCATATTCCTTCTTTAACAGTCTATGGGCTTACCAAAATTAGACCACTTAATTTCAGCCCATATTAAATAAAATTGAATAAAATATATAGCCCAACTTAGGAAACGTGAGTTTCTTAACATAGGAAAGTAAGAAAGGAGTCGCTACTAAAAACAACAAGTTCTAAGGTAAAAAGGATTCTACCACATTAAAAGCAATTAGCTACTTTTGCCAGGTTGAACCCTTCATTAGCATGAAGGAGAAACATTATAAGTAGTCCAATAGAGTGAAAAGACACCCCCTTTGAAAGGAGTCGATTCCTATGAGTAAAAATTCAAGTTTGTAATATTTCAAACTCAATTTTTCGAGTTGTACGTATTTAAAATTTTAAAGTGACCTACATATTTTTAGAAGTTTCTGACATATTTTAACCCATTTTTAAACGAGAAACAATCATTCTCGAGTCACAACAACTAGATCTATTAGCGTGGGAGAGCTTTCTATCTAGCTCAAATTTGCCACAAACAATTATGTCTCACTACCATAATATTTTTCAAACCCCTTATGCACTCACACAAGCTCACTACAAAAAATTAGACTCCTACTAGCGATTTTTTTGCTAGCAGAAGTTAAAATTTCACTAACAGAACTTTCTATAAGCAGAAAATACGATGACAATGATTGTTGTCACATTTATGCTAGGAAAAGTTTCTACCAACAAATTTTGAAACTCAAAGGTAGAAGTCTAAATCCCTACCAATCAAAATTTAAAAATTTTGTTGGCTGGGATTTTGTATCTTTACAGGATTTATCAAAATCATTGGAAATGTGTCTACCCTCTGCCACCAAATTTCTTTGATTGCACAGGAATAGGGGCCCATATGATGTGCATTTTCTGCAAGTGAATTTCCTAAATTTGTTGGAAAAGATGCAAACTTTGATTAGGATTTCTTAATTTCTTGGTTTTATTTATAGTTGTACGAAAGTGTTTGCAATGACTACTATGCCTTTAAGGCTAAATATTTAAAAAAAAAACATATGAGGACATACACCAACTTGACTAATTACAATTTTATGTCAACTCTATGAAACTACTCCTTATGTATTAGTCATGCCACCCCTACACACATGGGTGTTTCTTAACTCAACTCTTCATTAACCGTCTCTTCAGGTGATCAAACTCTACCCTAATTAGTCTACACTCTCATTTTTTTTCCTTATGATTCATTAGATTTAAATCCACATCCAGCTATGTTTTCCTTAAATGAATGGGAGAGAAAACAGTGTCTTGAAGCTTGACAAGAGAAATATCGATCTAAGCTTAGGTGCACCCAAAACTTGATCCAACGATTATATTTAGACGCACCCAAAATTTTGATCTAACAATCAAATTTCATTAAATTGCTTCAAACCTTTTTTTTTCTACATTAATTTATTCTTACATATATTCATGTAGATTTTCTATTTTTTCACATTTTAAAAAGTAAAATAAAAATAATACATAATTTAAATATGACAATGTAATGACATGTGAATAAATAAAAATAATGGCATAGTTTAAATATAACAAAGTAATGACATGTGAATAATTACAAGTTACAACGGTAAACATAAGAACTTTAAAAATAACCAAAAAATAGGAGAAAAAAATTCCAAACATCGAACAGGTTCGGAAGTGTTCCAGTTGTCAAGCTTTGCGCTGAAGGAGCACAAATAGGTCTTCAGTCAACGCTGCACTTTGTGCGACGAAGTCTGAATTCACTTCCGCGATTTCAACGTATTTCTCAAAGATTTCATCAATGGTTTCACTACCAAAGTATTGGCTCATTATTCCTTCCATGGGTGCCCGCACTATCATGCTGCATTGACGAGCGTCAAGTCTGGAGCTAAATCCCTTCGCAGCAGAAGTTAATGGCTGCATCTTCTGGATGGTGAAGGACCCATTTCTTTCCACCAGCTTTTGGATCTCCTGCATACTAGGAATGTAGATGGGTAGGTTGAAGGAGCTCACTTTCACTTCATCCAATCGACCCTGAAAAATACCAGCAATTCAGTGAGCTTGATATATCTTAAGATCGATTTGAAAAGAAGATTTATAAACTAGGCACTTAGAAATTAGTCGTAGGGAAAGATTTATCCACCTTGTCGGCCATGTCGTTTAGAGCTAGCTCCAAGATGTGGAAGAGCCTGTAAAAGAGAGCCTGTTCGACGAAAGCAGGACCTTTAGTATACGGAAGGGTAAGTGCCATCAACCCACCAACTGCAACCTCCTCTGCTCTGGCTTGCAGGAAAACTTCCATGTCCTTGGCAAACTGAGCTGAATATGCCTCCTCTACCTCTGGTTTAGCCCCTATGCTAAAAACCTTCCCCTTATTCCATGCCGGAGAGGTCGAATCCTTCACTTCGTAGGGCACCTGTGAGAGCCAATGTACCGCATACGAGGAGTGGACAAAATGAAGAGACGCCTTGGGGAAGAGACGGCCATGAAAAGACCCAGGCACTCCAGCTGCGAAATATCGTCGACCTTTGGAAGGAAGAGAAGCAAACAGGGTGTTGAAATCGTTGGACACGTGGTCGTTGAAAGACACTTGGAAATCCAGGACATTAGAAGAGGAACCAAGGCCAAGCAGCTTGTGCTCCACGGCCCCGATGATGTTCTGGACGACGGAGAAGGTGTTGGGTCCGACGGAGCAGCCAAGGTCCGCGATGTGATAAGTCTCGACAGAGGAGATGTGTTCCAGGCTAACATTGCTTGAGATGGCTTCGCTGATCAATTGCTTCGAAACGTTCACTCCCTCTCCCTGCAGCACCAAAGTCACAACATAAGTCACTTTGCAAGACGACCGAGAGGAAGGAAGTTAAGGAGTGAAAGGATATGTACCTGATAGTGAGAGTTGTGAGAATAACTGGTTGGTCCATCACCTCCGTTCATGGGATACGACTCCACGGGCTTGGCCGTTGTTCCGCCTGTCGAATAATCATCACAACGGTTCATGTAGCAGCTGTTCTTCCCAACTGAAGCCATTTGATCTTTCACTCTTTCTCAGACTTGACTGCTGTCTAATGAATGAATCTCTGTTTGAGTTCTTCATCAATTAAGGGGGATGGAGTGGTATTTATACAAGTCGATGATGAGGCTGTTGATGAAGCTGCGTCTTAGCTTCCACAATATGGATGCCCTCCTCAGTCCGCATTTTCTGACCTTCTTACCCGCAACAATAAAAGGCGAGTCCACTCATGCGGACTAGTTGCCCTAATGAACTCAAAAAATTCTAGTTGCCAAGTTTGACCTGCCTGTGTTGACCACAACAGACAAAACATTCCAACCAAAATTTTGGTGCTTGGCATGCTATTACGCCAATGCATGAATCACTGGGTACTTAATATTATTTCAAAATCTGATACGAGTCTCTTCAAAAATCTTAAAAAACAGTTTTATTAATTTTTAGGGAATTTCACCAAAATAACCTTTTAAAACAACTTATTTTAAAAACAACGACGTCAACAAATTATTTAAAAAAATACCCAACTTTGACCGGTTAAGTGCACATGTATACAGTCAAAGGCGACACGTAAGCTTTGACTGCTTACATGTTGCCATGTCATCAGTGTAGTGAAGTTAGATGAACACATCGTCTGCCACGTAAGCTGCCATGTCATTAAATAAAAAAAGAATAATTTTTTTAAAAAATAAAAAAATCAAATTTACTTTTTTTTTCCATCCATTCTTTCTCCTCTCATCTCCTCTTGTCCCCTCTCCTCTCACCCTCTCGCCGCCGCTCGGCCTCGGCCTTCTCTCCTATACTCTCCTCTCACCCCCTCTTCTCTCGCCCTCTCACCGCCTCTTCTCTCGCCCTCTCGTCGCTCCCTTGCTGCCGCCGCTCGACCTCTCTCCTCTCGTTGTCGTCGCTCACTTGCTGCCGCAGCTCGGCCTCGGCCTCCTATCCTCAGCTCTCCTCTCTCCCACTCCCCTCTTACCGCCGCTCGGCCTCACCCTCGCCCTCAACGCCCCCTTTCAATTAAAAAAATAAAAAATATTTTAAATCGATAATGAAATATGTTAAATTAGTAAGAGTATGATTTTTTAATTATTTAGTATATTTATTTTATTTTTAATTATTTTAAATATAAGGTAATAAAAAGTCTATTGAAAATTTTGAAAAAAAAAGTATTGATAAATTTGATTTTTAAACTCAAAACTAAAATTTTCAAAAACTTTAATTAAAATATTTTTTAAATTGATAATAAAAAGGTGTTAAATAGGTAAGAGTAAGATTTTTTATAACTTATTAATTTAAAAATAAGGTAATAAAAAGTGTACCAATACATTTATTTTTTAAACACAAGTAAAATTTTCAAATTTTTTAAATAAATAAATATTTTTAATTGAAAATAAAAGGTGTTGTAAGATTTTAAATTAAATAATATATATTTTAAATAATTTAATATTTTTTAAATAATGTGATAAAAATTATACAAATAAATTGTATTTTAAACTCTAAAACATTTTTTTGTATATTTTTTCTATTTATTAATATTTTAAATTTCTAAATAGAATACTTTTTTATTTTTTATTTTTTAAAATATAAAGAAATAAAAAGTGTGATGATAAATTTTTTTAATTATTAAATATTTTTATTGATATTAAATGATGTTAAATAGTAAGAATTAATTTTTTAATTATGTATTAGATTTTTTAATAATTTATTATTTCAGATATAAGGTAATAAAAGTGTATTTGATTTTTTAAGTTTTAAAAAAAAAAAATTTCAAATTTTTATCATTTAATGACGTGGTAACTGACTTGGCGGAAGACGTGGCAAAATAATAACGTGCAGATGACGTGTTCTTCTAACTTCACTGTACTGATGATGTGGAGACATGTAAGTAGTCAAAGCTTACGTGTCGCCTTTGACTGTACACATTTGTACTGGTCTGGTCAAATTGGGGTATTTTTTAAAATAATTTGATAACATCGTTGTTTTTCAAAATAAGTTGTTTTAAATGGTTATTTTGGTGAAATTCCCTAATTTCTAACTAAAGATATTTTTTCAGCCATGTAAATGCACTATAATATAGTGAAGCATACTAGCGAGTAGACTTATGTAGACCAGTACAAAAGCGAACAATTGTACCAGATAAGTTGCACAAGTTCGGCTACATTATACATTGGTCGATATGATATGCATCAGCATTTTTTACTTGTTGAATTTGGCTTGAGAAAATTGTCCCCCCATTGACCATTGCGGCTAGCTAGGACATTAGTTGCAGATAGTTTAATGATAATCAAATTTTATGTTTTTAATTATATGTATTAAATATGTCTTTCTGGAAATAACAAAAAAACAAATGAGATTTTTGGTAGCATATACATTCAATTGACAATGATTCAACACAATAGTCCGTACAAAAATTAAAATTAACAGCTTATGTCAGAAAGTTGTTGGGATCTTCCCAGGCCATGGATCTTGTCACCCTTCTGCCCTCTCTTTCTTCCAGATTGACTGTTGACGCTGGAAGAGAACTCCTTGTTCTTTGAACATGTAATGGTGGAATCGGAATGGAATGGATTGAGTTTTGAAGGAAGCTCGACCTGGACCTCTGAGGGAGAATCTTACCTGGCTAAAATTAATTTACTCAATGCTTTCCTTCATTCAGTTTGTCGTCCCAATAAATATATTTGGGGACGACAATACAACTTAGACCCATGGGTCAATTGGTTCACGCCAAATTACATCCAAACCAAACCAAACCAAATTTAACATACATGGAAAGGGAAATAATTTAATTCCTACTCCTGTTGATAACTAAGGATGCTATGGAGTCCATAACACCACCTCCCTCCTAGAAAAAGAGTTTGTCCTCAAGCTCGAAAGAGGAGTAGAGAGCCCTGAAAACGGCTAAGGGCACCCATGTAGTGTCACTGAGGTCAACATTTGCCAACTGCACTAGAACCTCCCAATCGCCCTGAATGAGGCGAGCTAGCAACACTTATGCTAGAGTAGAAAGGACCCGACCTTCATGTAGCGGTGGCAGAGGGATGTGTAGCAATGGAGGGTCTCCCTGGAAGGCCTTCAATTGGGAGACATGAAACACATTGTGGATCTTGGCTTCTGGTGGAAGTTGCAAGCGGTAGGCGACTGTGCCAATGTTGTCCAACACCCGAAAGGGGCCATAATATTTCGGGGAGAGTTTGTGACGTTTGGAGGCGGTCAATGAAAGCTGCCTATAATGTTGGAGAAGTAGCCACACATAATCCCTGAGAGAGAGGAACACTTCCCGGTGCTTCTTATCATAAGATAGTTTCATAGCATATTGGGCCTCCTAGAGATGAGTGCGCACCTCACTGAGCATGGCGTCTCTTTCTGCTTAAGCCTGGTCCATGGTGGCTACCTTGGATGTACCTGGTTCATACAACAAAAGCCAAGGCAGATCTCTACCATATACTACCTTGAACGGAATAGTACCGAGAGCGCTGTGGTATGATGTATTATAACAGAACTCTGCCCATGCCAGCCACTTAACACACCTTTTATGTGAGTCCCCCACTAAACAACGGAGATACATCTCAATCGTCCTGTTAACTACCTCGGTCTGTCCATCAGTCTGCGGATGTAGGCGGAAGAGAACGCCAATTTCGTGCCTTGCAGCTTGAATAGTTCTTTCCAAAACGTACTGGTAAAGATGGCGTCCCTGTCACTAGTAATGAACACAGGCATCCCATATTATCCATGAAGATCTGAGCCACGTGAGCGGCTGTGTGGGGATGCGCCAAAGGGAGGAAATAGCTATACTTGGAGAAGCGGTCAACCACAACAAATATAACGGATTTAGCGGAAGAGGGGGGAAGGCCATCAATGAAGTCCATGGAAATATCTGACCATACCTGTGACGGTAGCTGAAGTGGTTGGAGCAACCCCGTTGGACTTCATAATTCGGCTTTGTTCCGTTGACAAGTCTGACAAGCCGCCACATAATCTGTTACACTGCTTTTCATACCCTTCCAATAAAAGTCTCTACTGAGGCGGAAATATGCTTTCTGTCTGCCCTCATGTGTACTGTCATAGAAAGAGGCTAAGATACTGGGAATAAGTGGCGAGGTGTGGTGCAAAAAAATCTAGTTCCTGAACAAGATAAGATGATCCTGGGTCGTCCAATGGATATCTGATGTCCCTGCTGAATATCATGATATAATGCAATGAATTTCGGGTGCTACTATGTCTCCTCTCGTATAGAATTCAGAAAAATAACTCTAGGTTGACTGATAGCATGTAAGTGTGTCACGGGAACGTCTCGGCGAGACAAGGCATTGGCCCACATTCAAACTGTCAGGTTTATACTCAATTGTAAAGTCAAACCCCATTAGCATACTCAACCAATGCTGTTGAAGAAGATACTTCATGCTGCAATGATTGATTCGAATAAGAAATGGGTGCCCCGAGAGATAAGGCCGCCAATGCTGGATTGCTTTAGCTAAACTGATTAATTCCCTTTAATAAGCCGCTAGTTTGTGATGGTGTGGGCCAAGTTGTCCGTTGAAATAAGCGATTGGGTGGCCTTGTTGTTGTAACATTGCACCTATACCTTCGCCTGAAGCATCACATTCCACTACAAACAATTCATCAAAATCCGGGAGCTACAAAATTGGCGCTGAAGATAATGCTTCCTTCAACTGCTGAAAGGAATAATCCGCTGTCTTGGACCAGGTGAAAGCATTTTTCTTGAGGAGATTGTGGATCGGCGCTACAATCTGGCCATAGCTGCAGATAAATATTCTGTAATACCCAGCGTGGACCTAAAATCCCCTTAACGCTGTGATGGAGGTGGGAGGAGGTCAGTCTGTGACGACCCGAATCTTGCTCTGGTCAACCTTCACCCCAATTGCTGAAATAACGTGGCCCAAGTATGCCACCTCGGAGGTACCCATAGAACATTTGGATTTGTTTCAAACCAAATGATGGGAGCGGAGAAGAGTAAATACCTGGTGAAGATGCTCGTCCCAGTGTTTGTTGTACACCAATATATCATAAAAAAAAAAGAACATCTTTTGCAAGATAGAGCTAAATACCTCATTCATGAGGGCCTGGAATGTGGATGGTGCATTGGAGAGACCAAAGGGCATGACAAGGAACTCGAAATGACCATGGTGTGTATGGAACGCGGTCTTCTCTACATCTGAAGGATGAACTCGAATCTGATGATAACCGGACTTCAAGTCCAGCTTGGTAAATATAGTGGCGCCATGTAACTCATCTAACAGTTCGTCCACAACTGGAATGGAAAATTTGTCTTTAATTGTGTGAGCATTGAGCTGCCTGTAGTCCACACAAAACTTCCACGACTTGTCATGTTTTTTTACCAGTAACACAAGGGATGAGAAAGGAGACCTGCTGGGCTGAATAATTCCCTGGACGAGTATATTTTGGCACTGGTGCTCATTTCATCCTTCTGTAAGTGGGGGTAAAGGTAAGGCCGAACCACCACAGGTTCAGCGCCCATTTGCAATCTAATGTGGTGATCACAGTGGCGAATAGGCGAAAGAGCAGAAGGTGCTTGAAATAAATCTTCAAAGTCTGTTAGTAATTGAGATAAGTTACAGAGCTCGATGTTCTGGACTTGAACTGCCTGAAGTGTGCAGGGTACTGTAGCATGTGTGTCATGCAAGGTTATCTGACGTTGGGCCTCTGTGAAGGTCATGGTTAAGGCCTGAAAATCCCATAAAATAGGCTCCAACATTTGGAGCCATTTAACTCCGAGTACCAAATCAAATCCTGTCAGAGGAATCACCAAAAAAACGGCAATAAAGGAGTGGCCCTCAATAGAAAATGGGGTGGCTGTAGAGATACCCACACTGGCGATTTTGGCCCCATTGGCCACTGAGTCTGAGAGGCCTGTATTTTGCTGGATTACTAACCCAAGTTGTTCTACCGCTGGCTGACTGATGAAGTTATGCATGTTGCCCGAGTCAACTAAGGCTAGTAACTATAGAAGGTGCAACTGTCCCCGAACTTGCACTGTGTTGGAACTGCGCAAGCCAGTCATGGCATGGAGTGAAATAACTAGGCCCTTCCGGTCTGTCTCAACAATGTCTTCCTCGGGTAGTATGTCCTCAGAATCCTCACAGAGAACTACACTGAACAATTTTTTGCGTATGTGACCCTGGATATACTAGTCATCACAATTAAAACAAAGGCCCTTGGCCCTCCTCTGTTCCATCTCTTGTCTATTTAATTTTTTTATGTAAGGGGCTGGTGGCGTGGAGGAAGAACTCTTTGCACGCTGGGCTACAATAGGACCTGTACGTGGACGCCCTGAATAGGGTGATGGCACAGTGGTATTTGTCCTGCTTGGCCAAGCTAGTTTTCTGATAAGTGATTCCTTGAGAACACGTTGCTTAGTATCAATTGTCCTGGCTAGATTCATAGCGTGGTCCAAATCTCTAGGGCCATGTAATTCATCCTCCAGACGCAGGGCCTCAGTCAATCCAGCAGTAAAGATTTGAACATACTGGGAGGGTTTGACAAAATTACTAGCTCTGGCCAAACATTCCTGAAAGGTCTTTTGGTACACATCAAGTAGGCCTGTCTGTTTAAAATTTATCAATTTGCCCATCAGATTGCTATTGGCTGGAGAACCAAACCTCATCATGCAAGATTGTCTAAATGTCTCCCAATCCTTAACCAAATGTTCATTTCGGAATTGGTGGAACCATAGGAGCGCTTCATCGAGCATATGGTATGCGGCCAACTGGACCGGTCATCTGCCATTGTGTTTTTATGGTAAAAGAACTGGTCACATTTTGTGTAACCAGATCAAGGGGTCCTTAGGCCATCAAATGTCGGAAAGTCCAATTTCACATACCTGGGAACCGAATATGGTCCCTAGGCATGAGGTGCATTTAGGTGGATGGGGGTGGCGCAGAGGTGGTGGAGAAGGTGGTGGTGGCTGGTGGTGCGCTGCCGGCGGAGAATAGGCTGCTGGTGGTGGTGGTCCTCAACCCCCACCTTCATCAAGTCGCCGGAGAATGAGCTCTAGTGTCGCATTCATGGCCTCCATTGAAGTGTGAAGATCATCAATACCTGCATTTGATCTTTGACGATTGACATCAATAAGCTGACGCAAATCCTCCGGGGAAGAGGAATCCCCAAGGGTGGACCTATCTGATACCAAGATGTTCGGATCTTCCCGGGTCATGGATCCCGTCACCCTTCTTCCCTCTCTTCCCTCCAGATTGACTGTTGACGTTGGAAGAGAACTCATGTTCTTTGAACGTGTAATGGTGGAATCGGAATGGATTGGATTGAGCTTTGGAGGAAGCTCGACCTGGACCTTTGAGGGAGAATCCGATCTGGCTAAATTAATTTACTCAATGCTTGTCTTCATTCAGTTTTTCGTCCCAATAAATATGTTTGGGGACAACAATACAACTTAGACCACCTTGGGTCAATTGGTTCACGCCAAATTACATCCAAACGAAACCAAACCAAATTTAACATACTTGGAAAAGGAAATAATTTAATTCCTACGCCTGTTGATAACTCGGGATGTTATGGAGTCCATTACAAAATCACACTATCCAAATAATACTATTAGTACCCTTTAATTGAATAAGAGAAATAATTTTTTTTTGTGTAAATAGCTATCCTGAAAGTGCAAAAAGTGTAAAACCAACAAGAGCAGTTGACACATAATAAGAAGTCAACTATTACATTTTAAAAATTGAACAACTAAAATGTCAAAGGTCAAAGGAGTCGAGTCCATGCTTAAGAATCAAGCACATCAAAGGATGCTCTGAAGTGAAAACACAAAATATACTAGAGCATATCGTGAAGAACTAGTAAAACGAATCGACCACTATGAAAGAAGTAGTTCCCTTATCATGATAGACAGAGAAATGGAATAAAAAAAGGAACAAAAAAATTTTAAAGTGAAAAAATAGCCAACCCCATCAAAGGAGTCAACCCCTTAGCATAGGAAAGTAAGAAAGGAGTCGACCACGAAAAACAACAAGTTCTAAGGTAAAAAGGATTCTACCACATTAAAAGCAGTTAACAACTTTTGCCAAGTTAAGCCCTTCATTAGCATGAATAAGAAACATTATAGGCTGTCAAATAGAGTGAAAAGACCCCGTTTGCAAGGAGTCGATTCCTATGTGTAGAAATTCAAGTTCGTATTATTTCAAGCTCAGTTTATGGCATTGCACGTGTCTAAAATTTTAAAGTGACCTACAAATTTTTAGAAGTTTTTGACATATTTTAACCCATTTTTAAACGAGAAAAAAATAATTCTAGAGTCATAACAACTAGATCTATTAGTGTGAGAGAGCTTTCTATCTAGACCAAATTTGCCACAAACATTGATGTCTCACTACCATAATATTTTTCAAACCCCTTAAGCTCTCACAAAAGATCATTAAAAAAATTAGACTCCTACTAATGATTTTTTTGCTAGCGGAAGTTCAAATTTCACTAGCAGAAAATACGATAGCAACATTTGTTGGCACATTTCTATTGGGAAAAATTTCTACCAACAAATTTTGAAACTCATAGATAGAAATCTAAATCCCTAACAATCAAAATTTAAAAATTTCGCTGGCTGGGATTTTGTATCTTTGCCAGTGGATTTATCAAAATCATTGGCAAAGTGTCCAACCTCTGCCACCAAATTTCTTTGATTGCAAAGGAATAGGGGCCCATATGATGTGCATTTTCTACAAGTGAATTTCTTAAATTTGTTCGCAGAGATGCAATCTCTACCAAGGATTTCTTAATTTCTAGGCAAGGAGTAAATTGTTTCTAATGAAAGTTTATTATTTTTCATTATTTAATAAATTAATTAATTTAAAACAATTATTTGAATAGAACCCAAATTTTTTACAAATTATTTTCTAAAATTTTATAAATTATGCAACAACAAAAAAAATTATAAACCATTAGCAGGAAGATCTAGGGGTACATTTCCCAACTGCTCCTGAAATTGAGACAACACCTCATTCGTTTTTAGCAACTCCTCTATACATGGAGACGTTTCAGACAAAGATGATCGGGCCATCCTGATTAGAGACATTTGAGACAAACCTGACCCCTTTATGTAGCCAAACCTAGCTCCATGAACCTGACCCATAATACCACTCTTGTCAACCAGCTCACCAACCTGACCCCTTTACGTAGCCAAACCTAGCTCCATGAACCTGACCCATAATACCACACTTGTCAACCAGCTCACCAACCTCCTAAGGCTTTAATACCAACCATTGTATCCCCTCTAGCAAAAAATAACATAATTTAGTTATAACTCTTTTTTCTTAAATAAAATTTCCTTTTATAAGAAAGTTATACTTACATATTACTCTTCAAATTCACAAGTCTACTCGTACTCGAATTGATAAGTAAACTGAAATTTCTCAATATCATAGCAAGTTGTAGTCTACACATTTAGAAGGACATGTATGTGTATAAATATATTACATTAGTAGTACATTTGAACAAAAATATACTTCAGGTTAAATACATACCATCTCCTCTCTAATACATATAAAAAACTTTGACACCGTACTATGTCAAATATTTTGCTTACTAAAGTTCTTGACATTTATGAAGGAATGTCTCTGCAAATAGAAATTAGAAATGAGTAAAATAAAATTAAGATTTTAAAATACAATCCCTAGAAATCTATTCACATGGAACCTCCCCCTAAAACATATTCAGGCACTACCATTGTCAATCCTCAAGGGAAACCCTCAATAAAAAGTGGTAAGTGTGGTGGGATAACCTCCACACTCTCTATACCAAGTGTACATAGCAGTCCAATGTTATCAAAATGCAACATCCAATAAGGAAGACTTTGAACTTTTCCACTTTCACCTCCATATGAGCCCGGAGAACATGCCCCACTCAATGACTGAAAACTGTACAATAGGATATCGATGCCCTGACACTACCTGTTGTCCTCTTCCGGCACACAAACCACATAGGTAATGAGACCTTGGGGCAGCAAAATTCTTTTGTAATTATCTAATTTCTGTAAAAAGAAATTAAAATTAGCTCATGGATTGTATTCATGTGGGACGATATGAAACGATTGGCCTAACTTCTTTGCCAAGTACCCATCTCTTGAACCTTTTTGTGAGTGATTTATTTGTGTATCTCATTGCTTTTAAGCCAAAGCACCATTATTACTCATACATCCTCTTTCTTCGCCTTGTTATTCTATTTCTTTCATCACAACCCAATTAAAGCACAAAGACAATGTGTTTGATGGGGCTTAATTTTTTTCTTACTCTGCTTATGATGGAAGTTCCACTAATAACTAAGCCCATGAAGTAAAATTAATTTATCATACGTAATATTTGTTATTTTTACTTAAAATGGTTTGAATATGTTATTGAAGTATACATTGTAATATAACATGACTCATGTATCTATAAATTAAACGAAGAAATCAACATACATTTTACTTTTCATGGACAATAACTTGTTGATTTCTAGGGACAAGACATAAACACAAAAGATCTCAAGGGAAGCAGAGAAAAAAGGAATTGTATCTCTTGGGAGAGGAGAGAAGAAACCAAGGGAGAGAAAGAGGAGCAAACGAGAAAAAAGAGTATGGACAAGTTTGAGCTAAAAGGAAGAGGTTTAAATGCTCTACCCATTCCTTGAGGCTATATTTATAGTTGTGTGAAGGTTTTTACAATGACTACAATGCCCTTAGGGCTAAATGTTTAAAAAGAAAAAAGAAAAAAACATAAGAGGACATACACCAACTTGACTAATTACAATTTTATGTCATCTCTTTGGAATTTTTCCTTATTTATTACTCATGTCACCCCTACACACATGAGTGTTTCTTAACTTAACTCTTCATTAACCGCCTCTTCAGGTGATCAAACTCTACCCTAATTTGTCAACACTCTCTTTGTTTTTTTCCTTCTAACATGACTGGCATTAGTCTCATTAGATTGAAATCCACATCCAACTATTTTCTCCTTAAATGAATGGGAGAGAAAACAGTGTCTTGAAGCTTGACAAGAGAAAAATCGATCTAAGCTTAGGTGCACCCTAAACTTGTTCCAACCATTAAAATTTAATTGAACTAAATAACATCAATTTTTTTTTCAACAGTTATTTTCTATGCCATATATTCATGTTTAAGTTCATATGAGATTTTTTTATATATTTTAAAAATAAAATTAAGGTAATGACAAAATTATAAATATAATATAGTAATGGCACCATTGTAAGGAAGAAAAGAGTATCGACCTAGGTCCATCTAAACTTAGACGCGCCCAAAATTTTGATCTAACAATCAAATTTCATTAAATTACTTAAAACCCTTTTATCTACATAAATTTATTATTACGTGTATTCATGTTCATGTTCAATTGAGATTTTCAAAATCTTCACATTTTAAATAATAAAATAAAAATAATGGCATAATTTAAAAATGACAAAGTAATGACATGTGAATAAATAAAAATAATGGCATATTTTAAATATAACAAAGTAATGACATGTGAATAATTACAAATTACAACGGTAACAATAAGAACTTTAAAAATAGGAAAAAAAAATTCCAAGCATCGAACAGGTTCGGAAGTGTTCCAGTTGTCAAGCTTTGCGCTGAAGGAGCACAAATAGGTCTTCAGTCAACGCTGCGCTTTGTGCGACGAAGTCTGAATTTACTTCAGCGATTTCAACGTATTTCTCAAAGATTTCATCAATGGTTTCACTACCAAAGTATTGGCTCATTATTCCTTCCATGGGTGCCCGCACTATCATGCTGCATTGACGAGCGTCAAGTCTGGAGCTAAATCCCTTCGCAGCAGAAGTTAATGGCTGCATCTTCTGGATGGTGAAGGACCCATTTCTTTCCACCAGCTTTTGGATCTCCTGCATACTAGGAATGTAGATGGGTAGGTTGAAGGAGCTCACTTTCACTTCATCCAATCGACCCTGAAAAATACCAGCAATTCAGTGAGCTTGATATATCTTAAGATCGATTTGAAAAGAAGATTTATAAACTAGGCACTTAGAAATTAGTCGTAGGGAAAGATTTATCCACCTTGTCGGCCATGTCGTTTAGAGCTAGCTCCAAGATGTGGAAGAGCCTGTAAAAGAGAGCCTGTTCGACGAAAGCAGGACCTTTAGTATACGGAAGGGTAAGTGCCATCAACCCACCAACTGCAACCTCCTCTGCTCTGGCTTGCAGGAAAACTTCCATGTCCTTGGCAAACTGAGCTGAGTATGCCTCCTCTACCTCTGGTTTAGCCCCTATGCTAAAAACCTTCCCCTTATTCCATGCCGGAGAGGTCGAATCCTTCACTTCGTAGGGCACCTGTGAGAGCCAGTGAACCGCATACGAGGAGTGGACAAAATGAAGAGACGCCTTGGGGAAAAGACGGCCATGGAAAGACCCAGGCACTCCAGCTGCGAAATATCGTCGACCTTTGGAAGGAAGAGAAGCAAACAGGGTGTTGAAATCGTTGGACACGTGGTCGTTGAAAGACACTTGGAAATCCAAGACATTAGAAGAGGAACCGAAGCCAAGCAGCTTGTGCTCCACGGCCCCGATGATGTTCTGGACGACGGAGAAGGTGTTGGGTCCGACGGAGCAGCCAAGGTCCGCGATGTGATAAGTCTCGACAGAGGAGATGTGTTCCAGGCTAACATTGCTTGAGATGGCTTCGCTGATCAATTGCTTCGAAACGTTCACTCCCTCTCCCTGCAGCACCAAAGTCACAACATAAGTCACTTTGCAAGACGACCGAGAGGAAGGAAGTTAAGGAGTGAAAGGATATGTACCTGATAGTGAGAGTTGTGAGAATAACTGGTTGGTCCATCACCTCCGTTCATGGGATACGACTCCACGGGCTTGGCCGTTGTTCCGCCTGTCGAATAATCATCACAACGGTTCATGTAGCAGCTGTTCTTCCCAACTGAAGCCATTTGATCTTTCACTCTTTCTCAGACTTGACTGCTGTCTAATGAATGAATCTCTGTTTGAGTTCTTCATCAATTAAGGGGGATGGAGTGGTATTTATACAACTCGATGATGAGGCTGTTGATGAAGCTGCGTCTTAGCTTCCACAATATGGATGCCCTCCTCAGTCCGCATTTTCTGACCTGCTTACCCGCAACAATAAAATGCGAGTCCACTCATGCGGACTAGTTGCCCTAATGAACTCAAAAAATTCTAGTTGCCAAGTTTGACATGCCAGTGTTGACCACAACAGACAAAACATTCCAACGAAAATTTGGTGCTTGGCATGCTATTACGACAATGCATGAGTCACATGCATGAATCATTGGGTACTTAATATTATTTCAAAATCTGATACGCCTGTCCTCAAAAATCTTAAAAAATCAGTTTTATTTATTTTTAGGGAATTTCACCAAAATAACCATTTAAAACAACTTATTTTAAAAACAACGACGTCAACAAATTATTTAAAAAAATACCCAACTTTGACCGGTCCACTGCACATGTATACAGTCAAAGGTGACACGTAAACTTTGACTGCTCACAAGTTGCCATGTCATCAGTGTAGTGAAGTTAGATGAACACATTGTTTGCCACATAAGCTGCCATGTCATTAAATAAAAATTGAATATTTTTTTTAAAAAATAAAAAAATCAAATTTACTTTTTTTTCCGTGCTCATCTTTCTCCTCTCCTCTCCTCTTGCCCCCTCTCCTCTCGCCCTCTCCCCGCCGCTCGGCCTCGGCCTTCTCTCCTATACTCTCCTCTCGCCCCCTCTTCTCTCACCCGCTCGCCGCCTCTTCTCTCGCCCTCTCGTCGCTCCCTTGCTGCCGCCGCTCGACCTCTCTCCTCTCGTTATCGTCGCTCCCTTACTGCCGCAGCTCAGCCTCGGCTTCCTATCCTCTCGCCCACTCCCCGCTCACCGTCGCTCGGCCTCACCCTCGCCCTTGATGCCCCCTTCATTATTAAAAAATTAAAAAATATTTTAAATCGATAATGAAATATGTTAAATTAGTAAGAGTAAGATTTTTTAATTAATTAGTATAATTATTTTATTTTTTATTATTTTAAATATAAGGTAATAAAAAGTCTATTGATAAATTTGATTTTTAAACTCAAAACTAAAATTTTCAAAAATTTTAATTAAAATATTTTTTAAATCGATAATAAAAAAGTGTAAAATAGGTAAGAGTATGATTTTTTATAACTTATTAATTTAAAAATAAGGTAATAAAATGTGTACCAGTACATTTACTTTTTAAACTTAAGTAAAATTTTCAAATTTTTTAAGTAAATAAATATTTTTAATTTAAAATAAAAGGTGTTGTAAGATTTTAAATTAAATAATATATTTTTTAAATAAATTTTTATTTTTTAAATAATGTGATAAAAATTATACAAATAAATTGTATTTTTAAACTCTAAACATTTTTTTGTATATTTTTTCTATTTATTAATATTTTAAATTTCTAAATGGAATACTTTTTTTATTTTTTATTTTTTAAAATATAAAGAAATAAAAAGTGTAACGATAATTTTTTTAATTAATAAATATTTTTATTGATATAAAATGATGTTAAATAGTAAGATTTAATTTTTTAATTATTTATTAGATTTTTTAATAATTTATTATTTTAGATATAAGGTAATAAAAGTGTATTTGATTTTTAAAGTTTTTAAAAAAAAACTTTCAAATTTTTTATCATTTAATGATGTGGCAACTGACTTGGCAGAATACGTTGCAAAATAATGACGTGGCAAATGACGTGTTCTTCTAACTTCACTGCACCGATGATGTGGAGACATGTAAGTAGTCAAAGCTTACGTGTCGCCTTTGACTGTACAAATGTGTAGTGGTCAGGTCAATTTGGGTTATTTTTCAAAATAATTTGATAACATCGTTGTTTTTCAAAATAAGTTGTTTTAAATGGTTATTTTGGTGAAATTCCCTAATTTCTAACTAAAGATATTTTTTCAGCCATGTAAATGCACAATAATATAATGAAGCATACTAGCGAGTAGACTTATGTAGACCAGTACAAAAGCGAACAATTGTACCAGATAAGTTGCACAAGTTCGGCTACATCATATATTGGTCGATATGATATGCATTAGCATTTTTTACTTGTTGAATTTGGCTTGAGAAAATTGTCCCCCCAGTGACCACTACTGCTAGCTAGGACATTAGTTGCAGATAGTTTAATGATAATCAAATTTTAAGTTATTAATTATATGTATTAAATATGTCTTTCTGGAAATAACAAAAAAACAAATGAGATTTTTGGTACCATAGCAATAGTCCATACAAAAATTAAAATTAATAGCTTATGTCAGAAAGCTGTTGGGATCTTCCCAGGCCATGGATCTCGTCACCCTTCTTCCCTCTCTTTCCTCCAGATTGACTGTTGACGCTGGAAGAGAACTCCTGTTCTTTGAACGTGTAATGGTGGAATCGGAATGGAATGGATTGAGCTTTGAAGGAAGCTCAACCTGGACCTCTGAGGGAGAATCCGACCAGGCTAAAATTAATTTACTCAATGCTTGCCTTCATCAGCTTTCCATCCCAATAAATATGTTTGGGGACGACAATACAACTTAGACCCATGGGTCAATTGGTTCACGCCAAATTACATCCAAACCAAACCAAACCAAATTTAACATACATGGAAAGGGAAATAATTTAATTCTGACGCCTGTTGATAACTCGGGATGTTATGGAGTCCACAACACCACCTCCCTCCTGGAGAATGAGCTTGTCCTCAAGCTCGAAAGAGGGGTAGAGAGCCCTGAAAGCTGCTAAGGGCACCCATGTAGTGTCACTGGGGTCAGCATCAGCCCACTGCACTGGAACCTCCCAATCGTCCTGAATGCGGCAAGCCTGCAACACCTGCACTGGAGTAGAAAGGACCCAGCCTTCATGTAGCGGTGGCAGAGGGGTGTGTAGCAATGGGGAGTCTCCCTGGAAGGCCTTCAATTGGGAGACTTGAAACACATTGTGGATCTTGGCTTCTGGTGGAAGTTGCATGCGGTAGGCGACTGTGCCGATGCGGTCCAGCACCTGAAAGGGACCAAAACATTGTAACAACAAAATTCCAAGCATCGAACAGGTTCGGAAGTGTTCCAGTTGTCAAGCCTTGCGCTTGAGGAGCACAAATAGGTCTTCAGTCAACGCTGCGCTTTGTGCGACGAAGTCTGAATTCACTTCAGCGATTTCGACGTATTTCTCAAAGATTTCATCAATGGTTTCACTACCAAAGTATTGGCTCATTATTCCTTCCATGGGTGCCCGCACTATCATGCTGCATTGCCGAGCGTCAAGTCTGGAGCTAAATCCCTTCGCAGCAGAAGTCAATGGCTGTATCTTCTCGATGGTGTAGGACCCGTTTCTTTCCACCAGCTTTTGGATCTCCTGCATACTGGGAATGTAGATGGGTAGGTTGAAGGAGTTCACTTTCACTTCATCCAATCGACCCTGAAAAATGCCAGCAATTCAGTGAGCATGATATATCTTAAGATCGATTTGAAACGAAGATATATATACTAGGCAATTAGAAATTAGTCATAGGGAAAGATTTATCCACCTTGTCGGCCATGTCGTTTAGAGCTAGCTCCAAGATGTGGAAGAGCCTGTAAAAGAGAGCCTGTTCGACGTAAACAGGACCTTTAGTATACGGAAGGGTAAGTGCCATCAACCCACCAACTGCAACCTCCTCTGCTCTGGCTTGCAGGAAAACTTCCATGTCCTTGGCAAACTGAGCTGAATATGCCTCCTCTACCTCTGGTTTAGCCCCTATGCTAAAAACCTTCCCCTTATTCCATGCCGGAGAAGTCTCATCCTTCACTTCGTAGGGCACCTGTGAGAGCCAATGAACCGCATACGAGGAGTGGACAAAATGAAGAGACGCCTTGGGGAAGAGACGGCCATGAAAAGACCCAGGCACTCCAGCTGCGAAATATCGTCGACCTTTGGAAGGAAGAGAAGCAAACAGGGTGTTGAAATCGTTGGACACGTGGTCGTTGAAAGACACTTGGAAATCCAGGACATTGGAAGAGGAACCAAGGCCAAGCAGCTTGTGCTCCACGGCCCCGATGATGTTCTGGACGACGGAGAAGGTGTTGGGTCCGACGGAGCAGCCAAGGTCCGCGATGTGATAAGTCTCGACAGAGGAGATGTGTTCCAGGCTAACATTGCTTGAGATGGCTTCGCTGATCAATTGCTTCGAAACGTTCACTCCCTCTCCCTGCAGCACCAAACTCACAACATAAGACACTTTGCAAGACGACCGAGAGGAAGGAAGTTAAGGAGTGAAAGGATATGTACCTGATAGTGAGAGTTGTGAGAATAACTGGTTGGTCCATCACCTCCGTTCATGGGATACGACTCCACGGGCTTGGCCGTTGTTCCGCCTGTCGAATAATCATCACAACGGTTCATGTAGCAGCTGTTCTTCCCAACTGAAGCCATTTGATCTTTCACTCTTTCTCATATTTGACTGCTGTCTAATGAATGAATCTCTGTTTGAGTTCTTCATCAATTAAGGGGGATGGAGTGGTATTTATACAAGTCGATGATGAGGCTGTTGATGAAGCTGCGTCTTAGCTTCCACAATATGGATGCCCTCCTCAGTCTGCATTTTCTGACTTTCTGACCCGCAACAATAAAAGGCCAGTCCACCACTCATGTCGACTAGTTGCCCGAATGGTAAACTTAAAAAAAATTAATAATAAACTTTGAATTCAGCATGCCAAGTTTGATCAACTTGGACAGCCATTCGCTTGGGTTGACCACAACAGACAAAACATTCCAACTAAAAATCGGTATGCTGTTACGCTTATGCATGAGTTGACCAACGGGCGGCTGCATGTATGCATCGCTGGGCACTCAAGATTATATTTTAAACTCTGATCCGTCTCTCTTAAAAAATCTTATCTTAAGAACAGTTTTACTAATTTTTAACTTAAGATATCTTTTTAGCCATTTTCTTGTGTGTTCTCCAATGAAAATAGGAAATTCGCCCAAGAAATTTCTAAATTTCTTTTAAAGATCTTATATGAAGTATACAACAAAAACACGAAACGATGTTTTTAAAATTTCAACATAAATGGTGCATTCAGCAGACCAACATTGATCTCGCCCCTCCCATGACTAATGATAGCCTCGTGCAGTGCCGTCTCTAATGGAACTGGCATCTTTATCCGAGTATACGGAACTGATGGTTCGTGAAAGGTGACTCCCTTTCCATCCATAAAGTGTCAGAACTAAGTGAGGATAGCGCCATGAGAGTTTTCTGACTGAGGAGGAGGTAAAAAGAAACTCCAAGAACAATCCGCATTGAGATTATTGAACTAAAACTGAAGTCCAAATGAAGTTTTGAATGTGTTATAATAGTAGTTAAATCGAGGTTGATCGTAAATTTAGGGGTGGCATCGAATCAAGCCGAGTCTGAACCTGCCTATGTTCGAGCCAAACTTAATTTAAATATTTCAAATTTGAGCTCGAGATGAGCCCAGCCTCGAGCCTAAAATTGTAATGGAACTTGAGTCCAATAATTTTAATAACACTGCATTAAAATTCCGATAATTATTAACATTCAAAATTCTAAGGTCCATTATTTAACCCAAAAAAAAAACTGACCTTTTTCAGTTGTGTGACTACAATGAAACTCATAAATATTAGTAGCACGTTGCCAAGAGCTCATGACAATGTATGCTCATAAACGTATCTGCCACACTTGAACTATTTGATAATGTATGTACTATATGAAATGGTCTATCTACAAATGAATCCATCAATAGTTAACCACAAGTATGAAATTCTAAGCCACACAAAATGGCCATGATTCAATCTGCTTGAACACCTACAGTGAATATTTTAAGCATCAATTTTGTATTTTAGAAGCACCACTATCTATCATTTCTCATAATTACTTTTTGGAGCACAGATGGTAGTTACATTGTGAAAAGAAATACAAATTTGCACAAAATTTACTCTTTTCTAGCCATGAGCACCTTAACATGCTTCAAAGAAATACAAATTTGCACAAAATTTACTCTTTTCTAGCCATGAGCACCTTAACATGCTTCAAAGAAATACAAATTTGCACAAAATTTACTCTTTTCTAGCCATGAGCACCTTAACATGCTTCTTTTGCAGCACTGGAAGACTATTTGGTTTAGATTCTTTAAGCTCTTATCTTTAAAGCTGCCATTACATGTTCAAAGGACACACTATGGTTATTTGAGAAAGCAGAATTTCATCATGAGTGCTTCCACTCAAACTCTCCAACTAAAAGATCTCACAAGGCACATTTGCTTTAAAGGTCAAGGAATAGAAAGTGAAGATTTTCGACAAGTATGATGGGATTTTCGATTTGGTCTAGTTGCACAATATTTGGCAGGATATCTGAAGAAGTTTCGGCATAAGAAATTATGATATTTTAGCCTCAAGTTTGGAGCAATACACTCCTGCAGTGAACATGACATTTGTATCACAGTTAAAGAAATTATGTTAGCCTGACGGTTTTCACATGCACATATTGTGAGACAAGTAGTCAGCACTATAACAAATACATATACCGTGATGCAATCAACTAGGATTGCTCATTTATTTGAGAAAAAATCAGTGTAAAGCATAACTTACAGAAATAACAAAGCCTAATAATAAAAAAACATAACAGAAAAACCTGAGAGAATGAAAAATGGGGAGACAAAGTTTGCAACTTGAAAAACAAAATGAAAATCAAAGTAATGAAGAAGGTTGTAGCTCGAGGGCAAATAAGAGATCAGAAAAAATGAAGGTCAGTCAGTGATGCTTTCTCAGGGTGGAAAACAAGAACAAAAGCGAATTCGGGCTGAAGAAATGGGTTTCCTACTTTCCCGGATTCGGTTTGAGGTTGCCAGTACAAGTCCGCAAGCAGATGCTTCAGTAGGTGATTACATGAAGAAAGAAAAAGAGACACAACAAGCGAAAAGGGGGGAGAGTACATGTAACCGGAGAAGGCACTCACGATTAGGGGTGGCTTCGAATCGAGCCGGCACGAGCCTGGCTCGGTGTCGACTCGGTTCGATTTGGTATCCCTGGATCTCGAGCCGAGTTCGAGATCAGGGATCGGCTCGTTTAAATTAATGAGCCGAGCTTGACTGAATCCAGGTTCGGCTCGTTAACGGGCTGAGTCGGGACCCGGAGCAGGAGTGGGAGCTAGAATGAGAGTGAGGGGGGAAAAATTCTTCCTCCCATCCGCTGTCGTCGCCGTCGACAACTGCTCGCCGGCTGCCTCTGTAGTTGTCCATTCGATTTCTTCCTCCCCTTGCCTTCGCCTCTATTTCTGTCACGATCACTTCCGTCACAGCCGTCATCCTCGATGACAGGTCCTCGTCGGCGCCGTAACCCCTTTCCCTCTACATCGTCTCGGCGGAAAACCAGAACCAGTAGAGATACCTAAGTTCAGGGGAGAAATAATTCCTCTCCCCCTCCCCCCATGCGAAGATGATTTCGCATGTGCCAGATCATAAAGTGAAAAAAAAAAATTCGTAAAACTCTCCTTCCTCGTGGCTCTTGAAGAAATTGAAAATACATTTTAGTAGAAATAACTTTCTAGGGACTATTAATGTCTCATGCTCTATGTAAATTTTTTTTTAATTGAAAATTCTTATTAAAAAATCATATAATTTTTTAAGTAAGATTTTCCTGCCAAGATGGGCTAGAAAACCATATAGAATTTTTTTGAATAAATATTTGACAGTTGATGTTGCAATACTTTTAGCATGAGGCAATTTTCATTGCAATTTTGTGTTTGACATTTTGTTTGATTAAAATTGTATCGGTAAGTATAGTAATATATTAGATTGATTATTAATTTTTATTTATTTCCCTAGAAGAGGCAATAAGAGTTTCCTAAGAAAACTTTAAATTATTTCTTGTAATTTTATAATAAGTCACTAATAATAATAGGATTTTATTTAAAGGTTTTTTTTGAAATATGTATCATTGGAAAAATATTTCTAGTTTTTCCTAGAATATAAATTTTCAACCAGCCATAGTAAATTTATGGCCAGATTCAAAAATTACAAAACAAGCTAGACAACATTTGGAGTAAAAAAAGCTTAATAATAGTGCATTTTAATCCATTATTGAAATTCAATCCTGAACATCCCCCATCATTCTTTTTTTAAAATGTATGCAAATTTTCATATATAATTTATTTGACATATATTTTATATAGATTATTAAATGTAGGTTAAGCTTAAACTCAGCTAGAGCTCGAACTCGAACTCAGTTAAAATTATTAGGCTTGAGTTCGATTACAATTTTAGGTTCGAGGCTAGGGTCGCTCGAGCTCGAGTTCGAAATATTTAAATCATGTTCGGCTTGAACAATGTTCGGACTCAACTGGATTCGATGCCACCTTTATGCCTAATTTTAAGTAAAGGTCATTCCCAATTTTATGTAAAATGTATGCATAATTTTATATACAATTTATTTGACATGTATTTTTTGAAAAAAGTTAAATGTATATTGGAACACAAACTCGAGACATGTATCTTTTGAAAAGTTTTAAATGAATGTTGAAGCTCAAGCTCCGGGGCAAACTCGGTTAAAATTATTAGACTCGAGCTCGATAAAAAATTTTAGGCTTGAGTTCGAGTTCTAAATATTTAAATCAAACTCGGCTCAAAAATAGGCAGGTTTGGGCTCGACTCAGCTCGATGCCAACCCTACTCACGATCGTCTGATTGGCTCTAACGTCTCAGCCCCTATTTCAATTTTCACAAGCTGGAGTAGGGGGAGCGTTCCCCTTTCCTCCTTCGATCCCGACAGGAGAGGTTTCTTTGGTCCCGACTCCGAGTCCTTTATTTTACCTTGGGTTTATGTAATCGAACTGGTTCACGAGCTCAGGAACCGAGCTTCATTCGAGTTCGTAAACGAGCCAAAAAATCAATCTCGAATTCAATTTGAGATTAGGTTTATTCGAGCCGAGCCGAGCTTGAGCTACTCAAGAACCGGCTCAGTTCAATGCCACCCCTAATCGTAATGGATTAGAGGATAACATTGTATATTAGAGGTTGATCGTAATGGATTTTACCCAAACCTGAGTCATCTAGTCTTCTTGTGTCGCACTTGAGTGAGGAATGCAGAAAAAGAATAATGGCATTTAAAGATAAAAGTTAGAAATTTTAGATACGTCTCACTTTATTGTGTGAATAGGAGACTAGCAATTACAAGTTACATAGGAAAACATAAGAACGTTTAAACAAATTTTTTAAAAAAAGTTACAAGCATCTCGCAGGTTTGGAAGAGGTGTGTTCATGTATTAAGCCTTGCGCTTAAGGAGCACAAATAAGTCTTCAGTCAATGCTGCACTTTGTCCCACGAACTCCGAATTCTCTTCAGCTATTTCAACGTATCTCTCAAAGATTTCTTTTATGGCTTCACTGCCAAAGTGCTGGCTTATGATACCTTCCATGGGCGCCCGCACAATCATACTGCATTGGCGAGCGTCAAGTCTGGAACTGAACCCCTGCGTCGCAGAAGTTAATGGCTGCATCTTCTCGATGGTGAAGAATCCGCTTCTTTCCACCTGCTTCTGGATCTCCTGTGCATAGGGAATGTAGATGGGTAGGTTGAAGGAGTTCACCTTTACTTCATCCAGTCGACCCTGAAAAGCCCCACGGTTCAGTGAGCATATTTCATCAGATATCTTGAACTCACTTTGAAAAGAAGAGATATAAAGTAGACAATTAGAAACTAGAAATTGCAGTGAAAGATTTCTCGACCTTGTCGGCCATGTCGTTTAAAGCTAGCTCCAAGATGCGGAAGAGTTTGTAAAAGAGAGCCTGTTCGACGTCAAGACGACCTTTAGTATACGGAAGGGTAAGTGCCATCAGCCCGCCAGCAACAACTTCCTCTGCTCTGGCTTGCAGGAAGACCTCCATGTCCTTGGCAAACTGATCTGAATATGCATCCTCAACCTCTTGTTTGGCATTAATGCTAAAAATCTTCCCCTTATTCCATGCCGGAGAGCTCTCATCGTTCACCTCGTTGGGTACCTGTGAGAGCCAGTGAACCGCATACGAGGAGTGAACAAAATGAAGAGACCCCTTGGGGAAGAGACGACCATGGAAAGACCCAGGCACTCCAGCTGCGAAATATCGACGGCCTTTGGAAGGAAGAGAAGCAAACAGGGTGTTGAAATCGTTGGACACGTGGTCGTTGAAAGACACTTGGAAATCCAAGACTTTAGAGGAGGCACCGAGGCTGAGCATCATGTACTCCACGGCTCCGATGATGTTCAGTACAACGGAGAAGGTGTTGGGTCCAACAGAGCAGCCAAGATCTGCAATGTGATAAGACTCCATAGAGGAGAGCTCTTTCAGGCTAATGCTGTTTACGATGGCTTCACTGATCAATTGCTTTGAAACGTTCACGCCCTCTCCCTGTAGCATCAAAATCTCAACATTAGCTACTTAGCATGACGACCAAGACGAAGGAAAGATTCAATTTTTGACGAATGAAAGGATCTGAGAAAATATGAGAGTGACGTACCTGATAATGAGAGTTGTGCGAATAGCTGGTTGGTCCTTCACCTCCGTTCATGGGATACGATTCCACGGGCTTAACCTTAGCACCATTGCCAGGATAGACTTCCGTCGAAGCCTCTTCGCCGCCTTTCATGTGATAGCCGTTCTTGCCATCTGACTCCATTTCTTTCAATATCTTTACTCTCTCTCTCCCTCTCTCTGTGACTGATCAATTTCTGTTTGAGCTTTTCATCAGTTGAAACGGATAGACTGGGATTTATTTATACAAGGCCGATGAGGGACGGACTCTTAAAGATGGAGACAGGAAGCTACCTCTCAGCTTGCCCATGTAGACAGCCATGAAAACAATCGATCTCAAAAATGAAAACACAAAAAAACTCAAAAAATTCGTAGTAAAGGCTGCATTCGGCATACCAACTTTGACTGACGTAGATCACTTCCAACTCTCGGGGTTTTCTTAATTTCAATGTCTGCAAAAGTTGACTGACTAATTTGACGAATCTATGATGAGATACATCCGATCCTGGCTTGTCTCGGACATGACCCGGCAAGCAGGCCCTGAATCGGACGACCCTGTTTAAGATGCATCATGTTTTGATACTTGACGGCCGATACGTTTCGGCATCATTACACTTTCTGGAGTTTGAAGAGAAGGTCGCCGCTTCTAATGGCTGATGTTAACCAGTACAGACTGGAGACAGTATCACTTGTAGGCGGCAAATTAATGGCATCTCGATCCATGTAAAACCCAGATGGATTCATGAACAAGCGACTTAGGTTCTCTAGATCAGCAAACTACAAACCGTGTAAACATTCCCCTACTTCGGCTGTGACCTAGAACTAGAACTACTTAATGCGTCATTGCTTCGTTTTGTATGGTCAAACAAAGTGTGTTGCTTGTTAGTTCTCCTTCTGACTGGTGATGACTGAGAGACTCAGGTAAAATAAAAGCTTCCAAACTGAAAGAGAGATTTCTCATGCTCACTCTGTGATCCGCCGGAACCGACGGATCACACACTCTTCTCAGTGCAGCTCACCGACAGAGCAGATTTGATTCAAGAGAAAATCATGGATTGAATATCCGAAACCTTAGCCGTAAAATAAGGTTGTTAGATCTGTCAAAGCTCTGTCTTCCATTCACGAATACAGAAACGAAAATTTGTTTTTAATGGCTCCAAAATTCTTTCTACTCTCATCACTGACTTCATAGTTCATATGATATAAGGACTCAGGTTTCATAAGCCCGTCTCAGAATGAAAAGGAATCAGGATCACTCATTCACGAGGGTTAGAAAACATCACAAATTTCTCGAGATTCATAAGAAATAGAGAGAAAATAGAACGAGACATAGTTCAGATACGAAGATCGATAAGAAACTTATATTAAGCTCCATAATACATATCAGACATTTAAATACTGAATAAAATACAGTAATCATATAATGGATCTTGACCGAAAGGTTCTCAGAGTTTCAGCAAGCACACCAGACTCCAGTCTTGATCACCTGTCTTGTCATTTATTATTATTACACAGCTGAAGGAAGACAGCATCTTGATATCAGTAAGAGTAGGCGACGCCGCAAGAGCCGCTGGAGAAGGAGAGCTTGAGAGGTGCAAACAAGGCACAATAATCCCACGTGGATGGCAGGCTTCAAAGACCTGTTGATAAGTCCGAGAGAATAGAATAAAGCCTAGTAGATCCATTAGCTTCTGCAACTGGGACTTGTTCGGTTCAAATCTTGAGTCAAAGATGGATGGCTGCTGGTGGGCGCAGTAAATTTTTAGACCTGGTTCACCTCAGTTCAATTCGAGGGTAGTGGAAAACAGATTCATCATGGTTCCATCAGAAAAAGTAAGGAGGGCTCCCCGCAGGTGGAAAGATAGGGAAACTCAGGGTGGACGCCCCTCCTACCTATTCTCTATCTGCTACAAGAGAGATTGGGGAGCAGGTCCCTTCCCCTGGCTGGATGCTGGCGGGACATCAGAAAAAGTGAGAGCTCCCCGCAGGTGGAAAGAGAGGGAAGCTCAGGGTGGAGGCCCCACCTACCTATTCTCTATCTGCTAAAAGAGAGATCGAGGAGCAGGTCCCTTCCCCTAGCTGGATGCTGGCGGGATAAATATCCTTGCCACCGAAGCTGAGCATAAATGACGAGGCCCTTCCACAAACGAGAGAATACTTTTCTTGATTATTATTTTTGAAAATCAGCTTAATCGGTAATTAAATCCGATTAAACCATATTGGATCGATTTACATAAAATTGGTTAAAACTAAATTTTTAAGCGAGTCATTCTGCATGGATCAGATCAGGCATAATTTTTCACGACCATCAATGAAGCCTTCCTGCTTGTCCACAAAACCCCTTAGCTGTGCCTCGTGCTATTAAGTCACTTGCCCGTGGCAGTTCCAGGCTGGTCTTCTACTCTTAGCTTTGATAAAGATCACGTACCATCTTTAGCTAAAACTTGCTTATATTTGACTCGATTTAGGCTCTCCGAGTACAGCTTTTTGCTTTAAAACTACAGGATAGACAATTTATAGATGATCAAAAAGAGGATTGTGATCAATTCATCAACGGATCCATCGTCGGTTACGGATATAAAAGTGCATTAAACGAGTTATTCTTCCAAGATATCATCCAGAAATCTATGTCAGAATTTGCTACATGCACATATACTGACTAGTGTAAAAAATTAAAGAGAATCAAATTTTCTTTTTCAAATGTAAGAAAAGTGACAGGAGAGAGATCGCAGATAGTGTGAGAGAAGGTGACAGATGAGTTAAAAGTGGTAAAATTCCTATAATTTATTCTCAGCGATAACATAGGAGCTTTCCGCTTAGTATATATTATATTGGATAAGATCGAATGGGAGGTCAGAAGTTTAAAATTGGACCCACAATCACCATTAGTTATTAGCTATTTTCTCATCAGCCTCTCCCTAAAAGGCATCATATTTGAACATCCTTTTGAAGCTTTTCTATTACTTCGATAAAAATATAATACAGTTTAACGAGCAGAATGAAGAAGAAAAGACATCACAAGAAACAAAATAAACAACGGTTACATGACTAACGCTCAAACAAGTGACAGTTCATGGCTTGTGCTGGGCAAGGAAGGACGTTTGAACCGATTGATGAAGAGCCGGTGTTTTCCCATTCACAAGAATTTGCTCCAAGAAATCTACACGTACAGATTTAAAGCAATATCTCTGCTTCACATTGATCAAAAGAATATTACCAATCATGAGGAACAAGTAGGAAGGATCATGCTACATCAGCACTACTAGAACTTCAATTAAATTCCAAAACAAACAGGAGCTTGTGTTAATCTTTGCATGGAAATGACACTATTTCCCATTACAATCAGCAAATATTGGCCTCCAAGAAACTAGTAGTAAGCCAAGAAACCATATTTCCTCCCTCTCACCAACTTCTCTTTCAAGATAGAAAACAAGACAAACAGAGAAAAGGATATGAGAGGCATAGTAACATACCTTGTCTTTCCATGAAAAATCCACACTTCGATGGTGAGGTCCCATCAAGGTTACTTGATCTCCTTCTTTAATCTAAGAGAAAAGATGATACCCACAATAAATTTAATATTTACACCATTGAAAGAATGAAGAAGCTAGAAGGCCACATGAAACTCCAAACATTTAGACGGATCATGTTTAAATTTATTAACAAATTCCTTTTCATTTATGTTGCTTGTAGACAAAAAGTAAATCTGAAAATTATATTCCTTAAAGAGTTGAAAAAAAAATGGTACTTTAGAACTTAGAAAAACCAACAAAACGGCACATCTGACCAACTATCACGAATACTAAGAATCTGAGCACTCCATACATCCTACAAGAGTAAGCAACCTAAACTTTAGAAGTTTCCCAAGTGATAAGAGAAGGCTCTAAGATTCTGAACAGGGATAAATCTCCTTCTTTCTTTTTAATGAGAACAAGGATACATCATTGAATCCCACATAATAATTTTAAGATTTTTTTTTTTTTTGAAATGATGCTGAACTTTATTAAGAGAGCTCAAACAAGCAGATTACAAAAGGGGAAGCCTTCCCAAACAACAAGAGATTGTTGGAAGGTTCCGAATTTTGCCAATTTATTAGCCAAATAATTGGCTAATCTAGGAACGAGGAATTTTAAGATATTGTTGAAAACTTGAAATGCTAATGTTTCTAAAATAATTTGAAAAAAATAGCAAACAAAAATGTCAATCCAAGGTAGAGAGAGAGAAAGAGAAGAGAAGGCAAATGGAAAACTGAGAAAATCCTGCTTACAGCATCACTTCGCAACCCGTATACTGACAGTACAAAACAAATCTGATCTGAATCACATACCAAATAGTACCTGCAAAGGCAAAAAGTCAGACTGTTTACAACTAAGTCATAAAGCCTACTATCTTGGAGCACCTGACACGTCAAATTTTGCTGCCAATGCCTATTTTTTTAAACATACACCACCAGCTACGAACTGGAGCAGTTCTACAGCATAACTGGCACATTAGTTGATGAGATGACAATTGTATGACGCACTATATAGTTATCCAATACTCTTATGCTTCTTTTTCTTTTGGAAAGATGATGCTTTTATTAAACAAACAAAGAGTACAGAGACATACAATGCCTCAAAACCTAGTAGAAGCAAAAGATTTAAGTTATAGGAGAAGGGGGTGCTCATTAAAATGAGAGCTTGAAGATCCACCCACTCCCTAGCTAATCTACCAGCGGTTACAATAGGCCAAACTGGAAGAATGAGAACAGCAAATGGTAAAGTCTCTAACACAGTCTTCAATCTCATAAAAAATGGATCAAAGATGCAACGGTAGCTTTGTTTATTATGTGCATGTTCACTGTACTTCTGCACACCACTACACAAGAATCACAATAAAGATCAATACCGGGCAACCCAAGACTAAAAACTGGAATTAGAGCACTCACAAAGGAGAAATATTGTCATGATTAATGAAGAGGAGCACTTTTCCAACAACTGCTACTGGTCTGTTTAACCCTTCCCCTAGGCTGCTTATTGTTGCTCTCTGGAGTGGTGAGCTCACTTCAAGGTGAAAGCAGAAAACAAAACAAAATGGATTATACTTCAAGTCCGTGATGACCACAGACAATGAGATTGTCAGCTAGTGACTTGTGATACTTACATTTAAACTCAACTAAGGATGATGCAACAGCAATTTGATTTATTTTCTGAGCAAGTCGCTTGGCCTTTGTCTGACTCTAAAAAAACAGTTGGTGAGAATCAGCTCTAATACTAAAAGACGAAACCCATCAGCAATTTGATTTATTTTCTGATATTGTATCATGCAAGTGAAGTGGTTAGCAATTCAAAATGTTCAAGATCTTTCAAAACATGTAGTAGCATGATAAAAAGACTTCTACTGCCAACCACCTCTGGAGAGAGAAGGAGATAAATTTCTACACACAAAAAAAAAAAAAAAAAAAAAAAAAAAAAAAATTAGAGAGTGTATTTTACTGTCCTCCATTGGACATGATAAATTCAGACACCCGTAATTTATCTAATGACAAATTTAGACACTCTTGAGATAGTTAATTAGATACATGAATCCTTGATTTCTGTTTTCATTAGTTAAATAAATGAATAAAAACATAAACAAATAACTAAATTAATGTAAAAAAGGTAACAAAAAATATGTTTCCACAAATCAGACGTGGGACCTGCTGAAGACTCCCTACCTACAGTCAGCAGTCCCATGTGAGGTAGATAGCACCATACGAAAGGTAAGTCACCTGCTATAGAGGAGACATAATAGATGTTTTCAGGAGTCTTCAGTCTTATCCACATCCAGGTTTAAGTTACCTAATGGACTCTGTAAGGGGATACAAGTAACATTCAGGATTTTTCAAGGGCATGTCTAGGGTTATAAAACCTAGGCCAGACTAGTCGGTTATACCAGATTAAATCAGACCTGATCCCTTGTTTGGGTCAGCAAGTCAGAACACCCACAGACTAAGAATTAAGTTAAAACCAGTTAATCAGGCTGAGTTTGCCAATTCAACAAGAGGACACTGGCCCAATCAACCAGGTAACATTGTCATATTTTGGGGGGGTCCATGGAAGAAGAAGGCAATAACGGCCGCCCCATCCTCCCCACTATCAAAATCCCCCCAACCAGCAGCCAAAAAGGGGGAGAGGAGGAATAGTAGCCCCCTCCCCCTTTTCCTTGAAACAACAGGGGAAAGATCCCCACCATCTTAAAATATCGGGATGTTGAGGAGCCTTCCCTCATTATTCTGAAACACAGTGGAAAGAGGAAGGAGCAGGATCCTTCCCCTATGATTCAAAACATGGTGGAAAGGGGCAGAGCCCTGCTTCTTGGCCTATCTTTTCTGCCAGTAGAGGAAGGACTACCCCCCATCCCCTTAGGCATACAGAAGTTCCACATGAAGAAGGGGACAGTGAGGGCCCTGCCCCCACTAGCGAATGAGATACAGAGGGGTGGTACTCCATCTTCTTCCTTCATATGGATTGGTGACATTATTATGGGGTCAACCCGCAGTCATACCTAGTTGACCAAAGTACAACTGGAACTGATCACCCCATTGGGTTGGGCTTTGTAATAGTGTGTCCCTAACTAGTTTCCAAAGGTTTAAAATGCTATTTTTTTAACTATATTAACTCTTTTGAGATGAAAATACAGAAAATATTTTAAAAAGGAATAATTTTTTTTAAAAGTACACCCAGTAAAGAGGTAAAATCAGAAGCAACCATCCATACCTGAAGATAGTTTTATGACAGCTGATCTAGCAAACATCATGGTTCTCGATGAAGGATAACAAGTATATGTAAACACAACCCAGGCTTTAAGCCAGTGTGCTTATCAGGTAAGATTTAAAATGGACAAAACTTCAAGAATGCATGCTGATGCATCCCAAGATGACAATATTATAACTGCTCAAAGCCAAGTAGGCAAAACACTTTCAAAAGAGGGAAAATTTTAAGACAAGCAGCCTGGAAGATACAGAGACATGCACTTGACATAGAGAGAAATGATAGGAATGAAAGTGCTTTACCTTCATGGAAGACTCTATCCTGTCAAGAAGATTGACCAGTTTTTGCATCTCTTCACTTGCATTGAGGCCAGGATCTTTGAGGGAAGCTGCTTCAAACCCACTAAGAGCCCTCTCATAGTTTTCCAGATATGTATTCACCTTAAAATATGAACAGCCAGTTGATAGTGATAAGGTCGAAAAAACACTCAGCGTAGACAGGATGACATGCTTAACAACACAAAGATCAATAAACATGGGACCTTTTGCAAGCATGAAAGACCATAGAGAGAAGATAGAGTTCAATGTTTTGAATGCTCCTCAATGACTATGTAACATATTCAGAAAATGGAATGCAACCAATGAGGTTATGAAAAACAATCTGACAACTCTGTAAAAGATTGAATCCAGTATGCTCTAGAATGGCACTAAATGCATCACTCAATTCAAGAAAAAAGTATTATAGCAGGATTCAAGCAACTAGAAACTTTTGAATGTCTAATGCACTCAATAATTGACTAATTAAAAGTAAATATAATACTAAAAGTAAAACCAAATTTAGCTAAACTAGTTAGCAATTGATTATCCAGGAGGTATCAGCAATGTGCAGGACCTGGAGACACAAGCTGGTCCTATAATCCCAATGAGTTCTAGTATGTAAGTAATCCAGCAGCAGATTATAGATTCCATCATTTGTGCATTGCAACAAATCATGAGGCACTTCGAAAGATTCACACTTACAGTTGCACAATTAAAGTAAAGATCTGGGTTAGACTTCATTGATTCATCTTTTTCCTGAAATATGAAACCAGAAGAAAGAATAAATAAGACTTCAAATAGGTCCAAACCAGTTGAACTCTGAGACCTAAAACAGTGATAGTGCATCAGATACATATATATATATATATATATATAGATTGCAACCAAAAATGACATGCCAACTGCAAACACAAAAATCATCAGAGGAGATTTACAGTGAAAACTTAACAAAAAAAAAAAAAAAAAAAGAATTTCACCACTTACAGCATGCTGATAAGCTTTTAGCGCTTGCGAAAGTTTTTGGTGATCCCATGCTCCAGTGACAAAAAAACTAGTAAGGCACGCATTTCCTAAGTTGTCTGTCAAGGCCAATGAACATAATGAAGTGCACCTGAATGATTAAAAATTTCATTGTGCAATCAAACAACATACAGGAGAAGTCAGAGGGGGAGAGAGGAAAATGTTATGTAGATTGAATTGAACCCAAAGTTTATGGATTTTTCTTTTAATTATATTTTTGAAAAAAAAAATTGTTTAATCATGTAAAACTCTTCTATATTTATTCTTCAACAAAAGGTTTTATTTTAGTTGGGTTTAAGTTCATCCCAAAATGGCTAAAGTTAGGAGTTTTTCCCAACTAATAAACACAAAATTTTCCTGACTTTATCCTATGTGGTATTATTCCCACTAACACTTAGTCCAACATCCAAACTTAAACAAATTAATAATGGACATGAGATGTGGATAACATAAATGGGGTATAAAATAAAAAGTGTAAAAACTAGGCCCAATAAGACATGGACGTGTCTGCTTTGATGCCAACTTCACAAGTTTGTTTTCTTTACCATTCAAAAATAAAAATTATTTGACCATTTTTTCTTTTTCTTTGGACAGCCTCCTTTTTATTTTCCTTCTATTAACCATCTCACTGGTATAAAAAGATCTAAATAGACGTGTAATGTACATAGCAAGTGGCATACAAATTGGGATGTTTTTATCAAGCTTGCAATGTTTAACCTTCTTCAACTAGAGAGGGACTTTTCTGTAAACCATTTGTAGAATAGAGACTCCAAAGCGAATTAAACTAGGGATGTATTTTGTTGTTCCAATGTATCTGTGCCATTGGCGTTCCTCCCTTGTTGTGGGGGTGGTTACCTTTTTAATGAATTTTCTAATATTCAAAAAAATGTAGTATGTTATTATTTATTTGTAAGGGCATGTTTGTCCTTTAATCTGAACTTAATACAATTTTGATGAAATAAGAAAGAAGGACAGAGATCAGGTATGGAGGCTGCCGTCCTGTTTTAACATTTACATTACGATAGTTACTGGAATCCATATATTCTCTTAATTCTTCTAACTTCAGCATTTACGGTATCACACATTAGAATCCCACTATGCTTTATAGCATTTGTGCAAATTGACCATGTTAAAATAAGAACTTTAAAAGTTATGACATACTTGCATCCTCTCGTAGAATACTTTCCATGGAGATTTGAGTTGAGGCAGTGAGCAAATGCATTAACAATAGAGAGCTAACCTAGTAAATATCACTTAACTAGGCAAAGGATCAAGTCTTACACCAAGAGTTTCCATCCTTGACGTCCAATGATACAGCTTCCCTTGCATGTTTGATGCTTTCTTCAACTATCTGAACCTGATTCTCAGAGCCTGCAGGAACAGAGTAAGAAGTAACACTAGACTAAAGGCACGAGAAACAGAGGTCATAAGATAAGCTCTTTACCTTGAGCCAGTCTTCTTTCAAGCATTGACAATTGGCAGAGAATTTTCTTATTTGGACCCTGTTTCAGAAAAAAAAGGTTAACAACATAATTGATAAATGCAGTTTCAGTTGAAAGTCCAACAAAAATGCCTACACCTTTTTAAAACTTTTAAAAAGAGAGAGAGGGAGAGAAAGAAGAAGAAAACAAGAAAGAAAGAAAAAAACAATGCCCACACTCTTACCTTACTTAATGCTAGAAACAGGCAATTCTTGGCTGAAGTAAGGTCCCCTTTCTTCCAGAGGCTATTACCTAAACTTAGCCAAGCATCTGCAAGAGATGGGTTCAGCTTAACCTGAAACATGAAATCATCAACTGCATTTTACAACACAATTTCCGGAAAGATTATAACTAAACTGCCAGAACAAAATGCTGTATGACATACAGCTTTTGAAAGATGATCTTCAGCTTCTTTTCGATAATCAGGAAAAACATCCAGTATCTTTCCTCTCAAGAATTCGTAAGTTGCTCGCTGTGATGATGTTCTCCTCTCTTCTGCAATATCACATGGGACGTGCATTTAAAACCAGCTTAAGAGTTACAACCAATTGAGATGGCATATCTACCCAGAAAGTAACACATGTAAAGAAATTTACTGTTGTGTAGTTTGTGAAGCAGTTCAACAAAGAGGGAAGTACCATATCAGCTTTATCATATTAGTTTTATTTGTGTTATTTAAGTTCTGATTGAATATTTTCCAAGAACTCACTAAACAAAACACTAAAATGAACCTTTAGATAAAAAGAGATTCTAGACAAGAGCATGGAATGACCCAGACTAGTGACTGTAACTGGAACTTATATCCTAGTTTTGCTTCCTGTACTTCCTCATTTCTCGCATCCCTCACTATACTCTCACAACTGAATGAAGGTTAGAGTAACCGACAAGTCACAAGACGGGAAAAAAACACATCAAAAGGAACCAATGAATTACCAATTAACGCAAATACTTTACAGTTCCGCATCGGGCAAAAACAAAAAGATTGTGAAGTGTTTCTGGTGAAATGACTAGAGACTAGGTTCTATAAGAAACATACCTGGAGGAATGCTATCAAGAAGGCTAAGCGCAAGAACTGCTTCTTTCTGCAATCTGGAAATTTTCTCATCGGGATTGGTGGGAAAATATGTGTCGCGGAGATGGTAGAGAGACTCAGATGCAGCTGCTGCCTCTGAAAACAGATCCCGATTCTGGACCTCGCCCGGGCCACCCATTGTAGCAGAAGCTCGAAGGTGACTGAAAAATCGAGGAGGGAAACGGATTTGCAAGAAACCGTGCCGATGCCACCCGAATTTTATGTGTCGAAACTCCTGAATCTTGAATACTGTTTGCCTTTCAGAATCACCGCTCACGCTATGAGCTCAGAGTGAAGTCCACATGTATTTGTTTCTCGAATTTGACGCCCTCGGCCGCATAATGATGGGCTTGGGCTGAAAATTGGCTGGAAACTGGCTGTTCCTATAAGAGCCTTTCCACGCACCGTTATTAATTTCCAGCCCGCCCAAGTCGAAGAAACCATTCTATATACCAAAGTCATGTGAAAACCACAAACAAGCTGCTCAACCGTTTGTGCCACCATGAATGAAAATCAAATAATGGAAAAAAAAAATCCCTTGACAATTTTTTCCTATGAAAAAAATATTTATTGTAAAAAAAAATTCTTTGACTAAGGGACTAAGATCCCTGAGAGAGAGAGAGAGAGAGAATGGGAACGTTGATAATTCGAAGTTTTGAACCGACAATAGAGTTAGTGGGAAAAATAAATAAGATTCACTCACTCAGAAAGATAGAGAGGTCATTAATGGCTGTCCAACGTTCGTTAGAATAACTGAAACTTTCGATCGGAAGCAAAACTGACAGGCATTGCAACGAAATACTGACCGGAAAAGCTTCTTTCTTTACGTAAAGGATGGCCAGCAGCCGCACTTTGCTCGTGAGATCAGTTTTTTTTTGTCCCTGTTTCCCCTCCATTCTTTCTCTCTTTATTCTCTCCGTTTAAAAGCGTACGAACTCGTTCTTCAGTCTCGAACAAGAGTGCTCCTATGGAAAAAATTTCATTTTTCACCTTCTCCTTCTTCTTATTCGTTTCTCCCGCCGTCGCCGGGAACATTCAGGCGATTTTTACGTTTGGTGATTCAATCTTCGATGCAGGAAACAACCATTTTAATCCAAATTGTTCCATCCAAGCAGACTTTCCTCCTTACGGTCAGAATTTCTTCCACCATCCAACGGGAAGGTTTACGAACGGCAGAACAGTTACAGACTTTGTCAGTAAGTTCTTCTTCCACTTTCCTAGCTCTTCCCTGCACCTTACAACTAGTTCTAATCGTTCCGCTGCAGGCGAGCTCCTGGGCATCGATCTGCAGAAACCCTACCTCGAAGTTGAGCAGGAGATCGCAAAAGGAAATCTCAACAAGTACCCTGTAAACGGCATCAATTTCGCAAGTGCTGGAAGCGGCGTCCTAAATGACACTAACGCAAATTTTGTAAGCAAAGCAGAATCTAGCTAGATAACAGGAAACAAAGCAACCTCTTCTTTATTTTCATGAACATACGACATTCTTTTCTACGTGAAACAGGGAGTAACCACAATCACCACCCAGCTGCAACAGTTCGAAGCATTAATGAAACAGAACAAAATTGACAAGAAAACCATCGAGCGGGCCTTCTTCTTCTTCGAGTCGGGCTCCAACGACGTCTTCCAGTATTACTTCTTCTCGGAGTCAGAAATAGACGCGAAGACTTACGTAGAGACTATGGTGGAGGAAGCCAATAACTGGCTCGTGCAGATATACAGACTAGGTGCTCGCCGAATTTCAGTTTTCGGATTAGGTCCCGTCGGCTGCGTTCCGGCGAGGATGCTTTTAACTAACGCGCCGGTGGATACTTGCCATGAAGAGATGAATCAAATGACTCAGAGATATAATTTGGGGTTGGAAAGATTGGTGGAGGCGATGGCGAAGAACTTCCCGGGGTTGCATATCACTTATGGTGCAACCTACGATACCGTCATGTTGCTCCGTTCTCTTCCCCAGCGTTATGGTAAGTGATGAATGTCTATATACATTTCTACCTCTCAATAACTGTTTGGCAAATCCACAGCGGCTTTCATCATGAGTGAGACGCGGCATGGTGAAGTGACATAAACCTTCTTTATTAAAATCCTTTTGATCAAATTGAGTGTAAGGAAAAGGTTCTGTGGATGCGACTCAGATCTTTGATGCAGCTATGAGAAGGCTGGGTTCGTAGGGACAAGAACTAACAATTAAATAAATATTGGAGATATCTCCTACGCAATCAAACCAAGTTAAGAGTTCTGCTTCTTGATTCATTTGCTTATCGAGTAATTCTCTTTTATCCAATATGCAGGTTACTCCAACGTATCGAGCGCATGCTGTGGTGACGGGACTCTGCGTGGAATGGGGCAATGTGGAGTCGGCGAGTATACTGTTTGCGACAAGCCTGACGAGTTTCTCTTCTGGGATTTTTTCCATCCGACGGAGCACACTTACAGCCTCCTTACCAAGGCTTTCTGGGGCGGTAATCAGAAGAAGATTAGGCCCCTAAATTTAAAGAGTCTAGCGAATACTTCACTGTAGACTGCAGTGAAGACTCTGCAGTAAACCGCAGCTCGTGATTCTTCTTCAAACATTTTGCTCCAGCTCTGACCTGTATGAAATACATATATATATGGGAGTGCTTTTATTCGTATCTTACCTAAATATGGTGAATAAGCTCGAACCCTATCATCCAGTTCAGATCTTCTTTAAAAGAATTGCATTAGCAAAAGTTAAATTAAGGATTTGCTGCTATTATGTTCAAGACATTATACCAAAAAGATTGGATTCTCTCTCTGTCATCTCTCTCCCAATCTCTCACTCGCCTGGAAAGTGATGTGAGCCTTGTGATAAGAAACAGCACAGTAATAGAAGGATTAGTATAAAATTTAAGCATGGATCACACTAACATGCAGCTGCAGCAGATGAGCACCACATGATCACTAAACCAACAATTCGTCTATTCTTTTCTGTTAAAGATTCCACAGGAGTTGAAGCATTATTTTTTAAAGAATAAACATCGATCCGTAATCTCGAGCATACACTGGAAGTAGGCTGACATAGCAATCTCCTGCAACCTTCCGGGTTGTGACCCAGTGTCAATCTTGAACTGAGTTTGGTTATTATTGGAAACCAAGTTCTGTAGCAACGCCCCTAGAAACGACTGGCTTGTGCTGGCGTACTCATGTCCTGCTATGTCAAGCAAAGCGAAGATGAAAACTTAACGTTATGCAAGGACAAGGCGGCAGCAATGGCTTGTTGTCAAAAGAGGACAGCCTAACTACCACTTTGATAAGATGGTGGCTTTAGAAGCTTTCTACTCCTTTCTTCTGTTATTCGTTTTCAATTCCCATATGTTTAGCAACCTGAATCGTTAGGTACAACCTCATGTAACAGGCAATATCTTGCACCTTGGCCCCGACCGGTTGAGAATCTTCGTGCTTTGCTTTTTGGTGGACCTCCTTAGCTACCAAATGAACCTGAGATGATGAACAGATCCCCTCGCTCCCAGTAATGTGAAAGAACTTAAGCTGTAGCCTGTACTGATTTAACTCCTTTGAAAGACTCACAGCCGCAAAAAGCGGGGGATTTAACCATGCAAAGGATTGAGGTATCGCCCTCTGTTTCTGCGGATCCCTGTTTGTTGTTCGTGAAGCTCGAAAAGACTAGGTTGTCCGAGGCATTGAACAGTTGCAGGAGTTGGTGACCCGCTAAGACGAATAAAATGTTTGTAGAAACGCCTCTTCCATGTCTAATCATTTGTGGGGATCTGTCTTGGAGTTAGCTCTCAGCTCTCTTCCATGCCTAACCATGTGCGCACAGGTTAAATTAATTCAGGAGGACAGGGACCAGCCGCCAACCACTCCTCTTGTCCTTTCACCTCCTTACGATCCATAAATTCGCGATTCTTCAGTGCCCATTCATGGTTTCTTGTCAATTTTGAACTCACACATCCATCAATAATCACATACTAGGCTACCCATTTCCTTTCTTCCTTCTCTGTATCTTTCTTTTCCACTAATCTTCATGCATAGTTCCTCGCACTGAGTTCTCGACTAGTATAGTCCTACCCTTTTCTCTTCACTGAACAATCTCGCCGTTTCTCTCTCATGGGGAACTCTGCTTCTTGTTCTCCGTGTCTAGCTTCAACCAGAACGATCAGAGTCGGGTTCCGTGATGGCAGAGTTGAAGAGTACAGAAGACCACTCAAAGCCGCAGAGCTGATGCTGGAAAACCCCAGGCACTTTGTTTGCGACTCCAACAATCTCAAAGTGGGACATCGAGTGCCCTGCCTGACTGCAGACGAAGATCTCGAGCCCCGGCGACTCTACTTGCTCTTACCGATGGACATGCTCTTCTCAGTGCTGACGAGCGAGGAAAAGAGCCACCTCTCACACAAGGCCTCTTTGAAGAACGGAGCTTCTACCAACATCGCGAAGATCTTCCCCGTCTTCGGCGAGTTTTGCTTATCTCCATCAGAAGCAAAGCCTGCAAGGACCGAAGAATCAACGGAAAGATTTGCGAGGCAGAGATCGTGGCAACCGGCATTGGATACGATTTTGGAGACTCCATCCAGGATCTGAGTGAGAAATTCAACTTAGTTATGTATGTTTTTTTTTTCCAGTTGGCATCATAATCTAATTCCAGTAAGCAGTTCGCGAATTACAAACTATCTTTCCAGTAACAGATTATCAGTTCAATAAATGTTGGTTTATATACTTCGAATAATTGTCCGAAGCTGTTCAAAGAACGCTACAGTTGATACTTCAATTCGATAGCTAGAAACTGGGACAGCTTGGAGGATTCAGCGTGGCAGAAGCTTCCTCGTGAAACAGAAATATTCAAGCTACTGAAGCTAATGACGGCATTGATGTTTAAATACGTTAAATACTAACCACTAAATCCATTAACTGACGGTAATTTTGGGACGAATGTGGTCTCTCCACCAGAATCATCTAAGATGATTTTTAAAATTTATAAAAAAAAATTTTATATATATATATATTAAGGGGCTGTCTTGTGCCTTTCATCTTCTTGCAAAAGTGGAATTGACCAAGCAAAAGATGTGTCCCGTGGGTCCACTTTGTTTGGTCTTTATCTATCGGCTCGCAACCCAACTTGCAAAAGGTCCTTTTGACAGTTATTGTTTGTCGAAAGAAATGCGTGAAGACTTCAACAGCTAACTTAGGATTTTCCGAATTATTCTGACTCATCATTCCTCTAAATTATTTTTTAGAATCTAAGAGTCCAGAAGGGTGGCAATTTTGACTCGGTTCAACTCAGTTGACCCGGTTTCATTCCATAATACTCTCTAAGCTAGTTACTCGCAGCAGAAATTCCTGGGAGTCCCTCCACTTAATTACGTAAATGGGGTTAGGTTTTTTTCCATAAACACGTTAATTCGTTAAGGAAAACAGACCAACGAAATGGACCTTTACCATCGGTAGAGATCCAAAACGTCTGTAATATCAGTTTCAACCGTCCATTTTAGTCAACTTTGCGTTAGGCTAAACTTAAGGGTGACGAATGATGATTAAAGATGTCGGGCGAGTGGGCGGTTAAAGTGCGTTGGTAATAATGATTTATGATAGCCCAAATGCTTATCTTCTAGTTTAATCTTTGCCTAACTTGTGTTGAATCAATTATCCATCAACATCAATCTCCCATTTCAACCACCTCATGAGTTCTATCAAGCATCAACCTCTTCCATCATTCGGTTTAGTATTAATCCTAATAATCATTAATTACCTCTCAATCATACTTGAACTGTTAGATAATTATAGTTGCTGATAACATTCCCCATCTCATATTCTATGAAATAGTCAGAAGAAATCTTGTACTGTTTAAACATTAGAGTAAGGTTTAAACAACTGGGTTTAACGAGTAAGGCGCTAAATTGATTATTATTAACAATGTGCTAACGATGCGGTACCATGAAATGCACCTCAGACCCCTTCGGATTGAAATCCATGTTAAGTAAACTTGCGTCTCACAATATCGTTTCACGTGCTAGAGATGGGTTAAAGATTGTGTGGAAAGAAGAAGGAAAGGGGCTTTTGGCGGAGAAGAACATGACTATACGAGTCACTGAAGACGCGGAAGAGTGCAAGAAAGAAACGGAAAGCACCGGCGTCGATTAGATTATTTATTAGTTAATTACGGAAATTTTTATTTAAAAAGAAACAAAAAAGTATATTCTGGTCGCGTGACTCAGCTTGGAATGATGAGCTGCTCAGCACTACGTAACATGTCAATTCGATGTTCCGGTTCTCGCGGCACGAGACGGTACGATAAGGAGTACGATACGCTAGTCAAGATGGACGGTCCTGGGTCGCTTATCATGTAACAGTAATTCAACACATCAGCTCCTTAAGATGGCGTCAAGTTCTTATCCTAAGCCCGAGAAGGAGGATAATCGGTTAGATCGACGGAGTGAAAGTAATTGATGTCTTTTCACTCGCTTTACTCGGTCAGGGCCCACCAGCAGACCCGGTTTCGCGAATCGCGATACTTGTACGAGAAAAAGTAAACGGAAGGAGAAGCGTTCCACTTCCAAGTGTGATCGACATTTCGACATAAGAAAGATAGGACCAAGCACGTGTGGGTCCCACGCGTTCCAGTTCACCGCCGGGTCATGTGTTCAAAGTGCCGGGCTGGGTTATTCCCGGTTTTCCTCTTTATTTTTATTTTAAGTTTTCAATTTTTTGGCTGGCTCACGCGGAATCGCGGAGTCAGCCCGGTTGTCAACCTGAACACCACTTCGCCCATCGCCGGTGACTTTATCTTCCGTTTCTCTCCTTCCTTTATTTAAACCCGTCACCCCCTCTCCTCCCTTCCCGTCCAAAGCTTCAAAACGAAATCCCTGTTTCCTTCATTCCTGACGCCATAACCCCGAACGACTCGTGAACAATGGGCAACTACCTCTCTTGCACCCTCAACACCGCCACCGGCCGCCAGTCCAAGGGCGCCAAGGTCATCACCCCTGACGGCGACATCCGTCAATTCGACTGCCCCATCAACGCTGCCGAGCTCATGTTCGAGACGCCCAACCATTTCTTGGTGAATTCCCGATCGTTGAAGGTTGGATGCAGGTTCGCTCCCTTGTCAGCCGACGAGGACCTGGAGATCGGTAACGTCTACGTTATGTTCCCGATGAGGAGAGTTAACTCGGTCGTCACCGCAGCCGACTTGGGTGCTTTGTTGATCACCGCCAATTCGGCTGCCAGGCGCGCCTCCGCTGGAAAGGCTAGGATCTTGCCGGAGGTCGGAGAGGCGCCGCACCTGGTCGCAGCCACGGAGGGATTTTCTCGACCGCAAAACGAAGCACCGAGATTGAATTTCGACGATTTAGAGGATGATTCGGTGATCGAATTCAAGGCACGGTTGAGCTTGTGTAGGTCAAGAAAGCCCATGTTGGAGACCATCGTAGAAGAAAACGTTTTTTCAAGATGACAAGGTTTTCGTTTTTTCTTATCCTCATCTTCTTTCTTCCTCTTTCTTCTTCTCGTCTTCAAAATGCAGAAATGTAAAAGAAGTCTTATTATCCAATTTATTTTGTTACAGCTTTGAATCCTGGATGTGGGTGATTCCTGTATTTGAGATCGATTCACCCATAATTGATATAAATTTGATTTTTATTTCTTTTGTATAATACAAGTTTTATGATTCGCATTCTATTAATTTACTTTCTTTTGATTACAATTTTACGTCAACACACAAACTTTCTCATAAATCTTTTGTTTCAGATTATTTAATTGAAAAAATCCAGAAAATAAATAGAACCCAGAAAAGAAAATTAGAATTAGATCGAAAGCAAATGAAATCATCTCTGAGATCGAATCCCGGAATGTTGCCTGAATTGATACAACTCTCCTTTTATCCCTATCAGCTACGTGATTGAAATCTTCTTTGATTTGATTTGATTTTCTTCTGCGCCTGGATCAGTCCATCGAGACTTGGATCCGATTTAAAAGAACTGCGGCGATCCCGTGACACTAAATAATGTCGAATTAATGCCAGAAAGTAGGAAGATGCCTCGATTTGATTCAGGAAATTTCAGATGTTTTTGATCCGAGGGGGAGAACCCTGCCTTTTCGCTCACTTTTTCCCATGCCCGTTTAGTTTTCTACGGACTGGCAAAGAGGGCAACCATTACGGAAAATGGGGTGGGAGCAGCTCCTCCTTCCTGGCTCCCTCTTCTCCATGAAATTCCACTCATTGATATGTAATTGGGATATAATTTTAGTTTTACTGGTTTAAACCCATTTAAAATGTTAATCTTCGAGCAGATGTTTCAGATTATTAATCAATGTTTTGCACAACGACCATTTGACACCGGCAATTTACAGTTCCATCGTACTAACTCTTGCCCACATGCATTTATTACACACAAATAGAAGTCTAGGACTACGATAAATTTTATTAAATGTCAAACAATTCATTCCCAACTTATCTAATATATAAATTAAAAAATATATTAAAAAATTTTAAGATAAATGTTAGCTTGTGTGGTTTATCAAGAGGGGTTAAATTGAGATTATCAAGTTAAAAGCGAGTATAACTAAAAATTCATGTATAAAATATAATTTAAGATCAAATATAACACATACACACCACATGGACAAATAGATTTTTTGTTATCGATGTCCCCAAAGTGGTAGTCACAACCCAATAACCCTTACTTGGAACAAAATCACTATTCTCAAAAGTTTTAATAGCTGGAATTACAAAAGAGATTTCGACTCTCTTTGGCCATGTGTATCTCAATACACGATTCGTACAAATCTAATCTCCCAAAGAGATTGCTACTATATTCTAACTCTAATTATACCTTTCACAAATACAAGTAAAAGAAAGATAAATATTACAACCTGGACAATGATTCTTCTTGAGAGATTCAAACTTATTCCTCCTTTGTAAAATGATGTAAGATGATCAAAGAGCTTGGATTATATAAATGCAATGATGGATGGAGAAAGGAGATTTTTCAATGTGTGAGACTCTCTCTTTCACTCTAAAATACCTTTTAAGTGAAATTTGCGAAATAGAAAATAATGACTTTAGTATTTGCCAATTAATGCTTATATTCTTCTCTACGAATGGTTTGGTAAGGTATTTATAGTTTATCCAACTCAAACTAGTTATTACTTGTTTGTTTGCAAAAATCAATACTTTGATTAATAAATCACTAAAAAGGGATTTGATACTTCAATCAATCATAACAACTACTTTTCTGTTAGACATTGACTTATTGATTGATGGACTGATCCAATATGTTATTGTTGGTCCAGAAAAGGTAAGTTGATCGAAAATTATTAGTAGATGATCAATCAATCGAAATTCCCTTTGATAATGTAATACAAATATGATCGATCAATGTGTTTTCCTACGATTGATCATGTCTTATGTCCCTTATTGACAAGTTTTTGGCTAGTCGATTAATCAAGTGGGATGATCGATCATTCTATGAGATATCTGCTTGCTTGGGCAGAGATGCTTGATCACGCGTCATAGCATGAAATAGAAATGCTTTGAATGATCGATCATACTTTATATTTCTGGCCTGCATAGTTTTATACAATCAACCCTTATCAATGGTTGATCAATCATTTAAATACTAGTTCAAGCATGTTGACTTTTAAAGCATGATAATACTCTTCTCTAAGTGCTCAAGCAAGTTCTAAATATTGTTTATGATGATCTCAAACCTATCTAAGTGTAAATTATGACATAAAGCTCCAATTTTACATATGTACCTATGGAAAATGGAGTTTAGAATGCTTTCTCACAAAATGACTTAGTTTGGATATTTGACTATTGCCCTTTAATTTTAGTCTTCTCATTTTCTTTTTCTTTGTTGGAGGTTTTTTTCAAGAGACGTTATTAAATTGTGCTTGAGGTATTGAGTTTGGCTTAAAACTTTAAACCTTGATATGCATTTTACTTGAATTTTCAAGGTGAAGTATCTTAAATACTTAGATTTTCAAGTTGTTAGATAAGTTATAGTTTTGTTACCATAAATAAACATCATGGGAGTTAACCTACGGTCAACAATAAATTTATTTGAACAACATACTATTTAAAAGGAAAAAAACCTTAGGAGTCTAGTAAGATCAAGTTTTTTCCAAAAATAACCCTCTAATTAGTATCTAGTGGACAACCTTATTGCTTAATTAGTAACTTTTCATTAATTAATTTTGATATTTAAATATTAATTATTTGAAGATAATTATAAAATTTAGTTATTTGAAATCTGATTACTTGATGCCAATTTCTTTAATTTAAATCGGGTATTTAATTTATCAACAAGAATAGTTTAAATTCAATTATTTTAGGTGTGTAAACAACATTGCTTCAACTACTTTCAAACTTAAGTTTGATTAATCAAATTCCTATCTTTAGCCTAATATTTATTATCATTAATAGTATATTCTAGATTGTAACTTATATATTAACCCTAATTGTTCTAGCTTAGGCATGTTACACCCATTAAAACAACAAAATCATGAAAATATGGGCAGGAACCAGATTTCTTGAATTGAGTCTGATTAAAATACCCGCCTAATCATGATTTTCGTCAACCCTCTTCTTCCCCTATTAGATTTCTGAGATCTCTTACTATATCACAGATTTGAACATCCGACGCACCAATCAACTATGTTCTAGGGTGTCACGCCCGCCCCTGTTTCTATTACGATTAAGGGAAGTATCGGAATGAAAGTGTTCCTGGAAGCCCCTTCGCAGACGCACCAGGTTATGTGGCTGATCTCATAATTATCAGTTTTCTCGGACGGCGTAGATAACTTTTGAGAGGCGTGGTTCGGATCCGCGCCTCGCAGCGGTGCAACAGCGCCTCGGATACTCGAGACTCGAGAGTGGAAGTGAGTGCGCAGAGAGTGGAGGAGAGTTGAGAGTTGTCGTCTATTTTGATCCCGCCGTTGAGCACAGAAAGAGAAAACCAGGCCATTCAAATCCTATAAATCCGCGATCTCCTGCCTTCTCTGTGATGTCATGATAAGTCGATTGCGTCTGTTAAGATTCTTTCCCGTCCATCTCTAGGGTTTCTATTTTCTTGTTTGTGGTCCACTCATAGCTTCTAATCTTAAATGGCCGCAATTCGATGGCCGCCGGAAGATTCCGATCTGTTGCAGCCTAGGGCTCCTACCACCGCCGACCTGATCTCCGACGACGACCGCTCTGTCGCTGCCGACTCCTGGTCCATTAGGAGTGATTATGGAAGCACGTTGGACGACGACCAGAGACACGTTGATGCTTCTGAGGTGCTCTCCGTTGGAAACTTCCGCACTGCGTCTGATTACAGGTGCATTACGTCATCCTTTATTGGTCTAATCATTTAGGTAAAAAATTTCAATGGTTTAGCCGATGCCAATGAATTTGAAATGTCATCACTATGGTAATGTATTCACCATTGTCGTTTTCAAAATTCCCCAAGGCGCCAGTTGCTTTCTTAACTCATACAATTGCAGTTTAATTTTGTCCATGTGAAAGAAAGTAAGGGATCAGAGTAGCTTGCCTACTTATTTATGACGTAGCTGTGCGTGGTTTCATTTAATTTTAATTCTATTTGGCTAATATTGTTGCGGGTTCATGGTTGAGTTCCCGCAATTTGATTGATTACCTTGGTGGCATAGAAAACGGTGAATGTAGTTATAGGCACGAGTTTGAGATAAGCTAAAACAATCTACCGCTGTAAGTAATAATAGAGAAGGTAGTCAAACTTTGTTATAATTCTTAAGGTTATTTATTTTTCCAGGTCATCTAGTTCTCTGTCAATTTACCAAAGTTGATTTGTTGGCGAATCTGACATGAGGTTATTCATTGTCAATTTTTATCGTCTAATAGGTACGGACTATGATGGAAATTGACAAATTTTTAGTTGTAAGACCGGTTGATGGGACACGGATAAATGAATATCTGGGATGAGTGCTGTCAGCATTACGTCAAGATAAGCTGATAGTAGCCTTCTGCTTATGGCACTATGGAAAATATTTAGTTACCGTGTTGGATGTTGTGCTAATTGAAATGCTCCATTTAATATAGATCAGCAAGTTTCCAAGTTGAAACAGCTCGATAATTGCTTACGTTACCATTGCTTTTATTTACTATATAATCATTACTCTCAACAACTAGAGATGGTTATAGTTGGTCTCTGATGAATTTGCAGTTCACTCACACTTTTGCACTTTTGTTGTAATAATTGTGTGAGATGTTTTACTGATGCAGTTCTGACAAGGATGAGGCAGATGATGAAGTTGAGCCCTCTGTGTTAGGCTTACAAAGCTATTGGGATGCTGCGTATGCAGATGAACTGGCAAATTTTCATGAACATGGTCATGCGGGTGAAATTTGGTAAGCATCAAAAGTAACTGGAACAGAGGAAAGCTGACTGTATGATGTCAACTGGTGGTTTTGTTTGCTCATTTTTTTGGGTTCTGGGCAGAAGTATCTAGAAGTATGGTTGTTGTCATTTATTTAGTATAGTGAAACTCTAATTTTGTTCTTAGTTTCTCATTTGTATTAGTTATACCATGTCCAATAGATGCACTACTGTCTTGGTTGCTCTTGTCTTTTTTGCACTTTCAGAGTTAATTTTATGGTTTATTTTTATTTTTTATTTTTAATTGATTTAGTGAAGTTGTGAAGGGATTGCACTGAAAAAAAGTTTTGTGGATCAAGACAAGAGAGTAGCCTCAAAGGAACACTGGAATACTATAAAGAAAATTTGAATGGCATGGTGGAATTACATTGATGTTTCTTTTGGCATGGTTCTTGATTCCTATGCCAGTGGATTCTAGAGTGAGATATACAAATAGTTATCTTGTGAAGCACAATGAGGATGGGTTTGGGGGTGAATTACGCCTCAAGTTGCTAGAAAGTGGCTATAATGTAGGTGTTACTATTTCCAGGTTGCAGTGAAGTGAAAAGGCTTATTGCTAGTGTTAAAAGTGTTTGATTCTTAAGTTCACCCGGCTTGTTGTTGTGTTTGCATTGATGGAAAATAAAACTGAGATGATTCTGTCTTGAATGGCTGTTTGTTTAGGGTTATTCATGGTCTTATTTTTTGTATCTCATCTATTAAATAGATGCTTAAGTGAATACTTTGAGAGCTATCATCAAATGTAAGTTATCTGACAGACTAAGTTCAACCGAACATTCTTGGATCCTCCTCCTCTTCCCCCCCCCCCCCCCCTTCCTCCTTCCCCACACACACAGAGTTGAATACGAAGAGTGAGTGAACGCAATTGAAACAGGTATCTGGTTTTTTTCAGGATCAAGTCCTAATGGCAAGGTGTAATTCCAGTTATCACCATTCTAGTTTTTTTTTTTGAAACACCGAACTCCCATTTCTCAGTTTTTTAGTAATTTGACATTGTTCTTAAATGTGAGATCAACTACCATATTTTGTTTCATGGACATTCTATTCTTCTAAAACACAGAACTAACTTAAACATGTTCCGCTTCCCTCAGGTTTGGATCTGAAGTAATGGAGGTTGTTGTCAATTGGACCAAAAATTTGTGTATCAATATTTCCAAAGGTTATACACTGAATCTTGCTGATGAAGCCAGTTCCAAATGTGAGTCAGTTGAAGAGGTCAACAAATGGTTGTCTAGCTGGAGTGTACTTGATGTTGGCACTGGCAATGGTCTGCTTCTCCAGGAACTTGCAAAAGAAGGGTAGTTATCAAACTTTAAGTATTACATAATCTTTGACTGATTCACAAGCTTGTCTGAAGTAATTTAATAGAATTAGCTAGTGGTTATTATTTCTTTTGGGATAGGTGAACTTGTATTGTATGCACATTTCTTGTTTGGATCTGGAGTATTACATATGCCATATTTACTTGTGGTGGTGTTTTAACGTTGGGAGTTTTCTATTTAAAAAAAAATTAGGAGTTTTAAATCTTTCCTATAAAATAGAATATTTTTGGTGTCTATAAATCAAGATCATGGGCTCAATCTTATAGTATTTGTCATGATAAGTTGTTTCCGAACGATTCTCTTCTAAACTTTCAGAGAAAAGCTTATTTCCTTGATAAGTAGTCAGTTTGTTGTTCTTTTTAGAAAAGAAGTGAGATAAAAAATTGTTTAACAACTAAGAGTAAGCAATGTTGAACAAACGATTTACTGTGTTTTGGGTTTTTTGCTTTGTATATTTTTGCCTTAATTATCCCAACTGTGATAGTATTTTATTATTTTTTGAACATGGTGAGAACTTTTATTGATAATATGCTAGTAAATATGTTGACAGTACATAGGTACGTAGGAATACATGGGAGAAAAACATTCCCAGAATTACTAAGGAAGAGAAGTCTCAGCAGTAAAGTACTACCTGGTAACTCCTTTTGCTAGGCTGTCTGCAAGAATGTCGGCCGATCTTGGGATCTGACTCCATTCCACTTATCTGGAAGTGACAAGGGCTCTGACATTATCAAATAAGTGATCAATCCTCCAGGGTGGAATCAACCTTTCTCCATCCTAAATAGAACATTTGCTGAGTCCCCCTTATTGATGATGAGGCTGGAAAATCTTTTAGTAAAGAACTTAGCTCCCTCAAGAGTGGCTCTACTTTCAGCTTTGGTTGAGTCACTGACTGTGGTTATATGTACTGCACTGTTACTTGATATATCACTTTCCCCCGTCTTGATTCAAATGAATTGACTGTGGTGATATAACAGTTCAACTTGTTCTTCAAATAAGAATATTCAAGAATGGATTTTGGTTTCCAGACGTGGTTTTCAGTTTTTTATATGGTAGCTTTTTTGTTGTGTAGGATGGGATTTATATGCATAAAAGACTAAATACTTCCAATTGGTATCTTTAATGTGGATGTGTTGGTGCTAAATGCATTACCTGTCCTGTTAAAATTTTAACTGTAACTTTGTTTTTTGAAGTTCATCAATGGTGAGAATTATCTTTACTTATCAGTGGTTAAATTTTTCCAACTAAAGTCCAATAGTTGTTGCTTGCTTGCTTGCTTTCTGTTGTAACATGTGCTATAGCTGCCTATACTTAGTAAATTATTGGGAAATAAACTGACCTAAGGTATTTCCTATTTAAGTTTTGTGATATGACTGGAACTGATTACAGTGAAGCAGCAATTGATCTTGCACGAAATCTGGCTATTCGTGGTGGTTTCATGAATATCAACTTTTTGGTAAGCTTCTAAAAATTTTGCAGTTTTGGTTTTTTAGAATCTGTTGTTTGTTATAGTTGCAAAATGGTTTCTCAGTGACAGAAAACAAGTTTTATTTGTATCTACTCTATCATTCTTGATGTAAAATGAAGCATTTGTCCTAGGAAAATCTGACTTTCATTGAATATTTTCAAATTTTATGTTTTCTAATTTTTTAATTTGGGTTCGAATAAGAAATTATTAAAAATTTCCTCAAAAAAAGAGTTTTTTATACTGCTAATTTTTATTTTCTTGATTTTAGATTGGATGTGCCAAATTCTATGACATTTTTTTTCTATGTGTTAGTGCCCCTTGTTGAAAATTTATATCCCAAGAAAAGTTAGAAATGTTTTTCCTAGGATACACATTTCAAAGAAACCTTCAGATACAATATTATTAGTGCCTTATTAGGAAATTACATAAAAAAATTTAGAAATTTTCAAAGAAAATTAAATGGAGCTATTAGTGCCTTTTTTCCAGGGAAATAAATAAAAAATTAATAATCAATCCCATACATTACCATACTTAACCAATAAATTTTCAGTAAAATAAAATGTCAAATATAAAATTGTCATAAAAAAATTGCCTTGTGCTGAAAGTATTACAACATTAATTATCAAATACTTATTAAAAAAATTCCATATGGTTTTCCAGCCAAGATTGGCTGTAAAATCTTACCTGGAAAATTATATATGATTTTCCTGGTAAGAATTTCCAGCTAGAAAAATGTTTTCAGGAGACATGAGGCACTAATGGTATTCTGGAAATGTATTTCTACTAGAAATGCCTTTCCAGCGTTTCTTGGAAAAGGCACTAATAGGGCCTTAGAGATTTTCTATCACTCATAGATCTAAAATTTCTTTTTCTATCACTCTTGATGGTTTCCTAATGTTTGGCTTAGGTTGCAAGTCTTACAAGTGGTGAACCTTAGGTCTGTTAAAACAATATTTAGAAAAAGTATTCCAAATACATTCTCATGTAATGTTTTTTTATTTTTGTTTAAAAAACGTGGTTCCTTCTAATACAGCAAATTCAGATGTCATACGTCTCCCTCTTTCTGTTTTTTTTTTTTTTTAATTTGATGTCATGAATCATATTGCCATGATTGTAGGTTGATGATATCCTAGAAACCAAACTGGAGCGACAATTCCAACTTGTTGTGGATAAAGGCACTTTAGATGCTATTGGGCTACATCCAGATGGGGCTCTTAAGAGGTAATTGGAAATTTGTTGTGGTTGGATAAGAATCATTTGATTTTGAGCGGTAATATACAGAGTTGCATATATGAGTGGAATAAAATCTAACCATTGCAGTTTTGCCTACAGAATTTGGCACCATGTTTGTACTGGTTCGGTCCCTTATTTTTATTTCTAATTACATTTCATCGTTTTACTCAGGATCATGTATTGGGAGTCTGTCTCAAGGCTGCTTGCACCAGGCGGTGTACTGGTTAGCATCGTAGCCTTCATAAATTAGTTGGAAGGTGTGTTGTATAATCTGTCATACTTACTACTTGTTGGTCCTGGTCTAGGTCATTACATCGTGCAATAGCACAAAAGATGAATTGGTTCAGGAGGTGGACAACTTCAACCAGAGGAAACTTGGTGCACTGGACTCGGAGACCTCTAGTGGAGATGTTGAAACACAGAGAGAGCCACCACCATTCCGTTACCTGGATCATGTCCGATCCTATCCTACTTTCATGTTTGGAGGTTTGGTAGGTTCCCGTGTTGCCACAGTAGCATTCATACGAAATTGAAGACACGACTCTCTAATTACCCTGTACGGTACAACACCCTAAGCGATTGTGGTTGATTCAGAAAGCAGCCGTAGTCTGAAATTTGGAAAGGTTGGAACTTATTGGTAGTTTCTGCTGGTTGTTTCTGTTTTGAAATCTTGGTATTGGGCTTGGAGATTAGCTAATTATTGTTTGAACTCGCTGGCCCTCGAGCATCTTGTAAGTAAATTAAATGTGTCTACATTATGCAAGGGGGTTGCTGTAGTGGTTTACAAATGTTACATTAAACTCTCTTCTTGGGATTACTAACTGTTGCATCTCATTTTCCTTTCATGAATCACCCCAGCTCGAAGGCCTTACTAATCTGGTTATTGTGAACCCACATTCAAGATAAGTATTAGGAACTTAACATTATTTGCTTTCAGAGCATATTAGCTTTCAAATATTTGTATGCAAATTAGACTATAATTCTTATATGCTTAAGCTATCAACAAAGTCATCCGAATTGATTGGATAATTTAAGTTTTGAGGCATGCAGCTTATTAGAATCAATTGCTTTAAATTTTGCACTATCAAACCTTTATACGTGCTACCAACATCATTCATACCAAGTTCTAAATAAGTTATGGTAAATTCAGATTGAACTAGGTGATCTGACTCAGAATTTCTGGGACCTAGAGGCCCCCTTCTGAGCCATAGCACCCAGGTTATTCCATGACGATTGGATTTACTCCGGAGCACGATTTTAGCTCACAAATTCACGTCCGAAAAAAATTACAAATTACATGTAGTTATCAGTGATTATTAAGGCAAGATAACTGAAGAAAAAAAGAATCCTGAGTAGTTAACAGCAAACTGCCATCGCTAAGCCTAGTTTACGCGAGCTTATATAGCTTGTCGTCATTAGTTAATACCGCTCCTGAACTATGAATCTGCGGCTTTGATCGAAACTCCGCCTTAACGTTCCAAACCCAGTCTCGAGTCTCTCCTTCTCCTCTCAAAACTCAGAATGATGCTATTTTCATTGGCGAAATAGGTCACATCTCTTCGTGACTGCCTTCTCATCACGATGACAGCCTCAGTAACCTACCTCAGTGTACTCGGCGACGGAATTTGCCAGACCTTCGTGCTCGGAAAGGGATTTTGCTGCACAGAGTTTCATGTTTGGTTCATTTCTCTCATCCTGCAGATCTTCCCTTCTTTCGATTCTCCTTTTTCTGAAATTGTTTCGATTTTGCATGTAAGCACGAACAATCGTTTCGTTCTTTTACTCCAACGAATCTTGGCGGTAAACACTAACGGCAGGAAATGGCAGAACTGTTAACTGCTGCTTCGTTTCCGTTCGGGTTGGTCCATCTTCCTTCCAGTTTCGGAAGCGTTGGTCTAACTGCTCTAAAGGAGAACGTTGAACAACTTCTGTTTCTGAAGTGATGACCCACGTTCCAGTCATCGGAAAGTTATAGGAAGCCGAGATGGAAGCTTGGCTTATAAATAGTGTTCGGTCTCCAATCTCGTTCACTCACTTAAACCTTCAGCTTCACCTTGGGATAATGCAGGTTTTTATTGTCTTCTTGAAGATCCGTACTGAAACCTTCTTCCGATCTTGTTGTCGATCTGACACTTCTTACTTGAGGCAAGGAGGCGACGTTTGGGTGATGAAGGCGCCGAAGTATCGCTCGGCTTCATTTTAGGGGAAGCGGGTTACGATGTCTGGATCGGCCACTCTGGCTCTTCCGATTTCTCCTTCTGGCATCTTGTTGACTCGCCGTCTCAGTAGGTGAATCCTAAAACTTCTGCTCTTCCTCAAAACACTGCCGTATTTCTCGCTAAAACATTTTGGCGCCTTTTTAAATCCACTTCAGGTTTTCAAACTCTCCATGTGCTGCTGTGGGGAATTTCTGGGAATGGAGTTTCGATGAAATCGTGGCCCAGGATCTCCCCGTCACGTTGAGATTCGTTTCAGGGAAAACTCCAAAGCGTATTCTCTATGTGGGCTTTTCTCAGGTGAGGGCTTAAAGCTCCTTCCCTTCGTCCTCACTGGATCAATCTCCGCCATGCCACCATTTTCTTGTTGTTTATTTGCAGTTGTCAGATATTTGCATCGTATTCTGCTTCTCTGACACCGACGACAGGTTTCCATAGCCGGATTTGCCGCCTTGATGGACGATTGAGACTGGTGGAGAAGGCGGTGATGCTTTGTCCAGTTGCCGACCTTTCCAACATTCAATCAGTCGTGGCAAAGACGCTAAAGGTGATCCCACCGAACCCACAGCGCGTCTCAACGTCGCAATGGCGAACTTCTGAAATGGAAATCTCGCCGTCCTCTCCGTGTTCGTCTGCTCCAAACCTTACGGGGGTGCATACGAATCCGGATCAGGTCAGAACCGTGGACAGTCTAACCCCTTTTCCCATGTACCACAAAAAGTACTTTCAGAGTTCGTTCTGCATTTATAAGGATCGCTTCAATTTTTGTCTTTATTTAGCTGATGCTTGTATCCACTGAATCTAGAAAAAAAAAACAAAAATCACTGATCATCTGTTTTCCTTCTCTTACAATCCTTTGCTTTCATCCATTGGCAAAGATAGAGTTCAACCCCCCTCTGGCTTTCACTCTTTACCATGACGAATTTCTTCAGAAAACGTTGAATCAAATAATATATACATCCGATGCACAAAAAACTAGTTTTCTACTGTTCTAATATTAAATAGTACGTGTAGCATACTCTAATTAAAGTAACAAGAATATAAAACATTATAGTTGCCGTTTGTCAAAGCGATTTTCCTTTCATATTGCAAGTTGCAGGCTTGCAGCTCTTGTAGTACACAAAAGTACTTTTTTCCTCTTTCTGATCACCAAAAACTGGCCCTCTTGACAATATTATATGGGCAGAAGTTTCCTTACCAAAATTTTTTTGCTGCACTCAGGCTGGCACCTCCCTAGAAGGATCCTCTTCACGCGGTCTTGAAGCCAGCAAATGGTGGTCTTCTTCTGATTCAGTCTCCAGCTTAATTCTCTCTGAATATATCGATGCTCAACCGCTCTCGCCGATCAAGTCGCCACCAAAATTCCGATGCTGGTGGCTTAGGGGTTCAAGCTTCTCCTTAATGGTTTAAATGGAGTAAAAGGGAGACGAGACAGAGGCAAAGAGTCCCACTAAGAAGAGTTAACCCGAAAGTCCTCGCCATTAAAATTATGATCTCCATGGACTCCGATGCTGTCTGTTTCCTTTTGAGATTAATGTCGTAGCCGGATGGATAATACCAGCCTGCTTCACCTCCGCAGCTTCTCCGCAGCTTTTCCAGCATCTTTAGCTGCTCAATTCTCTTCCTCAAAACGCTCATACTTGAATCCACAATATCCGTTGATTTACCTGTCAAACCAAGCACAACAGAAATGAGTTCAATTATAATCTAGGCACTTCCTCTGGGTTGTAACGATCGAAATAGCGTTGGTTAATTTGCCAGAAGGAATGGTATTTATCCCTTTACCACTGTCTTCAAAGCTCTGGGCTCGAACTCGCCCAGAGAGAGAAACTTTACGGGAAAAAGAAGGTTTAGCGCACTTGCAGAGAGGGAAGCAAGACGGTAGAGAAGAAGCCATGGCGCGATCTTTAATTCGAACGAGGTCTCCTAACTTATATTAAGAATAATTGCGAGAGAAGGTGCCACCTTCTCCTTTACTGCTCTTCGAAGGAAAGAATGGTTAAAGCGATTGAAGCATCAGCAAGAGACAGAGCATCAGACATAAAATAAAGACCAGAAGAATCAATCAAACGCCGATAATGCATGAACGAGGCCCCGTCGATCTGATTTTAAGTAGCTTTCAGAAGAGGCGGCTTTTGTGGCTTACAGGTGTAAAAAATGGAAAAAATTATAAATTTCAGCACCTACTCGTGGTTGAGTCAATCTGTCGATGATTGAGACAAGAAAGAGGACATTCGTCCAGCAAGCGAAAAAAACCTGAATTTCTATGAGGCCAGCGTGACAAATATTAAAATTACGATCTGATCGCGAATTTTCTTTGGAGGAATCACGATCCTGTGACAAGGATTTCAATGTTGAAATTTGAGACAGCGTGGGGTCTGGTTTTGTCCAATTATTTGATGGAATCAGGTCCGTTCATTTGTGCGGGTTCCAAATAAATGAACGGTTAGGCACGGCAAAAAAATAATAATAATAAATAAATACTAACTTTGCCGGCATGGCTGGGTTAGGACTAAGGATGATGATTAATCTATCGTAACTAGAATTACAGGAAATGCCCCATTTGTTAATGATAAAAGTAAATTAAAATTTTCTCTTCACTCCAATTCTGGATCTTGAACCGTTTTTTCGGACTTATTCACAGTGACGGTCTCGATCATCGGTACGCTACAGCTCCCATGTACTTCCACGCGTCACAAGTACCTCACATGCATTTACACAATTACCCCTGCGGATCGCCTCGACGAACCGTGTGCGTCATGATGCTTTGTCGTTTAATCGGGCAAAGAAAACACCACCGCCTCTCAGTTTTTATCTAGCGAGTTCTACAAATTACTCAAATCGCATTTCTGGTGACCCACACGCGCCAGTGGGGGAAAAGTCCCGTGTGGCCTCGTTTCTTTTCGATCCAATCGTCGATCAAATCACGGTCCACTTTTTTTTTTCTGGTGAAAAACAATTTCGTCGAGGGAGAACGAGCGCATCCGCGCATGCATCATGCATGACTTCTCCACTGCCTAACAAAAAAAAAAGCGAAAAGAGGTGTGGAGGTGAAAACCCAAAAGCTTTAAGGGTATTTAAGTAACTCTCTTTGACAGTATCCTTCTAACATAGGGTTTGTTAGATCCCCGCACACCTATAAATAAGGCGTAAGCTTCCTTCCTCTCCCGCGATCGCAAAGGTGAGGCGAGGATTCGTCTGAGTTTCTCTGCTATCTTTTAGGTAAGTCCTCGCTCTTGGTTTCATCACTTCTGTTCTTGTTTTTTTTTTTCTTTGTTTTTAGTGTTGAATCTGTTCTGTTGTCGGCAATGTGAATGTTATATTTTCGATTCAATTGTGTGATTATGGTGCGTGTCGTCTTCAAATTGCGGATTGTAGTTTATCTTTTAATCTGGATGAATAGTTAGGGAATGATATGATTTAACTGATTTTTTTCTGCGGTTCTTTATCATTCCTCGATGTGAAAGGAAATATATTTAGGCTTTTCGATGTTGTGAGCATTCTGTTTTTTTCCGATTTCTTTTTCTTATTCCTGTTTTTTTTTTTTTTTTATTGAACGTTAGAGATAATTTGCAGCTGGTTCCCTGATTGATATGTTATGGCGTTTTGATGGATTACGATCTGTGATCATATTCTTCAAGTGCGTCGGTGGTAGGAGGCAAATGGTTTTCCTTCTTTTATTTTTAGGTTTCATGAGCTCTCCCTGCTTCTTCGTTTCGATTTGAGTTCCTTTGTTTCTTAATTTGTTTTGGAATATATATTTGGAACCTCTGCCTAGGATTAAAAGATATTAAAGATTTTTTCATCGAATCTAGTTTCTTGTATTTAATATTTTATTGAGTGAATTTGGCTAGTTGCCTTTAAACTTTGCGTTGAAGTGCTATCAGCAGATTATTGTTCTGTTACAGGTCCTGTGTAAGAAATATAGCTGTTGCGAGTGTTTCTGTACAATGGTGGAACGAGACTTAGATTAAACTATGTCTTTACTATTCGTTCCTGGAAATCAATTTCGGTGGTGTATTTAGATTTTTATTTTTTTATGTATGAAAAGCACATGTTATTTGCATAAGGAGTATCCTATATTCTGTTTTCCGTGGTTCAGATTCCATTTGTTGCTATTTAGGATGGTTAAAGAATTACCATGCATACAGAATTTTAAAATAGTTAAGGATAATCGGCTGTCATCATATTCAGATTTCTTTTGACTAATTTACTCTTGAGAAAAATTACTTCTGATGTTTTCAAGGTTCTGATTCTACATTTACTTCTTGCTTAGTTTTTACCGAATAATTCTTTGCTGGAAGTTGATTTTTTTATCATAATTGTGCTCTGCGGATGAACAGAACACTCATTTATGAGTAGAATATTCTCATGCTGTGTTAACTTTATACCTCTTGAAACAATGTTTTGCTCTCTCAAGGATCACTAAGGATGCATCTATCTGATTTAGAACCGATCTCATAGTTTTGTGACAAATTATTTGTCAAGAGCGGACAATCCTAAAATTTACTTCTAATGGTTTTAAGTATGTTTTGGCCTTAGTTCCTTTTATCCATGTTGTGTGGCCCATGCTTTTTATTTTTTATTGCTAAACTTCTGTATTTATTTTGATTAGTTTTCATCTCAATATGGGTAACACATTGCATTAAAGAATGAAAACCTGTTTAATCTGTTTTTAACTCCCTAGTTGTGGATTTGAAGTCTCTAAAGTGCTTCTTTTCTTTAAGTTTTTTTTTTTTGGGTTGTTATTTTTTAGTTTTGGGGGCTTCAGTGGGGGGAAGAAATGTTTTACGGAGTTTACATGAGCAGGTACTGTTTTCCTGATTGTGGACCTCTTTAATTGGTTGTTCTGCTTTTGTTGTATCATTGTCCCTGCTGATATTTAGATCAATAGAAAAAATTATATTAAAATTTGATGTGCATTTTCCTCTTTATACGGGTTACCTCTCGTAATTTTCCTTTGATGCTGCTCTGTTCAGGTAAATTTTATATTTGCAGAAGTTGCCAACGTGGAAGGTGTGAAGGTTGAAGCTTTGATGTCTGAACAAGATTCCTTCTATTTGGTATCAATTGGGTTGCTTGGAGAGTACTGTCCTTCTGGAAAAAAATACTGGCCCTCTTTGAAAGGTGTTGTAGGTAGCTTCATGCATCTTGAACCATATCGGGATTTTACTGAACATCTTGGGTGGTTGCAGCCTTTTCTTGTTGAAGGACATCAAGTATCTACAGGCAACACTGTTATTCCCTTGTTGTGTGCTACCAGTTTGTGCTGCATGTGATTTGTATTTAGTGTCTCTATATCGAGATCTTGGTGGTTTAAGAGCAAGATGGCTTTGCAGAACATAGGCTCTGGAAATAAAGATGATGCCTTCTATAGATATAAGATGCCTAGAATGATAACCAAAATTGAAGGTCGTGGCAATGGTATCAAGACCAATGTGGTTAACATGGTTGACATAGCAAAGGCATTGGCCAGACCTGCTTCATACACTACAAAATTCTTTAGTTGTGAACTTGGTGCACAGTCCAAGTTTGATGAGAAGAATGGAGTTTCCCTAGTCAATGGGGCTCATGACACTGCCAAATTGGCGGCACTCCTTGAGAACTTCATCAAGAAGTATGTTCAATGCTATGGATGCGGTAATCCTGAAACTGAAATTGTAATCACCAAAACTCAGATGATTACCCTTAAGTGTGCTGCATGTGGTTTTGTCTCTGATGTCGATATGAGGGATAAGCTTACAACCTTCATTCTTAAAAATCCTCCTGAGCAGAAGAAGGGAGGTAAAGACAAGAAGGCATTGAGGAGAGCTGAGAAGGAGCGGTTGAAGGGGGGAGAAGTTGCTGATGAAGAACAGAAGAAACTAAAGAAAGAGGGAAAAAAGAAGACTTCTAAGGAGGCGCCAGTTGCAAAGGCTTCAAAGAAGAGATCTACTGGATCTGATGAAGATCGCAAATCTCCTTCTGGAAGTCAAGCTGATGAGAATGAAATGATCGATGAGGAGGAGGATGATGGTGTCCAGTGGCAGACAGACACATCCCGGGAGGCTGTGCAAAGGCGCATCCAGGAGCAGCTTAATACTGTTACTGCTGAGATGGTGATGCTTTCCACTGATGAACCTGAAGAAAAGAAACTAAAGCCAGGCAAAAAGGCGACTCATCAAACCAAGGAGGCGAATGGTGGAACCAATGATCTCTCTGTTGAAACAATTATTTCAGAGATTAAGGTTAACCTGAAGAAAGGGTCCACGCCTGGTCAACTGAAGTCCTTCCTGGGATCCTTGTCTGCAGACCCACAGGATCTTATGAATGCGCTATTTCATGCTCTATTTCAGGGTGTTGGGAAAGGTTTTGGCAAGGATGTGGAGAAGAAGAGAACCTACCTAGAAGCTGCCATGCAAGAGGATGAGTCCCAGATGCAGTTGTTGAAATCCATTGAGTCATTCTGCAGGGATGCAAGTGCTGATGCTGTCAAAGAAGTGCCCCTGGTTTTAAAGGTTCTTTATGACGCAGACATATTAGAAGAAGATTATATCATGAAGTGGTTCAAGGGTGGTGTGATTGGGGATAACAAGAAGTCTCCTATTTGGAAGAACATAAAGCCTTTTATTGAGTGGCTTCAGAATGCAGAATCCGAATCTGAAGAGGAGTAAAATCTCATGAGGTTTTCAACGTTGATGCGTGTATGTTTCTACAGCGTTGGTTGGAACTGGTCTTGTCTGGTTTGGTGTGTGGTCGCCGAATCTTGCTCCTTCATTGGCGTGTCAAAGCATGTTTCTTGATAGTGTCTTCTTTGTTTGTGTGTTTTTTCACTTGGTTGTGTTTCCATTGGTGATGCTGCGTGATACGATTACAATGTTTTTTGTTCGTATTGGATTTCTCAAATACACCCGCGGGTCTGACAAATTTTCCTGAGGTGGGTGGCTTGGCAGGGTATTAGTCGCCTAAAAATCTCATTAAAAAATATATTGGCGACTGCATTCAAGTAATTTTTTGGGCGACATACAAGTCTTTTCATATATGTTCCCTCCCTCACAGATCCTGGGCTTGCAAATTTTGGAGAGGCTCAAATTGAGGGTTCTTCATGCTACTGAATAGCAATTAGTATTTGTACACTCTTCAGCAGAGAGCAGAAAGGGGAAAAAAATCTCAGCGTAGGTTAACATGTTTACGCATCATATCGGATCTTGTTCAGGAGTTGCAACTATAACCCTTGTATGAGTTCTGTTGGTTGCTCTACTCTCCACCCTCTTTAAGTAAGATAACGTGGTTCCTGCATAAGCAGTCTTCGACTCTTAAATTTACAATAATTCGCTTATTTTATCAATTTCCTAACTGTATAATCTCATTTAAAGAGGTGGAATGTAGGTGATCGGATTCAAATAATATGTTAAAATGTGTTCCATTAACTTATATAAGCATGATACCTTGTTTCTTAACATACATATATCCATACTGCAAATATGTTGTGTTTCCGTATAGAGATGGCCTTTTTGGCTGAAAATTTAAAATTTTTTAATCACAAAATAAGAGTATTAAAGTCTGCTTGGATTTGTTCTGGAATTGTGAGTTTCATTTCGACCTGCGTTTATTTTAAAAAGGGTAGCTGTGAATTTTTTTCAGTTTGAATTTTGACTCAGTCGTTTAGATTAGAATGAAATTATAGATGCAAAGCAAAATTCTAAAATTTTATTTTCTTATTATTTTAAATAGGTAAATACGAGTACATCACTTAAATACAATTAGATTATATAAATAACCAAAATTTTAACTCAATTAATTATACAAAAATAAAATGTTTAACTCCAAAATAATATATTTACACTAAAATATTTGATACTAAATATTAAAAAATAATAAAATTAATAACTATCTTTTATTAATGAAGATGCATTACTATTTTAATAAATATTGTAATAGTTTTCAATGACCGTAAATGTATCTAGAGAGTTTAATAATAATAAATTTAAATGATATGGATGTACTAGTTTAATAGTAATAATAATTATAATTATTTAATTCAAAATTATGTAATTACGTTGAATAAATGCTTAATCGAACTGTTTTACTTATTAATATTTTTATTTTCTACTAAAAAATAGTATTGTTGTGAAGATTATAAATATTATACTACTATTTTAATAATAAGTAAGCATAAAAATCCTTAAAACTAGAAATTGATCTTGATTGTAAAACATGTTAATTGATGTCTGAAATCAAAATTCTCCATGATTGAGGTATAAAGCTATACAAGTTCGGATCTTCTAAATATACTTTTCAAATTCTTAAAATTTTAAATTTTGCAGCAAGGTTTCAAATCTTATGCCAATGATTAGAATCCATTCCTTCCAACAGTATGATTTTGTAGTTGAACTGTCCCTTAGGGTGGACTCCTTAGACTTCTGCTCCTTAATGGGTTTGAATCCATGTGTGAATTTGAATCCTTCACAATTGAATTTGTCATTTTACTTCTGACAGCTATGCATGAGTTTGACTACTTTAGCCTTTAATACTTCATTTGATCATTTTTTAACCCATTTTATTTTTTTAGTTTTTTTTGGATTGACTTATTTCTTCTCCTGTAAAAATGATTTTTTCTCTTGCTAGGCCTGTTGAATAATATTCTTAACATGATCTGTTGTTCCCTTTTGTTGTATAAGGTTGTTTGAACAATCTCTTGCCACTTAAATGGATATGCTACTGGAGAATTTTTTGGGGGACTTATTGAGCTGAATAATGTATTTTAACACACATCATTAGTACTTTAGTGTTAACTATTTCAATGATGATCTTAAAGACAAACATTCTCAATAATTTCCTCCTCAAATACCAATTAGAGATTAGTTATAAAATTAGAGCTATTCAACAAGTGAGGTTGCATTTTACCCATCAAGTCATTCAAGTCTTGATTCAAATTCGCCTGTAGAGATCGAATCACAAGACAAGTTTAGGATAGTACCTCACATCATTTGAAATTTTGTAACTTTCATTATTATTATACTTATGGTCACGCCGCTTCACAAACTAATCCTTTTTTATGTTGACAAAATATAATAACATAAAGTTAATTTAAATTAGATTTTCCTGCATACTTATCTAACTTAATATAATCAAATAACTATAAGTTTAATTTCATATTTATTTAATACTATTTAATTTATTAAGGATTTCATCTAAATGATTAACTATTATCATTAAATATTAATTAATTAATTAATAAAAATTACTAATAAGTTAAATAAAAATAACTTACCATAAAAGGTTCAGTAATGCGATAGAATTGTAGAACATGTATGCCTTTACTTAATTGATATTTATATCAATTGATGTTTTTAATTAATTATACTAACATTAATATACATTACTTAAACTTTTATTTAGGAATTTCAGTTTTTATATTAATTTTATAATATTTATATTTTTTAAATATTTTAAAATTTCATATGCCTGCAAATTTCCTGTAAAACAAATTTAAGCATATTAACACCCAGGATGCGTTTGTGCCCGATAGGGAAGCTAAGAAAAAAGTTTTTTTTCGTTTGAAGTTTTGAACGAAGTTCCAGCGTTTATGCCTGGTTTTTAAGACATCAAAATATTTCCCAGTCTCCTGCTTGTTCAACAAACAACCGAAACCATCACAAAACCAGTTTTCTTTTCTCCCCATCGGAAACGGTTGCAAAAATATGCGGAAGCCCTAACTATACCGTCACCAGTTTTGCCATTCACTTCGTTTCTACGGCCGTGACCTCTTGTACAAGGATCACTTTCTCATCTCTCAGAATAATCGGTTCATCAGACTAAGGTGAGCGACCCGTTTATTTTATCGTGTCTAATACTTAAATTGTATCGGTCTCCACCGTTGGAATTTGCAGCTTTTATTTGTCCTGTTAGAATTCGTTTGGAGGTTACTTTCTTTATTTTTTATCACTTATGGTGCCAAAGACTTTAGACCTCGGAAGAATTCGTTATGTATTTGAGAGATTAGATCCCAAAAGGGCTATAAGGTGGGCAGCTTCAGTGGGACGCTGTATTCATGTCCGAAGCAGTGCCTTTGCACTTAACGCCTTGGAGCATTTTGTGTCCAGAATACATTTCAACGGGGTTTCTGTTCTGCCAAGCTGTTTGATTCTTATTCGAAGCTAACTGAGACCTGAGTTCTTTCACAAGTTTCTCTGTTTCATCTAATTGAATTCTGCTCTGCTCCGAACTCGCATGTCAACTGACCAGGTCAATTGCCAAGTTATCTATCTCTAATTTCAGCTGTTCATTCTCCTCCTTTGAGCATTTTCAAAGCTTGGCTTTCAGTTCAAAGCTGGGCTGCAGACGCCTGTCTTGAATCATTTCAGGATCAGAAATGCAGTTAGAAACACAGGGAAAATCACTTGAAAATCTTTCTTTTGTTTGGTAAAGGTTGGCTTACCTTAAGTTCAGTTCAGTGGCTTTCGCCAAAACAGAGGACAATTCATTTATAAAGTTAACCACACCCGACTTGCTGGATGATACGTTATCAACAGATACTAAGAATTCATCAATCATTTGGCCTAAACCCCGATCATCATGGCCCCCACTTTGAATTTCTTTAGCTTCTTTTCCTAGTGATGTTGTGAAACTATGGATGTCACACATTAAGTTTTCTAACTCTTTGTTAATGGGTTGTGTGGTTTCAAAACATGGTTTGTTCTTGCAAGTCAAGAAATTCCATTTTCTGTGTTCAATGTCATAAGCTGGCACTTTGCTATCCTCTTAAATAGACTAGATGGCGAGGCAAAGTGCCCTGCATATCTTCTGTAAACTATTCTCCAAAGCATTACATACATCTGAGTCCATGCCTTGGGATTTAAATATTATTGAGGAATGAATACTTTCCGAAGTGATGGGGCAGAGAGGTTAGGTCTGTCAGGTGAGCATTACATATGTTGCTGTCCTTGGACACAGTGCCACAAGGATGGCCGATTCTTCACCTTGAGCATGATGATTCGACTCGGGGACTTGGATGCAACTCAGAAGCTCCTGACTGGTTTGGTGAGTCTGGTCATTGGCCCTGGCATTGTTGCTTGCTCTGCTCCTTTCAGTTGAGATTGCCAGCCAGTCATCATTGGCATCCTAGTGATCATGTTTGGCTGTGAACCTCTCGTTGCAAACCGCGAAAAACTGACCTTTGGTTTCAATGGTGATGTCTTTCAAATTGAAATCGTCGAATGTATGTTTTTCATCATAGTGGGATCAGAGGTATGTTGTTCATCAAACTGTGCTGAGTTGTCTTCCTTCAAAGGTGTTGAGGTCAATTTTTACTATGGTACTGACAGTTTCAGCAGTGGTGTGAATGGTGCTTTCATTCCGGATTTCTATTGGAACGTGTATGCTGACAAACCAATGTGCTGGGAGCTCATTGTCAGATAGTCTCCAAGGTTGCAGGGAAATGAAAGGCTGCCCAAGGCCCATGTCCCTGCAGTCGAGGATTGTCTTGTGGTCTGTTTTTGAAGCAAGGATGAAGAGGAAACGCATCAGCCCAAGGAAGGCAACCTCCCTGAGGTGGGGAAGGCATTAGAGCGGGCCCAGTCTGCCAAGTCTGTGGGACCCAGCTATCGTGTTCTTGGATTGTCTGGGGTCCACCACCACCATCATCTTTTCATGGCCAATGATGACCATGCAGACTCACCCGACAGCCAATCCTCTGCCACATTGAGCTACCGTTACAGATCTGGGGCTAAGGTCATGGAAGAGAAGGGGTGGCGGTGGGAGGGATTTGTGGTTTGTGGTTGATGAGTGGGTGGGTCAGTTTCTCTGTTGGTGGTCACTCTAGATTTTCTTGTGTGAATCAATACATTTGGCTCCATCGAAGCCAAGACTGTCCGTTAGAGGCAGGATGATGCAGGCTATGCTCTGTCTTCCCCTGGTTTCTCTGATCTCGACCACATCAATGCCTTCATTGTTGTGAGTGGAACCTTAAGACGGAGTCCCCACCAATTCTCAGCTTGGTGCAGATGTTATCCTCTATGGATTTTCAGAGCTGCAATTTAGTGGATTCAAGGGCCACAATAAGAAGTCTGATGAACCCGGAGTGGCTTGTTGATTTGATGGTGATCTTGACTGTTGGAGTTGCTGTGAAGGTGATTACATCCACGAACACCCGCCTATTGTTGTCTCTAAAGCGAAGGAAGGGTATCATGATTTTGGTCTTCATCTTCTGTTGCAAACTACCTTCCATCTCACCTCTTGGGCCAGCAATGCAACCCTGGGGTGAGGGTGAGTCCTGCTTACTCTTCAGTGAGGATGGGATGGTCTTGTCAATCACCATCCTTGTGGTTGTCTTTGCATCCAGATCGGAGGGCTCCCCACTCTCGCTCTCTCATCGCTGTCGTTCCCTCATCGCTCTCAGAAATATTTTTTAACTGTTGAATAGAAGATTTATCTGCTATAGGTCTTTATAATCAATGGAGCTGAAATAATGTTCATTTAGCGTGATGAGAGGATTCAGATTCAAATATTACTACTAGTACCAACTTGCTACACATATCACAAGCATACAAAACTAACTTTATATTCGATTTTGAAGTTTTTTTTAAAAGATAAAATTTTAGATAGTTAATGATGTTGCTTGGTTGGCAATATGGACTATAGAGAAAGCATGTTCGATCATCAGAGAATCTTAAAAACTCATGGTCTTTAAGTGCAGTGTTGTTCCCAATTCATGTCAAGAAATCAGTTAGCCTTTTCCCCTTGTTATTCTTATTTTCTGCAAACAAAATTATTATAAAAGAGATATTAGAAACCCACATTATGCTAATGTGAGTGTCTAGGAATAATGTGTCTTTCCTCCCTCTGAATGACACACCTTCTGGGAAACACATGTATCTAAAGTTCTTAGTATTTTTTAAATTTAGTTATTATAAAATCAATTGAAATTAAAATAGAAAAATATCATTTAAGATTACTTTTAAAGTCTGTTGGAGGAGAGAGTAAAAATATGTCTTACATTTTGTGAGCTTAATGAAATGAATATTTTAACTAGTTTTTATTATGTAAAATTTGTAGAGAGGTAGTGTACATATATAGCCTTAAAGAATGCAAATGTTCTTGGATGTTTGAATTCTCATTTACTATTTCTTTCACCAGGGAAGCACTTTCCCATGGCGTGGAATTAGATGATGAAGTCAGGTTCTGGAGGGACTGATTTTCTTGGTTGCTCTGTGACAGAGTGAGAACCAAGCGCCACGAGCTCTTTGAGTTTGATTTTCCCTCCAGATTGTATCTATGAAGAAGCTTGTCTACGTCTGTTCTCTCTCCACAAAATTCGCTCAAATCATCAAACCTATCATTACTCTCGTATCTTTCCAATTTACGACATCTGCTACTGAGCCCACCTTCACGGACTTGGATGAAGATGTAGAAGATACCATGTTGCTGATCATTCAAGACAAAGATCTCCTTCGTCATAGTGTTGGTTCCAATTTAAGGACAGGACTTCATGTTCTTGACCTAATTGACCAAGGGTCACTTGAACCCAACCTCGAGATATACAATAGATTGCTAAAAAAGTGCACTCACCTGAGGAAACTAAAAGAGGGCAAAGTTGTCCATACCCACATAGTCAGTTCTAAGTTCAAATCTGATCTTTTCCTCTGGAACACTATCCTTCACATGTATGCAAAATGTGGTTGTTTGGCAGATGCTCAAAAGACCTTTGACAAGATGCCATACACGGACATGGTAACATGGACAGCTTTAATTACAGGTTATGCTCAGAATGATAAACCTGAAGAGGCTATTACATTGTTTCCAAAAATGCTCTCAGTGGGTTTGAAACCAAATCAGTTCACCTTTGCCAGTCTTTTCAAGGCATGTGGAGCTGCTCCAAGCAACAGACAGGGAAGACAAGTTCATGCATTTTGTATTAAATATGGCTTTGATTTGGATGTCTATGTGGGGAGTGCTTTGTTGGACATGTATGCGAGGCATGATGACATAAGTGAAGCTCATTTAGTCTTTGATGGGCTGGTCTCTAAGAATGAAGTTTCTTGGAATGCCTTAATTGCTTGTTATGCTCGGAAGGGTGAGGGAGAGGATGCTCTAAAGCTATTCTTGGTGATGCAAAGAGCAAATTTTAAACCTACGCGCTTCACTTATTCTAGCATTTTCAGTGCTTGTGCTTGTATGGGAGCATTAGAACAGGGGAAATGGATCCATGCCCATATGATAAAATCAGGTGAAAAGCTTATTGCTTTTGTGGGAAATACACTTCTTGACATGTATGCAAAGTCTGGTAGTGTTGAGGATGCAAGAAAGGTTTTTGATAGGTTGGACAAAAGCGATGTGGTTACTTGGAATACAATACTTACTGCATGTGCTCAACATGGGCTTGGCAAGGAAACCATACAAAGGTTTGAAGAAATGTTAAGGAGAGGGATTAAACCAAATGAAATTAGTTTTCTTTGCATTCTTAATGCTTGTAGTCATGGTGGCTTACTGAGTGAAGGACAGCGCTACTTTCAATTGATGATGGAGTATAAGGTCGAACCCAAAGTTGATCACTATGTAACTATTGTTGACCTTCTTGGCCGAGCTGGACATCTTGGAAGAGCTGAAAGATTCATAAGAGAAATGCCAATTGAGCCTGCAGCTGCCATTTGGGGGGCTCTTTTAGGTGCTTGTCGGATGCATGGCAATATGGAGTTGGGTAAGATTGCAGCTGAACGTGTTTTTGAGCTTGATCCTTATGACTCAGGTCCTCATGTGATACTTGCAAATATTTATGCATCACAAGGAAGATGGAAGGAAGCAGCTATGGTAAGAAAGATGATGAAAGAGAGTGGAGTAAAAAAAGAACCTGCATGTAGTTGGGTGGAGATTGAGAATTCCTTTCACATGTTTGTGGCAAATGATGACTCACACCCCCAGATTGAAAAGATACATAAAATGTGGGAGAGTGTATATGAGAAAATTAAGTCAGTCGGATATGTTCCTGATACAAGTAATGTGCTTTTGTGTGTGGATGACCAGGAGAGGGAGGTCAAGTTGCAGTACCATAGTGAAAAACTGGCTCTTGCCTTCGCACTTTTAAATACTTCACCCAGTTCTATCATCCGCATTAAGAAAAATATTAGGATCTGCAGTGATTGCCATGCTGCCATTAAGTTAGTTTCAAAGGTTATGGAGAGGAAGATCGTGGTGAGAGACAAAAACAGATTTCATCATTTTAGTCACGGTTTTTGTTCTTGTGGTGATTATTGGTAATAAAGAAGCTTTTGAGAATATTAAAGGAGAGCAAGTGCCAAGGAGATGGAGATGAACAGGATTTGCAGTGTGACAACAAAATAAAAGGGAGTTGCTGGAGATAATTTGATTTTTTATGCAGACCTAGTGTATGGGGTCTTATAAGTGGCGATTGATAGACTGGCAAGAAATAGAGGAAGGCGTAACATGAATCTGTGCAAGTATTGGGTGAAGACTTGTGGCAACAAGTGATGGAAGGAATTGGAGGATGATTTGTATGCAGTGTCTATCTTAGTTGGTTTTATGCTCTGAGAAAAAAGGAGAAAAAGATAAGCTTCAGGTGATTTTTTTTTTTTTAAAGCTGCATGTGCTTTTCCCAAGTTATTCTGGAATTGCAGCTCCCTGCATCCTTCATGTAGGCAAAGTCAGACTCTTCTATGAGAAATGTCTTCAAGTTCTTGAAATGCATAGATTTTTAGAAAAAGGAAAATAAACTAAGCAAAAATTAGTGAAGAATGGCAAGTTTCGTCACAAAATATTCTTCTGCAATGAAGAGCATAACCGGACCTTTCAACTTTTGAAGTAACTTAGAGAATGACAAGGAAAAGGCCTGAGGGTAAAAGTTCTGTTATGGTTCAAATTATAGGCCTTACCGTACTATCTATTGTTATAGGCTTTCCTTACTAGCCCACTGGCTTATCTGATGAGAAAGTGTCAGCTATGTCTTGCCCATATCCTGTCAGTTGGTTGCAGGGGTTTGCATTCTTTGGGTAAATGACTGCAGCATTGTGCTTGAGTGTATTTGTATTTGTCTGTAACAGAACCTACTAGATGAGTAAATTTTCGTTGCTTTATTTTTTTGGATAAAAAATTTCATTGTTTTTGTTGTATGAAAAATTCTTGTACAATTTTAAAATAGAAGCATTATCATCCAAAAGAAATAACCATTTGCCTGGCCACCTTGTCCTGATCAAGTTACTTTTGAGCAATAAATAATTGTGTAGTAGTTTTCTTAAGTTATAGTTTAAAAAGTATGGCTTGATTTCTAGATTCTTACAGGAATTTGCTGGTGTTCTATGCAAATTGTATACTTAATGCTTGACTATGTGTGGATTGGTTCAAAGTCTTTTATTTTATTATTTCAAAATTCATAACTTCCATGATTAGTTGGTTCTGCCATTTCAATGCTTATTTTGGTGGTCCAAGCCTGTAGAAACTAAGAGGGTTGTGTCAGGTCAAAAGCTGTTTGAAACTTCAATCTTACCATCATCAGCATCATAGTTGACGATGTAGAGTACGTGGAATAAAAACTCAACAGTGTGCTTGATTCTATTCAAGATATCTGAGGGCGTTTTTTTTTAATTTCAATCTTTTGAAAGTTCCTGCAAAGGTTTTAGAGAGATGTCATTTTATCCAGCACTTGGAATGGTTGTTAGTTCATCATAAAATGCTTACAATTTACTTTAGCCATAGATAGGCTTATGGCAAGTGTGGATTGAGTTAATGCCTTAGTGTTTGCTGTGTATGTCCTTTTGACTAATTTTCAGATTTTCCGAATTTCCCCCAACAGGTTATCGAGTCTTTGGAGAACTATATGATCACAGGACAAATATAACAAGGATTACAGAGGAGGCAGATTTTGAAATTTGAGATCTCTAAATCCTGATTGCTATGAGTCCTCAAGTGGAAGAGAAGATAGCCTCAGACAGTTTCAGTTCACCTTTGCCAAAGGTCTTTGTTGTGCATTTTCTGTGCTGCTTTGCATTAGCAGCTGCATTCTGGCTTGCACACGTTTATTACTCCTCAAATCTTGTATCTGATCCTGTCAAAACTCTCCTTGTCCTCTGGGTAAAGAAACTGGCTATGTATTTTTTTGTACATTCTTTATTGGATGCGTTAGTTTTTATTTATTTATTATTCTTTTAATTTCTTTATGTAGAATGTGGAATGCCCAATTGTGCTTCTTGGTTATAGTTTCTTTCGGCAAGATCCAGAAAATTGTTCGGTAATTCTACTGTTAGTGTTTTTAAATTTTAAATTTCTAATTTTTTACTTTTCGAAATTTTCTCATCTTTTACTCCCAATTTTTTAACCTATCACAGTACAAAACTAGGAGACTTTTCTAAGAGAACATGCTCTTATCTTGCAGTACTGGAAGGCAGTCGGAAGGGGTATTATAGGATTGTCTGCAGGTAGGACTGTTTCGTTTTGATGATTTAGTCTTAATATTTTAACTTTTGATTTTGGAGTTTATTTTTTCTTATTTTTGGCTGGTGGGAAGTGATTATATAGAGGTATTTTCCCCTTACTTTGTCAAAGCTCTTATAGTTTCAATTTTCCAAAGCATTCAATCATCTTTCTACATGCAGGGGCATTGCTAAATGCATCTGGGGCTGTCATTTTGGGTGCACCAGTTGGGCCTGAGTAAGTGATTTTCTTTTCTGCTGGCCACTTAACAAGATAGACTACTTTGTTCATTTTAAGTCCAAATGTAGATTGAATACTGATTTGGTTCATTACTTCCTTCTTGTATATCATGATTTTGCCATTCTCTGAAAGCTTCCTCCTGGCAATCTATGCAGATATCTGACAAAGACTATTAATTGGTCCTTTCTTATGTCACTGTTCACTGTAAGTAAAAATAGAACACCTTTTGCAAGTTGGCTTGGGTGCACTTCCTATTTTTTTTCCGTATTTTATGCATTGGAATTTGTTATAAACTGGTGGTTATTCTAGTTTAGCTAGTTTGTGTGACCCATGCAAACCATGGATCCACTATTTAGCTACAGTTTTCGTACATTAATAATTGTATTATATTTATTAGGTAAGAAATTTTAGATGAGTTTGGATTTTTTTTTTTTTATCTCTAATAGAGTGTCTTATTTAGAGACAGATTTCACCATATCAGTCAAGGACTATTTACCATTTAAGCACCATATAGTCAAATACGTAACCTGCACCTTAGCTGTTATGAATGCATCTATATGATTTCATTAGCATGTTAGTTTATCTGAGCATCTCAGGGATGATTACTTTAGCGTGTTTCACTTGAATTAATTTCCTAATTTTACTAGAAGAACTTGGGCTGATTCTTATATGTAGAAAATAAATCATAGGAATAAAATTCTTATTTTTATCTCAATAATCTATTTTTTTTAAAATTAAGTATGAGTGAGAATCTCAATAATCTATTGATCTACGTGGACTTCTTTTCCTAATTTTTCTCTGGATGCCATGTGGACCATTTAATTTCTAAGTTTCAAATTATTGTAAAAACAAGAAATAAAAATTACACATCATGCTGACAAGTTGGACTCGAGGGGATTACATATATATATAGGATATCCACATGTAAGTGATGCAAATGCATGTAATTCATGTTTGATGTAAATTGACCAAACCCTTGGGCAGCAAACCATGCCCTTAGGTACCTTTCTAGACGTGTTTAGATGGAATATATGAGGCGATAGACCCATTATTCTCATCTCAAATGCTCATTAACAGACTTCACAGTTTGCTCTTGAATCATGCTTAAGTTTAGGTATATATGTTCTTAAAATGCCTTTGAATTCAATGGTCAGAACATATTTTCTTGGGATGGATTAGAATGTTTACTAATTGTCGTTTCCTTTAGCTCTAATGACATGAGTAACTACAGTTATAGCACTGGTGTAAGGTTGTTTTCCTCATGGGTAGTGATATTCTGTTCACTTGTGGTATTTGTGTTGTCATTTGGTTTTGGTGTATACAACCATATTCTTAGGGTTCGATGAGATGTGTTACATAATTTTGACCATGTTTCCACAGGTTGTCCCTTCAGCCACTGTTTTTGGTTCATCATGGCCGGACTGGCAACGTTTATTTGCAGATTCGAAGTAAGTATCAATTCTAAGAATGTAGTTGAGTCAATACACGAGTAACACTTGCAAATAAACTTGAAGAGAGTATCGATTCTGAGAATGTAGTTGAGTTAATATGAGTACCACTACCATGGATGCTATTGATTAGCTTGTACGAGTGGACCACACATGTAAGTGGCATTTTTACTTTTGTCTGCTCACTAGGAATATCTTAAATGTGTCACCGATATTGCTACTACCAATTATTGAGAATAGCTTAAATCAGTTTGATTGGCCAAAGCATCTAAAAATATCATTATAATACTGGCATGAAGTTCTTTACTGTGAGTTTGTGACTGAATATGACTAGCCTGTTTATGTCACAGGATTACTGGAAGTGTGGACCATATGATTAGCCTACCGGCACATGGAGCTGTTATTGGCGCTTGGTTCGGGGCTTGGCCTATGCCACTAGACTGGGAAAGGCCATGGCAGGTGCATCCTAAAGTAGCTGCATCTTAAGTTCTTCTCTCATAAGGCTCATTTCGTTTTCCAAAAAAAAAAAAAAAGAAATTTTTTTTGGCATGAGCTTTCCTCACATATAAGCAACTGAAGTAGGCGAGTCGTCTTCTTACCTAAAACTGTTCTAGTAACCTAAACGTAGATTATCTATTTTTGAAAATTTAGAAGCAGTTTTCTGTTAAACTAAATAATTAAGGAAAGCTACTGTTGGCTGGAGTGTTCCACAAGCAATCTTTGGTCTGTGTTGCCGATGATAGGCCAAGAGCATGACGAGTAAAGTTATTTCCAAGTTTCTCCTTATTTTACTACCCAAGTTTGTGCAATGTTACTCGGCTGTTTTAATATGTTTGAAAGATGTTATCCAGCTCCTGAATATTAAATAGTTATATAGAGTAAGTGTTTTCTTTTGTTTCAGTAAATGGTAAACTTTCTTTGTACCGTTCTTGTTTGCAGGAATGGCCTATTTGTGTCAGTTACGGTGCAGTTACAGGATATTTGCTTGGAATCTTGGCTTCCTTGTCCTGCACACTTGTATTCCGAGGGCGGAAGCACGCCAAAAGTGACTGAAGAAGCTCATCCATGGTGGTTTCTCTTTCACGTTATGTTTCCACCCTTTATACTCTTGTTACTCTGTCACTGTCAAAATTGGTTGTTGAACTAGTTGCTCTCCAATATGAGTTCAGATTGGCCCTCCCAGAAGACTAGGCCTCTAACCATGTCTACCAACTTCAATTGTTTTTTTGGAAAATTACGCAAACGAACTACACCAGAAGGTGGTTAAAAATATATGAGAGAGAGAGAGAGAGAGAGGCGTAGGGCAATTGCCACATTTCCTTCTTTCTTGGCAACAACACAGGAACATAGAGAAGAGGCGAGCCCGTTTTCCTGGCTCATACGCTCCTGCGGATTGAAGAGGGTAGAGGGATTCGTGGCCATACGGGGATCATTAAAGCCATTTCCTGTGTTTGAAGCTTCACACGTTATCTGAAGCCATGTACTCCGCTCGCACCAATGGTCGACTGGCTGCAGCATTTAATCATTAATGAAATTTTAGAATATCTAACTGATAAAGAAAATACTCTCTTCATTTGCTCTTATGAAAGTAATTTCTTGATATTAAAAAGGGTAAAAATGCCTTCCCTTAATTTTTTGGTTGTAAATGGCAGATTTAGTAAAACCAGCTATCTTATTTTACTCGATTAATAATTATTTTATTTTTTGATTGTTAAATGAAGATTTTTATTATAAAAAATAATTAAAATTGATGAAATGGATAGTCTTGTTTGATAAAAAATTTGTTTTGTTTTTTGTTTACCAATTATCCATGAATTGATTATCTAAAATTTATATCATCCAATGCTAGCCAATAAAAGCATTAAGAAATTCATTTTTAATCATAAATAATAGGAAATAACATAAAATAGTGGTAATTTTGGAGAAAAAACACATTGAATTATGTAAATTTTTATATACAAACATTGCTATCATATGATTTTTATTATTTTTAGACATTATAAATATTTTTATTTTTATTATAAATAATTGTATAATTTTTTTTTTTTACTATTTTCCCTTTAATTACCTAACTAACTTGAGGAAAACCGAGACTCTAGCACGGCTGCACCTACTCTACCGTCGGAGAGGCAGCGCGGTGCAAACATCCTTCCGCTCACGTTAGCATTCGCTGTAGAAAACATAAGCACCGCGACGTGCAATTGCACGACCCTAAGCCTCTCAGCTGCGTCATTTCTCTCCCAACAAAGAGGAAGACGGATGCCTTTCCCGTTTTTATTCTCTGAAAGCGTTTCAAAACGCAGGTTGATTAAGTTTTAAGCATTTTCGTCGCGGTTCTGATAACCTGATTTATCAACTTGTTCCTTATAACACGTCGACACTGTTTCTGTGTTGTTCTTTTGGTCAGAAAAAAGCTCTGATCTGTCCTCATTTTTTCATATTAATTCCATGTCTCGCCTTATTCTGCTCTTTTTGCTGCTTGTGAGCTTTGATGGCGCCCATTCATCGCGTTCTATTCTTCGGGCCGTCAACGATCCTGATCTCCCTGATGTTGCTGTCGATCTGAATAGCTCAAGCTTCGATCAAGTTCTCAAAGAATCTCCCGCCTCGTTTGCTGTCGTTGAATTTTTCGCTCAGTGGTGAGTATATTGAATTATATTTAACAAACGACCAGTAAGTTTTTGGATGTCGTAGTTCCTCAGTTAGGCGATATCTTAAAAATGTGGAACTATTGTCTCAGATCCGAAAATCGATGATCTTATGCCAAACTTTGGCCCTATTGGTCCATTGCTAGTTAGTAATCTCGATGAACTTTTGTACCGGCGTGAGTTAGGCGAAAGCCGGTCGTTCCATACTGGGTTGGGGTCGTTGGTGGTGGATTGCCTATCGGGGCTCAGCACCAGTTATGCTTCTCCTTACTCGAGCTGACGTCAAACGAACAACAGAAGGAAACCACATGTAGTGAAATAAGATTTACAGCACTCAGTTCTCTTCACAGACCTAAGTTTTTGGATAATCTGCAGCATGATTAAGACACTTTCTTGAGATACACTGGGCCAGTGAACAGGCAATGGCTGATATGAAGTAAGTGCGTCAAGCGGCCAATTGTGTTCAAATTCAGCCACTGGGTTGCATTAGGCTTTGGAGAGCATGCTAAGGGAAAGTGAAAATCGACAAAAATAGTGCAAGACCCTATAAATTATCTTAGATCTTTACCAACCAAACAAGCTGAACAAATTAATGTTCCATTTTACTTTGTCATATGGCTATTGAACAGTTCGTGACTTATGGTTCTGAGGATGAACCTTTCTGATTTTGGGTTATAGAGTAAGATGTGCCTGAATTTTTTGTTTTGCATAACTGAGCATTATAGAAGGCTAGAACACCATGAAAATCCTTCTAATCTTTTTAGGGCTATTTACAAATGGAAGGGGAAGGGGAAGGGTGAGGGAGAGCGAGTCAGTGTCCTTAAGAAGTAGAGCACTATGAAGGAGACTTTAGATCTTAGAAATAATTACCATGGTAAGGATGAGAAGCTTGCTGAAGGTGAACAAAACCTTCTGCATGACCCACCAGTTGCACAACGAACTCAAAATATTGTGGAAGTGATGGAGTACCAATCGTAGAGAACGTGATAACAACTTTAACTTAGTGATCAAAGAATTATTTTTATCTGATCAGCTAAACACTTTCTCTAGTGATCAAAGAATTATTTTATCTGATCAGCTAAACACTTTCTCTTAGGGGAGCTGGATTATCATTGCTTTTGTTTAATAGGTTTGACATTCAGGTTTTCCATGAGCATCTTTATTCTTGAGCAGTGCTGGTCCTATAACTTTTAGCACTTTCACATGATGCTTATGGTTGCTAGAGATTTGGTTTACTTGTGAACAGTACATATCTTATCCTAAGAAATAGTCAATGTCAATCATGGGATGGAAACTGAGAGTAGTAGTTCTGAAAAAAAGAAGAGAAAAAAAAAGAAAAACAGTTGGATTTATCACCACCAAAGATCTTTCAAGAAGATCCAGAACTTTGAAATCTCCTTATGATATTAGATCAAATGAATGGATGTATGTTGAAACTCCCATAATTTAGCATATACAAAAAGCTGCTTTTGAATCCATAGACAATGTTCTCACCTTCCTTTCTCAATGCAACATGAATCTGTGCAACCTTGTATGGAGCAATACCATGACTAGTTCCAAAATTTTGATGTGCTTCAGGTAAGAATGCTTAATACATTGGCTTCACTTGGTTTGGCCCATTAAGTCAACTCGTTCATAATTTTGATTAATTTATAGGGATTAGTTTATGTGAATACAGATCTTTTTAAAAAAAAGGAGTTTGCAGATATCTATCCAATGTATGGAAGAGATCCATGATGTCTACATTGAGCACCATCTCTTGCAGTCATGACACTCTCCATTAGTTATCGATAGGTGTCTTAACTTCTTTATTGTTCATGCGAGTTGTGATGCATTTGGAAATGATTATTCTTGCATATAGAAAGAGTTTAAACAGAAAAAAACAGGAGAGGTTCAAAAGAAAAGAACGTGGCGTAAAAAGACTTACCTGATATTATTTTCTTTTATTGATGTTTTCATAGTTGTTTTTTTTTCTTTTGCTGTTAATACATAAACCCTCCTACCTTGGCTAATTAGTGTTCTATCAGATGCCTAGTTAATCTTTTGTATCTTAATCACATCTTGTTTTGGTTCTGACCACGTTCCTTTTTCTTCTGCTGGGATTTACAGGTGTCCAGCTTGTAGAAATTATAAGGTATTGTATGTTACATCTGCTTACTTCTATCTGTGTGTTCATCGAGTGAGTAATCTTCTTCACTTGCGCATATGATGCAGCCTCAATATGAAACAGTTGCAAGACTTTTCAATGGACCTGATGCTGTGCACCCTGGGATAATATTCATGGCCAGAGTGGACTGTGCTTTGACGGTATAGTATCTAATACTGTTTTAATTTAATGCTTTAAAGTTTTGACTGGTCTGAGTGCATCAATTCACTTATTTTTCAGTTTGAGCATTTAATGGAATTCAATGCTTTATGTTTATCAAATAATTGGTAGAAGATTAGTGTATATAAAACGTAGAAAGTGGGCTTAATACAGGTAGTATTGCTCTTGGTCCTTAATCCAAGATAATCATCTTGAGCTTGCAAATGAGAGTCATCATTTCCTTCATGGGTATAAATGGTGATAAATGGTGACAATCTAGTTTCTTCTTCACAGTGAGGTGTTGGAGTTTGGAACCCACCCTCTTAGCTAAACTGTCTGCCTCACCATTGACAGACATGAGTCCAGAAGATCTGAGCCATCCTGTGACACCAATTCAGTAAATTTTAGCTAAACCACATGACATCGCCATTAACATCTTAGGAAATTGTCCTTGTATGGTATGTGGTTGATTCTTGCTGTGAAATTTTAGTTATGTCTTTTCAAAGAACATATTGAAGGGTGGGAAGCTCTTATCTCAAGTTCCTGAATTTATGTGCATCCCAGGCTCTTTATTTGAGTATGTGAAACAAGTCATTAGGAGGTGAATGATCTCATTGGTTAGGGGTTTGTATGATCTTAAGTTTATTAGTTGGAAAATGGACCTAACTTGGCTAATTATTTTTGGTGGAGCAGGACACTATTTTAAAAGAACATGAAAATTAATTTGGTCTCATGCTTTTTTATTAAATATATTTTTGGCTAATAACCAGATTGTAGGGACAAATTAAATTTATGTTGCTTTCTCTTGCTTCTGTCATTTGTGATGTAGGATATTCCTACTACCTTGACATCCTTTGGATGTTCATTCTTCTTTTAACTTTCCCTTATTGGAAATGAAGACAGTGATACGAGGAAAGGATGATACAGAATAATTCCATGTCCTGTTCTTTCTAACTTATGAAATTTGTCTCCTTTATTTTTTTTTTTTTATAATTTGGTAACTATTATGAAAGTTATCCTTATATGCTACTCTTTATGGTGAAATTCTTCACTTTTGAGTGTGTTTGAATAAGAAAAGTGCAATCTAAATTATCATCTAACCTAAGTCCTACTAAAAATTACATGCTTGGGAGTATCTGAAAACAATGAGAAGGAAGTTTTATTATAGATGAAATTCCAGAAGGAGAAATGTACACCAATCTGGGAATGAAACTAAAATCATACACAACAAAATACAAAAGCAAAGGCAAAGCCGCTCATGTGGCAATTCATTCCCCTCACCAAGGTGTTTCTGAGAGGTCTCATTTCTAGCTTAAGAATCAGCAAACGTCGTTTGCTGATTCTTAGGGTATGAACCTAAGAGATGTTTAGGCTATGGCATATGATCTCTACCACATCAAAGAGCTACTTGAAGTGCACTAGAGGAAATATCTTCCCAGAACCTAGTTGATGATGATAGCCGAATACCCTTCAACCATGAGTAATGCAATGAACTGACCAATGTAAATGTGAAGTCTTTGGAGAAGGACATAGCTTTCAATTGCCATCATCATCGAGTTTTAACTGTTGAATTTCTGGAAAAGAGAAAAATTTCACTAATTTGTTATAGTTTGAGTACATGAGCATCTATTTATAATAGAGGAAACAAGTAGAATTCAATTACAATTAAACTACCCTTATCCCAGATACACCCAAAGTTACACTAAAAGATAAGTCCTAGAACAATTGAACAACTAAACATAAATAGAAGACTAACATAACTAAAACACCTTATAGTGAAACTATTCTGTGAGACTCCTCATAGACTCTACTATATTAGTTTTGGCTCTTATAAGGCTTATTGTTGTGAGAGTCACGTAAGATTCTTTCATACTTGTTCTTCAACACTCCCCCTCAAACTGGAGTTTATAACTTCAGCTTGTAATGAAAAGGATTCTTGGTCTTCAATCTTCATTGGCTAAATTTTTTTCATAGATCCAAAGTCTTCATCTTTTGTTCTCCCCCTTGAATATTTTGGTCACATAAAAATCACCACAGCATGTGGAACAAAATAACTCTTTCGTGTACTTCTTCTACTTCTCCCCCTCAAGTTGGGGATAAAAAATGACATATAGACCTAGCTTGGACAAAACATAATGTGGGAAAAAAAATACTTCTAACCGTACGACAAAGTTTTATACACGAGTCAAAATGGTCATAGTCTAAAACATATTCTGCTCAATTTTAAAGGCGGAAAAACTGTTCAACTTTAGTGCATAATAAAAAGACTACTCATTTTTTGAGGGTAGCTCAAACACAAATCACTTCTTGATTGATGAACAAAAGACTTGACTTAAGCTGGATGTTGGGCACACTCTTATACTTTTTAGGTATTGGGTTTAGGCATTGTCGAAATGATAAAAATACAAGATGATAAATTGAAGAAATACTATAGGAAAACAATTTTAACCTGAAAGAGGCGAGTATGCAACACTCATACTTTCAGAATGACATTTTTATTTTTATTTTGAAAACTAAGGAAGATTATAATGGTAGAATTTAATAAATTTGACCAAGTATAACTTGTTTGAGGTGACTAAAATTTTTTGGAGTTAAATATGCCGAAGATACATAACCAAATAACAAAAACACAAAACCTGAAAGCAACATTGAAGCAAGATATTGCGTACCTTGAATGAGCACATCATAGAGTGATTAAGTTTGACCAAAACACTGATTAGAAGAGAAATTTGAATAAAAAACCCGGATTTTAGGAGAAAAACTCAAGTAACGACAATGCATGGAGAGATAGTAGGAGAGAAAATAGGAAAAAAATAGAGATTTTTGACAGAACTTACCTTTGACACTTTTGATATCGATATCTCCAAAAATATTGCTTAGAATCACAAACGGTTTGTTACTCAAGAAACTAGACTCAAAGAGCTTTAAATTGATATCAAAATTGATATAAAGATTCATTCTTGAATCTTTTATGACCTCTTGATTTTTTTTTGTTCTGTAGCTTGACCCTTCCCAACTCCAATGCGAATATCTCTTTAAATATAGATCAAATTGTCATGAATTTTTCTCCTTATAAAACTAGACTTCGATACATTTCATCCAAGTATAATTTTTCTTCATTAAATATACTTCTTTTGAGATAAAGAATCTGACAGATTTTAGACTCTTTAATCTAGTAGAACTAAGTACTCTTTCTTCTTTGGCCAGCATGACCATTGACTCTTCCGAGACCGATATCTCCCTCTAGAAAACTTAGATTGAGAATTGGTTGGATATGTAAGACAATAGACTTACAGATCTTTCTTTTGATGTATAATTCTGCATATAAAGTTTCGTTCTTGATGGTATAAAACGCCTTGAAAGTCGAAGTTTTCTGTTGTTGCTCAAACCTCTTTTCTAGTCTAACCTTTTCTACTTCAAATATCAATTTCTCTTTGTAGAAAACTTTGATTGCTAAAATTCTTTTTGTTTTGGAAAGTAAACTCGAAGATATTTTCGTCAATGTATAATTTGCAATATGAAAAGTTTAGTATGAAGGTGCGAGCGCCAAGAAACCATCGGGTACTAGGACACAAATGAAAGAAGAGAGATAGAATACGAACCTAAACTACTAGAAATGATAGATCAGAAAAAAATCACATTATCTTTGTGGGTTGACCGATTCAACTCACAAAACCTGCTTCGATACCATGTTGAATTTTGGAAAAGAGAAAAATTTCACTAACTTCTTGTAATTTGAGTACACGAGCCTTTATTTATAATAGAGGAAACAAGTAGAATCCAATTACAATTAAACTACTCTTATCCCAGTGACACCCAAAGTTGAACACTAAAAGATAAGCCCTAGAATAATTTAACAATTGAACATAAATAGAAGACTAACATAACTAATACACCTTTAACTGAGATTCGTCTATGAGATCTCCTATGAGACTTCTTGTTGTGAGAGTCACGTAAGGCTCTTCCATACTTGTTCTTCAACATTAACCATTCTCCTATGGGAAGGGACCACTCAGTGGGAGCCATAAATGTACATTCATTAATATCCATGACCAATTCTCCATTATTATAGTACTAGTAGATGGCTTTATGAATTTGCTTGCCTAAATAGGATGCTCTGCATGACATTTTATGCCATCCACCTTCCTCCACCCCACCCAAAATTGAATGATGTGCACCACATAAAGGTTCATTTGTTCCACTCCTTCCAAACACTCATGAGACACCCATAATCGCAACCTACAACAATTTCTTCCCCTGTCTCCTTTCAAGAAACCAACTGACTTTTAATGAAGTCACCTCTCTTATGAACCTAATCAAGAGTATTGTTATAGTAAAAAAATTAGAATAATACTCCTCCCTTCCCCTCAAATAAGAGAAAGAAATTTTAACACATGAATGAAAGGATGTTTTTTGGAACATTATAAAAAAGCTTCCAAAAGAAGGAAAGAAAAAATGGAGAAATTTGCAAAAAGATGTTGTTCCAACAAGTTGTCTAGAAATTGCAATGGAGAAGAAACTAAAAGGACAAAAAACTGGGTTTTTGGGTTGCCTACTATATTTGTTCTATTGCTTGTTAGAATATTGTTAGTGGGAACAGTCCCACATGGATCAGTTTTAAAATAATCCTATAGTTATTAGTTAAGAAACGGCCTTTAACTTGGCTAGTCATTTTGGGATGGACCTGTACCTAACTTTAACATAGTATGAAACTAGGATATCGGCTTTGTAGGACCCAATCTCTACCCCTTTTAGTTGGTAAGTTGTTTATGTCATTCATGTCTCAACCTTGTTGTCTGTTTGTGTAAGCTTGGATGTGAGGGGGGAGTTTTTGTTAAGGAATAGTCTCACATTGCTTAGTGAGTACAAATATCTTAAGTTTATTTGTTGGGAAAAAAAACTTTTGAAGGTGGCTAGTCATTTGGGGATGGGCCTTGGACCCAACTTCATATGGTATCAAAGCAAGTACTCATATGTGGGCCTCCACCCAAATTATCAACATGTAGAGCCACAAAAGAGGGCCTACACGTGAGGGGGAGTGTTAAGGAATAGTCCCACATGGATTAGTGAGTTGAAAAATTTTGAATTTATTAGTTGAAAAAAAGTTTCCTAAGTTGGCTAGTCATTTTGGGATGAGCCTTGGACCCAACTTCATAGTTTTAGAGGGGATAGTCATAAATGTTAAGAAAAATCCAGTGATTGTTAGTTGAGAAATGACCTCCTAACTTGGCTACTCATTTTGGGATGGACCAAAATCCAATTGTAACAAATATATTTGGTATTATCTATAAAATTTCTCTTGTATCTTCTTTGTTACTTTTCTTTTCTTTCATTAAGTTTTCATACTTCAACTCGTGCTGCAAGATCTACTATTTGGTGATTAGTCCCTATCTTGTTTGAATGCGTGGCAGGACAGACAAATACAGAGCTTTGTAATAGGTTTTCAGTTCGCCACTATCCTATGCTTCTTTGGGGGCCCCCTTCTAAGTTTGCTGCTGGTGGATGGGAACCCACAGAAGATAAAAAAGGTGAAATATTGTACATTGATGATGGACGAACCTCTGAACGCTTGCTTAACTGGATTAATAAGCAAATGCGCAGGCAAGTTGTTTTTACTCATGCCTTTGTTTTGCTTTCATGTTTATTTTAATTGACGTGAACTTCTGTTAATGGCTATTTTTAATGTAATAGTTTCTTGGCAGCCAACATTGTTGGTCATTATTTTATAGCCTTTTATTCCATTATAAGTGGGACTACTTAGTGCATCCACAGATTAAAAAGTTTTTCCTTTTGAGACACTGTTTGGATTAGAGCAGAAGAGACAAGGAAAAAGAAAGGAAGTTCTCTGTTGGTGAAATACTGTACAATATGATCGACAAACAAATGCAGGCTTGCTAACTGGGTAGTTCTGTTCATTGGGTTGCGATATTGCCTATGGATTGCATTATTTGGTTTTCTTTTAATAGCCTGTATTTTCCGTTATATGAACTTTTTAACCTCTTCATGTGCTTCAAATGGATTGTGTGTGTCCACAATTTCTTAAATGTTTGTTATTTTTCAGTTCATTTAGCTTGGAAGACAAGAAATATGAGAATGAAGATATGCTAAGAGTGAATGCTTTGGACCCTGGACAGGTCTTTTCTTCATAGATCCTTTTCTTTTCCAATTCATTACACATTTGATCATTTAGAGAAATTTGACTGGAACTTCTATATTTGATGATTTCTAAGATTGCTCGAGCTGTCTATGATGTTGAGGAAGCAACAGCAAATGCATTTAACATTATTGTTGAAACTAAGGTAGAGTTTGCCTTGATCTGTGGCTTTTTTCATATCTTAGATGATGACTGTTTCTAACCATACCTTGTATGTGCTTCAGATGATTAAGTATGAAACTCGGGCCCCTCTTATAAAGTTCCTGCAGCTCTTAGTGGCTCATCACCCTTCTAAAAGGTTACAGAAACCATTGTTTGTTCAATATACTTCCCATGTGTAATCTACACCCCATGCTCAATATTCATACTGGATCATGCATCAGGTGTCGAAGGGGAAGTGCAGAAATACTTGTAAACTCGGATGAGTTTTGGCCTTCAAATCTGTTGTCAGAAACTCAACAGGAAGTTTCTCCCTCTCCTGAAAAGAATATGCTCAAGAGTTTCAGGATTTGTGGCAAAGATGTTCCTCGTGGATATTGGGTGTGTTTCTCTATTCTTTTGGCACATCTCAAATTTCTGATGCGACTTCATGTCTGTACCACTCACACTTACACTCATGCACTTTACCACCGATGCCACCACCGCCAAAAAGATCTTGTTTTTGTATTTCTTGTTTCTCATTTTGGTTCCATAATTACTGGCTGTACAACCTCTTTTGATACTTGCAAAATATGGCAAATGCATGGTTCATATTTTGCAGGTGAAGTGCACTTCTGGTTATGAAACAAAAAGCTTGTTTTCATATTTTGTATTTCCTGTCTCATTTTGTTTCCATAGTTAATAGCTGTGCATCCTCTTGGTACTTGCAAAGTATTGCAAATGTATGGCATGCATTTTTCAGGCAAAGAGCATTTCTTATTATATAACATGCTAAGTTTTGCAGATCTTTTGTCGAGGAAGCAAAAATGACACCAGGGGCTTTAGGTATGATGACTTCCTTTTCGGTACATTTTCTTGGAATTTTGGTGTTATTAGCAGGAGAATTGTGCTGTACAATGCTTTACTTAATGATTTTGTTACTCAACAGTCTTGAGTAGTTCTAGATGTAGTTCACTGGTTATTATCAAGTTTGGGAGTTGTTGCCCGTCACTTCTTTGTTATTGTACCATGATCTGCTGTCTGAGTTTCATGTGTAATGAACAGGCAAGTGTATTTTCTTTTTTTTTATGAGAGAATCGTGCTGTCCAATTCTTTTCTTAATGATTTTGTTGCTCAACAGTTTTAGTTATAGATGTAATTCATTCATTATTATCATGTTTGGGAGTTGTTGCCCATTACTCCTTTGTTATTGTACCATGCTCTGCTGTCCGAGTTTCATGTGTAATGAAAAGACAAGTATAGGTTTCTTTTTTTAAAAATGAAAAGGCTAGTATTGTTTATGATTTAGCAATTTATTGGTGAGATATTTTTGTTTATAGTATCGGCATGCTCTTGAGTCTCCAACGGCTGTGTCCATTTCTTTTTGAGGTTTCGTGTTACTGTCCTTATTAGTTTATCCTTTCACTGGCTTTGAATTTTTTTTAAAAAAGGCAAATACAATCAATTAATAGGGTTACTCTAGCTGATAGAAAGGAAATTTTCCCATGACTCTGACTTGGTCCGAAAATCTGTTTGAAAGGAGAAAAAGATGTATTCTCGGACAGACTTGCGAGTGTCAAAGTTTGAAGGGTGACTGATTAAGAATGTAATGGAATCACCTTAGTTTTTAAAAACCAGGAGTAAGTGACATGCAAATGCAAGATATCTTGGATGTGGAATGCCATCAAATTTTATGTTCAAGCTCAGGTTTTGAAATGTAAATGGAAACACTATGCATGAGAATCTTTATTTCCCATTTCTTTTTGTTTCATTAGGAAGTTCTAGGCTTTCCAGCTACAAGCATTTGCAAGACTGTTTTATGAATATGTTAAATGGCAAGTAATGGCCTTCACCACTTTTACAAGTTCAATTAAAAGTGGTAATTGCAAAGTGCACTTCTTGCCATGGGACAGCAGAGAACCTGGTGAGTGCCTGGTAGCCTGTGAAGCTTAGGCTACTGGCCTGCGTACTCCCCAATGGTAACAAGTGATTCAATGACCACACAATTCCAAGACAGATGATGAGAATACATACCAAAGATATCAGATACCCGTTAGTGTGCACATGAATATGCCATCTAGTAAAGATCTGTTTATTCAAGGTTTGTGGGAGAGAGTAGCAGTTGTGACACTAATACTTTTTTAAAATAAAATTTTACTAGTTTAATTATTCAATGTCTGTGGGTGTTACAAAAATGTCACACTATTCTATGCCTCTACTAGTGTTCTGCATGAATCAGACTGGTTATATGAGATGAAAAGTGTTGGGAGAATTGTCCTACATCGGTTTGCACTTGGGAAGATTTTGTGCTTATTGATTGGAAGAGGTTTTCCAACTTAGTGGGCAATGGCTGAACTTTTAAATATGTCAAAGTGAAATCTGTGTTCTTGTTTTTTTATGTTGTTTAGCTAATGTGTATGCTCTGGCCCATATGTGCATCTTCTCCATGTCTTGGGTTGCGGTCATTTGTTTACGCTTTGCATGAGGAGTGGGTAAAAAAATAGGTCCATGCTCCACATCTCAGGTTAGTTGTCTTAAAAGTCAGAGAATATACGGAATTGGAAGAGATTCCCAAATTGCTTTCAAGTTAAAACATCCTGTGATTTTTTATTAGGTTTCCTGACTTCTGCTAGTTATTGTGCTAAAATTTGGTCCAAATCCATCCCAAAATGACGAGTCAAGTTTGACAATCTCTTCCCAAATAATAAGCACAAGATCTTTTTTATCGTGGGTTTATGTGAGACTATTCTTTTTTTTTTTTTTTTTAAATGATGTGAGACTATTCTTACACCATTGCTCATATGTGGATCCCTTATACCTTTTATACATGGACAATATTGGGGGGATAGGTACCTTCACATACCCACTTTTGATATTTTGTTAAAATTGGGTCCAGGTCTATCCCAAAATGATTAGGCAAAGTTAGAGGGCCTTTTCCCAAGTAGTAAGCGTGAGATCTTTTTCCCAAGTAATAAGTACAAGAACTTTCTTATCATGCTTCTACATGAGACTATTCTTAAATTTTTGGGGGAGTTGGCGTAGCTTCAGTAATCTAATTGGATGTATTCTCTTTCCTGTGTTTTCCCCTTGGGAAGTCTTGTTTTCCTTGTTCAGTAATCTACAGCAATTCCATTCAGATTTGACACTTTCATATAACCAAATTTTGTAACAAATTTTGATACCCAGGAGCAGCAGGCAGTTACGTCCTGTAATGACTGGTGGAGTTCAATAGCAAGCATGTTACATTTTTTTTTTTTTTTGTTTTGTTTTAAGGGTTTGAGTGGTTGAACAATATTTTCTATAGTTGCAAACTGGTATTAACATAAACAACGGGGATATAAAAAAAAAAATTGTTTAAAACTCAACAAGTATGACAAAGCCTTCCAAGGAGCAGCAAATGTCCCTCAACTTGAGCATGAACTAATCACAGTCCATTTTTGAAGGTGGTACAGCTTATTGCCTTTGTTTTCTTGTTTAAATCCCACTTCACATCCAAGTAATTGTTTGTTTGCACTTGAATTCTTTCCAAAGTGCTATATCTTGTCAGAAAGTCGTCAAATGAATTTGGAATCAAGTTCATTTGTTGCTTCCTCTTCTATTAAAGTGGGTTTTCTTTTGCAGCTGTGGTTTGTGGGTCCTTTTACATTCACTATCTGTTAGAATAGAGGATGGAGAGAGTCATTTAACATTCACATCTATATGTGAATTTGTACAGAACTTCTTCATTTGTGAGGAGTGTCGCCAACATTTCTACAAAATGTGCTCCAGGTAAGATGTCAAACGCTGACCTAGTTATTTCTCTATTTTTCATTGACGGTTCCAAAACTCTTGAAGAGCAACGTTCATTGAGTAATTTCTATTCTTCTTGAAGTGTTTCTGTTCCCTTCAACTCAACACGGGACTTCACCTTGTGGTTGTGGGCTACACATAATGAAGTTAACAAGAGGCTAATGAAGGAAGAGGCAGACCTTGGAACTGGGGATCCAAAATTCCCAAAGATGATATGGCCACCAAAACAGCTTTGCTCTTCATGTTACCTCTCGTCAAGCAAGGAAACCAATGGCTCAGTAGGAATTGATTGGGATGAAGATCAAGTGTTTAAGTTTTTGGTCAGTTACTATGGCAAAACACTTGTTTCAAAGTCCAAGGATCTTAGTGATTCCTCGAGTGGAGAAACAGCAACTGAGGACATAGCAGCATCTGCTCATGCAGTGGCAGTACCTGTGGGGGCTGCATTAGCCATTGCGGTGGCAAGCTGTGCATTTGGAGCTCTCGCATGCTTCTGGCGATCACAGCAAAAGAATCGGAAGTACTTACACCATCTACACTCTTTAAAGAACATATGATTATTAGGAGGGTAAAGTTCATTTATGGCTCTCTAGAAAGCGCTGTTCACTGTCGATGGATTGGTAACTCCCAATTCTTTCCTCTTAATTTTCAGGCCTAGGAAGAGTTGGAGCTGAGATTTTGGCTGGGAAAACAAAGATAACCTTTTTGAGAAGGAGTTGAAGCTTGAGCTCTGAGGCTTAATGGCTAACTTATGTGGAATCTGTTTCTCGTCTCCTTTGGCTATCCTTTTTGTTTTATCAGAAATGTTGAGTTCATATCAAAATCCTAGTTAGACGCTTGTAACAATCACATTTTTCACTTGGTTTGTACATTATATTCAGTCATCTCATAAATAGTCGCAATCTGTAAAGACTCTTATCCTTCGTATGCTTGCTATATATACGTGTCTGTCGGAAGAAGAAAACTAGTCCTCCGAAGCAAAACGGAGCTCTGACCAGGAGGTACAACTCTCTCTCTTCAATGCTTCGACAGTTGCAGGTTTTATTTTTCGTCCTGAACTGCTCGTCAGATTCCACAAAATAGCCCTGCATTTCAGTACAGAACCCGAAAATGCGAAACACAGCGAAATGAAAGTAGAATCACAAGAAAACCAAGGATAGGCCACAAAAAGGTGGATGGAAAAAAAAAGAAAAACATTATAAACATGAAAAGAAAATCGGAGAGCTTTTATGAGACTCCTTGCTTTTCATTTATAATTCGAAAAATCTTGAAAACTTAAACCAAGAGAAGCAATCCAAATTTGGTCTTTGGACCTTTTTCCCTATGAGTCTCACCAGGCTGGAGCAGCAAATTGTGAGGTTGGATGAAGATCAATTTTCTTATTCTGGGATCACATTTGTAGCTTACATTAGAAAAAAAATTCTGCACTCATAAATAGCAATTTGTTGAGTTTCTTTACTCGAAAGAAAAGCACGAACCTTTTTGTCGAATAATATTATTTTTAAGCTCAGTAAGATAATTCTTGGTTTTCATAAACAGTTTCCCATCTGCATTGTTGCTGTCATCTCAATTCTGGATTCCCCGACGCAAAAACCAACAGAGAGGACAGATGATGCTTCATCAACACCCTTTTCTTTTGTGAATCAATACAAATTTATCGAAAATGTACACAATTAATAATACAGGCCCTATGTTTTTAGCTCTGATATTTGCACAATTTTTCTTCTTTTTTTTCTCATTTCCCCTAACTGAGCACCACATCTTCTGATTATTGATATTATGTACAGAACTTACATCCTCAAGTGACGCCACAATGAAATCTGCTAAGACACTCAGGACGACTTCTGCCATCACCTTTTCAGCTTGACTTCAATGAGGGTAACGAAACTCGTCTGCCTTGCTGAGGATCTTTTCTTGCCCATCGATCCATATACTTCTATCGATGTAAATTTTCATGCTGGAGCTTCGAATGAGTATTCTACCAGTTGCCAATACGGAAAACGTTAATGCTTATTGAACGTGTAAGAGATGAGACTCTGGTTGCAAGTGAAGCTGTGATTGTTCAAGTTCAGCAGTTGCCAGTGCAAATTCACGGGCCTCCTATACATGAAACCAATACATCATCAAATAGCAGTAGTAGAGGAAATATACATTCAAAAGGAGAATCAAGTTCAATAAACTTTGAGTACCCCTTCGTTGCGTCGCCTCTGAATTGCAGCAAGAACTCGTGCCATAACGTAAATGGGTAAAAGTACTCCGGCAGTCCTCAACAGGAACAGCTATTCAACACAAGTCCAGTGATCAAAGATCAGGATAAGAAGCAAAATATGAGAATGCCATGAAGTAGCATTTAGTGTGCTAATAATGAGGTCTTCTGAAGTCTGAAGCCTTACTACAAATAATGCAAATGAAGACTCGTCGGTTCCAGAGAGTATGATAGGAAGAATGTGGCGCAGGACCAAAAGGAGTATGAACTGCATAAAAGAACAAGAACCATGGAGATGCTTGTAATTTTAATTTGGAAGGCAATGTTTTCCAACAAGTTTGAAAGAATGCACATTATTCAAATGCAGAATGTTAATAAAACAGGTTGCACATCCCCATGTTTGCATTGGCAGATCAAAATATTTAACAATTAAAAGAATGGAGTCAGAGATCCTTCAGCTTTTGAACAGCCCAAGCACACAAGGAGTCTTGAATTTCAAATGAAGCACTTACAATTGCAGCAACAGTACGGCAACACACCAAGCTCCTTGTATTGGTTGATGAATAATCATCATAATCAAGGTCCAGCAAGTCATGATTTGTGGCAACCATGGCTATAAATCGAGAGTTATGGATGCCTCTCCGAGAAATTTCCCAATTGCCCCTAATAAACAGCATCAAAGTTGGCTAAAATAGCAGCACAGCAAAAAGAAGAAAAGGAAAAATATAAAAATAAAACATCTGCAAGCACATTGGTGTGTTATGAGCTTACACAGAGATCGAAGACAAAGGATGTAATTCGAGAAATTACCTAAAGTTCATCGGAATACCACCATATTGAAACAACTGAGGAGGTGCAGTATAGCCCGGCTTGAATTGCTGCCGGTTAACACATAATAAGCAAGGTTTATGAGGTTGGCAGAATCAAATTACAACTATCTGGATTGAGAATGAAAGGAGTAAAAAAGTGAATACCTGGTGACATATCTCACAAATGGTATCACCTTTCTCGTTACACCAACGCTGGACACATTTCCGATGAGCATACTGTAAAGTAAATTAAAATTTATAAGTGACGGTATTGACGAACCTCTTTCGAATTATAGAAATGGAAGTTATTACATTTTGGTTATGAGAAGAAAAACTCGGTATAAGTGACAAAACCTGAGGAAACAAGTTGACAATCATGAAAATGTAAATGTATGCACCAACAAAAAGAGCAAAGGAAACATTCTTAGAATGAGAAACCCACGCTTCAGAAACTACAGCAGCAGCTCCAAATGCAACAACAAGCACAACGGGAAGTAGTGATTTTGTACAAGTCGGAAGAAAAGTAGCTTGGTATCTACTAGGGAACATAGTTTTTGCAATAATATAAAGACATAGTTTCATCAAGTTATTTACTTAAGCATTTCACTCATGAGTTCAAGGTGGAACGGTGTAAGATTACTTTCAATTGATTTATTGTTCAGAATAATATTTACATTTTAGCCAAGTTTGAGAACAATGCCAAAGAAAAAAATTATTGAAATCAAACACGAGTTCAATCCTAACAAAAAGATGCAACTATTCAATCAAAAAAAGGAAAAAGGAAAACCTCTATCGTTAACATCAAAACACAGCTTTACCTTCAAGCTACCACTGCATGAGCATGGGGACTCCATGTTAGAATCTTCATCCTCATCCTGGCAAATCCGGCATTCAACCAATTTTCGTGGAGTGGATGGATCAGCATAAATTTTTCTATCCAAAGAAAATTCAGTCTCAACGACTACCGTCGAGGGAGAAGGTGCTTGAAACTGATTTCTTCTCTCAATCGCTGCTTCAAGTGTAGACTCAGTAATCAAACGATCCATCAACAATACTAAATGATCCCCCATCTCCACCAAACTGTACGAAATCTATCAGAGAGAGCTAACAGAGGAAAAAGTGCAATAAATAATGTCTTCCTTACCACGGTTCCTGGAAATCAAAATCCAAATTTAAATGAGAGTCAAACATAATATACAGGCCAATACAGGCATGAGACAGCCTTTCCATGAGAACGAACAAACAGAAACATTAAAGACATCCAGAAAGACAAAATAGAACACCATGAAGCAGAGCTACCTTTAAAAGGAAACGCATAAAAAATAACACAAAGAAATCCCGATTTTCCATTAGGAAAGATGAAATATAAATGAACAAGTTAACTAAAGAAGAGAAGATCCAACTACGTACGAATCTTCCTCAGTCAAAATTGGACAAAAACCGGTTCCAGTCGAAATTTCAGTCATGAAAACAAACGAAATACCAATATAGCTTTAAAGCAGAAAATAAAAAATAAAAGCTGCCGTTGCTGTTTAATTTCAGTTAACAATAGCTCCCAAAACCCAAAAACTACAGCAATATAGGTTGGAAAAAGACGGAGGAGGAAACAGCAAAGGCTAACAAACAGTACTAAACAAGCAAAAATATCATTTTTACGTAGTACTATAAAAAGACCAGCATTCAAGCATAGAGTATTACTGGTAAAATCAACTGGGCAGGCTAATAGGAACGACAGAAGATGCCCAACATACAGGGTGATAGAACACGCACAGAGCGAACAGCAAAATCCACATACAGGTAATAGGAACAAGAGAAAAGACTCACACTGAAGATAAAACTGATATGAGACAGCGAAAGAAGCAACTCCCTCTACCTAAACGAAAGATCTAACAATAAAAACAAGACAATAATCAATCAATCAGAAAACTTACTTTTTTTTCTAGAACTATCATAGAGACAAATTTCAGGGAAAAAAAAACGAAAAAAAAAGTTTAACGAAATGAAGGCACAGCATCAAAACAGAGATGAGAGAGTGAAAGGTACCCCCCCACAAAAGAAAAAAAAAAACAAAGGGAAAGCAGTAAAAGGTTGCAGCTTTAGAGGTTGAAAAGCAGCAAGAACCCAGAAGTAATGGAGAGAAAGAAAGGAGATGACAAAAGAGGAAGGAAGAAGAGACTTACAAGGAGAGAATCTGATTTCTTCAAAGAATGAAAGCAAAAGGTTTCTTCAAAATATCGGTATTGAATGGAAGCAAGAGATGGAGTGCGGTTACTGGCAGACATGAACAAGCGAAGGTAGAAGAAGAAAACCTCGTAATCCCATCGTTAATCTCCTTCTTAAAGCTTCCTCTCTTTCTACAATACAAGTGCAAGAGGAAATGCCGCAATGGTGAACGCAAGGCAAGGCCAGTCAGACTGAGATGCCAAACCCACGTTCGCCACGACCCTTTTTCTGCTCTCTCGCACGGGCCGGTTTTGCCGGTATTTCATTCCAAAATATCCTCCTGAGAAATTAACTAATTTCTCGTGATAAGAGAGAAAAAGGGTGCAAAGGATTTGGTGGCTAAAACGACCTTTTGAAAAGTTTCGAGTGGGACCGGAAGGACGACTGTGAGATTTTCATTGTTTAAATATCGGGAGAAAATGAGACCAAGGGCTGAATTTCTCTTCAGCTTCCCGGGCTTTTGGAGTCGTGACACCTACCCGCTTAAAGAAAAATCCGTCTCCCCGTTTTTTGTTCGGTTGAATCCTTTTCAATCAGACCAGTGAGTCCAGATTTAATTTGGCTGATTTGACTCGGATTTTTAAAGTGGAGTTTTTAAAATGTGACACGTGGATCCTCCAATCGTGAGACCACCGATTTGCATCTGCAATCTATTATTGTCTACACATAAATAAAAGCCTTTTCCTTATTAACATCTCTCACAAATTAATCAAGTCTCGTTATCGATTAGTCTGAGACCAGACCGGTGTGGGCCATGTCTTCATTTTCTCGGCAATGATGTCGTTGAACCACCTGGTCCAGTTATGTGACTCCAATCATGAACCAAGAGGTGGACCCTTTTTTTGTTACACTCAAATCTCAATTAGTTTAAGACGTAATTCATGATATTAGAGGACGGTTCGTGACATTTCAAAACCCACCCCCCATGCAGGTAGGTCTACGAAGCTGACCCTATTTTTTAATTAATAATTCAAATACAAAAATCAAATAAAATTATTTAAGAAATCAATGTTTATTCCTTTGTGGCTTCAGAGACGATGAAGATGGGCCCCTCCAAATTTGAAGCAGTTGTTGGGGAGATTCGGATTTCGATCAAAGTGGTGGGCCCGATCCGGGATCTTAGTCTATCCGACTCTCCAAATAAGCGGTTCACATCACGTGTTTAACTGTGACACGTGATGACGTCCACTCCCATCTAATACGATGGTCCTTTTTCTACCACTCCTTCCCACTCAAAACCAAAAGTCAAACCATCGATTTAAACCGATTTAGGTTAATTGGTACTGGCCCGCGTGACGCGTGTACCAATTCCAATGCGAAATGCGTCATTATTCAATAAGGCTAGAGTAAATTCAGGCGCAGTTCTCGCATTGGAAAAATGCAGACTTTGGCCTTCGCTTCACGTCATAGAAGAGATTATTATTATTATTAGTCTGCGAATCTGCCGCTAGCCCGACCAACCGACCGATGCTGAAGCTTGAAGACCCATGGAGAAGAAACAAAGATTATAACCGAAAGTTAAGTCTTGGAGAAAACTGATCTGAGAATGTGCGGCACGGCACGGCACGGCTTTGCTTTCTTCATTGACGAGGCAGTCGCGTCAAGCGAGCCAGCAAAATTATAGTCCCCCCCCCCCCATCCACCCTCGGTACAGGAATAGAAAAAAAAAAAAAAAAACACACAAGGGATGCAAAGAACAGTGGCTACTGCTTATACAAAAGACTTGTTTATCTATGTAAATTTTACAAGCCTGACCCGACTGGTGCTTTGCCCCAGGCTGGGTTGGGTTTCTTCTCTTATCTATGTAAAATCTAAAAGAGCTTACGCCCTTTTTTGTCTAAATCTCTTCACTCCAGATGAAGGAAATTACACAAAAAAATTAACAGGACTCTTCTCCATTTCCTACAGATGGTCTGTTACTTGCCGTATCTGTAGCCTTTGGAACAGACACCTGTTTCACAAACACCTCCTCCCTTGGCAGGGGGTGGTTTGCATAGACTATCCATAAGAGGAGACAGAGCATGACTCCTACAGAGATAAGCGCCAATCCTGCATTAACCAGCTTCAGGTACCGACCCAGAGGGGAGCAGTACAACGTTGTGATGGTAGTGAATGTGTCTCGCACGAAGTTACAGTCCTGGAGACTAAGTACTAAGGGCCCGTAGTGAAGGAGGGCGTAACTTACATTCACAGCCCCTGCCAATTGGCTGTATATATCTGGGGTCACTCGTCCTGTGCTGATGCATACACCAGAAGGCGAGACTTGACATGTATAGTTTTGCCAAACCTGCCACAACAAATCAGAACAGAGTTACTTTACCGGAAAAAATTTGAATGCATGTAAGAGAATATCAAGGCTCTTTAAATGTTACTTCAGCATATCGAGGAAATAAACAACTACATAGAAGCTAATAAGAGCATGCCAGCATAACAAATTTGAGGTGTCCTAACATTTATCTTGTACTTTTAATAATAAGATGTCAAAGACATACGTGTAACTTCATGAGGAATATTTTCATGAGATCAACATGCAAGTACCTATTATATAAAGTTTTACCTTTCACAATATTTTGCAGAATAACAGTTTTTTCACAGTACAAGTTTAGGAAATAACATAGAAGAAAGGAAAATCTTGGCCAACCACAAATATGGTTAAGTTGATCAACTTTTTTCTTTTTCAGGCTTCCCTACCAATACATTGTTGAATAGGTTCTAAAGGGAGTAAGAGCTAATTATACCCTGTCAAGGCAGACACTGAGCATTCAGAGTTTCAAAAATCCCAGTTATGATGCGAAACATACCATAGATGCATTGGCAAAAGACACTTCCCAAGGTTCTTGACATTGCCGGTCATGCAGCTGAGAATCAAAAGGAGGGCATAGAGGAGGCATCAGCGGCCCAGATTGATTGTAATAGAATGCTATGCCCTGAGGAGAATTGGAATTTGCAATGGAGTATATTGCAGTGTTGACAACATTTACAAGCTGAAGGATGACTTCTTTACTTTGATAGAGAGTCCGATTGGTGGTACTCTCATCAACACATGGTAGAATGTTGCTCAAAGCTGTCTCTGCTTGAGGGTTTTGTACCCATTCATCCATGGCTACACACGTATCTGAAATAGTGCTGAAATACCAACAGAAATCATGTTTAGCTTAGACAGCTTAGATATGTATAACTCCATCATATTTTGTCCAAAAGAAAAAATGTAAATAACACTATGATATGTGTTGCTTACTTGCTTAGTATTACAAAAACACCACATAGAATAAAGGTGACCGCAACAAGTAACCAGCCACTCAATATGAATCTGAAATATTTAAAATTGAAACATAGATAAGAGAAAAAGTAAAACACAAGAGCCCGATGCACACAATCTGCAAATCCATAGCTTAACAAGACATACATGTACATGGCATGTTGGTGCCCAAGGACTGAGAGTACTGCAATCAAGAAAGTCATCAAGAGACTAAGTTAAGACCAGGAAAGACATAAAGAAACAAAACAGCAGAGTACATCTAAACAACTTATTCACCAATATTAAGCTTAAATGATCAAGTTTTGCAATAGATGAGAATACATACAAAGACCAAGTAGAGCTAGCAAAAGCATGACAGCTGCAACAGCAATCAGTGAATATCGACTGCAACAAGCAACCAAAGAAAACTCAAGCAGTGGACTAGTACATAAAGAGTAAGAGAAATGGCATGAACAGGACATAGAATCATACACAGTATTGAGGGCTTTTCTGATCTTGCCAGAACTTTCACTTGTTTTCTCTGTCAGTACATCCGCTGCCTCATTTAATTCGACATTTAGCTTATCGATTTCACCCTTATCATCTGGAGAAAGAAAAACTTGCTCCACATGTATGCTCTTTGCAAGTGACAGGTATTCTGTCACGTTCTTGAGAATCTGAACTGTAAAATCAGATTGATTCACAACAAAATTCAGAGTATGCAAAACCTCCCCATGAAATTCATCCTGCCCCACCGAAAGAAGAATACACCCAATCCTGCATGGCAAAAGAAAAGGTGTGAGCAACAACTGTCATAAGAGGCCAATGTACGTAGATCATTTATAGACAAGGTAACACCACCTAATAATTACCTAACAGCCTGCCAAAGAAATCATATAATTGAGAAAATTAGAAAAAATATATAATTCTTATTTCTACTTGTCTTTCTATTTGAAGGATTAAATTACTTCAAACTAAAACCATCCCTGTACACCATGAATTTGAGATAATAAATTCAACATGAAACTCAGTAAATTCCATAAAACATATAATGGAAACTTTTGGAAGGGTGGGAGTCTTACACTGCAGCACTTGTAAAGAGAATTAGCAAAGCAAGACAAATCTGCTGTGGAAAGTGAGGATCCTTCTTTTTTAAGTTTCTTGGCCATTGGCAACAGCGGTGTACAGCCAAAATGATGCCAAAGCAAACAAACCATAGTGATGCAAGAATAAATCCAGCAGCACCTGTATATCCAACAGACTGCAAAAAATAAACAGTCAAAATTTCTGGAAAAAAAAAAATCACAAAGATATAAAATTTTGATACATTCACTTGCCTATGGATATTCAGTCATCACAAACTATTATTAGCAGATGATAAAGAATAATAAACACGCATTAGTTGAAACCAAGCAAAATAAATTTATATCATGCATTCACTTAAAAAATTAAGCTACCCCTTACATTTATTTTCAGCTCTTGACACAAGAAGCAGGAATGATGGACTCATTTCCCGACAGTAAGAAGTGAAAAACGCTCATCACCCTTTTTGCTTTCCTTATGACAGCTATGAAGGGAATTCCAAAATTCCGTTGAATTTTTCAAAGCACATCTAAATTCCAAGTCGTGCTTACTATCTCGACATACATCTTGGTTTTATACTAAACTAAAAAGGGATTTTTTAGACATTACGAATTCGACGTTTAATACAGAGAAAAGAAAAGGCAACGCGGAACATCCTAATAATATCCAGAAATCGAAAGCCATATGAAAATCCAAAAGTTTATTCGGCCTCACCGCCCAGTAGTGCTTGTTTGTTATGTCCCAACCATCTCGGTACCGCCTGAATCTATCTAGAATATCTGGTCTGTTCGTGCGCTTCTCTGCCAAAACGAGTTTGTTCTGAGAACCTAGATTCTCGAGTTCTGAAGGCCCCGACGCTGGACCAAATTGTAAAAGGCCATTAGCCCAGGGTGCTAAACTCTCCTCCCCTGCTGAAAAAGAAACGGAAGGAAAAAATGGGTCACTGGCGAAGTAACTAAAAAGAGAAAACAACTCGTTTGAGGACTCCTGCAACCAATAATAGCAACCAAGATTGCTCTGGCCTAATGAAAGAGCATTATGAAACTACACTTAATAATTTGCTAAAAAAGAAAACCCCATTTGTGCCAAAAACACAATTTACATATTCTATGCAGCGAATTTTTGCATCGTCCGCATAACAAAAGAGGGCTCATTTCCCAGCAGCAAAAGCGTTTCTTTGTCGACAAAAAACGTAATATTACAGAAAAAATCAACTGAACTCTCAAAAGACAAAATGATCAGCAGATCCCGAAGAAAACAGACGGGAGGGACAAAATTCATCGTCCGAGCATAAAAAGAACAAGAAATCCATACCAGAGTTACAAGGAAAAAAAAAAAAAAACAGTTCCCGAGCAGAAACCGCAAATGACATATCAGTAAGCTATCCGCGTGAGACAATTAGAAAAAGCACCAAGTACGAACCTATAACGAACTTCCGTGAAGCACCAACCAGAACCGGAGATTCAGCAGAAACCGCGATCAGACACGTCAAAAAGACGAAAAAGAAGACAAGGCCGACAGTGAGAAGCTTCATTTGCGGTTCTGCGACTCTCAGGGCAGAGACCGCAAATGAAGAAAATACATAGATCGATCTTTCCTTCCGCAGAGAGACAAGACAGAGAAAAAGAGAGAATTTCAGAGCCGTTATCTTTTATTCATTACACAAATCTACACTCTCTGTACGTCTCTTTCACTTACTGAGTATCGAGTCAGTAAGAAGTGGGAAGGGAGATTTATAGGAGGAAGACGGAGAACCGAAGGGGCTGCTGCGGTATGAGCAGAAGGTCACATGGAGAAGAAATCGACATGAAAAAAGGCGGGTGCGAGAAGATCTTTTGTCGGTTTTGCTTTTCCGACTTTTCGCCTTTTTTTCCTTCGTTATACTAACAGAACATCCAATTACTGAAATACCCCCAACGCGGCTTTTTTCCTTCCCTAAATAAATTCTATTTACAAAGAGAATTTCCATTTCCTCGTCTTCACTCTTTTAGTCTTCACGCTCTTGAAGACTACTAAAAAAGAAAAAATACGAGTGGAAATTAAACTCTTATGAAGGCTACTTTGGTCAATTAAAAAATGGAATCCAAAGAGATGGAACTTGGATCCGTCTTTTCACTCTCTTTATTAAATTAAATTTATTTCTTTTCCCACTCGGACGAGGGGAAAAAGGAAAGCGAGGAGAGGCGGTAGCCTGTAGCAGCACGTGAGAGGGCCACGGTGGGTGAAGTAAGCGGTACCTGCCCCTGAATCCGGATCTCGGTTTTGGGTTCGACCCAAGGTCCGAATCTCGCTTTCCCCTTTTTCCTTTTCTTCCTTCTCCGTCTGAACGTATTGACTTGGAGCTTCTGATTCTATTCCGGCGAGTATCATCGATGAGGACATGAAAATGGCCAAATACGTAACCCCCCATTCAATCCAAAGAATAATTGAGAGGAACCCATTACTCCGTTCGCTTCACTTTTCCTCTTTAGTTCCTGCTGAGCTCACCTTCCTCTCCTATCCACATCCACCTCTTAAATTAAGCGGAAATTTAACCTAGTCTGCTTACTCTTCTTTTGTTGGTTACGACTGGGTTCTTGTTTAGTAGTTTCACGTCTGCATCAAATTTAAGTTTATTAGATTTTCAGTGTAGGAGTTGGGGATTGGAACGTCTTAAGAAGAGGAGGATTTCTTAAGTGGATTATTATAAAACATGGAAGAACATCAAGCGGTGGTCAATGAAGATTGATTCTTCAGAGCAAGGCAATAAAAGAAACAGCTCCAAGCTCCAGCCATCAGATTACCCACATGCAGATCAGTCAAACTCAGAAGCAATTCACAAAAGAAAAAACAATTTAAATACTGACTAAGTTGTCTCTCCTGATCTAACTTTTCATTAATGCTTCTTTCCTGCCTTCGTGCGTAATGCTTTGTGGGTGGAGTTGGTTTCACTTTAAGCCTTAAGGGTGGTCAAATAAAAACGCTTCTGAGTGGATTGATTTCCTTAGCCCTCAAATGATGGTCACTAATCTTGCAAATTGCAGAGGAGAAACTCCATTCCTCTCCGCAGACTCCGTAACGAAACTCGGCTTAATTGACGCAGCTTTTGTTTAATCCTCCTTTCGGATCTCGCATTGTCTAATGGGAAGATCAAAGATGTCGATTATTTATCTTGATTTCGTTTCGTACTCGAGAAGCGGCTCAGAAAATCTCAGAAATGATGTCACCCACCTGCCTCTCCATGAATCTCTCTTTTTAAAAAGAAAGTTGTTGATTGAATTGGACTTTTGTCTCTCGTGCATAACAACGAACTTTCCACTAAACCCATTTTATCATTGTCATTACTTAATACAAGCTCCTTACAGTTCATTAATTTTATCCACTATGTCAGACGATCTTTACACATTCGAAACAAAAGTTTAAAAATGGGAATGTCTCAAGAGGCTGAAACCCAGCAAATGAATAACAAAATCTTTTGTAAATTTTCTATGCTTCTACTTCAATGTCATAATCAGCTTTTGCTTTTCTTTTCTCAAAAGAGAATGGGACGGAAAAGGAAGAGAGACAGAGAGGAGGGAAAGCTACAGAGAACAGTTTATCTAATCACTTGGGTGCCTCTCAAAAGATATTCGGTTTATCCAGTCTTTTGAGGAACAAAGAATGAAGGCCCCCTTTTTCTTAATTTTTCTTTTTCTGTTTCTTTAATAACTCACAGTCAAAAGTGAAATCAATCTGTCTGTAGCAGAAAGCGGGCTGTGATCATGTCTTTTTGTGGGGATTTGTGTGGGAACAAGGGAGAAATTCCTCACGGTACATAGTGTTCATTTCTGAGCAAGGATGCGAATGCCAAAGGAATGACAATTCTAATTGAGATTGGAGATAGCTTTCCTTTGGAGGCTCAATAGAAACAAAGCACATTATAAACATTTAAAACACACCACCAGTAATGTTTACAGAAGTTGTAAGGACTAAAGTAGTGAGGTTGTAAGAAAGTTCTCAATCAGGCATCTCCACATGACAAACCTGTGGTTACCTACAAGAAGACAGAAGAGTTGGTGTATGCTCTTCTGGAACAATTTAGACCTCTGACATCTGATCCCATAAAGAAGATTTATAGGCTTCAGCAATTGAAGCTGCAGTTTCAGAGAGATGAGTGCCCAGCCCCGAGATTTCCAACTCCATATGCTCCTTATAAGTTGAGACACTATCAATTAACGCCAGTAGTTCACGTACACATGTATAGGTTTCTTCATCGGTTTGTTTGATGCAATTTTGTAAAGTTTGTTCATAGTTCTACATGGAGACACAACAGCAGAGCTGATCAGGACCAATCAAGTCAGCTTTTCTATATCCAGCTTCTAACACTTCAATACTATGCTTTCAGAATATAACCATTGGAAAAACCCAGCCCTCTGGAGTACAAAGACAGGAAAGAAGAAATACCTTCAGCATTTCACTCGCTTCCTTTTCCATGCCTTCTACATATTCAGTTTTTCTATTGACATCTTCCCGCAACCTCTCAGCTTCTGCAGCACACCTGGCCATGAGCTCCTCCATGTCCTTCTTGAACGACCTTGATCGAGCTTCAGCCTAATAGAAATCATTCCCTTATCAATCAATCATAAAACTTAATACTTAGACTAGGAACAGAAGAAGGCAGCCGCCATATCTGAGTGCTAATATGATTTTGGAAACATTTATATTTTTCAACATTTAAAATGCCACCAGGTCCAACAATCATCTAAATGCCAAATGGTACTTTCACCCCTTTTAAGACAAGATGCATGTAGTAATTACAATAGTTCAACTACAACGTATTAATCATATGAATCTTATACAAGAAAGGCAAATCATCATTTCAGCTTGGTTTTTAAGAAGACAATTCTTAAAACAATTTCAAATGTTTCCTTCCTTGATATTCCAAAATTATGAAGATTTTGGGTAGAGATCTTGGAGTATCATCCACTTAGTTAATGTTTCATAACCTTTACCACATATTAGTATGAGAGAGTTACATATCTAAAGATCGCTCATAGAAAAGAAGCAGAAGATAAAGGTTCTCAATCAGAAAAGACATAGCATGCAACAAATCAGTACAGATTCCTATAGGGTTATTTCAGATTTGAACACATAAATATTCAGATTGAAACAAAAAGCAGGTTCCATAAAGAGGGGGGGAAAAGGCACCACGGGCAAGGAGAAGATTTTTTTTTTTGAATGGGGATGATTTTATCCGGACCAAAAAACCAAGTCGGGGGAGGGGTGGAGCGCTTTAATAATAAGAGTGAAGATTATCCCCTCATTAGCTAAAGAATCGGCTACGAAATTAGCAGAATGAGGGACATGATTCCAAAGGGAATTACAATCACAGTAAGGTATTGAATCTCATGAACAATGTGCCAAAGATTATATCTTTGAATTCACCCTCAGCCTCAAGAACACCTCAAAAGGACGAATGCAAGATTCTAAGCCACAAAACATAGAGTGAAACTCAGCAGTGTCAACCTAAAAAACAGTTCATTAAAGGTAGAATCAAAAAGCCAAGAAAGCAGGAAAAGGAGGCCATAAGAATTAAGATTTCAGTTGAAAAGATGATAGAACGATATCAAACTATAAGAACGAAAAATAGCTGGCTATTCCATGAGAAAATTTGCACAAGGAAATCCTTGGAGAAAATTTTCAGACAACATAAGGCTGCCACTCACAAGGGCAATCAGGTACCTTGAACATCCAAGTCGAACTCCTGAGTTGGTAACTAAATCAGCCTTTGTCTAGACAAGTCACGATTCAAATGAAAAGCACTCTATTTTCCCCCCTTTTTCAAACTGGAATCCTCCATGAACTTTGGCAACCATAAAACTGGACCCACCTGACACTTTATTTAGAATGTACTTTTTCCAGGAAGTTATATTTTAATAGATTATGTACACCAATATTGCAATAAACAGCAGGCTCAACTTAAGCAGAATCGGAGGTGGAATTCCACTTGGGTATTACTTTTCCTTTTCTTTTTCTTGTAAACACTGACCCTGGCCCCTCAGGGAGGTGAATTAACGTCAGTACAAGCAATCATATCAAATTGACCCTGTTTGCATAACCCATATCTTACATGCATTTTAAATTAAAATTCAGAAACTAAAAGTCGACAATCCAGTCAAGTCGAATTAGCTGTGTTTGTACTTCCCATATCTATGTGCTTTTAAAATTAAAATTTGGAACTAAAAGTCAAAAGTGGAGGCATGCCTTAATCTTCCTCCAACAAGTACATATTCCTTCCTTCTGATAGCTTACATAATTGCTGTTCTTATATTCTTTCTCAACTGACATGTTGAAACATCACAATACTGTATATTCCAAGAAAAAATCCAAACCACAAAAACAGTATGAAAACAAAGTGTGCCTAGAGTACTTTGATGGAACTAGAAGAATAAATGTGTTTACTTACCTCACTAATCTTAGATTGAAGAGCTTCAAGACGTTTTCTTTTAGCTTCTAATTTTGACACAGTTTCCCTGGACTGTCGTTGAAGTGAAATCAACTCCTCCAATTTCACGACAGAATTTTTTTTGAACTCATCCTCCAGTACAGCAAGCTGAGGTTTAAGTTTTGTTTTGTATTCACCACCCACGACTTCAGCAGGGGTGGATCCCTTCTGATCTAGTTGATACTGAAAATCATTTCCAAGCTTTAACCTGAAAAGGTAGATATCTAACCTATATTACAACTTTATCGGGGAAAAAGAAAAGGCGACTGGAAATGAGATGGAAACTACTACTACCTTTTAACTGCCTGGTTGCACTCAGTGATTAGTCCCTCAATCTCCTTTTTCCGCTGACCTAGCGTAAACTCAAGATCCAGAGCCTTCTCTTCCCATGCATTTCTCCCGATCTCAGCTTCAGCAATCTCTCTCTCCACAGCAGCCAACTCCCGCTTCATCCTTTCAGCGTCTCTCACATTAACCTTCTGCACATCCACTGTCTTTTTCAACTCCTCATTCTCTTCGCAAATCCTTGCATTTTCTCTCAACTTCACTTCCAATTCTTTCTCCTTATCTGCCAAACCATTCTCCAGTGCTGACATATTGGCAGTAAAATTTTCAATCACTGAGTGGAACTTTCGAGTATCTTCAACAAGATCAGATCGCTCTTTCTCAAGCAGTTCACGTGCAGTTGGTGTTGATCGTAGGGTCTGGAGTTTCTGCTCAAGGTCCACAACCTCTTTCTCGTGCAAACTCAGTGTTTCTTCGGCAGACTTTGCCTGTTGCTCAAACTTTTGCGAGTTTTCCATATCAAGGGCCTCAACTGCCTCATCCTCTCCACGAATAAAATAACAGTAAGCTTCGCGGTGATAATTTATAAGGTCATTAAATTGGGGAGGATTAGCAGACATATGATCAGAGTAGCGAGTGATCTGGACCATCCAATTGAGGACTGCAAGAATAGTAGGCCAAGCATGAGGGGTGCTGGGTGTACGAAGAATTGAGGGTTTGAGGGTAAGAGGGCAGCCAAGTTGCTTAAGCAATGAGGGTAGCTCTTCTTCAAGCTTTTCAGTTGGACCTAGTGGAAGGTCAAGCCGTCCAAGGAGGAACTTGAGGACTTCAGTTATATCCTTGGCAGAGGGGAGAGGTGGGCGGAGGACAGTGGAGAAGGACTGAGAATGAAGGTAAGCATTGATGGACTTCAAAGCAGCACTTTGGTGAGAACGATCATTGAGGGGAGCTACAGATGGGCGAGAGCCAACCCCCACTGAGGAAGGGCGGCTGCTACAGAAGCTTGCGTCAGAGTCACGACGTCGTGGGTCAATGGATGGACGTTCAACAGTTGCTGGGGGTTTTCCCTGTCGACGACTTTTCATGGCAGCAATCTGTTTTTCACTGAAATAAAACGTTCCTTTGGAGGTTCCACTATGATAAAACAGAGTTTGTCTTTTTACTTGTTTTCCCTTGAATTGTGGAATAGCAACATCAAGTTTCACCCAAACCTCAAAACCAATCTACTTGTTACCCAGATCCAAGTAGCACCTTCATACAATTTTCTGCCAGGATAACTCTTCCTTGTGTTCTTTAAAAGGGACCAAAGGTTGATCTACAGGCCAAGTAATTTTCCCTGAGTTTGGCGAGTCTGCCTCTTACTTCATTGTGTACAATTCGTCTGCAGCTGACACGGATAATAGCACCTCTTCAAATTCATAACATTTAATTTCCAACTTGATTTACATAAAACAAATGACAGGAGGATTGATGGATCAATTTCTTATCAACGTGAACTTATCAATATATGGCAAAACTGATGGTAAGGAAATAATTCACACAAAGTGGGCTAACAACTTTTACTTTAAGGGGAACCCCCACCTTTCTGAAGCTCTTGAATGCAAGAGAGAAATGTTGTTTTTGTGTGTGGGAATCAACTTGTTGCCCCTCCAGGATGCCTTCTCTAATTTAGAAGATGATTTCAGCACTTGGCTTGTGTCCCACACGACTGCACATTAAGCAGACATCCTCATTGCACACTATCAAAGAGAACTCCTACTTCATGCCAACTCTTACTTGCATAATTAAACTCAATCCCAGACCCACAAAGGGGGCCACAATACACCAAACCAAACACTTATTCAAGCTAACAATAAATTAAGCAATAAACTTAAGGTTCCTGGCATTTTGCACAACACTTGGCAACTAAAAAAAGGAGGCTATTTCCAATAGAACTAAGCCAGGTATCTTCCTGTCTACAACGAGAGGAAATCTAAAATGAGAAAGGGTTTCACCATCGACTCTTAAAGAAATTATGCAGTTTTTGTTGAAATCGGTGTTTTTCCATAGAGTCAAAGTTACACAAAATCCATTAGAGTCATAAATTCAGTCATCCACAAAAGCGAAATTGGTAGCGCTACCTTTCTCAGTAAATCAAGAGTTCTTAGTTCCTCTGAGAATGTAAAGAAAATAACAAAGAAACGAGAAAGATCAAGTGCTTCCAACTAATACCTGACCAGGAGAAAAATAAATGATGTGATGGACAAGAGCATAATTTTGAATCTGAAACAGATTTGCTAGGTACACATTGGTGAAACATTTCAGTAACGATAGTATCATCGCAGACAATGAAAGAAACAAACAAAGAAGTAAGCATCTGTTCTCAGTGTTATTGCCCCCGTCAACATTTTCCATTTACGCTATTTGAGCATTTACAGCGAATGCGCCTTGTTTGCCCAATTTATTTGGCGCCTCGACATCTCAGACAAATAAATACACTAGCGAACTATATATCTGGCTATCCGATGGAGAAGAGCAGCGGAATAACTCGATTCAAGGAGTTTATGGGCAAAAAATACCTAAGTTTCTCCGAGCTGTGGAAGGGGAGAGTGAGAGACCTACCAGTAAGCCGGTGAAGGAAAAGAGGAAAGACCAACGAGGGAGCTCCTCAACAACGGCAAGATAAGGGAAGCTATTGTGCCTGCTCAGTGAAGCATCTCTGGTTTGAGAGAAGGGGAGAAAGAGAGAAACTTGAAATTTTCGAAATTTCCGCCGTTCGCTTTGTCCCTCTCTTTCCATTTCGCAACGAATTCGGGGGAGGCTACAGACGTTAAGCGGTACGTAGCGTTCGTGCTGACCCCACCAAACTCGTACAGAGCCATTCAACGTAGTAATAGAGCACGATTATATTTTTTTGTAAATAAAAAGTCAAAAAAAAGTTATTTAATTTAATATAATGGTAAAAATAAGAAATAAATAAACTTAAGACCCCCTTCAAAGTTCAAGGTTTCATTGAAGAATTCCTTAAAGACTTTTTTTGGACTTTTTCTGATTTCTCCGTCGGTCTCGGGTCTCAGGTCTCAGGTCTCAGGTCTCAGCCGTTATTTTGTACAAAGACAGCAGATGCACGCGTTACGATTTTAAGTTTCCACTACCAAGAGCGGGCACAGTGAAAAATTGAAGATTCTCCGCATATTCCCAATTCCACTTTCTTTTTCGTCTATCGTCGCCTCCGCCCTCTCTTAGCACGAGGAAGAGATTTTAATTCGTCCAAGTTTTAGCATTCCAGCGCAAGATCCAAACCATCCTCGCTTCTGCTGCTCACTTGAGTCGTAAATTCGTAATCCTCGCACTCATCCATCATGCTGCCCTTTTCAGTTGTCGTTACTCATTACAAGTTACTAAAATAATATGTAGTAATCTAACAATGCAATCGAACCGCATAATTCTACTAATAATCTGACTTTCTCTTTCTTGCGCGCTTTCATCATTTGCCAAATGTTAAATTTTGTAAACTACAGATTGTATTGGTATTGCAATATCCTATCCTATCTCTCTGTTTTCTGTAACAATCAAAGGATTGCAGAGGACATGTTGAAAAAAATCAACTGGTCTTCCCGCTATTGTCAATGGAAAATCACAATTGAATTTGAAAATTAATAAAGAAGGTAATAACTTTTCAACATTTAATTGATAGCCGCTAGACCTCTGAAAGCAGATGCAGTTCAGCTCTCGGGTTATTCTTCACCGTGACTCCCAGGCTGCCGGCGACGATTACGGTAGTCGCCATGTCAAGAAACATCCCATGCTCCACCACTCCGATTTGCCGCTTAATCGCATCGCTCGCCGCCTTTATATCGCCGATCCCTTTTTCGAAGTACAGGTCGACGATGTAGTTCATGTTATCCGTCAAAAACGGCTCACCGTTGCATCCAGTCCGAAGCTTGGCCACGCATCCGGAAGATTTGAACAGAGACTGCAGACTCTCTAATGTAACGTTCCAACCGAACTGCGCGACTTCCACCGGCATGGCATGACCGCTTTCACCCAAATTCTTGACCACCTTTGTCTCGTCCACGATCACTATAAACTTCCGGCACACCGACTCCACTCGCTTCTCGCGGTAAAGTGACCCGCCGCGACCTTTGATGAGGTTGAAATGAGGATCGACCTCGTCGGCGCCGTCGATCGCAAGATCCACCACCGGATGACGATCAAGATCAGAGAGAGGAATACCCAAGGAAAGCGCCTGCGCCTCCGTCGTCTTCGAAGTCGGGATTCCGACGATGTTATCCAGCTTGCCTTGACGCATCAGCTCCGCGATGCGAGCGACAGCATGCTTGGCGGTGGAACCAGTACCGAGCCCGACCACCATGCCGGACTCAACAAACTCGACAGCTTCATTCGCGGCGATTCGCTTAAGGTCGTCCTGTGTGAGCATCGGCTGCGGAATGGACAGCGTCAGCCTCGGCTTCGGCTTCTTCTTCTCGGGGTAGAGGCACTGCGTACAAGGAATCGCCATCGCTAGGGGTTTCAATAACACGAGGAAACAGAAGACAACAACGAGAGAAGAACTCACTCTTATCCGCTCTCGTTGGCACAAGATCAGCTGCTGACTCCTGGCTCTCCTCGTCGCTTTATATAAGCTTGGGGGAGTTACGAGCTCCCAGTCCTACTTTTCCTAAAATTCCATGCTACTTCGCACTTTCCTAATATAGAACCCGAGATGAGGTTTCTTGCGTGTTTTACTGGCTCGCACTTGAATTAGGAAAGTCGGAAAAGCGCGTGTAACTAACTCACGGAATCTGAATCCAGAAAGGAGTTGGAGTAAGGAGGACTGAGTTTCGAGGAAACAGAACTTTCTAAAATCCAATGAATCGGTTGAAAAAGTAAGTTCAGAATGGGCCCTCCGAAGCTTGAGTCATGGACTTGTGCGAGGGGGGCGATTTGAGAGGTTTGAAGTTTGAACGGAATAAACCTTCAAATATTTATAGACACATAACCTACCCCATGAGTATTTTATCATTTTTTTTAATTATTATTGTTTTTAAATATATTGAAGTGTAGGTATTTAATTTTATTACATTTGTGAGAAATTGATATTAATATACCCTTACATTTGCTTCCATTGCTTTTACACATTATAAATTGAATTTTTTTTTTGTAATGGTGGTTAATTTTTTCCTTGAGAAATTTCGGGATCAGTTTTTTTTATTAATTAGAAAATATCATGAATGGGCGGAGAAGTCGGCTAACTTATTTGATGTTCTGACCTTCTAAAGTCTACAAGCAAGGGAACTCGTTGAAAAGGATTGAAGAGGGAAATCAAATATATGTTCATTTCCATGTTCGTAGTTTAGATTTAAATACACTTTTAATATGGGAAACGATAATAGGGTTATATATTTTTTCTAGTGTAGAAGTTGGTTTGAGGGATAGAATGTGAAGAGTATTTAAAAGAAAATCACAAATTTAATAGTGAATATTTTAAAAAATAAATAAAGAATTTAGTATCTCATGATTGCTCAAAAATAAAAAAAATAAATGGTTTTTAAGTAAAAAAAATTAAGATTTGAGTTGGAGGATGTTATGGCCCTAGGGTTAAATACTTTGTCTTCTGCTCTTAATAGGTTGGTATTTTGGATAATATTGGCTAAGTGTTTAATATTTGGTATCAGAGCAGACTCCCACGTTGCGAACTAGTATTGCTTCATCGCACGCAAAGGCTGGATTAAAATTACTATTAGGGTTGGCAGAAACCAGGTCGGGCCAGTGTCGTTGCGCCGCCATGATCGTTAGTTCGTGAAGGTGGGGTGTGCTATTATGGTCCTGGGGTTAAGTACTTATGTATTTCGCTCTTAACAGGCCGGTCTTTTAGACAGTATTGGCTAGATATTTAACGGAGAGGATTTGAACCAAAAACTTACATGAAATTAAAGTTAGATTTTTGTCTACTAATACGGAGTTATTAAACGGATCGCAATCTCACCAGAATCGTTATTCGGTAATCCATCATCCATCAACTCCAGAGTGTTAAGCGAATTATTGGCGAGGAATCTGTAAATCCGTCACGTGCATGCATGCGTTTATCAATCTTCTCGGATTCCTTTTTCAATGAGACAAACCGAGAAGCAGTCGAGTCTAAAATGGACACCTGTCTCCCGTGTCGAGATTAAAAATAAATCAGAAAACGAGCTGGATAAGACGTTGTATAATTTGAAATCAACTAACTAAAGGTGGGTCCCAACCGCTCGAGGACTGTTTCCAGGGAATCGACTTCACAAGTCTGATTGCACAGATAAATGAAATTTGAACTTGTGAGAGATCGTTCACTTCGAGGGGATGAAATATCTCCGATTCCCGGATTTCTCTATCCTTTCCGTACTCCCGCCTCAATCCTTCTTTTAATTTTCACTCCACATTACAGGCAGTTTTTCTTTCAGGTGCTGAGGATTTCTGTACCGGTAAGTTTTTTTTTTTTTTCTGATTGATTGATTCTCTCATTCTATCTAAAATTTGTGATAAATCTGTGATGCCCGTGTTCTTAAAATTCGGCTGGCATGGGAAACTCTGCTAGTTTCTTCATCAGGAAGGAATTTGTGGTCTCGTTCTGTTTTAATTAGAACGCAGACGATATCTATGGATCCACTCTTTTGGATGTTCTATCTTGCCCAATTCAGTTATAGTTTGCGGGACGAAATCTTGGTATGATATCTTGTTTTGTCTCCGTATGTCGTTCAAACATTAAGGACTTGAATTGAAAAGTTATATGGAGTTTTTAGTGGTTTCATATATTAACGAATATGGATTCAATGATTTTAATAAAAAGGACAAGAATTCAGTGACACCATAGCTAGGGTTTTAAAAAATAGCTCGGTGTTCGGAATTCTGATCGTATGATGAAAGCTTATGTGAATTCGAAGCAAGGCTTACAGTTAATGGATACTATCACAAGATATTCTACGTTCTAGAGCTGCATCTCAGATGATTAACATTTATGGAAATATGTAACAAGCACTAAGATCTTTAGCATCTTCCTGGGCTAATGTTCCCTATTACATATTTTCCTTCCTTTGTTAGTGATTTAGTTTTTGTCGTTTTTTTTGAAACAGAGCTCTTTGTTTCAGACGACTTGAGGAGATGTCTAACTCTTTCGCATCCAGTTTGGGTATGAGGTCTGGGAGTGACAGTGACACCATTTTAAGTGCTGTGGTACCATTACTAAAAATTCTCTCCCTCACAGTTATAGGTCTTGTTCTTGGCCACCCAAAAACTCGCCTTGTCCCAAAAGCTACCTTCAAACTCTTAAGCAAGCTTGTATTTGCTCTTTTCCTCCCATGTCTTATCTTCACGCACCTTGGAAAATCCATCAACTTCCAGAATGCTGCCCACTGGTGGTTCATCCCTGTAAATGTTCTTGTCAGTACCATCATAGGTTGTGTGTTGGGATATCTGGTGGCACTTATATGTCGCCCACCTCCCCAGTTCTTCCGTTTCACTGTTATAATGACTGGGTTTGGCAATACTGGTAACCTCCCTATTGCAATATTGGGTTCCATTTGCCATAGCTCCCACCACCCTTTTGGACCTGGTTGTCACACAAAAGGTGTTGCCTACGTTTCTTTTGCTCAATGGGTTGCTGTCATTCTTGTATATACCCTTGTTTATCACATGATGGAGCCACCAATGGAGTATTATGAGATTGTTTCGGAGGGGACTGAGATCGCAGAACTGCCAGTTGCTGATGCAAGTCAGCCTCTCCTTGTTGAAGCTGAGTGGCCTGGGATGGAGGATAAAGTGACTGAACATTCAAAGACTCCGTTCATCGCCCGTGTTTTCAATAGTATGCTTAGTGTTTCACAGTCTGCATTCCCTGATATTGACTTAACTGAGGAAGGAACGGCAGCTTCTTCAGGAGGTGCAAACAGTCCAAAATCTATTCTCTGTTTGGCAGAGCCAAAGATGGTTAGAAGAATAAGGGTTGTAGCTGAACAAACTCCCCTCCAGCACATTCTTCAGCCCCCAACAATTGCTTCGCTTCTAGCGATTATAGTTGGTTTTGTGCCTATTTTTAAAAGCTTTGTGTTTGGAAAAGATGCACCACTTGGTTTTTTCACCGACAGTTTGGAGATTTTGGCTGGTGCAGTTGTCCCTTCTGTGTTGCTTATTCTTGGGGGGATGTTAGCAGAGGGGCCCAATGATTCAGGCCTTGGAATTCGAACCACAGTTGGCATTGTCATAGCAAGACTTCTAGTACTTCCGTTTCTCGGTATTGGCGTGGTAGCATTGGCAGATAAATTGAACCTTTTGGTGCATGGGGATCAAATGTATCGTTTTGTGCTTTTACTGCAGTATACGACCCCCAGTGCCGTCTTGTTGGGGGCCATTGCTAGCTTGAGGGGTTATGCAGTTAGTGAAGCTTCAGCACTTCTGTTTTGGCAGCATGTGTTTGCAATATTCTCTCTCTCAGTATATAATGTCATCTACTTCAAATTGCTTTCTTATGTCTAAAACCGGTATTTAAAACCTCTATTTGGAGCTTGGAGAAGTGTACAATCTCATGTCAATGTGATTGTAATCTGATGCTGTTTGTCTGGCTTTTTGTGATCTATATGGATGCATTATTTTTTAGTATGAAATTCTGTGATGCTTCTAGTGATCTCTTTTTAATCTTTTCAGGAGGATGTGAGGAAAGATACTATGTTTGTTTTTTGAATGTTGTCACCCTAAAAAGTATAAAAACCACAAAAGAACTAGATTAAAGAGATTAACATTTTTTTCCATTTTTCTTCCATTAAGGAGTGTGTGTCCTGCCTTTACTGGGTGCTGCTCCCACTTTGAGTTGCATAACCTGTGAATTTTTCATGTGTCTGAGCTCCTTAAGTTGGTAACCTTTATTGAACACACAATGAGGGATGACCTCCGGTATTTCTTTTTTTTCCTGTTCTATGTGTTGATTTTGCCTCTCCGTTAATGGGTACTTTTGGACATTTTTGTATCCGGCATTTGAGCTTATATTATAAACTCTAATGTAACCTTTTTCATGAATTTTGATTAGTATGTCTATGCTGATCATTTCTGTAAAACTCAGGCCTTTGGGCTAACCAAAATTACTTTAGTAGGACCTTATTTGCTCCTCAATATTCTCCTGAGAAGAAATGATTTGGTGGTTTGGTTAAAGAGACTTATTTTGATTCTTTGTTTTCTGTGACAATATACAATGGGCAGGAAGTGTAAACTGGTCATTGTATTTTATTTTATCAATCCCTTTCAGATCACATGAGTTTTCTTACCATTGTGATGATGTGAGTAAAGTTCATTCCAATTCCTTTACGTGTTAACCATGAGAAGAGTTAGGAAGTAAGTTGAAGTATATTCCCTTAGGTAACTGATCCCCATGATACTGGCTTCTATCTACTAATGGTTGGACCATCTTGCTTGTTTTAGTTGAAGCTTCATTTCTACCATTTGTCCCATTTTATGTTCTAGAGTTTCCGATTAGTGAAAACCTACAGTCCTCTCTCGTGTGCACCTTTTTTTGATGCCTGTTCAAGTCTTCTCCTGAATTTTTTTTTTTTCTGTGCAGAGATCAACTCATTCTCTACAATTTTGAGGAATATTGATGGTGCAGATGATATATGTTAACCTTGAAATTTGATTCATCAGTAGGGAATCTTTTCAAGTAATGGCTGCAGAATTGTATTATGCTGGATTCCATTACCAGATACTAGAATTGGTTGGACCTCAGATGAGAGACTTCTTTGTCCCACCAGACAATAAACTAAAACTAACTTGTTTTGTTTAGCATGGAATCGAGTAATTTTAGTTTTGCATCCCTTCCAGTGGGCCTACTCGGAAGATTAGTTTGTTCATTCAGTTACACGGAGCTTTCCTGACGTGCCCAACGACCAAGTGGGCTCTCCTCTTTCCTAGAGCGACAGGTGGCCTCTTGTGGACATGAGCCGTTTTGGCTTTTGCCACATAGATAAATATCTAACTAAAGGCCAAATTAATTAATAATTTATTTAGTTAACAAAGAAAGCAATAAGATTTATCCGAATTATTGCATTTTTAAATTAAAATATTCGAATAAGATTAAATTTGATTAATATAACCTACTGTTTGCTTTCATCATCCAGCCTGAGCGTGCCTGTCCCCTCGACCATTTCTTTATCATTTCAGCTTTTAAATGTTTGAATAGTCAACCATTTTAATTATCACTCCGTACAAGAAATTTAATAGCTGGCACTGTGGGCCCAGCTTGACGGATCGCACCCACTAAAACCCTGGTTCCATCTTGCCTGATCAGCTCTTTCTGCGTCACAAATGTAGTTTCTCCAGTCTGGCGGGAGATGGACCAATCCTGACCGTTGCTAGTTCCGTTTGGGTCCGGAGAAACGGCTATCTAAGGAATGGACAGATCGAGTTTTGTGGAGCGTGATCTAGTGCTCGATCCGGATCTGACGACAGTGAATGCGCGGACCAAAGAATTTCTGCTGTCAGAGGGAAAAAATTAGTAAAAAATTAAAAAAGGACGGTGTGGCTGCGTGTTGTCGCCATCAACGTCGCTTTTGTCTATTCAAGGTTCCCGCGCTTAACGCTGACTCTGACACGTGTCGCCATCTCAGCGTGTCTTTTCTTTACCGAGTCAAGCGTAAACTTGTAGACTCATTAGCCATTGAATTGTGAATTAATTGCAAATTAAATTCAAAGAAATTAGAAAAAATACGCAATGAATGAACACGCGAGCGTTTGGTGGTAACCGGCGGCAGCTGGAACTATTAACTCAGCGAGTCGAGTTAATTCGTACTGTCGTTTCGTCTGAATCTTCTTCGTAGTTCATGCAGATTTCGGAAATTTGAATGCTTTGATCACGTCGATCAGGAAATCGGAATCTTAACAGAGATCGAAGAAGTCCAGCCAAAGATATTAACTTTTGCAGATTTGCTGGAAGCAAATAAAAAACAAAAAGGGTTAACAGGGACATCGTGTCCCATGCGTTCTCAAGATATTAGGGTTTCCTGGAATTTTCTTGCCTTCGGAATCCAGCTATCGTTTAGACAGGATAAAACTATTCATTTCACATCTTGTTTACTTTCTCTTTTCCTTAATATTATATTTGGAAAGTTAAGATACGTCAAGCGGTATGATTAGTTTTTTTCAAAGGAGATGAAAACAGCTCATATGTTAAAAAACTAGAAGAAAAAAAAAAAACAGGAGATGAAAATAGTTTGTTTAAAATTAAATACGACGTAACTTCAGTTTTTGGTTTAAAAATGAGATGTGGGAGAGAATCGCGAGAAGTTTCCATGTAGAGATATATCTCAAATCTGAGTAAGAGAAGTCCCGTCGTGGTTAAGGCATGTGATTGCGGTCAGGAATCTTACAACAGAGCCGCTTCCCGAGACTTTTCGAGATAGAGGCTAAAAAACTTCTCTGCCGACCGTCCACCACCCCCTTACCTTCTTTGTTCTGCCCGTTGCTTCACCATTAAATACCTCCCCAGATCTTCGAAGCAATCACGTTGCCTTGTAACCTCTCTTGCTATTTTTGTGAACTCCGGATCTGCTTCTTCGTTTGCTCCTTCACGGGCTCTCCTTCTTTCCCGACTTTCATTTCATGTCTTTACTTCCTTTGGCTGTAGGGTTTTGAGTGCTTTTAAGGATAGTCAAGGCCTCTTCCTCGTTGGCGATTGACGGTGTTCTGTTGATGTTGCGGGGAGGCTTGTAGGGTTAGAGGCGGTTTTAGGGTATGGGGTTGCTGTGATTGTTTTGTTGATGTTTTGCGAAGGAATTTTCGCGGTTTGTTAGTGGTTTGCACTTCTCTTTCAGTGGGTTGTCAGGGTTTTGATGTGGAGCTCCTTCTTATCCAATGAAGGGTTTTTAGCGGGGACGATTGAGCTGCTAAGCCATGCTCTCCACTGCCCTATTTTCTTGTTTGTCAGAAAAGAGATAGGCTCGTGGCTTGCATGATTTAGGAGCTTCATTACCCTTGTAAGACTCTTGTTTGGATTGAAGGGAGCTCTACACCAATTTCTCCTTCTATGCTTTTGCGGTTTTTTCTCAGTCTGTTCTTTTGTTTTCTTGGTGATGGAATAATGAGGCAGGAGGTCTTCAAAACGAAGATCACAGAAAAAGTTTCCTTCCTAGTTAGCCAGATCCTTTTTTCTTTTGTTCTCACTAAACTTTTCAAAAGCCTGTTTATATATTACTTACGTTGCCATTCTGGAGTTTCATGTTGATTTTGGTTCCTGCTATTTATTGCGGTTGCATTGTTGTTTTTTTACTTGTTTATGATTTTAAATTTGCTTCTAACTCTTACAGTAACAGTGGATTGAGTTTTCTTTTCTCTACACGGCCTAATGACTTTCATTTGACATATGTGCTTTCTCTTTTGCTCTGTACTCGGTTGTTCGCTGAAGCTTGACTTTTTTTATATATCGCTGATTTACTATTGATGGTAATGTACTTTTACTAATTTTTTTATGAAGGAAAAACATTCCTGTAGTTTTACCCTGAGTTTGTAGTACACATTAAAGCTTGAAGTGTTTTCCGTTTTGCATTTCCTCGTCGTTCTTGTTTGCAACTGAGTTGATTTTGTGTTTGTTTCTCTTTTCTATCTTTAACTTGCTTTTAACAAAGATGGGATTTGAGCGAATCTCTCCCTGTGAGGAAGCGCGTGGAAATCGAAGGGGGGAAAGTACGATCCTTCTATGTCGTCTCTTCAATATGTTTTGGCGATTGATGAACTTCGGACATTTTATTTCTTCAAGAAGCGTACTAACGTGGTTTATTAACTATTATCTTTTTTGCTTAATTAGTTCTTTTCTGCTTTGGATGTAGAAACATCAATGAAACAACGCTAAGTTGTGTTCATGTGTTTGCATTGAAGCTTCGAGTGGTTTGCTTTGGAAGGTCGCGGACTCGCTGATACGACTGTTCACTAGGTGGTAAGAATCCGTTTCTTGCTGATTCAATTGGCCTGCAAGTGTGATAAATGAATACCGGTCTCTTATGGGAAATGCTTGTCATTTTAAACTATTTGAGCTTCGTGTATTCTTGACGCCTGCTTAAACAAAATGGATCCTAAGTCGATGTGATTTTCAATCGAATTCGTTCCAGAGTTCAAATTTGTCCATGGTCTTGATTTCGTTTTCGCGTTATTGAATCTTTTTAGACGATGAGCTCTGTATAAACTGCCTATAAGGCTCGCCAAAATCTTTGTCCATCTTTTTCATTAAGAACCTCGTGTATGGCCGAGTGCCTTTATTTTTTTATTTTTTTTCATAAAAATTTAGTTCGGGGAGAACGTCGGTGAGAGAAGTCCCAGAGATAGTCGAGCGGGTAACCACACCTCGGCTGAGCCAGAAGCAGTGCAGATAGAATAAGTGACCACATCAATACTTGTTCTTGACGATATTAATTGGATTATCCGATCAATTTGATGTCGAGCAGGTAGGGGAAAAAATCCGAACAACGTAGTTATCCTGTGGGGATCTGCTGGCGCACTTCTGGAAGACGTTGTTGGCCTTGCCTTTTCACTCTTGTTATTTTAAATCGTGGCATCTTTGAAGACGATGCTTTATGTTTATATCATCCTTCCTTTCGAATAGTTTTCAATTTTCAAAACTAACGAATAAGGTCAGTTTAAACCATTCTTCCCTTATAAAAAAGCTTCCTTGATGTTTGTTTTTATTGGCCACAACATCTACCGACTTTGGATTCCTTCGCTATCTCATCCATTGTGACGTATCGCATCAATCTCTGGTCCATTAAAAAGATGAAGGACGCGTATATTTCCTTGTTCGAATCCTCTGATTGACACGAATATTTTCGCGAGTTCGACAAGTTGTTTTCTGGGGTAAATTGTTATCTAGATTCGCCTTCTTTCTGTTTTCTGGATGAGACGTGGGATGTATTACGAGGAAGTTTTTTTAATCCAAATGCCCTTTTTCTTCGTCTTATAGTTTGTTTGGATTGGTAACGCCCCATCCGTCTGTCTGACAGCCTCGCCTTCGTTTTTGAGAGATATGTCGCCGCGCGTTTAATCTCTTGCAGATATTTTATTCTTCTGTGTTTTTCGGATTAGTTGTTCAACGATCTGAAAGGACTCTGAGCTTCTAATTGTAAAGAAATGGAACTTTGGATTTTGCGAGCTCATTTTGGGGAGCCATTCATCTTCAAATGTTTCCAAAAAAGAAAATCTGTTTACAGACCCCCCAAAGGAGGAAGTTTTCGAGCCAATTTATGCAGTTGTTTGTTTGCTTGCTGGAAATCGGTAGGGAGAACCAAAACAGGAAATCAACTCCTTAGAAAAGCTTTAAACATCAAAATTAACATCAAAACCAAAATTAGTTTAAAAACTTGAGCATGACAATAATCTTGGCGTCTTGGGTGATCCAGCTATTAAGAATCTTTCGATCAACAAGGGTGATACTTCCCTCTCTTGTCTTCATCCATGCAGCCTTTGTTTTCCAGCTTTGCATGGACAACAAGAGGTTCCGTATGTAGTTGTAATCTTTTTACATTTCACCTGTATCTTTGATGCACCAATTTAACCATATGAATCGATTTGATGCATTTTTGGGTTGATACTGGACCGAACAATGTGTTTGTATCAATAAGAACACATAAGAAAAATTGCTTTGGAAAGAATCTTTTGGGGTTGTTTGGAACCCTAAAAAAAGAAAAGAAAAATGGAAAAATTGTTGTTATCTGTTGTTTTAGCAGAGAATATTTGAGAGAAATTAGTTAGTAAAATTTCTAAATTTTCTCTTAAGAATTTTGTGGAGGAAATAAGAGAAATAAAAATTTAAAATATTACTTTCTTTTTAACTTTTTCGTTTTTTACTATTATCCGAATAAGAAAAATTATATATATGTGAAGAATGAAAAAAAACTTCTTTTTCTATTTTTTTTTCCCATAGAAAATGAGAGAGAAAGTAGAAAAGTGATGTAGTTTTTGTTGTTTGGATATATGTGAAGAATGAAAAAAATACAGTAATAATTTAAATTTTTTATGATTAATATTTTTTTTCAAGTTTCTTTTTCTTTTATTTTTTCTCTAAATTTCTTCATTTTGTATGAGAAGTTATTAATTAAGAGAGAAAGAAATTTTAACTTTTTTTTTTTAAATGGGGGTTAGTCCAACATAAAGTGAAATGAATTACTCTCGTATTACGTATTTCATTAGATTAAGAGGTAAGTGTAGAATGAATTATACTTCAAGTGAATCACGTCAATTTATTCTCTCAGGAAAAAAATAAGAGAATTTGGATCCCCCCCCCCCCTCTCTCGGCCTCCCTCTCCTCCAGCGCCCAAGGTAGCAGCTTCTCTGCTCGCTTCGACAATTCTACATATGGCCGGAAAGAGAGAGTTGTGTGATTGACTCTATAATTGAAATAATGGAAATGCTGTCTTAGTGTAAAACTTCGATAGTAGTGGAGTGAAGCTCTCAATTCGACAGGAACGACGAACCCCCCCCTTGCGCTCCCCTTCCTCCTCTCTATCTTGACCTCCGTCGTAAAGCATAGGAGGCCGAGAGGCTCTTCTCCCTCTCGGTGTACCGCTGTCGCCTCCTTTGTTAGTCTCCCGCTACTTAAGAAGATGTGCACATTGAAGAAGACGAAGTTTAATTTTTCCTATATTAGGAAAAATTAAACCAACATCATAAAAAAATAATCTATATTTTTTATTTATAAAATAATTATTTTTATTTATTTAATATATTATTTTTATAATTATTGTATTAAATTAATGATTTAATAGTTATAATTAAAATTTTGTTAAAATAAATATTTGATAAATTGTTTTGATTTATCTATCCCTTTGTTATAGTTAATTAAACGAATGATTTTAAATTTTGTGGTAATATATTATTAATTAATAATACATAAAAAAATATATTATGTTATTAATAAAATATTATGTTTATTTATTTATTATATTATTTTTTATTATTGTATTAAATTAGTGGTTTTTAAGGATAAAATATATTTTATGTTATTAAAAAATAATTTATATATTTATCATATTAGCTTATGTTATTTTTTAGTTTTATTTATTTATTTTTAATAATTTATTCTAATCACACCTAATTATTGTATTAATTTATAATAGATTATAATCGTTAAGTAATGTGATATAATTTTTTATTAATTAAAATATTAATATATTTTAATTCTACATGTAAATCTTTGTTTATTTTGGTTTACAGTCCGAACAAATCCATAACTTTGGGAAATTGGGGGCCTCAACGAAGCCAACATCCTCACCGCTCATTTTCTGACCGGATGCGACAAAAAATTGGTGCCTCAAAACAAACAAAACACTTCAGAGGTTGTACTTATAGACTTATAGAGTGAGTGAGTGAGTGAATACTCTAGAGCCTATTCTTTGATCATTTTTAATTTTAATTTTAATCTCTTATTAGTGTTTGAATTATGTTTAGGTCAAGCCCACTTTATTTGACATTCCTTGTGAATTTGAATGATAGTGCATATATACATTTGATTGGTAAGTTAATTATGATTGTTAAGGACTTAAGAGTTGAATTAAACTGGACTCGAATCCATTTAGAATTCATCCAGAATGCTAATACGGAGTTTAATATTTAAAGAATCGGAGGACTTTGGTAAATGATTTTAGAAATACGGGAAATGTTTGTAAGAGATGAAAAGATTACTAGGTTAGGGTCGTACAGAGAGAGAGAGAGAGCGAAGAGGTGTGAGGTGATGAGACGGGGAGGCTGAATGTCAGGGAAGGACAACCCATAGCGTTAGCCATAAATGACGCTCAGAGCTTTCTTTTTTTCCCCCATTTTTTCTTTCTGCTTACCAATGTACTCTAAAGTTGGATTTGAATGACCTTGAAATGACAACACTACCGTGTACTTTGAGAATCATTCTCCATCAACTGTCGCCACCGCCTCCTCCTCCTCCTCCTCCTCCTTCGCCGTCCCTTCCCCGACTGTGCCTGTGCCTGCTTTGCTTTAACGTCCATCGACGGTCCTTCGCCGGACAGTAATCCTTGTCCGATTCTTCCCTGTTTTAGAAACTCGTCCAAATTTTTCCGCCCGACTGTGAATTTTTTTTACGCACTGATATGTCTCGTCCCCTGCGTCAGATTCAGAAACCCAGTACCCCCCACTGAGTTGAGTGCCGTGCTCCTTTATTCGGTCACACCGACACTGCCACCTCCCTTCTTGTACTCGAGCTTCTCCGTCGTTCTCTCTCCACAGGATTCATGTCGCTAAAATTCATTACTTGTTATGATTCTCTGAGCGAGCCTGCTGCACGGCTGCTTCTCATCAAAACTGGGTGACAACTCACATCAGAACCGGGTTTTCCTCCTCAATACTCACTTGTCTGCAACCCAATTTCGTCTGCTTTCATTTTTGTCTTTCTTTTCCGAAGAATCTCATTAAATGTCTGCTAATGATGAAATATGTAACAACTTGAACCACTCTTGTTTCTTCAAGTTTAAACTCCCCGTCTCCTCATGTGACGACTGCTGTTTGGATAACAGTGGTATACTAGTATGACGAGAAGGGATGAGATGAGAAGAATCCTGTTTACAGCTAGGGTGATTGGATTCTGAGACAGACTAGTAAAAATTTAGGAAATTGACGAAGAAATGGGTACGAAATAGGAATTATTGAATTATCTGAGAAAAGCCTGAGTTTGCTCACTCGTAAAATTTTTGAATATTCACAGTTTTTCTGCTTTAAATCTTCTCCGCAGCCTTCCCCCGATTTCTTTGTCGGCGTTCCTTCTATTTAATCGCCACCCTGTCTGCTCTTTCCTCGTATCAGGCCCTCCACAATCTCTTCTCTTCTCTGTTGCTTCTCTTTGTGTCTGTTGCATGGGATGCTTCCAAGCTAGCTAACTTAATCTACGTTGTTTCCATCTTCTTCGCTCATATATTTATGCTTTTGCTACCAAAAATATCGGTGGATTTTACGTTTAATCGCCTGTATTCAGTTCGTAATATTGTTCCAGAAGTTTTATAACTGACTCACATGGCATACCTTGTCAACCTTCTGATGTTCATAAGGTTTCATGTCATGGTTTAATAAGCTTTTTCTCCCGATTTCCTGAGTGAATTTTCCTCGCGAAAACCCGTAAAAGACTGTTTTACTCTTAATGCCGTATTTGTATTTTTAGGTGTAGAATTAACCATCTCTTTGCTGTTCGTTTTCTGCGTGACTCAGAATACTATGAAAGAAGTGTCAATGGTTACGACTGAAGGAGCTCTCTTCAGTCCAGTTCAAGGTAGTCTCAAGCCGATCTCCGCTGCTGACTCGTTGGACCACGAGCTCACCCGCCTGCTGAAACCATCGGATGGGTTTCTGATCGAACGATGCAGGAGCCGTGCTTGGTCCGAGCTACTTCGTCTTGGACTGAAGGGAGCTCCCTCTCGTGCTATCACCCTTCTTCCATCTCTTGTTCCTAATTACACTACTCTCATTTCTTCTGATGCAGGTGCAAAAGAGAAAGAAGAGAAGGAAGACTTCACAACAATAGTCATGCAGTGCAATCTCTTCTCTCATTACAACTCGAGTGCAAGACTAACTGATCTTCCACGCACGTTAAACAGCCGGATGGAGGCTTCATTGCCTCTTTATCTTCTGTATCGTACAGTGACTGTTAAAGCTCCATGGGAGGTTTGCACTCTTGGAAAATGGAAACGGTTGATGTATAAGGTCTGCAAATTACAGATGGTCCCTTATCCATTGTAATGAAAGAGTAGTGTAAAGATTCCAGAGTTACTGTTGCATGGCTAGGGTGGCGGATTTGTATCCATTCCTTCCCCCCTTTTTTATTTTTTTTGGGTGAGTGTATTGTAGATGATGAGGAAAAGGGTTAATGTATTACAATTCCTATCCTTTCTATTAGGTAAATGAATGATAATAATTATCTTCATACGTAAGCTGGCATGCTTCAAGCAGGTATATAAAGGTTCGTTTTTTTATCAGATTGGTGGGTTTTTGTTCTTATAAGAAAAGATGTAATGGCTTCTCCTTCAACATGTGTTCCAGTGCGAAATACAGTGGCTCTGCTTCATTCCAAAGGTCTAATTCAAAGTGAACTTGGTGAAAATTATAACTAAAAATTTGAAATCCAATAAACTTAGTCCTCTTCTCTTCTCCCACTTTCAGCAAGCCCGTCTAACAACCAACGTCGAAGATGGCCGCCTAGTTACCTTTGACTGCCCTTATGAAGTTCCTGCGCCGCTAGCCTCGGTGAAATCTTGGGGACTTTGTTTGAGATTATTTATGATCTGAATTTTGAAAACAATAGGGAAGACAAGATAGGCAAAAATAAGCCAAGTGCACCATTTAGGAATTTCAGAAAGCAATTTAAAAGATACACATCAGGTCTACCAGAGCAACGCTTATTTCAACAGATGAAGGAAAAAAGTAAAGGAGAAGAATTTTCTTCTAATGCGCCTAAAGTTGACAAAGTACAAGTTTTCTGTCCCACTGCCCCTGTTCCAACAAGTTTCTTTTATACCCAGTAGTTGAAATCAGCTTTCAGGAACTGCTACCCATGCATTTGCCAAAATCACCTCCATTTGGCCCGCTGCTCATCATCTGAAATGCCAGTTTTCTTGTGTTCTGCTTCTTAAAGGGCTTAGATAGACATGTTCGTGTAAAGAAGTGTGTAAAAAAGTTCAACTTCTGGCAAGGTTCGGATTATCTGAATAAACCTGTTTTGACTTGGTTCCTCCAATAGCAGTGGCCCTAATTGTGCCACTCGAGCTAAGAGCTTGGCTAGAGGAATTCCTGTTGAAGCACCTACACCTGACTGGCTCCATAGATCTTCCATCAATCCCTCCAACACTTTCTTTAAGGACAGATCCACAACACTTTCAAATTCAGGACTGCAAGAACACACTGTATCATCTTAACAATGGAAACAAAAGATTGAAAGTAAAGGACATGTTTTAATAAAAGTAAAACCAGTTAAAATTTCAATTAAAATTTTAAGTGCTTCACTTTCAAAGGGGACAGGGGATCTGCTAAGCTCCTGGCTACCAGTATTTTTTCCAATCATTACACACAAAAGCTACCATGACCAGAAATGATAATCCAAACTGAAAAGAAAGTACGACCCTCCCAGAAAATAATGATAAAAATGAAGAACAAGACAGTAACAAGGCTCTCCAAAACAAAAGGATTAAAAGCATCAAGAGCATTAATGCCTCCATGCGTCTTTTACAGCATCTTAAGTTGCTTTAATAAATGCTTCACACACGAAAATCAGGCCCTAATTACTACATCAAGAATGATTTTGCTCATCTTATCATGTAAAAATTTCCATATACTGTATAAAATATAGCATCACAAAGAAGATTTTTGGACAAGAACAAAATCTATAGTTCATATTCTCTTTTGATTCTGAACCTTTGCATACCAAAGTTGCAAACAATGATAAAATCCATAATTTCCTTCACAATACCTTGATAGAACGGCACGGGTCTCCAACATGAGTTGCTCAAGTTTGCTAATGTCTGGAAGTGGATGAGAACTGTCAAAATCACTAGAGGACATGCCAACCAACTGCTTGTAGACTATGGCATTTTCAGGTAGCAAATATGCCACCCACTGATGTGGGCCTCCCATGCTCATAAATGCCTTCAATAACTGCATGATGGTGTCATGTAGCCGAGCCATGTCAAAGGGATCCCTCAGCTGCTTACTGCTCAGAAAAATGAACAAAAAATCTGAAACTGATCAACCCTTGGCTGCACCCAAGTTTTTATTCTTTAGAAAAGTCATATTATTCACACGAATGTAATTTACTATATTGTGTGACAATAATGCCATTATATTCATTTAATCATTAAAATTCAGAATATATACAGAAACATTTAAATAAGTATCAATCTTGATCACTTACAATAAAAATAATATAGAATAGAAAATGAAATTTTGAGACAAATTCAAATATGATGGTCAAATAAAAACTAGAAATGGCTCCACCAAACTTATATGGACTGTCCATACTCCTTTTTTCCGTATATAAACACAATATAGTGGCAATCAGCTCAGCTATAATACAGGAAAAGAAATAGGGGACTTTCTCTATAAACTGGGAAGAATAACTAAAAAATCTGTGAAAAAAAACAGAAGGAGTAGGTGTGCAGGCAATCACAGGCCACCATGGAAAACTCATTCTGTCGATCAAGCATCCAAAATTTTTTCCTATAAGGCCTATCTCTCAATCAATGCAATGAGAAATTGAGAAAATGTTTGACTTGTTCTTTAAATAACTAAATAAAGTTCAGATCTCATACATCAGGCAAGTACATTATCTGAAAAGGTTATGGAATTATTAGAACGTGGGCCAAGACATAAATTGAAACTGATCTTACTCCTTGAGAACTTCAGTTGCTGCTCGTTGCATGTTTGGGATCAAAGAGCTCATTGCATAATTGGAGAGATAGTCAGCAGCTCCAAGAAACTCTTGCTGACCACGTCTGTCAAAGAGAACATCTTCATCCTGCACAAGTGACCACCAGATGACTGTCACTACAATCATCTACTAATGAAAGATACATTTATTTTGTCCTCATGGGGATCATATTAAAGGAAAACAGTCTATCAGCAGGAATCCCTCCCCATAACCACAGGAAGAAGTTCTTTTCTGCACCAGTGGAAAAATAAAAACAGATAACGGAGAAACTTGTCTCACCAGTAGAATACTAGTACACACCCTTTCGGTGAAATTTCATTGACAATGCAGCTCACCAGCAAGGAGAGATTTTAAAATAATTTCGCAAAATCCAATATTCGAGGAGATTAGGAAATATTTAATTTACTCTTCCAAATTTTTAACATACTCCATATAATTGAAGGGAACTGCTCTTGTGATGGGCCGGTGAATGCATTGAGATGGTGTTCCTCGGATATGCAACCCCATTTTTTTCATCAAAATTCTAGATATTTCTGAGCGTATCTCAATTTTTTTATTTTCTTGCAGAGATATTTCACTTGTCTGGTCCTATGTGCTCCAGTTGGCCAACAGTCTTACTGATAAGCTTGCTAAAGAGGGGGTCAACTTCCATCATGTCGTTGTGGATATTAATTCTCCATCTCAGCCTTTGTAACTTTGTTTCCCTTTCTCTTTAACAAAATTTCCACCATTCAAAAAAATACTCTTTATATAAGATAAACAATGTAATAATATGTATTAAGAAGTCTAGTTGTAAAATCCAAAAATTATCATAGAGTTGGATGAGCTTGAAAAATCTGATATTTGGTGAAAAAGAAGAGAAATAAGAGAAGAAGAGCTTGGAGAGGAGCAGCAGCTGCTGCCTTGATTGGATGCCTCAAAAAGGATGCCCCCTTTTTCTTTTAATCAGGGTTTTAAGTGATTTTTACATAAAAAACAAAAGTACCCCAAAACTTACATATCTCCTAAGATACACCTCTAAAATGAATGAAAATTGAACCATAGGCATATAAAGACATTGCCTACCTAACAGACATCATATAAGATAAAAACTTAATATATTAAATGAACAAAATACCCCTGAGCTGATATTTTAACAGAACTATTTTTGGAAGGGGTGATGGGGTCGATGATTCCAATTAACTTTCACAAAAATTTGACAGAGCAACATATGTACCTAGCGTTATACATATGAAAGAGGGTATAAGCTAATTTTGAGAAGCAATCCAAGTGTGCCTTGTCTTCTATGACTTTTGGCTTGTTTCGACCAAGGTGATACACCCTTTGTAAATATTTGGTTGTTTAAAAATTGTAAAACTGAAGTGTGGGAGAGATAAAGGTTTAGAGACCGTTCTCTCCTATTTATTACTTCATCAAATTAAAATATTATCTCTGCTCCCTTTAAACCATAGGAATCTAGTTTCTAACGAAAAATACTTTCCTAGAATATAATGAGTAGATTAATTCAAAATTATAACTTCAAACAAAAATTAAAAGATATTAGTTTAATGTTGGAGAAGTTGGCCCATAATGAATGATTTTCTCCTTAATTGTCTACTACTTAGTATTACATCAGGCCTCTTAAATGTGATACACAGAAGCCTCACCAATATCTGACACGAAAAAAATGTTTAGAATTTGGGAACATATTTAAAAAGCCCTTGTATAGAATCTTATAACCAAAAACTTGGCTGGCCAAATTTTACTTCAATAAAACTTTCCAATTGACAAAACTAGCCCTTTTGGGGGGAAAGGGGTGGGAGGAGGATGTTGAAACCCAAATTCTTGCGCCAACCCCCAGTGTAACCACTGGGCCAAAACTATCTTTTACCTTCTTCTTTAATGAAATACATCAAACACCATTACAAGATACTTTTATGCCTTACATGACCTTGCTATTATATTCAAAAATAAAACTGTGACCATGCCCAAGTATTCATTTTTTTACCTCCAATAATAATAATCTCATAAATTTATCACATACATTTACCAAATTATAAAAAATAATTGAATTCTACCATAAGCTTCGACTTTCCAAATGGAAACATTTTGAAATTTTATTTACAGATAATGACATACCAATAAAAATTTAGGTAAAATTTGCTATTCCAAATTTTCAATATGAAAATTCTGAATTTGGGTTCTTACAGTATTTTTTACAAGATTTCTTAAATGATGTTTATGAGCCTCTGTGAAGAAAGGGAGTAAAAGAAATAGTTTTCTTATTTAAAACATTTTATTAGATGAAGTTTGGCTACCAGTTTTTTGAGATATAAACCAAGTTAGTGCTAAACTTCACCAAGTCGATATTCAAACTGGATGAATTACAACATCGTCCAGCTCATGCAAAAAATGAGACAAGTTTTGGACCAATTAGAGTGAGCCAACTCAGTAGAGGCATGAATTTACATGTCAATGTCCCAACACCAAGATTGAACAACTTATGATATTAAATGGAAGAGATAAGAAAACATAATTTTTGTAAAAAATAAACCAAAATGGGCTAAGCCTGTTTTGTCTTGTAGAACAGGAGTGGGTAAGGGGATGGTGGCCAACCATCCAGTGCCACCGTATACTTACATGAAGGGGATTTTGCTGCAGTAGCTCTTTTTCGGGAATGATGGAAATTTTTATCAAAGAGAAAAAGAGATACAAGGATATTGTGGCACATAATAGGAGAAGTTAAGTCACTAGCAAATTTGAGTCAAGAGGGTGACAATGCTCCCTCAACTTCTAGGACAAGAGTATTTCTATGCAAGAGACATAGTGAGTGAAATCCTAAAATGAGACAATTTTCCTTATTGACCATTGTTCATCTGCATGTCAGGATATCTAATGAATGAGTTATTGCCATAAATCCAGGAGCCACCAATGATTTTCAGTCAAAGTTCACTAGTCCATTAACATGGCAAAGGCAAAGATTTTTTCATTTAAATAATGTTTTTTAGTAATCTTTCCTCAACAAAGCTAACATAGTTGAGACACGGATAGGATAATGTTGATGACCGTGATGATGTATCTTACTCAATGATAAGGCGCTTGAGGGCCAATTGGAATACCAGGAGATTGTATGCAACCCACAAACTTGTAACTCCTCACAATTCCACATTGGAGACTCATAACAATCCCCTTATCTTGCTGAGATTACATTACCATCAACCCCTTTCAACAAGATAGACCTGGATCATAAAAAATCCAAGGAGTGGCCACAGGAGCCAGGCCCACAAGGTAATCTTTGTCAGCAGAGGGGCTTGCTTCAAAATCAAAATTTGCCTATGTCATTTGGTGACAGAAACTGATTTAAGGAGAACTGTACCCTGTCTTGAACTCAAAAAATGGAAGCCACAGTTCCTTCAGGGATTGGAGAGATTGCTCTCTCAAGATGTGACCACCGATTTTCAATTAAAAGAATAACAACACGTGTTTATGGATCACAAAGATTTCGGGATTAAAAATACATATCACTTTCTTTTTTCCAAATTTAACAAGACAATCAGAGAGAGAGGAACTATTCAACATAAATTTAAATGAATGTGAATCTTAAACTTCTTTATTTGACATTAATCAGCAGTAGATTCACTATTTCACCAAATGTGTAGTCAGTTTGACATTTCAGGAGCGACTAGATAAAATACATCAAACACAATAAAGTAATACAACTCCAGTAGCAGAGTACAGAACCCAGATAAATAGCTCCATTTGAGGGATAAAAATAAAAAAAAAGATGGTAGTGTTCTAGATGAAACATTTAAAATGCACGCAAATAATATAACTGAAAAAGCCAGCAAAAAAAATAAAATGTAGCTTACAAGTACTTGAGAGCTTGCTAATCCCCGGGCTGTGTCAATGTAGAGATGCCTTCCTAAGATGTTCACTTGAACCCTTACATACAGGCTAAGGATTGTCATTGACCACAATGACAGTGCCATCCTAGTGAAACCTGGTGAAGCAAAAGAACTCGTTCTTGAAATAGAAGAATAAATAGATAAATGATGAATAACACGAGTTTCAGTTTCAAAACAATATCAATTGAACTATTTAAATTGTTGTATTTAAGCAAAGGCCGAAAGAAATAGATAACTATATAAATTAAGAAAACAATGGAACCAACAACATACTGAGAATCTTCAGGCTTTCCCAAAGCTCGAGTTTCTCCTTAGGTGAAAGAGAACTAGGCTGACCCTTTCCCTGCATTAATCTCTCTGTCAAGTACGAAAGGTCCAACTCCTCCGCTATCCGGCGTCGTAAATAATGGATTGCATAAGGTAACGTAGTTGAGTCCGATATCCTTTGAATGTTTTCAAAGTGGGTCTGTAATCTGCCCATGCATAGGTGATGAGAAAGTCGAGATTAACCTACAATTAACCAACAAAATAAACAGCATAACAATTGCATAGAATACTAAGAGATTGTCTTACTGAGCTTTAATGAGTTCATCCGTTTCAAGCTGACCTTCGTACTCTCTTTCCAAGTCAATAATTCTCTTTCTGTGGGCATAATAAAGCTTATATAGAGTATACGCACTGCCCGCAACACCCACTGTAATGAAAATCTTCCTCTTATGCCTTTTCCAGAATTCCCTTTTTTGATAACAAAATTATATAGGTAAAAAAATCATCGATGCATAAGATTCCAGATGATAGAAAATTCAGTTTTTTCCACGCTGCAATAATACTAACAAATAAAAAAGGGGGATAAACTACTTACCGGAGAGCAATCATGTTTTTATATCAGAACACCCAAAAATCCATCACTAAGACTTTGTTTTTCGGAACCCCATTTTTACTCTCTAGATCAATGATCCCCGAAGGCCCTATACGGAATCGCAGAACAAAAAAGAGAAGCTCTTGTCTTTGGAAGTGATGCCGGACAGAACTCTAAACACGGAAACAGCCTGGGATATAGACGTTTTTGCAGGCAGTGAGAGAGAATAAAGGGTCTTATCTCTTCGATATGAAGGTTTACAGTTAACAGAGAAGCTCTTATCTTCGTGAGTATGTCAGTTACCGAAGAAGACTCTAGACAGCAACAACCGCCTGAAATAAAGATGTTTAGCCGGGAGTGAGACAGAATAGATGGCTTTATCTCGGGGTCCCGAAGATTTTCACTTTTTCAGATAACGGAGCAGATGAAGGGAGTGGGAGAAGCAAAACGAACTGGGCAAGTTAGACTCGGAAAGACGAAGTTTTGATAATTGTCATTCTGTTCTTACAGCGCTTTCGATTTCTCGGTTCACGGATCGTAGTTTCTACTTTCTACCATGATCAACTATCCAGTATCCTATTGGCCGATTTGTTATAATCACAAGATTATTAGGATATGGGAACATTAAGGATGAGAGAATTTGCGGGAGTTAATCATCGTTTTTTTGCATAAGATCAGGCAATTTAACATGATCAGCTCGGAAAAAAATTCTGACTCCATTCAATTTTTACTCGAGCTCGATTCAATATCAAACTTGGAATAAGGCTCGTTAAATATACAAACCGAACTCAATATTTTTCAAACTTAGGCTCGTTAGTTCGTGAGCCGACTCGTGAGTGTAATTTTTGTTCCATCAATATCTATCTGATGGATTTTTATCATGTGCCCTGGGGTGAAATAAAACCCGGTCCAAAGGTTCGTGAGTCGGGTCGATTCGGGTTCTCCGATATCCACCCATTCCCACCGGTAGGGTTTGCACTCTCCGTTATCAGTTCTGACTCTACCGGGAGGCATCCAGCTAGCCCTACGTTAAACTACTATCACACTGGTCATCTCCCTGCCTCTTCCTGCTCTCCTGCCTCAGCCATTCCCTCACTCCATAAGACCTTCATCTTCCAGGGGCGGACCGCGTCTGAGCTTCGCCTGCGTCTTTTCCACTGCCAACAGGTATACTCTCCCTAACTTTCTCTCTGTATCGTGTTTCATCTATCTGGTTTCTCTCTCTTTCTTCGATCGTTTATCCTGTTGAATTTCCAGAACCATCTTTGAGCTGTTCTCTTTGAGCCTACCCATTCCGGACTATCAAATACCGTCAACTTCTCCTCTTTGAGCTCTGCTCTTTTTGTTCGTCCACTACCGTTGTAGTTTCTTTTGTGTGCCACCGTTGTCTTCACCATTCTCAGCCAAAAAGAAAAAGGATTTTCTCTATTCTTGGATTTTTCTCAGCAAATTTTCATCCCATCCTATTCTCCGTTCACGCCAATTTGGTTGACGGTCATGCATAGATAAAACTGTTTCGTGTTGTATTGTTACTAATGTCAAAGTCTTCGCAATTCTCTTCTCAATTCCGTAATATTTTCGTTTAAATTCTTCAGACTTCATAACCAAGCAATCCCCGAGATGGCGCCTTCTCTGTCTTGGGACAATGAAGAAGAAATTGAAAGTGAAGGAGACGATGCTTTCGACGAAGACATGGAAGCCTTGAAAAGAGCTTGCATGCTTACTGGAAAAAATCCGGATGAGATTAACGACTCTACCGATCGTGAGTCTGAAGATGAAAACGCTGAAGTTGATGATCTTGATCTAGTTCGAAGTATTCAAGAGAGATTCCCTATTCCTCTGGCAGTGATGCCTCCTCCACTTGGGTCGACATCAAAGAGACTTGTTGCCGATTCAGACGATGAAGATGACTTTGAAACTCTCCGTGCAATTGAGAGACGTTTTGCAAAATACATTACCGGTGAGTCACTGGCAATTTCATCAGTGGAAATGCATCCTTCTTAGAATTAAGTTATGTTCCTAACTATGTTTAGTTGCAAAAAATGCGAAACATAAAGAAGTCATGAAATTGTGCATTTAATGAAGATCATCTCTGTTCTATTCGTTGATTTATTTGTTGGAACCCCTCTGTTGTTTATATTAAATAAGTGAATGCAACTTTTTGAGGAAACTTCAGTGTGTCCTGGTCAGCGGCAAAGAAGAGTAAGTAAATGTTTTAATTTACAGTAAGTGGATCAACCAAGTGAGTGAAATTTTGGTGCCTTAGTTATAAAGACTACTATAATAATAGAAAACTTCTGTGTTTTAAATTTCAGCTTCTCTTCTATACAATTGGAGGCATTTGGTCTCAATGTGTCCACACGTTTCTTACGTTTTAGCATCTGTGCTGTGTGATTGGGGGGCTTTTCTCTTCTTATGTGCTGTGTCTTGTGTTCCATTGATTCACCTTTACCAGATCAACTTTCTTGTCAGATTGAAGGCCTTTCTCTTATCTGCAGCATCTTGTGTTCCATCGATTCACCTTCACTTGTTCAACTTTTCTTTCATACTTTTTGAACTGCTTCTGTCCACTGCAGTGGCCAATTTGGGTCTGTGGGCATTGGAGCTCTTTCAGATGCATAAAAGATGTCTCTTTTAGTAGGGAGAGATTTTGGTACAATATTTTTTTTTTGAACTGTGAGAGAAATTTATGTTAATATGATTGAGATAAACCTAGTGTCCCTGTCCCTCTCTTTTTTGGTCTTGACCATGACAAAAACTCCTTAGTGGACAGATTGAGATAAACTCCTCTGACAGCGGCAAAATTTACAATTTCTCTTTGCTAGAAAACATTTTCTATGGTTGTTCAGCCATCCAAGGAGAGTGGGTATGCCATTCTTGGTACCTGAGCTTAGCAAGTTTCCTCTTGCTAAAGTTATTGCTCTTTGGTTCTCATGAAACAGCTTAAAATTCCTCTTTTAAAAGAAGTCACCTTTGAACAACAGTCATATCTCCCTGTTGAGTAGAGTTTTCAGACCATCATTCCAAAACCCACAAGTAAAAGAAATTATTGGCATCTGTTTATAAATGCCATTCTTGGTACCTGAGCTTTGCAAGTTTCTTCTTGCTAAAGTTATCACTCTTTGGTTCTCATGAAACAACTTAAAAGTCCTCTTTTAAAAGAAGTCACCTTTGAACAACAGTCATATCTCCCTGTTGAGTAGAGTTTTCATATCATCATTCCAAAACCCACAAGTAAAAGAAATTATTGGCATCTATTTATAATTTTAGGCAGATATGTAACAAAAATTGGCTACTGGATGACCAGCTTTCAGGTGAAAAGAGAAGTTATCGGGAGGATCCTAGTCCACACACTGTTCTGGTTGTTTGGCTGTATTAATGCTTGCACCTTTGCGGCTTCTTCACAGGTAATCCATAATACTGTGTCCCTCCAAGTCTAGATTTCTTCACCATCTCTTCTATTGACCCAATATTTTTTCTGAAACTCTTATCCCCCTGAGACGTGATTTTGATATTCTGCCTTCCTCAATTTCTTTCTTTTCTTTTTTCCCCTTTTTTTCCTTTTTCTCTGATGGGTACATTTTGTGGTGCTTTGTGGACGCCTTGATGCAGTACATTATAATGTGGATGTGTTAGTTGAAAAATTCCTAATGGACATGAGATCCCCTAAGGTCACCTGTGTTTATGAAAGAAAAAGGAAGGTCAAATTATAGATAAGGAGTCTCTTAATTGAGATTGAAGGTGAAATTGAAGAGATAATTTTCCTAGTTTGGATAAGTTCTTAAAATAGAAAGTCTTTCATTAGAAAGTCTCAAACCTTGCTGTATTTCTACGTTTTAACTAAAAAGTAACCTGTTGTTTTGATGAAAAGCTTCACCTGAATGGCAACCTGCTATTTTAGTTAAAAACTTCAGTTAGAAAGTATTTTTTAAGTACTAATTTCTTACTTTAACCCTGGATCTTTGTTTCTGAGCTAGTGAAGCCTAAAGTTAGCAACTCTAAAAGTTAGAAATTGTTTTATGCTTTTATAATTTCCTTTCCAGTAAGTAGAGTTATATTTAGTAAGTCTAAGTGGAGTATATTTCTTTGAACAAGACAGCAAAGAAGTCTGCTGCTCTGTTGATTTGTGTGCCCACAAAAAGGCTTGATATGTGACATAGAAAGCATCTTTTGCCCATTGAATGAAGTCCTGATTGCATGTTGGGCTCAATGGCTACATGGGGGAGTTTTTAGTGTGAGGTTTTGTGTTCAAATTTCACAGGGAGAAAGAGGTGTACTGTGCATGTGTAATCATTATTCAAAAAAGTTCTCCTGATTTATGTTCTCTCTTGTAGAAACCCAGAACTCTACTTTCTGTCCTTCAAGTTTTAGCCATCAAACTTGAATTCAGATTTTAGTTAGAAATTCTTGCTGAAACTTAGGTTACCCATACTTTGGAGGAAACTTTTGACTTTATTAGTCCTTGAATCTAAACCATGATGCTCCATCACTTCTCCACTGTGTTAGCTGGTTAAACCCGAGGTGGTTCCGGTTGATGTGGTTTATGCTGCAAATTTTGTGGAAAACTTCTGTTCTGGGTGAACTGATCAACTGATAATAGTTGGACAGATGACTGAGGCCTCTTTGAGAGGGCAAGTTCGTGTGGTCATGTAAGATGCTAGTCAGCTTACATCATGATTGTCAATCCTTCTTTGTTCTTGTTTATCATTAAAAATTGTCATTAAGTACCCTTTTTGAATCTGCTTGATTGAACTCTTCATGTGGTCATGTAAGATGCTAGTTTGTTCATGTTTATCATTAAAAATTGTCATTAAGTACCCTTTTTGAATTTGCTTGACTGAACTTGGACTTTATATTTTTGGTTGTATACACACTTGTTGAGTGTTGTAATACTAGTTTGACATCAGATTTGACGATTTGTTTCTGTGGCAAAATTTTGGGATTTTTTGGGTAGAAAGCACAATCTGCAAGGTCAGATCATATATATGAAGAGAGAAAAAAGCATGTATTTTCTTTTATTTCTTAGTATTTTTTATTTGTTTAAATGATAATTTAGCAGCAGATCTTGACCTCTATTTTTTTTGTATATTTGTACAGATTCCTCAATAACGAACAGTGAAAAGGATTTAGAGAAAGCTCTAGTGGGTTCTTCCACAAACAATAATAATGGGACGGGCTTGGTCAATAATGATTTTGGACATAAAAATGATGTTCTTTCTATTTTTCATCCTTACCCATATTCTGGCGGAAGTAGTTGGAATCAAACTGAACATAACATGTGCCATTTATCTCTGCTGCCCCTGAAAAATTCTAGCTTTCCGGAGTCTGCACACAGATTTATTGAGGCTATTAAGAAGAATAGAGCTTGTCAGAAGTTTATTAGGAGAAAGCTGACAGAGATAGAGGCAAAAATTTCAGAAAACAAGCAGCTTGTGGCTCGCATAAAATGTCTCATGGATTTTCAGCTATCATGCAAAAGAAAGGGGAGCAGAATTTTAGGCCAGTACAAGGATCCTTGCATCAAGTTGATCTCACTTCCGAAAGGCAGAAATTTAAAGAGTGGGAAGGTTGTAGCTCTTGACTGTTGTAAAGGTCTAGTGATGAGATTGTGCTGTTTAATCACTGTCATTATGCACCTTCATGGCATATTTTGTCTTAATTTCGTTCTGTCATTCTGCTGCTTTCGATATTTTTATGTCTGTCCATGGAGTCATCTTATAAACATCCATCAATGATGTCTTCAGGTCAAAGACAAGAAGATTCCTGTCATGTGTACTGGGCCACAAGAGAATTCCCAGGTTCAAAATTATAAAATGGTCTTAGCAAAATGCCCAGTCTCATTTCACCGGCGCCATTGGTCAAGTGCCGAAAAAGAAAATCTCGCAAAGGGAATAAAACAGCAAATTCAGGAGATGCTGTTGCAGAAGGCACTGGAACAATATAGGTATATCCTAATCTTGATACTATTCAACGTGAACAGAGAATACTTAAAGAGGAAAATAAACAAAAGCCTGCAATATAGATCTATGATACTAATTTTAAGTGGATGCCTCAAGATGACCCGTGTGCTTGGAACATTCTTCCATGTTCATGGCCCGGTGCACCCCTCCCTATGAACTTTCTACTGCTCTATGGATGGTGTCTGATTTTGTCTCTCATGGTTTTGTGATCTGTGTTTTCTTGATAGTGAGTCAGAAGGATCATCTGGAGATTCAAAGGCATTCGATAGCATGATAGTTTCTATTGCTGACGTTGAAATAACAGCAGAAAATATGAGATCCTTCCTGCCTCAGGTCTATTGGGACCAATTGGCCTCCATGTATGTCATTGGTCGGTCTGGTGCAGAATGTCAAGCAAGGTAACTAAATATGGTCTTCTAAGAAGCCAATATTTGGAGATTAGTTGAAGTACTTATTTTATTTACTTGAGCAAATGTAAAGGCTTTCTTCTCTTTGATTTACTTATAGGTGGTTGAACTGGGAGGATCCTATGATCTGTCATAATCCCTGGACTAGGCAAGAGGATAAGAAACTCTTGTCTTTCATCCAGGAAAGAGGTATTTACAACTGGATCGAAATTGCTACTTTATTGGGTGCAAGTAGAACTCCATGTCAATGCCTGATTCGTTATCAACGAAGTCTGAATGGCTATAGTGTGAACAAGGACTGGACAAAAGATGAAGATGCTCAGTTACGTGCTGTTGTTGGTGCTCTGGGGGAGGATGATTGGCAGCTTATTGCTAGTCATCTGAAAGGAAGAACTGGTCGTCAGTGCTATGAAAGGTCACCAGTTCTTCTTATGCTGCCTGCTTATATTTTATAGCCATGTTGCTTTTACCCAAATTACTAGAATATTTTCCTTATTTCTGCTTTTACTTTTCTTTTCCAATTTTATTTTTAATTGTGCATTCCTTTTACTTTATTTCTTGTTTTACCACAATATCCCCAATATTAGCTTCTGTTGGACTTCTGAACCATGCGCAAATGAAATTGACAGATGAATAGACATTCGAGCACAAGTTTTTAATCAATCAAATGGCCACACAATCGACATAATATGCCCCATCTGATGGAAACCTATAAACTTTTACAACTATTGTACGTTAAATTCGGTTTCCATAATTAGTAGTTTATAAAAAAATGATTTTCTGTTTAAGAGAAGCTAAATTGAACAAATCTTAGTCAAGACATGGTTTCTGTCCAGATATTATAGCCCTATCTCTTGGAGTCTTGCGCATAGTTTCTTTATTTACTTGGGACCTGATAGTGAGTTGCTTCTTGATCCAGATGGTTGAAAGCACTTCATCCTTCCAGGAAAAGGGTAGGAAGATGGACTGTGGATGAAGATAAACATTTAAAAGTGTCTGTTTTACTATTTGGAGCCAAAACCTGGCAAAAAATAGCTAGATTTGTTCCTGGCCGGACACAAGTCCAGTGTCGAGAAAGGTATGCTAGGATAACTTGTCGTTGATTTTATTTCATGTGGCAACATCTCGGTGAGTTTTGTTCTATCGAATTCATGTCTGAAAATTTTGAGGTAATTGATTTGGTGGCAGATGGTGCAATGTCCTAGACCCGTCTTTAAACCTGGAAGCTTGGACTGAAGAAGAGGATTTCAAGTTGAAAGCAGCAATAACCCAATACGGGCGTTGCTGGTCTAAGGTTGCCGCATTTGTGCCACCACGCACTGATAATCAGTGCAGGAGGTATTGATTCATGTGTTATTCAAGATTCTTCCCTAAGATTCATTTTCGTTTGTTTGTTAATGTTGTGATATTAAGACTTCCAGTTGTATTCTGCAATTGTTTATATTAATATTTATTTTGGGGGGACTATGTGTGCAGGAGATGGAAAGTTTTGTTCCGGCATGAAGTTCCTCTGGTCCAAGCAGCATGGAAGATTCAGAGAGGTGCTCTTCTAACCAACTTTGTGGATCGGGAGGTTGAAAGACCTGCTCTTAGTCCTAATGACTTTTGCCTTGCGTTGGATGTTTCCTCTCTTTTAGAGGAGGCAAATGAGAAAAATAAGAAGTCAAAAAGAAAACAAAAGTAACTTTCTTTTTGCAATACTTCTTTGCACTTTCTGTTTTTTTTTTTTTTTCAATTACTTTCTGCTCCCCGTGTGTTTTGTTAATCTTGCTTCATCGTGTATGCAGGGTAAGGAATATATCAGATGAGAATGGAGATGCTAATCAAAATCACAAGTCTAGATGTTCAAAGAGGAAAGCTAATGCTTGTGGGAAGAAGACATCTGTCACAACAGAGCATCTTCCTCAGAAGAAAACGAAGAAGAGCACTCTTGTGTCCAAGCCAAAAATGGGTGCTCTAATTGAATTCACTGAAAATCTTAATAGTGCAGAATTAGAACATTCTGAGCCTTCAAGCCATTTTACTGCAAATGTTGATGTGGTTGAGAGTCTTCCTGGGAAAATCAAGGGGAAGCGGAAACAACAATCAGGTTCTGATGGCATCACTAAGAGGAGGAAAAGAAAGCTTGAAGCTGATGACACGGGTGTCCATCATCAGGTTGAGACTCTTCCCGGGAAGAAGAGGAATAAGAAGAAAAAAACACCTCTCGTTGATTCTGGAATCAATATTCAACTAGCTGCCGAGCAAGAGAATCCTCAACGCACTCAGCAATTTGGGAACTTGGATTCAAATGCTAGCAGTCCCTTCAGGATATCATCTGCATATCCTGCTGGTGAGTGTCCATCAAAAGAATCTGAAGCTTGTCCACAAGTGACTCCTCCTAGTGTGGGTCTTACTGACAAGGTGAAGCAAAGAAGGCTTGAACATTGTAAGATTGCAAGGAAGAAGACGGGGCAGGCAAAAGCACGTTTGAGCATCTCAAACAGGGATAGCCTCAACAGCCAAGAAGACCTGCCAACTGTGGACCATTCAGTTGAGGAGATTCTTGATGCAGGTGTTTCTTTGAGAGCTGATGAGCAGCCGGTTTTGATGGAGAAAATATTCACATTTAATCAGAGCATAGCTGTGACCTTTGCTGATGATGGACACGTTGGTCTTAGTGAGGAACAAGCAAGGCCTATGGTAACTGATTCAGAGAATTTTACTCCAAGATGTTCAAATGGAAAATCAGATCAGGTTTTTGACATGGGTGTTGGTCTGGGTACTGCAAACATGCAGGTGGATAACTTGCATTTTCATCAGCTAGAGGATATGGTTGAACACTCCCTTACCTCGTTATTCAGGTGTATCGCCAATCCTGATCCGGATGATATTCCTCTCGAGTCGTGCGATGTGGGGGATGTCAATTCAGAACATCATGGTAATAACCATGTGAAAAGCCCTCCTACTGGTGCTCAGCAGAAACAAGGGACGACCAGTCTAGGAGTGCAATAATCACATCACGAGAGGGGTGCGATGGATCGATTTTTTTTATTTTCGTGGTAAGGTATGTTATGGCATGCATGAGTGTGATACGGCTACTGTACATAGTTGAGATGGTTATGTGTGAAAGGGGAACTTGTGGTCCTTTCCTACGCTTATATTCCTCTTTTGATCAACTGAAGCATCAAAAGCAGAATTTGAAGAAAGAGATTCATAAACATACATAGGATATAAAAGCATCTTCAGCAGCGTTTCCCTATAGGAATATTGTTGGTGGGAGCAAGGGCTGATGCTATAGTTCTTTCAATTCAAAATCCCAAGTGTGAAGCTGGAATTGATGATTCTCATATCAAGGGAATTGTATGCATGATCTTGTTTCTTTTTCTTTTCCTAATATTTGCTGTTGCCGTCCTTGGCTCGGTTTTGGTGTCTGACAGGATTTCATTTTGCAAGAGAGCATAAAAGCATGTGAGCAGCTCCTGGTGTTTTTCGTTTTTAGTTTTATTTTAAAAAACTGCTTTAAGCATATAGGAGTTTCAGAAGTGGATGTGCACAATTTATAAGAGTAAAATATAATGTTTACATTAAATCCCGAAGATAGAGTTTAAGATATAAAAGGGTTCTCTCAATGGTATATCAATCTCTCAATGGACTTGTTCCAAAAGCTTTCATGCATCAACTGGATAGAAAGGAAAATAAAACAAACTTATCTTCCCTCTCTTTGCTCATGTTAAATCTTTTCCAGATCCTCTTAAACCTCCCCATCTACGCTTCAATCTCTTCACAACCCAACAATGTAGGTCTTTTCCATCCTTCTACACTTCTTCTATCCAACCCTTTCCTAACCTTTTTGTTCTTCCTTTTTATTTAAAAGAGAGAGAGAGAGAGAGAGAGAGAGAGAGAGAGAGAGAGAGAGAGAGAGAGAGAGAGAGAGAGAGAGAGAGAGAGAGAGAGAGAGAGAGAGTTTTAACTTAAATACTACAAATAAAAAAGATTACCAGCTGAAAGTGAACCATTCTAATGTTCATTGGCTGGTTTTGATGGGGTGAAACAATTAATAAGATTATGGACAATCACCGTCAAAGTATTGCCTGAAATTTGTGCATCCGAATGATATAAACCGTACGAGCCGCCACGTGGAGCATCTGAATATGACACCTTCATGTTGTCCCTTCTGTTGCCTTTCCCAATTGGAGGTTTTGAGCTCAGGGATCGCTCTGACTAAACTATGTCTATTTATCACTGGTTGATTGGACTTGAGGAATGGCCAAGTCCTAATTGACTAGACTCTGTTCATCAATTCATACAACTGGGTTTCTTCTTTGAGAGTCCATCCTTGCAACCGAGGAACATTTTCTCTTACTCAAGCGACAAGGTAGTGCCAAAGGCAAAGCAGAGCCATGGAAGGAAGTTTATCATTCTCCATCTCACCGTCAAGATCATCTCTACCTAATGGATTTCCCCCTTCATTGCGTGTGTGCACTTCCGTTCCAGGAACTCTCGGAAGAAGACCCATGAGAATAAAATCAACGGCAAGTTTTCGAAAGACCCTTTCCTCGGACTGGGATCTCTCTAATTCTTCTGGACCATGGATGCCCAGATTAGAAGACTTGGACGCCACTAACATGCTCCTAAGGCAGAGAATAGTTTTCTTGGGTTCTCAGGTTGGTGCGTTGTTTCTAATCATTACTGGCTCATCTTTATTTGTTCATGAATTTCTAGCAGAAGGATTCTGTTGGTATGTGAAGCTTTTCTACTGTACATGAGTATATTCGAGTATGCAGCTGGTATATATTATTCCCCCAAGTGTTCATGTTTCATGTCTATTCCTATCTAAGCTTGGACAGAGTCATAGTTGGTGTTCCACAATGGGTTTATGCTGTGTCACTCTCCCTTGCTAAGTTACTCACTAGTTCGATAGGCTTTCCATGAGTTCTTTTACGTTTTTAAGTTGAGACGCTGAGGACTTCATGAACTTCTTTAGGTTTTAAATTGAACGGGGAGTTGTGGTTACAAGTGTTCCATTCTTATCTTTCTCGTTGCCACTTTATGCTCTATGTTTGAGGGAGGGACACTTTCCTTATTAAATTTATCTCGAATTGTAGACATTTTTAAATGATTTTGATGTTTCGTCAATGCTACGAGTTAAAAGTTTTACGATTCAGATGAATATCGATTTGCTTAGCTTCTTTGCATTTAGATGACTGTTTTTTTTTTTTTTTCTTGGTTATATTAGTAATTCATATGCTGCTAAGGAAGAAAACTATTATATATGTGCTTTTTTCTGCTTCCACTTCATTACATGCTTTTAGCAACAAAATGTGAACATAAGGTATCTCAATGCAACGTGTTTAGAGTTGGAATTATCATAGTTGCTCTCAAGTTTTGTACTGTTTCTCTGAATCTTAGTTTTTCTTCTTTGTAGTTACTATAAAGAATGATAAAAATTATTTACATCTTGTTTAAACTTTGAAAGTTTGTGGTTGATTAAAAAAATTTAAAGCATAGATATAGTTAGTTCTTGGTAACATTGTGTGAGCTAATGTTGTTATAACTCAAATTTTACCTTTTCTCACGTTTAATTGTTGATGTGTAACTATTAATGCCAATATTGAGATGTTGAATGTGAGTAGCAAATATCACTGTCTGGATGATGAGGGTTGTGAGTTGTGACAGGTGGATACTGTTACCGCAGACTTCATTATAAGTCAGCTTTTATTCTTGGACGCTGAAGACCAGAAAAAGGATATCAAGTTGTTTATAAATTCACCAGGAGGATCAGTAACTGCTGGTATGTTATAGCTGTTCAGTTTTCCCGTTTATTATTCTTAATGTGATCTTATCATGGGTTTAAGATTTGTCATAGTTACAATTCTTTACCACTTTTTTTTATGAAATTATGAGTCTTTACTTCATATAATTTATTCTTGCATCTTTTCTACTCTTGATGTGTCAGACCTTAAGATTCATTGTTCTCTAGTTTCTATGTATGCCCTCAACATAAGAAGTGTTTTAGGTATGAATCTCAAATTCAGTAACCATGTTTGTGTTCTCTTTGAAGCATGAAGCAAGTTAAAAAATGTGATTGCTGTTGATTTAATGTATATTTCAACATTTATCTATCAAATGCAGTTTAAACTCAACCAAATTATTTACCGGACCATTTAAAATAATAAAATCTTAACTGCTAGCTTCTGTGACAGTTCATCCTTATTCTAAGAAATTTACACACTGACCACTTAGTAATTCAAAATTTTAAGCTGTTTATTACTATGAAAGCAAAGGCTGCAGTGATGTCCCCTTTCCCTTGTCTCTTCCTTTTCCCATTTAACTAAGTCAAACCTTGGCAAACCCTTGCACCGGGCTGATTGATTGCAGTTATTGGTAAAGGTTGACAATGGCACCTTTATGGTCCAAAATCTCAATTTGCAGAAATGTATAGTTAGTAGTCTTTGTGAAAATAAAAGTATTACTTTCGGCATTCTTATTTGTTCAGGTTCATTTTTGTGGTGAAAGTATCTAAATTAATCAGAAATAAGAAGATCAATGTCCTTAGTTACTGGTGAAGTATTTCTAAATTTATCATAAGTGCTTCAGTAAAGCTAGCGAATTTAGTATGACCAATTTTAAGGTCTCGCCTTATTCCGAAACAATATACTCCAATCTGTTTGACTGTGGCATGTGAAAGTACCAAGCAGCCTGAGTTTGGTCTTGAATAAGTTCAAGCTTGAACTTGCATCCAGACCTATAGACAAGCTTTAATTCAGTTGTCAAACCGCAGCTTAATGTGTCTATCATCTGAATTTACATTTTTTCATTATTTGCTTTGCATTATTAAGTTATGTATAATTTCTAATTTCTATTAATTTAAGACATTTCCTTCTTTTATACAAATGACATTCTAGCATTTGTGAATAAGGTAACTTGAAGACTATCAAAACTACATTTGAGCGAAATATGCCTTGCTAGTTTGGCTATATGTTATAAAATTGAAGTTTGGTCATGTGCTTTACTGAAATACTACATATGCAGAAGTTTGTCTGTGTTTCTATGTCAAAAGCTAATCTGCTTCTCTTTTAAACTGTGTTCAGGGATGGGAATATATGATGCCATGAAATTGTGCAAGGCAGATGTGTCTACTGCTTGTTTGGGACTAGCTGCATCTATGGGTGCATTTCTGCTTGCTGCTGGGACTAAAGGAAAGAGGTTTTGCATGCCAAATTCTAGAGTTATGATCCATCAACCGCTAGGAACTGCCGGTGGGAAAGTGAGAAATTCATCACTCCTTGCTTTCGAAATCAACTTAGGTTTTTTGTGTCAAAATGTACTTAGGTTATATATCAAAATCATTTCCTTCGGGGACATTAGAGTGCATGTGAAAATGTAGTCTTTGTTAACTCTCTTTGATGAGGCATATATCATTATAGAACGAAGACATGATTAAGGTAGATAAATAACAATTACTATGCTGTAGTTAAGATATAGATATTGTTACACGAACAATTTTCTACTCTCAAACCAATGCTCCCAAACAGCCTGCTGAAATCAATAAAGTTACATCATGTTTGAATGCAGGCAACCGAGATGGGTCTCCAGATTAGAGAAATGGCATATCACAAAGTCAAGATGAACAAAATATTCTCAAGAATTACTGGCAAGCCTGAAAAGCAGGTGGGTCACACAAGAACACTTTTTAAGTCTCTTCTGTAGAGTATAAAACAGGTGGTCTAAGTTATTATTCTCCATGATTCCCTTCACTGCAGATCGAAATTGACACAGATCGTGACTATTTCATGAACCCCTGGGAGGCAAAAGAATATGGTTTAATAGATGCAGTTATAGATGATGGGAAGCCTGGTTTAGTTGCACCTGTTGCTGATGGAGTTCCCCCACCAAAAACCCGTGTGTGGGATATGTGGAACGTTGAAGGAAGTAGGAAAGCTAAGAAGAATTTGCCTATGGAGCAGAAGATTTTACAGAATGGGTTTGGGGTGGTGGACAAGTAGGTGATGGTGACAAGGGCTCTGAGCAAGAAAAAGAAAGTGCTGCCCCTGTATGATCATTGGTACGTGATTTGGTTTAACTGGTCTATTGTCCATCTCTGATATAAAGAAGAGCGTATGTGAAGAATTGGCAATTAGGTGTTGGGACTCAACACTGTTTCACATGAGAGATAAAAAGTTAAAACCCATTCCAGTGCTTGTAACAGTTATCGAAGTTCATGATCAAGTTTACTCAGACAGGTCTGTGCTGATGGGTTGTTCAAAACTATATCAATTAGAGGCTTCTATTGGTACATTTTCCATATCAACCGTCAAAGCCTTGGCTGTTTTGGTTACCTGTGGCATCTGTAACAAGTGAAAAGAACACATTCTTGAGCTCACTGGCTTGTGTTTTAGAGACTGTTCATCGGCCACCACATATGGAGGTGACATTCTGGTAGTATCGTGCTGGTTGAGTTTACCGGTTGTATGCCCATGCGAAGGAAAATAGTAAGAAATTGGAGTGCTCTATATTTCAATTAAATTACTTTTTCTCAGACGTCCTGTTTCAATAAAAACAGTGTAGTGCTAATGAGGTAAATATCCAAACAAAAGGTCAGTCAGCTTAGTCGAGCAATGCATGAAAGTAAAAATATAATTCTCTCAATGTAGTTTAACTCAATACTTCAGTTTGTGGTTGATTCCTACTTCGATTTTGGCATCACTAGATGAAGGAGAGCGTGGGTCTCAAATTTTCACTTAGGGTCTGTTTAAAATCACATGTAAAAGAAAATAAAAATTTGACCAGTAAGGGGCACTGATAAGATGGCTGACCGGTTAATATTCAAAAATCTAGACAAACATTTGATTTGACAACTCTTCTGTCGTCATTTGAGCTTTGGCGTTGGTATTTTCTGGAGTAGCCTTCAGCAAGCAGACATAACAATAAATCTGGAAAACTCAAGTTGGGGAGTCCACTGCTTGTCCTCCAGATTAGAGTGTGCAGCTTATCAGCAGTAACTTTGTTCTTCTTCTACTGGTTTTGGAAGCCTTTCCCTCAGTGTTGAAAGCTTGTAACTTTTATATTTATCTCGTTTATCCATAAGAAAGCTTTTGTCAACCATCCAATGGAGTTTTCCTTAGCACATCCAGCTTCTGACCAAGGTAAATCATCATGTCCTTCTTACCAGCATCAAGAAGTGCCTTCTTTAAATTACTATACAACTGTGCTGGAGGCCTAATACCCTTATCCATCATCTCTTGAAAGAAACCAATGGCCTCATCAAGCCTACCTACTCTACATAACCCGTTAATCAAAGAGGAGAACATATGCATACAAGGCAGAACCCCCTTATCATACATATGCCTCCACACCTTCAAAGCCATATCTACCTCTTGCTCTGCACAAAACATGCCCACCATCATTGTGTAAGTATTCATGCCTGGGTCACAACCAAGCTCACTCATCCTAAGAAAAACTGCATAAGCTTCCTTTGTCATCCCGGCTTTTATCAGATGATGAATAATTATGTCATATGTACGAGAGTTAGGATGAACACCGCAGGCTCTCATCTCATCCAATACCCTAAACGCATCTTTAAACTGCCTCACCCAACAGTAAGCCCCCACCACTGCATTGTAAGTGGGTGTTTCAGGGATGAAGCCACTGGCCTTGGACAATTCAAAGTACCTCAAAGCTTCAGTAAGCCTCTTATCAGAACCCAAACCATTGATCAAAGTACAGTATATGTGTGGACTTGACTTCACATTATTCACTTTCATCTCATTAAATAGCTTAATTGCTTCATCTAGTTTTCTAGACCTGCAGTAGGCATTTATAAGAATCCCATATGTGACAACATCAGGTTCAAACCCATCAGCTTTCATTTCGTGATAAACTTCCTGCAACTGTAGTAAATTCTGTTCATATCCCCAGCCTTCTAAAAGAACTGTGTAACTTTTAAGATCAGGGGCAAATCTTTTCTTCTTCATATCATCAAAGACTTCTTGAGCTTTTCTCACATGTCTGGACTTGCTAATAGTATCAACCAATTTATTAAAATCTGAGACATCAGGTTCCAATCCAAATCGAGCCATTTTTTCAAAGGCTTCAATGGCTTCTTTGACCTTTCTCGCTCTTGCATATCTGCGAGTGACTAGGGCAAATGTCTCCTTGGTCAATAAACCTTTAGCTGTCATGGAATTCACCAAATTCCACACTAGTTTGAACTGTTTGATCTTGCCTAGTGCTTCTATCAGAGCATGAAAGCCTTCAGTGGTGTGTTTGAAATTTTTCTGGTTCTCAGCCCATTTGAAAAAAGCCAGAGCTAGAAGTCCAGAATTACTTAGCTTTTTTAGAACTTCCTCAACAAGGGCAGGTGACACTGCAACTCCACAACTGTTGAGAGAAGATTCAAGAGTGGACCGAGGGTGGTTACCGATTATCCGACATATTCTCTCAGCATCCTCAGAAACTTTCTTGTCTACAAGAATCGGATTTTCATCAATCATATTGGAGGATTCCAGTGTTTCACTCAGCCGATGAACTAATCTGGGTAGTGTCAACCGAAACCTGAGGGGATAGGGAGACTCACCTAGTATCTGAGATATATTCCTAGTCTTATTAGAGCCATCTTTGGAAGTGAAGAACAGGTTTTTCTGATCATGTGAGCAGCTTTTCCCGAATCCATAAAAAGTACTTAGGGAAACCCTTTCAAGTTCACCAATAAGAGAGCGTAATGAGTAGCTTTGACCAAGCAATTTCATATTCATGTTGCACAAAACACCCAATTCCCCTGATGGTTCTCAAAGCAAACGGAAGGAGATGAAAACCAGACCCAAGACTGAGAAATCAATGCTTGATATTTGGATCTTTAGAGGTCAAAATGTGAAAAATCAAAACCCAACATTCTAATTTTGAACCGAATACTTCAGAATAATTGAGAAAACAAGTAGTCCATCACTCAGGGTGAACAAATGCTTCAAAATCAATACTGAGAGTCCCACCAAAACACTTTTCAGCACCTGCGATATGGAAAAGAAAAACTGAGAAACATATATTACACACTTGTTGTTCTTGAGATTTTGAAAAATAAAACTTTGTAACATAGCTTTCATTTCTAGCCTAATTTCAAATGTTACAAGCGAAGGGTACAAATAAAACGTAGAGAAACATTCATTTAGAAATCTAAATACAAACGGTGGTTGTTTTAGAAACTTTTGACCACGGAATCACTATAATGGAAGTTTGACATAAAGAAGTTCGAAGTCCTAGTCGCAAAATTAAGAGCATCAAAGCAGAAAGGAAATGTCTGCATAAGAAGTTAAACGAAGAGTAGGTTGAATCACATGGATAGACAGCAGAGGGAGCTTTAAAAAAAAGTTATCCAATCCACTGACGAAGTCACGAAGAGCAGAGAGCGGGGAGGGAAAGGGGTGGGTGGGGAGGAGGGCTTCCCCTTTCCCCTTCTTGATCTCTACTACTCCTTGCGTTCCGGGAAGCTTTATCCACGGGAAAGATAAAAAAGGAACTGGTAGAGAAAGGTACCTCATCCGGGAATACTATTCGATTTGCAGAAACAAACGACCGTTGTTTGGAAGAAGAATGCTCAGCACTCTGAACCGGGGGCCGTGAGGAAGAAACGAATACAGGGTTGCTGTACCGCATTCGTGACTCGTTCTGAAAACCACTAGCAGGTGGACTACAAGGTCTCAAGCCACCAATGAAGGAGCATCTTCCTACTTCCTGCTTTCACTCTAGGAAAAAATGAAGGAGTAGAGTAATTTATAATTCTAGAGAGGGAAAAGAATAAATTTTATATTTTTTAGATAATAATTCATGTTTCTTAAATAGTAAAATATATTTTCAAATAAGATAGTCTACTAAAACTAAATAACTTAATATTTTATTTTAATTATAAATAAAAAAAGTAAATAAATAAACAAAAACTAATCTAGAATGTCAATAGATAATAAATATAAAAAATATAAACAATTTTTAATAAAAATAACAGAAATTAAATAATAAAGTTGAAATTTATAAATTATTTTAATATTAAAAACTGAAAATGGATTATTCAAAACAAACACCTAATATCAATCTAATTGCAAGAGGAAGCCACATTATTGTTTTAAACAGGCTGCGTCGTATCTCATCCAGTGATGATAACCAATACAATATTACCCCCACAACCGGCTGAAGATTCCCTTCTTGTCTTTCTTCATCCTGTGTTCAAGAGAGGGAAAGTCTATAGAATTGAATGCAATATCTAGAACGATTGGATTGCTCGGAACAGCTTGGAAAGCTGGAGGAAATGCAGTTATCCGTGGAGTGCCTTTAGAGTTGGGATCACCAACTGCAGACTCATAATCATCAAGGTTGTCAAGAAGGAATTTCTCAGGCTACACAAAAAATTTATGAAAAAAAAATCAACCACAATAAAACAAATTAGTGCAGTAAAGCAAGCTCGCTGTAAAATATATAGAGACAACTACTAGAATTCTTTCACTTACCTTCTTATCAACACCTTTTGTCAGCTTTTCTTGAGTCTTCTCGTCTTCTGTAATCCCTGCAGCATGTTCTATACAGCTGTTCGATCTACAGTTGATGGACAAGGCCTTCAACTCCTGGACCAATTCCTACAACAAGAAAGGGAAAAATTCAAAATTTTCTGTAAGAAAAATCGAATATTATTGTATCACTAAAACATTTGAAGTTTGCCATTAGATGTTAAAGATCAGGAGTTATATCCACTGGCTTCAGAGGATACTACATTGGTCTCATAGCTTTTACCAACAAAAGAATGTCAGCTTAGAGACAATACTGAGGATATTCTGTTTCCCTGTTCAAGATCGCTTTACTAAGAGCTCATGTCAGAACAAGTAATTAGCTGAATCAACCACTTGATTTCTCTAAAGTGAAAGCACCCAACTGCATGACTAAGCATACCTGGTCAGGGTTATTTGAAGACTGGAATTTCTGCACAACTTCGTCAGCAAGAGAACGAGTATGACAGTACAATGCATATGCTTCAGTCCTCTTTCCAGCGAAACTGTAAGATTTGGCTAGATAAAAGCACCTGTAAAAATGTCAGAGCAGCAATATTATTTGAAATCTACGAGGCAAATAAAACTGCAACGACCAACAAGTACTCCTTTTACCTTGCTCTTATTGCAACAGAATCAACTCAAGCGGAAATAAAAATAGAGAACCAGAGAGAAGAACAAGATGATATATATTTTTCATGAAAGTGCACTACAACCAACGTACAATATGCAATATGCATACAAAGTTTATGGTATTTGACAAACCAAACAAACAGAAGAAAAATCAACCTCTCTGCTCGGAAAGCCAAACCCTTAATAGTGTACTCCTCGGCCAGGGCAACTTCCTCTGGTGTTCTATCTCGGCCAGAGTTAACTCAATCACAAAGATCAGCTATATTCTGCAAAAATTACATAAGCATTCAATACATCGGACATGGTACGATAAGATATGAGCAAAATTGCATTTACTTGATTTATCTGGTTGAAGCAAAAACAAAGGAGCCCAAAGTGGTTGAAAATGTACCTGAATTAAAAGATCGTACAGCCGAACAAGTTCTTCAGGTTTTGTGACTTTCTCTGACTTTTCATCCTGCTGCTTAGCTAATTTAGTCTTAGTGTTGCTAATTAGCAATTGATTCCGCTTAACAGTACGCATGCTTAGCACAGTGCTGACTGCCTTGTCAAGACCACTTAAGTCATCTTTCACATTATCAGAATCACCAGCAGTGACCTGTATTAGAAACACTATCACAGTAATTATATGCAACTAAAGGTTCACATAGTACAGGCCTCTCATAGAAAATATGTATTCTGGATAAAAAATACCACATGGTATCTTACCAAGTCAGTGCGAATGCAGCTCCTAGCATCGTGATAGGCAGCAAATTTTTTGTCAAACTGGGCAAGTTTTTTCTCAGCTGAAAGTGATTCCACAGCAGGGTTGAGGAGATTTTTCTCCAATTGTTGAGCTGATGGAAACATTCAAGAAGTAAATCTTTAGAAAAATCAGATTAGAGAAAAGGAATTAAACAGGAGCAGTCCCACCAAACTGCAGAAGTCATTGCAATATGAGTGGTGAGGTAAAGATCCATGTTCACAAGACTAAATCAGTCTTGGTTTAGAGATCTATTTTATTTTATTTTTTATTTTATGAGATATAAGTGAATGCAACAATATGCATATTCTGAATGCATCTGACTGATTCATATATGTGCAGCGGATTACGGAAAGATGCAGTACAACTACACTGAAGCAAGAAAATAAATTTTGTTGGAAGCAACCTCCTAATTGGATTTGGATGTTCACAGCAATAAGCCATGACTTTCAGTCTTCAATACCCTCCAAATTTCTGAGATACTCTCTTTTCCAGAGAAACCATCTAGAGAAACACAGAATTACCTATTTCAGGTTATACCAGTATTAAGAATGGAAACGGACAGGGTGGTTGGACCTGGTTCAACAGGAACTGGAATCCTTTACACAACATACATATAAAACCATTTCCTAGAAAAAGACATGTTGATCTAGCCAAGTGAAGAGGTTTGATAGGTAAAATAGACCAGTTGAGCCAAGGTGGTGTGATTAATGGAAATCTTGCTTTTAAAAATCAAATTTCAAACTGAAGGGCTAAAACTTGCACCTTGTCATTTAACCTGAAATAAGGCCTCCAAATAACCATGCCATACTTGGATTTATGCACTAATATAAAGTGTATTTATAACTAAATTCATCTAAAAAATATTTTGATTACCAATTAAATACAAAACAGTAACCGCCCAACTGGCCATCGAAAGGTCCCAGGTGTAGACATCAATTTGATGGCCAGTCCTGCTTTTTACAAACTTGGTTTGATACAATCAAACCAAAAGTTGGCAATGTAAACATATGCCAATCTGAGAGCAAAAAAAAAAATAAAAAAATAAAATAAAATACTTAACAATCCTCCATAAACCAATTCCATATAATAAGAATAGTTATGGCACTTGCATCAAACGAACAAAAAAAAAATTTCATCAAAAGAATAGTTATGGCAAAGCAGGTGAACACTAAGGTTGGCACACAGTAGACAATTTGTAATCAAGTAGATAAGTTAGTAAATGCAGCACAGTGGATTGGGCCTTGGCCAAGTTGAAGGGGAGTGGTGTGCAGGTCTAATGTGAGGACTTGAGTTCAAGTCTGACCAGGAGAAAAAACAGTGTATACGCAAATTCAGGAAAAAAAAAGAAGCACGAAGGGCTCATAAACAGTAGAACCAGCCAAAAGCCTTCATAACTATCCAACCCTAGACCGAGTCCAAAAACTTTTACAACTAGCCAGTATCCAACCAGCTTTCCCAACAAGACATGCCTTAAATGAGGTCAAACCTAAGTCAAGAGTTGGAGTAAATCCATTTGCAATTTTTCAGAGAAAATAAATAAATACACTTGAAAAACATTTCATCCATCACAAATACGGTTTATTGGAAGAAGTTACAAACATCCCAAGGATGAAGTAGCTACTCCAAGGGATTGCCATAAAAATGCAAATAATACAAAGTTGCTATTCAAAACAAATTTATACACACAGTAACTCATTCTGTATTAAAAGCAAAGATGACCACAAAACCTTTAGCAATTGCAACTTGTGTTTTTGCATTTTTCAATGGAAATCTACGATCAAGCACATAAAAGCTTCCATGGAAGATGCTTGTTGGGAACTCGCCTCTGCCATCACCGCCTGCCAATAACCAACACAACAGAAAGCTAACAGCATATCCAATTATTGTAAAGACTTGCAAGATGTGATTTGAAAAGATTATTAACAGGCAAAAGCATAATCAAGGAAGGATAAGAACCATGCCTCCAATTTGGCTATAAACAGGTCATAGGCAGGGCCTTCCATTTTTTCTGCATTCAAGAGTTCAGAAGCTTGTATACTTGACCTCCAATTTTGTGAGAGCAGTACTTAATGCTTGGTTCCAGTTCTTCAACCCGAGCACAATATAAAACTTGATCCTCTAGCCCCCCAAATTTTCCAAGTTTTTCATAGAAAGCCCTGCCAGTAAAAAACACTGATAACATTCTTATGTATTAAATATAGGGGCCTTAGTTCAATGGTTACATGGGGGATTCTAGTGTGAGATTTTGCATTCACATCTCACCAGAGAATAAGGGGTGTGCCTGTGGGTGTAATCAATATTCAAAACAAAAAAGGATAAATAACACCCAAAATGGTCAAATTACCGTGCTTTCTCAAAATTCATTAGTGCAGTCTCCCAGTTTTTTTCTTGTTCAAATAAAAGTGTCCCTTTCATATAAGAAGCATAAGCCTGCATATTAAAAAATTGTAATGAGGGACGTGAATTTTTACTATTAAAGTCAGTGATAGCATTTCAATTGAATAAAAAAAGGGGCTCTAAAAGGAAAAATGCATGCTAGCAAAAACTCAAGAATGAAATTCAAACTAAGTGAAAGCAAGAGAAAAGGAATCCCCAACAACGAGACATTTGGCAATTTCTTTCCTCACAATGAATCAGACAAGTGATTAGCCTCCCCTACAAGATGCTTCAACTTATCTCAAACTGCATTGCAATGTTCATGGGCCCATCAAAATACTCAAGAAAACAAAATGGTGGAGAGGAGAGCCAAGAAACCCAGATTATCACTATCACTGAATAAACCTTCAACCTCAAATGGACCAGACAGTAAATAACAGAAAAGAAAGCATTCTCATCTTGCCCATGATGCTAATCCACATTCTACCTTTCCTCGATCAACCGCTTTCCTGAACTTTTCCTTTTCATCAATCTTCAGCATTTCATCTTCTCCTGTCTCATCAGTTGCTGTCATCATCCTTCATATTAGAAATTTCTTTTCTCTGATACAGTGAGCCAATGAGCCAGATACAACACCAAAAAGGGGACAAAAGCAATCTCAGCTCTTGAGACATTTTTGCCTTCTTCTATTTAATCAAATCTTGTTTTGGCAGGATGGAGCATCGCTCACATCTCTCACTACCAATAATCAGACAGGAACTGACCATAGCTTAGATCAGATACTTTTGAAAATGATAGCAAGTTAACACTGTTTGCCCCAGAGAGAGGGAACACCTTAATAAGAAGCAGTATGGTAATAATAACTTACCTCGGCTTCCAGAGAAGTTCGAAGATCTCCTTTTGTGGCACACAACTTAGCAAATAGAGTAGCCCACTTTACAGCTTTTCTCAATCTACCAGTCACGTAGATGCGCTGGTGTGCATTTGGCCCTTCTGGCAATGTTTTTTTCTCCATTGCATGACTCCATGCCCTCTCAGCCATATAAAGAATCACATGGAGAAACCTATTTGAAATAAATTATTTACAAAAAAAAGTAAAGATTACATGTTAAAAAGTTGAGAAAAGCATTTTACAAGAGCATCCTAGAAAAAAGAAATTCTGATGCTGAAAGAAGGAAAAAGAACAGTATACCTCCTAATTCTTTAAATTATAATTTTTTATTCCCTTCTCTAAGATGTGCCAATCTAACACTACAAATAATTAAGTGTCAGTGTGTCTGTGAACGAATACGTTTTCTTATTCCATTCTCCGGTATGTGCCAATCTAACACTAAAAGCACTTATGAGTGTACATCAGTACACATAACACATGTATGTATGTATCTATCTATGCCTATGCGTGTTTGTGTGTATTTGTGAGAGAGCAAAAAAATGATAATGTTAAAGAATAATCCCACATGGATTAGTTACTACAAAGATCTTGAGTTTATTAGTTGGGAAATAGGCTTCCTAAGTTAGATAGTCATTTTGGGATAGGCCTTGGACCCAACTTGACATGGTTTCAAAGAAGGTACTCATATATGGGCCTATACCTAAATTATCCACTTGCAGAGCCACAAAAGTGGGCCTACGCCTAAATTATCCACTTGTAGAGCCACAAAAGAGAGCCTACACCTAAATTATCCACTTGTAAAGCCACAAAAAGGGTTTACACCTAAATTATCCACTTGTTTGGCCACAAAAGAGGCCTACACCTAAACTATTCACTTGTAGATCCACAAAAGAGGGCCTACACGTGAGGGAGATTGTTAAGGAATAGTCCCATATGGATGAGTAAGTACTCAATTCTTGAGTTAATTAGTTGGCTAGTTCAGATAAAGGTACGACAAGGGCACAGTTTTGGGGATTAAGGTTGCCAATATCGCATACTACAACAAGGCCCTCATGAGTAGCACACAAGTCATCACATAATTTGTGGGCTAATAAAATATGAACTCATCCATCTGTGTGGCGTCAATAACAAAAAACGTAGAGGGCAGTGGCGTCTTTCACTGTTACCAGGACAAGGATTCTACTTGAGTGAACACCTCCTCTGGCTGGAACTTAAGTTCAACTTTGACAACTACTCAAGAGGCTGTCTTGCCCCCATAGGAGAAAGTGGAGTCATTCAGGATTCGTGAGGAACATTCATTTGGTTACTCTACTCCCTTCAATCACCACAACTCCACTGAGAATGAGTTGCAGAACTCCTAGTTATTAGGGCTTGCAAGGATCACTTCACTGAGCTTCTTGTTGTAAAGAGCGATCTCATCACAACTGTATTTCAGGGAAGAAAGCTCCATTTGTGTTTCTTGCATATATGCAATGAGATTGAAGACCTTGGCATACTCAGAAAAGGTCTTCAAATCTCTGAAATATCCTAGATGCACAACCACTAATTATCTTGTGAATCTTCCTCCCAATTGATTGTTGCCACTATTTTATAATTGGACATCATGAAGTCTGTCATCCTCGCAATTCTGTTCTACATTCTACCTACCCACCCGCTATTGGCCCTCTCCTTGACATGTTATATTCTCAATGGGAATTTATGTCTCATTGGGCTTTAAAAAAAAAAAAAAAAAAAGGAAAAAATGATGTCTTCCCAGCAACGAAAAACAAGAAAACTATAAGCTTTTAATATAGACGAACAAAATCAACAAGAACAGAAATGGACCTCACTTCAGTGATTGTAGCCTCATTTATGTTCCTGCGATTGTATTTACCACGACCATGGGTGAACTTCAAAGATTTGTAAAGTCTTCTCAATCTTGCAGAGCAGTATCTCCTGTAAGGATAAATATGGTCAGAGAGAAGTCTACACCACACACTTGCCACACATGGCAATGGATAAGAAGAAGAAGAAGAAGATAAGAAGCTCAGAAGTATCCAAAATTCAAAACATTTTGACAAATAAGACTAAGAAATTTTCTTCGAAAGATCCAAATTAACTGATTCATTCTATCCTAGAATAATGAGAAAAGTAAAGCCATACCGATATCGAGTATAATCACTGTGCCGTAATCCGTGCTGCATCTGTGCTGATTTTACAAGCTGCAAAACTAGAGCATGCCAACAAAACAAAAACAAAAACAAAATCGAAATCAGAAAATAGAAAATGCGCTAGGAAAAAGAAGTTCAACATGGTGACAGATACCATTAATTGAAAACTTGTTTGCCTGCTCCATAGTATCGGATTTAGTGTTGTCAATTTCCATCAGAGACGTTTTCGCCATCAAAATCGTAGTCAAATATGCTCCGAGAATTTTTACAAATCTACTGCCACACAGTTGCAAGACTTAAGCACATGCCAGACCCAAGATACACAAATTTTGTGAATTCCCCTCTGAATATGAATGAGCAAAGCTGGAAATGACCAAAGAGAGCACCACTCCTGTAAGACAAAGATGAAGAACTGAACTCCGAGGCTATGTTTAGTAGGAGAAAATGCGAAGAGAAATGAAAAAAAAAAAGAGAAAGAAGAAAAAGCAGAAAGTCATCTGAATAGGGAAGTTGGAAAAAGCTAAAATATTTTTAAGAAAAAACTCTCATTTGTAAATTCATTTACAACGAAGACTTCAGAAACATATGTACAATTTAGTTTTAGAATGCAAGATATGATAAATTTGATCCCATCTGTAAAAGAATGTCTTGGTATTTATCTTATCAGAGAATGCTAGCCACAAAGGAAGTACCATCTATGGTAGTAGAGATGACCTTCCTGAATAAGCTGACCATCTTGTTCACGACTAATTTGACTGCAGTATACATGCTATCCTACATAATTAGCCAAATAGCAGAGCTCATTGTTCAGTAGGAATGGTAGGTGCGGAACTTTAGGTAGTTCAAGCACTTTAATCTCAGGAATGCCAGGGATCTCTCTCTCGGGCCAAATTTGACTTCTCTGGTTTGTGTATTTCAGGTATAGGCAGTTCTGACTTCGGGCACCTTAATCTTCGGTAGTTCAGGTTTTGGGAGCTCAGGCTTAGGTACATTAACCTTTCTAGGTCTGGTTTTGACAACTCGGGCTTTGGTGACTCAGCAAATACAACGAGTATAAAGAGAAATGGAGTTAATTTGCTTTGTAAAAATTATGAATTGTCATTATTAAAATTTCATTATACGTGGATATAAAGGGTCTTATTTGAAAATTAACTAAAAGACACACGCCTCCTCGAACCGGTTCCAATTATACCGAGTTAATGGCCGAGTCGAAGGCAACTTCGCACTAAGCGCGTAAAGAAGAGACGAGAACAAACGCAGATTTCGCAACAAAGACGGAAGTCGGAACTCTCTCGCTCCCCCTCTAATGGTCTTCTCGACAAATCCTTTGTCCCTCGCAGTGCCTGATCCTGTTTTCGAGACGTGGCTCCGAGACAATCGCTTCCTCGAAATCCTCGATGACCACGCAGCCGCCCTCGCCGGCTTCGCCGACCATACCACCTCTCGTGCAATTACAGCTACTGCCCGCAGAGGGACCACCAATAACACCGCAACTCTCTTCACCGCGGCCACTTTCCTCTTCTCTGTGTGTTCCACCCTTGTTTCCGTCCTAACTATCAACCCCTTTGCCAAGCTCGCCGCTGAGGACTTTGCCGGGGATACTCCTTCCTGGACTGGGTCTTTCTTGGGGTCCTCTGTGTCTTTCTCATGGCCTGCTTCACCCTCCCAGGCTCGGATGCGGGTCCAAGAAAACGTCAAACGTTATGCGCGCAATTACGCTTTTCTCTCCGTTCTCATCTTGGCATGCTGTCTGTTAGTAGTCCCTTGTATCTTTTTATCCTTTGTGCAGGTGTCCGGTTTCCTTCTCGTTGTGTATGAAAACGCTAAAACTATCGTGGTTTGTGCAGGTATCAAATACCGATTGCTCTTCTTGGTATAGTTTCAAGTTTGTTGATGTGGGAACTCTTTAGGATTTCCGACAATAGGTGGACACTGGTGGAGAGGTTCTCGATATTTCGTCAAATTTTGATTTACCTCTTACAGTCTGGTGAGTTATACTCCTCTAATTTTACGCATTTTGGGGTTTATACTTCTAAACGTGTACCTAAAATCCCACTTTTAATCGATTAAAGTTTCATTCTTTCTGTGCTTTTCTTTTCCATGGATAGGATATTCTGCTCGTAATACTTCTAAAGATCTGTTTGACCTGTTTCCTATGTATTATCTGGCCATACCCAATTGCATAAATTTCAAATATGTCTGTTCCTATACATGCATCTAACCTCTCATATGTTTTCTTTTTTTTCAGCAACTGCAATCATAATATATTGTTGCAATGTTCAGATAAGTCTCTTCTGGGCACTCTGTGTCAGTTATGTAGGTGAGATTGCCATTACCATTCGTCTCTGTCTTTGCTCTTATGTACTTGTGACAAGTACAGTAATACAATCTTGTTCTCCTTCAGTGATGCTTTTGCATGCTTTGCTTCGGAAGTTGACTCCTACAAAGCGACCAGAGAAACCAGAGAACTGTGAAACTTAAATGAAGGAATGTCTTGATTCATCATCCCACTCCTGTTGAGCATGTGAATTTTCTGAGATTTGGCATTAAGCCGCTTTTTCATATTATCAAGTGTAGAAGTGCTGGAGTAGAAGTTTGAGTGCAAGTGAAGAAATTAGGATAAATCTGGAGACCAACTTGTAAAGAATTCAGGATAAATCATTGACACGTGTCATCTTGGCCTACATGCAATTGCCGAGCTTAAACAACCCTTTGTTGGCATGGTTCAATTGGTGACAATTTGTGACTATTAACCATCACTTGTTGTTCCGAATCATTCATCATATACAGCAGCTCCGTTTTGTAACCTTTCAGGGACCTTGACCTTGCACCAGTGCTGCACTTGCGAGAAAAACCTGGCTATTAGGTTTCAGTGAGTAGTTTTTAACATCTCAGTTCTGTAAATTGAACACTGCAGATCCGTTAAGATAAGGGTATGCTCTGTACAAAATTTAATCTCAATATTTGAGGCATCGATGATTCTAATGTATGTTTAAAAGAAACAATTTATGTTGGCATACATACAAACTACGCTTTGTTTTTATGCAAAACGGCAAAAGCAAGCCGCCGGCGTCAAAATCTTTTATACCATCATGTCCCATGGGCGGAAATGTTCTCCGTCCGTCCAACTCAAATGCAAGGACAGAGAGGATTCCTGTCCCCAAAAAATGAAGCTACAACAGTACAAGACTCTCTCTACAAATCAGCTAGCTAACGTACACCGTCTGACTGAACAAACATGAGTTTTTTAAGATTTATTTGTTTAAAGACTGCAGGTGGCCCTCGGAATACTTGTTGACACGGTCCAGTATTCTCACCTCTTCCTGAAATCCCAACTGGGGACCCCCCCCCCAAAAGCCATGAAACTAGCCTCAGTCTGAAAAGAATACCTCCGGTACTCCCTACTTCCTCCTCACAAAAATGGTAAAAGAAATCTAAATCGAACATGAAACAAAGGTAACGGCTGAAGAATGCACCTCCAAGAAAGTTTCTTCTGTAACTCAATTTTGAGGTGAACGTGGAAACATAAGAATCTCAAAGCTCTCAGCTTTTCTTTCCCTCTCTACTTGCAAGAGCTCGACTGTGATTTCCAATCCTCGAGAAGCTTGGTCATGGTGTCTTCAAGATTGGATGCCTGCGGCCCAGGCTTCACGACATTAACATCACCAAACCCAGTGCATGGATCCATCCACCAACTCCTCCTGCCGGAGCACCATGCACCAGGTGCTGCCTGATGAGACCCACGTTGGAGGATCTTCTCATCAATTATGTCCAGCACTGGATCATTTTTCTTGAACTGTCTAGCAAATGCTACTCCACTATGAACCACGTTGTCATAATCAGTTACATTGAGAAAGTGAGGCTCCATCTTAGGTGGGTTGTCCCAAACTATGTACCTCAGGTCACTATTTACAGTCAGGTTTTGAAATTCTGGTGAATTACAGATGACCGAGTGAAAGTAACCTTCTTCAGATAGCATTACGTTGGTAAAATACAACAGCAGCACCCGGGGAAGATTATCCCAACCCATCAGACAAAACTCGATGAAAGACCTACTGAGAGTTACCCATGGGGAACCTGCAGAAGACAGGAAAAGCATGACAGTTAAGTTAGTCCAACACTGGACAAAATGAACTCTGTTGATGGTGGAATAAGCAAGTCAAATTAAACATGGAAGTAAAGAGAGTTGTTAGAAACAATTTTTGCCTGTAAAAACTTTGAAAGCTGCAGGGGTTGGCCGCGTTTGTGTAGCATGAAAGATTTTGTTAGTCTTCCTGCCCAAGTAGATCCCTGGATCGACTACAATTGGTTGCATCCTGTGGAGTCTACAATACAACAAATAGAGAAATAACAAAACAACAAGGTTCAAATTGGGAGGAAAAGCCAATGGCAAAATAGTCGTGAGAAGCCACAAGAAGATTTGAACATACTCTTTCCAACCAAGATCACTGGTATGATCAATAAAGTTGAGGTCCCTTGGAACAGAGGAGAAGACATGTGATAAATCTGAAACAACAAGAGAAAAATTAAATAATTTCTCAGAAGCCAATGAAAGGCAAGATTCATATGGACCAGTGGCACTGAGACATGTCTGACTACACTAAGGGTCAACAAAATGATCGAAAAATCATTTTCACTTTGATTAATTTTACCAGAGGAGAAATCTCCTATTTGGCAAAAATCCCTGTTAACTAGTTTTCTTGCATTTGTGGCACCATGGTAAACAATGGAAAAATTAAATGTAGTGTTTGAGTATTCTACACTTGAAACAAAATAAAATATATAATTAATAAAATACTAGGTGGAGGTAAGAGGAGATTGGTCAAGAACCATTTCAAGGTTCTTAGTTTAGTCTTCACAGGTTTCCTATTGGTTTAGTTTAATTTTACCAAAGGAAATTCATTTTCCTCCACCTCACACTTTGGAAGGCAAGAGGACTCGAGCAAAAAAATTTGTCCATCCCAAATCAGCACAAATACCAGAAGATTTGGGTCAAACAGAAAACTTTCAGCAGTCCATTTTTCCTATGTTTCCTATTGACAAAGACATACTCTAACTGAAAACCATACAACCAGTATCAGTTGCGAAATTACAAGTAAGCAAAGTTAGCACAGAATTGGTAGAAACTATCTCAGACCATATAAATCCCATGAAGCAAATAGAACCGGATACAAATTATCGTCTGTTAACATGAAACAAATAAATACGTCATCCAACCAGCTTTCAATCACAAAAGGGGGAAAGTTGGAAACAGGTTGTTGAGAACACCAAAGGTCAAGAATACATACAGAAAAGCAAAGAACTAAAGTTGTAAATCCCATCATTATCAGAGAAAAAGGGCAAAGAAACGTGGTAATATTTTTTTTTTGTGCAAATTAATCATTGTTTAGTTTGCTCATCATAGAGATTTTCATACTTCCTTCTCTCAGGTGCACACCTTACATGCCCTTCCAATTCTGTACAACACCTTGCATATGAAGGTGCAACCCTCTATATACTCTTCTGCACCCTCTATATACTCTAGCAAATGCCTACTCAATGTGGCCTAATTCTACCTAATGTAACGCTGACATCAAGCTAGGTTATGGACATAATATGAATATGCTCAACAGCAGAGGGTATTCCAGAAGTGACGAATAAGCTGTTACTCATCCACAACCTACCATTATATAACATGCAGCTGGAAAAATCCTCGAGAATAACCTCATCTTTAACATATTTGTGTCTGGAATGGCCAAAATTTTGAAATGTTCTTTTGAGGTTCAGAGATTACTGGAGAAAATCCTTATTGGCCAATTGGCAAGAACCAGGAGAGATTTCCATACAATCTAATAAATCACAAGAGGAAGATGCCCATTTTCAGCATGTTTTGGACCCACCTTGTTATCCACATCTTAGGTATGACAATGGATGCCTCAACACAGGTCTGGAATACCTCTCTAGGCCAGTGACAAGGTATTTTTCCAACGCTAGTCAATGCCCAGACCATGTAACAAGTTCTTTTCCCTCAAGTTATTCCTTCCCTGATCCAGCCATCCGTAAGATTTTTTTCATCACTGCTGCACTGCTGTCAGACCAGGTAAGGGCGCCCTCTGTTTGAAGGTCAATAACTGAACAGCTAGAAATTGGGCATGACTAAGAAAGAGGCCTAGGCTCAGAGGAAAGAACGATAAGAATGTCAATTAAAGCAGGGCTACAGACTTGTTGAGCAGATCAGGAACCTACAGAAAGATCCGTATAAAAATTTTTATAGGCTCACCTCCTGACAGGAAAAGGATTGTAAGGGCTGCCAGCAACACGGAAGTTGCATTTCAAAACAGGTGACTTTGGTATAGAAACCAACTATATCCAATAGATATAAAAAATTAGAATAGAACCAAGCAGCAAAACTCCCTACATCACTGATTGTCAAGTTTCTTTGTTTTTCAAGAATGAAGCTCGACACAGGCCACTGAACCAACCAAAAAACTGACCTTTAAACAGTATTGTAATCTCCGATTTCCCTTCTTTGAATAGAAAAATAGTTTATTGTTAAGATAATAGATTGTATCGTCACAGCATTTAAATGCTAATGGGAAACTGACATTTGAAAAAGAAAAAAGCAAAAAATAAAATAAAAATTGTTTCTGCAAAGAAAAACCAACAATTTAGTGTTCCATTGATATACTATACCGTCTAAGCACCAAGAGCTTCGCATAATTTACTAAGCATAGTCTAATAATTAAGTATAGATGTCTCGGAAAAGGACAGGCAAGGCACCTTGGATCTAAGAGAAATTATACAATCATTTTGACTGGAAAAACGGCTAGTCCCCTTGATATAAGATACTCAGTTGCACCACTCAATTTTTCCAACCAAAAAAACAGGATGATAGATATAACAAAAAATGCACCATAGAAGAAACCAATGCAACTAAACACTAAACAAAATAAGACAAACGTGAAGCGGCATGATTCTTCAAAACTATCTTACCAGGAAAAGCCAAATGGATATAAAAACAGAGGGAGCCAGCACACTATGGTTACTCTTGCAGGCAAACTGATAGGGCGAGTGAGTGGATTATAACATGAAAATTCATGAAGATAGTAAGCAGATTTTTACACAAAATCATCCAACCAATTCTCAAACACAAAATAGATTTAATTCCACTGAAATAGAACTATACGACCACTGTTTTGTTAGAATCATCCAGCAAATCCGGAAACAACAGATACAATCGATCCCATTAGAACAATCTAACTACATACCGTCCTGTGTAACCAAAGGGTAGTCCGTCGAGCTCAAAGTGATAAACCAATCCCATCCACTATCCAACCGCATCAGAATCGAAGCCGCATGAAGCACGGCAGCAAGTGTTGAGGATCCCATGTAGGTAGTCGCATCTGCTTTCCCAATAACATCCACATTCCCGACGACCTGCACAGCAGGTACCGCCCGAACTGCAGAAGCAAGAGCTACGCGCTCCCCATCTGACGCTTCATGACTAAGATGGAGGAGATAGCGGTTACGCGGGTGGTAGACGGCAAGCAATAAACGGATGATCCGGTCTTTGTGACCTGGGCCGCCTGATATATAATAAGCGAAAGCTGGAGGAGAGGAAGGTCCATGGCGGACGACTGGGGGAAAAGTTTTAGAGGGGAACGCCGCTGAGTTCACGCCAGAATTGGCTGTCAGAATGAAAAGAATAGTGAAAAAGGCCGATGAGAAGATGAGAAAGAGGCATTTCTTCTCGGCCGCCATAGGAGTTGAAGGGGCATCGAATGGATCACAGGAAGAGCAATTCGCATCTGCCGAACAGACACTCGCTTGATTCCTCCACACTCTCTCTCCTCGTCAGAGACAGCAGAAGCGCCATCACTTCAAGGGCAACGGTCTCGGAGGATAGCATTCACAAGCGGGCAAAAAAATCTGGACCAGGTTTTCTAAGAATTGCATTTGCCTCGCGTCGGACTGCTCCCGTACTACGATTAACAGGAAATTAGGGTTTGGCAGAAGAAGAATGAATTCAGAGACAGCAAAGATTCGTCCAGCAGCTTATTATGATTTTCCAATATCAAGAGATCAAGGTTTAGACGCAGATCTCGATTTAAGGACAGATCGGCGACTTTGATACTCTCCACCTTTTTCTTCTGTTTTTTTCCCTCTCGTCTACCTGTGACTATTATATAAATGAAATATGGATCGAAATAGTTTCCCAGAGAAATGCCAGAGAAATGCGGAAAAGCAGAGAGAGAGGGAGAGAGAGAGAGAGAGCGAGAGAGAGAGAGAAATCGTCTGTGTACGGAAGTTGCAGCGACGGATCGGAAGGGGAGAGACCCGATAGTCGGCATAAGATGACGTGGCGAAGAAGTTCATTAATATTAAAACCCTTTAAAATATTAATAAATATCAATTTAAGCAGGTGAGAATATTTTTTCAATTTTTCGACTGCACGAAAGAGAAAATGCTACTGCACCTCTGGCCGCTCGCCACGTTTCACTCCTGTTTTTTTTTTTTTACAATTTAAAAGAGGGGTATTATAATGGTGGTGACCTCTCAGCCGCGTCTGACCAGAGGAAGCTGTGTATTTTTAAGAATAGAGATGGGCCCACTTAGATTAAGTGAAGCCGATCGAAGGATGGATATCTCAGAATGGAGATGTCAGTTTTACCTAATTTAGGTGAGCCAATCTACTCGTTAGCTTCACCAGAGTCATTCGCTTCACATCTTATACTAATTTTCCTTGTGGGCCCACCGTGGATTGTGATCACAACGTCCTATATTTCGCATCATTAACATCTTAATTGATCTAATTAGGAAAAATAAAGACCTAATAGAGTGTTAATCCAATACGTGAATTCTTGAACTGCATCTTAAGCGTACAAAATCAGGTCAACCATTCGTGTGCGCCTCACAGATTAAGAATAGCCTTAATCATAATTAGGAAAGGACCAGAGATGACTCTGTCCAATTAAAATCGCAAGGAAACCAAGAGGAAGATAAGGTGAGAAATATAGAAAGAGATAAATGTGCTGATAGCTACTGGTACCAAGAAACTAGAGTATGGAATAATAAAAATAAACAACGACGAATGGAGGCAGCGTCGACCTCATCAGTGATGCTCTCAAAGGAAAAACTTGAAAGAAAGATGCAGGTCGAGAATATGAAATTTTTCTCAATAGTTTATAACATAAAAAGCATGAATTCCACAAAAGTTAGCTGGGAAGCCTCTCTTTCACTGAACGATTCCACCATTTACGTCATTGGTACTGGGGCTAAGAAAGCAGACAAATAATTTCATGAATATAATACTAGCTTAGTTGAACCATATCATATCCGTGCAAAAAATTAGAAACCAGAATGTAACAAAAAAACCAATAAGACAGACCAGAATTGAATGCAGCTTATTCGGGGCTGTCTATTGTGATGGCATGAAATTCTCTAGATTGCAAGAGCAGTGGAATTGAAAGGTCAATCTCTTTAACATGGACTTGCATGGTCAATCTCTTCAACTTCGGTATCCTGTGTAAATTCTAAACAATAGCAAAGGTTTTTAGGCCACCAAGGCAGGGATAGAGCCACAGAATGCATGATATCCTGCTTCGGCTCTATCATTCGATATCAATGTCTCCTCCAGAGCTAGCTGAGTCATCATCACTGCCACCATTGCTGCTGCTGCTGGTTGCACTGCCACTTCCACTACCACTGCTTGCACTCCCACTGCTCTCACTTGAACTAGAGGTCTGTGCTTCTCTCTCCTCTGCATTTACTTGGGCCCGTAGGGCTTCTGCAGCATTGGGTCCTTTTTGTGCCTCATCATCACTTACATCCACATCAGCTATCTCATCGTCAGTTTCATTTTGGTTCATATTATATCCAGTGTTTGCTTCTTGTCTGATACCAGTTGGGTTGTTCAGAATCTGTTTGTCATCATCATCAACTATATCTAGGTTTTCCTCCAGTTCATAGTTTTTTGGATCAGGAGATACTGTTGATTGATTCAAGCGAGCTGGTGAGAGATAATCAGTGCGTCTAGAAGAAGGTTTTGCAGCTGCATCACAACAAACGGATGCAAAATTTAGAAATGCAATAAATTGAAGCAAATAATTGGAGTCTCAACCACATTCTGCAGTGATATGATTTACCCAGTTCCTTCAAGGTTTTCACTTTATATCCCTAATTATCCACTGGATGGTCATCAAACCTTAAAGAAGCTCAAACACAAGTCTCAGAAAAGTAGCGGTGTCAACTTTTCCAGTTTTTAGATCAAGAAACAGGACAAGACTATAAAATATGAGAAACACAGTATGGACAGTACAGAAAAATCCAACTACAATGATATGGAACAGAATGCAGCCAAAGTATCTAGTATATTCACGAGAGAGAGAGAGAGAGAGAGAGATTGACAAGACCTTCAGACATTACACTCCGGGTGAGTTGCAAACATCCTTAATCACAGAATTGGATTAACATCTAACATGGGAAAAGTGAAAAGAATTATACACGAATAATTGATGCTGAAAACCAGGTAAGGACTTTAAAGGCAAACTCTTGGGTATATGAAACTATAAGCAATATGATTTTTGTAATCTAAATTTTTAAATTTGATAATTCTCAAGAGTACCCATCCCCTAATCGTTGTCTATTCTTAGACCTTTTAATCAACTTCTCCTGTTCCAAACAGTTCATTACCTCCTCTAAAGCTAGATGTAATCACTTTTATTTTATAATTAACATCTACTTGCACACAGAAAAATAATACTAAAGAATTAGTTTATTCTACATTATTAAGATTTGCATGTGACTATGCTGGCTGAGAGTCTGTCTATCAAAACTTGGAATAAAAACTTATAACAGGTCTTTAAAATATTTTGCCACATCAAAACTGTTTCCTGTCATTGAATTAAGAGGAAATGCCAAAAACTTGGTTATTGCTTTTCTTCAGAAGTGAATACAAACTTTATACCTACAAAAGAGTAATCAGTAAAGAATATGGCATTTTTTTCCCAAAGCAGTACGTTTTACATAGAACTATATTTTTTAGGAAACCGACCTGGGCTGATTGGTTCCCCAATATCAATTCTTTCCACCTCAACCTGCATAAAACATAGACAAAAGCAGGATCATCACCTTGCATATGAAGAGTAAAACAAGTTGTGCCACAAAAAGAGTCTTTTGCAAGTGCATTTGATGTATGAAGTTCATCAATCAAGCAGGGTTTACTGAAAATTCGCTAATATACAAGCTACAAACTTTTAGAAAGTTTCATCAACTGGAAAAGGTCAAAAGCAAGAAAAAACATCTTTTCAGAGACACAAGTCAATATTGACAGTGGCCTGAAGTTGGTAAGATCCAACTTGCTACAAAAATCAAGTATATGGTATGTGGATATTTACTGCTTTTTTTTGAAAGGCAAGAACTGGAACTGCTTCAGATCCACTCATTTAGTGGCAAAGACTAAACAGCTACCCTACCGATAACTTATAAAACTCATCCTGGAATAAAAAAGTAACAACTTTTTTTGTTCTTTGAAAGCAAAAGCCAGACAGCACAAAAATCCAAAGTCATTCTACAGATCTAAACTCTCTAATAGCTTAACAAAGATACCCAAAATCTCTTCTCTTTATTTCAGTTATGCTATTTCTCTAATGGCTTTTTATCAACTCAAACTGTGAATGTAATTACTCCCAGCTCCACCCAGAAAAGCTTTCCTCCTTCAAAGTTATCCCCACAGATCAAGTGATTCTTCAGGCCATTCTTTCCAAAGATAAGCCATAGAAGATCTATTTCAGCTGCATTTGACTTAGGTGACAGATGTAGCCAGTTGTTTCAACAGAAACAGTCACATGTATAAGCTTGCCGACAATCCAACTTCACAATCTCAAGATCATTGATGCAGGATTGACAAAAAGGTGGCACCTGAATAAATAAAAGAAATGTACATTTATGCTGAGCTAAAACATCTTAGTTACTTATTCACATAACCATTGGGTTGTTATAAAGAACGGCAACAAGTTCCTGCTGACCTTCCTTCCAGATGAATATACCTCAATGTTCTTTTCCAAACAAAGGAGAGAAAGGAGAATAAGATTGAAAGACCTAATAGGGACTTTGTTTGAAGAAATGAAATCAGTAGCGAAATACAATCAAACACACTGACAAAAGTGCATATTGTTTGTGAGCAATTGACAAAGCAAAAGGTTCGCCTGAGAATAGAACGGGCAATTAGCTAACTTGTAACAGAGTATACTCATGTCTCTGCTGTCAAGGGAGCTTAATATGAAATTGGACTTTTAGGCATAATAGAACCACTATATAATGAATGATAGTTGGAGCTTTCATATATACTATTCCGTAAGGACTATGAGTAAACCAGGAGCAAAGATGCAAGAATCTTTAACAACATGAATAAACAGATGAAAGCCAACAAGCCAGGACTACAGTAACTTCGTCACTGAAAATCCAATATATTTTCCACAGTAACACGTAAAGAAATTTTTTTCAGGGCAGGGACATATGTACAAAAATAGATTAATTTTGAATGCAATCAATGAACAATTTTGAGGCTAATTGCAACTACTGTAAAACTTACAGGTACAGATTGCACAATAGGTTTACTGAACTGCTGTGATTTTGCTGCCTTTCCAAGTTGAGGTGAGCGAGACTCAACAGCAGGACCTACTGAAGCAACTCCAGGAGCCACAGAAGCTGCAGCCATAGACTCACCAGGTAACCGAACATGCCTTAACCGTTTCATTGCCCGGTGCAACCTTTCCAAGCGGAAGGTCTCCCCATCAAAGAACAATACTGCATCATTCTCTTTGTAATCTTCACAGCTGCCTTCAAAGGTAACCTTTGGTTTTCCAGGTTGATTATTGTGAAATTCTACAGTAACTCTGTTTTCCTTGCTCTTGTGAAGTGAACCAGCTTGATTCTTATCAATTGATGCTGGTTTGAACTCATCTAGATAATAACCAAATAAAACCATTTCAATTTTCTTGAGATCAATGAAGACTGTGAAAAATGTATCTGTAATGTTTTTGAAAAACTTTAATGATAAAGTAAGAGGAAGTTAATTTATTATCATGCAAACACAACCAGAATTATCTTACAACCCTACATACAAGAATAAAAAGAACTTAATTTTGAAAATGAGGTGGTCTGAAAACACAAAGCATGTCCAAGACATGAAGAATGCAATTCCAATGTGAGAACCAATGTCAAATTTATATTCTGAAGAAGAAATAAGAGAACGTATCTGAAAAAAGTCAAAGAAGTAAAATGCTGATAAATTCACCTCGTTCCATTAAATAGCCAATATGAAGCAACCAAACAAAATAGAATGAAAGGACGTAAACTGATGAACGACAAACAATGAGGATGAAGTAGAGAAAATTTAGTTGCTGTGTGGACCAACCAATGCCGATCCTAGGATCAAAGGAGCTTCAGGGAAATAAAATATATATCTTAAAAGATAAAAAAGGGAAGAAAAAAATAGAACAACTAAAAAAAAAGGAGGCTCTAAAACAAGGCCAATAATATCTGTTGATGCGACTTCTTAAAACAATGTCATCGTGAACCAATCGTACAACCGCAGAAACTGTTTCACAATCAACATGGAAACAACATTATAAAAAAAAACTCATAACGACGGTGGCAAATCTCGGTCTGAAAACCCAAAGCATCACAAAATCAGAAGTTAGAATTAGGGTTTCGATCGTATTTCTTCAACTTACAACGTAAAGTGCAAAACTTAGTGGAGGAATCGTCTTTGAACGAAGATCCAAGCCTTAGATTATACCATTTTTCAGGCTGAGGAGCTGTGCTCGGTTCCTTGTTGTTGTTAACGTTCGCCATGGCTGCGAGATCTAGAACTATCCAATACCGATTAACTGAATAGATTACGAAGGCTTAATACCGAATACGTGAGGAACAAAGACAGAGAACCAGAGTTTCCTCTCCTTTGGCACTGTTTTGGCTTTTGGCACTCGTGCAGCCGATTCCCTCTGCAACGGAGAAATCAGGGGAAAATATTGGTCTTTGCCCGGTCAAAAGAAAATAGAGGACCATGGATTTTTTATATATTTTTCAGTAGACCGGGGATTTAATTGCCAAATGCACAAAGCCTTACGGGTGGCACCCAGCTAAACTAGCTCACAAATCCTTTGAGCTCAGCGCAAACCCTCTGGTGGCTTAGATGTTGTTTGGACCAATTTATTTATACTATTATTTCATATAAGTAATTATATTATTATATTTTTATTATTCGGATATAAATGTAAATAATTTTAAGTGATAATAAATTATTTATTATAAAAGATTCAGCAACTCGAAGTATAATTATTTATTTAATATTCAAATGATAATTATTTTAATATTTTTAGTACATATTTTTATAGTGAATATAGTAAAATATTTGATTTGTTAGATGAAATTATTTGAATTCATAAGTCTATAATTAGGCCAAATTTTATTTCACATTATAAATAAAATTATATTATTTAAATTCAAACAAAATAATATGAGTTGTTATTTAAAATTTTAAAATAATAACTTCTAGCAAGTTTAATTGATAAAAAATTATTATTATTAAAAAATATTTATTAATACAATAAATATTTATACAGTAGTTATAATATTAATATTATTATAATTGATTAAAATGTATGATATTTATTATTTAATTTAAATATATTAATATTCTATTTTTTATTATTGTAAAATATGTATATGAATTCTATTTGTGTCACTAACTCTAAAGTTTAATATTCTAGAACCGTTCCCGCATCACGGAATCGGGTATTCCGCTGAAGGCGTCACCTCAAAACCCACCAAAAATAGCGGTAGAGCGTCATCCCTGTAAATGGCGACGATGAGCTTCTGCATGTCAAGGGCACCCGTGGCTTCTGAGTTCTCTTGGTCCAGTCGTTTCTTACTATCAAAATTATCGTCCGAAATCCGAATCCCGAAAGTGACCCTTTGGTCCAAACCTCCCGTAAGAGAAACTGCAATCCATTGTGCTGCGAACCTAGATAAAACCCTAAAAACCTGCAAGAATTGCAAAAAGCAGTTCGATCCGTCCCTCAACCATCCTCGAGCTTGCCGGTTTCATACTGCCCATTTTGGCGGTAAACAAATTCACTCGTTATTGTTTTCTTCTCGATTCATTTTGTTGGTCAAAATAATGCTTATCCGAATCATCCATGGTAGAGTTCGTTCTGTCAAGGTTTAAAACTGTTTACTAGTCGATCGATTTCTTGAACCTGTGATGTCTTTAGCAAACCCTATTTTACTGGAGGTGTGGTAACAGATGTCTGAATCCTCAACTGCAGAATCATTTGTCGGGATAATTGCGCTTCCATGTATCATGTTGTTGGATGTTCGTGAATTCCATCTTTTTGTTTTGCGATGAATCGATTCAAAAGAACATGGATTTTCTTACTGAAAAAGAAAGAGAAAAAAGAAGGTTAGGAAGACGAGTCATTAGCGAAAATTCTTATTTCTGGATTTCATTTCGATTTTTGTCTCTTCACAAGAGTAAGGGTGAGATTGCTTAAACTGCAAACAACAAATTTAATTGCCCGATGCAGATTTCATCAATTAATTGCAACTGGGTTATATGCCTAATAGCTTTCTTGTTCATTCCCATTAACGGTTGATATTCTTCAATCCACCTCTGTCTACCGAAATATCCAAAATGTCTTCTAATGTTGGACGAGAACGGCATCTCCTACCAGTTTGAGAGCTCTGATCGGCTCCAACTGTGAACTACTTTTGATTGCAGGGGTGTTCCTTGATGGATTTTCTGGAAAAAATTGTGTTCTCCTTGTTGTTTCATTCTGATGTTACATCTGGTTCATGCTTATTTTCAGGAGAAACAAAGAGAAAGTTCGAAAGTGTTTACAGCGGGGGGACAATGAACACGGCAGACTCCGGTAAAATTTTCCAATATTGGCATTGCTGTGGCTCGGAAGACCCTTTTGATCCTGGATGCACGGCAGCTCCACACTTGTCATACGATGACGATAAATAAAATGCATCTGCCAAGGCTTTTCCTTAAAGTAGTTTTGTCTTCGTTTTGAGCTCTTTGCGCCCCAATGTTCGGGCTCCAGAACCCCTCAGAAAGGGAAAAAAAACACTAGCTAATATCTCCACTTACTCTCTTGTATTCGTTTAAGAGTGAATAATGCGCACGGATTGGTGATTGCTGAAGTTGCCGTTGATTTGCAGACAGCCCCTTCCGCCGAGCTCAATAAACTATAATAATGGCTACCCTAAATAAGTGATTGCTGAAGTTTCGATTTGCAGACAACCCTTTCCGCCCAGCTCAAGAAACTATAATCATGGCCAGCCTAAGTAAGTGATTGCTGAAGTTGCAGTCGATTTGCAGACAATCCTTTCTGCCCAGCTCAAGAAACTATAATAATCATATCTACCCTTCACCGTTTGGGCCAACGCAGCCACTATAACCGAGAATTAAAATCCGCAAGGACCAAATTATCTTCAGAAACACAAATCATGGAAATTGGAGAAATAATTCTGGACCAAAAATGTGAATAAGGAATAAAGCAATTGATAACAGAAGGCAGTTCCGAGTGGCTCTGTATTTTCACGTGGAATGACAAGACAATCACTCCAGTCCAGAGCTTCGGGTTGGTATAAAGTGACTGCCTAGACATTTTTAAAAAAGAAAAAAGTGGTTACTCTTCGTGACATGGGTATCCGAATCGGCAGATGTTAACAATTGCTTGTTCTTGCTTTTCACTTTTCAGGATTATTACCATCTCCGCATAGATAAGTAGTCAATAATTCACTTCCGTCAACAGATTAGCTAATTAATTGTTGATATGCGGATCCTGTTTTAGTAAACCGAAAAGGGGTGAGGGACTGATTCACAACCGCACATTCGTAAATTAGATGTTGCTTTCTTTTTACGAAGAAAATTCAGTAACTTGACACTCTTTAAGTGTTGCGTTCACAGTTCCTGATCTATTGGCTATCGCTTCACCGGCTTTCTTCTCGTTTCGGTAGAGGGTAATGGTGATTTTGGGCGGGAATGGCGTGGGCCGAATGCTGGCCGCCATTGCTGCTGCGCTCTTTATTCGGGTAATATCCGGTCCGGGTTTTAAACTGTTGCCGGGAAATCAGCCGGACGACGAAATCGAGGAAGACAGTGAGGCAAGCGATGGAGAAGAAGTTCCAGTCTCTGGAAAAGTTCTCCCGGTCTCCATTCGTTGGAGCAACATCACTTGCTCACTCGACGACAAATCTGGAAAAACAGTAAGAATTTCTGTTTGTGTCTTTCATCTTTTACATCCTGCGTTCTGCTTCCCTGTAGAAAATTATGGAAGTAGTAGTGTGCGTTTTGATTGATGCAACACACAGTACCTGTTTGCTGTTTATAATTCATTATGTAGAGCATGCTTATGTTTATAGTTCTGGAACTCTCTGTTAGTTATTGGAATATCGCTTCCCTTCGGTTCTAATATATCCTTCTTAACCTTTTTTTCGTTCATTTATAAATCAATTTACTTAAACTTTCCTTTTTCATCTATGACCATGGGATATGATTCATTTTTGGACAAGTGAAATGACTGAGATAGTCGAAATGAAGTTGGTTGCTCTTATCTCGATTACGACATGAACGGTTTTGAATAACCAAATATATAAGTTGGTTCAAGTAACTTTAATGCAACAATTTACTTCTTTCTCTTTTTCTGTTAGATTTTTACTCTTTATTCTTGATTTCTTAGGTAAGATTTCTGCTCAAAGATGTCAGTGGAGAGGCCAAAGCCGGGAAACTGCTTGCAATCATGGGTCCATCTGGTTCAGGGAAGACAACTCTGCTCAATGTCCTTGCAGGGCAGCTTGCTGCTTCACCCCGCTTGCGACTAAGGGGTCGTCTTTATGTAAATGGGCAACCAAAGTCAAACAAATCTTACAAGTAAGCTACCTGATTGTACATAATATTACACTTACTGGTTATAACGTTTGGTGTCCTTATGTGTATACTTGTTTTGGTAGGACTGCATACGTAAGGCAAGAGGATCTTTTCTTTTCACAGCTGACGGTGAGGGAGACTCTTTCTCTTGCTGCTGTGCTCCAACTCCCTGACCTTTCACTTGAAGATAGAGATGAGTATGTGAACAATCTCATGTTTCGACTAGGCCTGGTAAGCATGACTTTGTCCCTGTACCATACTTCTGAAGTTCTTGGATTTTGCTACTTAAATTGCATATGTGTACAGTTTACTTCTTCCACTTTTAGCGCTACTCAGTCTGATAAACGTGCTCATATTAGATTGTTGGTACAGCCGGGTGGATTTTAATAACTTGTTTTTAAATGAAACCTGAAATGTTTAAAGAAGCATTGACTGTTATGCAATAGTGGATTGACCTGGTTTCCACCACAGCTCTCTAATTGAAGTAGGTGATTACTCTTTTGTAGGAATTCTGAATACAGGTTTTTTTCTTGTATTATCATGAACTCAAATGATATAATGGTTAAACTTCTTGTATTTACCTGAATAATATTATGGTTAGAGCCTTCTTGTAATATTGCCTGGATCATTTTCCTCCATTTTCTCCATAGGTCAGTTGTGCTGATTCAAACGTTGGTGATGCAAAAGTTCGTGGAATCAGTGGGGGAGAAAAGAAACGCCTATCACTTGCCTGTGAACTAATTGCAAGCCCATCTGTTGTATTTGCGGATGAACCCACAACTGGTAATTTGCTTCTGTTTCTTTTCTTGATAGCTGATCAGGATATGCAATTGTTATTAGTCCATTTCTAAGGTTGTTGATGAGTTTGATTTCAGTCGGGTTTGTTCTGGATCTTTCCTTAGCTGATCTGGGTATGCAAATATTATTTCCATTATGAAGCTTGTTGATGAGTTCAATTTCAATCTGGCTTGGTTCTTGAACGTTTTTAAAACAGTGATGCTTCAGTTCATCTGATATATTTTGAATGAGGAAACTATGTTTTAGTATCTTCTGTTATATTACTGTGGTAGATTTTTGGCAGTTGATACTTTGTTTTCCTGATGCTGATCACTATGTTCTGTGCAGTCTAAATTTTGGAATGTTATTGTGTGGCTTATCATCAAACCATTTAAATGGAAACTTTCCTTAAAAAAAGTTGGCAAGTGTTGCATATGTGATTTGTATTATTCATTATTTGAAGCATTTCTGGTGCTTGTAGGGCTGGATGCATTCCAGGCAGAGAAGGTTGTGGGGACACTTCAGCAACTTGCTCAGGATGGTCATACTGTGATTTGCTCAATCCACCAGCCTAGGGGTTCAATATATGCAAAATTTGATGACATTGTCTTGCTATCAGAAGGTGCAGTGGTATATATGGGTCCCGCGCATGAAGAACCATTAATATACTTTGCTAAACTGGGGTTGTTATCTAATCCTCAAGTTTTTTATCTAATCATTAGATCTTTCTTCTTCATTTTTACTTTTGTTTTTCTTCTTTACTTTTTTATGAGAGTAAAGCAACTAAGAGAGTTTTGGGATATAAACTTTGTTTTTGCCCTATTGCCTGATGTTGCCAAAGAATTACTGACTTGCGAATAAGAAAAAATGTTAATCCAGGACTTTCCATAGTTAGAGCAACATGAATCTTAATGGGATTGCGAGGAATATAGGCAATTCATTGTAATGCTGGATGAGGAAATTGATAGGTTGGCTTCCAAGTTTAGCTTCGATGCTTCTTCAACATCATTTTGAAATGTTGTATTACTTGCAAAAGATTCATGAGAGTATAGATGAAATGTAATTGCATCTCATCTCAAAACTCTATATTGAGATAGGACCATTGGGCTCGATTGAACTTGGTAACCTAGCTGTCCAAAATGACTTTGTGACTCATAACTTGTGACACTCAGGTTTCAATCCAGTAGTTTCTTAAGGAATGTGGGCAAACCATTGTAGATCAGATTAATTGTTTCTCTCCTAACTTCTTTAGGCTGTGTTTGGAACATAGAAAGTGAAGAGAACAGAAAAGAAAGAGAAGAGGAAGAGAAAGAGAAAAGAAAAGAAAACGAAAGAGGTTTCTTTTCTTTTGTTGGATGTCCATGGAAAATTAAAGAGAAAATGGAAGAGAAATATAGTTTCTCTTGTTTGGATGCACAAGGAAAATGGAAAAGAAAATAAAAATTAGTATTATTTTTAAACTTTGATGATTAAAATTTTCTCTTTTATTTTCTTTCCAAATTCCATGATTTTTTAGAGAAAGTAAATTAATTATGAGAGAAGGTAAGTTTCTCACATATTTTCTTTTCTCTTCAAAAATTTGTAATGCCAAAAACTGGAAAAGGACTTTCTCACTCCTTTTCTTTTTTTATCTTTTCTTTCTGAGGGTTTCAAACATGACCTTAATGTTCTCATCTTGGAAATCGTGTTTTTGTTTTTGTTTTATTTTCCTTTCTTGTGGTTTTTATTTTACAAGTGGTAGATATGGAGATGCATTTTTTTCTTCCATGCATGGCACTATCTATTATTCATCTCTATTTTTCCTGTTCGTGGCTTTTAATTTTTCCCTGGCTGTTTATTAGAAGTATTTACATTAATATGATGCAAACTTAAATTCAACAGGTATCATTGCCCATCTCATGTGAACCCGGCAGAGTTTTTGGCTGATCTCATATCTATTGACTATAGTTCTCCTGAAAGTGTCTATTCCTCTCGTAGAAGGATTGATGAGCTTGTTGAGGCATTCTCCTGGGACCCATCTGGTATCCTTTATCTGTCTCCTGACACCAAAGGGGAAAATTTAAAGGTTCAATCAAAACTTCATAGGAGATTTGCCGTAAAACATAAAGGTGGATGGTGGAAGCAATTCTGGTTACTTCTTAAGCGAGCATGGATGCAGGTATGTTTTCACACTGTATGTCTTTTTCTAATTATTCGAAAGGTCAAGTGTCTTATGATATTAGCTAATTTTCATCTGAGAATATGTTCTTGCCTTCTTATGACTAGTTATCCGTTTCATTTAGGTCAAAAGTTCAATTGAAATTCAGAATTTCGTTTTTTAGCATATAATCTACCCTCTTCATAAAGTAGTGCCATGTTGCTGATGCTTCTGCAGAGTTGTCTAACCAGTCTTGTGGTTAGATGAGAAAAGACAGTAGTACTAAGGGGTGGTCAGTAAATAATTAAATTCTTTTTTCGGGGTAAAAGAATCATTTCTAATGAAAAGTTGCTAAGACCTCTTTTTGGTTCCATCTGTGGAATTGCATTATTTAGTCTTCAGTCCATTGTTTGATCAGTTTCCTCTACTCTGCTCCATACCTGATGAAAATCTAGTTGCATCCTTGAATTTTTATATTCTATCTTTGTTATGGGAAGTTTTGTTATGGAAGTTTCATGACCCTGAATCCAAGTGAGAGGAAGAATTTTCTTGATCTATTGTGGTCTCGATTCGACTGTTTCTTATCTGCTTTAATAGTTGATGAGCTAACAAAATACAGGTGGGTTCACATTATGAGGAGGTGGTGAAAAAGGACTTGAAGAAAGTTAACCCAACAATGAAATTAACAATTGATAGGGCAGCATGGAGGAGGATTTGTTTTGGTCAGCCCTAGCATAGTTGAGACGATGCTTTGTGGGGGCATATTTGCCTTTTCACTCATTTTAATAATTGTCACACAATTTCTTAATTTTTTTATGTGGAAATGATACTTATAATGTTTGCACTATGACTTCATTGTCTTGGAAGAGGAGGTGTGCCTGCTAAGCCATCGAAAAGATGCTTTTTGATTGACAAACTACATTTCATTCTCTTTCCATGATTTATTATTTCCTGTTAAAATATTTACTCCCCTATATTAAACTTGACTTGGCTAAGTAATTGAAGGTGATTGTGTCATAGAGGAAGTTGTATGTAATTTGTTTTAAAACAACATCTCTAGTAAAGCAATGGAATAAAGTTATTAGGATACTTGCATTTTATCCTCTGTCAATGTCATTCCAGAATTTCTTTTAGCTACTGTGATGGTTAGCTGAGTTGCTCAATACTTAACTTGCTTAGGCTTCCCGTGATGGCCCGACTAACAAAGTTCGAGCTCGAATGTCAATTGCATCAGCGCTAATATTTGGATCAGTCTTTTGGCGAATGGGAAGATCACAGACATCCATCCAAGATCGGATGGGACTACTTCAGGTACGTAATATTATGGCTTTTTTGAACCTTCCAATGCCTTTTCATCAATTTGCCAGTAAACCAGTATATGTTGCTTTGCTCCCTTCTCTGAAGGTTGCAGCCATAAACACAGCAATGGCAGCACTGACAAAGACGGTAAGTGTATTCCCAAAGGAACGTACAATAGTTAGTAGAGAGCGAGCCAAGGGTTCGTATGCTTTAGGGCCATATCTGTCTTCTAAATTACTGGCAGAGATTCCAGTTGGAGCTGCATTTCCTTTACTCTTTGGTGCCATTTTGTATCCGATGGCACAGCTTCATCCAACTTTGTCAAGGTGAGTTCTCTGGTTCTTTGATCAGCTACTTGCACAGGTTCTAGATTTAATCATTTACACATTCATAAGACTTTTTACATTTTTATGCTGAAATATTTTTTATCACATCTTACATGTTTGTTAATAATACTGAAGCAAGAGAGATTGATTGCAGAGTCACTGAAGAACAATTAGACCTTATAAAATAGTTTTATTTTCAGTCACCTACAAATAGTACTTAATTTGCAGTCACTGGTTATGACTTAACTTTCAAATTTATTCCTAGATTTGGAAAGTTCTGTGGCATTGTGACAGTGGAATCATTTGCTGCATCTGCCATGGGTCTGACAGTTGGAGCCATGGCTCCAACTATTGAAGCAGCAATGGCATTGGGACCTTCGCTCATGACGGTTTTCCTTGTTTTCGGAGGCTATTACGTAAATGCTGAAAACACACCTGTTATTTTCCGTTGGATCCCTCGAGTATCTCTTATAAGATGGTAATAATAGTTTTTTTCTTCTTTTTGCTACTTGACATGAAAAAAGGAAAGACATATATATTTTGAAATCGTTTACTACTTTGTCAGAAACAGTGTCATTCATAATTTATTGGTCCAATTTTCAGGGCATTTCAAGGGCTTTGCATCAATGAATTCAGTGGTCTAGAATTTGAAAAGCAGCAATCCTTTGATATTGAAACTGGAGAACAAGTAAGAGGAATGAGGTTTCTGTATAGAAATAGTCTTATCAAAAAGCTTCCATTTATCACCAAGTGCTTCTGTCTGTTTCTTAGTAATTGTCAATTATACCCAACATAATGACCTCGTATATGACTCCTCCTTTGTGTCCCTTCACATCTAGAGCACTTTAATTCCAAAAAAAAAACTTGAAAAAAACAAATCATAGATTCAAGAAGGTGAAAGAAAAAAAGAAGGCCACGTTAGCCCCTTGTTTGCAAAGCTTCATTCTTAATGACTATTTTGTTGACTACTCTTCCATGCTTAGCTCTTGGAATTTAAAGAAAAAACTGACAATGGTGGAAATTGGCAACAACAAAGGAAAAAACATTAGAAGTTTTTCTGGTTGAGATTCAAGTAAATGATTACCTCCTCCGCTTGGCTGAAAAAGTTCACTAAAAATTAGTCTAATCCTAATCAGCATGGAGGGTACTTTGAGATCATTCAATATATTTAGGCCAGTTCATTGTTATGACCCTGCTAGTTGTTTATTTGCTAACTGCAGACCCAGGGTGCTAAATCTAGATTTAATGCATTATATTTTCTCTCTCCACTTTTGATGACTGTTTGTGCTGTATGTTCCAGGTCCTTGACAGGTTATCCTTCGGAGGAAGTCGCATTGGAGAGACTCTGCTAGCACAGGGTAGGATATTGCTGTTTTGGTACGGGACTACATACCTTTTGCTCAAGACAAACAAGCCCAAATATGTGCAACTGGAGCCTCCACCACCACAACTCCAACCCCTTGACTAGTTTTCTAAAATGAGAGATGACTTCTTGCCTGAGAATAAAATATGCACTAATGGCCAGTGCAGTTTTGGGCTGGAGACGATAGACATGCAATACATGGCCTAATACAATATGAAATCATGCCATGGTTTACCCATAAGCTGAAGTAGATGTTGAACTTGGGAGTGGTGTACAGAGCCCGACAATGCTTTATTAGGTGACTGGTTGGGCACAGCCACTGTTTGGTCTCAATGTTTCCTCAGATGGATCGAAGTGATTGACTCCTAGCCTCCGCTTTATTTCCTAATCTCATTCGAGAACCAAATATTGCTAGGATAGGATAAATTATGTAACGCTGGTTTCATAAATCAGAGCACAATTGCCTAAAAAATTGTTCAGTGGCAACAAAATACGAAACTTCAAAAATTGAATCTAACAAAAAAGTAGGTCGCAAGACTATAAAAGTTCTTCAGGGCACTTGTCTCTACGGATAAATTTGCAAGGAAAAAATTCTTCAACTTAGACAGTGTTTTCTAATAACGGCCAATGGCCCAAACTCTTATAGCACCATCGGTGTATCCAGTAAATAAAGTGCTACCATCAGCGCTCCAGCTCAAACTTGTGCAGTAAAGCATCTGCAGCAGTAGTTCAACAATGTAGTTAAGATCACCTAGTATGTTTCATTCGTAAACTCTACTGAATAAAACAAGAACAGTAAAATACTGGAGAAACGAGACTGCAATTGATGTCTTTAATGAGATTTGGTAATTTCAAATACATTCATTAGGAAAAAAGAATATCAACCATCTTTATCGACCCCATCAATTTCAACTTTCAACAGCCAGGATACCATTATCAAATTTCTCACCCAAGGAAAGTTTATCAGGATTAAAGAGTGTTTCCTCAATGAAATACCTCCAGCAGGAAAGCATATCAAGCAGGACAATTGAAGGCTTGAAACAGATCAAAAGTATCAAACTTAATGAATAACGAGATTAAAATAAGAAAATTACAAAAGAAAAATTATCACCATGAAATACACAAACATGGTTAAACAAATATAGTTCGTATTTACAAGCTTCTGAAAGCAATGCACACAGCATCAAACACTACAGCTAATGTAGTAAAAGAAGCAGAGAGAATTAATATTCCTTACAGATAAATAAAATAAAAGTTACTATTTATAAATAATGTTTAGGAAGATTTTCAGTGAAGAGGTAAATGAAGGTGCAAGCAAGATAGGGCTAATGGAGTGATAACAAAGATGAGAGACCAGTGTGCATCGTAAATAAGTAATTTCTTACAAGAATAGAAGTCGCGAGTAAACAGATCAAGGGTCCTGGAATCATATGATATAATGTAAACCGAAAACAGATGAAAGAGGAAATTAAGTAAAAACAGAGCATAAGAAGTACCTGATTCTGGCCCTGGACTACTTCAGGCTTCAGATCCTGAACGACCCTCTTACTTTCCAGATCCCAAATCTTAACGCTTTCCTGAGTAGCCGCGCAAAGCCAGTACCTATTTGGGCTAAAGCAGAGAGCGTGGATTATAGCTCCGGCATCGAGCGAATACAATCGCCTACCTTCGGCGAGGTCCCACAATAAAGTCAGTCCATCTTTCCCTCCACTGGCACAGAGGGAGCCATCCGGTGACACAGCCACCGTGTTGACGTATCCCCCGTGTCCTGCGAGAGTAGACTTTATCTTACAATTAGTAAGGTTCCACACCTTGACAGTGCGATCCCAGGAGCCGGAGACAATGGTCGGATGAACCGCGCTCGGGCTGAACCGAACACAACTCACCCAATTGGTGTGGCTGTCACCATCCTGAATCGTGTACTTGCACTCGCCAAGCGTGTTCCAGAGCTTAATCGACTTGTCTCGAGAGGCAGAGACAATTTGACGGTTGTCAATTGAGAAAGCAACGGACAAAACATCCTTGGTGTGTCCAACGAACCGGCGGGTGGTGGCGCCGGTGTTGAGGTCCCACAGTCGTAGCTCCCCGTCCCAGGAACCAGAAAGCGCGAACTGGCCGTCCGATGAGAGGGCTACATCCTGCACAAAATGGGAGTGGCCGGTGAGGCGGCGGCGGGGGACGCCGAAAGTAGACTCCTCCTTGGTCAAGTGCCAGAGGAGAACGGACTTGTCGCGCGAGGAGGACACGATCGAGTCAGAATTATCGATCGGAGTTGCTATGGCGGTGACCATGTCGGAGTGGCCTTTCATGGTACCACGAAGCACTAAAGTTTCAGCCATGGTGAACGATTCTGCTGCAGCTCCCTCTTTCTTCTCTCTCTCTCTCTCTCAAATAACTTGAGCCGCTGCTTGAGCAGAGGAGAACTAGGGTTTTGGGGATTCGTTCGTTATATTGACGGGATCAATAGGGTTTATTACATTTGAATGTGGGTAAAAGGGAGAAAACGCTGGAAGTGAAACCTTAGTGAACCGGAATCCGAGCCGCGCCCAATTGACCCAAACCCGTGAAGAACATAATAGGTCAACTTTTTGGGTTGGTTTCGTTAATGTGGGCCCAGAAGATTCCGCCTGAGTGGGAGGTGTGATCAGGTCATCGGTCTGTTGATCGGACCCGATCCCACCTCCTTAAGACAAACAAAAATTTATCTTGAAAAAACCGAAAAGAAAAAGTTGACCACTTCATTGACTCAATGTGCAAGCTTGGAAATGGATAAAATGGCGGTGAAGAAACGATAAATCAATCTATCTAAAAAATATTTTCAGAATTCTGAAGGGAGGAATAAAGAAGAAGCACCGAAGGCCTAAAAATCATCTTGGATGAGATTCTCCTCCGCTTGTCTTTGAGGATTGTGTTGTTGAATGATTAATACCGAGGCCCCAAAAGAGAAATCAGAGGCTGTGAGATTATCCCCGAGGGGGCCAAGCTCAGGGCACTCTTGCCAGTTGCTCATCTCCGCTCTCAACATCGACGACCCTCTTCCTGCCAAACCCACAATGTAAAGGTTGAAGCTGTTTTCTTCCTGAAAGTCCCTTAGGGTGGCGATCGTCTGAGACCCGCTGGACACGTATTTCTCCACGAAGCTAACGCGCCCGTTTTCGATGTTGCGCTCGCAAAAATCAAAGAAGCACTCGTTGTCGAGCCGAATCTCCTCCATGTTTCTGGAGGTGTTTAGCAAGTAGTTGCCGCTGGTACTAGGATTGCGACGTCGAGCTATCTTGAAGTACCGGTTGTACCTTCGGGTGACGACGGTGGTGGCGGTGGCAGCTTCAACCCAGCTGTCTACGAGGAACCTGATGACGGTGAGCATCACGTTGGGGCAGCCACCGATGCGACCGACGTAGCACAAGGCTTCGCGATCGTCAGCTCCGCCTATAAATACGACACCCACGTTGAAAGTCTCGGAGAGCGATGTGGAGATGCTGGTTGTTCCACTGAGGCCTCGGTCTACGAGTATCCCTACCGAGCAAGGAGCATTTAGAAGCACCTGCAACAGTTGATCAACAGTTCACGGAAGCTCGAATTATGGATTAATTAACTTGATTTAATCGAAACGGGCAATTGGTTGATTAATCAGTACCTTCTTGTTGACGTTCCTGAGCTCGGCGTTGCCGTAGTCCAAGGTCCCGTCGACCCTTTGTTTCTTATGGAAAGGCATGATGATGAGGGTGGAGACGGCGTCCTGTGCCGCATTGCAGACGTCTTGATGCATGTTGCTGTAGTTAGAGATGACAAGGAGGCGACGGAGGGAGATCCTGTCTCCATTTTCGGCCAAGTATGCATCAAAAGCTGCGGTAATCTGCTGGCGCATCTCCACAATCGTTTCGTCCGATACTTCCACTGCTTCTGTCCCCAACCCATACGTGAGAGTCGCCGCTGCCCGTTCTGTGAGCTCCACGAGATCCATCGCGTGGACCACCAAACCTTCCCACGTGGGTTCGCCTTTGGTCGCCTCGATTATCTTGATCATGCTGGGAACATGGTGAGGATCCTGCGCACATACGATCATGCGCAGTCGCAACTCCGGGTTTATCAACTGCAGCGTAAGCTTCTGCTTGCCGTACTTGCTCCTCTGCTGCTTGACGATAAGAACCGAGACCCAGGGAATGTAGACAATTGTGGTCAAGACACAGAGTACGTTTAACAGGAAGCCTGTTCTATCAAGCACCCCCACCTGCAAATTTTCATGAAATTTGTTACTGAATCGGCTTTTTTATACTAAAGTGTAATTGCATAAACGAAGAATGAGAACGATTTATACTTACTTCAATGGCATTTGTAGCGCCCAAGAGATGGTAATGTCCCATGACATTAAGCAGCAGACCGAGACAGATCGCATCAGGGAATCCAAAGCCGAGGTAGAGTGCACCCGCGACAGTTCCCAAGACTTTGCCGATCATCCCGATCGAGACGAGGAAGATGAGATCCCAGAACGACTTCATCCCCATCCAATTAGAAAAACTCATGTTGATCCCGATAAAAGCATAGTAGAAAGGAAAGACGAATTCGCCGACGTAGATGTTGATGCTTTTTATCAGTTGCCTCGACAACTTCGCATCTCTGTGTAATGCCAAGCCAATCTAGAAGGCGTTGACGTTGCCGTTGCAAACCAAGGTTTTGGCCATGCTGCTCAGGACGAGGAGCGATAAGAAGAAGAGGAATAAGAGTTTCCCATTTATGGGCTTCCCTTCCGGATGCCTCTTATTGAACCACTTGATGCCGGGATTGATCACATAGCGGACGAACAGCAGCTCGGATGCAACCAAGAAGTAGACAGACGAAGTGCGGGAGACGTCGAGGCTGAAGGTTGCTTTCTCCTTTCTTTTCAGAAGGTGTTCGGCGTTATGGCCGTTCGTCTGTGCGCTAGAAACACGGCCATGACGATCAATGTGCTCGCATCACAGTGGATGGCTGATTAGACGGCGAGCCGTCCTATTTCAGATTTACCGATCTTGAGGTCGGTGATGACGCGGGTGAGGACAGTGGAGGAGTTGTTGGAGAGGCTTAATGCGAGGGAGATCAGATGCTTGATCTTGTCCAATGGATCCACTCCTTTTCCGATGAACTCTGCGCCCAACAACACCACCAAAAACGTGGAGATAATGCCTGCGTAGGCGAGGATGGCTTAGCGAGAAGGATGTCGCCGCAGCAAATTCCGTGGTTCCATCTCCAAACCCAGAACGAAGAATTGGCTCATCACTCCATACTCCGTGAAGAGTCGAACCATTCGATGGCCCTTCGGAACAAGCAAATCCAGAACATTGGTGTTGCCGATCACCATCTCCACCTGCGTATAAACGTTCGAAAACCAGTTCTTGCAAGGGTTTCAACCGCCAACCATTCAAGGCTAGCTAGAAAATTCCAAACCACCCAGTACGTTCTTGTGCTTCAAAAATCATGGAAACCAAATCAAATGCAAATGCTACTATAGCAAAGAAGACATGGAAAATACTCACAATATCTTCGGAGATCAAGCGAGGCTGACCCAGAAACTTGAGAAAGAAATGCAGGAACCTGGAGCTCAGGAGAATGCACGAAAGGCCCAAAAACAAGGTATACAAGTGCATATTCAGGCTATCTTCAGAAGTGCATGGCGTGGGATCAGCCATGGTCTCGGAACTACTCTGCCTCCCTCTCTCGCCGGCTTCTTTCTGTTTCCCTCTGCAACTCGCCTTGAATTTGGTTTCGTTCCTCCCCATTTCTATTTGTTGAAACCGCTGCTCTGTACAAGCTCCCAATGGCTGAGCACTCTTCCCGTTCTCACTAAATCAACATTTTGACAGGTTGACTTCACCTCAGACCATCTGGCTCCACTTCAAACAAAAACTAACAAAATTAAGAGGAAGCGAGGGAAGAGAAGAAAGAGAAAAAAGACAACGAGGATTGAAGAAACAAATGAATCCGGCACAGAATTCGAAAGAAATTAAGAAAAAATAGAGCAATGTACAAGAACAAGCAACAAGGTTAACATTTTCTCATTGGAGAATTCCAGTCTTAAAATTGTAAATAATTAGATTATTGTAAAAAATGGAGAAATTTAGGAGAGAATATAATTGGGCGATTGTTGGAGATTGTCGAGTTTGAACATATTTGTGTTAAACAAATGGTTGTAGATTAATTGACAAAAGAAATGTCACCAAAATTCGACTTCCAGAATTTTATGTCGAACAAACAACCACAAGTTCTAGAATTACCCACCGGCAATTGGAAATTGGACGGCCGTGGTCCTATTTCTTTACCATCTCCAACAACGCTGCAACCAGCCCCCTCAAAACCCCCTAATACCGGCTTGAATTACGTTCTGGGCCATGCCTTTCATGGCCACAAAGCATGGACGAGTTCCAGTATTGGCTTCACGATCCTTTACGGCGCCCAGTTTAAGCTGGTTTCTGGAATCTGTCGCCATCTTGTTGCTCTAATTATAAATACGTTCCTGCAATGGGAGATTCTCAGACGGTGTTTTGCCTCTCTGCTGAGAACTGAGGTAGGTGGCTGTGGTGCTTTTCTTTCTGGGTTTGTCTGATCTGCCGTGGGCGAAGTGAATGGAGGTTGAGAGAAGAAGAAAGATAGTGGTAGCCCTTGAGGCGAACCAGAAAGGTATTCACGCCTTGCAGTGGGTCTTAAACTCTCTCATCCCTCCACTGACGGATTCCTTCACGTCTAATCACTTTGTGATTCTCAGAGTCTCACCTCAAAGTTCGTCTGATGCGTCTGAAATGGCGAAAGGTTTATTCTTCTTCTTCTTCTCTTCCGTAGAGATGTTTCTACTTAATTTCACGCTCGTGTTCATGGTAACTTCTGCTTGCCAGTAAACGGGAAGACAAGCCAAAGCGACTCATGGAATGAAGAAGCCCTCGAACTGGTTAAGGAGACATGTGAGAAGCAAAACGTAAGCAGCTCGCACCAGTACTTACCATTTTACAGAAAACAAACGTTGCAGTCCTCTCCATTTTTTCTCGCTGCCTATAATGAAAATTCAGTTTTTTCCATCGAGTATTCTTCTGAAACAAAATGATCTGCAGATATAAATGTCCTCTACCCTGAATATCAAACTGTTTGGCGCATAAGCTCAGGACTGATGAGGGCCTCTTTCATGTATTTTCCAGATCACATATGAAATGATCCCGCTGGGGGGAGAAGCAAAAGTTGTTATTTGTGAAGCAGCAAAGAAACTAGCTGCCGACCTCTTGGTTGTCGGCAACCATGATTATGGAAGCACGAGAAGGTCTCTCATTTACTATCTCTCTCCTTCTCTCAGAATCTTATTTTCAAAATTTTTCTCTTTTGTTAATTAATTCATTTACACACTGCCAATTTTTTTTATCAGTCCCATAATCGATTTCCAATCATCAACAATTTATAATCAAAATCTCCCACATCAATGGATGGATGATTATTATGATGTTGCACAGAATATTGAAGCTTGACTGAATTGCAGGTTATTCTCGTCCGGCAATGTGGGGGATTATTGCGCGAGGAACGCGAAATGCCCCGTAGTGGTGGTGAAAGGACGTGGGCTTTGAAACCTGAAGCGGCCTCCTCCGATCGCGTCTCCTTCTTGTCCGTGTTGGGGTCACTTCCCATAAGAGAATGCTTGGCTTCCACTGTTACGCCTTTCTGGTTTCTCTTAATTTGTTACTCTACAATGATGTTTCAGTAGAAAATAGAAGGAAGGTTTCTAATGATGCACGGGTCTCTTTTCTCTTCTTCATTTTCTTTGTTTGATTTCTTTTGACACTGTCATGGGCGGTGACCGTTGCTGTCTGTAGGGTTATCGAGGATGATTACGATTGGCTTGTAGTGAGGAATTTAATGAGACAGGCACGATAAAGAAGACGAAGTTAGTAGTACGCAGACAGCGTTATAATTATAAACTGTTGACGAATGTGGTTAGGTGCGAGATCTGGACCTTAAAATTGGAATCGATAAGACAAAAACATTTAACAAGAGTTTAAGCTTGTGATGACTTTTGTATCATGGAACTAAATCCATCACAAAATGTCCAAGACTTTGCATAGTAATGATAACCAGTTTAATACCGTCAATGGTCAATGATGTTTATTCTATGGGCAAATAATAACATTAGATGTTTAAGGACCCAAAAGTATTAAATGACTGATCGTCATCGAGGTTTGAGGTAAATAAGAGTAACTATCAACCAACTAAAGAAGGAATTGACAAGAGTAATTAAAATAAAATGTATTTTAGTAAAAAAATCTATGCTAACAAGTTGGTTCACGAGCTTGGAAAATCTCACTTGTTATATTTAACGAGTCTTATTTCAAATTTGAACTCAAGTTATGCTCAAGTAAAAATTGAACTAAGTTGAGCTTTTTTCAAACCAAATTCGGTTTGCAAACAAGTTTGATTTAGTAACACACCTAGTTATAGATACAAGAGTTAAATTGTTAAGGACTGCTTGCTAGGGGTGGCATCGAACTGAGCCGAGCCCGAACCTGCTTATGTTCGAGCCGAGCTTTATTTAAATATTTCGAGTCGAGCTTCGAGCCAAGCCTCGTCTCGAGCCTAAAATTGTTATCGAGCTCAAGCCCAACGAGTTCAAGCCGAGCTCGAGCCTCAACATACATTTAAAACTTTTCAAAAAATGTATATCAAATAAAATGTATACATACATTTTACATAAAATTGGGCATGACCTCTACATAAAATTGGGCATAACTTATATATATAATACGTGTATCAGATTGGGCATAACCTCTACTTAAAATTGAGCATAATCTATATATATAATACTTGTATAAAATTCGGCATGACCTCTACTTAAAATTAGGCATAATCAATATACATAATACCTGCATAAATACTCCATAAAATTGTCTATAAACACTTCATGAAATTGTTTATACACTCCATAAAATAGTCTAAACACTCCATACACTGCATAACATTATAAATAAACTCCATACAATAATCAAACACAACAAAATTAAATAAAATATCACTATCAATTTATAATCACCCAAATAAAAACTATAAATCCTTTAAATAAAATCCTATTACTATTACAGACTTACTAAAAAATTACAAGAAATATTTTAAATTTTTCTTAGGAAAGTTAAATGGACCTCATGCCTTTTCTAAGGAAATAAATAAAAATTAATAATTAATCTAATATATTATTATACTTATCAATAAATTTTTAATCACATAAAATGTCAAACACAAAATTGCTATGAAAATTGCCTCATGCTCAAAGTATTGTATCATCAACTGTCAAATACTTATTCAAAATTTTTCTATATGGTTTTCTAACCCATCTTGGCAATAAAATCTTACTTAGAAAATTATATGATTTTTTAAAAAGAATTTATAATTAGAAAAATATTTTGAAAAAACACGAAGCACTAATGGTCCCTATATTTCTATTAAAAATGTCTTTTCAATATTTATTGAAAAAACCACTAATAGTCTCTAGAAACGTATTTTTACTAAAATATATTTTCAATTTATTTAAAAGCCATGAGGAAGGGACAAAGAGTTTTTTTTTCTCCTTGTTTATGATCTTGCACGTAGGGGTGGCTTTGAATAAATTATATATAAAATTATGCATACATTTTTAAAAAATATAATGATAAGGGAGGTTCAAGATTGAATTTCAATAATGGAATAATATGCACCAATATTAATATTTTTTACTCCAATTGTTGTCTAGCTTGTTTTGTAATTTTTGAATCTGGCCATAATTTATTATGGCCTCCTTAGTGCCCCTAGATAAAAATTTATATTCTAGGAAAAACTAAAAATATTTTTCCTATAATACATATTCCCAAAAAAGCCTTTAAATAAAATCTTATTACTATTAGTGACTTATTAGAAAATTACAAGAAATATTTTAAATTTTTCTTTGGAAAGTTAAATGGACCTTTTATTGTCTCTTCTAGGGAAATAAATAAAAATTAATAATCAATCTAATATATTATTATACTTATCGATAAATTTTTAATTAAATAAAATATCAAACACAAAATTGCAATGAAAATCCCTTCATGCTAAAAGTATTACAGCATCAACTATTAAATACTTATTCAAAAAAAATTTATACAATTTTTTACCCCTTCTTGGTACGAAAAATCTTACTTAGAAAATTATATGATTTTTAATAAAAAAATTCAATTAGAAAAATGTTTAAAAAAACATGAGACACTAATAGTTTATAGAAACTTATTTCTATAAAATTTATTTTTAAATTGTTCTAAGGAAAAAGTTTTTTTTTTTTTTACACTTATGATCTCGCACGTACGAGATCGTCTTCGCACGAGGGAGGGGAGAGGTTTTGGTTTTCCACCGAGACGACGTGGAGGGAAGGGGGTTACAGCGCTGGGGAAGACCTATCGTCGGGGATGACGGCTACGACGGAGGCGGCAGCGACGGAAGCGACGGCGAGGAGAGGAAGAAATCGAACGAACGGCCACAGAGGCGGCCGGCGAGCAGTTGCGACGACGGTAGAGACGGCCGGCGTACAGCTGCAACGGCGGTAGAGGCGGCGATAACAACCAATGGGAGGGGTCGGCAGTGACGAGGGGGGAAGAAAAATCCTCCCCCCCCCCCCTCACTCTCGATCCCGTTGCTGCTCTCCTGCTCGTTCACGATCCCGATACCGATCCAACTCACTTCGAACCGGCTCGCGAGCCGACGAACTGAACCTGGCTTCGATCAAGTTTGGCTCGTTAAGGTAAACGAGCCGATTTCGGTGAGCTCGATAGATAACGAATCAAACCGAGCCGGCTCGGTTCGAAGCCACCCCTAAGTGCAACCACTCTGCGCCATATAGTGTTTCTGGTTGGGACTATTGATTTACGACTGGGCGGTTCCGAGACAGAGATGAGAAACTTTGGGTAGAGATCCATACAAAAACATATGGGTTGACTTGAATCAAGTACGTATTTTGAGTTTGGGAGTCCGATTAGGTGGAGTTGGACTCGGACGACATAAACCAACCACCTATTTCCAAATTCAAAAATAGCAGTGAAAATTAGCGCTGATGAACAACTCACAAATTTAGTAAAAACACTTTGGACCGATTTTTGATAATTTCCGTGCATCAAACCATCACTATACTCTGACATTGTTTAACAAATTGTAAATAAAACGAGCAAGAAAAATGGAATAGAAACGAAATGCTGTGAGATTAAAAGTTGGGACAGAGAGCATTAAAAGTTCTACGTAGCTCCCATGGAACTCCAACCTGACTGTTATTCTCAAGGCTTCAAAAGCACACTTTGCCATCACTTTGACACAGGAGTTAACATCATTCTTGACATCGTCTCCTCTTCTTCTTCCCCCACCCTCTTCATTCTCTCTTCTTGTTCATGCTTTTCACCAATTGCCCCATCTGAAACCTCCAGTATAAGAAATAAATCATCCCAAATCCTATCAATACAAACGCCCAAACAGCTTCCCCTTGACTCTCCTTCTCCCACTCGATCTCTTCAATGCTGAACTCCTCCCTCCCCTCCTTTCCCTGTAGGACTTCACCGATGTGCCCGTACAGGGCATAAACCTTGTCCCCTCTCACCGCAACAGCCGTCGAAAACTTGTCGACATCGAGAGCAAGCTCGTCATACACCACCGCTTCCGCCCACGCGTTGTCGCTCTTCAGTAACCATGCCGTGTGCCGGGAAACAACGACCACCGCTCCATCTCTTCTGACCGCGATTCCGTCCGCTCCGACCAGGTCTTTCAAGATGAGAACGAGCCTCGCTGTCCCGTCGCTGGAGTCGACTTTGTAGACCTTTCCGGTGTTCGATTGCACCGCGAGCAGGTACCCGTTGCGGGCGTACGCGATTCCGTTGAGACTACAGTTTGGGGCCAACTCCTCGCTGCAATTCGAGTACAATTTTGGGAGCAATTTTAGATTCTCAACCAACCATGACTGATCGAAGACCGAAGTTCTTATGACCGATAGCCAGTCGCTAGAAGTGGTGCAACTCGTCTAGAAATATGAATGAGTTGTTCAACTCAGCTCGTTCTCAGTTCCGATTCTTTCACTACGAGGAATTGGAGAATCGGAACCAGACTGAACCAAACTATATGAAAAAGTTGTACTGTAAGAAATTTTAAAATGATAAATAATTAAGTACCGGGAGGTATGTCCGAAGAACACGCGAGAAGTGGAGAAGATGGAGGGATTTCCGTCGAGGTCGACCTTCCATATGAAGTTTCCAGCAGAGTTGGTGACAAAGGCGTTCCCCAAAGGATCCACCGCGACATCATTAGCAACCGGACGGTCGGAAACGTCATCGGGCAGACGAACAAGGAATAGACGACGGCGGTTCCGAAGATCGTAGGCGGCGAGGGCGTCGAATGAAGGGAAAGGATCAGTAGCGTGGATAACAGCAAGGAGGCGGCCACGGGGGGTATCTACGGCGATTCCGCCGACCGAAACATCCGGGGGGAGCTGAGGGTCGTTAATTAGGGTTTCGACAACCCCGGCGTCGGAGACGGAGTGGAGAGAACCGAGGCGGTAGCTGCCGACGACGAAGTGCTGAGCAGCGGGATCCCACTTGAAGCTTTCCGGGTAGAGATTGAGCGATCGGAAGGGTATCACGTGGCGATCTCTGGCAGATGTTGGGTCCGCCAGCAGGAGGGAGAGGAAAATGAACAGGCAGGATGCGGCGTTTGAGACGAGCGGAGACATGACTGGGCGGTGCGAACCCGAAACGACGATGATGGGTGTATGCGAATGTATCCCTCTATTGTGGCCAAAGACACCAAGGAAATTAGTGGTATCTTGAACGCAAAGATTTGGCAAGTTTACATCTACGTTGATTGGTCAGTTCCGCCAGCTCGACGGTCAGACTCGGGATAAAAGATGCTCAAACCAAACCCTAGTCTTGTAGTCTCGTCCTATGAGCTTGTTGTTGCCCTTCTCAAGTTTCAACAGTTGACACCATCACGTACCTTGTTGGCCAACTCAGGAGAGGGCATGTAAAAGGATCTATCTCATATAACTGTGTTCTGGTGCAAATTAGATAAGTCTAAGAAAAAATATTATTGAAAAAATTTCAATTTACAAAAATTGTTTAATATTTGTATATTTTTTAAACAATTTTTTTCCTATTAATCTAATAAGAAACTATAAAAAAGATAACTATAAAATACACGTAGTGCCTTTCAGAAAATATATGAAAGACATATATTTTAATAAGACTAAGTATCTTCAGATAAAATGAAGCAGGCTTACTTCAGATTGTTGCGATGGTGTTGAAAACTCTTGACATGGCCTCAAATGCATAAAACAATTGCAACACCGCAACCTTTGTTTAAAATAACAAAACCTCAAATGTAGCTATTAAAGAGAAGCTCGATCCAGTAGGCTACTACTGATGAGGTAACTTCTTCCTCAGCAAGAAGACTTGAGTCATCATTCGTTGATAGTCCCAACTTTTGTCTTAAATGTCTCAAACTTCTCCATGACTTGGGAGCCTGGAGTTTGATTTTCCTCAGCTGGAGGGCTTGAATCCTTTGACAATCCTACTTTTTCTTTCAGTGTCTCAATCTGCTCCATGAATTGGTGACCCGGCAGTGATTTCTCCTCAGCGGTTGGAGGGCTTGGCTCCAGCTTCTTTGCTAATCCTGCTTTTTCAAGGAGCATATCGAGCTTCTCCTTGATTTTTTGTCCAATATCTAGATTTAAAGGTTGTGCTTCAGCTGGGGATGTTGCATAACAGACAGATGCAAGAGATGAAGTCAAGCAAACCATTGCATCCCGGCGTGAAACCATGAAGGGTTGTGGTGAGTCCTGAACTTTCCTGCATCTTATCTATGTAAGAGAATTTAGTCATCAATCATGCTGGAGTTGAGGTTCTTAAATTTTCATATATTCATATCTCTGATTTCATCCTTCATGTCACCTATATGTGTGCTATTTTTTCCTTGCTGTAAGCAATGGACAAAATTATCTAGCACTGACGCAAGCAGAGGGAACTTCAATATCACAGAGTTATTGAAGATTTCTCCATACATTCAAGAGAGTCAGGGTTCCAATGCACCAGACAAAGCAACTGGAAGGATTGAGCCCACATTGATCAGATTAGCCCAGGCCATAAATTGAAGATTTGCTCCATGTGGACTAGCTTAGCATAAAACCGAATTTAACAATGGAACCATAACCAAGACAAAAATAAACAAAAAAGCAGGATCAAGCAGGTAAGCACATCATGTACTTGGCCGTTCACGATTTCCAATAATTAAGAATATCTGGTATGAACTTTTCATCCTAAAGGTCCATCAATGTTAATACCAGTAAGCACATCATGTACTAGAAAGCAAGATCCATAGCAGATATAATGGACTAATATCATCAATGACTGTTAACAGAAAAAAAAAATGAATATCTAAGGGAACAGTGGAATTCAAATTGATCTACTATCTTCAGAGACAGTTACTCCAAAGTATATCCTAGGCCACAAATCAACCTGAATCGCTTAAAAAAAACCAAATTAAACACAAAAAAGAATGAATTAGCAGGAATAATTTGTTTAGAATCGCAGCAACATAAAGCTTGCTTCATTTTAAAAGTAACATTTCCTTCTACCCTTTGAATTTTTAGCTAGGAAGCTCGTCCATGGTCGTTCTAGGAATTAAAATCCAACACCGGTATCCAGGATTTAGTTACACCAGGCTAGGTTAAACTCTTTGCTCACTTTTTAATAGGCTCCCAAAATATTAGCCATGAGAAAATGACATAACCTGACGAAAGTCCTAATACTGTCTTCTCACATCTCTAGGCGATTAACGCCCACACCTGTCACGGATTCATATGACCATAGGGCACCACTGTAATTACACACGCTATGTTTCCTTTTTCCATAGAATATATAGTATCTACACTTTGTTTTACCATTGAAATGGCCTATGCCTATTAATACAGAGTGAAACACATATGGATCGTCTCGCCCAAAGGAACTGACACGAACAAGACCGTCTGCGCAAGTATAGAAAGTGTTCAAACTTGAAAGTTCCAATTCCAAATACGACGACCTGGAAATGAGGGTCTCTCACCAGTTTCATAGCTATAACGTATTTCACATATTAGAAAAATTGAAGTAACTTCTAGTTAGTTTATGAATCGATAGCTTTCGAATCCGATCAGATCCTATTGTGACCATCAGCAGCTCTAAGGCAACTTCCTTAACAGACGACAAAGAAAAACTCACAGAAAAAAATAAGAAGAAAAAACAAGGATCATTAATCATCCAGACCGGAGACTTGCATACAAGAGAAGAACAAGAAGAAGAAGATGGTTAGGGTTTCCGATACCTGAAAAGCAGGGCCGACTGCCTTAGTTAATGGCCGTCTGCTATAAACGTGTTTTCCAGTAAAAGGAGCTGGTGGAACCGCCAGGTTGAAAGAGGAGAATGCCATTTCCGCTAATCGCTCGATCCCAGCTTTCCGTCAGCTATTACGGCAGCTCTCGGGCATCGCCTGAAGCAGGCTCCCGGTCTATCACGGAGTGTCTAGTTCTCTTCTGCAACATCTTATAACATAGAGAGCATATGAGCGGACCCAGCCACCAAAATCCGAAACGGAGGAAGCAAGTGGGCCCAGGTGGCCCAACCCGTTGAACGGTTATCATAAGCAGATGAACCCGACAATTAAAACAACGTGAAAAATACCAGATGTACCAGGTGCTGGACTATTTGAGCTGCTCATATGAAGAACGTTTTTTATTTAAAAAATTTATGGGAGACGATGTAATAAGAGAAACAGTCCCTGTGCATCCCCCCTTCAAGAGTTCACATCGACGGGAAAACGATCATAGCATTACGAATTGTCAAGATCTTGTTGTGGAAGCTATGGCAGTAAACAAATCGCTACTTGGTGTTCGCTTCGGTGGTTCCGGCATCTGATATCCTTCTGAATCGTAGATTATCCTCCCGGAGAAATCCAACGGCCGGCATCGATCGCCCATCAATATCGTCTTCCTCCAAACAGCTTCATCGCTTTCATCCTCCTCTCTCCAGGAAATCATCTTCGCCAGCAGATGAGCCTTGCTACTGATACAGCTGATAGTTGAAACGAACTTACGGTCGCTTGGCCGATATTGAACCTCGTCATGATGTGTCTGTGTTCGCGGCCCGAGCTTTCGAGAAGTGCAAAGGAACGACACCATGGAAACGATGGCAAAAACAGCAGCAACGAAGAAGAAGACGTTTGTAGCGGCAGAGATTGACGTGATATTAACCGTGAAAATGGTTCGGATCGATCTCGCCATGACAGCAGGTGGCTGCAATTCACTTCTTTGTACACAAAACTAAGGCAGAAGTTTCGAGTCTTTACAGCAGTTTGCACCGTGGTTTCCGGTTCGCTTATATCATTCTCGTTACCCGTCAAGCTGACCAGCGATTAATCGGGTGTCGGTAGGAGGTGAGAATTGAGAACGAGTTTTTGCCCTGTAACCGTCGAGTGCACGGCAGTATCTGTTATATCTCTGTGGGTTTTAGAAAGAGAAAGGTTACCATGAGAACTCCCTTTATAATTCATTTGGGGAACTACATTTGTTTTTTCCAATGCAACCAATGGAACCGAGGGCTTGCATTTGCAGCATGAGCAACAGATGACAAATTACGCCTTGGGATACTCTATAGATATTTAGCAATGGTAGGTATCAGGCTTGCTTTAGGTTTCAAGTAAGGGACTAGAGAAGCTTCTAAGCAAAGAAGATTGCCATTCTTTTGAAATATTTTTCTGAACTTGTGTACCTTTTTTTGATGAAGAAACTTGTGTACCTAAATGCTCTTAAAGTTCTATTTGGTAAAGAATTTGCATCAACGCTTTAGTTCATGATTTGCAGCAGGTGGCCTACCGTTAATTAGCAGGGAACAGTTTTTGGTCCATTGGGATTTTAGAGTTGGTGAGAGGGGGGCACCCCCCTATGATCTCTTCCACCAAAGGGGAACTGCTAGCCCTCACCCTCCCATAATTCCCATAAATGTGAATTAAAAATGTCTTCTCACGAAGATGAGTCCATCCTCCTGTACAGTAACAAGATAAATATAGAATGCTTGTCCAGTGATTAAGCAAAACGAGTAGGAATCAGTAAAATGCTATTAGGTTTGCATTATGTGACTACGTTATGTACATCCAAGAATTCACAAACTTCGTTCGTAGAGTGGTGCCTGTTGGGCAAAGTATAGAACGAAGTTAGTAGAATCATCATCCTCATGGTCATAGCTTTAAACAACGAGAAATGTAGCTAAATAATATTTACAGTTTTGAAACATTTCATGTGGCTGCCTATCAAATTGACTAAGACTGACAAAGCATCTCTTTAATGTGTAAACCGTTTTCGTAGTGATTCAACTGAGAATGTGAAGGACACAAGTATCCATGTAGCTCAAAATTTTAAGGCAAAAACATGCCCATCTTCTGGGACTGCCATGAGATCAATGTCATGTGCTGAGAAGGCAAACTAAGCAAGCATCAAACGATAAGTCGTTTTGGATAAAATGAACCACAAAGTTTAATCAGACCAACTTACGAATTCACAAATGAAAGCAAAAATTAGCTTAAGACTAATGCCAGAAGAATAGAACAGTATATTTCACTCAAAAATGAGTTTTTGGGTAGGGTAGTATGATTGATCCTCTTAACACACCAGATGATATCTTGTCACCTTTTGCTCTCAGGCTGTCTCCAGACTCAAGCGCTCGGGAAGCTTGAAGAGCCATCTCAGCATGGAGTTGTAGACATTTCATTGCCATCTATAATTACAAAACTGATTAGTACTGTCTTTTATAAATTAATGCCAAAGAAAAGGAGAAGGTCAGATGCAATATTACTGGTCAATGTAATGTCAGCACTCATGATATGAAATCTTTAGCTCTATGAGATTCCGGACAACTCATGATTGACTGATTGATTGTTATCAAACTTTTACATTATCAGTTCCCACCCATTTCCAGTCCCAGTATTCAACATTGAAATGTCTTCCAACTTGTTTCTCTTCCAATGTCTTTTGGAAAGAATAACACGCCTCAATAAGAATTTCAAAAGATTGAAGTATCTAAATCCAAAAGAAAAGCACTGCATACCCAGGATTGCCTCGCTCAAATGCCCTCTTCACTCCTTAGTTAATGCCAACAAGCAATTAAGGCTATTCAAAACCTTTTCTGTTGTGTTACAGATTATATACCAATACAGCATGTCATAAGGCTGATTAGCAACAACTATGACCATGATTATCAATATTTTTTTTTGAAATAGATTATCAGTATTACAAAAAGGTGGCATATTTCAGTTTGATGTAAAAGAAGGCCTAAAGAGTGTAGAAAACATTGAGAACACCAACAGCAGTCGGTGGATGATACATGACTCCAGAACAATCATCCGGCTCATGAAGGTCTGAAAGTGAAAATATGTCCGAATCAATCTCTTCAAGAAATGTTCCCAGCTAAGTCTTTTGATTCTTGACATATGTTTGGGCACACTTGACAAAGCATGAGCCACCATGAGAACTGAGAAGAGGTTGATTTGATAAACCAACAAGAAAATAAATAAAACTGACAAGTGACAGGAAGCAGTTGGTGAGAAGAGACACGAGGGGCGACCTAGGAGTAAGATAATGATAGGGAAGAATGGAGGAAGACACAACCAGCTTATCTCTAACTTTAATTCCAACAATGCTAATAATGATGATACTGTTTGCAAAATGAATCATTGGGGAGAAATACCATTATACAGGCAAATGAAGTTCTTACTGCAATTCCATGTTTCTTAATAAATATCTCTTTCTTTGCATCGAGAAAGCCACGTAGATCTAACTTTTATTAACATGAAGCATCAGCCTCCAGAAGCATGAATGGACCTCAATGCAGCCATAGGAAAAACAGGGAAACAATAGAACTAATTATGAACATAGAAGTATTGAACTCAAATTACAAATCTGCTCACACCAAGAATTGTCACTTAACATTGGAGAGGATTTTTGCAATGATGAAAATATTAAAAACTCAAAAAAACTCAATAGCTGTGAACAAAAAAAGTAAGACATGCTATCCACTGCCTGGAGAGGACATAAAGTAACCTCCTCCAACAGAACACTTTTACATAAAACTTAATAAGACTGATTTTCCAAAGAACTCTACTTGAATTAGACTCAAAACTCTTGTAATAAAAATTAGAAATTAACTTATTTGATAGAATAAAAATCCACCACTATACTTGTACATGTTCTCTACTTCCCAGCAAGTTGCCTGAGAGTGATAGTTGTTGCATGTTCCTTTTATAAACCACTTTAATTAATAATAAGGAAATCCTAGAGATTATAATAATAGTAGCAAGAAACACCAGAATAAAAAGGAACCACCTAATGTTACCATAAAAGACACTACTACAAATAAAACAACTTACAAGAAAGACAGTTGTAGGAAACAGATAACTTCTAAGCATAAAAAAAAAGTGAAATTAGAAAACTAATAAGTATATAATGGCCACACAATTTCTCGTAAATCAAGAAACGAGATTCTGAATTATTCAGGCACTTCTACAGATACATACTGTTAAAATACAAGTTCAGGGATATTTTGGTCATTTCCCATATTTTTCACATTACGTTTTCTCTTATAGTATGGCTATTAGATAGATAATGTCTTATTTTATCTCTAGTTAAAGTTTCATTCAATTTAGGCATGTATTTTAGGAGATGTGTAACTTTGAGTATTGAGGGGCATTTTTGTCCTTTTGTAAAATTTCGCTTAAACCCTGATTATAAAAAAGTTGGAAGGGATCACATATCTTTCACATACCATTGAGCATTCACTATCAGGGTCAGACTCAGTTACTTGAAGTGCCCATGTGCGAATCCATTCAAGTCCTCTAGAAATATCATGGTTGCCTTCGAGCAAAGAAGATGCCACAGAAGAAGGATGCAGGGCTACCAATATACATGAGGCAGCAAAAAGGACAGATTTTCTAACATATGCCTCCACATGATGTGAGACCGCCCTGAATGCAGATGAAAATAAGAGAATCAAATTTGCAATATCACGTAATCAATAGTGCAAAAAGACAAAAGACAATTTACTCATTGTTACCTATAACTAATCATATCAAGAAGGGCTGGACCCAAAGCTGAAGCTTCAGGATGCATGGCCATGCATTTCATACAAACACCAAGCATATAAATAAGTTTTCCAAGAACAATGAAGTCCTGACCAAGCAAATCAACCCCATGCCTTTTCTTATCAAATGCTTGCATGGCTGGAAGCATGAAAGCAGCTCCATACAATGGAAACTTATTTTCTGAACTCTCTACTTGGTTTCCTTCTATCCTAGGTGACCGAAGGCTCCATCTACGTGAATTCCCTGACTTGAACTGACCTGATTTAGAAGGAATGCTTCTCTCATACCGATGAGTAAAGTTCAAAATGGTTCCCGTTTCTGAGACCTCATTCCAAGGTCCAGCCCCTACAGGTCCTTTGAGACTGGGGACAAACCATGGCCGACTTCCTAATAGAGGAGAGATAAGCTCCACAGGCTGATATGGGACTTTTGAAACTTTAACATTGGCAAGCTCCTCAGCTGCCTCTGTCATGACATTGAGAATCAAGATCCGTTGACTGACATCCACATTTGGTGAATATAATAGCTTGATTAGGGTATCCACAGATTCAAACGGGCACATAACAACTAATGCAAGGAGTGCATTCTGTCTCTTTGTTTCAGCAGATTCCTCCTCCCCTTCTATTGTGACATCAGAGCAGCGAATATGAACGAGTGCCTTGGCAAGGTCACCACAAATATGTCGCAGTTCACTGGGTGATGTTCTAATGAGCTTCTCAGCAACATCAAGGGCACTTTCTACCTGCAATAAATAGTACATATTTAATAAAAAGAAGAGGATTTAAAACAGGTAAGGAGAAAGTTTTCCACTCTATTTTTTGTCTGAAAACAGGCATTAGTATATTGTTAAATATTTTCCTCCCTGCCCAACTCAGAACATTGTTACAATGGTGTGCATGTGATTATGAGAGTCCTCAATCACAGTTACCACCATATAAATGAAATCTTGTAAAACTATCACCAATCAAATGACCTCGCAAATTAGTGAGACAAACAGGTTGAGACAAACGTGTGTTCCAAAAAAGATTTGCGACAGTTTACACTTAACTCTTAAAAGTTTATTAAAGATAAGAAACTGTTCTTTCTCTAAAAAATATTAATATTTTTAAAAAAAGAAGAAGAAGTAGAAAAAGAAGACGAGAAACTGTTGTGGCTTTGTAATCTTTTTGGACATTCATATATCTACATCCCACAATGAAGTTGCGTATATGTATTAAACAACAGGCAAACTAAATAATTTGCCATAAAAGATGTGAATCTGAAAAAAAGATTGTAATCTACAACGGACTTACGAAATATCCTTTACTTAGAAAAGACTTAGAACAGGAAACAAAATTGAATGCCACAATATGATCTCAAGATCCTTCAATTAAGAACTTAAGCAGAATACTAGTTTTCTCAGTATACTAATTTGAATTATAATTCTGGCACATGGAAATTCTAAAATATCACTAAAAAAGAAAAGCTGATAAGGGCAAAGTTCATCATACGCCATCTCGGTCATCAGGCTTGCGTAAAGCTGCAATTATATCACTAAGCTGTGAGAATTTTTTTTTCAGATCTGAATCATCATCAGAAAGATCATATGGCTGTAAAGATGAGTCACTTGACGTGTCAGAGTTGCTTTCATCATCATCATCTTTATCAAAGTGTTCATTATTTAGAGTGACTGGATCGATAATTTCATCTGGATCAACCAGTCTAAACTCAGATATCTCCTTATCAATGCTAGCCCTTGTAGCTTCTTGTTTAGCTTGCTTCTTGGTGTCCACTATTTCCTTCTCTGCTACAGAGGTAGATCTCTTTGCTTCATCAAGAGTAGCATCTGATATTTTTCTATGTAGGGTAGTGAACCCAAATTCCCAGTCAATAGGGTCTTCTTTACAAGTATCATCAAGGTAAAGGGGATTCATTGGATCAATTACTCTTGAGAAAACCAATGCAACACAATTACCCATCTTCCTCACCAAGTAGTTTGGGCTTTCCAGCCTACCCGCCATTGGTTGAAATATAATATAAGAAACACAAGACAGCATGATTTGGAGAGTAACACAAACTATGAGACAGAGAGTTTGTTACAGCTGACTCCTTGAAGAATTGAATGAAGCACATCCTTTGTTTTCTCTAGCTCTTCTTTGGACAATTTCTCCACAGTAAAACCCACTGCAGCAGTTATATCTAAGTATCATTTAAGAATCACAGGTTTAAAAATAAATCAAAAATACGGATTCTGAGTAGAGAACAGATACTTGTATGCTCATTCCTTCGGCAGAAAGTCAAATAGATAGAGACTAAGTGTTCAGAATAATGCTCGTATTTGCACTATATAATGTGTTACCTCCCGGTTACATACAAAGCTTCATGAGGATAGATCCTGAATCCAGCTACCTAGTTGACTCATTGCAAGGAAGAAATCAAGAATTTTTACCTGAAAAATATCAGATAATCTGAATATTGGGCAGGCTGGCATACTTAGGGTTTCTGACATTACATGTTTATAACTCACGATCTAGGACTTGGATAGCAGAACGGAAGATATGGTTGATTAGATGGATGAGTTGTGAGGAGAATGGAATAGGTTTGGTGGTGATCTGATGGGTAGAGATAGGGTTTTTAGGCGTTTCGCAAACAGGGTTCAAGAAAGACTGCAATATACACTAAAGAACTAGAATACTTAAACACAAGATACTAATTAGACTAGGACTAAGACACTTAAATAATCTCGTAGGACAATGATAAACTAGTTGTGACTTGTTTCACTTAGTAATTACTTGCCACACATATATTACTTAAGTTACTATGAAATCAACTAATATTATCACCAACTCAACAAGACCAAAGTAAAACTAAGGACGAAGGGACAAAAGAACAAATTGGCTTACCTTTACCGAGGGGTGAGCTACAAAAAGACCTTTAAATCGTCAGTCAAGATGCCTTGGGTTGGACTAAGCCAAATAAAGAGAAGTTTATTGAATTTGATGCCGTACATGCTTAGAGAGCTACATATTTATAATGCTAGAGTAGCAAACACCTCTTTGATTCTCCCTATGTGGGATTACGAGTTCCCAAGATATCAAATAAAATATCTGTTGGTAAAGAAGGGAAAGACTGACGCAGCTTAATTGATGAGATTTCCCAAGCATAGATGCCATAAGTAGGAAGAATTAGCAGTAGTAAGTGTCATAGCTCTAGGAATAAAAACATCATCTAGCAGGTAGAGTCCTCCTTTCTCATGTTCGGAACCAATCGTCCTCTTCGTCTGTAAGTCCTGAAAAATACTAGTAGGAGAAAAAGTTATTGAAGACTTGAGGTTGATTGGAAGTTTTGGGACAAAGAGAACTGGATCTAAGGAGATTTGTGGAGTAATATGAAAGTACTCTCCCCTTGAAGGGGAAAGGTGGCCCCATTGGCTAAAGTAACTCCAAAGATATGAAGGAGACAGATTTATAGACTGAAATAAAGACATACGTACATATGGATAGAGGCTCCTGAATTGATGATCTAAGAGGGAGAATGAGACACATTCAGTGTATGTACCCGCCATTGTGGCACTTGCTGAGGATGAAAGATGAGACTCAAAGGTAGAAGTAGTAGATGGTGCAGTCAATTGGTCCAATCGTTGTACTAACTATTGAATCTCTTTTTATGAACCAATGTGAGAAGTGGCATATATGTTTGTGACTATGGAATTGGCCTAAGTAGGTTTACCAAATTTCTCCCAACATTTATAAAAAATATGGTTAGACTTACCACAGTGAATACATTTTCGATCCCCTCTATAATTTCAGTCACAACCACAGGTAGAGAAAGAGCAACCTCCACCTCTGTTATTACCACTATAAAACTAACCGTTGGGCTTACCAGTAGATGACTAAAGGTTAAGAGCAGCAACATCTGATAGGCTTCCATCCTTTTCATGTTTATTCACTACTGCACCTTCCACCTGAAGTACTCTAATAAAGACTTGCTCTAAGCTGGTCACATTCTCATTGGCCAACAATTGGGCTCGAATGGAGTCATACTAAGAACCCAAACGATCTAGATATTTGGCAATGTAATCTGGTGCTCCTTTTTAAGAATATCCTCAACATTTGCAGTAAATAAAGAGATTTGAGGGAGAAAATGAGAGAAGCAAAGAGTGAAAAGGGAGTGGAGAGAGAATAGCCTTGGCTGCATTGAAGTTCGTGCCAAAAAGGCACGAGCTTCCTTCTTTTATTTCAGGGTTTAAGTCATAATACATAAATGATAGAAATACCCCTAAATTCATATGTCTCCTAAAATACACCCCTGTTTTGAATGAGACCTGAAACATAGGTAGATACAAAAATTCGTGTATCTCCTAAAATACAACCCTGTTTTGAATGAGACTTGAAAAATAAAAGTATAAAAACATTATCTATCTAAGAGATATAAACTAGGATAAAACATAATATAAAAATAACCAAAATACCCCTGAACCAGTATTTAAACTGCAAGATAATGTATCCCTGAGCTTACTCAAGTTCCTGTCGATAAAAAGCATAGTTATCATTAGTCATGCAACCCAAAAAGGATACAAGCTTGCTGCTCTAGTGTGGCTGATTGAACGAATTTCCTTGTGGACCATAGGCCGACCACCAATATCACAGTTTCTAGGAGGCTGGACCTATTCTGACAATCCACCAATGAGGCAGGAGAGGATGGAGGGCATTCAAAAACAGAAAATTGAAGAATCCATCTCAAACAGCAGATAGGAAACACTTTCCAAAGTAAGAATTTGTCAACAAAGATGGCCCTGAGTATACAAAAAAAACAAATCAACTACAAGAAAAAGTTATTTTGTAACTTTGAGTTATAGTTTCTCGGGAAGGAGGTAGAAATAAGTATATCACATTCAAAAAATACCACCAGAACAAAATTGCGACAAATGATAGAAGGCGTCATGTGAAAAATATAGACCAAAAATAAACATGTGGACCAACCTGATGACTTTTTGATGTATAATTTGATGAAACAGCAACCAAAGCGTCCAGTAAGCTTCAGTATCATAGACTATCTGCACTGCCAGTTGACGCAATAACCCTTCAGAAATTCTTTCAATGGCATATGGGTCTCGTACTGCTTCCATGAGGCTCAGCCAGAACAGACTTTCAGATTGTGAAATAAGCTCAGAGCCAGTAATTGATGACAAGCAGCACCGTACATGTTGAAGAATCTGTGGGACCATTTCATTTAAAAGGACATCTGTAGATTGCTAAAAGTCAGCATTTACAAGGCAATTACATGTTGAAGAATCTGTGAGACCATTTCATTTAAAAGGATATCTGTAGACTGCTAAAAGTCAGCATTTACAAGGCAAGATCAGTCGCATTGCATTAACAAATAGAGAACAAAACAGGAAAGAAGAAACTGCAAGATCCAGTTAGTTCTTTGTGCTATGCTTCCACTCTCATAATGGAAAATATTTAATAGACCTCAAATGGTACCTGAGAACCCACGACGACAAATGCGTGAAAATGTTTCACCAACAAATAAAATTGGACCATCCATGGCAATCTTCTCCAATGCATCTTTTCTATCAGATAATTTCATAGCCCTTGCCTGTCCTCCAGCAAGAAGTTGAACTGTAATCTGCTTAAAGAAGAGGCTATATAGTACCTTAGTCAAGGATGAACTGAATGAAACAAAAGTGTAAATGAGGAACAGAAAATATGGGTAGTCATATGGTCCTGGGAAATTTCTTTTGAATGTTGATTACACACACACACCATACCCCTTTCCCCCTGTGAGACTCAAATCCAAGATCACAGATTAGATCCCCCCGCCCCCATGTGACCATTGAGCCAAGGCTCAATTGACAGCCTATCTTATCTGAAGTTCTTAAGTTATAATTGAGTCGATGACATATATTTGCACTATACTCGTGCCCTTGTTTTAAGGGAACACTTGATATACATAGATTTTTTTGAAAGTTGATTACACAAAATACACTTTACAGTGAAACTTGAACCCAACACCTCACAAAAGAAATCCCATTACAGTCATTGAGCTACAAGCCCAACCCAACTCCGAAAGATAGTTAGATAAATAGATCAATAGATAGATGGAGATAGAGAAAAAGAGAGAGGAGACAGTGGCAGGGAGTAAGGCAGAGGGAGAGAGAAAGAGAGGCCCTCCTGTTGAGATGAATCAAAGGATACTGTGAAGAAAGTAAAACTGGGGCTTTTGGCCTTGCTTTATCAGGAATTGATGCAATTAACTGTGCCACCCTAGATATGGATGCCGATCTGTTTCTACTGAAATCCCCAGAAACAAACTCTCTACTTGTATAAGAGTCTCCAAATTCATAAGCCAGATTTCTCACTCCCTCATTATCAAGCAAACACAGTACCAATAACCTGCAGATGGAGATGTCTTTTTAGTTGGTAAATAAACTAGAGCAAACTGTTGTTCATCCAAGGTGATGCGATCATAGGGTAGAAATTAGAAAAAAATAAACTTGCACTTTTTGTTACAGCTAAACAACTGATGATCAAGTCATCCAACATGCTGCCATTTGCACTGATAGGTTCACTGAAAACAATAAAATACAAATAGGCATGAACACAACAGTTTTCACCCACAGTAAATGTATTCACCATTCACCAGGTACCTTTCAGCATTTGCACAGATAGAATTGACATCAAACTCTTTGGTCCCATTCTGCTGCAGACAAGGAACTAGAACCTGAACAGTTTCAGATACTGGCCCATTGAGAAAGAAAGCATCATAAACATGTGTTCTTGCTGATCGAGGGAAGCAAGCCAGCCAATTTGAAGTCACATCTACATATTTGGTAACAACTGAGATCAGTATGTGCTATGTTCGAAGTCCAGCTACCAGTAAATATTCAGACCCAAATGCCATGAGAATGAGTGATGCAATTATCTGGAACAGAATATTTCATAATTAGCCTGAATCTGGAATCAGATACTTCTTACTGAACCTGAACTGATTTTTTTTTTTTTTTTTTGAATAACAAGAACCTGAATTGATTTACCTAGGGTATTTCTTCATATAAACTGTTTGGCGTGAATCTTAGTTAATCTTGGTTAATTAAGAAATTATTTGGTACCTATTATAAAGTAGCAGCCCTTCAGCATTTAAAAGAAAACAAGAATAAAGAACTAGTATGAAAACAAGAGCTTACTGTATAACAATGTCCTAGAAAGTGTTGGAAATGCAGCTCCATGATAGAAAATGTGACACCAATTGTCCCTTTCAGCTTCCGTAGGAACCCTTGATTGAATGATCTGTAATACCAGATAAATAATAAAAGGTGAAAAATCTACTTGGACGGATCCTAGAAACAAATTGATTGCAGAGGATAGAGCTCAAGCATAAGGACCATCATAGAGATGACATGAAACAAGTGCATAGCCAAATATTGTTCTACGCGAACCTACTCTTTTTAACATTGAAACACCCCAACCAACTTGCAACTCTACACTAAAGCATGATTAGTTGTACAAATCCGATAAGACTTCTTCAGGTTGGAGAAAGAGTTAAAAATAAATTAAAAAAACAATGCTCGAGGAAGTTTACATCTTAATAAAGGCATAATTATTAACAAGCCATCAAGAACTAACCTGAGCTCTGAAACGGTGATCCACGCAACCTACAACACAAACAAATAAAATGATAACAATAAAATCAAAACGTTCCGGATGCTATTAAAAACAGTGTCAACAATAATTTACAGCTGTTCATGAGAATTTCCATAACGTTCTACAGTGATTACAGAATTCTCTTGTTGCAATTCTGTCTTCCGCCGCAGAATCATTTGAGGAACAGAAACAGAATTCAAAACAAGTCGACAGGAGAACGCCTGATAAAACTTAAAAAAGCGTACTGAGAAGGATTATGACCTAAGAAAAGAGAAGAATCGATTGGGAAAATCAGAACCGCGAGGGAATGGAGAGCGCAAATGACTTCATCGACGAGTTTCGCGCCGTTTGTTGCAGAGATTACGTCTCCAACTCTTACCAGCAGTTCTGCTTCAACTGCTTTCTCAGTCTCTCTTACGCCATTGCTTTCCATGGAAAAACAAAGCGGAATACAGTTCTGGGAGCGGGAAAGAAGCTTCCCATGAAGCTCTGAATTCCAATTAACTGGTCACTGGATACTTCTTAGCGGGGTAGAGATTTGGTGTAAAGGAAAATGTAGAGGCGGGTTTTACAATCACCAAATGCAAGACTTGTTAATGGGCAATGGGCCTCAACGTTAAAACCAAATGAGACATTGGGCCCGCTAATAGATTGAATGAATCTCGAACGAAATAATTTCTGAATCCGTGGGAAATCGGGAATAGAATATTTCTAAAATTTAAATTATCAATATCCCATTTATTTCTAAATTGTATACTTTTAATAATTATTCTTTCATTTCCACGTGGCAGCTTGGTTTCTTACCAAGTCTACTATGTTAATGCCAAGATGTTAGATTTTCGATGTTCAGTGGGAACTCTCATACCTCTGTTCAGTGCAAGCAGTTGGACCCATTTTGCTCTCCGAACTCGCACAACCAGACTCCCACTGCACAGCAAATTCCGCCCCTTTCGATATCAGAAACGATTTCGATTCCGCTTCATCTACTGTTTCAGAAAGTAAACCACTTGATTCACTGGAAATCTCTGAGCGTAATCCTTGACATAAGAACATTTCAACGCCACTGCGGATGAGTACTCGAACATCAATTGTTTTTTCTTCTTGACCATCGTCTCACAAGCAAAAGGTTCTGTGATCTTTAAACAATGATATCACGACTTTTCATTCCCTTAGAAGCTATTCTTATTTCCTCAAACGTTCGAGATTCTCAACACAAACGTCAAGTCAGCCATTGCCGACCACCACAACTCAAAGCCTTCGACATTAAATAGTTACAGAGCTCCTTCATTTCAACTTTGACACGGAAGAAAATCGCCTCTTCTTGGCCATCAAAAGTGGCACAAAGATTGTTCCGTAAACCATTTTAATGGCAGATTATCAACCACTTTCTTCTTTACGGTTCTGCGCCTTGAATCTTCCATACTTGTTCCACAAGTGGCCATTATCTCCCTCAGGGCTGCCAATTAAAATATTTTAAATCGGGAATAGAATATAGGAGTTTCAATCGCTGTTGTTATCCTCTGGGTCGATGAGAACCATGAAAGCGAAAATGCGGCATTCAACGCCAGCAAAAGCGATAATTTGGATGGGGGTAGGTGACTTTAGATTAGTGGAGAGGATGACATTTTTATAAAGACGATTACTTAACTATCACTACAAGATCATATCCCAAACATTGCAGAATACCAATTTAATAAAAATAAATAACGCATAATTGCAGGAGCGAACGCGAAAAAAGTAATTAAGAATGGAATATCAGCGATAATAAACTTTAAATGTGAGTATGGAAAGTGACGAGTGAGACTATTTATTCTATAATACATGTATTTATCGTTAATGACAATAGTTCATCCAGCACGAAAGTGCCCATTTCTCGTACATCATCAACGCACGGAACTTGCTAAGGTTTGTCCCGGTTAGGAAAAAAAAATTTTATCTAATAAATACAAGATCTTTGTACTCACTAATGTATATGAGATTATCCTTTTAACACTCCCTCTCACGTGTAGGCATATAGATAATTTAGGTAGAGACCCCTCCTATGGTGGCATATGGATAATTTTGGGTGATTGCTCATATATAAGAATTTTGTTCTAATACCATATTAAATTTGAGTGGAAAGGATTTTTAACATATGTAATTAAAAATGTGACATATTAATCCTGGTAATGATTTTTCACAAGAAAAAAGAAGTTACGGAAGAAACAAAATAACTGAGGGTGTTACGTGTACCATCACTTACCAACTATGGTCCACGGTCAGGTTTATCTCCAGAGAAGAAAAGCTTGTGTAGGGGAAGGTAGAGTGGACCTAGTCCTAATTCCAACCAAAGTCGTGCCCACCTGGAAATGGATCAGGCCTCCGAGATGCAAGCAGTCAACCCTTTCATTGATACTAGATTGTCTTTTCTCCCTTCCTGTTCTCATCCTCACTAACATGAAAGGAATGAGCAATGGCAAACGGTAAATTAATGGAGTAGAAAATCAAATTACCTTCCGAGTGTCAGTCAGAGGTAAATTACCGATTATTTCCGGTCAAATTTGCGGGGAAGGAAGAATGCGATCACCGGGCTTATATAATCCTTCCCTCTCTGAAGGCCTCTCAAGGTCTCGTTCAGGAGCAGAGAAGCAGAACGAAGAGGTGTTGGGAACTGGAGAGACTTCAAACATGGTTCAGCTTCTCATAAGCAGTAGCTCGGGCGGCTGGCAGGCCTTGCCGATGGAGATGGGCTTGTTCGTGGCAGTGGTGGCTCTGGTTGCTCTGTGCGCTAAACACGCGAGAAGGGTGTCTAGGAAATTGGTGCCACGCGCGTCCGAGTCTGGATGCTCCAGAATCGCCCCCAAGTCGCCGCTCACCTCTCCCAAACTGCTTCTCACAACTCTCAGCAACAAAGCCATCCCGTTCCTGCAGAAGAAGAAGAGCGGGAGAGGGGGGGAGTTGGAACCCGACGACGGTTTCGGCGACGGCGGGTTGTGGCAGAGGGATATCTTGATGGGGGAAAAGTGTCAGCCCTTGGATTTCTCGGGAGTTATTTTCTACGACAACGAAGGGAAACAAGTGCCGGAGTTCCCACCCAGGTCGCCGCTCACCACTCCGCTGCAGAGCAGCTTTTCTTTTCCGGTCGTCGTGACCGAGAAGGCAGGGAGTTAGAGCTTGCTCCTCAACGTGTAAAGTTCTCGTTTTAGATTACATACCAGTATAGCTATTGCCTACCTGTATATGTAAAACTAGATTTTCAGACAGATTACGAAGTGAAACTTGGTAATTTATTGTTTTTTATTGTACGTTTAGAGAAACCATTATCATTTGGATCATACGGAGTTGCAAAATGGGAGAGCTATTTCCAGTATTGTTTTGTATCTCCTGATCACCCTCCTTCGATTCTTTATCTGATCATTCTGATACCAGAACAGACGCAGGAATTTAGACAATTCATCGTCGTGATTAAAAGTGAACTGGGTAGGTGATCAACGAGGCGAGTGAGTTCTGATTTCTGACTTATGAAGGCTGGAATGAACCTGTCCAGCCATGTCTAATAAGGCAACAAAAGGGCGAGTGGCAACTAGGTGTGCCTTTATGAACCGAAGGACAACTAACAAGGTTGGCTTCTTGTCTTGCGGCGACACCGCGACAAATGCAACCGAGTCCAAGACTCCTAGTCCCGCGAATCGTTTACCTTCTCTTTTGGTCGATTCATTTAAAACTGATAAGCACCTCCCGTCCACTTCTTTTCTTTGTTTTCTCGCACGGGTCAACGAATTTGTCTTCCAAACGTGTTATCTTTTCACTACATGAAATCATCGAGTTAGACGTAACAAAGCAATAAATACTCAAAAAATGTAATTAGTTTGTAGTTTTATAGAGGGGGGAGGGGGGGGGGGGGGGGGGGCAGTGTAAAGTATTTATTTATGGTAGCGTAAGTAATAGAAAGTGCAGTGTAAAGTACTTGTTTGTGTTACTATGCACAATATAAAGTGCGGTATAAAATGCAGATAGATTATTTATTAAATAAATTATTTTGATATATATGACTTTCACAAAATTAAATTAATATTAGTTAATAAAAAAATATTAAAAATAATAATTAAACAACTATTTATTTTTATATTATTAAAATTGTAATTAAAATTTAATTTTGTAATATTTAAATATTAAATAATTATACAAATATCGTACTTACATAGCATACTACACAAACATCGTAATAAGAAAAATAAAAATAATACAAATATAACTCAATCACCTTTTTAATATAAAAAATTATATCTGTCCATACAAAAGTACAACACAAAACATTTAGTGATATTAAAACATAATAGTCAATAATTTTGCCACATCTGAATTTTGAAAACATCTTCATAATATGATGCTCTTGTAGATTGTACTGTGGACTCCCTCTGAGTATTTCTTCGAGTATCCACATGATCCTCAACATCATCACTACTATCACTTTCTTCATTTTCACTTTTATTGTTATCTTCACAATGTTCTCCACCACAAACACACTCATTTTCATGGCAAATGAAACATCGGTACTTATATAATAAACAAAAGTTACCATAGCGAACCATGGACAAGGACAAGGTTATTACAAATTAGAGACATACCCCCATACATACTTAACTATGTAAAATATATTATTTTTATTAATACTAATAATAATTTTTGATAGCTAATGCTCTAAACAAAGACCTACAAGACCAATTAACCATCGATGACTAGGAAGAAATTTTTATCCTACTTTCTTCCGAATCAAGTCGGAGAGGTTACAGATAGGGGAAGTCGCCAACAGTCGTTGGTGATGGGGATAACAAGAGGAAGAGAGTCAAGCGTCGGAGAGATATCGCAGAGGGGGCAATTGAAATCACTAACGATTGCGTACGAGGGAGGAGCCAGAGAGGTTGCAGATAAGGGAGAAATGTCGTCGAAGGTTGTTGGTGCTGGGGACGACAAGAGGATGGGAGTCGAGCACCGGAGACAAGTGGCACAGAGGGCGATTGAAATTGTTGAATGTTGATCGAGAGTGAGAAAAAAAATTTTATTTTTATTTTCTCTGAAACCCTTCGTTCGATAGAGCCTTCCTTCCCCGACCCCTCTGAATTCACTTTCCCTCATATTATGCCTAAAACGGGGGACTTTCCCCGTCACTTACGCTGGGCACTAACGGTTTGGCTACTAGTCACTAGTGTCACGTGCGACAGTTTGAGAATGTTATGAAATGTGGTCCAATTTCATAACCTAACCCAAAAAATAAAAATGCAAGACATAAGAATAAGTAGAATCCCATTTAAAAGAAAATGGGATATTTGATGCCTGCTTTACAATACAAACGGAAACGCAGAAAACAGAGAGAGATTTGTTAACCAAAGAAAGATGAGAAACAAAGAGAGGGATATAGGATTACGCGCCCGGCGCGGCATGTTTCACTCTACTCTGCCAGTAACCACCGTACTCCTTCGCGTAATCTTTCATATGACCGGCGGTATCGGCGATCCGACTCCTGGCGTACTCTATGCCGTCAGAGCCGGGCGAGTGTCGTCCCTTGACGTACTTGTACATCCACGATGCGCCGGCAAGGGCTGTCAGTCCGAAAGCGCACGCGGTAAAGAAACCGGCGGTGGCAAAAAATAGAACGATGCCAACCGGGATCCATATCGGACTCGATAGGATAATCAATGGGGTGAAGAAAATGAGCGCTAACGCGGTGGCAGTGAGTGTAAGTCCGGTGAGTAAGAGCAAAATCCCACCAGAGATGATGAGGGTCAAGAACCCGACGACCTGTGCGGAATTGGGGGTGTGTTCATGGAACCGACGGAGTAGGGTTGGTTGGGTAGACCCACCATGGGTTCTTGATCGCGTCGGCCCCGATTGACGGTCTGGCATTGGTGAAGAGGATGAAGGAGGGGTTCTTTCTGTCCGCAGAGCTGGGGGAGTGAGAAAGATGTGTCCTAATATAGGAGAGGAAGGTGGTAAGGGTTTTGGGTTTGCGAGAAAGGGAGCGACAGATGGGACGAGTGATTTAGGTTGGAAGACATGCAGGGTTACATGTGGAGCATTTCAGTTTCTCGTCGATTGGGCGGAAGGACTTTTTCTTCGCCGGATAGAGTCGAATTTCTTGCGCATCGCAGCACAAGCGGCGGACGATCATAAGCCATTGTCCAGACTATCGCGGCGGACGATCATAAGCCATTGTCCAGACTATCGCGCCGTTCAATCTAACCCTTAATTGGATTATCCATGATTGTTCTTGTCTCTTACTTCGTATTTTTTGGGCGAAAAACTCAATTTTAAGTCTTTGTTCTGCATTCAGCATTCAGCATTCACTGCCCATTTGGCCTAATGGTGCTTGGAAATCGCAGTGTCATCCGATGCAATTAATCTTCTGCTAAGAACTAGTTAAAACATTATCGATCAGAAGATGTTACAGAAACTTTCGCACTTCATGTGATTTGATTGCGAACTAATTATAACATTATCCAAGTATTGTCACACATTTTAAGATAACAACAAACCTGATTAATTTTGATTGTGCCAATAAATCAGTTTTTGATTGCAAGCTCCAACAAGACTTTCCAATGGCACGTATAAGAGGGTCGTCCTGAATATGCATCTCATTGATGGATGGAATGTTGAGGCCTCAGTAATTGGAGTAAACCATGAGAAATGTTGAGCAAGTATAGGGCTCAGTCGACTCCTCAATTCTACAAACACCTGCATGCTCTCGTCATCGAGACCTCCAACAAACTGGAACAATTCCAAAGTGATCGATTATATAACCCACATAATAGAATGATCATCATCAGGTTGTGAAAGAAATTGATTATCATACAAAAAATTAATGAAGTCGGTGTGGTGTTTGTTCATTATAATACAAGATGTGAAAAAGTCAAAAAATTAACAAACATATTTGACGAGTAAGACCTACTTATTTATTGGATACCGAAGATGAGAGCTATTAGGCGTTTCCACGATATTACAAACCTTGGGCATAAAGCTGTCTACGGCCGCCGATACTTCTGAAGGTCCAGACGACTACACATAGTGCTTTTGGAGAAGGAGATGGATGCCACAAAATCGATTCATCACAGTGTTTCTGAGATCCAAAGCGATGCTCTTCGGTTCGGATTACAAGGCGTAAAAAGCGATATTCTCGCCTGTCACCCTCTTCAGTTTTTCCGTGAATCGGTAGTTTTTTCGACGATTGATTTTGTTTTCAAGATCTTTTCACCTCATTGTCTTCAGAGGTCCTTATACATATGTTCTTTAATCTTTTTAGTACGATTTTTGTTATTTTTTCTAGTATTAATTTTCCCAACTCTTAACCCTAGTCTCTGTTTCTTTTATTCGTCTCTATATTATTATTTTCAAATTTTTCAGCAAAGGAAGAACGATGCAATAACGCAGCGGAGGTTTCTTGAAGCCACTTATGGATCAGCTATGCCTTTAAGAACCGATCTGGACACTCAAATACTTGCAAGGTTTGTCAATGAATTGGAGCTGATGCTTTTGAAACATTATTTGTTACATTACCCGAGTTGTTCAACTTAATAGGTTTCATTTGTCTAGAAGATGAACGGGTAATCGTGTTGAAATGAATTTAGACGGCTAGAACCGTGAAAACAGTTGTACGAACTAAATTCGTCGAATAGTACCTTTTAGCGGGCAGACTCTATAATGGTTATCTAGGGAAGAGTACAGAACGTGTATTGGAGAGTGCTTGTGATGCATGTTCTACAACAGTTTGTCTTGTCCTCTAACTAGTGGATCTATCTTAAAATAAACAGCTTATATTGTTTGCCTGCTAAGGATGCTGATGACCCATCTCATAAATAGGGCTGATCACATCTTACTGCATATTTATGTCAATTGATGTTGGTAATTTCTCCCAGGAATGTAACTGGGGGTCAGGTGATGGACTAGCATCTTTACCCGTTTATAATTGTCTTTCTTACTAAATGGTATTTATATGTGATTGTCCTGGTGGGAGTGAAATTAAGTAAAATAAATTACTTTACTTAGAAATCATTTATTCCATTTCGGTTTTCCAAAAAGAAAAACAGTTATTTTGTTTTATCCTGTGAAGGTATTAATCACTTGTGGGTGTTTGTAACATTCTGTGGTCTACCTCCTTCACATGATCAATAAGAGGAAGTACAGTTAGTTCATGTATACCTTTGATTGAGAAGTTCTTAGCAGCATTAGCTGATGTCTTCCAAAGTTATCTAGTGGAAGCGGGGTTAGTTTTTGGCCTTGATCCAGTTTTCTGAAGTTTCTATTTTACAGGATATATGTTTTGGTGCGCTCATCTCTCTCTCTCTCTCTCTCTCTCTCTCTCTCTCTCTTTTGGTGCGCTCATCTCTCTCACTCTCTCTTTCTCTCCCTCCCTCCCTTGTTTCAAAGAAACCAGCATGTTTTTGTGAAGCTTTTTCGTATCAATTAGCTAGAGTTTTCTGAGGGCAAATTGCTGTTGGATATTTTCTCCCATTGTAACTAGGGGATTCTCCCTTTTTCTTATACTTCATCTCGTTCCTATTAATGAAAGCTTCTCATCATTTTCAAAAATAATAATAACTAAGAGGTTTTGACAAGTGTTATTATTGCAATTTCTATATTTTGGACATTATATCGTGTTTGACTTGTAAGTGCTGCTTTATTATCCAAGCAGCTCTTTCGGTCTTCTTCTGCATTCAGTGCAAATAGCAGCCTAGATTTAGTTCTAGCATGAATTTGGTGTCGACTGGCTAAAAATAACAGAGAATACTCAACTTTGTTCATCTTCCCCTGAATAGCACACTATAAAAAAAGGAAAAAAATATATGGGTGGCACAATTGAGAATATCCGAGATCAACAAAGAAGCATAATAAATGATTTTGAACAGAAAATAGTGATTACGATCACTAAGGAGGAAGTAATTGAATTACATAGTGTGGGAAAATTCCAACCACACTCTTTCAAGCAAAGACAACCCCCAATTAGGTCAACTAGATCTCAAGTAGAGCTACAACCACCTAATGGTAGCTGAAAAGCCAAACTCTAAAGGACGAGAGAAGAAAACCCCTTGAAGAACAACAATAGGAAGCCACCCACTTTGGGTGACATGAGAAATCTGAAGTGTGGGAAGCAATATGCAGAAGAAAATAGTTTAGCGACCCCTTTCCTCTATTTATAACTTAATCAGTTGTAAAATATTACAATAATGTCTCTACTCCCTTAAACTCTAGGAATCTACTTTTTACAGGACTTGTCTCAAAATATAACTTCTAACCAGAAGAAAATCAGATATATAGTTCCGACTCCATTAGATACTATGTACATTCAAATAAATATCTGACTCCGATATCCTACCTTATACAGTATTTTTTGTACTCTATACATTTTAAAAAAATTCTCAATTAATTGAAGAAAAAGTAATATGGTGGGTTTGGCCTATGGTACAGTAGCCACTTGGAGGAGTTTCAAGTGTGAAGGTCTTGTGTTCAAGTTTCACCTAGGTAACATGTAAGGGGTTTGAACATTAAAAGAAAAAAAGTAACATGTCACTTTTTTTTTTTAGTTGAAAAAAATGGTAGCATTGTACCAATTGTAAGAATCTGATCTCTTGTTTCCAGTTTCACTTTGGTTGTATCGATCTATTACTGAGTATCTGATTAAGGTTCGTTGGAACTCCAACTCTATTTTGGATAATTATCAACATTTTGAGCTCATATTCAAATTGGATCCTGATATCTGGATCTGTCGACAGGCATACTCTTTAATCTTCTCCAAAGATCTATTCAGTCAGGGTTCACCTATAGACCCACATGGACTTTAATCAGTCACACTAAATGGATGTAGGGGATTATCATGCCTGGTATTTGAGATTTATTTATGCACATCATGAAGAATTACAATTCTTGTATATATGTATGAAAACTAAATATTTAACACAACCACTTGATCGATTTGGTTGGTTTATTTTGTGTAAATGTGTTGAGTCAATGGTGCGCGGTTTAAAGCTTAGCTCTGTTCTTTCCGTCTCTCTCTCTCATTAATTAATTAACTACTGTCTCTGAATTTGCTTAAATATAACATTTTTGCTTTTATTGCTATCAGATTTCAGAGACCTCCTGGTGCTCTCCCATCATCCAGCTTAGGTTTGGAGGCCCTTGATGGCAGTCTGGACTACTTTGGCTTTGAAGATTACTTAAATGGTATTTTTGACTTCTGTCAAATGTTCTTTGGTTTTATGAACTGTTACTGTAAATGTTACAAGACTTTTAAGGCTCAAAATTGAGTCCAGTATTTCTCCCTATTCATGAAATGTATATGAACTCTAGTATATTTATTCTAGAAGAGGTGAATGAGACATGCATTTAGAGCAAGCATTCATGTGTAGTTTACCCTAGAACTACAAACTCCATTGTTTTATTCTGCCCGACGAGAGCATTTTACATGATGACTATGCTCTTTTGCAGAATCCACACCACAGTTTATTATAGTTTGATTTATATTGTCTTGAATTTTGTATGTATTTGCTAATACTTTTATTATCTGCAGACCCACAGGACTCCGAGACTTTCAGGCCAGTAGATATGCATCATGGAATGGAAGTTCGGCTTGGCATCTCCAAGGGACCCGTTTGTCCTAGTTTCATCTGAAGCTAATCGCTGAGGGGCTAGGCCCTGGTTAGAAATATTTAACGATGAGAAGATTTATCATGTTCTCTTGAGCTTGGAGTACTGTATTTTATGATCCTACTTAGAGACTTATTTTTCATTGCATTCATGGAGTTTATTACCCTTGCCTCTCAGTCGTCCAAACACTTGTTTCTTTATGAAAAACGATACAAGAATATTTTGTTTCTGACATGAAGATAAATGCATGGATAAACGCCATAACTTGGATGCACAACACAACTGAATCTTGTATTTTCTTATTGAATTCAATACTTTAGTGTGATAGGGAAAATTTTATTTCCAAACAAGTGCAGCCCTTCAGTAGCCAATTCTGTAATGCAAGAAAAAACATGAACTTGATGGCACTGCCACCACCCACTTGAATTTCCCCCAGAAAAGCTTCCCTTTTCCCTCTGTTGCGCAAGGAAGAAGACTAGACTGGTGAAACAAAATCTAGAATAGACCAGCCCAGATATCTTCTTGTACATGACGATGCTGGCTTCTTACAAAACGTATAGAAGCTATCACCCCACTTTCACCTCTGTGCAGCATTCCCAAAAAATCTTTGCTCGTCCTCAATCCATTCTCTGAAAAATCATTGTGAGATGAAGATCTACCGTATCTGTACATGTCTTCAATGGTACCAAGATCCACTCCCCTATTTTGGGCATTTCTAAACTGAAAATCTCTCAAAATTTGTGGAACAAAATAATGGTAAAGCAAATTTCCCAGGTAGCAAATGTAAGGTTGCAGTCAATTGAAAGGAAAAAGGAAAAGGAAAAGGAAAAGAGCACTTACCTAATAATTCGGAGAGCTTCTTTCTCAGCTCCCAATACAACTTTGGTATCATCAAGGCCCATCTGTTTGGCCTGCAAGTCCTTTAGCAATTTCTCTACACTTTGTTGCTCACACTCAAGTTAGCTTTCTCACGTTTTAATCTTTCATACACCTCCTTGACCTCCTCTTTTGTTTGCTGTCAACAGTCTAGGAGCAGCCTCCTCGCACAAAAGATTTTGCTCTTATCTTGATTAAGCTTCTCCTCTTCCAAATCACGAACAGTTAAGTTTTGAGCTTCAACTCTAGATACTTCAGTTTGTATTAGATCCATCATCTTGCGAGATGCCAGTGCTACTGATGCCTGGGCGTTGGTCACAGGTTTTTATGGTTGAAGCCGCCTGCTGCGACCTGTCAATAGTGAATGGTGAGGCCAGGCGTGAAGAAGATGAACAGAAAGTGCAAAATCCCACAAGAGAAGATGAGTCTCAAGAACCCGACGATCTGCGCAGAATTGGGGGCGTGTTCATGGAACGATTGACTGTATGCCATTGATGAAGAGCTTGAAGAGAGGGTTGCTTGAAGAGAGGATTCTCTCTGTGGGCAGACTTGGGGGACTGAGAGATGAGGTGTTGTAATATAGGAGGAAGGAAGCAGGTGATGAGGGTACCTGGAAACAATTTCTGCCCAAACGCCATATCTGTGAGAATGGTCACAAATTTCCTGCGCAACAATTTCTGCCCCAAATGTAACACGCCATATCCGTGAGATTTAGAAGGTCACAAATTTCCTGCACAGAACACAGCGGCAAATCCCGCACTCCAAATGTAACGCCTGTATCCAATGATTAAATAATCCTTATCCAATGATTATTATCCAAGATTTGATCGGTTTCCAATTTGAGTATTAGGGTTTAAATTTTAAATAAATATCTATTTATCTTTTTCTTCGCTTATCTTCTGATAATAGTGATGATGATGACCGCAGTAGAACATGTGCTTCCATAAAATCATTTAAAGTACGTATATAGAAAAGAATGTGACTGCTACCCATAGCTTAGCCACTTTCCCTGGTGAAAGTTAGTTCACAGGAACCCAACGACCCAGATATTGAAGAACTGGACGTGGCATGCTAACAAGAGATGGCTGGTTCCCAGCTACCCCCTTCGTTAAATCGGTATTCCTCGATCATCGGGGTTAAGGTTTTTGTAGTCTTTGTCAAAGACTAGTCTATGCGGGATGATGATCACACGTATGTACTCGACTAGCTTTTCCATTAAGGTGCTGGGCTGCTGGCGAATGTTTAAATCAACCACAGTTACATTTGACGCTGTTCTTTAAAATCTGCCTCTTCGAGTAGGAGGAAAGCCATGCCCAGATGTTTCCTGATCGTTCATTACTGATAGATCTTTTTATTCAAAAAATAAAAACATCTAGTGGAAGTTATCCTTGTCATCACTGCGAGGAGCAAAATGTTAGCATCCAAAACGACTGTAGTTTTCAGTTCATGACAAAATGAAGATAGATTTTTCCTTTTGAATTGCGTTATTGTTACGTAACAACTAACAAGCTCTGAAGATACTTCAAACTAAAAAAGGCATAACCTGCTACCAAGAAATACCAAAGGAAATATGCTTCTGCATGGGTTTTGTCTGCATGATAGAACAGGTTGATCATACAAAATAACAAGATAATGGACGTTGGAAAGGGATGCAACTTTCATTCAGGATCAGGAGAACCACCAGGCACTAGCTGCAAGTAGGCAGAAAATAAAATGTTAGCAGGACAGAATACTAATATTCTTTTAATATACTTGGACTTCTATAAAGCTTGCACTCTAGGTTATGTTCACTTCACAGCATGTCAGATGTTTAAGGGAGCAATACACAGACAGGCGACAGAGTGATTAGTAGTTGGATAAATAGCAATCCTTGGTAAGAAAATAATGGACATGAGACTACTACGGGTTCAGTGACATGAAGAAGTATCGTAAGATCTCAGTATAAACATGACAAAAAGTAATAGAAAATGGATGAGAATACAGCACATGTTAATCCGAGAACCCAAGCAGATCGCTTAACTACTTTAAAACAAAACATGAGAAGATAACCCAGTTGCTTACAATAGCAATGTTGTTTCCATTCAGTAAAATCTGGTCAAGCTTGGTAACACGTCGCCCTTCAGCAGTGATTTCACTGAAATAGGAAAAAACATATATGTTTAAACATTGCACACTATACTTTATCGGTTAGCAACAATAGCAAGAGAGACAGTAGTGGAAGATGCACAAATGGGTTTATATGGAAAAGTATGTAGATCAATTTTAATGTCCAATTGTAGTTTTTTTTTTTTTTTGTATTTTTTCTGGCATTGGTGGATTAAATAAAAACTTAGACATACAATTTCAGCGTCTGGAGCAAAGCCCCTAAATATTAATGCACCGTTTTTCAAAAAACAAAAAAAACTCTAAAACATTAATGCAACATTTTTATAAAAAAAAAAGCCCCTAAACATTTGATCCGTATGCTTAAAGCCTGAATTTGACCTTAATGTTTGTGATGCAGTTGATAATGGTGTGCTGTAATGCTCCACTCTATATATAAGGTTTACGTACTTGCATTTGAACTGGTAAGTACTATATGGCAAAAATTAATAGACTTGGAGAAATTCTGCCTCATAAATTTCAACAACAGAACAGGTTTCCGTGGAATTTTTCAGTTAGTAGAACCCAAACAATGTCTTAGAAGACAAAAAGGACCAGAGACACAAGGAACATCAGAAGTAATGCACTAAAATATAGCCAAGAATCTGTATTCAACCTTACTGGTCCATGCAACAGCTCAAAACTTTACTCAAATAGTCAAAATTATGGCTTCCTCTCGCTAGTTATTCTTACTTTTAAAAAAATTTAGTAGGAAAGATCTTTTTTTTTTTTTTTTTTTTTTATTAAAGGATTGTGACCTCCTATGTGCAATTTGTTATAATTTTAGAACCCAAGCAAGTCCCAACCAATTTCCCCCTCCTTCCTTAGGAAGGTAAGCCAGGGCACATACCTCAAAGCTCAAGGTTTGGGACAAGATACAATTAACCGAGAGGACTGAGGGGCTCTTCAGACTTTTTTTTCCTCCAACTTAAATGCTCTTTCTCCCAAAAGTTTCTACACCATTTAATAAGCAAAACAACCCTTCAAGGAGAACAGCAAGAAAGTACAAATTGGAATGGAATAACGAACAAAAAGAAGACAAAAACACTTCCAGAACCATAATCATGCTCAGTTTTATTCGAACTAGACCGAGAGGAAAGAGAGCATTACTATTCAGTGACATCTTCAAGAACCATATTGACATAAACATCAAAACCTCTGAGCGTCCCGACGAGCTCTTTGTCTCCCTTCATTATAACCCATATTTTCGATCCAATGCATCGATCTATCAGCTCTGTAGGCGAGGAAAAGAAAAAATTTAAGACAGATAGAGAGGAAACATATAACAGTAAGCGAAAAATAAAAGACAGAACAAGAAAGAGAACCTGATGGCAGGAGTTGCGATGGGTTGTGAGACATTTTCTCTTTCGCTCACTAGGTTGATCCTTAAGTAATCCGCTAGGGATAGGGTTTCTCCTTTTCTGCTTACACTTTACAGTTTCTACCTGCACACTTCAAGTGCAAAGTGGTGATTGATGAAGGGCAATGCAGAAAACAACAATCCTTTCTCACACAAAACGAAATCAAGTTTCTACTCAAAGAGTAAGTAAACCTAACACAAAATAGAAGTACCCAAAGCAGATGCCTCTTTGAGACCGAAAAAAACACACGCACACACACAGAGAACGGACACTTACGCTTGTAAAGACGCAGAGATGTCGCATAAGAAATTCTAAAATCAAACATAATATTAAGCAAAAATTTAGATATACAAGAATCATCGGATTTCGGAAGAAGCCGTGAGGGGGTTAATAGAAAATGGAAATAGTTCAAAGGAGTAGAGGATTTGAGAGAAAACCCATCACAAACAACTAACAACAACAACAAAATGTGACAATGGAAAATAAAAATAAAGCTCTACCGGTTAGAGTCGTTCCCCTCCGACGTTTGGTCGCCCGCGAGAGAGCTGAGTACCTACTTTGTAAGCAAAAGCGCAAGCCTAGGAAAACACAGAGAGCTGGCCTGCAGGGAAGCGAGCGTAAGGCGGATTTGAGTCGGGCATTCAAAATAAGCCGGACAGTGGACTCGGCCCGTATCCGGCTGCATTCATACTCCCACAGGAGGTAGTAGGGTGAACACGATCCAAAGGGTAGGCCCACCTGTGAAAAAACCGCAATGGCCTATCCGGCCCGTATCGGGCTGCATTCATACTCCAACAGGAGTTAGTAGGGTGAACACGATCCAATCAGGGAGGGAGAGAGAAAGAGAAAGAGAAAGAGAAAGAGAGAGAGAGAGAGAGAGAGAGAGAAGCAACCCTTGCCCCTGCTTGATGCCATGCCTTGATCTGGATCGTTTGCATAGTAGCCGTTGCTTTACGTGAGGCCCACGGACTAGGTTATCAAAAGTGGCCTTACTTTGCAGTGTTTTCTCGTTGCACTACCCAGGCTCTCGCAGGCCAATGGCGCCATCAATTTTCCAGTTTTCTTTCCGAATGAAAATTCAGACTCCATGATACATCTCCTTGTAAGCCGATTAAACGAGAACGAGGAAAAGGATTAACTTTGGGTAAAGATTCCCCTCTTCTCTTTTCTCTCATCAGCGACGATCAGTCTGTGTCTGCAACCTCTGAAAACCCTAACTTCTTCTTCTCCAGATTCCAACACGTTCATTGGCACTCAAAACATTTGCCCTTTCAAGCTTCGGGTATCCGTGCAACTTCTCAAAACCCTAATTATTTCTTTGAGGTTTGAGCTTCTAATGGATAGCCTTCGTCGTTCTAGCGAAGATAGCTCGGGGCTCTGACGTTTTGTTCACTGATGGACGCTCGTCGACCTTCTCGTGCTGTGATCGACCCGAAGGTCCGCCAGGTTGGCTTCATCACGCCTAACGACCCACCAGAGCGTACACAATCTGTGGCTGCCATAGGATCATCTCCACCGCTACCCGACCATTCCCCGGCTGGAACTCTGTCACCCGTGATGATCCCTCCTCCTCGTCATGCTTCCGAGACTCTATCTTCCTCCCTCGGGTTACACACCGGCCATCCGATTCCAGTTCCTTCAGCTCGGAGGCCTATCTCCGACAATATGGCGCTAGGCAGCTATAATCCATCCGACCAAGTCCTTGGGACTTCGCCGATACTATCCTCTCCGTCAAGTAACGGTGTGGATGGGTCGTTTTCGGAGGATTTGGCATCGCCTGGGTGGGCGCGGGGCAATCCAGGGAAGGTGACAGCCTCTTCCTTTCCCAGTGCAGGTGTAGACATTGCTGCGGCAATGAAGGGAACTAATTTCCCACCAGTGGCGAGTAATTTGACGATAGTTTCGGTAGTAAATATGCCGCCAGGAGTTTCAGGTATGCGAGAGACTGTCAATTGTTCGTCATTTTCCTGTTGGATAATAAAGGTTTGCTTAAAAACTGAATGATAAGGTAAGGTATACTTTATTAGTTTGAAAGTCAATTAATTCTCAGGTTTTTACTCTTCTCTCCTAGCAAACTAAGATTCTTTATATCATGTGCCTTCTGGTTGACTTTTAGTTGTTGCTAGACGGTTAAAAGAAAAATATCAATCTAATTTCTGAGGCAGAGTTTACTGGGCGGACTAGTGCTCAAGTTTAGTCTCTCTTGAAGTGATTGATTATTTGGGTGGGTGGGCACTATCTAGTTAGTGACACTTCAAAGACCGTGAGTGGTGTTCTGGGACTTCCTATCACTAGTATATAATAGGACCATGAGAGTCTCCTCTTTGATGTAAATATTTTCCTAACTTTGCCTCATCTCTATTGATATAGTATGTTTCTTTTCGAACAAATTTCTTGCAGGAAAAAGTGTTGGAGCATTAGCTGAGATTCAGAGTGACCATGCTGCAGTGTCGAAGCCATTGAAGGAGAGGACTTCAAAAGCTGAAAGGCGTGCTCTTCAAGAGACTCAAAGGGCTCAGAAGGCTGCTGCAAAAGAGTCAGGTAAATGTTAATAACTTTTTTGTTTGTCTTGACAAAACCTGAATGTATAACATCCTTTTTAAGTTTTATATATTACATTATCAATCGTCCCGTGGTTTTACATGTCCTCTTGGATTAAGTGTGTGGCAGTAAGTCCATATGCATATGTTATGTGGACCAAATAATTTAACTTTCCACCGATTAAAAAAGAAAAACTTTCTCAGTATTGCGTGAAGATGTCCCATATGTAAAGCTTTTCTTGGTTTGGATTTTATTCAGAATGCATGATTACAAAATTTACTGTATCAAGGTTTTTCTGTGTTAGGGTTGCTCTTTTGAAGATTAGCCAATTGTAGATTGTTCTGATATTCTTTGGTAGTGCTTGAGTAATGACACTTATTGTCTCATGAACTGCTACTGTACCGACCAAAGTGTTATGTTGTGCAAATGCAGGGAGGATCCAACTAAACAATTCCTTATATAGAAAATTTGAGAAAAATGAAGTTCTTGTAATTTTGTTGATTTATGAAGGCATTCATGGGTGTTCATTTTTCTTGAGTTGTACTACTATGATGTGACATCCAGATGAGTAGCATGGTGGAATATGGTGTTGAGATGGATGTGTGGCCAAACTAGGACAGAGAGCTGGGGCAAATGATATAAGGAATTCTTGGGAGTAGTACCAATATATAAGCAAATGAGAGAGAGTCACTTAGGATGATTGAAAATCCGCACCTAATAGTGCATTAAGGAGGTTTTATTTATGTCATCTGCAACTAAAATAAAGGCTGGCATGGACGTTGATAGAATTGGAAAGGAATGACTGAAAGAAAGACAACATGTAAATGGCTTTCAAAAAAAAAAAAGGACAACCTGTAAATGTCTTTGATAAATAATAGAGGAAAGTGGAGGAGGAGGGGATTCTTGTAGCTGAACTTTTAATAGTTGTGGTATGGACCTGAAAACGTTGGAAAGTAGTATGAGGGTATATTTGGCACACTATGTGTATGCAACCTAAACCAACTGCTCATGTCTGCTGTATTTTTAAGTTTTTTTAGATTTTTATCTTGCTGGGTATTTTATAATAGAGAAGTTACTTGTTTTCAGAGAATTTAGCTGAAAATTTTGTCTTGCTCTTGTTTAATTGATGAGTTTTATGTAATGCTTCTATCCTGTCTTCTTCTTAATCTTCATTTTATTTATTCTAAACCTAATTTTCTTATTATTGAAGTTTAACCTGATGATACTTCAGCATAATTATCTGAAATTTTTTATGAGAGATAAAGAATATGCATATGGTTGGTTTTGATCCTTGATGATCGAAACTTGGGCTCTAAGGCCTATATAGAACTGTTTAAATGGTCTAATACGTTTTAGTAACATTTCAAAATAAAATGACTGGGGACGCACATCGGGACGTTGCGGAGAAAGGAAATTGACGAAATAGAAGAAGGAGAAGAAGAAAGGAAGGAAGATTGAGGAAGAATAAGGCAGTGGGAGCAGAAAATTTCAATTCATTCAGTGATGTTCACTCATCTGATTACAACCCTTTAAATAAGAAATGAAACAGAAGTTCAAAATTCAAATAAAAGAGATAAATCCTATCAGATGAATCTCATAAAATTAGGGAAAAAAAGGATATAACCCCTATTTGATAAATCAGGACAAAATAAAAACGAAAATAAGATAAATTACAAATTTATAGGGTGGTGGGTCCCGGTGGGACCCGGCATCTCTAAGTGTAGACTCGTGTGATTGGTGGAACCTGGTGTCCCCACCATAAAATTATTTAAATATTAAAAAAAAAGTCGTTGCTGAATTTCACAGTTATTAATATTGATCTGATTATTGTGTTTTTTAGATTAGCCCTCAGATAAGTTATTTTACAAATGCCATGAACTGTGGTAATTATTTTATAAATACAGTCGTAGAATGTTGTATTCCTGCCATTTTGGTCTCCATGTGTTTATTTTAGTCTGGGACACATTTTATTGCTGTTGTTTCATGAGCATGGCTAGAGTGAACCCTAATATACATATCAGTTGTTTCAAAGAAGTGCCTTAGATGTCCCCTTTGCCTGGGTGTTGCTCAGCAGTGTTCTTTTTTCTCATTTTATGTATCCTTTACCCTTGTATTGGCAACACTGGCAATTGTCTCATGCGGCACTGCTGCACCAATCCTCAGTGTGTTGAACATTATTTTCAATTGGATATTTGTACATTTCTTGTTCGACATGTTAAGGCTGTCAAAGTTTTTTCTAAGCCCTAGCCCTTGTGAATGGGCCTTTATAGCTTGATTCTGCTCTCCCCACCTCCCCTTCCTCCCCCTCTTCCTTTTTCTTTACTTCATTTGTTTCTTTTTCATAATACTGTAATCACTCACTTTTGCACTAACTACAAATGTTTTCCTTGTTGTTCATGTGGTAATGGTACATTCATCCCAACTATATTTGTCATTCGTTTCATCAGTGTACCATATATCATTCTCTGTCTAATATTTACATTCACCAAGCTCATTACCTAGCATTGCATTAGGCTTTGCTGGACTATTTATTTAGTAGCGCTTGATTTTTTGTTTCTTCTTTTGATTAATTCTGCACTTCTCTCTGTTGTAACTTTTGCTTCCATGTGGAGCTTGGCATTGACTTTGCAAGCTCCTCTTAAGAACACATGCACTGATTCTATCTATGATAGATTATGTCAAACTTATGTGTAGAGGATGAGTATCATAATATTTTTCCTCATTTCTTGATGAATGACCAACTATTTAGGTCATCCATGTTAGTAAACGTTTGTCTGAGTGGTTAAAAATCTCGAGAAGGCTTATTTCATTACCTTTTTCCACTTATAGTTTTTTTAAATCTCGAAAATTGTTCACATGATGGCTCTAAGTTACCTCTCTCCATAATGCATGGAACTATTGCAACATATCATTTAACTCGGCAACTTAATCTGTGTTGCACAAAGATAATTTCTAACTTTCTATTCTTATTGTCAAAGAAACTTAAGTAATAACTGAATAAACAGGTTAATTTATGGAGATGCTGGTCTCTGGCTGGTCTTGCTAGCTTCTTTATGGTCCTCTTCTCTTTTGTTGGTCTTGTCCTTTCTGGTAGAAGGAAATGAAGAGAAAACAATTAATAAATAAGCTAAAAAATAAAGAAATAAAAATGGATTTATCTCACTCTTAGGGTATTGGTGAAATATAAATAATCTCTGATCTCTAGGGCACTCTTGCTACATGTAGGTGAGAGTACCAAGGGTGCCTCTGCCACTGGAAACAAGCAACAAAAAGCTGGAAAACCTCCACCACAAAAGAAAGAGGGTGCTGCAGGTTCATCTTCTGTTGTTGCATCTGAGAAGAAAGTGGCTGATCGACCTCCAGAAAAGGACAGGAAAAAGGATGTTCCGCCCCCACGAATGCAGTTCGATGATATGCAACGAGTTGAGAAATCAAAAAGACGTGCAGTGGTTAAGCAAACTGAAGCTAGAAACAGGGTCGAATTGTTTAGACACTTACCTCAGTATGTGCATGGGACCCAGCTTCCTGAATTGGAATCTAAGTTTTTCCAACTTGATCAAATGCATCCTGCTGTTTATAAGGTATCTTTTTTGTTCTCCTATTTACTTTATGAGACACCTTTTTGGTTGTCCTGGTTTTACTTCCCTAATTGTGTTTGAAGTGGAAGTCTATGGCATCCTTATAAGTTGTCGTTTGTAATTTTTGAGCCTGGATGCACATTGACAAATTTTATATCTCAATAATATATAACTGCTGTGTGCTTAAATTCTTACTGTTGGCTGATGAAATGACTTTTGAAATTTTTGGGGAATGTAAAGGATCCCTTGTTTCCCGTGTCTTATTCTGTTTGGACAGATCACTATGGAAATATTGAGAAGATCCTTTTATTGATTTCTACTGCTCTAATCAGCTGGCTTGTCTTGATGTGGTTAGTTTATTCAGACTATGGAATTTAGTGATTAGAAAAATGGTCCCGCTTTTCTCAAGTAATTTATCAGCTACCTATTTTTAACTTTGTTATAACAATTTCAGGCTTGATGTGGGTAGCTTTTTCAGAAATTATGGAATTTTATAAGTGATCAGATTCAGTTGATGAAAACGGCCCCTGTTTTCTGAAGTAATTAACAGATGTTACCAGCTGGCTATGTGTAAGTTTGTTACAATGATTTCAGGTTGGACTACAGTACCTTGCAGGGGAAATTTCTGGTGGTAATTCACGTTGTATTGCAATGTTTCATGCATTTCGGGACGCCATTAAAGACTATTCGACTCCACCAGAGAAAGCTCTTATTCGAGATTTGACTGCTAAAATTGGCAGTTATGTTTCGTTTTTGATAGAGTGTCGGCCTCTCTCAATCAGCATGGGAAATGCAATTAGATTTTTGAAGAACAGAATTGCCAAGTTACCTCTGACACTTACCGAGTCGGAGGTAAAGGTCATTCTTCAATCCGACATTGATCGTTTTATAAATGAGAAGATCATACTTGCGGGTAAGGTTATTGTGAGGCATGCTGTTACTAAGATCCGTGATGGGGATGTACTCCTCACATACGGTTCTTCTTCTGTAGTTGAAATGATATTGGTTTATGCTCATGAACTTGGAAAACAGTTCAGAGTAGTGGTGGTTGATTCTCGTCCAAAACTGGAAGGGCAGTCTTTGCTTAGGAGATTGGTGGCCAAGGGTCTAAGTTGTACCTATACCCATATTAATGCTGTTTCGTATGTCATGCATGAAGTAACCAGGGTCTTTTTGGGAGCTTCCTCGGTGCTAGCAAATGGAACGGTTTATTCAAGAGTAGGGACTGCCTGTGTGGCTATGGTTGCTCATGAATTTTGTGTACCTGTTTTAATTTGTTGTGAAGCATACAAGTTTCATGAAAGGGTGCAGCTTGATTCCATCTGCTCTAATGAACTTGGTATGTTCCATTGGCACAGTACTTGTTTTTGGATGCTGTTTCTAGGAAATGTCTTTAACCTCCTTTGGCATTGTTTTGCAGGTGACCCAGATGCAATTTCGAAGGTTCATGGAAGGAAGGACTTGAACCATCTGAGTAATTGGGCTGAGCTTGAAAATTTGCAGCTTTTGAATCTTGTGTAAGTAGCCAGATTCATAGTTGGAAGCTCCACCAATTTGATTTTCTTCCATATTCTTCGAGGTTCCTTACATTTTCTTCTGATAATAATGTAAACAGTTACGATGCAACTCCATCCCATTATGTATCAATGATTGTGACAGATTATGGAATGGTATGTCCTTTAGAGATTAAAAAAATTTCACCATTGCTTATAATTTTATTTTTTTCCCGAGAGAGAATTGATCCGTTTCATTTTGCCTTTGCAACAGGTCCCGCCAACTAGTGTTCCAGTGATAGTGCGGGAATACCGACGAGAGCAGTTGTGGATATAAGCAAAACATAAAATGTAGTCCATTTTCTTACTCGGAATGCAGAAGTTTTGCAGTTGCCCTTTTACAAGATTCCAACGATCTGGCTGTTACATACGAGTTTCATCTTTTTTCTTTTTATGCTTCAGAAAATAATGTTTTCTTACTTTCTTCGAATTTGCTACTGGTGCAGATTTTGTTGTGCTGAATCTGTGAAGAGTGCGATTGGTTCGCCTCTCCGGGCAGTTTTGTGGGTTACTTTTGTACTGTTGTCGCTTGAGTTCTTCTGTTACCTTTCATTGGTATTTAGAGAAAATATGAAAAGTTTTTTTATTCATTCTGCTGGTCCCGTTGTCAATATTTCTTATAATTGTTAAATTAATTTAATTTTGATAAAAATAAAAAAAAATTAACTAGCATGTATTTGAATTTTGATACAACAAATTAAAATTAAAATTATTTAACATAAATCATAATTTTTTAATCAATTTAATTTAAAAAATGATAATATAAGATTGATTTGAGCAAAAACCCGAGATCAAGCAAGAAACTATAGATTCTAAATGATTGCAAATAGAGAAGGACCATGATGTTTAGCCGGAAACCATAAATTTCCAGAAGCTAATGAGAAGCCGATCTTCTAAAAGGTCGAGAGACCAAGACTTGGTCGTCAGTTCCTTGCATACTTCATTGCTGATAGAAGATAATTGTCCGGTCAAAACTGTTGCTTTTACACTGCCTAGTGTTTCCAAGCATGATTCATCCTAGAGGTAATAGTTGATCTCAATTCTTTTGCAAATTTCAAACTATCTTCTGCCTTCTCTTTTACCGGTGGAAAGTTCTTCGTTGAAGCAGATGGAACTAATAGCAGGCGAGGGCGAGAAGATAAATTTAATCCAGACACGCTGGAGACGAGAAGAAATCAAGGACGACAATCGTTTGTGAATTGGAAGCTATCAGCCATTCTCGACTAAGGTCAGTACAAATTATAAACGACCTCTGTGTCACTGAAGCCTCCGGATAAAAGTTACTTCGTTCTGATTTACATCAGTAGCATGTGCACCAATAATTCTATAACCTGTAAATCATGCAAGTCCATCGTCTCATAACTGATTCGTCACTCGGAGGTCATATCAGATTTCCTGGAGCTCCCTCAGTGTGAAACTCTCTCCACCTTTACCTGAAATATGTACCAAAAACACCGCGTCGGTAAAACAGCAAGTCATACAATATGATGAAAAGGCAGGAAGAGAAAGGAAGACAAAATTGAGTGGAAACACATACGATGCAACTGGAGCTCCATGGGCTTCACCGAGAGTTCTTTTGGACTTGTGCTTTCTCTTTTCCCTTTTTTTACTTCTAATACATAAGCATGAGTCCATGATATAAGAACCAACAAATAGAGAACGGATATTTCAGAAAAGGAAATAGGGAAAGGGAGGAGAAAAGGAAATGAGAAAAAGAAACTCTTAGGAGGAGGAAGAGCTACTGAATTGGAATGACAGTCTAAAGGCTGCTTACTCGTCTTGTGAGCTGGGATCCCAACATTTCTTCAGTTTCCGGTCAATATGTACCATATCCTTGGTTGAGGGAATCTTAAGCTTCCTCACCTGCATAAAAAGGTGCTCTAAGTGGGAGTAGGACCAACAAGACATTCTCGTCTCAAAAAGTAATTGAACTACTTGTTTTTCAAGTACTTCTAACAGAATTGTCGAAGTGTTTATATTTTATTTCTTAATCAAGTTGCTAGAATCTTCTTTCCTATTGACGATTCTGCTAAATATGACTATCAAATGAACAATACAAGAATCATGTTCATTAAATATTGTGATTGACTCAAGAAGGTAGAAATGATTAAGGATGAAGTGAAAAAAACAAGAACCTACACAAATTGATTAAACAAGATTGGGTATCAATGGAGAGTGTTTGAGAATTTTCTATTTACAAAGAAGCATCAGCTATCCTCTTAAAAGAGATTGCCATCTCAAAGAAATTAAGAGAAAAGAGGTCTTCACATTTTCAAGTTATCTGAAACTAAGATCACTTCTTGTAGCCCATTTCCACATTCCAACTGCAGAAGATTACTAGTAGTAGATGCACTCAACATATTCATTTTATTTGCCCACTGGAATAAATTCATTTGATCCCTATAACAAACTAGAAAATACTCATTCTGTAAATCACAAAAGTGCAACTAAACCAGGGCCTTACCAAAGAGTCAACTGCACCTAGAGATGCCTCTAACTCTGCTTTAGTGTGGGTTGTGCGCTGCTGTGAAAAAATGCTATCCAAATATCTGAAAATTCATAATAAGAGCAAAAGTAATCAAGCCCAATTAATTAAGGGACAGCAGTTTCAGTTCCATTAGAATAAGTTACAAAAAAATATATGTTACCTTCCAAAGTCCAGGACTCTGTGTACCTCATTCGACTTACGCAAAGCAGCCAAGGCCAACTGAAGAAAGTGAACAAAAATGTCAGGAAAAGATTCGCTTCAAAAACTCGAATACAAAGGGCTGATGTTGAGTACAAGCGAAATTTTTCTTCTTTTAAGAGGAGTGGAAGAGAAATCTGGAATTAAAAGAGAAACTGGAAACCAGGTTAAACAAATTCGTATTTTAATAATTAATTGATACCTGCCCTGGAGGAAAGAGAAGAGGCGCATCAGTCAGCATAGTTTTATCAACCTCCAATTTTGCAGTTTCTAGCAAATCCTAAACCATTGCAAATTCATAAACAAGCTTAAATATAGAACAAAGAAAATTGCTATAATAATCTAATGCTTACCTTAAAATGCATTGAACCAGTAGAATTGTGAGACAAGAACAAAAGCAAAAAGACAGCAAACATACATCATAACCCTTAAAAAGAAACAGTCAAGCTGCTGTTGTAAACACAGAGGTACACAAACAAAATAAACACCCTATCCCAAATACATAATTAGAATACACCTAAAAAGTTACTAATTTGAAAGATCTATTGTAAAGAAAGAGGAAAGCCAGTTAAGAAAACATGCTGCACTGAGTATAAGACAAAGAATTCAGCAGATTAGATAATCCCAACTACCAGAATCCTTATTCTTCAACAACCCAATTCAAGCATATTTACTACAAACTAGTTAACGTAACCTAATATAATAACAATACAAGTCAGAACTACCTTCAGTTTCTCTGGCTGACCATTATGTGTTTGACAGAACTCCTAGAGAACCAACAAAAATTATATCAGCAGTCTTCATAAAACATTGAACAGTGAAATTCATATCAAATTGCAAAGCATGGGAAAGTTGTATCAGCTTAAAGGTTCTTTTTTAAACGGTATGAGTATATATTCAGAAAGAAGAAAAAATTAAAATGCCCACACCCATAGCAAAGAGGAACCACTCACCTCCATATCATTACCAAACCCTTCGACCGAACGATATGGTGCATAAACAATAAGATCAAATCCCAGACTCTGCTAAGAGTAGCAATAAAAACTTTAAAGATGTAAGGAAAGAGGTGAATGATAGGCTGAAAGGTCCCGATGAGAATGTAAGGTGTTAAAATACAAGTCCAGGGGTCTTTTGGTCATTTATCATATTTTTCACATTACATTTTTCTCTTATAGTATGGCTATTAGATAGAGAATGTCTCATTTTATCTCTAGTTAAATTTTCATTCAATTTAGACATGTATTTTAGGAGATATGTTATTTTGAATATTAAGGGGTATTTTTGTCCTTTTTGTAAATTTTCACTTAAACCCTGATTATAAAGAAACTGGACAGGCCTTTCTGATTCAGATTACAAGGCAGCAAAGCTACTCCCCTTCCAGAACTCTCTTTCCTCTTCTATTTTCTCCCTAAATCACATATTTTTCATGGTATCAAAGTAGTAACGCAAGTCTTGGGCAGGTTTCTTTCGATTTTGTGGATCTTCTCTCCATTTTCAGCAATCTTCTTGAAGGTTTTTCCCAAATTTCTGGACTGGTAGGGTAAACATTCCAATTTTTCCCTTTTTCTGCCTATCTCAGTCTATTAGCTAATGATTACTACTTCTATTTGATTGATTGTTGGGATTTAGAATTGTTTGATGATCCCAATTTGAGAAAACTTCTCAAATCTGCCTGAGTCATTAACCTAATGCTTGTGTCATCATCATCCATAGCTTACATGAAAGGTCCCAATGAGAACGTACGGAACAAAACGGTAAAACACATGAACCATAGTCTTGCCTGAAGAACAATCATCTCATTATTGAGAATCACTTGATGATCCTGCTGAATTCCCTTGCCAAGCTCCTCAGCAGACACGTGATTTTCTTCCACCTTGCAGGATGCATATATGCAAGTTAGCCTGTTCATATAAAAAACTTTGCTTTAATTCTCCCAGAAAATGTGAACAATAAATGATAGATAATGCCTACACACATAATGACATATTAAGGTCGTTTGGAAAAGATAATACATGGCTATGAAGTTAAGAGCTATAAAGAAGAAACAAAATGCTGAAATATCTTCTTTTGGCAGGTTCTTTGTTGAAAAGCAAACAGTCGAGACCATCAAGTATTGAAGAAGATTTCTGCTATTAAAAAATCCCAAAATGCATAAGGTGTCCAAATTTCTTGTAGCAACCCAATGACTACAAGATACTAATGAATTCTTTCACTTTTATCTAATCGTACTGGAAACTAAACCTTTCTTCTTTGGTTAATCACACTTCCTACAGAATCACAAAATTATACACTCCCCTAAAATGTTGACAATTGCACCACCCCTGGTTTCAATTTGATTCCCTTGCCTCAATTTCACATAGAAAGGAAGAACTACCTTCTAAAAAGTCATTCATCTCCTTTATGGGCCGTGGGACTTTTTATCCTTAACGGGACCAATCTGACCATCCTACCTTAAAGTATTGAGCCAGTTAAAATAAGACCTATCTATTATAGCCCCACCTAAAACACCTGAGAAAATAAATAGCCATATTAGGAAGAGAGTTAATGACCATTTAAGAATGTTGTATGTAAACGAGATAGCAAGGGGGTGAGCAATCATGACATTTAAAACAGCAGTGTATTTACCAGTACACCAAGGGTATGTCATTTTGCAATTTTGAAGGAAAGTCTAATTAATAATTTTTATTTTGTATTTTTTAGGCAGTGAATGCAAATTCCTTCCCATCATTTATAACTCAGTTCATAAGTATTGTCACCAAACTTAAAAGGAAAAGCAATAAACCAGCTCATACATTATGTGTTTTGGATGGTGCTCCATTACCGACCACTGCAAATAAAACCTCTTAAAGTATATAATAGCTGTTCCCTGCAAATAAAATCATTCAGACTTAACAATAATTTAAGCAGCTGCTAAACATCCAGAAATATGTCTTCAACATTTAAATGTAGACATAAATTTTGGACCTGAATTTTATGTGGAAATCCAAATGCCCCACAGACTTCTTGGATTTTATGTTCATAAAATACGCGCAGAAGCTGCTCCTCTTCAATATTGAGTGGCTTTGGAAGAGAATGTTTCTCAGCAGCTGATTGAAATGACACACACTATGAAATATCACAGCATTTCACATATACTGGTAATGCGCTTAGACAATGAATCCTAGAAGTGGGATAACGCACAAAGAGTAATTACCATTATCTTTTGCATCAATTTGAGGCTCAGGGTATGACAAAGAGCCATCAACATCGACTTCTAAACGAGTCGCTCCATACTGCAAGAATATGAGGTAACAAAAATACTCAGTGATGCATTATTAATGCATAAGCAACATCAACTACAGTTACATTTGCACCATACAACACAAACTTAAAAATAAAAATACTTTATTTTGAATTATAAAATAATTTATCATTGCCCATTGACATTGATTTGTCATCAACAAGAAACTAGAACAAGAACAAGAACAAGATGTGACATAGTGTCTCCAACAAGTACTCCCATTTGGTCTCCAGTCATTTATGAATGACAGATGACTAATCCTTAGCCGTGATTAATTATCAAGCTTAAAATGTTGGCAAAAACGACCTGATTGAACCAAAGAGAAAAGCTATGGTACAACCCTTCTGCGCTTTGGGATCGAGAAATACCAGACAATAGCCCAAATGCTACTAAGTTATTAGACTTTTGTTAAAGGAGTTCCCCATAGGAGAAAGGCATCTTCTGACCTTTTAATGTAAATACAAGAGCATGAAAGAGATGCCCATGCACCATTTTTTAAACAATCAACCAAAATATAGTCCCAAAGAGAATTCAAGTGGCAATATGGGCGCTCCACACTTAATAAATCATATACACAACAAATTCCATAGGATTATTTAGAAAAAAGCAAGGGATGCAACATGTCAATTTCTTTCCATGAAAGATTCAACACCATCAGCAAGATCTTATCTTAGAAGATGTATCACGAATATATTTACATTCAGAATCATTTGAAAATTACACCAAATTTGCCACAAAGCAAAATAAGGTAGCAGCATGCACTGATGAGAATATTGGTAAATACATAAAACATATTTCAAATCATACATATTCTATGTACATCAAAATAGTTAGTTCCAAATTCTTCTTCTTTTTTTCAGTCACATGAATTATTAGAAAATGAGAAGGAAGTGGTGGTACCTGTTCCAAACTTTTGATAGCTCTTTGATTGGTTGCTTGAAATTTTTCCACCTATAATAAGTGAGAAACAAGTTTAAATTTATAACCATTACTAGTTCAACACATTATTTTTGAATAAAATAAAAAAATATAGAGTGATGGAAAATTTTAGTTGATTTTTTTTTTCCAAAGTGATGAGCATCATGCACCCAAGCATTTCTTTTCTTGGTGAAAAACAAGAATATGACAAAATGATATTCAACATCTGGATATTCTGGCACTAACGTAGCCAAAATGAGAAAATACCCACTTGAAATTTAATTTCAGAACAAATTTTAAGATTTTTCTCACATATGTATTGCATTTCCCTATTGTTTGCCAGCTTCAAGTGTCATTCCTCACACACCTTCTATGGTCTATCCAAACCAACCATTGCATAAGCCTGAGTTACCGAAAAACTTCCGCAAAGCAACTAACCATCATCTTACAGATGACCAATGTCACAATTCTCTCTTCTAAGATCCCCTACACGAATACCTTTGTCTCCCTAGTTAATTATGTACATAACTTTAAGACACAACTCAGCAAGCAGCTCTCCTTCTATCATGATGAAAGCTTTTAGCACGCAAGCCAACGTACACCACTAAGATCTTTCCTCAAACCCAAGGAAGCCTCACTCTCTTACTTCCCTAGCCAGTTGCAGATACAATTAGTTTCTTCAAAGAAAGAAAGAAAAAGTACAAGTAGTCTCATGAAGGCCTCCAGTTTGCGGAGTACTATTACCACAACAGTCTAGTGATCTCTGCCTCTCTGCCTTTACATCTTGCTTTAACAAGTACTGTCTCAACTCTCTACCATATGGTATTCCAGTTATTACCTAAACTCCCTCCATCCCAGTTCTTTTTGGTTTAATCATTCTAGACTCAATCTATTCTCTTCATAAGTGTGCTTCCATTGAAGAAAGCTCATCTGCCCTACCCTCTAATATCACTTTGGACGGACTAGCATAATACCCTGTAGCTTCCTTTCTTCAGTTTCACCATGGAGATTCCTGGACATTTAATTCGTTTTCAGTAAAATACATACAGACAAAAGAATTGCTGTCTTTGGTGCTTTCTCCGGTGGAATGAAAATTTTCATCCCTCAAGAAAAAAATGCAAGATTAAGTCTTACTAGTTCCTGCGGTGAGAAAATCCACTTGGCTCGATGTGTCGATGTCTGGAAATCTGCCATTGCAACTGGAGAGAAAAGATCAGTTTTCTTGAACCAAAATAAATAGGATCAGCGACAACTAGAACACTAGCAACTGCTTGCAGTTCACAGTGCAAGTTCGAGTTAAAAAGAAAAAAAACACTTTGATTTTCTCAAATAACCAGAAACTAATGGAAGGAAAACTCAGAGCACTGAAGCAGACTGGAACTGTTGACTTTTAATAGAAATCAAAATTAATATTATGTATAGAGCGCATAAGGGCCATCAGAAGAGGAAAAAGAACAAATTGGGAAGAGGGGGGCCGGGAAGCCGTCTCTCCAAGCTCCTGCTGGAAAACGGACAACGGGGAGGGGAGCCGGTAATGCCCTCGCCCCCACTTCCCTGCTGGACAGCATAAAACGGAAAAGGAGGAGGGGGAGGCCCGGGAGAGGGGCGGCCCCTCCCGCCTTCCCGTTCACTGCTCCCCTCCCGTCCTAGGAAGCTTTCGCCAGCGGATAGGTAAAAAAGACAAAAAAATAAAACGAGCTAAGATTAAAAGGAACACAGAGAAGTTACCTCGTAGAAGAAGAGGTTTTGATTTGCAGTTTGGAAGCCAAACTGGAGCTCTGCAGCAGCGAGCCAAAACGATGGCTGTGAGGAAGAAACGACGGACGCTGTGCACTTGCAACGTCACGAGTAATATCACATGTGGCAGCCTGGTGTCCCTTCCACCATGCTACGTCAGCAAAACTAACACCCTTTCGACTCAACTTTTCTCCCCTCTCACCGCAGTTTCCCGCTCGTAACGCTCTGTCCTGCCGCTTAAATTCTTCTTGGTTCCTGCGACAATATCACTCGCGACAGTGCTAAAACAAGCTCTTCATCTTCGACAAAAACAAAAGCAAATGAGGTTCTGGCAACGCCACGGGGGTGATCGACGGAGATTTGGATGAATGGGAGACACGAAGTTTCGGAGTGTCAGTTCAGACGGAACAAGAGAAGACAGTAGAATAAGTGAAGTGAAAGTACAAACCCAAAATGCAACAAAGAGGAAACCCATCAATTTTATGCATCATATTTATGTTAATTATCTTTTGTCTTACCAACAGCATAAAATGCTACAAATGATTAATGAAATTGACCATTGAAATCCAATATGGAGGATGATGTCGTAGTCTGGGAAATGATAAAGAGAAAATAAAATGAGAAAAAAGAGGGGATGCGTGGGGTGAAAACGGCTGATGGTTGAAGATGAGAGAATTTACAGGTTAGTAGAGAATTCGTAAAGTGGTAGAATAAAGATACGAGAACGACAAGCTGGATTCGGAAAAAAAATCACAGAATACAAAAAGAAGATCAAAGGATGAGAAAGTAAGAGAATAATATATAGAATTAGGGGTGGCACAATCTAAACGGACTCGCAACATGTTGGACTAGAAAAAAGTTTGGCTCAATTCAGTTTTTATTTGAGCTCAGCTGGAATTCAAACTTTAAATAAGGCTAATTAAGTATAATAATATGCCAAACTTAAGATTTTCCAAGTTTAGCCTGTTAACTCATGAGCCGATTCGTTGATATATATTTTTTTACGAAAATATCATTTACTCTAATTGTTCTTGTCAATTCCCTCTTTAGTTGGTTGATAGTTACTTTTATTTACCTTAAATATCAAAGACGATCGATAATTCAACCATTTTGGGTTTTTCAATATCTAATGTTATTGGATAAACACTATTGATGGAGGTATTTGTTCTTTTTTTTAGTTCTATTAAGCTAGTTATTATACGTTATATTACAAAGTCTTGGACTTTTCTACAATAACTTACAGTTCAATGGTACTAAATTCATCACTTCAATGGTACAAAGCTCATCACAATTCTCTTTATTTATTTTTGTAATTTTTTTATAATTTAAAATATAAGTTAAAGTTCGAACCGGCTCAAACTCGAGCTCAATTACAATATCAAGTTAATGCTAAGCCCGAGCTAGAGTCCAAGTTCGAAGTATTTAAATTAAGTTAAACTCGAACATATACAGGTTTGAGTTTGGTTCGGTTCGATACAACCCCTACATAGAATACTAATTTCTTACATGGATTCTAATATTAGGCTCAAGCTCTATTTTTTAAATATTCAAATCAAGTTAAACTTGAACATACTCAGGTTTGAGTTTGGTTCGGCTAGATGTCACCCCATCTCCTACTTGCATGGTGAAATTTGAAACCTGAATCTTGGATTTTCAACCATATGCACACCCCTGCCTGTGGGAAGTTAACCTTATAAGGAAGGATTAACATTAAATTGTCTGATCACATATAAACTTCTCTAAATGATAGTAAACATAAACTGGATAATGCATGTTCTATGCTACCTGAACTTTTCACTCTTTTGTCCCAACATTCCTTGAATGCTAACAACGCCGATGGAAATGCAATATTCGTAACTCAATACGCTACAAAACACTGTGTACTTTTCATATCCTTTGTCAATGGTCTTAAACAAAATTTGACACATTCGATGCCAACATCTACCTCTCTTTCTTTTATAATATCAAAGCCGGCATCTTCAAAGCATCATCAAATCATCCAAAAGTCCAGTAAACTAGTTGATGGCTCCGAACTGGGAGAAATATGTAGACAAAATAATAATTTTGTTTTCCATGACTTGCACCTTTTTCCTGTCAACCATAAATAAAACAATTACCACATGAAGGGGCTCCATAATTTCCTATCCAAAAATGAAACGGTTTAAAAAGAGTTTTTTATTCCTTTCTTATTTTTTCCATCAAATTTCCTCGGGTAGATTACATCAATCAGCACCCTAATTAGATATATATCCAAACTTCAATAGGAAATATATGCTAGTATAATCAATTTTGAAGATCCATTCTCACTCGTTTTAGTTTTTCTGCTTCAGAATATTAGAGGATGAAGAAGACTGGCACACTTGAGATTGGTATACTAACTTCAGCTCTATAATAACTATTTATTGAAATCGTAAAGATGCAAAGATTTAATCTGATGCAGGAACCATGAGAACAGATGTTACCCTTCTCCCAATAAAATGCGAAAAGGAGTTCTCGCAAGCATTCATGATATGTGCCAATCATAATCTCTTACCATGGAGGGTGAATACGGACAAAATTTCCCACTTCAAGTTCAACATTGTTGCATATCCTCAAACTGAAAATAATAGTAATTTTCCTGCTTCCTTCATCATCAACTAAATCCCTGGAGCCTTGAGTAAACTGAGAACCCTGCACCAGGTAAACACAAAATGCACTTTTGTCATCCACTGAAGTACACGAGGAGAAATTAAAGAATGCTTGATTGGACAGACAATTTACTTGTTCCAAGTATCCTACAAACATAAAACATGCATAATAGGAATATAACATATCCAATCTACCAGTGGAAATTTAAAGATCAATAGGTCATGTTAATCAATTGTAATTTTTAGGTCCTTTCGACATGTGGTTTCCCACAATAAAGTGATTTAGCCTGGCAAATTTTCCTGTTCAGATCTATCTATCAGCTTATATTGAGTTGAGCAACATCTCACAATACTTTCCGGAGAGAGTTAGTGCATTTTTGCCATTTATACAGTTCCTATGGAATGCGAGGGACCATTTTAATCAGACAAATTTGGTTTAGGAAGGGAAGATCATAGAAGATCTCTAAAGGCCAGGGGTACTCAGTCAGCTGACTAGAAAGAAAGTGGCTTATCCAGGCAGAGGGCCAAAAGAGAATCCAAATAAGCTTTCTTCAATAGGTCCTCATGTCCACTGGTGGCAAATATTCTTCTGGCTACTCATATTGAACAGGATTGTTTTTGTTATGAAAGAGCATGTGGATGGATATTTCAAAGGCCCATTGACCAAGATTCAGATGCTGTAGCCCGAAGAAGCATTATTCCCACTTGGGTGCGCACCAAGTACAGGTCACCAACAGAAAAACAGGATAACTTAATGTCAGACTTTGTCAAATAGGGTATTTAATAACATACCAGGCACCCAAAAACTGGCACTGTATCTGATCTGTATCAGGTGACACGTAGTATATTGGTCTTCCAAATATCCAGAGTACAAAAAGCCCATTAAGTGCCACTTATTTGAGAATGGCAAACCTTACATTTTGCATTCTGCTTACTAGGAGGGTTGAAAAATCACTTAATGAATAAAAATATAAAAAACACCACTTATCAAGGAACAAAAACACTAACCTTAATGGTTTTGCAATTGCAAACTGTCAGTTTTGCATCCAAGCATCGTGAAAGTATCTTCACATCCATGCAAGCAGCATCACCTGAAAAAGGGACCAAAACAGTTAATAACAGGAGCATGAAATTTTAATATGCAGAGTAAGATCTGATATTTTCAGAATAAAGTTTTTATGAAAGAAACAAGAAAAGAAATCATGAGAAAGTAAATTTATAATCAAATTTTAGTAAAACAATTTGAACAGGGCATGCTTGTTGTACAGAGATTGCAAGACACAGGACTTCCAGCCTGGAGGAAATTCTCGGGTTATTAACATCTGCAGCAATGTTAGAGATGAGAAGCTAAGCAGTAGGTTCTACCAAGAGCACCCTGAGATAATCATTTTCTTCTCTGCCTTAACAGACATTCTGCTTTTCTTATTTTTGCTCAAACTTTCCTCGATTAATTAATTGTTGCTTCTCAATTAATAATTTCAATATCTTTGTAGTTTTCACAGTTTTCAAGCTATTTGACATTTTTAGACTACGATGATTTCCATACCAAGTGGAGGTACTCCTGCCTGCAACTGCTTCAAAAATTCGACATGCTTATCCTTTTCATTCTGCAGTACTTGTTGTAGCCTCCCATAAAGTCCAGTTCTACAGTACCTCAAATGCTTCAGGTAATTACTTTAAAAAATGCTTTAGGTATATATATAAATGTAAATGGATTCAAACGAATATTAACAAACAAATTCACGAGCTGACCCAACATATTTATGGTTTGGGAAGTCAAATCTCTTGTCATCCACCTCTGCTGCATCGAAAGCCTTTTGGAACCGATCAGCCATTGTCTGTTCTGTGGTTTTTGGAGCCCCCAGTCTTAGCTGAAGTCGACCATCAACCTGCAAAGTGTTCTCCCTAAGGCACATTGATTTCTTAGACATGACCACATATAGCATTAAAGTGACTCAATTCTTTGATAGAAAACCTCATCCTCGCTGGATGTTTCAGACTCCATGGGCTCAACAGGATCTTCATTGTCCAGCATTCGATTACCCAGCACAGATAGGGGTTTCTTCACAGCAATTTGGTGCCTTCTTTTCTTTGTATAATCAACCTGTGACACATAACTGCACTTAAAGATTGATTTAAAACCTTTCGGCAGAAACTCTCTACTCATCCAAAGATAGAAGCATGCAAACCATTTCGAGATTTCCCTCTGATAGGCTATTCTTCTCCTGGAGCCCTTCCAGAAGTTCTGCCATTGAATGCACTACACCCTGAGGAGCCTCAGACATCCTTTCGCTTACTTCTGCAAGATCCTTCAGCGGGTCCGAGACAGAGAGTCCTCCTACTGTATGCTCAAAAGCTTCTGTATTTTCATTTCCGTTTTTCCAAATGGGTGGCCAGGAGGGTCCTTCCTTAGATTGGAAGCAAACAGAAAATCTGGGTCTGGTTTTGCCTCCACGACCTGTAAGAAAAGAGGCCAGAGTAGTACACATATGCAGCAACAACAGGAACTAAGTTCTAAAGCAGACATGTTATAGAATTTGACATGCTCATGCACCAATGGCTGTTAAACCTTTCCTCTTCTGAGAATAATGGCTATTAAGCCTTATATATTTTCAAGAAATTATGGATTTTAAACCTAATAAACGATGTTTAAAACAAGTTCAGGAATCAGGACCCGGTCCATCAAAAGATCAATGTGTGCAAATGTAAAGCAAGCAAAAGCAGAGGAGTTATACATAATGGAAGTGACATATGCACTTGCAGCTTAGCACACAAGACAAATGAATTTTGAAAAGTTAAAAATTATAAAAAATTATTATGTTTAAGAAGAAAGAAAACACCAGTATAAATAGTTTCTCATCTGCTGCTTGACCTGAAACAACCTCCAATCCCTCTTGCTTCCTTTTCCAGTCCTCTGGGAAATTCTGATTCCACAACCACTGAATTTCTGGCTCTCAGGTAAGGTCAGGAGATTTTTAAGGATAGGTTCGAGGGTCCTCTTCATGTTAAAAGAGTTTCAAAGGTCATCATTAGTGGGTGCAAAACGAAGAAGGACCCCTCACCCAAGAGGCACTGGTCCCCTTTTTTAAAAAAATTGTTAATTTAGCAGTGTTGTTACTTCCTGGAATCATGTTCTAGGATCAGCCGATAGCTTTTCTGACACTCTAAATAAGGAGGGGGTTATCTGACAATCTCTAATAAGGAGGGGGTTATCTGACATCCTCTTGAGTTTGTCCCCAAATTTGCCTTCACTTGGAATGAATGCACCCTTAAATATAAAAAAAAAAAACCGCATATTGGCATTGCCTAAAACATTTAGGGATAAGAAAACAAACGCAGCACAGGAGAGAACCAACAACAACAAAAAAATAAGTGCATAAAGAAGCTCGAAGTACCTTTTCGTTCTCTCTGAGCTGCAGAATGAAAAGAAGACCGTTCTAAGCAACCTAAATCTTCAGACTCTTTCAAAATTCCACACCATGTGGAACCTTCAGCCAAGCTAGAATAGAAGTGTTGTCCTTTTTGTGGCTTGACACCCTGAGATCTGAAAGATGAATGTGACAGTGCAGACTTACCCAAACCCTGCATAACAAACACAATCAGTGTTTAGCTTGCTTAAGAAAATGGTAGGTTAGTGCATATGGTGTTTTGAACAAATGTAAAGAAGTAAATTATTCACCTGAAAATAACTATTCAGAAGTCCTCAACAAACACCACCATGAAGTTCAAACACAATCTTTCCAAATATGATTCCCAAATATAATTCCCAAACATAAGATTTGTCACCCAACTAGTTAATGAAGTAATCAAAATAACCACCGCCAAAGAAGAAAAACTAAATTCCAGCAGAGTTCACTTGTTTTTATCAAAAACTAGATGCAAGCAGCCACACAGTGCAAGTTGAATCCATAAAAGATGGGGGGGCTCAGGTAGTAAGTATAGCCAACACAATACGACGATCATCAAAATAAATGACCAGAAATAGAACTTCACTGTTGGAATACAAGTAAGTTTAGGTCATTGAATCTCATTTGTATGTATCCAAGCAAAGTCTCAACAATATATGAAATCTGAGATTCTGTTCTTGAGGTTTGTTGACATTTGAACTGAAAACAGCATTAGATATCAAATAATAACAAAATGAGATACCTCTATCGGTTCAACATGGCTTAATGAACTGCCAATTATCAAATTTATATTTAAGCATAAAATTTAACAACAGATATTAAAGAACTTTAAAGACTTTTTAACTCATCTCTGGTTTCCCATGGTGAGCACCCAGAGCAAACAAAAAATACGAATAACTTAATGAAATGAATTGAACCCATACAACCTCATTGAAACGTGATTCCCTGTTAAGATCACCAGTAGCTTCTTTTCGCGCACATTCAATGAACCCACCATTTGCATTATGAAAATTTTTTACATCAACTTCATCCCCAGAAAAGAAATCCTCTGCCATCTAAACATAACATAACGTCGTATTGTAGTCAGTTCAACATTGTTAATGGGTTTAAGTAAACAAGATGGAAGAAAATGGTCGTGTCCATGCCTCTGGTGAAGTCAAGGTGTCACTCTCGTCACAATTCACTTCACAAGTCGCACTAACAATTTTGCTTCTTCCTAAAGCAGAAAAAGGCGGTCATAAATAAGACAGGACACCGAGGTACCTAAATATCTGAACCACAACACCTACTGGTAATTGGAAAATACATATTTGCTCTACTAAACGTCGTCTGAAGAGTACCTTCAAGTATTTCGAGCTGCGATGCAGCTGAGAAAGAGTCCTGCAAAAGTAGGAAATACATCAATATTTGTGACAAAGGCAATGAATTATGAAGACGATTCAGTATTAATTACAGGAACAGTGAAGAAAACAAACTAAAGCAGGCGTGTCAAAATAAAACATGTTCGCAATGTTTACCTTTCCCTCTTTCTGACAGAGAGATCCAAGACTCTCCAAACACCCATTGTCGTATGTAATACGATCAAAATCTTCGCCATATAGAGAAATTAATAAATCAATACAACAATAAAACTAATATAGAGAAATTAATAAATCAATATAAAAGCACATAAAAATAATTTCTTAGACTTTGCCAAAACCCAAAAGGGTTAATTTTAGAAAAAATAAATACACCTGAAACATCCCGATCACAATCCTGGTTTGCCTGTAAGGCAAAATAAGATCACAAGTCTTAGAATCTAAAGGGAAAGTACTCCTTTGAAGAGATATCCAGGTCGTTATTTTTCTTACCGGGAAAATGTTTTGCCGCCACATTCGAATGCGAGGAACTGCAACATAATAATGTAAATGCTACGGGCCACATATTACTTATAAGACTCTTGTCGAATAAAATGACTGTTTTGCCCCTCGGTTTACAAAATTATGACCACATGGCAGGGCTCAAGGCCTCGTGGAGAGAAAAAGATGGGCCTCGACAGTTGAGGTCAGGTTCATTCATCCTACTACGTCTAGGACTCAAAACGAAGCAAACTGCCCAAATGGTTAGACCACGGATATGGTTAGACCACGGATACAGGAAGCACCGTATAACCTTAAAGAATTAGTTTTGTTAATTTTTTTTATTTCTTGCGCTTCGTGAAGTGGCGGCATCAGCAAAGAACCATGAAAATTGGCCGCGTCATACAAGAGGCCAACTCCGAATGAACCCAGCTATAAACTGGTTTAATCGTCAGATTCGATAATCGTATTCTTTCGGAAGAGATATACAAGTAATTTAAGAAAATTTTAAACCAAAACCTAATATTTTGAGTCAACAATCATCTTTGTACTCTTCAACGTATCCCACTGCTTCCACTGATGTGTAATCTTCATCCGTGAAGTACGCCAAGAACTGGGCAAGCCTGTACACATCTTCGAACGTCGACATAGGCCCCAGAGAAACACGAACTACAGTTTTTGATATCATCTTTCCGTCTAATTTCTTGTTGGAAGGGAGAGCCAAGCTGGAGCTGTTTAATCTGCCGAAACCCAGAATGATGTTGCTTTTTTCTGCCAATCTCCGAACCAGACCTGCTGATAATGCGTTGCCCGTCGAGTCTAGAACATCGAATGCCAGGATCGATCCTCTGTGTTTAGCTTCTGGAGATCCATAGATCTGTCACGTAAGAAAACTTATTAACGAGTTTCAGCTCAAAACGTTCTTAAATTGGGATTCTCTTTTGGTGGCATAACGAACTTACCTTCAGCAATGGTTTCTGTTCGAGCTTGTGTCGAAGTGATTTGAGAGTGTCAAACGACCAAGACACCAAACTGTCGACTCTTGTCTGAATATATACAGTACCAAGGGTTTCAAGATGCTCTAAACCAAAACTCAGAGCTGCAAATGTTTGAGTTGATAAACCTTCACCTGCTCCTACTGTTCGAACAGCTCTCCCCTGCTCAGGAACCTCAGCTATTATCAACTGATTCGTTTTCCTCTCCCGACAGACCGAATGCGAACTCCTCTTCACAAGCAAAAATCCGACACCTGATGGGTACCCAAGAATGTGGAACAGCGAACCGACAACGAACTCTGGTTGATACAAAGCAAGATCAATTTCGATGGTGGGTACGCAATTTGAGACATCCAGACACACTTTCCATCCGTTCTGCTGTGCCTCTATGATCCAGTTCAGCGAGTGCCGCACACCGGAAAAGTGCGATTGGGCAGGGTACACCAGAAGCCCACGTCCGAAACCAGACCACCCTCGCCTTACAAGTAGCCTATGCATCTCACTGTCTTGGATACAGAAATCTCTCTCTCTGATGGGAGAAGATAGGATTTTCGAACCAGAACGCTGTGCAGCGCGTGATATATGGTAAATGTATTCGTGGTTATCTTCATTAATGAGAAGAACCGTACCCTTGTGAAATGGATGCATTTCGGAGAACAGGCAGTAAGTTGATGCGACATCAGGAGTAAAGATTATAGTATAGTCTTTCTCGGTAGTATTGAAAAGTTCGAGAAGGCGATTGGAAGTAATGTTGATGTAATCCATGTCCTGCGATGACGAGTTGTTTGTAGTGTATATCTGACCAGCCCAAGGCTTAGCTTCTTGCAGAAGGAATTCCATGTGCTTTTCCACCTGAAAGAAACCTTAGAAAATCGAAGAAGAGAACTTGGACGGACTTAAGCTACTTGTTGCATCGCTTCCATGTATTTCAGAAATGAGCTAATTACCTGATAGCGTGAATATAATGGAGCAGTTGCATAATCCAAGTAGACAATTCTTTGCAAATCAAGCTTCGGGTACTGATCTTTTCTTACTTTGTCGATCCACAAGTGAGCAAAGTAACCTTCGTGCTCTTCCAGAAATTGTTCTTCGGCGTCTTGGTAAGGAACGAGTTCATGGTTTCCAGCATCAATCTCGTCGGCCTGACCTGATGAAGATCGATAAGCATCACCATAAGTGGGAAATGTTGCAGAAGATTGGAGGCTTGAATCTCTCGAAGAGGCTTCGGATGCTACAGGTGAGATGCCATCAGCGAATTGACCAGACAACGGTGACTTCGATGAGAAGAAGGATAGGTCTAATCTATCTTCTTCACCTCGAGAGTCAGACCCAATTTGGCTGGAAGAATTGTGTTTTTGTTTCTGAAAGTGCATCAACAAAAATTTCAATTTCAATAACATATTTCAAATCCAACGTAGATTTCTCAAAGTGAACCACGACTTGTTCTGTTCCTGGTCGCAAAACGAAAAGTAAATCAATCTAAACTCATCGGCATCGTTAAGCGGCTAATTATCTTTCCGACCTCAACTAAAACAGGAGGGAGATATCAATTCAAGGAGATTTTTCTTTTTGCCACTTTCTCATTAATCCGCTCATAACTAGATAAAGAAGATACCCTGATTCGAATTAAGCTATTATGAAGAAAAGGTCCGTTGATTTTGCGATTTTTCCTGTTCCAAACAGCTCCTGAATACTGCAGAAACTACCACAGAGGGTAGAGAACACTGCTCGAGTTAATCTAGCAAGTGAGCATCCGAAACATCTAAATCATGGCTATGCAAATTAAAAACAGCATGGAGTTCGAGAACGTTAATGAATTCATCAAATTTCTTCTTCTGTAGCAGATTTTTATGAGTCGACGGGAGAGAACATGAAATTTATGAATGTTAATTTCGTCAAGCACTGAAAGAAACGAAAGTCAAACCTGAAATCGATTCCGGAAGTTGGAGATCTTTGAAAACATGGCATCAAACTTCTACTGCTCATAACACGGAAGTGAAACCCTGGGCACAACAGAAAGCTTCGAAGCTTTTGAAGTCTTGATGGAGATGATGCGAAGAGCGAAAATCAGGTTGTACGCAATATCCCGTCACTTGAGATGGATTAAGGTGGAGAGTTGTTTAACTGCAAGAACTTTCTTCATCCTTTCGCAGAACTTTCTTCTGGATGCTCTGACTTCTTGCTCGGCGACATGGAAGAAGACCGGAAGTGAGCAGTCCTGTGTCACTCTCTACGAGTGCGACGACTGATTTGACGGATTCAGCACCTTCATCCGGATCCAAATCGGTACCAGTTAATCTGATCAGACTAATCATTACTCCCTGAACATAATAAATTAATTAACTATTAACTCCTCATTATAACATAAAATAGACCAAAATGCCTTTTCAAATTTTATAATTTGATACACTAAACATTTTAAATTAAGATGATTAAAAGAAAGAGTAATACGTAATAACGACAGGGGTTGTAAAGAAATTAATTCGAAATGGAGGGATGTTAATAGAAAAAAAAAGGAAAATATCATTCAATACCAATGTTATGCCCACATTCAACTCAAGATAAAGTACACGATAATATGGTTATTCTCGTGCTTCGGCTAAGATCGTAATCAGATCAAATTAGTGTTCAAACCTTGGAAACGTGTCATGTTTTTACTGAATTAATAAATTCATCTTGGAAGATTCATATTATAAAATTATCTAAGCAGCTTTGAGCTGCCGGTTATTAAGACATACAATCTTATATTAAAGGATTAGACAATGTGAACATCTTCTAAGATGAGATCATGTTTACCTCACTTTGTCGAGTGCTAAACATCCAAATTAGCGTTACTAATCTTAACTATTGAATTATGAGTTGTTACAATCTGATTGATTTAACTTTGGTCGTATTCTGCCTCATATGGCAGATTACAAATAAAATTGCATAATAGGGGGGGTTAGTCCATAATGAACTCGAAATTAAGTGAAGAATTCAATTCATCTTAGATTTCAAAAGTCATTTCGAAGATTTAAAAAATGAATTTGTCCACACTAACACTCATTTCGAAGATTGAAGATCATGTAGATGCATAAGATGAAGATGAACTTCAAATTTCCAGTTTGTTGACTAACCCCCCCTTAAATGAATTGATTCAACTTCAACTCGTCATTTGGTGAGTGTAAACGAGTTCAAGTGCATTGGAAAACAGATTCCAGTGTTAGTGCCCAAAATAAAAAGTATGATATAAACAAGAGAATGAGTAACTTTTTATAATATACTTAAATATAACATATACCTAAATAGATAATTAACCAAAATAAATATGGTTACTACACTTATAATTGATTTAACGTATAATATTATAATATATTAATATCCTAATTAATGATAATTTATATTATATTAATTAATGATTATAGTTTATTATAAATTAATAAAATAATTATGTGTGATTATAATAAATTATTATAAAAAAATAAAATAATAAAATAACATAAGCGAATATAATAAATAAATAAATTATTTTTTAATAAGATAAGATATGTTTTAACATTAAAACCACTAATTTAATACAATAATAAAAAAATAATATAATAAATAAATAAATAAATTTATCAATAACATAATATATCTTTTTATGTATTATTAATTAATAATATATTGTCACAAAATTTAAAACCACTGGTTTAATTAATTAGAGCAATGGGATAATTAAACCAAAACAATTTATCAAAAATTTATTTTAAAAATATTTTAATTATGACTATCAAATCACTATTTTAACATAGTAATTATAAAATGAATATATTAAATAAATAAATTAATTATTTTATAAATATAAAACATAAATTATTATTCTTATTATGATGGTTTAATTTTTCCTAAGTTTAGGAAAAATTAAACCATAGTCTTCCTCACAGCACACGTCAACTTCCTTGATGGCGGGAGACTATGGCGACGGAGTGACACTCTGATGGTACATCGAGAGGGAGGCCGAGAGGCTCTGCGACAGAAGCTCAACCTCCTATGCTGAGTGACGAAGGTCGAGAGGGAGAGGAGAAAGGAGGAACTTGAAGTGTAATTTATTGTATACTAACCCTTTAATTTAATAAACTAAGTAATACAAGAGTAATTTGTGTCACTTTTTGTTGGACTAACCCCCCTAAAATTTTAAATAATTATAAATAAGTTTTATTTTTTAGATTTTAAAGGTAGATATTCCAAGACTTGGGCATAAAAAGGATGGAAAAACATGCCTTCACCTTAGATAAATCAAATGATTTTGGTGAATTTAGATTTAGAATTTTCTTCCGAGTCTGATTGATCGAGTCAGATCCAGCAAGTTGAAAGGAACTCGATCTAATTACGAGTCTACTGCAAAACCCTACGTGTTGATGTCCAAACTCTTTATAACCATTTATTTAACTTTAAAATCTTTAACGCATGAGTTATCTCCCATCTTACGTGTCGCAAGGCCGATCCGAGGAAATAACCCAATCCACTTCGATCAGCATCGTCAAAACTGATTTTTTTCCGAAATCCGTTTCCGGCCACCGATCAGAGCTTACGAGTAGGTCAAACCTGTGGAAATCACTTCTCGTGAGGTTAACTGCCGAGAGGGTCTTTCACGCGGACGTCGCCGTCTGTCACGGCGACTCACGGCCACTCTACTTTCGCGTTTTGTAGTTGCGAGAGATCAAGTCCGTTGGGATTCCGGCGACCTGGCCCGATCTATCTCGAGTTATAAGGAGGTCCCCCCAGCTAAGGTTACATGATTGACCTCTACGTGGATCTAATCATGATCTTACTTTTTGACTATAAATATTATAAGGTAACTGGAGCATGATCAAATGTTGGGTTTGAATTGTGACAACGCATAGTCCAGTTTGAATAATATCTAACATATTTAAAATTATACAATCGATATTAATGGTAGTAAAAAAATTTAAAATTAAGAAAAAAATAAGAGTTTGGTGATGCAACTTTGTTTTTCTTAGGCCCTTTTAGTGCCCTGGGGGGGAATTTTCTGAAATCCTTAGCCTTCATTCTTCTCAATTCTCAAAATATTGTTTACTGGTAGTAAAAGTTTTCCGTTATTTTACGCGAAGGAGTGTCTGGGGCAATGGTGGGGTACATCATCCATAATGAGTGCGTCACGCAGCCATCTGCAAAAGAGAGTTCCCACGAAGAAAGCCACCGAAGTCGAGAAGACATTGCGAATTTGCGACTTTTTCTGTCGTGTCGTCGCTACGTGCTCTCCGGAGACGTATCTTGAAAACTGAAAGGAGGCGTTGAGGGAGGGAGGGATGTCGTGGAGAGCGCGAAGGTAGGGGCCAGAGGGCAATGCTGCTGCGATCGTCTGGCTGTGGCTGCTGCTTCATATGGGTGGAGGCGCTCTTGTGGATGGCGTTCGTCGCTGGTTTCAACGCCGATCCACTAAACCCTCGCATTCGTTCCTAACGGATAGCGCAAAACAGCCTGCCGATCCCAGCAGAACTGAGGGCTTCCTCGAGGACCAAAACGAAAACGAAAACGATCTCCACGTCTCTGAAGACTTTCAGATCTCTGGTTTGAAGTTTATTAGAGTCCCCAAAAGAACCCGGATGGCTGGTGCCGAGTCGCACAAGAAGGTACCGTTCTCATTTTTCTTTTGTTTAGGGGAGTTTCATTGGTTCTTCGGTCTTATATTTACGAGAGTGAAAGAGATCGGGTTCTCGATTTTGGTTGGTTGGTTTGTTTGTTTGTTTTTTGCTGCATTCTGTCTAGTTAGCGATGAAAATTTCGTCATCTCGTGCATTTGTTTGATTGTGGTTCTGTTTGCTGGCTAGCGTTTGATTAAATGCTACTCTTTCTCGATGTTTTCAATTTTCGGGGATGACGAGGTCTTTTACGATGTCTGACTTTCCATCCTCCTTCATTGCTACTGGGTTAACTTTTTTCCTTTATTGTATTTATTTTTTTCCATTTTTCCTTTTCTTCAATTCATCGTTTCGGTCAAGGCTTCACTCTTTTTGATTTATGCTATCTTCATAGCAGATTCGCAGAGTTTTTTTGTCTTTTTTTTTGTTCAAAGATTCTTCGCCTGTGGTGTTTCTCACTTACAATGTAGGCCGATCGATTATTGCGTGTAGACCTGCAATTTGTAAACTTTACTTTATGCCTTGGTTCTCTCGTTCGAGCTACTCTCGATTTCCGGCGCTAGCAATTTGTCGATTTGATACGTGTTGGGTTTGGCCGTCACTAAAACAGCTCCTTGATTTCTGTCTTTTTGTCAGTCAGCTTGTAGATCATGTACGACCTACCATCTATGATCAGCTTGTCGAAATTGTTCTGCATGATCATACTAAAAACAGTACTGTCTACGTTTCACAATTGACTCCTAGCCATGTCCTCCATTGATTGCAAAGAGATCTCGCTCGGCTTTATGTGGCATGGCCAACTGATGGTGGACCCCATCAGTGGGCAGTTTGTTTATTTATGGGGTTCGTTGTTATGTTTACTGGCCTCAGTTAAAGTGGCATATTGCTGATGTTTTCTCTTCCAAGAGCGTTTCACAAACAAATCTGATAATTGTGAACCGTACTCTCTCTTTATCTTTCACCTGTTTTCTGTTCTGATCTCTGTGATTAATTATGGTCTACATACCTTAATTGCTAGACTGTAAAAATTTCAATTTATGCATGAGGTTGGTCCATCGAGCCCCATGTATTTGAACCATCAATGTCTGGATTTAGAGCCGGAAACAAGTCCAGGTACAGAGGAAGAGGGAAACCATTTGCAAAGGTATCTGTTAATACGTGAGGCCCGCCCTCTTTTTTAGTTTCTTCTTGAGTTTACCTCAAATTAATTTACCTGTGTGTTGCTCTTGTGACTCTCCTAAGCTGCTATTCTGTTTTGACATTTTCCCATTTATCTTGTTTTGTACCTATACTACAGCTTTGCCAAGGATTATTCTAGGAAGCTAAAACGTGATCAAATAAAAAAATTCCCATTATTTTTTTTTCTTTTACTACTTCCTCTCGTGTAAGAAACTGGGTTTTGGGATTGTTACTCGATTTTAAAGGGAAGATAGAACAATATCCAATGTCTCAATATAACCTTATTGACCGTTCCTTATGTTTTGGGTCACAGGAGGTTTACAAATATTTAAGGGCAGAAACTTTTCAGTGATTTGAGTTTTAAGAGTGACAGTTGGTGACTTGACGCAAATGAAAATAAACCCAATGTGGTTGCTGGTCTAGTACTTTTAAAATTATTCCGATTTGCTTGTGTTATAGTCTTCAGTTTTTTCGCTTCTGAAACTTTAATAGACGCTTTGAAGCAATATCGGCATCCGGAAAGAAGAAAAGAAAGTTACCACCGAAGAAGCGTTTTTAAGGTTGAACATTTTCATGAATCTTGGAGAAAACTATGTGGGGTCTAATGCTGTATTGCATACCCCCTGAGTGGGCGTCTCGGTTGCAAGACGTATTGATGTTGATCTTGTATTGGACTGTGAGTCCAGTCTCGGGCTAAAAAGGATTAAAATACTAGGAAAGAGATGTAACGTTTGTGTATTGTGGCAGTATCTCCAGAATCCATCACTTATCGGGTGATATACAAGATGTATTGCCGATGCTGCCACCCCACCCTTAATTACATTAGTTTGCAGTCAGTATAGATAGAAAGTTAATAGGAAAAAATATCTGGATCTTGATATGCATCCAATACCATTTGGTATTCAATTGAGGTTCTAGACAGTAGAAATGTATAGGGAGGACTTCACCTCAGAGATTCCTCCCCCCCTTGGAGGCTTCTTAACATGTTTGATGAAATTCTCAGCATTAGTTCCTTGTTAGATGTCAAGTGGCAACACACTCTCAGATATGTCAATTGTATGTCTGATAGTCTAGCTAAAGAAAGTGTCTCAAAGAGTCATGTAATTCTTGGGGGTTTTTATCCCCTATTCATTGAGGATTGAGGATCTCCCTCCCCTCTCCCTTTGTATTGTTTTTCATTCTTTTGTGATAAAATTTTCATTCAGTCATTTAAAAAAAAAATAAAAAAATTTAATCATTCAGTAGTTTCAAAAAGAAAAAAAAATATTGGGTTTTTCTACACATACATGTTAAAAGAGATGGAAAATTCAAAAAAGTTTTTGGTGGTGCTTTTCAATTGTCAGCATGTATGGTTCAGGTGAAGTTCAGCAAGTAGTTTGTATGAATGTCATATGCTTAGTTTGATTCTTGATAAATTTGCTTGTCCATGTCCCAAAGGTGTTGGGAGTATTTGCTGCAGCAATTTCATCAATCATACCTTTGATTTTGAGATTACTAACATTCCTCTCTGTTATCCTCAGAACATGCTTGACAAAGAATTCTTCACTGAATATGGTGAGGCAAGTCAATACCAAATACAGGAGGTTATTGGTAAGGGAAGTTATGGTGTTGTTGGTGCTGCCATCGATACCCATAATGGAGAAAAGGTAGCAATTAAGAAGATAAATGATGTTTTTGAGCATGTTTCTGATGCCACCCGTATTCTAAGAGAGATCAAGCTACTCCGGCTGCTTCGTCATCCAGATATTGTAGAAATAAAACATATAATGCTGCCTCCATCTAGAAGAGAATTCAAAGATATCTATGTGGTATTCGAGTTGATGGAATCTGATCTTCATCAAGTAATTAAGGCAAATGACGATCTGACTCCTGAACATTATCAGTTTTTCTTATATCAGCTTCTTCGAGCTCTGAAGTACATTCATACAGGTTGATAATTTGTGTTTACTGTAATTTAAACGTTTTTCTATTCTGTTCTAATTGAAAGTTGAAGGGGTTCTATTGTTTGTATTTTCCCAGCAAATGTTTTTCACCGGGACTTGAAACCTAAAAATATACTTGCTAATGCTGACTGCAAGCTGAAGATTTGCGATTTTGGGCTTGCCCGTGTTTCATTCAATGATGCCCCGTCTGCCATTTTCTGGACTGTACGTTCTCTCTTCTATGTCTTTCACTATATAACTTTGTCTATGATCCTAGTATCTAAAATAAAAGCGGTACTTGAGCTTCAAGTCAGTGATGCACATTTTAAATTGTATTTTTGTCATATTTCACTGGCCATATGTTTACTTGTTTTTTTTCTTTTTGAAGGATTATGTTGCGACCAGGTGGTATCGTGCTCCTGAACTCTGTGGCTCTTTTTTTTCCAAGGTAAGTGATTGATACTTTTCTGAGGTCAGTTGTATGACATGGTTTCTTTATTTATTTTGTTTTAGTTTTAGCTACTATCTGGATTTATAGCACAACTAAATGCAAATAATAACATTATCTATTATAACCTATTTTATTGTTAAAATTTATTATTTAAGTGCTCTATGGGTTCTCTGTGAGATAAATACTTTATTCAGTAAAGGCCTTGCTTGAATTGTAAATTAATCCTATTTTCTTCTTCTTTTCATAAGCTTAGCTGAATGATACAAATTTAATTCTTTATACATGATGACATGCATATTGATGTTTTTGTTTAACTTGCTTAAGTTATGATAATTCTAGTGCCAGAGTGAGAACTGATACTTTTTTTTTTTTCACTTGTAATCTACATGGAGTGCTTTCTTCTCTTGTTTTGTTGTTGAATGGGTGTTTTTAGGTGCCAGTGAATATTTTGCTGCCCTAAAACCTTGTATTTTGTTTGTTTATATAATTTCTTTGCAAAGTTTGCTCTCTCGTCCAGAGTTGTTCATTCAAACTAAACCATTTCTAACATAATCAAATCATCTGTTAAAAATTTGGTTTTGATCCTCTATTTTACTTGCTGTCTCAGCTGATCCTCCCTTTGTGAATCTTGTTTGCCATTTCAGTAAAAAAGGATAGTGAAATGGTCAGTACCTTAGATCTTGTTGTCCTCAACTAAGTGATATTATGCTTGTGCTTGAAATTTTGAGATGATTTCTTTCTCCAAGTTATGCAGAGGAGAAATTCAACATGTGTTCTCTTTTCTGTTTGCTTTATTATTAAACAAAGGACTCTTACCTCCCTGAAAAATGTGGAATTACTCTAACCTCCTCACTTATTGCAAATTACTCTCTCCCACCCCCTTGGGATTTTTCTTTTTAATTTGACCACCTTAGATTCATAAAAATCATTAGTCTCATCCCATGGATTTGAGACCAAACTGACAAAGCTTCCTTTCAATTAATATTTGATTTTTTTTTTTAAAAGAGAGAGTTAACCTTTTCCTTCCCTCTTTCTGGATGTTGGGAGAAAGGGAGGTGGCAAGGCACCCTTCCCATCTGGGAGTGAAAGGGAAGCGCATTAATGGGTTCTCTACTTTATATTGGATCCTGCCATACTGTCTATTTGGTAAATGGTTTTATAAAGAAACAGAAAAACTAAACAAAAATGACTTGCTTACAACCCTTCTGTACATGAATTTTTATGGATGCATGCCTGACATAGTGTAAGTCATGTTGTGTTTTTTCAGTACACTCCTGCAATTGATATCTGGAGCATAGGATGTATATTTGCTGAAATGCTTACGGGAAAACCTTTGTTCCCTGGGAAGAATGTGGTGCACCAATTGGACCTCATGACTGACTTGCTAGGAACTCCTCCACCAGAGTCTATTGCTAGGGTTCGTGCTCTCTTTAACTTCAACATGACATTAACCTGGGCAAGGTCTTATCTTCCAAGTTCCAACAGCATATTCTATTTGCATCTATTTAAATATACCTAGCCAAGGTTGTATATCTGTTTAATCAGTTGGTAATTGTTCTCTTAAATGTCCTTATTTATTATCATGGTTGAACATTCTTGTCATCATAAACAATAGCGTTTGAATAACCAGGAAATTTAAGATATCCAAATATGTAACAAGAACTGAAAAAGCTTATGAATGAAGATGGTACTTTTGACTCGCATGATTAGATTTTTTGGGTGGTTGTTTGCTTTTCCCTCTTTAGATTCGTAATGAGAAGGCTAGGAGATATTTGAGTAGTATGCGGAAAAAGCCACCAGTTCCCTTCTCACAAAAGTTTCCAGATGTGGATCCTTTGGCTCTTCATTTACTTGAACGATTGCTGGCATTTGATCCCAAAGATCGACCAACGGCTGAGGAGGTTAGGCTTTTTTAATTGAGACAGTTTGTTCAAACTTCAAAAGATTTAGATATTTCATTTGCCCTTGATTACATGCTTCTTATTCTGTGCTTGCAGGCACTATCTGATCCATACTTCCGTGGTTTGTCAAATGTGGATCGTGAACCATCAACTTTGCCCATCCCGAAGCTTGAGTTTGAGTTCGAGAGGAGGAAATTAATGAAAGATGATGTGAGAGAGTTAATATATCGAGAGGTAGTATTCACAGCTTTACTTTTGTTTTAAAATGTCATTCTAGAAGCCTTCCAGTAGCATCACTTTTTATTTATGATGGATTTTCCCTATAAAGTAAACAGATCTTGGAGTACCATCCCCAGATGCTGCAGGAGTATCTTCATGGAGCTGATCAAACTAGTTTCATGTACCCAAGGTCAGATGCTTGGCACTGTCTTGATTGAATAAAAGAATGGTGTTTCACTTTTCTTTTAATGTCTATTTCTGCTCTGTTAAGTCCCACTGTATCATTCTTCTTCAGTAGCCCCAGTGATTTTCTTTATAATGTGGCAGCTTTTGGGCCGATGCTGTAGTAGTTTCTTCTACAATATAGCTGGAAGCCTATCAAATCCATGCAATTTTGAATTGATGCTTGAAACTTTTGTTCAGTAAATTTTTTTATTGTCACCAATCTACTCTGTATCAAAAGGACACTTGTCGGGTATAATAAAAAAAATTGTTCCAGGAGTATTCAACTTCAAGTTAGCAATGATGATTAAATAGGTGACCTGAGGATGCCTAAAATTGTAACTTTTCTGTAGGCAATAGTCTTAAAAAGATATAGTTCAGTTGGAAGTTGAGTAGAGATGCTGTGAAGAGCTCATGGAAGCAGTGCCAAAGTTTAGCATTTTATTGTAACTCTGGTTACTCTTACATACCGCATGATATGTTAAATTTTGTAGAGCATCCAGACCCAGACTTTACCTCAATTTTTTGATGATTTGGCTGCTTGGAAGCCTGTTTTGTTTTGTTTTTTTTTCTTTTGGGTGTATAAACACCTGGTTTTGAAAAGCTGGGCACTTGTGATTAAGTTGCTTTTACATCTATATCAACAGTGGAGTTGATCGGTTCAAAAGACAATTTGCTCATCTGGAGGAGCACTATGGTAAGGGTGAAAGGAGCACTCCTCTCCAACGACAGCATGCATCATTGCCTAGGTAATATTTTAGTTTGAATGACCATGATGTACCATTATTTGGAAAAGGAAAAAGTACATCATTATTTTGTTTTTCAGAGAGCGTGTCTGTGCACCTAAGGAGAATGACAATAATCAGAACAACAACAGTGAAAAGAGAGCAACAGAATCTGTTGCTCGAACAACCAAGCAAAGCCCTACAAAGCAGCAGGGAGAGGGATCTGAACAGGCTTCATATGTACAAAATGGTGTTAATAAGTCAAATTATAGTGCCCGTAGCTTGTTAAAGAATGCAAGCATCAGTGGGTCCAAGTGTGTGGTAGTCAAGGGAAGAACAGATTCAGAGGTTAGTTTGCTATTTTGTCCTCAAGGTATTCAAATTTCTCGAGTTTAAGGGTACGTGAAGTGAAATTTTCAATCACTTGTTGCAGGCTAAAAATTTCACTTTCCAGGGAAAAAAGTAAACTATTTTAGTATTTCATGTCCAGGATATTTAACTAGGATGCAACCACGTTGAATATGAAGCTGTTCAGCTTTGATGAGGATCCCGTAGGTTTTGATTAATCTGATCAGCCGTTTCTCCACTTGCTAATTGTGCAGGAAGATCCAATTCCCGAGAACACTGATGAAGTTGCTGATGGATTATCCCATAAGCTTGCTACCTTGTACGCCTGATAAAGAAGAGAGCAGGCAGCAATTTCACCAGCAAGAGATCGGTCAAAAAAATTTCTCTCCTAGTTTCAGGTAGATTTCACCGGGAAGCTCATTAGTGTTGTAGTATTTGAATTATAATTTTTTTGCAATACATTTATATGTAAAAATTCTTAAATATATTGAAATAGCTGCTATTTATCACAGCGGCTTGGCTATCCATAAGAATCAGTTTTATCACAGCGTTGGAGTTTTAGCAGGCAAAAGTGGAGGTTAGGGATGGTTTCAAGTCATTTCAATTAAAAACTGTTTGAAGAGAAAATAACATTAGACCCAGAAGGGAGAGTGAATTCATTTCCCACTTTTCCCTTCGGCTGATTCCTTTGTGTAGCTTATTTAACGGGGACGACACCCGGCGAGAAAATTAAAGAAAATAAAGACCACGACGCCCTTACTTGTTGATGGTAGGAATATTTACAAAATTGTCATTCCGTTGTCAGGAACTGAGACGTCCCGTGATATTCATGGATTCATTTTTTTGCCTAGGTCAGAACTGATCAAGTCTACTCTACGTGAAATCCTCTCGCGTAAAGATTTTAAGAAAGAATAGAACGAGAAATAATTTAATTAACATTATTCACTACGGGGAGATGTTGTACGACAATCCACTCTATCGTTAGTGAAAATTAAAAATAATTAAAAATAATTATTTTTAATTTTTATTTAAAAAAGAATTTACTTATGAATATATTTATCTAATGAACTAGGTAATACAGGAGAATTTATTCTACTTCATTGTGAACTAACGCCCGATTTGTATTTGAAAGTCTGCATCTAACAAGGTCATATCCAAACTCATTTTTTATTGGTGTAAGTATTATGAAAATTATAATTGAAAGTGGGTGGGCATTGAATAATGTTTCTTAAATCTAATTTTGCAATAGAAGATTACATGTCAGTGTTTCATGTGAATTTAGACAATTTTAATGAACCATTAACTTGATCGCATTTAGGCCAATGATAACTCAAGCCATTATAGGTACAATTTGCTTCAATCACATGTGTTCTTTTATTTAACCTTTACCAAATTATGTTAATTTGAGAGAGAAAAAGAATATTTAAAAACATTGACTAGCATTTATGAAAAAACAGAATGTTAGAGAAGATTAATAACTGCTTAAACAGACAAGAATTAGATCCTAATTTTCCCTTTATTTTACAAAAATTGATCCTTGTTTTTCACCTTAATTGCACTCTTTTGCGCGCACTCTGAGAAAAAGACAGGAAGAAAATTTCACAAGAGTCAACACTGAAGAGTCAAAAAAGTTGATAGTCCATGGTCTTTTCTTCCACGCCGCGCATTTTAGCACGACCCGAAATTGTCTCCAACATCGGAAGGACCGGTGGAGAGATAAAATGTGTTGCCATCTTAGACATGATCCATGGGCGTAAACCTGACAGAAACCACATTAGGCTGCTAGGGTTACATTTTCCTGTTTGATTATCGCTGGATCTGCGCAACATGGAGCCTCCAGCTTTACCTACTCCCTCGAAACCGAGTAAGCTTTCTTCTTCTGTTTTTTTTTTTTTTTTGTCGTTTTTTTTTTTTTTGGGTGATTTCAGATTGTGAATGAGTTTGCGTCTTTGTGCCTTCTATTCGGCCTGTTTGTCTTAATCTACATAAGTTACACACTGGACCAACAAGGGCATCTTTGTTCTACCAGTGCTGAGTTATCAAAAAAAAAAAAAAAAAAGTAGTTCTACCTGGACTGGATTTTTAATGATGATGTCAGGGTGAGAGAACTACCATAAGCGTTCCTTCCAACGCAAAGTGGAAGGACTTGATTAGGTTATTAAAAAGGGACGAATTAAATTACACTTGATTAGGGTATCAAAATGAGGACTAATTACACTTAAAGGAGGGACTAATTACACTTGATTAGGGTATCAAAAGGAGGGGCTTATTAGAAAGAGGAGATAAGTGAAAGTCACTTTTGGAAGTTTGAGAACTGTAAAATTCTGTAGACTAAAGTGAAATTGGAAGGGATTTCAGCTCCAAGATGTAATTCTGCTCAGAGAAAGACTTGTGTGTCCTATTTCTAGAAGTTGGATTATGTTTATTTGGTGACTCCTTTTTTGTTACTTACATGAAACTTTAGTCTAGGGTCTTATTAGTAACAAAAGTGATTCTTCATATTTATTGAGGCTGGCCTTCTGTTTCTTGCTTGTGCATAGTTTGTGTGGTTTTTCTATTTTGTGTTAAAAGACACCCACGTGTATATGGGTGGCATGACTAGTAAATAAGGAGAACTTCCATAGAGATGACATAAAATTGTAATTATGCAAGCTGGTGTATGTCTTCTTATGTCTTTTTCCTTTTGAAGCATGTAGCTCTAAGGGCATTGTAGTCATTATAAACACTATCCCTCAACTATAAATATAGCTTCAAGATGGGGTAGAACATTCAAACCTCTTCCTCTTGGCTCAAATTCATCTTTATACCTCTCATTTCCTTTTATTTTTCTCCAATGGTTTCTTTTCTCCTCTCTCCCAAGAGTTAGAGTTTCTCACTTCTCTCTTTCCCGCTTGAGATCTCTGGTGTTTATGTGTTGGCTCTTGAAATCAACATGATATCAGAGCGGGCAAAGATCTGAGATGGAAAAGGAGAAGAAAATGGTGAAGAAATGGAGGAAGATGAAGAAGAAGAAGAAGAAAAATAAAAAGACAAAAAAGAGGATTTTTTCGTTTTTCTTTTAGTCTTTTCTTCCAATTCCTGTTTTTCATTGGATGTTTCACTCTTTTACCATTTGTTTAATAAAGCAAATTATATACCGTTGGAAAGATCTTTGAGTTTAGTTTCCAACTCAAAAAGAATCGTTGAAATCATATTTTCTAGAAAGAGAAATAAACATCTTGAGCAACAAAGGTCAAATAGCAGCAAAGTTTTGTGTAGCAACAAGAAGCCTCAACGTTTTGAACAGTTTGTACCAACATGACTGAGAATTTATATTTAGAATTATATCTCAAAAGAAAACTATGTAAGTCTACTTTCTATCCCAATAAACTGTTTCTCAATTTGATCTTTCTAGAGAGAAATATTCACATTGGAAGAATCTCAATTTGATCTTTCTAGAGAAAGGTATTCACATTGAAAGAATCAAAGGTCATGCTGGTATTTTGTTGGATGTGAAAATCCGAATATAAGCTGAATTTTTTTGCTTCACTTTTTGAGTTGTTAATGTTGGTTTAGTTTCCTATTTGTTTTCAAACTCTACTCAAGTTTTTACCAACTTGAGTATCTTTCCTTCATTAATTTTTCTTTCTTTGATCTCACATCACATTAGTTTTCTTAAGGGAAGTCTTTCCCTATATGAGTTTAGTTTCATTATTCAAAAAAGTAAAATTTTTGAATTAGAAAGTCTTGTTTGCTCATTCTAAATTCCAAATATTTGTGTCCTAAATCTCTCTTATGCCAAAAATTAGCTCTTGAATATTTCTTTGCAAATTGGTCAAGTTGTGTTAAAAAGTAATTGCTTTGTATGAGAAGTCTATTTTTAGAAAGTTTCCATTATTATGTTCCATCTCAAAATTTTCTTATTGTTTTTTTTTTATAATTTTTTTAATCATCATGTTCATAGAGGAATTATTTTTTTATTTCCCTCTTGAGTCAAACTTGGTCAACCCCCCAAAAGTCATACTTGGTCAAATTTGTTAAGTTAATTCAGTTTTACCGTTATAGTCTCTCTAGTTTTTTTTTTTTTTTTTAATGTCACATTTTAGATTCATTTGGAAGTATGAGTATTTCATAGTCGTCTCCTTCTTGTTAAAATTGTTTCCCTATTGTATTTCGTTAGTTTATCATCTTGTGCTTTTATCACTTCAGAGCAATGCCTAGACTCACTACCTAGAAAGTATAGGAGTGTATCCAACATCCAACTTGAGTTAAGTTTTTTATTCTTCACCCAAAAAGTGTTGTGTTTGAGTTATCCTTAAAAAGTGAGTAAACTTTTTGTTGTGCCCTAATGTTGGTTTTTTTTTTCACCATTGAAATTGAGTGGAGTGTGTTTTAGACTGTGACCGTTTTGATTGGTGTATGGAGTTTTGTCGTACGGCTAGGAGTGATTTTCTTCACTTACCATTATTTTGTGCAAGCTGGGTATCTTGGTAAAGGACAAAAGATCCCAATTTTAGAAGGAGAAGTACAAAAAAGAGGTAACCAAATGAAGAATTCCACTTGTTGTGGTAATCAAATGTTTTGTGACTAGAATATTTAAGTAAGGGGATGAACGAGATGAAAACAGGATGAAGACTACAAGCAATATGTGAATAAGAACAAGATAAATCAAAGCAAAACAATAAAAAAATCTTTTTCAAGCAACACAAGAATAAAATTTCTTTACAAGCACACAAGTTTCTTGAACAAGATTATTTGCGAAGTGAAGTTACAAACACCAGTTTGAGGGGGAGTGTTAAAAGACACCCACATGTAGGGGTGGCATGACTAGTAAATAAGGAAAACTTTCATGGAGATGACATAAAATTATGATTATGCAAGCTGGTGAATGTCTTCTTATGTTTTTTCCTTTTGCAGCATATAGCCCTAAGGGCATTGTAAACACCTACCCTCAACTGTAAATATTGTCTCAAGGCATGTGGTAGAGCATTTAAGTCTTTTCCTCTTAGCTTAAATTCGTCCTGATACCTCTCTCTCTTTTTTCCTCTGTTTTTTCTCCCTTGGTTTCTTCTCTCCTCTCTCTCAAGAGCTAAAAGTTCCTCTCTTCTCTCCTTCCCTTGAGATCTCTTGTGTTTTTTGTGTTATTCCTAGAAATCAACATTTGCAATGACAAACAGTAATTTGCTTTTGAGCTGTACGTGTGATGTATTTGATAGAAAAAGAGCCTTTTTGGTTTAGTTAATTTCCAATATTCATATAAAATGCTATTTGTGGGTCTCTTGATTTTTTAATGTGTTAAGATGACATTCCTCTATCCCCTGTTCATATCTCCTCTTACAAACGTGGTCCTGTAGGTAGAATGACTCGTCTCTTCCTGTATTATCTTGTTTAGTAAAGATTTGAAGTGGTGGAGTCAACTCATTTTTGTTGCAAAATAAATTCTTTAGATGTGATGCAGTTATGTTATTGTCCATTTCATTTAAAAAAAAAATGTTATTGTCCATTTGATTTTGTTGCATTGTTTACTGTTTTACCTGTGCTAAGATGATGATAAACTTCACTCATGTGTAGGTGTACCTGAACAACTTATGCATAAGAATCGGTTGCAAGAATATGCACAAAGGTCAGCTCTACCTCTTCCAGTTTATCAGACTGTCAATGAAGGTCTTCCACATGATCCGAAGTTTAGATCAACTGTAATTGTTGATGGAGCCACATACAAGTCATCTCAAAGATTCCGAAATCGAAAAGCAGCAGAGCAAGATGTTGCAAAACTTGCACTGGATTCTATAATGAAAAAGATAAAGGATGAAGGACTACCACAGATTTCTCAGGTTTGTTATTTATCTCTTTTTTTTGCTTATGTATATCAAAATTATCTTAAAATTTTTTATTTCTGTTCTCTCCCTCCAAATGAAGGCCCAGACTCCTGAGTCTCATAGTATTATCAGAAAGGAGTAAATTTTTATATTTGGTAATACAAAGTGAGATTCTTTAAAAGTAAAAAATAGTTCTTTATTCACCAAAAAGAAAATGTTGAATTTCTTAAAAAGAGAAACTTCACTAACTTGATATAATTTGATTATAATGAGCCTTTATTTATAATAAAGAAAATAAATAGAATCCAATTACAATTAAACTACCTTATTCCAGTTACACCCACAGTTAAACATTAAAAAATAAGTCCTAAAACAATTGAACAACTTAACATAAATAGAATATTAACATAACTAAAACACCTTTAACTGAGACTCTTTTGTGATACCTCCTCCTGTGAGACTTCTGTAAGACTCCACTATATTAATTTTGGCTCTGTAAGAGTACTGTAAGATTCTTCCATATCTACTCTTCAACAAAAAATTTACTTTATTGGTGAAGGATTTGAAATAGAATGATGATAGTTATTTGTATCAATACAAATGAGAAAGAAAAAAATATTTCTTTATTTACAAAAGAGAATCTTACTTGATTGGTGAAGGGTTTGTAATAGAATAATGTTAGTTGTCTGTACCTAGGAAAATATTTCCACCCCCCCCTAATGCGTCATTGGAGTGCAATTGTGGAGAGAGCTCGTATTTAACTAAGTCCTATAAAATCTTAATCCTCTCAGAAATAGCCCAATTTTACATGACTCCTTAGAAGTACTCCTAAATGGAACTCTCATATGGTAAAAGTGCAATGTTTCATCATGGAAGTGTTTTTATATGCACCTTGCATATAACTGAATTTGTGCACTTAGACCAAATTTTGTATATGTTAGGCTTCTAGAAGTGTTTAATATTGCACAATGAGTTTTTAAATATGAAAATTTCAGAAATAAAGCTATTTCTTTTTTTTATAATTTTTCCTTTACGTGGATTTTTAATATCACATGAAATTAAAGTTTTCTTGAAATAAGTGTTCCAAGTCTAATGGACTTCAAAAATGCAGATAAGCTTGGGGTATCTCAGAAAGGGATTAAATTAAGGTTTTATGATGATTTTCTTTACGGTAAAGTGATACAATCTAAGAATTAATGTAATTAGGAGTTTTTTTTTATCAATTAGGGGAGTGGTAGAAGCGTAAAAAGGGAATTTTCTAATAAGGGGCTATTCTCTAAATTACGGGAGTAGAAAAAAGGGTAAAAAGGAATAATAAAAATGCCAAGGTGGCACCAAGCATGCATGAGGGACGCCAGCAAGGGCATTCTCTTGGCCAAAAATCAAGGAGAGAAATTCTCTAATTGAGTAAGTTAGGATTGGGAAGTCTTTGATTATATTAACTCTAGGATTTGGGGCAATATTGAGTTTCTTACTCGATGTACTTGAGAAATTATAAATAGAAGAGATTTTGGCTTGGGCAAACCATCCAAACCCAAAGAGTTTATTTTAATTGACTCTCCCTCAATCCTCTTCTCACTTTCTCACTATCGAATTCATGCCCTAGCACCTCTTCTCTGTTTTCTCTTCTCTTCTTCGCTATTTTTCTGTTAGCTCTCTCTGTCTCTCTGTCTCTTCTCTATTTTACTTATTTCTTCTTCCCTTTTTTTTATTCTAACCCTCTTAACCTCTTTCTTTCAATTCCTTGTTGCAATTTTAAGACAAAGATAGGACCTTCTCCAAGGGGTTTCTGTCGAAATGATTTTACAATTATATGATCTTCATAGTCTTTGATTTAGATCTGTAAGCAGGGGAAACTCTTGTCATTTTCTTATTCCCTTGAACATCTCCTTTTGAAATAGAATTAGAATTTCATGCTTGTTTACTAAAGTAACTTGATTTATTAAGTTGATTGGAAAGGGTCGAAGAGACAAATTATTACCAATAGCATGAGGGAACTTTTTGCCTAAAGTTCTAGAGGATTTGGGCTCCTCTATTCTTTTAAGCTTCCAAGCCATTAGGCTGTGGATTCTCATCGTAATACCTAACTGTGCTCTTTCAGTAAAATTTTACTTTCGTAAATTGAAGCAAAAACAGGATGATGGATTAGGATGAATGTATTTATTTGATGTATGAGGTCAATTTACAAAGTAGGTCAGATTAGGGACACAAATGATGTAGTGTGAGTATCAATTCCAATCTTCTGTATTTCTTTGTTTTTATTAACTTAAATAACTGAAGAATGGACCATTATTCTTCATTCATGTCCCCTTTTCAAAAAAAAAAACCTGACTTTGTTTTCTATTTCCAGGACACTGTATTTTGCAAGTCTATTCTAAACGAATTTGCAGTTAAGATGAATTTGCCAAAGCCATCATATTCAACTCCTCAGTCAGGGGACCTACTTCCTATCTTTACGTCTTCCTTGGTGTTCGATGGGAAAACATATGTGGGAAACCCAGGAAAAAACAAGAAAGAAGCAGAACAGAAAGCAGCCCGCACAGTCATTCAATCCATTTTAGGTTCTTTATGTATTTTATTGGAATTACCAGTTGGTTTGTCATTTCAAATGCTTCTCATCAATGAACTGATATATCTGCAGGTACTTCATCATCGAGAACTGTCTTAACAGAAATCATAAAATCCAAGTCCAGACTTTTTGCTGCTATTCATAAAGGTAATGGTTGGAGTTCAAGCTGTGGCTCTGGTGTATATGGATCTCCTGCAGCTAACAAATCACTTGCCAGCCATTCAAATGTCTTACCTTCTGCACATCTCTCTGTGGTCTCAGTAACATCTGAGTTGAAGAAACCAAAAGAAGAATTGGTTTATGATTCTTTGGTGGGTTTAGCTGGAAATGAGAAGGTGTCATTGAAGTATCTATCAAGTGGACCATCACAACGGATTCGTGACCCTGAAACTGGCATTTCTGGAATTCATAGTGATCATAACTCTGTACTAAACGAAGGCAATGCAATGACTGCTTGCACCAGTCCACTGTCTGTTGATTGTACTCGTTTGTCAAAACGGCAAAGGAAGCGAAACAACCAGGAGCTGGCAAAGAGGCTTAAAACCGAGCAACAATAGGTCTTTTTTCCCATTGCGCACTGGTGGATTTTGTTGTGTTCTAATGAATTGAAAGTGGAGTATGATTCATTATGTGCTTGTGATAGTTTCTATACGTTTTATAGGGTTTTGTTGTTTTTATTTTTGTTCTGTTAGAATATATGAGGATATGCTGATTATTTCTCTTCTTTGATGCAGATCATCGTGGTTATCTTTGACAGTCTATTTACACATCAGTGTGAAACTGTCAAAAGGTCCTTGTACCATTTTGAGGAGTGGCGGTCGAGGCAAACGTGTTGTATGTATATATGTTGGTTCTTGTTCCTTCTAATACAACTTAAGCTAACAAATCTCATTTTGGCCTCATATCTCGTTCTTATATTACGTGTGGCGATTAGTTGAGCAGGAATGACAACACCTCGCCTAATCTTTATTTGAGCAATTTATAGCTAATCCGCCATAGCTGAGGTAAGCAGCACCTGCTGAAACCATGGGTTCAGCCAGTACCCTACAAAGAGTCATCTGGTTGTAGGATGACGTATGAAACACAGAATCTGACTTCTTGCCACATAACCGTTCATATTTTCTCACCTCAGTGGATTCGATTTCATTGTTCTGCAAATCCTGACAGTGTAGCAGGTAATATGTAACAACAGGATGCCCTTGTATTGTGGCTCCATGTATTGCTGCAACCATGACAAACCTAGGGTATCAACATTCTTTCCTACCCTCAATGTTTCAGCCACATGCAGTTAAAAGAACAGAACCACTTCTTAGGAAACCAAGCAGATTCCAACTAAGAAAAGTATTGGTTCCTTGCACCCATAAATAATGATTAGCAGATCTGAGGTATTTCCAGTTCAGACAATTTTGTTGCCAGATCGACACCAGTTCAAGAAAAGATTATCCTGCTTTTGCCAGCAACTAACAGTGACTTGAAGACATGAAGCTCCCATAATACAGCCAAAAAAAAGTCGGTCACTATGAATGAAGGACCCGCATGGATAAGAAGAATAGACTTATCTCCTTCATGGACTAATTTATTATATCAGTTTTAGAAAGTAAGGATAGACGACGGTTATTTTAATCTTCTATCAAGTTATTGAGATAAAATGATACGCCTGTTTTTCGTCTTCTTCGTAACACGACAAATGAAACAACTTAGTCTTAGAGACTTGAACAAAGTGCGTCTGTGAACATGTGGATTGTGACCTATACATTGCAGACATCCATCTGGTCAAGACGGCCTTTGGTCTGATGCAGTTGAGCCAAGGCGTGGCCCATCGAACCTAGCCTCTGCTCGCCGTTAGCCGCACCGACGTCCGCGAGTTGGTCAAAAGCTTGCCGCACCACGTTCATAGTCAACCAATTTGCACCGATCAGACAAGCCTTGGCAATAGTCGCCATCCCGACTATCTCTTTCGCCAAGTCTTCTTCCACAACCAGTGTCGGATCGATCAGTCGAAGCAGAGTATTGGCATCACTGCACGCCATTACCTTTCTCAGCCATTCTTGTGCGTATGGGTCTTCTTCGTCTTCACCCAGACAGCGGCCTGAGATGAGGTCCATCAGCAGCATACCGAAGCACCTCACGTCGTAGCTCAGCAACTCCTCTTCTTCCACTCTTCTCGCTTTGCTGAGGCTTCCCAGCCGGGCTTCGTAATTTGCTCCCACCAATATACTACTGCTCTTTACATCGCTACACATGAACAATAGAAAACGGAGGTTTGATTCTTAATACAAAAGCCAGTATTAATTAGTATTGCTCTTCTGGTTGATTGTTTTGATTTTTCCAGATAGACAGACAGAAGCGAGTGGGTGAGAAAAGAAATAAATACAGATGTTGGAAGAAGGGAGTTTCCAACAAATACACTCATTTCCAACAACAGAAGGCAGAACTAGATGAAGAATGACTTACTTGTGTAAAACAGGGGGACTGCATGAAGAGTGAAGAGAGCACAGAGACTCAGAGACCTCGATGGCGATTTTCAGTCTGACGATCCAAGGAAACGAGTGGTTTTTCCTCCCGAGTAACGTTGCAACATCTCCTTCCGCCATGTATTCGTAAATCAGATAGAAACTCTCTTTACCTTCTCGGCAGTAACCAAGCAGAGGCACCAAGCAGTTTCTGTCACTGATAGAAGTATAGAGCTTCAGTTCCTTCATCAAGTTTACCATATGACCCTTCTTAACCACTATCTTCTTCACTCCGTCTATCAATACTCCAGCAAAAAACTCGCCGGAATGACCAACCCTGATGAGTCTCAAGGGACTGAAGTTCTCGGTCGCCAACTGCAACATGGCAAAGCTCATGTCCCTGGCAACGAATGGAAGGGGGGTCGAAGGAATCGAAGAAGACGGAAGGGGAGAAGAAGACCCAAGTTTCTGTTTCCCCAGATTCCTCAAAAGGAACACGAAGGCAATGATGCCAAAGAGAGAGAAAAGACCCCATAGGAGTAGCTTAAGAGACTCGGTCTCCATGGCACTTATTGTCTACTTCTTAACAAGGGTGTTCTCGGATGCGAATAGGACAATAACTCCACTACAACGAGTCCGACTTCAGAAGAAGCAGTCGACCATTTATTTTAGCAGAAACATGCCGAGCTGTAAAAGTGTTTGGGCTTTATGCCCTGCACTCTGGAACACGAAGATTCATAGCTACGGCTGAGATAGAAACAACGAAAATTCCTTCAGTCTTATGTGGCAATTCCATGCGATGCCGATCTTCTCATAATACAAAAATGCTCGACACAGTCCTAATATCTCGCCACATGAACGGCAATCGGAAACTGAAAGCAGGGCAGAAGATTAAATTCAATCTGAAAAAGCTATCGCGGTCGGAGCTCGATTTCGTCCTTTTGCCAAAAGCAGTCTGGTCATTTTGCGGGCTCTCAGCCGATCAGCTTATGTGTCAGAGCACAGAGTATGGATGGGAACAAGGAAGTGTATTTAGAGACTGTTCAAAGACAAATCGAAGTGGAGGGTTTAACGGAGCTGCAGACTTTCGGTATGGGGAATCTAAAACAGAGTAACTGATGGGAGCCGTGGGATTCGTCGGGTATCTCGATTCTCCATTAGAGACAGATGGAAGGAGAGTTTTGGTACGTTGGGAGGATAATCAGTGTTGGAATGAGGGAAAATTCAAAGGGCGAGAGAGAAATCAACAGCAGCCGCATCGAAACACGCGAAGCTGCTAAATCAAGCGCAAGCTGAGACCGTCTTCAGGCCTTCTTCTTCGGGAGTTTGGCGTACTCCTAGGTTTCTAGAAGGTCTTCAGGTCAGGCTTCATGCAATTGGCATATGCTAATAACAAAGTTCTAATTCCAGAGTAGTTGGATTCTTTCACTGGAATCTCATGTTCTAGAAAGTTTTGTGTTTGTTTCTTCAATTAAAATAAATATTTTATAATTTTAAAACTATAAAATTATTATTTTTTTAACATTTATCAATAAAAATTGTTATTTTCATATAGGAATAAAGATACATCTGATAATAAATTTGGTTATACCAAATTATTAAGAATATATTACCGAAATTTTTTAGTGCAATTTTTTCTTCTACTAAATTATGTATTTAATTGAACATTTGAAATAAAAATAAAAATACACACATGAAAAATATCAATTTTCCATTAGAAGGTTAGTTTGACGGCTTTATAGTTGATTTTTTTTGTCATGTTCAATTAAATAACTCTAATGAAACCATCAAGAAATATAACTAAGCAAATTGAAGCTTCATATTGTCACAATATCTTAGGTGGGGGATAAGAGGAGACACAAAAATTATTTTTAACTACATTAACCACAATTATTTTATGCCTAGAGAAGGTTAGCGTTGTCACAATTGGGTTTACGTGATCGTTTTGGCATGTCCGACATTCGATTAGGCCACCGGAGAGAGATAGAAGAATAAATTTATGTCCTTTTGTGGACTTATTAAGATGTAGTTGTAAATTAGAAGCTATTAGGTTGTTATTTATGGCAAATGAAAAAGTTTAAGGTGGAGGGAAAGGCAACAAGGTGGACAAGTATTTATGTGGCACAAAAAAAAAAGACAAAATATGCCAACTATATGGAACTCTACATGAAGAGGTGACAACTCGTTAAGAGGCAGAATTGTCCAACTTCATAGTCTACAAGGAGTGTCAACTCAAGAGGGTAGAATGATCTAAGAGAACTCTTCATAAGGGACACTAACTCAAAAGAAAAGTCTATAAGTGTCCTAGTTCAATGTAAGGTGGGACACAAGGAAGGGTAAGTTTTATACTCATCAATAAATACAATCTCATTTTTAGTCTTGACTAACCTATTGACTTCGACCAATCCAAGGCAGGGTAAGTTTTATACTCATCAATAAATACAATCTCATTTTTAGTCTTGACTAACCTATTGACTTCGACCAATTCAAGGCGTCTTCATCAATCACATAAAATGTTGTGTTTGGAACATTAAAAGTGGCGAGAAAAGAAAAGAAGGAGAATATAAAAAGAAAAGAAAAAATACTTCTTTTCTTTTGTTTGGATGCCCATGGAAAATAAGAGAGAAAGTGCAAGAAAAATATAATTTTTTCTTGTTTAGATACAAGTTGTTAGTAATCAAGTCAAGTCAGCTTCCAACTCCAATTCAGTTTCAAGACATTCCAACTCAACAACACATGTGGATTCAAAATCATCCAAGCAAGAAGAATCTTCTAGAAATCATTTATTGTAATTTTCTCTTTTTTTATTGAATTATTGTAATATTCGTTGGTTACTCTGATTGTACAAAACGACTTTACGCAGTCTGCACTAAAATCGTGCACGTCAATTGTTTGTTATTTTTCCTGAACCAATGTCGGCATATTCTGGTCTATAAATAGAGTCATATACACTATTCAAAGTATATGAATGAAAAGGAATATTATCAGAGCGTCTCTGTTTCACATGTATCAAAGTTGTCAATAGACAAACGTCTTCCAAGGCCGACAATAACTCTCTTCCTCTTACTCCAAATCTCCCTCCTCCCTCCCCTCTTTTACCTCATCTCAATCACCTTGTTTCTGTTATGCTTACCCACGACAATTATCTCCTCTAGCAAGCTTAGATGGTACCAATATGGATCTAGCCAAACCTGTTAAAACTCCCATGGCCTCCAACATACACCTTTCTCGTACTGATGAACTTGCTTTTAGTGATCCTACTCTATATTGGAACATTGTTGGCAGTCTATAGTATATGTCTCTTACTCGCCCATATGTGGCATTTGCTGTGAACAAAACTTGCCAATTTATGCATGAGCCTAGCATCAATCACTGACAAGTAGTGAAGTGGATACTACGTTGTGGTCTTCTTATTACACCATCTTCCTCTTTTCATCTTCATGCATTTTTTGACGCCGATTGGGCAGGATGCCTTGATGATCGGTGGTCTACAAGGGGTCATTGTATTTTTCTTGGTTTAAACTTAATTGTTCGGGGTTTCCAAGAAGCAACAAACCGTTGCTCGTTCCAGCACAGAAGCAGAGTATAAAGCTCTTACTAATACCACTGTTGAGCTATTATAGCATGAACTGGGTGTATTTCTTCCTAAGGCTCCCACTCTATGGTGTGATAATTTGGGAGCCACATATTTCTCAGCCAATCTAGTTCTCCATTCACGTACAAAACATATGGAGATCAATTTTCACTTTATACGTGACAAGGTTGCTTTCAAAACCCTACATGTTACCTTCATTTCTTCTTGGGATCAAATAGCTGACATACTTACTAAGCCATTGTTATCCTCTCGGTTCATTGTTTTACGTTCGAGTCTCGCCATGATTCCTCTGTTGAACTCGCAGGTGGGTGTTAGTGATCAAGCCAAGTCAGCTTTCAGCTCCAATTCAGTTTCAGGACATTCCAACTCATCAACACATGTGGATTCAAAGTCATCCAAGCAAGAAGAATCTTCTAGAAATCATTTATTGTAATTTTCTCTTTTTTTATTAAACTATTGTAATATTCGTTGGTTACTTTGATTGTACAAAAAGGGTGTATGTCAATTGTTTGTTATTATTATCATAGCATCTCTGTTTCACACAAGTGAAAAATTAAAAAAATAGCAATATATCAAAATACGCTATAATAAGGCTACCAAAGCCACTTAGTAATCTAAAATTGATGCAAAAGAGAACCTCAAATAATCATTAAACAAAATTTTGAACAACTTGAACGAATCTCCAACTTTATGCCAGCCATTATGGACGCCTTTGCTCTCTCCTCTTTTAACTCGCTACGATGCGGAGACACATAATAATACCCAAATAATGTCATTTTATCGTGATGCTCGTACATATCATTTGCCCAATCGAAACCACTGATGCGAAGAAAGAGAAAGAAAAGCTGCAGTGCCTCGTGGCATTCTCACGCGCGTGCCAGCGACCCGCAGTAAAAACCAGGAACGTCTCGAGAGCCATAAAACGACATCGAAATCGCACAAAGTGAGACTTTTAAAAGGTCTTCCCATTTTAAAAGCCTTTTAACGCCAGGAATCAGCAAAAGGAATTCTTTTGCACTGGCCTTGGACTGGAAAATAGAAATTTACCCAGTTGCCTCGGAATTTACGTCCTCACGCCCCAAAAGCCCGAGCGCCTCTCTTTACAAAAAGCCAATCGAATCCAAAACGTTAAGACAGTAATGGGAACTGGTCTTCGGATACTGTTACTGGGCATCCTTCACAATTTGTACTGGAGAGCTCAGTAGATATTTCGTTTAAACCCTTCATCTATGAGAACAGCAGCTGCCAAACAGATGGAGGTAATTGACCAATCGCATTTTGTTAAAGGTTTTTTGTCTATAGAGCCATCAGATAAATTGAAGTGTGGAACAAAAGTCTGAAGAGCTTCGAAACGTCGACTTCATTTATGGGCAGCAGAATTGAATGAGGAATGCCACTAGAATTATTATACTGAGGAGTTGTCCAAAATCATTATTCTCATAGTAAAGCCAGAGGATGTGGAGCCACCACTATGTCATAGCCACGTGACCGTCACATCTCCTTCTTCCCTCTTTTTGGCTTTCCATAAGATAGAACCGCAATGATGTTCCAGTTAAAATAGCTGGAGGAATTGATGTTTGGGAAGTGTATTTTTAGAGACTAATCAATTTAATTCCTGTTAAAAGTTCCAGAATCATTATTCGTTCTTGTTTGCATCTGGAAGCAAATGAGTTCCACTTATGGCACTAGGCAAGGCAACAACCCTTGTAACCGTTGACAACCACCAGCAATTCGGCTTCAGTCTGAATACAAATAATCCTGTGTTTACGTAAATGAAAATAAGTAAAAGCTTCAGTTGGTAAGGATGGAACTAATATTTATGAGGCTGTTGTGAGGAATAGGATACTGTAAACGTCAAGCTCTTGCATTCAATCATTCCCTCATCATCTTACCTCTTGTAAATATATATATATGTAGAAAACCAGGAATTTTAAGCCATTCCTTCCCGTCTCTCTGTCTCTCTGTCTCTCTGTCTCTCTCTCTTTTTTTCTTTTTTCTTTTTTTATCCTAGCTCGCGTTGTCTGAATCGCTCTTTCTTTTTCCCACTTTCCTCGATCTTCTCCCCCACCCTTTACTAAAAAGCAATAGGCACTCCTTGAACTGCAGGCGAAGAGAGAAGAAACCCTCCTCACAAGAAAGGGGAAAGAAAATGCACAGATTCTCTCTCGTCCTCCGCCATTTCTTCTTCCTCGTTCTTACTCTTCGCCCTTTCTTCCTCCTCGCTCTGCCGGAAGATCACTCAGACCCAGCATTCATCCAGCCCTTCTTCCCTTCTTCACCGCCCTCCACAATCCCGGCCTTCCCCGAACAATCCGACGTTTCCTCCTGCCCCCTCGACCTGCCTGACTCTCTGTTCCCATCCGTCACTCGCGCCTGCGGCGCCCATCGCCCCCTCTCCCGCTCCCGCTGCTGCCCCACCCTCGCTGCCTGGCTCTACGCGGCCTACGCGCGCACCGCCCTCCACCCACGTGTCGGCACCGATCACCCTTATGACTCGCTGCCGGCGCTGCCCGATGACTCGGAGACGTGCGTCGACCAGCTGGGGAAGGCTATGCAGGCCAAGGGCGTCGATTTGGCTAGACCCAACGCCACGTGCGACCTCGTTTACTGCTACTGCGGGATCAGATTGCACGTGTTGAGCTGCCCGGAGGCGTTCGCCGTCTCGGCTGACGGGAAACTGGCGGGCGACGCGCGGGTGAAGAAGCTGGAGAAGGATTGTCACGCAGGGTCCAGCCGAGCCGCCTGTAGCAAGTGCTTGATACGCCTCCGCCAGGTGAGTGTACTTGCTTCTCATCCAGAAACGTCTCCGCCTACCCTTCACGGCCTTTTTTTTATTTAAAAGAAAATCGAAAAGAAACACCCTTCTCTATCTTCTGTTCTGGGGTCATAATTGTGGCAAGCTTTATCATTACCATCTGCCGGTTGTAATAAATCCCCACACGGAGTTTTACTAAAATGCCCCCAACTTCGGCGTTGAGAATATGCTTGGAGAGTTGACATTATCCGAACAATTTGGCCGCGACTGATGGCGAAACTGTCATTTCGACTGGCAGCTGTCGTGCTTTGGACCAGTTTGACTTATCAGTAACTAAATGACTGTTTTGACCTCGATTATTTCCCGCCAGCGCCATGAGCTTTCTGCTTTTATTGACTCACGGGAAGATTTTGTATGAATATGATATATTTCGCAATTTTTGTGGCAGCTCAACGAGCTGAAGGGAGCGAATAGCAGCAGCGTGGAGTCGGAGAGGAAGAGCAAAATCAGAAACAAAGATTGCCAGCTTATGGGCTTAACTTGGCTGCTCGCCAAGAACAGGACCGCCTACATGCATCCGGTGACTGCGATCTTGAGAGCTTTTATGATGAACGCCGGCAATCCTTCGTCGGAGCCAACGTCTTGCAGCCTGATTGGAGACGGAATGCCGCTGGCCGTCGATTCTGCGGAGTTGGATAGTTCATCTTCTGCTCCTCTCGACAGATTTACTTGCCGGGTTTTCCTACTATTGATGTGGATTGTTTTACTCTGCTACTCAAACCGCTTTTGATTGGGAAAAAAAAGAAAATTTTCATCTTCTGTTATTCTTTTTGTATGTTTTCTTAGGTTTTGTGTGGATTTTTTTTCATGAATGGCAGAATGCAGAGAGCTTTTTTTATTTTATTTATTTTTTGTAATATTCTTGTCTGCTTGGGTGTAGAGAGTTTCTTAGATTCAATGACGATGATAACTGACGCGTAAACTCTGGCATATTTAGCTGCTTTACGTTGTTAATGAATTAAAATTTTAAGCTTTTTTTTATCTTTTAGCAGGATCGAGGCCTTTGTTTATAAGTCTAAACCTCTATATCAAACCAAAGGGAAACCGTTTGATTGTTTTGTTCAGTAATTAATTTGAGTGTATACATATATATTATTCAAGAAGCTGAATGTACTACTTGCCGAGTTGTTCCGAGTTTGGAAACCATCCTTTCAGGGGAATTCTTTGCATTTATCTCTCAAATAACATCTACATGTCAAAAACCAACTGTGGTTTATCAATTTGATACTAAAAAATATTTCAATTTTGAATATTATGTTTACGATAAACATAAAATATAAACCATAGACATTGTTGACTGTTATATCACATTCTTTAAACTAGATATTTTAGTTGTTATATTTAAATAAAGCACTAATTTTACCTAATTTTTTTAAAAATGTCAGGAATTTTATTTCATGCTTCATAGAGTGGGAAAGCGGTGGAACAGATTTCCATTTAGGGAAATCGTGTACACCAGAGTCAAATCCAATGCAAGAGACTGAAGCGCGTATTTTGGTGATTGTTACTCGGTAATTTCGTCGTTATCAATCGTTATGGCCTTATCGGCTATGGGGCTCTTCTACCGAGTGCCAACTATAAAACCCACATCGGTTTCACTCCACTGTTCTCCAGCTCAGTCTTCAGAGCGTTTCCCGGTGAATCATTTCACCGGTTTGGATGCTCGAATTTGTACTTCATTAACAGGTCAGTTGAACCTACAACCTAGGCTGCTGCTTAGTCGATTTTCTCTTATTTATTTCTCTCTGCTGTCCCTTCATCTCCCACGGGGAGAGCTATTTTCTATTTTACAGAGATAGGAGGATTGTCTTTTGTCATTTTAGTTTTTCATTGGCGTTGCAGCTGGAGATTGACGAGGCGTTTTTCTGTTTCACTTTTTGTTATGATTTTGTAAGGGCGTTTAGTGACTTTCAATTTTTGGAAGTCAAGGAAGGAGTGATTTGTTTGTGTTCCTTTGAAACAATGTCGTTGATTGAATTAGACATTAGTTTTGCACAAGTTCATGGAAAGGTCTTACTGAATAGTGAAGAGTTTTATTTCGTTGGCGACATTTAAGTAGCTATCAGAAAATCTGTTGAGGGGTAGTTTCATCTTCTTACACCGGCCATAATGTCGAAAATTTATATTATCGTATTCTACATGATTACATAAGTTTTTACTTTTATTTTCTTGTAATTTTTGTATGTATATTGGGAGATATAAAGGTTTAAGTGATTTTAAGTGGATAAGAGTATTTTTGTAATTTGATCCACATTCACTTAATAAAAGAGATAGGTCAAACACGACCCCAACAGGAGTTAGTTTTTGAACCATCTCTTCTCATATCTTTCTGCCTTCCTCTCTCTTTCAACTTCTCTCTTTCTACTGTTTAATTTTATCTTTTTTCATAGTATCAGAGCAGCCGAGTTAGGGATGCTGCTATTTCTTAGAGAAGGGTTCCTCGAGGTCTGTGCATTACTGGTTGACAAAATTCCATCTTTTTGTTTTTTTCTCTACCATAACCTTAGGGTTTTGACTTCTACTACCTTTAGTTCAGTTTTTTATGAGCTAGATGTAGATCTTTTTCAGTAATCTTATTTTCTATTTCATTTCATTCGATTTTACATCCGTATTTATATACAAAATTATAGTTAATTTATCCCGCTTTTCTCGGTCTGCCTCTTATGTTACGAAGGACTTCTTCTTCTGTTTTTTATGGATCTAGAAGATAGCTCCAGAGGAAGAAGTCTCCTTTGGAAGATCTCATGCCAACAGTCCCCCTCAAGTTGGTATGTATCGATCTCTGATGCCCCACTTGCCAAGTGAGTTGTAGAAGTTCTTGATGCATGCTGCTTTTGCAAGTATGTTTGCTAACTAGTCTTTAGATTTAACAAACGGAAATTGAATTATCTTTGCCTCAAGATTTTACTTGATGAAGTGCCAATCTACTTCTGTATGTTTAGTCCGATCATGCTAAACCGGATTATGTGAAATATCAATAACCACCTTGTTATTACAGAATAGGTCCATCTCACAGTTTGGGCCAAAACGAATTTCGGTTATTAATCTCTGAAGCCAGAGAAGCTCACAAAGACCCTTAGCCATCCAACGAAACTTGGCTTCAGTGTTTGATAATGCTACCACCTTTTGTTCCTTACTTTTCCAGATAACTAGATTCCCTCCAACAAACATAAAATAGCCTGAGGGGGATCTTCTATCTAAAATATTCCCTGCCCAGTCAGCATCTGTATTACCTTCAATCCTTAGGTGATGGTTTCTTAAGAACATGAGTCCTTTCCCAAGGGAGAACTTTAGGTATCGAAGAATTTGATTCACAACATTTATATGATTTTCACTCGGACAATGCATGAATTGGCTTACTACACTTACTGCATAGGCGATGTCAAGTCGTGTATGAGAGAGATAAATAAGTTTCCCAACTAACCTTTGGTATCTTCCTTTGTCTGTTGGTACTTGGTCTGTGTATTCTCCAAACTTGTGATTTGGGATTATTGGGGTATCTGCAGGCTTACACACCAGCAGTCCAACTTTTGATAATAAATCTAGGATATATTTTCTTTGGGAAAGGAATATGCCTTGCTTGGAGCTAGCAACTTCGATTACCAGAAAACCCCGGTAAGAAATCCAATTTTCTTCGCTTCTTAAACTGATATTTGTGATATATTTCGAAAATGGTTGTGATATATTTTGGAAATGATTTGGGAACTATAAATTTTTTTGAGCTAAACCTTTGTTACTACTTCCTTCTAGCTAAATGCTCCTCAAATAGCAGCAGCTGTCAACCCCAGCAACTTAACACTTTTATGTTGCGATATATAGAGTGTCATGTCCTTGTGTCTTCCAATTATGGTCTCAGCTGATGTCTAGCCCTTTAATTTGTATGCTGCTGATCTTTAATCTGGAGGCTCTATTAGTCAATTCTACTACATTGGTTAGCCAACGTATTGTTTAGCGAACTGGACCCAAGTTCTGTATCAAGAAAAGCAAATGATGTAGATTGCCAACAAGTTTTTCTCACATTACGACAGTTAGTAAACTTCTCTCTAGGGAGATGTTGGATGTGGAAAGACTGTGGTTGCTTTCTTGGCATGTATGGAGGTTATTGATGCGGGTTTTCAGGTAGTTCACAAAGTTCCTTTTCTATATAATTTTGACAGGCAAAATCTTCTCTGGCAAATATAAATATATATATCTCCATCTTTCTTTCTTTCCTTTTCTTTGAATTTTTCTTTTTATATGGTTCCTCCTGTAGGCTGCTTTCATGGTTCCTACTGAACTACTTGCTTTCCAGCATTATGAACTAATCATTTCCATGCTGGAGAATTTTGGGGAAGACCATTTGAAACCATCAACTGCCTTGCTAACTGGATCAACCTCTTCCAAGCAATCACGGCTAATCCGTAAGGCTGTGTTCCCTCTGCTTTTGATTACATGCCCATTCATAAATATGTCAAGACGCTGGATACAATATTGCTATTGTAGGGCCTTCAATGTGGGGATATAGCGATGGTCATTGGGACCCAAAGTCTTATAGCTGAGAGAGTGAAATTTGCAGCTTTACGCATCTCTGTGGTTGATGAGCAGCATCGATTTGGTGTGATCCAGAGAAGGAAGTTTAACAGTAAGATTGGTAACTTGCAGCAATAACTGTTTGGCTTTCTTCTCATCGTTCTTTTAATTTTGACCTGTTTGATTCCTGAGAGAAAAATGTTTGGATGAAGTGATGAAACTTTCATCATGTTGCTATTCAGAAAAAAAAAATCACATTACCTACAGAAATGGAGGTGAATGGGGCCTCCAGTTTTGCAACTATATTCTATTTCATCAAGCTTTAGAATGTCTGATTCCAGTTTGGATCACTCACCGGATGATAAAACCTGTATGGCCCCTCATGTTCTTGCAATGTCCGCAACACCTATTCCTAGGACACTTTTATATGGAGATATGTCCTTAACTCAGGTACAAGGGCGTCCTAGGTGTATTCCAGTTTTTCTTTTATCAAATTCAATAGTAATTTATTAATACTTTTTATATTCAAGCTTGCCATCTCATGTGGTCCCTGCAGCTTGGCTCCACATAGAGTTTTGAATCAAATAGTATGCTATGATTAATTATCGACTCCTAATCAGTTTCTTTGGCTTTGTCTATTGTTTGACTTGGTAGATAACAGATTTGCCTCCAGGAAGAGTGTCAGTGGAAACTTTTACCTTAGAAGGAAATGAGATTGACCTGGAAAAGGTGTATGAGGTGAAGATCATTGTTTCTTTTTCACCCCTTGTTAGTGCTCAAAGCTTTTTGTAGAAAATTGGTGTCATGCTTTCCATATATCTGCTACTTGTTGCCTCAATGATCATTTTTTTGGTGACTTCATATTTCTGTTCTCCATCACATTTCCAAATCTGGAGGAAGATGGTTTAAATATTTTAAGCTCTTGGTGCCCATTCCATTTAGAACAATATCAAGTGGTCAAAGCACCATCTAGACACTAAGAGTGAAAGATGTGCAGATGATGTCCAGTTCAGTTGTACAATTTTCTTCTCATCATCTGATTATGTACAAAAACCATATTCCTCTCTTACTTCTTTTGAGGAGGAAAGCTCATATAAGATGTGTTTCTGTCACATTGTAGTGGTTGTTATGTTGTACTAGTTTTAGTTCAATCCCTTTGTTGTGTTTCACCTTCCTTATGGGTTCTTGAATTTGAGCTTCTCAAACTGGCCTTCATCCCTGAATCCCATTTGGATTGGAATGAAGATATGTCATTTAGGTTACCATTTGAATTTGCTTCTGGTTATCATACAACTCTTACTGATGTGGCATAGTTGTATGGCTTGGCACTGAGTTTTACGTTCAAACCTGTCTCCCAAAGGTAGGGCTCTTCTGTTCTTCTTCAATGCATGTACATGTGATGGTAATTTTTAGACATTTGAGGTTTTACTTAGTGGATTGGACTAAAGAGTTTCAAACTCCTATATAGGTCTTCTTTACCACACAAGAAACACTTCTTCCTTTGGAAATGTAATGAATGTTATCATCTTTTTGAATGCTACACATTCCTTGGTATTTAACTGCTTATTCCAACTAGAATTGGTTGAAGTGGCACAGAATTCAGTTAATAGGCATGTGAGGCCCTAGATATGCATATCAGAGTTGTCACGTCTTGCAATGGGATCAGGGTCTTTCCTCATGTGAAAATGTGATGCAATATTTGTTTGGCTTCAGTTATTCTGAGCAGCTGCCCCAGCTTCATGCAGTCACAACAGATTTTTTTATCAATATCTGCTTAATTTGAGGGATACCAATGCGGGCTCCTCAATGGCCGCATGAAGAGTGAAGTGAAGGATGAAGCTTTGTGAAAATTTCGGTGTGGAGATACCAATATACTGCTCTCAACACAGGTGATTGAGATAGGAGTGGATATTCCAGATGCTTCTATGATGGTTGTCATGAATGCAGAGAGGTTGGGAATAGCTCAACTGCATCAGCTTAGAGGAAGAGTTGGACGCGGAACAAGAAAATCTATTTGCATCTTTGTAACAGCTACTGCTGGGGCTCTAGACCGGTTGAAAGTTCTTGAGGAGTCATCTGATGGTTTCTACATGGCAAACTTTGATCTTCTTCATCGTGGGCCAGGAAACTTGCTTAGCAAGAAGCAGTCTGGACACCTTCCAGAATTTCCTATAGCTAGATTGAAGATTGATGGCATTATTCTGCAAGAAGCTCATATGGCTGCCTTGGTAACGATCGCCTCTCTTTTATTTTTCTTATAATGAGTATCCATGATTTTCATCTGGTAGACTTGATGAGTTGCCCAACTTCAAATTTTAAATTTACGATTTCCTGTGTTGTATTATTCTACGAATGCATTAAGATCGAATTGGTATTGCAGAACATCCACAAAATAGAAAACAGTAACGAGCTTGTGCTTGGGTCTCTTTGACTAAGTATTTTAGAAAGTTCAGGAGGAACAAAGTGGCTTATCCTGAAATGCAATCTGCGGAAAATTTTGAGCACTTCCAGCGATCTGGAGAGCTTTCCAAAACTGAAAGCAGAGATCAGCATGCGACAACCTCTCGAGTCACTTCTTTTGTGAAACACATTGTAGATTGAGAGACATGGCAACTGACGTGAAGAGCTTTTCTTCATATTCATCGTTTCCAGCTAAGGAGAGTCTTACTTTCTTTTGATGCGGCTTTTGGTTTATAAACCATTGTTTTTTCTTTGACAGTGACGGTGCGCAGGCTCGTAGAAGTTGTTGATCTAGTTTGATTACATTTTATAAAAGCAGTTTTGACCGCCTCTCCTAGCGTTCGTCACTGGAAAGCCAAGGAAATTATATTCATCTTGGCTGTTGCCATCCATTACATGTATCCGAAGACACTTAAGAGTGGGACCCTGTCTGTGGATGCTGATGATTTGAACATTGAGAAGCCTATTAAAGCTTCACGTCTGACATAAATCTGTAGCTTGGCATAACTTCCATTTAGTGTGGGCCGTTAGGGTGGTAGTGGACCAAAGGCAGTACACATAGCTGAGTAGCATGCATGCACAAGAGGAACGCCCCACCCTTTGAAACATTAGCCTAGGACTGGTTACTCAAAAAGGCCAATGACAAGTCATTGTTTTTTAAGGCAAATAACAATAGTGTGTGGTAAGGCGGTCCGGTTGGCACCTAATGACAAGTAGTGCCTAGACATGTGGTATGGACACGTGGATGATAACCGTTATTTGATAGGACACTACTCTCGTACAAGTTCATAGAGTTACAAGATTTCAAAGTAATACACATGCATAGGGATAAGCATGTGGTCAGGTTCTTCCCTTTTTTCCGTGAGAGTATGACAGTTCATTTTATCCTTTCGAAATAGTGTTATATCTTCACTTTAAAGGTGACCTTTCTTATGATGCTTTAGGTGGACCTTGCTTATGATGTTACATGTCACCTATATGTTACTTTTCTGTAGCTTAGATGAAGGATTCTATAAGGCCATGTGTCACCTATGTAATCACTTCCCTTGCTTAGATAACACTTAAGCAGTATTATTTTCTAATTTGATTTTGGCTTTGATCTTTATAATCGAGTTAGATTTTAATGGAAACTCTAATTTTTACAAATCAATTATTGTTTGACTAAACCTCCATGTTTTAACTATTAGTCAACTGGTGCTTAAGTTCTTTCAGTATTGATACATGTTGATCGACGTAGACGAATTGGACTAGGGTTCTAATTTTGATGATTAATTTTTATGCTTACAATTGGTTACCATATAACATGTGTGGGTAAAGAAAGAGTTAGTATCTTTGTTATATGACCTTAATTAAAATACTTTTATTGCTTTATATATATATATATATTATTTATTTATTTATATGATTTTACATAAGTCATCCTTATGGGTAATTGAGTAATGTTGCCATCATTATGTAATATTGTGTTCATACATAGGACAACTACTACCTGATTAGGTAATTGAGTTTTAAACTTAAGAACCAAATCGTCTTCTAATCTCACTTTTTTCCCTTAAGAATTGGAATTATAAAAGATTATGTAAATTAATTGTTTGATACATTTAATCACTTTGGAGCATTTGTATTTACTACAAAGTTACAAAAGATTTTATATGGAGAGAAACTTGTTTCAAGTACAAAATGCTAATTTAATAAAAACCAATAAAAAAATATTTAAATATGCTTGAAATAAAATATTCTAATTGATATAAATAAATATATTAAGCATATTATTTGCAATAGTTTGAAAATATAGAAACTTTATAAATTAAAAAAAATAAAAATTATTGTGGGACAACATCGAGAACCATTGATGGCAGATACAGACCATATACACTTTGGGTTGTACTTAGGCATTCGATGTGGTTAGGCCATCACTTTTGTCTTGTCCGGTGGGTCCATTACACCTACTATAACGTTACATTTATATATAACTAAGACAATGGAGACAAGGGCATTTAGCCCAGCCAATCGTCAATTTCGTCACATCCGAGTTAGAGATTAATTATAAATTAAGATCTTAACAGAAATTTGGGGGAGAATTAGTGAGAATCGCTGGGGAGGAGAATCTCGGTACGATACAGTACGTGCTACAAGCCGGAGGATGACGGTGATCGACATCCCAAATGGAACGTACACGTGGTGCAACCTTCTGCTCGTCTCTTGCATGCCAAAATTCACCCATTTCCGGTGCATGTATTTCCACCCAAAATTTGAAATTAACTGAATCCTCTCTTCTTCCTCCTTCCCTCCTTCCCTCCATAGGGTTTTTGATGAGTTTTTCCCTCTTCTTTTTGTTTTCTCTCTTGCCTCTGTGCCTGCTTACAACAACATCTTCATGGCGTGCTCAATAGATCCTTTGGTGGTGGGGAAGGTCATTGGCGACGTGATCGACATATTCGTGCCTTCCATCTCCATGTCTGTTTACTACTCAAAGCGTATCACCAACGGCTGCGACATAAAGCCTTCTTCCACCGCTCATCCTCCCACCGTACAGATCTCCGGCAAATCCTCCGATCTCTTCACTCTGGTCAGCGCCTACCGGTTACTGCGCCTCTTCATCTTCTCCAACAAAAAGAAAAAATATTTGCATGATTTTGTAGTACTGATTAATACATCTTCAAATGCGTAGGTGATGACGGATCCGGATGCTCCAAGTCCCAGCGAACCGACACTGCGGGAATGGGTCCATTGGTACTCTCTTAATCTCTTCAACATTCAAGCTCCTCCTCATCACAATTCCATCTCTATACTTTTGAATCCAATCAGAAGAACTCAGTGCGCTTTAACTAGGTTTTGCTGGAGTAGTGAGTAGTCTCGATTGCTGCGATAGTTTCGAGGTTGTGACGATGATGCTAGCGCTTAGACGTTACCAGTTAGAACACCTCCCCCCCGCTGACTAGCAAAATCTTTCCGCGAGGAGGACAACTAATGCAAGCAAGAAGCTAGATCTGCCTCTGCTTCGTGTCTCTGCGATTGACGATATTTAGGAACAAAAAAGATGACATTTTTTATATTCTATCTGTTACTGTTTGTTTACTTCGTTCTGGCTTTGTCTTGTGCAGGATCGTGTTGGACATTCCAGGAGGATCTGATCCTTCACAAGGTAAAATCAACTTCTCCTCGTCTATAGAGCTTTCTCTTCATTTTTTCTAAATCAATTTCTAGAAGTTGCCGAAGAATTTTGAAGCAGCGTACCGTGGTTGTTAACCAAAATATCAGTTTGTAACACAAGCTTTAAAAAGTCATAGTTGTCCACCCGACCGCCACTGCGGCCGCCGGGAGTCCCTCTCCCTTCCGGCGACTCTCACATCGTTGATTTCCCAATATGCCCCTGGAATTACGTAACGGAATCCCAATGACACACACGTGCTGTATGACTTGGTTTGTCTGTTGCATGCCACGTGTACCTCTTGGTTGCCTCGTTATGCGCTACAATCGCGCCAGGTGGCAATAAGTGTGCTTACTGGGCCTGATGTTCGAATTGGGCTGTAGTGCTTAAACATGACTTGATGAAATGCAGGAAAGGAGATTCTTCCCTACATGGGCCCGCAGCCACCGGTGGGAATCCATCGCTACATCTTTGTTCTCTTTCAACAGAAGACAGCCAGCCCACCTATGGAGGGGCCGACCAGCCGCGCCAACTTCAAGACCCGGGAATTCGCTGAAGAACATGGACTTGGACTTCCGGTTGCCACAGTTTACTTCAACGCGATGAAGGAGCCGGCAAGTAAGCGCCGCTGACCGAGCTGCGTCTAATCGACCGTGTTTCTTTGATCCTTCAAGGAATGTGCTTAGAATTGTATGTGAATATAGTAAATATATCCCCATCTTCCAGTTTGTGGTTTGTATCTCATCCTTGTGTGAATCTGACTATCTGAATTTCTGACTGAAGCGTATATAGAGCGTGGGTTGTTTCGTCTTTTGACATCTTCCTGGTTGCAAGTGACCGTGAAAAACTAGCAGAAACTGTTCTCTTTTCCGTGCAAGCAGACGGAGCCTTCCGAAATCCAAAATCACCATCAAAGGATGTTATTCGGTATTTGAGCTATTATATCTTTCTTTATGTTCTACCCCTTGCAGTTGCGGCTGTAGCCAGTTTGGTCTGAAGAAGCACGGATGGTTTCGGAGTACTTGAAAAGAAGGATGCAATTCCACAATTTGGTCGCCCTCTTAATCATTTAGCTCTCGGGGATCCACGGTTGGTGAAAGCGACAAATGTGAGACTGTGAAATGTGAATGGATGATGTATGCATCGACTGAGGGGGAAGACAGGCTGAGCTGGTCGAAACACAGAGGACAGGGCGCTTGTGAAATGATTTTTCTGCCGGACGGATGCGTTTGTCTTCTTCAGAAACCTCATGCGGTGGACAATAATGAAACAGAACGGACAAGCTTACCATTTTTTTCTTCCTTCTGTCTCTCCTTCACCTTCAAGAGTCAACATCTCGGACTTTGTGCCGAAAAGAAATCGTCGTTATCGCCTCACGGACGCAAAGTAATTACGCTTCCTCAGTTCTTCTGCTCCCCGCAGAGGCCGAAACCCTCAACCATGGCGATGCCAGTGTCCAACTAATCCCTGAGCTTTTCTTTAATTGTGTAAGCATCAAAGCACGAATACTTTTTTGTCGTTTTGTCTGAACGTAAACAATATCTCCCCTGTAATGAAAACAATTAAATGGATAATAATTTCAACCAATGCCCGTTTGTCCTCAGTTGCAGGATATGACAGACCAAAATTAAGGTGATAACGAATCAACTCTCTCAGAACTTTAATCTCCCGATGGAAGAAGGCAGTCCAGTTTAAACAACAAAATGGAAAGGGGCGCATTGGTGAGAGCTTTCTCTGTCTCTCCGCTACAGCAGAAGTCAGTTGAACTTCTTCTTCGTAGTGGGAGCAAAAGGAAAAGGCAAAGGTGCTTTTTCTGAACCCCTTACGTGAGACATGTAGACCATAGCAGTTAGACAAGGCAAAGGTAATCAATCACCAGTTACTCACCTAAACCAAATCCATCAGCTACGCAAAATCTGCAGAGTGGAGAAAATGTAAGGCAATGATGCAGTTGCCCAATTAAAATCTCCACGTTTCACGCGACCAAAAAGTGGGTCGAGCACCAAAGATTACCGGACATGTTTCAAAGAAAGAACAGATAAAAAACTTGTGGATGGACTGAGCCACGCTTATTTCCCCTCTTCGGCATTTCGTCGAACAGATTTGATATTTTTGTCGCCATCCTTGTACAAATCATCTTTTATTGCATTCCTTTTCCCAACACAGACCGTGCGCAGGCGAAGTCATGTTCCCCAACATTTTCTTACTTCTAGTCAATACCGTCTGAGCTGGATCTGCGTTCTGCGCGTGGGCGAATTGTTGCCGCGGAGGTCGTCGTCCGTCTGCCATAGATAATTTACTGTCCTCTGATTCTTAGCAAGCTTCCCCCCAAGGAACAAGCAGAGCCGCGTACAAGAATCCGCCCCTTCATTCATCTCGGAATAGGGCGAAAGCACTGAAAGATAATGAGAGATAGTCACCACTCACTGCGCTTTCTGCACGCACCCTCGCTTGATTGTACAAAACCAAGTACAACGCTCCACAGGCATTCTATCAACTCAGTGCCAACTGTAAAATGATCTGAAAAACAAAGCTAGTTTCAAGTTTCAACGAGGAAAAAACACGGAAAATAGGGTTTGTCATTTGAGTTACAGGGACGACCATCCAGACGGGTAAGAAAAGTATAAATTAGTGGCGGGGACCGGCGGCCGCGTTGCTTCATCCCCCTCGCCCATCTCTTTCAGGCGTGCACGGCACGTGCGCGCGGCGTCTGTTCCAGCGGACCCGAATTGGTGCGGGGCTTGTCTGATTTTTGGACCGATTGACGATTCCAAATTTCAACGAGACAGCCTCACGCGTAACCAGGGTCGACGTGGATCTCATTTGGACGACAATCTAACCACGTAGATGAAAAGGAAGTGATACGTCACCTGATAAGAAGCATGTGGGCCACCCATGCTCCCTACTTAAATTCGAGGTGGGGCACACTTGCTTCCCGAACCTCTCAGGAGTTGTCACGTAAAGCAAACAAATTATTTACATTAGCCAAACAATAAATTAAATTAAAGTAATATGTCAACTCACACTTCACACGCCTAAAAAGGGTACACTCGTACCGCATACGAACCAGTGAATGATACTGAAAAGAACCGTTCCTTTAAGAGTAGATATGCTTCATTATATCACCATAATAACATTAAAAACAAAAGTAACCAAAAACGTACATCATTTGATACTTAAACCGCTAAAAAGATAAAATACGTGCAAGAAGGGTAATTTTTACATTTTTCATTTCACATAGGAAAGTTAGGACGAGATACAGGCGTATGTGGTTTTTGCCAATCATTTCGTGAGCCGACCTGCAAGCCGACAAGGCGACTCCGCATCGACTAAACAGAAAACCTGCCGGCGTTTTTCCTACACCCATCCATTCATGTGACACGTGTCAGTGATCCACCGGTCAAACCTTTTGACATGATGACCCTAGTCAAAACCCTAGGGAACCTCACCCCGTCTTACACGTATTTATTTCACGCTTTCTCACCTTTTCACCCCCCCCCCTCCGCTTCTCCTTTCTCTCGCTTCTTTCCTTTTTCTCTTTGCAGCTTTAATGGCGGATTTGCCTTCTTCCCCAAATGTTTCCTCTCTGGAGTTAACGATGGCCGTGCCGGGATATGTCTCCTCCTCTTCTCCTCATTCGTCTGGTAAGTTGTATTTTTTTTTTTTCTCTTGTTCTTGTTTCTTTATTTTTCTTAGACATCGTTGACGTCTTCGTTTTCAATCTCTGTTCTGATTATTTTACCTTCTTCTTTACTTCTCCTCTGAAATAGATTATGATGATAAAAAGCCGATTGCTTTATGTTTGTTTTTCTTCTTTATCACGTTCTAATGATTTCCCTTTCGGCACATGGAAGTCAGATTTTCGCTCCTTTTATACGCATTTTTTTTGCATTTTGCCTTTTCCTTCTTCATCAATCATCGTTTGATTGTTCTTTTTATTCTCTACTTGATCCATTTTAACAATCCGAAGGTTTTCCAAATGTGAAATTAGTTTTTAAATCTCTTTGCATGAGCATGCAGCTCCTCCGTTTCGGAGATTTTCTGCCATAGCATGTCTATCAGGTATCGAACACTTTTTTCTTCCGCTTCCTGGAGTCATCATGTCTCTTCCATCGTATATCAGCGTTTGACTTGCTAAGAATTTTCCATACACACCTAACGCTCTGCTGTCGTGGATTTTGATTTTGAAGACGGTGGTCCTTGCATGAAGAACTTTGACATCAATCAGCTGCCCTCCGGCGGTGAAGAATCTCTTTTCGGGATCGGCGACGAAGACGACGACAATGGTCCGCCTCGTAAGAAGCTCCGGCTCACCAGGGAACAGTCCAGATTGCTCGAAGAGAGTTTTCGAGAAAATCAAACCCTTAACCATGTGAGATTTCTTCTCAGATCTGACTTCTCTCATCTCAGCAAACAAAAGTTTATTGTAATTTTTTAAACTAATATTCTCCTTCCACGTATCTGTTGGGTCTGCAGCGGCAAAAGGAGGCCTTGGCCTCGCAGTTAAAGCTGAAGCCACGCCAAGTGGAAGTCTGGTTTCAAAACCGTAGAGCGAGGTACGTGTCACACATCGAATCTACACACTTCACGTGGCGTATTTCTTTTGTGACGTTTTCAGATATCTAATTAGCTATTCCCATGTCAAATACAACGGCAGTCGGCAGTGATAACGGATAAGCATCCAAATAGGCCCTATAAATGGACCCACCAAATCAGTCTCGGAGATCTTCTTGATTCCTACATATGGAAAATCTTGGGCTCTGCGTCTCCGGGCGATGCTTTTTTCCGGTGACAATGCACGTGACTGTCCAGTTCAGGCTGTCTAATCATATTTCGTCCGAACAAAATCAAGAAGAAGAAATTAAAATTACGTCTAATGGAACTAAATGACAAAGCATGAAAATCCTGAGAAGAAAAAACAGACGGAAACATCTTGTAAGATGAAGCTAATGTTTGTTGTTGGGGGAGCAGGACGAAGCTGAAGCAGACGGAGATGGAGTGCGAGTATCTGAAGCGGTGCTTCGGATCGCTGACAGAGGAGAACAGGAGACTGCTGCGAGAGGTGGAGCAGCTACGGTCGTTGAGGGTGGCGCCACCGACGGTGATCTCTCCCTACACGCGCGAGCCAATGCCGGCGTCCACTCTCAGTATGTGTCCGCGATGTGAGCGGGTGACGGCCACGCCCGCAGCTAACGGCTTCGACAACGGACCGGCTTCCCAATCGTCGCCGCACTCACACATCTTCCACCCACGCCAGCCTTCCGCCGCGTGCTAGAGAAGCCGGGGGAGGATGACGGACCGTTTAAGAAGACTTTAGGGAAGGAAAATTCCTGTGTTTTTTCTCTTTCGACAAACGCATAAACGTTTTCGTTGGGAAACGAAGAACTGGGAAGTGTTTTTTCCTTGTTGTAAAATGATGACTATATTATTTATTATTAAAAAAAAAAAATACTATGAATCGGGAACAGTTAAAAGTCTATAAGACATTAACTCTAATCTGCTTTTAATTTAATCCACTTCCAGTTTCATTCTTAGGGATAAGAAATTAGATTGGGGCTCCACTTATTCGCAGAGCATGTCATGATGGTGGGGGTGAAGAAAAAATCTTTTCCATCCGTAATGGAGTGTCGACAGGCCTGGAGCATGCATCAGGTCAACACTTTATAAGACCCGACATGAAACCTCCCTTCTTGCTCTTAATATCTTTTCTGCAACCCGGATGACTAAACCTGTTTGGTAATTAATTGACAGGAAAATAGAAAGAAACTGATGCAGTCGTTTGCAGCGTTTCAGCCTTTTACTAAGCGGCGGGAGGGTCTGGTCCTGTGTGGACTTTCAAATGTGGATACATGAAACATTAAATTGACCAACTTTGGATATAACATCAGCTAAAGTGTCGTCGTCTCCAACCATTAATAGACTTGATTGCTGCACTCTGTCAGAGGAAAACACCGCACTAGTTACACAAGAGTACGGGAGAAGGAAAGAAAAAGAAAGATGAAGACACGATCGGCTCAAATATGGAAGAATTTTTTTAAGTTCCAAACTCTCCCGTTTTCTGACATATTTCAATGAATCTAAAGATTAACTACAAATTTTATAAAGATGAAATTTGAAATTAAACTATTAGTTGATTTTAAAATTACGGCTATCTTAGCCATCTTATTGTGATCGAACAGTTGAGATAGTGTTTAGCGGTCTGGGCGTGAAATAGCATAGGCTCCGCTTGATGGGCCTTAAACTAATCCAGTACGGGTCCCCTGGCATCCATTAACTGGACTCTACTTGCAGAAACCCATATATCAAGCTTCCAACTGCAGGCTTTAAAAACAAGACCTTAGCTCTCTCCGTCTATGTAACAATAACCTTATTTTTATTTTTGGGTTATTTTATTTAGGAAAGAGCCGGTGCGCTGTGGGCCCAATAATAGGTGAAGTCACCTGACAGTCCCCATTCCGCCCAGCATTGATGAAGAATGCAAGGGATGTGTGCTCTGTCACTCCTCCATCTGTAAAGGGTCCTTCTTTCTTCAGGCCCACCACAAATGGGTTTCCAGTGGACCCGAGTTGTCAATCGGCTGATGGTGTCGGCAGTTGGCCGGACACGGACCACGCCCTTTCACTCCCCATCTCTTCAGCCTTTTGCTTGCTTCCTGTATTCATTAGTCTTTTGTCTACAGGCCTGGATTTAGATTCTCCAGTTCATAACCCATACCTTCATGTTTCAGTTGAATTGAATTCCCAACAGGCGAACCTTCATTTTACGATGATTCTTATCATCTGTCATCTTCTCCCCCTCCTTCCATTCGCTAAGCTGTCTGAACAAAATCAAAGGAAAATAAATGCAGGAAGAGAAAGGGTTCGAGGATCGGCATCTGCCACCACGGAGCATACAGTTCTGGTCCCCAATTACAGAATAGAGAAATCAATGTAAAAGGTACCTAAGACAGCCAAGACTTGTTTTTCTCAAGGTTGTCTTCCCTTCTTCGCCTCTTTCACCACCTCCGTTTCCCATCTAGTCTGGACTGAGAGAACGTTTCGTCAGATATAATGAGATAGATGAGACTGGATGGAAATCATGGTGGGGACAACTTAATCGACCCCGAACTTCTCGTCCACAAGTTCAGGCATAGGGCCGCCTCTTTCCTTTTGTCTTCATGAGAGAGAACACCGAAGGCTTTAAACACAGAAGCCCTATCACTTTGAGGTCAATTGACCGTCCGAGTCGGATCCTGTCTATCCTTTTCCTACTGTCTAATAATTATCCGGGTCTGAGTGCCCTGAAACTCGTACCACATGGGCGTCCCCTTTGTCCATGCGTGACACAGTGTGCGCGCGGTGGGCGGTGGACCCCTTGCATATTTTTTTTAAAAAAATACTGGAATCAATTCAATCACGTCGAGCTGATTGCATGCACAGCACGTACGTGTATCATCATCACTTTCGGCTTTTCGAGATTCAATAATGTACGTCGATGGGGACGAGTGCCACGAGTCTCCTTCAATAATTAAAGCCTTTGGTTGAATCGTGGGCCCACCTATGTACTTACCGTACGATCGAAGCTGGACCTAGGTTCTAGAAACGTTCAAGTCCATGGGCGGATGGGGTTTGGTAGCTCGAAGAAAAAGCCCAGGCCCGATGTGTTCTTAACGGAATTAGGTCTCACGAGCGCGGGAAACTCGTGATTGACAGTGTAGGAACTAGAGGTAGTATTGAACCGAGCCGGTTCGCAAGTGGCTCGAGCTCAGCTTGGTTCCGACTTGGTTCGGCTCCATAAAACCCGAACTAGAACCGTATTCAAGTTCAGGTTTGGGATCGTTTAAGTAAACGAGCTGAACTTGAGTGAACCACGGTTTGGTTCAATACCTTGCGAACAGGCTTGTTACTTAACAAACAATTTCAATTTTCAGGGAAATGAATAAGGCTTTCTGTCTTCGACAATTTTGCCTTTTCCTCTTCGGGCTCGATCTTGACTGTCGACTTTCTATATTTAGTTTTGATTTCATGGAATCAGTGGTAAAACCGGAATGAAATGGGAAAAAAATCAGTGATGGCGATGAGAAGTTGACTGAGTTGGATCTTCCCCAAGTCAAAACAAAGAAATAAGAGGTATGCAATATGCCACTTTAGGTAAGTTTTTGTTTTTATTCGATTTCTTGCTCAATCTCTTCATTTTTCGTCTTCAATCGATTTTTTTGTAATCAAGGAAGAACAATCTGTCTTTGACAATTTCGCCTCTTCCTCTTCGGGCTCGATCTCGACTGTCGACTTTCTATATTCAGTTTCGATTTCATGGAATCAGTGATAAAATCGGAATAAAATGGAAAGAAAATCAGTGATGGCGATGAGAAGTTGACTGAGTTGGATCTTCCCCAAGTCTAAACAAAGAAATAAGAGGTATGCAATATGCCACTTTAGGTAAGTTTTCATTTTTATTTGATTTCTTGCTCAATCTCTTCATTCTTCGTCTTCAATCGATTTTTTTGTAATCGAGGAATAACAATCTCTTCGTTCTTTGTCACCTATGATTTCTTACTCAAATCTATTCATTCTTTGTCTTCTCGGCGAGGAACAAATCACAAAGGTGAACAGAGCTAGTAGAAAAGTTACGAAAGAGAAAGGAAGCTCATCTGCCCCTCTCTCCCCTTTCTCTCTCTCTGAGCTAGAGTTACTTGCGGCCAGTAGGAAATTGTTCTGGCTTTAGAAGGGTTCAGCCAACAAGAAATTGTTCTGGCTTTAGAAGGGTTCAGCCAACAAGAAATTGTTCTGGGCAGGTGCATCCCAAAGGTCAATTGAAATGGCCATTTGCAATAAATCTCAACTGTAACATAATCCATTTTTTGCCAGATCTATTTGTGAAAGAGTAGAGTAAGTGAAAAACATATCTAATTTTGAACATAAAAAAATAGGATAAATGCTTAGGGAGTAAAATAGGCATTTTATTGGGGATAGAGGGACTTGAACCCTTACGATTTCACATTATGTTTCTCTTCTTCAAAGATAGATTTTGTCCTTTGGATGGTAAAAATCAAGACTGCCCTATATACGATGATGAACACCATAAGGTAAATGGTGTATGCCTTCGAATCTTTTAAAGAGGAGAAGCATAATAAAATCTTTTAATAATCAAGAGTTACCTTCGAGGATGAATAAGAGAGTAAAATTGAGTTAATTACAAGTCCTTTTTCAAATTATTTCCTCCATGTATTGTATCTCTACCATTGCTCCTACTGTGGTGAAGCTCGGCGTCTTGACTTCCCATTGCTAAAGGAAATCAACAAAGCAAACCATCCATGCGAATAGAAAAGTCTTGTTCCAACAAACTAGAAGACTGGTTTAAAACTTAACAATTACTTGATTTTTATTTTTTTCTATTATCTAAGTATTGCTCCAGTTACTTTTTTAAAATCTTGCTCGAGATAATGCTACTAGTTACTTGATTTTTCATCTTTTTTCATCATGGTAATTTTAATATTTTTGCTACATTAAGTAAATAGTAGTGGAAGAGTATTTTTTTATATAATAATAATTTTTTATTTTTTTGTTTTTGTCATATGTGGAGATTTTACTCATATGGGGATTTAATATATTATAGTTGATTTATAATTTTTCTTTAGGTGATTGTAAATTGATATTGATATTTAATTTATTTATTTTTATTATTGTATAAGTTATTCGTAATGTCAATAATACCCCTAGTGGTAACGTGAGATGTAGCGGCGTCCTCTCACCCGTTCATAGTACCATGCACGTAACAGTATGTAAACGTAGATTTAGAACGGTGTTCCCTTAGACAAGGTTCGATGTGACAAATCACGTGCAATGTCCGCCTCTCCATCGACCGCCGCTTAAAACTTCCCTCTGCTTCAAACATAATTTAGAGTATTTATTTCCTCCCCAAATTGCCCCGTTTAGCACTCCAATTCGTCCCAAACGCCTCTCTTTGGCTTCGCATGTTAACCGAAAGGCTTGCTAAATTAGCCGGGGCAAGGGTGTTCATTGTATTTGGCATTTGGTACCGAGCGGATGAGACTTGAGTTGTACTTGTGTGGGGACCTAGGGTTTGTGAAATCACGGGCTCTTGTTCCACTTCTAAAGGAAGGCATGTTTTCTATGTGTCTCTTTCCTGAACTACCATCACTCTCAAACGATATTTGCGACACTGCCATTGCAACAGGCCTTCGTTGTCAACCGTTTTAAGGATTTTAAAGCACAACCACGTGGTTGTGCTTCGCGAGTTGCCATCACTCATTTAAGCCCATTACTTCCCAATAAGGTATGTTGGTTCAGTGGCTTATTATTCTCAAAGTGCCCCTATACGGTTCATCATTTTACGACTTGAGAGAAACTCGGGAACTGGGACCCCTCCTCGTTCATCATTTTTTATGTTCATTATCGTAAAAAGAGGATTTCAATCTCAAGACAGTCGTCAAAAGGGCTTTCTTCTTCTTAATTTATGTCTCCAAGCGTGTGTCCCCTCAGCTCTAGAGAGAAAATCGGGCCGGGTCCAGCACTAGCCATTTCTCTAGGGAATTGAAAATTGTTACAGACCAAAAGCACTTTTTTAAAGTTTGGAATTCGGAATATGAGAGTGATACGCTCGTGCTTTATCCACTTAAATGCATCATGAAAGCCAATTTGGCCCACTCATCAAAAGTCTGGAAGATTTTCTCGGCCACAGTGACCAAGCTTTCCGCTTTCGTGAATAAATTTTGCTCCATTCGTTTCACAACATAGTTCGGCTTTTGGCTTTTGGGGGAAGGAGCCCCCACCCCTCTCCTTTTCAAGTTCAAACTTTCTCACTTCCAAGTTCCAACCCTCTTGTTTAATAGTGCTTTTATTTTTGCTCCGGCGAGAAACGAGGTGAAGTCCGGTGAACCATGGGACCTGGCTTTACTTTTTGATTCGTCTCTCGTCAGTCTTTCCCTCTTTCTCCGCCTGCCCAAAAGTTAAAAAGGTAGGAGGAGTGTACCCACCACCCAGTGGCGGAAAGACAACGTGCTTTAAAGACCTCAACCTGGAGCTGATGGCCGAGTGACGACCTTTACTTCACGTGGCAAGGGAAAAGAGAAACGGCAATGGGAAAAGCCAGAAAGGACCACGGGAATTGATTTGGTGCATACACGTACTCGACTGCTTGTCAGCAATTGCAGGCTTCTTTTTCAGAAAGAAATTGGGTGGGGAGGGGCTGCAGATATGGCACTATAAATTTTCTCAGAAATCAGAAATCCCTCTGCCTCGATAACGAGATGCCAGTTGGTAAAATTTCTTGCTTCAGTGACTAACTACAATTAAATTCATGATTGTTCCGTTGTGCCGGAGAGCCCGACATGAACCACACTGATCCTTTTCCAAGGATCGACGCATTGAAGGAAGGCGGAGACCAAAACTAACTACAATAAATTAATGAACAAGGCCTCTTCCAGCCTGCCCGGTAAGCAAACATCCTTCTACATTCTTTCTTCCGCTCCTACACGCAACACCGTATAAATGTGAAGCAGAAAAAAACAAAAAAAGAAAAAAAAAACGACCGTTTCTTCTTTTTCTCGTTACCCAATTTCCAGAATCAAATTAAATTCCATATATAGCTTTTCCTGTTCTCTTCTCTCGGACTATTGCCTGGCAGTATTAGTGACGAATTTTTCTATCGGTATCCACAACAGTTTCTTCTTCCCTTGGAATTCTAAGTTGATGTTGCCTGATTCAAACCTAAGAACAACTCGTCGAAAGGTGGTCCGGTGATCAGAAAGTAGGATATGACAAGAGACTTTCTTCTCCTCCTCCGTTCGATTTTTTTACTCCGAAACACCCAACCTTCACCAAATTTTACAAACCAAGAAGGATGTAATAGAGTAGAGTGATGGGTAGAGCGATCAGCATCCCAAAAATAACTCTGAAAATTTTCCAGTGAGAGAAAAAAATTAGCAAATGCAATACTAAAAGCTTCAACAAACAAAAAGTACTGACATCACGTCGGGGAGCGCTTAGCGACCAAAGCTAAAAGGCCATCAGAAGCTGAAGCAGGGTCGATACAAAAGGAGTTCTGTACCGCCTCTCTGTAGCCTTATCTAATCTGAAATTTAGGAAAAAGGTGTGTTTTTTTATGATGATTGAAGCTCAGTCCAGTCCAGATTAACTTACGCAGTGCTCAGAATGGCGGGATGGACGTTGTATTCTTTGGCGAACACGAAGGGAACGATGCCTTGAGGAAGGGCCGCCTGAGACAAATAAATGAATGAAAATTCACCAAATTTTCGCCTGAATTTCCATTTCCAGAATTTAAACCAGCAGACGTGATTTCACTTTACATTTAGTTTTCCTAGTAATTTATACCTGTACGATGGCCACGTGGAGGAGATCCCCACGGAGACCCACAACAATGGACGCCGCCGCCATCACTGCGGGGCCCGTGAGAAATCGGACGGCCATCGCGAAAGAAGCTACGGAGTTCCCACATGCGATGATCTTCGGCTGTAGCGCCATAAATAACCCTGTTGCGAGGCAATCAAATGATAATCACTATCCGAACAACTAGCGAACATTTAATTTACACAACATGCCATTGGTCGTTCAGGCGGATTCAACTTACCTAAGCTGAACATGGCCATTCCCAGGCCGGCGTCTGACAGAATCGAGATGGATTCTTTCATTATCTTCGGCATGGACACATGCCATCTGCCAAGGATGGATGAAATATCTGTAAAAATTCTTTTCTGATGTTTCGGATTTTTATTTTTATTTTTCTTGATGGTTATCTTCTCACCTGAAAGCAATCAGGGACCAGGAGAGGCCGATGAGGCTGGAGTAGGTGTTGGGATTACGGATGAGCTTCCTCCAGACCATGATCAAAATGAGGCGTGTCATGACGCTCGCCGGAGGCATTTGTTTCCCAGCGCCGGAATCGGTTGCTCCGCCTAGCTTTGGGTGGAGTTCGGCGGTGGAGCTAGAGCCGAGCTTGGACAATCCCCCGGGTCCATCTTTCTCTTTCTCATCTCCGTCGGCGATTCCTCTGCTCCCCACGAAGCTAAAGTCCTCACCCACAAAGTCTGTATCTGGAATGCAAGGAGGCCTTGTATGTTTATTCTCAGATCTTGTGAGAACCATGAAAGATTAAAGGAGTGAAAATTTCATTCAGCGGAGAGTTCATTTACCTTTGTGTCCATCTTGGGGTTGATCGGCGACTAACATTCTTATCTCCTTGGCGCCGTCTGAGCGTCCAGATTGGTCATTACCACCAAAATCTGTACCACCGAAGACATGTAGCCCCCCGCCGTCGGACACGGGTGAGGCGCTAGAGCTCCACACGAACATGTGAAGCTCCTTCGCGTCGTGGTTCCCCCTCATCTGCGGTTGCTGCTGCTTCACATTCTTTGCAGCCCCAGAAGAAGATATTTCCGGATTAGGCAGCGGGTAGTTCCCGCTGCCGCTCTGCGCGGGATAAAATCCGAATCTTGGGGAAGCCACCCCTCCTGCCCCAGTCGCATTATGCTCCTCGAAATTTGACGGCCGCGGCGTCGGACCCCGAGATGACTGCAGGGAGTACAGGTCCCCCTGGTTGAAATTCGACTGCCGGGGCGCCGGTGGGGCCCCGCCCATCATCGTGTAGAAGTCCGTGCCGTTGAAATTCGAGCCCCTCGGAGTCGGGTTGCGTGACGAGCTTAGGCTGTATATCTCTGCCCCCGTCAAATTCGATGGCCGCGGCGTGAATCCCGACACTGAATACCCGCCGCCACCGCCGATCGATCGCCGCGAGGATGTCGACTTTCGCACGGTGACGTGCAGCTTGCCGTCGTCTCCGATCTCCGCGTCCGTCTCCAGGAAATCGCGGCCGTCCAGGGAGACAACATCAGACTCCACTTTGAAGGAGACGATGGACGCCGCTGTCTCGGGGAACTGTTCTGTGATTAGAATCTTCGCCGCGCGGTACTCGAACAAGAACAACAGGAGCGTGTACCAAATGATACACTGTAAGACGACGACTTGCACCATAAGAGAGCCCGAGTACTCGCCATACATGGCGATTAGAAGAGGAATCCCCATCACGAGTGTATTAGGGAGAGTGGAAAGAGAGAAAATTGTGATCATCCAATCCAAGCTCCCATATTTAGTGAAATTTGTCCAGATCGCGAGCAACACGAGCATTACAAATTTTTGCAGCGTATCAGCGGCTATGAACCGTAAGTTCATCGTGTAGGGATCGTTGGTGGAGATGAAATGGAAGGACAAAAGAGGGACCGCGAAGATGGCAACGAACCGGTTGATGCCGGAGCACTGGTCTGGGGAGAAGATCTTCCACCACCTGACCGATCCATAGGCTAAGATCATTGCCACATAGAGCGGCACCACGGCGGTGAGAACCGTGTAAAGATCTTTCCCAGTAATCATGTCTTTCGGTGGCTTCTTGCAACTACAGTGGTGAACCTCAGTCAAGAGAGTCAGAACAGTGGCATTCGTTGAAAAATAAGTGGTGAAGCGGAGGGTAGAAGTGGGACGAGAGAAGAAACCGTTTGATAACGAACCCTGAACCACCTGTTCAGGGTATCACTCCCCCTCCACCCCTGCCGCTCAGAATTTGCAGAGGTTGCAGAGAGGAGATAGCTGAGAGAGAGAGAGAGAGAGAGAGAAGCGGCGAGTGTTTTCTGTTCGTTTTCTTTAATTTATTTGCTCGCATATGAACTTTACTCAACGAGTTGAAAGGAAATATATAGCCCACGGTGGACTGAGTGGGCACAATAAACTCGGATTGGAGCCGCAATCCGTGTCCTATTAAATCGGAACACGTTGAAAAGCATTCTATAACACCAGATAAGCTGATTTATGAAGTGTAGTTAAAAGAAATGGTACATTTACCCACTTTGGTTCCTTTCAGTGCTACCTCTCTAGCCTTCAGATTAGAATTCAATTCAATGAGGGCCCACAGTTCTTGGTGGGTCCCCCGCCAGTTCAGCCCATGAATGAACGATGATCGATGCAACTCCTCACTCTCATTGAGTTGCTTTGAAGTCACTAAAAGAAAAAGGCTTTCTCTGAGCATCAGTTGATTTGGCACTGAAATGATTAACCAACGCATAGGGAGCATAATCACGAGCTAAATCATGTTTAACGTAGTAAGATATGTTAATTTTCTTTTCCGGTTGGGTTTCCGTGCCCAGGGAAGGATTTTTCTTTTTTTGGAGGATCTTATGCGAGTAGTGGATATTATTTAATTAATCAGTAATATCGGCTACTGATCCGTATTCGCCATGATGATTAGGGTGACCCAAGTAGTGCAATTTGGGACAGAACAATGACTAACTAACTAGGTTTCCTCATGATTGATGACGCACAACTCTCTTTTCCGCTTTCCCTATTCTTAATTAAATCGTTAAAAGTGATGCGCTAAGGTTACGAATAGTCAGTTTTCCTGATTTAATCACATGGTGGCAAGTCCTGAATTTGGGGAAGACCGAGCCAATCACGTGTCAGTCGGAATAGATGAACACTGATTGAAACGTGATCATCCTGTCCGTCCAGTCGGATGGGGAGAGGGATCGAAATAAAGAAGGAAAGCAAATAGACACGGCGGCGCTCCGTTAGGAAGTACATAGATGGTGTTACACAGTTATGTCGTCGTTTAGAGGGTCCCACGTGGAAGTAAGATCCTCCGCGTCAGATTCCGGGTCAAGAGTGTATTATTGACTCAAGCATAGCGTTATTAGAAAAAACACATATGTCTCTAAATCAAGTCTCTTCAGACTAGACCCACACCATGTGGAGGGGAAGCCAAAGTCAGTGGTGGTCCGCTGCCATACTGCCACGTATAACTCTTCCTCTCTCTCAATTTGTAACAAGATAATATATATATTTTTTATTATCATTAAGTGATTAGGAAGTGATCACGGTCAAATGGACTGGATCAGACTTAATTCCCTTAATCTCTCAACAAATGATTGTCACCATCAGGACCCGCTAATTAATAGCGCATGGCTCGGTTCATAAAGTGGTCCGTGGACCCGTTTAGATGTGTTTAAGGTGGATTTACGCTAACTAAATGGCTGTGTGTTTTGGGGGTGAGGGGCTCGTTCAGGATCGTGGACACCGGAACATTGAGTGGTTGAGGCATCGACGTTGCCAGTCTGAAAGTCTCGGTTGAGGCCCAAAATCTGAGCCATCGGCTTTAATGAAGGCTGGTGGGCCCAAATGAGCGTCATCGACCCGGTGACCACTAATTTTTTAGGCGCGGGTTGTCGTGCAGCGGCGCCTGGCGCGTCCCACCACCATAACGCAAGGGGGACCCCTACTCGAGCCTCGAGCAGCTCCTCCTCGCGGTTGCTTTCGTCCTTTTTTTTATTTTCTTTCTCGGCGGTGGGTTCCTGGTTTTTTCAACTAAACTCCTTTTAGACAGAGAATTTGCGGATGATTTTTTGTTTTCTCTTCAAACCCGAGTTGCTGAAGAAGAGGTGACAGAACTAGAACTTGACCGACCGAATTGCCTCTGTACAAAGTAACTGAAGATGAAATTTTAACTCGAATTAGGGATTCCGGGGATTTTTTTTTTTTCAGTTTATTCTGTGCTATCGAGTTCCCGAGATCAGCCACGTGAAGAACATTCTCTTCCGAGTTCCAACCAACGGCTCACTACCTGCTAATCCACTGGTTATTTCTGAGGCCTGATCCCACCCCTTTATAAAACTGGACAAATGAATTGGCCAGATTGCAAAATCGTGATCTCTGTTTGTCCATCCATTGTCCTCCTTGTTTCCGGTCAAATCCTTAGTCTTATGCCCACTGAATCTACTTTACTATCTATGGGAATTCCGCCTTTTTAAGTGTTTGTCAAGGTGTCTCAAACAACACACCGAGGCGAATAAACAGGCAGTGAATTGCCCCCACTTAGATTGCTATAAAAACAAGTAAGGTCAAGAGAAAAAGTTAGGTCACCGGATACCGAGAATTGGCAGTCATCACTTGCTTTCTCTGCCGCAGCAGAGGAACTGCACAAAACCAGTCTTAGTTTGGGCTCAAAGACTGGCCCCATACTACTGTGTTAAATCTGGTGTGACCCTTTAGAGAAAGATATATGCTTGGTGGTGTGTCCCATGTTAGGACATCATTTCTGGAGTCCCCCACACATCTTAGCTATAATTTCAAAGGGGAGAATGTGGTGACTAGATTTTCCATTGCATTTAAGCTTTTCCAGTCCTCTTCATGCCTGATATTTTTTTGATCCCTCAAGGGTAGGTTCATCACATCTTTTCAGTTTTGAGGCCTAGCGAGAGATTCCCTTAGAAGCTTATGCTTGTCACCTTCCCCTTCAAAGGGCTTCACATGGAAAAGGGATCCAGCAACTGTGTGGGACTTGCAATCATTTTTGGCTTCTAGACGTTGAGAGCTTGGGAAAAAGATGAACAAAGCTGCATGTACTTGTGTGTCTCTTTTCCATTGCTGGGGGCTCACGTCCCTCTCGCGAGGTTCACGGCGAAAAGAGTCTGCTAGGCTCTCATGGGAGTGGCCTCGAGTGTGTCTCCTTTATCCCTGAAAGCTACTGTTTATCTCTAGGTTCTGGTAGCGCTTTCATGGCCGAAGACACCGATAAGTGTCTTGCACATGCTCCATTGTTATTGTGCCTGTGTCATGTTCGATGGAAGTGCTCCTGAGAGGTCGCTGAGCGCTTGGCTGAATCTTAATTGAGAAGGAAATTGTAGATGGAACTCGCCATTTCTGGAGAAAAAAAGCATCGTTTGCAGATGCGATCCTTCAGAACCCGGTCTCTTCACTGTATTAAATTGGTAGACAATTCCCACTTCAACACCAAACATTCACAATCGAATACTTGCTCTGCCTGCCTCTTGGGCTTTTCTGATTCCTGAAACCGAAAATATCACTAACAAAAGGTGCAAGAAAGCTGAAAATTTAAAACGTGTTTGACCACCGATATCTATTCTTGGCAAAAGTAGGCTTCTTTCATATCGATGCGTCCATTCAGAGTAGATCTTATCTCGATATGGCTTTTCTTTGGAATATCCTGTGGCGTGTTTATTTCTAAGTATACAACAGCGCTGGACGTGACGCTTTCATGCATTATATCATGTTATATGAGATTATGAAATTAAATCTTAAAAATACGTGTTAATGCTTCTCCATATCTTATAAATCGCAGACCTGGCAAATAATACAAAAATTAGGATATTTTACCCGATTATGATTTACCGTTTATTAAATGGAAAAAATGGATAAGCATCATTCCGTATCTAATTAACCGATTAGCCGATTATTTATAAGAGTATCTCGGTAACAATTATCTAGTCAGAATCTTTGTGAGGGCTGCTTGTCAAAACATCGTGGGCCTCCAATTCTATTCAATGATCTTTTTGTCTGGATCTCAGCCATCTACCACACCCATGTCCAGAAAGATAAAATATTCAGCTGGTTCGACCTGGGCTTACGATTCAATTAAAGCCTTCAAATCTCCAAGATGAGGTCGTCCCATTGGTTGTTTTCTGCACAGTAAGGAAACCTAGAATTCACATTCTCATTAGTTATTTTCTCCACAGATGAATCCAATTTCATTTTAGTATTTAAAAGTCTTAAACATATTCTTCATAGTTGCAGTTGATTCTCGGCGAGCATGCCCAGCTAGCTTCCAGAATCTAATGTGTCTCGATACCATCCTGGATATATCTGTTTCCCAGCTTTCTTTGCTCTCTCTCTCTCTCTCTCTCTCTCTGGTTCGCGTGATCTCGTTATGTGAGGAGATCTTAACTAAGCATCTCTCCGAGAAGACAATGATTAGTTTACGTCTTTTTTTATTCGGAAAAGAAGTAAAGAAAGAGAAGAATTCATTAATCAACGCAGCAGGGGTTTTTAAGTTGGAGATTAGCAAAACTCTTACTGGTTTATATTTGAAGATAAGAAGCTAGGATTAAATAAATCGTGAATTGAACCTGTACAATCTGTGTTCGTTTGCTGGGTTCATGGTAAACGAATTCAATGTCTTATAGCAGGATTTATTTATTTTTAGTTTTTTGGTTTGCCTTGAAGTTTTTTTTTTTTTAGCCTCCGTTTCTGGAAACCCAAGATGGGGTAATCTTCTTGGGTTTCTCGAAAAGATTTGCGTACAAACTCTGTCTATCATGAATCTCTGTTATAAAACATGCGAAGCACCTTGAAATAACGAATCATTAATCGGGAAAACTTTTCATAAGCTCTCTTTCAATTCTGGGTCTAATACAATTTTCATGGTGTCATAAGAAACATCGCGGTGTCATTGCTGGAGAAAACCACGATTCCTGCAGAGGTCAGTCCCTGGGTTCGAGGGCTTATTTCGAGCAAAGTGACCTCAAGACAGCAAATCTCTTCATTTTGGTCTCTGTTAGGAATTTCTTTTTTCTGGGCGGAGGGGAGATCTACGTTCAATTTCAAACACACTGTGTGCACGTGCTTTTAGGGTTGGAAGGTAGAAGGAAAGGAGGGAGAAGTCTCTTTAATTGAATCCAGGTACTTCTTAGAGACTCTGCGAGGAATCTTAGACGTGGGGAAGCGAAAGATCCGGCGACTCTTCTGCTGCTTTGCTCTCTTTCTTCTTCTCTTCTTCAATTCTTTGGTTTGCCAGCTAACGATCCCCATTAAAAATTAATAACACTAATAATGATTTCAGTCCCAAGTTCCCCTACAGTGCATTTACCCTTCTCTCTGTTTCTGAATTTTTTTTCTCTCTTAGAAATTAACTCCTGTCTTCAAATCTCTCTTGTTCGTGAAACCTCTCTGCGTGCATATATAAAAGGAGGATAAAGTTGTTGTCTGGGAGAAAGAATCGAAGGAGCATCTTTCTCCTTGTATTTTGCCAGTGCTTTCGCCTGCGAGTTTTCGTCTCTCTTTCACGTCACTTGTGAAAGGAGTGAAGAGCGACAGAATTCGCTAATGGGTTCCATTGAAACATGCACACATTACGGAAATGTCAACAGTGGAGTACTGCCTCTTACTGAAGCAGGCTCTTCCTTCTACGGCTTTGAAGGAAACGGGCCTGAGAAGAACGGCGGCGGCCTGAAAAGCTTGTCTGCGAGCCATCTGCCTTGTGCTTTCGAATTCGGGAATATGGGTGGCGTCGGATCTGTTAGTGAGAGTGAGAATCCTTCTCCCCAGGATTCTCACTCGGTGCTTGACTTCAAAGGTGGGTTCGATCAGTGGGCTTGCTCCAGCGGGTCGATACTGAGCTTCGGGCATGGAGAACGAGTGTCCCATGGCAGCTACTCGAAGATCAACGAAGAAGATGAGTATTCGGCTTGGGCAGATGTCATGGATCATGACAACCAGTGGAATCAACTGAATTCGAAGTGTGGAATCGAGTCCCGACTCTCGGAGAACGTGAATTGTCTAGAAACAGCCACTGGTTACAGCTCGATAAAGAGCAAGGAAAACCACTTGTGGGAGGAGAGAATCGGGTGGCTTTACGCTGGAGATACTACTGCAGACAATTTTCCAAATTCTGGAGCATCCGAAGTGAACCACCACAAGCGGCCTTACATGGTATATATGCTTACTCCTCCATTGCACCCAGAAAATTTTCAAGTCTTAGATGCGATTCCAAGATGGATGATCTGAATTCTCATAAGAATTAACTCGGAAGTCTTGAAGAGATGCAGAAATTAATTCTTTTTCAACTGCGGCGATTTCATGTTTGCAATACGAAGTCTTTTTCGAGTGATCTTCAGCAGTATGTGTGTTTGTGAGATGCTTATGTTCTTAAGTTGAATTGCGTTGCTCATGCTAGGGAGACGACATTCAGGTTCCCAAGAAGCATTGTGCAGGCTCACCCAGAAAACCGAAAGCAAAGCCAGTTCCATCCAAGGACCCACAAAGCGTCGCAGCAAAGGTGAGCTGATATGATCATATGATGATCTCGTGATGAAAACTATACTGCATTGGCTGTTTTTTTCGTGGGTATCCAGCAATTGATTGGAGACAAATTTCATATTCATTTTGTAGAACCGTAGGGAACGGATCAGTGAGAGGCTCAAGACACTGCAAGATCTTGTACCAAATGGCACAAAAGTAAGCTCTTCTCTTCTCTACCAAAGCATTCGGAACTTCCAGGACCTGAATGAAAAAGAGGCTGCTCTGAATTGAACGACTTTCTTATAATTTATTATCTCTGTTCACTTTTTCTTCCATCAGGTTGATTTGGTGACGATGTTAGAGAAAGCCATTAGCTATGTCAAGTTCTTGCAGTTGCAAGTAAAGGTAGCGAACAAGAATTCTCTCTTCTTTGAATGAAATACGAAGCTCATGTTTTCACATAAAATTCATAAAAACTCTTATACATCATGAATCGTCGTTTGTGTTACAGGTGCTAGCAACTGATGAATTCTGGCCAGCTGCGGGTGGGAAAGCTCCGGAAGTGGCGCAAGTGAAGGAAGCCATTGATGCCATCCTTTCTTCCCACCGACACCGGAACTCGAGCTCCAAGTGAGAGAGAGTTTCGAAACAGCCTCGTCGGAAAATGCCCAGGGATTAGCAGCCGAAGCTAAGGAATAAGACAATTCAAAGCGAAGCAAAGAAGCTTCCTTTTGGACCTTAGTGTTCTAACTATCAGAGAAAATAGAGAGAGAATTCTCTTGTAGATTTGATTCCATTTGTTTTTGTAATCAAGTCCTGTTTCTTCAGATTTAATGTTACTGAACTTCAAACTTCAGAGTTCAAACTGCAACCTGTGCCAGTTGCAGAGCTCCAGCTACATTAACGTTCTTTATTCTTATGGATGATGCCAGCAAAGAGAATTTTCACAGGGCAATTTCAGTAAACAGGATCTCAGTTTCTTGCTTTAATTCCAACCTAACAGGGGAAGTACTAGATCAACCGAGTCTGTTCTTTGGATCAGTACCGAGACAAAAAAAATCCTTCCAAGCACGTTTCAGAATGAATTGTTTACTCACAACAGGCTCATAAGTCAGAATTTGATGACGAAGTGTGACGCCCCAGAATCGGTTTGCATGGTTTAGAGTGCAAAAATCACTATTACTTGATCGTAACTGATTTTATATTAGTATACTGGGTGGATTAGGTGAAATTTATACTACCCAGAACATGAAATAAAATCAGGGTCTTTCTTTCATGGGACGTTCATCCCCTCTCCTACTAATACTAACGGGGTTGCCGTGTCCAAGGGAAACAAGGTGGAAGCTTCTCAACATTTAAAAACCTAAATCGGTTATTCTAAGCTTCACATGGATGCTCACATGCCCTCAAGCTTCCGCCAGGGCCTCGTTCCCAAAGAGTGATGCTTCACCCCGTGAGCCAGCTCCTACCCCCCTTTGTACACTCTTTTCTTTATCGTTTTTATTATTCTCTTTTCAGGCTTGTGGAATTCAAATATCTTATTCCTGTGTTTCAAATGGATTTTCAGAAATGGAAACAGCCAAAAGGGCTTTGTTTATCTTATCAAGTGCCAAAGAATGATCGATGATTAATGGAAAGGGAATTAAGGAGACCAGAGATTGATTAATTTTTATGATTTTTCTGGGCGGAGAAGAGAATGGACGATTTTGATTCTATTTCATGCGAAAACACCCCCTCAAACAGCTTGCGAATTATTTCATTTAGAAATATTTTAATGAAGTAAACTCTTAGAGTAAAGATCCCGACATTGTACTCAGTCTGTGGTACTTTTGCTAGTTCAATCTATTAATTAAGTATAGTTTAAGAGAAAAGAGATTACCATATCTTACTTGAGCATATATAATACGATATAATTGTTCCAATAAGACACTCTTCAGCCTTCTTAATCCACGGAAATACCATAAACCGAGATGTAAAAATACTGTAATTATTTAAAGCAATTAATTAAAGGGAAAGTGGACGACGGAGGACCGCGAGTTACAGATTAAACGTAGGCAGCCTCTTCCATACACGTTTCGCACGTAGACGCCTTTTTTCAACGACACACGTGCTCTCTTACTGTTTATTTTCTGATAATATTTCTTTTTACCATTGGAGTCAGCTGGAGAAGATAACAAATCGCTGAAAGCGTGGAAGCGGGAAGTCCCCGGAATTGAGTAGCAGGGGAATATTTGCACGTGGGATGTGGTCCCCATATTACACGTTTCGACTGGTGTTGACTTTATGGAGACGACTCACGTGCGAACACGCCAGCTTGTCGATGGGTTGGCCATGCTCATACGAATTAATATTGCCTTCTTAAAATAGGTAATTATTTGTGTTTCAATAAATAATCATGTCGATCTATAGTCAGACTCGCGTGGGCCCTATCAACAAATAGGGGACCGAGTGTCACGCCAGATCCATATTCTAATTACTCAAAGTTCACAACATGATTGTTTCAATTGAGAAAAAAACATAAAATGGAATTAAGTGATCACATTTTCATTTTTTGTTAAAATTAAATTAAATTTATTTATTTATTTTAATGATAAAAATAGAGATAATGTTATTATAGTAAATACAATGAAATAAACAGTTTTTTTTTGTTAATAAAGTGACTTTTTCTTATAGAAGAAGTTGGGTGTGACCAAGCTTGAATAGAATTGAGTCAAACCCCCATTTTCTTCTTTCGATAATTAGGAATTCAATCTAGTCGGTCGATTGATGAGGTTACGAGAGTGTATTATCAACATATTGGATTGCATGTATCAGATTTCAAAGTAAGTCATATACCTTTGACAAGTCTATAGGTAATAAATACCCTTTAAGTATATCATAATTATGTACATATTTTAATCTTAATTTAATTAAGATAAATATAAAAATTCATAGACTCAAAAATGTTATTATAGAATAATATATCATTCTTACGATATAGGCTTATGAGTCGAGGAGTGCTATTTGGTGGGACCATTATAACTACCTCAAATTAATGTGGTGCACCTACTTTTTTTTTATATAAGTTTGGTTTGTTGACCTTATATCTCTTTTTTTATGAAGGCTTATAGGATCATATTATAAAAGTGAATAATTCATTGGACATATTATTTTTTAATGTCACTATTTATAGTTAACTCAAATAAATAAATAAATTTGGTGTATTAAAATCTTGTTAGTCACTCTTATTGTCGTAAGAAAATAATAACAAAAAAATTTTGTTTTGGAGTTTAGCTCCATTATGAGTCATTAATCTGTCTCTAGTCAAAGTATTTGAGATGGGATGCGAAGAAGACTTATAGGGTTTATTTTTGGGTTGTTCACACAACAATAGAAAAGAAAGAAAAAAAATCTAGAGAGAAATGAGAGTGAGAAAACTAGATTTTTAGAAAATGTACCTAAGTTTTTCTCATATAATCATCAATAAATGTAATAAAGTATTTGCTCCTTCTGTTGTAAAGGGACCTTAACATGACCACTCAAATTCGAATATATTATTTCACAAGGCATTGTTGCATTCAAAGTCTGCCTAGATGGAAAAGATGATCGATTATGTTTTCCAAATAACGTTGTATAACAAATAAATTTATGCACATAAAAATAAGACAAGCCTCAAACCATGTTCTTACAATCTAATTAGTGCTAAATTATCAAAATTGATGTCCAAAAGGATAATGTCATATTCATGAGTTACCTAGTATTGACTAGTTAAACATATTGCATATGTAACCGAAAGTGGAGATAGTTAGTTAGAATTCATTTGTAATTTTGCGAGAAATCCATGTTTATCGTCTCGAAATGTAACTCATCCCCTGAATGTGTATCTTGTATCCTTTCATTGTTAGTTGACTGACACTAAACAAATTTGAATGCAATCCAGGAATATCTTACCATCATTGATCTTCTTAATAAAGTCGTCTTCGCCTTTAGGCTAATAAGGCATTTCCCATTTATTCAAATTCAGCAATCATTACCGAATTTAACTTCCCTTGGTTGGGTCCGACAAGGATAAACCTAGAGGGGATGAATAGTTTTATCCAAATTTAAAGGTTAATTCAATTTTTAAGTCACTTCAATAGCAATTTAATCAACAACAAAAACAAGTTATTCAATGAATTGGTAATACATCTATATTTGCATTGTGATTCACAATTAAATCTTGGATTACTAATCTGCTTAATGACTTTTCATCTTAGAGTTAAAACTTCAATAAGTAAAAGCTAAAAACATCTACACCAGCAAATCCAAGATCTAAATTACAATACCAGTCCAATACTTAAGAATTTATAAACAACAATAATTAGGAAAAATAGTCTCTTAAAAGGATTTTCAACAGTTCCTACCAATTAGTTTATCCAATTCTACCAATTAGTTTATCCAATTCTAGATTAGTTTATAGTACAACAAGGATTATTTGTTTTACAATACAGTTTAGAGCCTCTAGTTTAGGAAGATATTACAATAACAATGCATGAAAAAAAATTGCTCCCAATTCTATGTGATACTACCACAGAATTACTAGCTCAATTTAATTTCAATTAAATAATTTCCAAATATAAAATGTATGAGATTTCTAAAGCTAAAAAAATAGAGTTTCAAAAACTATGGGATAGCAAAAAATTAAGTTTAGTAGTGTGTACTCACAACCAAAACAATACTAAACTCATGAAATAACTCGATTTCAAAATAAGTTCAATCATGTTCAATATTAAAAAACATACTAAGTCTACACTAAATTTTAAAATCATGGGCTCCTTTTGAAATACCTTTTTATTTTATTTTGGCACCTATGAATTGACTTGAAAGTCGAATGGCACTAAAGATGTAGTGGGAGCCTTGTTGTTTACTATAGTAAGCTTCATTGATAGAGTAGGGCACAAAATCACTTAAATAGACTTGGTAAAACGAAGAAAAAAAACTAGCATAAGAGTCGTTTCTCCTAGAAAATTAAATCAATTGCAAACTCTTCAAAAAAAAAAAAATTTGTAAACTCATGATTTGACATGCTAAACACAATGGTAACCAACATACAAATGATAGAGATCCATATTGGTCAAACTAAATCTTAGAAGCATCTTCACAATTTTAACTTCAAGTGTTAGATAGATTAGGATTCAATCAGTTGAGCGTTATATTTTGTTAAACAATTACTTACAAACCTTTTTCACTCTCAAATACAATCCAGGCCTATTTGATGGGTCAAACTATTTTGTTATTCCATTTTCCTTTTTTGCCTATTTGTACGGGCCATTCGGTCAATCATATTTCTACAATGTCTCATTTTCTTCATGCCTTCGTGTGTCTTCCTCGTACGACTGACTAGGCTGATGATTCCAATATAACCTTTTCTCGCTTGTAGTTTAGTTAAGCGATTGTTTGGTCATGTATAGCTTGGGCGAGTGAGTTTACTAATAATTTTACATTTGAGATTTTTTCTGTCCAAGTTGCTCATTTAAAATTTAGATTTAGTTCCTAGAGGTTTGTTATCTTATAGGGGTCTTTAATCCAATAGATTTGTCCAACATCGTCAACAAATTATGTTGCCCCATCCTGTGATTGTTATAGCTTATATCTAAGAATCATAAATTGTTTTTCTCTTCCACTCCAACTTTTTGAACTAGAGTCACTATCTTAACATAATGAATGTTCCCATACTTCTTTAGACTAAGATAATTTGATTTGTAATGCCCCATCCATTGCAATTAACATAATTTATGTCAAATTTTTTTCCTTGCCCTTGTCATCTATAGAACTTTGTTTCTCACCATCTAATTTTTTATTCTTCTTTTTAGAGCTACAAGGTAACCTGCTCTTATTGTTCTTCAGAGTTAATTGACTTTGCAAGGTTTGTATAATCTCATCATCCTCATCATCTTGCAACATAAATCTCGTATGCTTGTAAAGTATCGAGTAAAGAAAATATAGTCATATTACTCAAATCCTTAGGTTAAAATTTCTTACTCACAAAACTAAGAGTTTACTCGACTAATTTGGTATTATATATTCATACATCATTATTCCTTCAAGCTTAAACTCGTGAATCCACTCTTCTCAAATGTATTATTTTTCACAACAATGAAAATAAGCCACGATAAAATGAACTTCATAACCATTGCAGAGAAATTTCAGTTAAGTTTCACCCTAAGAAATTATAATCTGCCTGGTGGTGGATATGGGAGAGAATTTGCTGAAATCCCAGTAATGCATCTAATTTCATAAATGTGATCTAGAGATCCAAATAGTTTCCTTAGCAACAGATCCCACTTCTAAAAATTTAACATACTTGAGAATGTGATCAGACAGAATAGATGTTTAATCAGGATCTACAAGAGGTATTCAAACCACCCTACATAGTCAAGTTCCATCATACCCAGAGTTTGCAAATTTTTTTGAGACCTAGGCCTTTCATCAAAACAACACCAAAAGCTTTCTGATTCTGTAACAAATGTTTCCGTTACATGAGTTCGGACCAAACTCGCAACCATTTCTGAATAAATTAGACAATCCACTGGAAGTGAGTTCACTCCGTTCCCCTATGCCCATCTCCTTTGCCACTTGTTGGTGTAACAAGAGCAAGAATAACCAGACCACCTAAAATTACAATTAGGATCCCTAATGAATTAACTAACAAAGCCTCAATTGAGTATCGCGAGATTATTTGATTACTTTGAAGAAATGTAAGCTTTTCTAGGATGCCTGTAGCTGCTGTGGCAATAGCGAGTGCATAGATATAGACACCAAAGAATACATGCCATGGAAGAAGAGCTGCTCTGCTGTTTCTTGAACCTCCAGGATACCAAAACGTAGCAAACCCAAGTCCCCACTGATTTCAAAGGAATAAATCCAGTTAAAAAACACTTCAAAGAGATGAGATAATTGGAGTATTATTTAGTGAATGGAAATTGTAAACTCTACTTGAAATCTACTTTGTCAGTAAGTTGGCAAGTCTGCATGTGTTTTAATATTACTTTTCTCCAACTCACCACCTTTTTCTTATATTCCACCCTCACTGTTTCTTCCTTTCCTTACTCTACTTGCCATCCTCCTACTGGAATGTTGACACACCATCTAAATGGCATGGGCAGAAGTTTCATACGGTATAGAGTCAGCCAGCTCTAAAGGAAAAATGGTGAGGGTGGCTATGGAATTGTTTTGATAGAGCTACATATAAGCAGAAGTGGTGTGCACTAGTACAATACCTGAATCGACCACTTCAAGAAACCATTGCCTGTGACTTGTAAATTAAATATTCCCCTCTCAAAGTATGACTTATAGTTGGTTCACAATCTAGAAGCATGTCCCAGTACAAACAGCAAAACCATTCGTAGGCTAGTGGTCCAGGCTTCACACGTTAGTTCCATCTTCATAGGCTAGTCTTTTTTTTTTTTTTAAGTAGTCATCAGAACCCTTTTTTGAGGAACACTGCTATTTATTCAGAAGTGAAGAGAGATCAAGAACAAACCTGAATGCCGAACAAGATAAAACAAGCTAGACCCAACCATGAGTGTAGACTGTAAAAATTTTCTATGCCCTTTTCATTATGAAACTTCAGAGCTGCCCATATGCCAATAAAGCTCAATAGAAAAGCAATGAACTGTACTGCTAGATGCAAAGCTTTTTTGAAGTTTTTTGTTCCAGATGCTGTCTTGTAAACTAACATGGCTGCAATCACATGAGACAGAGCATTAGTGTGGCAGAACTACCATGAAAATAGTTGTTCAAAGAATTCCAAATTAATATGTTATCTCATAAGGGTCAAATTTCCAAAAGATTGAGCTGAGACCATATGTTCGATATCTTTTCCTTTACAATCAACAAGAAAGCCATGGTCTCACAATTCAATAGAACCATGTTCTCATGGTATAAATATCTATAATCAATAAAAGCCAAGAAAATTGAAGAACAAAAGTAGTGACTGACTCATAGTGCGACTCATTAGTTTACAATAAAATGGGTTTCAGAACAAAGCACAGCAAATTCTTTTGCTGCAGAGATTGTTGAGTGGTCAAGAGTTTCATCAAACATTATCAGCTGAAGTAGGTGTGTCAACTCATGGGTAAATTTTGTTGTTTTAGCAGTTGTATAGCTGGCTGGATTTCACGATTTTACAGATTTAAAGATGAAATAACTGAAGTACAGGCACGATCCACACTGAGTTTTCTTCGTAAAGAAAAGAGTAATATTTTATACAGTTTTAAAAAGGTAAAATCTTGCATATTCTTGATCAATCATATTTTTTGGTATTCATGTATGAATGGCTAGCACATAAATATTCTAAAGATAAGGCAGATAACACAAGCAAAACAAAAAAGAGCTGTATATCTCTTCAATGGGTTCCTACTTGTTACTCAAAAAAATAAAGTTCCTACTTGTCCCACAAGTGTCAGTTTGATGGACTGGCTGCAATATCTGAGGTCAGAGACTTCTTCCAAACATGAGTTGAAAAGAGATAAGAAATCTTACCTTCACCATTCAGAAATACAAGTCCAATCAACATTAAAACAGGATGAACCTACAAATGAGCACACCCTCAATAGGTTTAGCTAAACTGTCATAATGCGAGACAACCATACTAGATGAATTAAAGCAAACATTTAAGATGGACAACGAAAATAACCTGCTCATTTGAGAGGTAATGCTTCTGATTAGCAGGACACTCATCAAAGATATTTTACCACAACATCTACTGACCATAAGACAAAATGAAAAAGAAATCCTGACAACTTCAAAGGACAGTTAGGAGGAAAAGGGAGATGCCAACAAGTCCCACCTCTTAGGCAATACACCATGAAATTGAAAGGATATAAAATTTAAAGCCCCACTAATACTTGGGTTATATACAAAATCATTGACTGGTGATTTTTACACTTTTAGGAACTAAAACATGACTGGTTTTGGAAACGACCATACAGGCTACTTAAGATATAACTTCTACAAATAGAGAAGCACTCATATACAACAGATAAATAAGACAGGAGTCATCACCGTCCTCAAGTGAAATTATTAGCAAAATTAACCACTACACCGGTGCCTTGATTTCATTGTTTCAAAAGCATCCATAACAGCCCAACTAACATGTAAGATGGATGAGTATCCGGCAACAATTCTAATGCTAAAAAAAGATCAAGGCGGTGAAACAAGTTACAAGAAATCACTGAACAATAAAAATTCTACTCAATTGCAAACACAACCACTTGGTTACAAAATCACACAGCAAATTCCTGCCACAGGTACCAAAACTCAACTCCCTTATTCATGGTTGTTTGAAACATGATACTGTGATAGCTAAACGTGGTCACCTGTGACACTTGTAGAATGACTAAACAATATATTTCAGAAGTAAAAATAATTTTTTTCCCACAAACAAACATTCAATTTGGAAATATAAATAGTCGCATGAATAATAGTACTCATTGAAATTGCCACCAATTTGTGGAGAAAATGACGAGACAATTTATACCACAAACAAGGTGAAAAGCCTCTTATTGAGGAAATAATACCAAGCATGTCCATCGAAAATCCAAAATAGATGCGATTAAATCAAATTTACACTAGCCCAGATATTAATCGCGATAAACAATCTCATTAGTGATAAGCATGTCATGCAGCATACAAAAACAATCAATATTTCGTTATCTTAGCAGGCGAAAGCTTACGTTGAAGATGAGGTCCATGTTATCAGAGAAGAGAGACATCCCTCCTCGGAAATGTAACGACCATGTGAAGACAAGAAGTGCAGCTGTGAGTCCAAAGAACCGTATGAGAGGGAAGATCGGAAATCGAACAACAGGAACCGCCATTTTCGACTTTGAGGAGAAACGGAGATCCTCTCCAGTTCCTCCTTCGTCTTGATGAGAATTATATAATACCTCCGTTGTGAAATTGAAGGTTCGATCCTTGACGTCTCGTCCACGTCTCCAAGCCAACAAAAGGGTTTTGAAAGAAAAAGGGGTGAAGTCGACAACGTTGTAGATTCAACGGAGAGAAGGAACGGTTCTTTCTAGCTGGCTGCTGCTCTGCAACTGTTCAGTTTAGAAAGGATCTTCTCAAAGACCAAAGGCGCTTTGACCAGTTTAACTAGTTTAATAGACCAGTTTAAAATAAAAAGTAAATACCTCCATTGATAGTAACCGAGCTTAGTAAAAACTGAAACCGAGCCCAATTTTTTTAGCCGAATCCGAACAGTTTGCAAATTGGTTGGTGACAACCCTAGGTTTTATACTCTCTAAAAGTTTCATCTCGTCCAAACCAGCAGAATAAAACGTCTCGGATTTCTAAAAAACTTGTGAATAACCAGAGATCCGCATAGTTGCGTCGAGGAGGATGTGGATTTCGTAAAAGTTAAAATCACTTCAACAAAAAGCCGATTTTTTACAAAAAAATCGGCCAGGGCCATGATCAAATTTCATTTCTTGGGAACCCACTTCCCATCCGAGAACTTGTACACAATGTTAGGGTTTCGATGGCGGTTGGGCGAGATCGCTGCCAGTATAATGATGCCACCCAGTAAAGCGAGACCCAGTCCGAGGCTGTTCACGACGACTGACTCGGGCGAGTGTCTCTTGACTCGCCCCCTCGTCTGTAAGAAGGTGAGTTTCTCGAGAAGACCCGTTTCGGCGGTGGCCACCGACAGCCCGTATGTGTACAGGCCGAGGAAGACGTGCCATGGCAAGACGGCGAACTTTGTGCTACGAACCTCTCCTCTGTGCCAGAAGCTCATGAAACCCACCAACCACTGCACCATTCCAGATCGAATGAACACAACTTTTGATTTTTTTTATAGAATTTGGCAGATCCTCCGAACATAGAAAAACTAAATAAGTTTGTGAATGAACTCCACAAGAAGGGAAATGGAGGTTGAGAGGAGCTGCAAACCTGGGCTCCGAACAAGACGACGCAGATCAAACCCATCCATGAATGCAAACTGTAGAAGTTAGCGCTAATTCCTCTGTTCCCATGAAACTTTGTCCAAATGCCAAAAATTCCAGATGCAAGAGCAACCCCTTGCAGACACAGATGCACCGATTTCTTGAAATCTCTCGAACCTGGCAGCCATCTATACACTAAAATTGCTGCAAAAATTAGTTTTGAAGAGTTACGATGACTGCTTGAAGCTCATTTAAGTTGCACGGATAGTGAAAAGCAGTTTCCGTTTAAAAATGTCTGTTTCTGTTTTTGCAGAGTAGCTGGAAAAAGTTAAAGATAGTAAGAAGCAAAATGAAGAAATTATTTATTTCTTTTGAAGAAAATATAAATGGGTCTCTCATCTTTATCTACAGCATAATAGGTTCTGAGCTATTCATCAAATCCAGTCTATCTCCTTACATTTGTAGAAAGAAAAAGACTTGGGAATCGTTCAATGCCACAAGTCAGTGAAGCAGAAATTCACATCAAGTCGCTCATTCTCCCGAAAACCCTAAAATAGATAATTTTTGTTCCTACCTTCGCCACTCACGATTATGAAACCCATCACCATTAGAAGAGGATGCAGAACCTGTAACAAGTGGTAAAATTACTTTCAAGTTTCTTCCAGCAATGCAGATCCAAAGAAAACGAGCAAAGGTAGCTTACAGAATAAATGAAATTTTCTTGGGAGGACGAGCGAGGGATGAAGCTTGTTTGGAAGGCGTAGGTCCACATAAGGATCAGCGTAGCAACTACCACAGCTGAGACTCTTGCCGACACAATTAGCGATGTCGAACCCATAGCTGCCGTGGATTTAGACTTCGGAAAGCTTGACGGTACCAGTCGCCGAGTACCAGAGCAGCAGAACCAGTACTCTACTTCGAGAATTCCTCAGTTTTCACTTTAACGTCTTTTTATTAACTTTTGTTGTCCGCCATCAAACCAAACTCATCAATAGATGACTTAATATTTTACAGCGAAAAAGTTAAAGATTGCAACTGATAATCCTCCGTCATGTAACATAAACCTGTTAAGTTCGCAGGGTCCAGACTAGACTAATATTTTCAGTTTGATTCTACTGTTTCTTGGGCTAGTCTAGAATCTAGAGCGAGAGATTTCAAACGAATTATGATTGCTGCGAGCTTTTCCACGACAAAGAAGACGAAAAAGGAAACAGACGAAGAGGAAAAAGAAAAAAGTGAAAAATAGTTAAAATGCAAGGGATTGTGCACCGGTTGGGATCAATCCAAGACTCGTCAGGTTACCATCTCGTAATCTGGTTTAACAGCTTCATTTCCCGAGCCGTCTGTCCGTCTGTCCGAGTCATTATAGAATTGTTTCGATGGCCGCATGCTGTGTCAGTACACAGAAGAGAGAACGGAAATAAAAAATAACCAAATCGATGATCTACGCTAATGCTCCCAGCAATAACCATTTTCCTACTCCAGAAAAGAAGACAAAACTTTTCCTGTAGTGTCGGTGGGTCACCTGTGTTTGGTTTTATTCGACGACTATCAATAATTGAGATTAGCATCAATAGATCGGAAGGGACCTTTAAAATAGATTAAGTAGATATGAATAAAGATGAGAATGACAAGCTGTAGTCTCAGCTTTGGATGCACGGTACTAACACCCCTGAGATTGTCTGAGTCGTGTATCAATGTAATTAGTTCACAGATGGTCCTGATTCCATCTCATGCGTCAGCCTTGCAATGTAATTCTGATAAAGAATGACAGCAGCTAACTTGTAAACTATATAGAGCTGGCAAGGCTAATTAATAAAGACGAAGCAGAATTAAGTAGTTGTGGCATGTGAGTAAAGGACAGAAAAGATAATTAGAGGCCACTAACATATTTACTCACACAAAATCGAAATTACAATCCTACTGCCCGTACTCTAGTTATGGATTTTACCTAACAATATTACAGATTTTTACATTAATATCTATTGCAAACTATTGTTTATCAGGGGTAGCAGATAAGGATTCGAGTAATTTATCATAGTCAAGTTCTGTTGATTGGAACTTTATCTTAAATCCACTTTGGGACCACGACCTTATGCACAGAACAGCTTGTGCATTACTGTGAGGCAAACATATCCTCTGCTTGTCTATCTCGTCCCCCTTGCTCGAGAACAACTCGTCAGGAGCCACTGAAGTTGGCTGCACTGCCAGATAATCCCGAGCCATAACAGAGAGAAGAGGATATCGTGCACTATTTCCCTTCCACCACTCCAAAACATCTGTTGCAATTGGAGCTGGTGGCTCTGACAAATACTGAGTGAGCTCATCCGTTGAGGTGCTCATGCTAACACGCCTTCTCTTCCGAGCAATCTCCTCTGCAAAAGATACACTGCTTCCATCATCATTGTCCTGAGAACGGGTATACCCACTGGTCATGGCAGGGAAATGCGTTGTAGAGTAATTTCTCACAAAGTGGCTCCGAGCTTCTTCGAGGTTGTGCTCTATGTTGAGGTTTTCAGGAAGGAGCTCCACTTTTATTCGGGGGTCAAGGACTGCTGCCATGTAAGTATAGATATTATGGACTTGGCTGCTGTAACTCCTGGCTTTCTTTGCCATGTCTTCAGCTGCACTCTTTAGCCAATCAGGACTCGCTCGACTCTCACGACAGCCTGCTATCATTTCAATGACATGGTCCATGAAGAAGAGTACTAGTCCAAGGGTCGGAGATTTACTCGTGCAAAGATTGGTCGTGGTCTTGTGGAATGGTTCCAAGAAGGTGTGCATGATGTTCATAGCATGCTTTTCAGCCGGGCTGAGGAACAAGTTTCGAGTCCCAAGAGTCTCTTCATGCTTCCGTATAACTGCATCTATGGCACCGTGAGCCTGTGGAACAGCACGATTAGACGATTAGAAATATTTCATTTCTTCATTTCATTTTATCAGTGTTTCCCAGAAAGAAAGAAAACATTTACTTAGCCAATAAAGATCCACCAAATGATATACCTTAAGTATTGTGTACTCCCCACTCCATCGTGTTGAAGCGTCGAGTGGTACTTTCCATGAGCCTTCTTGATATGCTGCAGCTATTTGCCTGAAGTCTTGTGCAATCTCTATGGAAGCATTCATTTCAAGCACAAATTCCCTCATCTTAGATATAACTGGCTTTGCTGTTCTCAATCCATCCTCTATTATCAGGTGCAGAGTGCGGGCTGCACAAGGTATAAAGCAAAATGGCAACTTCAGGCCTTCCAAATCCTCCTTCAGCTTATGGCAGGCATGTATAGCAGTCTGACTGTTATCATGGGTACAACATAGCAGCCTGTTCTCAATGTTAAACATTTTTAGAACCTTCAGAAGGGTATGGTAGATCTCTGCACCAATGTAAGGGATGTGCGCAATGTCAAGAAGGACTTTGTGTGTCACCCAGTTCTCGTCAATCCAGTGGACAGTAATGCTCATATAACATATTTGCTCATAGGAAGTCCAGAAATCCAGTGTAACACAAATCTTGGAGTTCACATGTTCAAATGAGGCCCTAACATCTTCACGCATACTTCTGAAGACCTCAAGAATTATGTTGTTGGCCCCATCTTTGGACCAAAGTTTAACTGAAGCGTTAAGAAACTTGAAGCAGTTTGTCAAACCCTCATCCTCAAAGGTTGAGAAAGGGAGAGAGCATCCAATAAGCCACTTGAAGAGCAACCAGTTGAGATGGTCTAAATTTACAGAAGTTGTTTTTGCTTGAGGCTGAGGCTTCTTGCTTATTACAGAAGCAGGAGGCTGTGAAACTGGCTGAATCACAGCATCACCCTGCTGACGATCATATCCAGGATGGCGGCGGTTAAGATGTCTTCCAAGATTACCTTCAAAAGACCACCAAACTGAGGGTCAAGAACGCTGCTCAATTTTATTTAGCTAAAGAAAAGAAACATATTGCGACCAACTTGAAGAATTTACATCTCAGTAATAACATTTCGTGTATAAACCCCCAACCCTAGCCCAACAACTGATCACTGGTCATTCTTAGTAATCCATTTTTTGTCCATGAATTGAGTGGATAACATCATCACTCCAGGAATTTGGATCAAGATGGCTTCATTCCGGGACAACATGTATCATTTAATCGATTCAATAGAAAATAAAGCCCCCATCCCCTCTCCCTCTCCCACCAATATGAACCCATACCGGCGCATTTCCATCAGTAGCTTACCAGTAGCAGTAGCAATAGAGTAATTTTGCTTGCAGAATTTGCATCTTCGACTCTTGCCATCTGGGGCTGTTTCGAAAAACTTGAGATACAAAGATGTCATAGACTTTTTTCTAGGCTTTGCTGGGGAAGCAGCATTTCCTTTTTCTGAAGAATTCAGAGCAATATCTACTGACTCTAGATTTTGTGGCAGAATTGCCATATCTATCATGGTCTTGGTTTCTAATTCTGTCAGAAGAACAAAATAATCAGAAATAGTGATTATAAAGCTTCACCTAAAAAACAATGAAAGCAAAAACTTAAGAATCTATCCAATTGGAAGGAAAAATTTTAAGGAACTATTTTTTCCATTTTGCACAACTTTTCAGCTCAGAACAGACTGAGAGTAGTTTTTTACATAATAAAATCATGATATATGACGAGTAAGGATCATGACCACTTTGATTTTAAACACGAAGCTCTCAGAACCCTGTGGACAGATTGCTAAAATACTCATCTGTCAAATACAATAGAAATGGCTCAATAAACATCTACACAATTGGTAGACATTCACTCCTGCGAGATTGAAAATTGATATAAAGCAGAAAGAAGAACACTATAACAGACTGGAATTGACAACAGAAAAAAAGCCAATTCTATGCTACTTCAATCATCAATCAGAGCATCCGTTCATAAGCCCTTGAAAATCAGCCATTGACCCGAATTCATGTTATGAAGTTTTAGCAATATGCATAGACCTCAGGACTTATTTAAAAGATGATTCCACAAGCTGTAAATCATCTCCTTCCTTCTGGTGATAAAACCAATGAACACATAATCTTAATAAAAGAAACTAAGGAAAAATAGATATGATGAATGAAGAGAAGGAAAACAAGCGTAAAAAAAGGCCCAAGACAAAGACCAAGAAGCAATATGAAGCACAAGAAGGACAAAGTTAGAATATGCATTTACTTCTTTTAAAGTTAAAAAAAGAACAAGTAGAATGAACACAACAAAAATACAAGCAGAGCAGAATTACACAGCATCAAATAAAATTCTCTAACAGAAAAAAGCTATGTAATAGAAGTATATATTCACCCAAAAAAAAGCAATAACCTCTCTAATCAAGCAATCTTCATATAGCATCTGAAAAACATGTTGTCAGAGAATACATAATTACCTTTCATGTTTTTGAATGCATTACTGACATTCCAATCCATCATGTCCCAATTTTTCCTTTTTCCAATAAAATATCCAAATTTCCTCAATATTTCCTATGATAAAAATGACAAAAGTAAAACTTGTGAGGATAAATTCAACTCATTAAAGTTTGTAAAGCTCCAAAATTTGATAATAGAAAGGAACATATGATCAAATACACAGTCTGCTCTATGTACATGCTTTTACCAATGAGATAATTCACTTACATTAACTCATATTGTTCACTGATTAGTTTGTGTCATATTCCGGAAAGTAGATTCTACATAGTCCAACTTATCAGCCATTTAACTCGTTGATTAGACTGCAAATCAAAAATTTTCCTCAGTGGACACTTGGTGGTTCTATTTCTATCATGAGGAAATGTCCATAGGTGTATCTCAGTCTAGGTGATAATGTATCGAATTCCTTTCACTACATAATTTTATCAAGACATGCACATCTACATGGTTTGTACTGATCTGGTTTTCTGTCTCCATTGTTTATGCATCAGTTGTCATTTCATAGAGAATCTGAACAAGGAACTCTATGCCAAATTACATGAGATAAATGATATTACTGGACTCGTCCTGTAATCAAAGCTCTCAGCTTATTTACTAATTAATACTCAAATGATTAGCTTTCATGCCTGAACAGGCTGAATCACGACTAAGGAGTGTACAAAACAAGCACTGAAGGGGGGAAATATTGTCTTTTTTACCCTATAGTCTAGTGTCTAATATCAATTCAATAGCTAAATATCTGGCTGAAGGGACAGTCTCAGGAATAAATCTTGAGCTATAAAAATTCTGACTTCACTTTCCACAGTCCAATTTTTTTTGTCATCAGTTAGAAAGTAAATTAGTGATTAACGAAGTAGCTAAAACTCAAAAGTAGTATATCAGGCCATTCCAATGAGCAAAGGCATTGTGCGACTGTAAACTATACAGTCCGTAACTTCTGAATTGATCTCCTTTAATAATTGAACGTGGACAACCACCCTCACTGACTACCAGGAACTAACACAAATTCACGAATCTCGGACAACAAAGCTTTGTATTTCGATATCAGATAATCAATGTACTGCGGATCCTGAGTGAGTCGCGTGAAAAAAAACGGCTAGAATTTACCTCAAACTGCTCGTCAAGTCCCCCAGACCACCATCTGGGAACACAATATCGCACAGATGAGCAGAAGTAGGCAAATTTAAGGTTCCAGCTTCTAAGTCTATGTATGTAGTGCCAAACATGCATACAGATTCACCAAGGGAAGCTCGATTGGATCACTATCTTTCAGAATTGAAATTAAACGAATGAATAATCTGAAAGAAGCTACATCCAGTTGCACGGACGAAAAAAAAATTAGAGAGATGCTAACCTCTGTGAAACGAGAGCAGAGAGGAACCAGAGCCGGATCGCAGCCGAGCGAGAAAGAAATGTGAGGGAGCCCCAGTGGGGTGATTGAAAGTCGACGCCTTGTCGCAGGACTCAGGAGCCGCGACGCCTAAGCAACAAGTTGACGCCTTTCGACGGCTCTCTCTCTTTCTTATCGTCGACTTCCCGACATTTTTGCTTTTTTAGGTAGTGGAATCTGGCTTTTAGGGCTTGGCTTGGGAACGCAGTGTAGCTCAAGCCAGCATTTGATGCTGTAGAACGATGTTGTTGCCCCTGTTAGTTATAAAATTTACAAGAATGACATTTTCTAACGAACAAAGCATCTCATTCTATGTTTTTATTCGTTCCTACTTTACATTGGGGATGACAAAATGCTTATGAGCGATTACATATAAAACACATATTTTATATTATTTAACTCGTTTAAAATGATTATTAAATAAGAAGAAAAAAAAGCCACTACAAAAATAGGGGCTGAAATCCAACTGTATCACAAGTTATTAGGATAAATTAATTTAAAAAAAAGAAATTCCAAATCCAACCCAACTGAACTTAGTTGCCAACAACAGTGAAGAGAGCCCATTCTAACAAAAATGAACTCCATCTTAGTTTGGTAATTTCAGACTAACAAGCGTCACTTCTTAGCAGTGTAGGCGGACACGGCACTTCAAAAGCCGAAACTTCTGATATGTAGAAAGCCGGCTGAAAGCCAAACCTAAGTTATGGTGGTTTGGTGGGTGGAGTCGATGCCCATTATTAGGCGCCGAGAAAGTGATATCTGGAACGAGGCGCACCCGCACACGAGCCAGAGCCGTCCCGAGCCACGCGTGCTGTCAGGCGCCCGTCCACTCCCAGCGTGCATGGCTCGGTTCGCTCCCTCGTCAGTCGTCACACATTTGAAGTTCAAGCCCGACGTCTGTGTGAACTGTTGCGTAACGTACCCTGAGTTGGTTGCTGTCTCAGCTCTTTTAACTCCCTAATCAATGTGAACCGGACCGTTCCGGTCCGAATGCGATGTACATTCAATACGCGAATATCGTGTCTGAGGGTGTCTAACCCAATTCTAAATATGATCATTGGCCTTCCCCTTAACCACCCCCCTTTTCCTTATTCTACATTGCAAGGGAGGATTTCACATGCGTGACACATGAAGCATAATTCAAAGGACCAAATTGGGTCATCCAATTCATTGCTTGAATCAATTAACTGGATCTTTGCTGGTCCAATTGGTTGAAACTTCCCCTTTCATAAATTCCTTTGTTGCCCTACAATAATTGTAGCATTCTTATTATCTTTTTCTATCACTTATACTCACAAAAGTAAATTAACTATTAAATCGGTTTGGAAGACGTTAAACAAGACGACGATAACAACCCAACCGTACCAATAAAAAAATCTTACCAAATTAAAAACACCCGTATATATATAAAAGGACTAACCAAAGCAACACACCAAAGGGTTAGTAAAAGAGGGTAAACGAAAGTCAAACAAAGGATGATAAGAGAAAGTCTGCAAAGAAAAAGGTTAATGGGGAATTAAATGAAGATAAGGTGAAGAAGTTGGGGCCATCATTTGTTATATCTTATAAAATACTTCAAATTCTTCATGAGGGTAGACGACATCATATGTTGTTATATAACTGTTGAATTTATGGAAAAGATAAACACTTTATTGACTTCATAAACTTATTATAATCATAGTACATGAATTTCTATTATAATAGAAGAAGGTAGTAGAGTCTAATTATAATAAAACTACATTTGTCCCAATTACACCCAAACTCTAACACTCGAATATGAGTCCTAGCATAATTAAATAACTCAATATTGATAAATGACAAACATAACTCAAACTAAAACTCTTATTGGATGTGACCATAAAATAAAAATGCCTTTGTGAGTCCTTCTTGATCTTCCAACTTATGTGATAAGGATGTCAACGTATGGTAATCATGGTGGGTCCTACTTCTTATGGGTTTGTACCCATCTTGTAGGACCTTCCTTGGTCATGTGACCCATCTTATAATACTCTTAGATATGTAGCTTTTCCTTGGTCGTGTGGGTTTGAACCCTATCTTCCAACACTCCCCCTCAAGCTGGGGTGATAGAACATCAAGAATTCCCAGCTTACCGCAAATGATGTATAAAATAGCAGTCCTCCAATCTTCCAACACTCCCCCTCACGCTGGTGCTCTCTTCCATGAGACCTAGATGGCCAAATCAGGGGGGTATAACATTGATGTAATAATAAGTTCCTTTGTCATGGTGTCCCAACCGTTGATATTTTTTACGGAGTATTAAGTTCCTCCCTCATGGAATCCCAACCATTGACATTTGATATTTTTGACGGGGTGTTAAGTTCCTTCATCATAGAATCCCAACCATTGACACTTGATATTTTTTTTGGGGTATTAAGTTCCTCAGTCATGGAATCCTAACCATTGACATTTTTTATATTTTGACAGGGACAAATAAATAATGGTATGAGGAAAGATACCAATGCTACCTCTTCTTCAATAAAAATATCTCGTCCAAAGAGACATAATAGCAACAAGTGTAATGTAACACGACCATCTTTCAACACATATAACACGAACCAAAATAATAAACCTTGTAAAATGACCCATGAAATAATCATAATCCGATATAAATATGTTTTCTTAGATGCATAAGCTTCATCTTTTGTGCTTCTCCTTCCTTGAATATTTTGGTTACATAAAACTTATCTACAACATATGGAATAAAATACCTCTTCCTTGTACTTCTTTTACTTATCCCCCTCAAGTTTGAAGGTAATAGCAGTGATCCCTGCTTGAACCAAATATCATAGATGTAGGCATAAGCCCAAATAACAAAGATGTATAGATAAGCCCTCAAACCAGGGAGAAGTGAGATATTTTCCTAATATATCAACTTAAAAAGTGACGCAAAATAATGGGTTAAATTCGGATTTTTCAATGCAACAGAATACCAACATAACCTTTGATTCTTCTAATGCGAATATATCTTTAAATATAGATCAAATTGACATAATTTTTTTTTCCGTATGAAACTAGACTTAAATACCTTTTATCCAAGTATAGTTTCTCTTAATAAAATATAATTATTAGAAGATAAATAATCTAATAGATTTCGATCTTTGTCATCTGGGCGAACTCAGTATTGTTTCTTATTTTTTTCCAGAATGACCATTGACTCTTCTAAGATCAATATCTCCTTAAAAAAAATTATACCAATAATTGGTTAAATAAGTAAGAAAATAGACTTACATATCTTTCTTTTGATATATAATTCTACATATAAAGTCTCTTTATTGATAGCAAAAAATACCTCGAAAGTTGAAGCTTTATGATGCTGCTAGAACCTGTTTTTCAATCTGACCTTTGCTGTTTCCAATATCAATTTATCTTTGTAGATAACTCAGATAAAAAATTGGTTGAAAAGGTAAAATAATAAACTTACAAATATTTCTTTTGATATATATTTCTCCATATAAAGTCTAGTTCTTGATAGTATAAAGTACCTCAGAATCTGAAGCTTTCTGCTGCTGCTCAAACCTTTTTACAATCTGACCTAATTGGAAAAACTCATTTTTTCTTGGAAAGTAGACTCAAATATCTTTCCATCAATATATAATTTGAAATATGAAAATCTCAGTATAGAGATAAAAATTGTAAAGCAAACTATGGGTGTAAGGACTAAAAAAAATAATTACGAACCTAGACTTAAGGTTTAGTATTTAGAGAAAAGGATCTCATTATTTTTGTGGGTTGACCAAGTCAACTCAAAGTTCCCACTCTAATACCATGTTGAATTTATGGAAAAGATAAATACTTCATTAACTTCATAAACTTTAATAATCAGAGTACATGAACATCTATTTATAATAGAAGAAAGTAGTAGAGTCCAATTACAACAAAACTAATTTTGTCTCAATTACACCCTCAAAATTGATAAAAGACAAACATAACTCAAACTAGAACTCTTCTAGGACGTGACAATAATATAAAGATGCATTTAAAAGTCCTTCTTGATCTTCCAACTTATGAGATAAGGATGCCAACTCATCGTAATCATGGTGGGTCTTACTTCTTATGGGTTTGGGCCCATCTTATGGACCTTCCTTGATCGTGTGACCCATCTTATAATACTCTTAGATATGTGGGTTTTTTTTGGTTGTGTGAGTTGGTGCCCATCTTCCAACACTCCCCTGGGGTGAGAGAACATCAAGAACTTTAAAAAAATAATTAAGATTTTTTTGTATAAAATGACACTCCTCGAACTTTTATAACTCGGTTGGTTGATTTATCTCCCACTCAGCTTAAGGTATATTTCGTAGATGCCAGATGCTCACAGATGCGGTCCGCAAAAACTTAAAGCGAGTCCCACAATGAACGGTGGATGTGCTCCAATCCGTTGGTTCTTAGATAAGTACAGAGATGAGTGACGGTGAAATTCATCGGAGCTGACGCATGCACGATCAAGGAAATCGAAAGAGAACTGCAAAATCAAACTGAGGTATATAAGGGCCATCAGGGAGGTCCAAAATTGTAACACTCGAAAAAATACTGCAGAAAAAGAAGAGAAAGGGCTACAAGCGTCAGGTTTTCTTTGCCTTCTTCCCGCACACAGAGTTCGCATGCTCCTCCTGTACTGCCAAAATCATGGCAGCGGAAACTTCGAGATCCAGCGGAGCTGCCGATTCATACATCGGTAGTTTGATTAGTTTGACATCCAAGTGCGAAATCCGGTATGAAGGGGTTTTGTACAACATCAACACAGAAGAGTCTAGCATCGGATTGAGAAACGGTACTATTTGCGCGCTTGTATTATTTCGAGTTTTACTATTTTTTTTTTGTGGATTTCCTGTATATTTTAAGAGTTTACCGGTCTACCTTGTGGCTCTTAATTAGAAGAGGGTTTTGTTAGCTTGGCTTGTAATGCGAGAGATTAAGGAGTTCTGCGAGCTGTTTTACTGTCATTTTATTTCCTAGAGATTTTTCCTTTTTTTGTTGGTTTATTATGTTTATCATAGTTGTATTTTAATTAATTTTATTTTTAATACTTTTTCTGTATAGTAGGCTGAGATTTTGCTCCCGTTTTGGCTTATGGTTGGCTTTAGGGTTATCGTTATTTTTCTCTATGCATTTATTTCATGATTTGTATGTTGTCCTCTTCTACTGATGTTTAATTGCTATTAGATGCGGAACTTCGTTTTGCGCTCTTAGTATTTTATTTTTAGGGTTATGTTTCTGTTTGTGGCCTTTTCTGTCATACTTCTGTGGATTTGGATACTTTGAACTACAAGAGAGGGATTAGAGGATTTTCTTTTAGTTCTCTATTTACCGTATACAGCAAAAGAGTTGTTGTTTTTTCTCCTTTTCAGAGATATACTAGAGATTTCCGTAACCTTGGAAGGGTTATAGTTTGAATGGCAGATCGTAGCAATTCTTGAGATTTTGGATGTCCTCTTCCTTTTTTGTTCTGCTGTTGTTTTTACTTAGGCAGTCTATCTATTCTCGTAGACTCAACTGCATTCTGAAAATGAAAACGTCTGTTTTTATCTCATAAGTTAATCTTTGAGATCTCGGTTGTTTTGGGCTTATTTACTTTGTTTTGGTTGGGAGCTGGGTATCTGAAATCTGCAATAAGTTTCCTTTGAGGGACCTCAGTTTGGGTTGAGTGTTACTTTATGAACATCCTTGTCTGCTTGGCTGTTGTTGTGGGTTTGTGTCATTTATATATCTTATTTTCCCTTGTAACTAGGGGTGGCATCGAGCCGAGCGAAGCTCAAACCGGCATATGTTCGAGTTTTACTTGATCTGAATACTTTGAACTCGAGTTCGAACCCAAAAATTTTAACCATGTTTGAGCTCGAGCCGGGTTTGAGCTTTTACCTACATTTAAAACTATAAAAATAAAAAAATTACAAAAATAAAAAAAAAATATTGTGATGAACTTAGTACTATTGAACTTCAAGTTATCGCAGAGAAGTCCAAGACTTTGCAATGGAGCATACTAATGTATGATAACCAACTTAATAGGGCTAAAAGAAAGAGCAAATACCTCCATCAATAATGTTTATTCTATTGACAGACAACAACATTAGATGTTGAGGGACCCAAAAGGGCTCAACTATTGATCGTCTTTGAGGTTTAAGGTAAATAAGAACAACTATCAACTGACTAAAGAGGGAATTGATGAGAGCAATTAGAGTAAAAGATATTTTAAAAAAAAAATCTATGCTAACGAATTGGCTCACAAACTACCAAGCCGAGTTTGGTTTGTTATATTTAATGAGCCTTATTTGAAGTTTGAGTTCAAGTCGAGTTCAAGTAAAAACTGAATTGAGCTGAGTTCGAATGGTTAGCTAGCCGGTTTGGCTTGGTGCCACCCCCACTTGTAATTCAGGTGCATTTTGTTGTCAATGTAACATTTGAATCTTTAGGGTATTCAAGTCTGCTCTCTCGAAGACATGGCAACTTGCAGCAGGTGCATGCATATGTTATGTATGTTGGTGCAGTGCACATGATTACTTTTTAAACTACGTAAAGAAAATATTTTTTTTCTGGGACATGGAATAATGAATATTATTCAGCGTTTATCACGGCAATGCTTCTTGACCGGAGGACTTTGACTGTTTCAACAACTTTGTTCGGAAAATATTGATTCTAAGTTCTTAAATACAAGGAGGTTGCCCAATATACAGAAGTAGAAGGCAGTTAGTCGTGTACTCAGATTCGTTTTTACTTCAGCAGGCTGGATATTCAACTAGGAGTTCAACAAAAAAAGAGGTTGAGGAAGGTCTTATAGTTTGGATCATCATAGTAACGTTCTAACAAAGCTTTTTTAGGATTTGATACATTCAGAGTATCTTGTGAGTGTGAGACCATGAAATATGAGTTATCGTGCTGCTGTGTTAGAGGGGTTGCCTTCTGATCTTGCATTGTGGTCCCTATCTTCGGTGCTAAGTTATACGTTCAATTTATTCTTTGTGGTCCCTTGTCAAGCAGCTTTGCCTATGGCATTGGATGTTTTCAAAGATTCTGGTTTTGTTAGAATTTGAACCAATATGCAAGCCTTTTAGGATTTTTGAATTAAGTGTCTGATCAGTGCTTTCCATGGCAAATAGAACAAAAGAAGCTAAAATATTACTCTCAAAATTTTTCCAGTACTTTCTGAAATTGTTTGATTTGTTATCCGATGTTGGTTTTCATGGAAATAATGTACTTTGAACATAAGAGTTACTAGAAGATGTGATAGAAATCATAATATAAAAGAAGACAATATATTGACATCTGATACTAAAATTGTGGCCTGAAATTCTTGTCAAATTGAAACTCATTTTAGTGCTTACCTATTACTTTTTCATCCATATTTATCCATCAAGCAGAGACCATCAGAAATTTTATTCGTTTTCTGTCCACCTATTTTGTTTTTTAGGTAATTTCATACATTCTTTTGGGTAGAATATACTGCATTTTGTTGATAGTACTGCCTTTTATGCATGCTCTGTTAGAAATAACCTGAACAACACATATGTTTCTCAGATAATACATTGCATCTTAGATCAGCTCATATAAATTCAACTCATTTAAGAACTTAGTTTTGGTGTCTCAATGGGATGACTTGAGGACAGTCTAATGTCTTCAGACAGGGAGGTCTCCAAAGGAATTGTTTGCTGTCAGAGTCATGTGAACATATTCTTGTTTTTCCATGTCATCTTTCTTCTCTCTAGTTTATCAAATTTTATATGCTTATCCTCAATGAAGGACAGGGTGTTATTCTGTACATTATGATGCACATTATTTCTAATAGTTGTATATAGTAGAGCACCTTGCTGTTACATCATGAAGACATTAATATAGTGCACATTGCAATCTAGAAACAGTTCTGCAGCCTGCTAGGATTTACTGTAAGGAACAGGATGCCTAAGTCAGAAAAATGATGTGGAGGATGGGAAGAAGTTCCTTCTCAAACTAATTATCTAAGAAACATAAAAAACAGGAACATCTTTTAGGTCTTTTTAGAAGCCATGATTATTCTATGCAGGTGTCTATTAGAAAACTGATTAAGGGTATGTAGTTTCGCTGCTGATATACTCTCTACTTTATGCAGTAAGATCATTTGGAACTGAAGGACGGAAGAAAGATGGTCCACAAATTCCTCCAAGCGATAAAGTTTATGAGTATATACTCTTCCGTGGGACTGATATCAAAGTATGTAACAAAATCAAATGGTCCATTTGCATTTCAATATTATGATATTTGATGTTGTTTAAAAAATATTTCAGCTGCTAAATCATTCAACATATCCTCTATGACATTCGCTTTATTTGTTGTGTATATGCATTTACTTTTGTTGATGTTCATTATATTTCTATCTTCAGAAAATAGTTGATAAAATGTTTTTGTTCTTGTAAATCCGATAAAATGTTTTTGTTCTTGTAAATCCCTATTCTGTTGTAAAATTTCAATATAGAATGAATTCATCTCTGTGAGGTTATTTATTTCTTTGGGAAAAGGTTACATGCCTTTACGAGCAAGGAGTAGTTGTACTTTTCCTTTTTTAACTTACATATCTTGGAAAATTGCTTAAAATCAGAATGCATCAGAGACACTCGTGGACAAAATAGATATACCTGGAAGATTTTACCATAAGAGCTACCAGACAACCTGATATTGAGTGCTTAAATACCCTGCTGTGTGAGTTCTTGCAAGAAAATATGGTTGATATGATATCTTTTGGAGATGAGTTGTTAGTTAATTACCATGATATGTTTGAAAAAAATATTTTTATTTGGTGGAACCTTCTCCTATTTCAATCTTATATTTTTACACTTTCATTGGTCTTGATTTTAGCTTTTTGTGCACTGGTGCAGGATTTACAGGTGAAGTCCTCCCCACCAGTTCAGACAAGTGCACCCATTCACAATGATCCTGCTATTATTCAGGTAAAGAAAAGATTTTTTATGCAACTTTCGTAAGTAATATCATTGTTAAAATTACTGATTACTTTTGCAGTCTCATTATTCTCGGCCACCGGTTGTATCTACAAGTTTGCCACCTGCTGGAAGTGGAAGCACACCTGATCCTACTGCACATCCTGCACAATTGGGACTCCCCAGATCAACATTTCAAGGTGGTCTTCCTTTGTACCCCCAAGGTGGGAACTTGGCCTCATGGGGATCAACTCCTGCCCCTCCAAATGCCAATGGATCTGGCCTAGCAATGCCTCCGATGTACTGGCCAGGATTCTATGGTCCTGCAGGTGGGCTTCCTCCTCATTTACAGCAACAACAGCCTCTACTTCGCCCCCCTCCTGGCTTGCCGATTCCTCCTTCCATGCAGCAACTGATGCAATATCCTGGCCTGAATACAACTTCTGTACCTAACAGCGCCCCAAATATGCCCGAGTTTCCCTCACCTTTGCTGCCACCTGGTAGTTTGTCCACAACTGGTGGTTCTTACTCTAGTCTAACCTCATCAAGTTTGCCCACATATGTGGGCCCTACTCAAGCTGCTTCTTTAGCTTCTGAGACATCTTCGTCTCTGATGCCAAACAAGGCTCCAGTCACCTCCTTTACAACAACAATTCCAACCGCAAACTTGCCAATGGCGTCCCCTCTAACTTCTTCTAGTCTTGATATCAACTCAATGGTATCACCCATCTCTAGCAAGGTTGGGGCTCGGGCAGTTCCTGGTCCCACCTTGCCATCTCAGCCTTTGTCTCAGCCAGTTCCTACTGTGGGGCCATCCACTTCAAGTCACACAGAGACATTGGTTGTGCCCCCATTGGTGACTCCGGGTCAAATATTGCAACCTGGGCCCAGTACGACTCCTTCTCAGCCACTAACAACAGTAAATAAAGATTTGGAGACTGTGCAACCTGCATTATCAGAACCTTCATCTTCAGCTGTAGCTGAAACTCGGGCACCAATTTTGCCGCTACCTACACTACCAGATTATAAGGTATAGTTTCTTTGTTTCTCCACCATGGGTTGGGAAAGTTCATCATAATCGACTTGCCAGCTTTACTTATTTTTATTTGAGGAGTCTTACTTGTTTGTAGTCTTGATTATTCTTTCAAAAAAGTGCATTTGTCATGTGTATATCCTCTGTGTATGTATAAATTTTTTCTCTTACTTTCAAACATCATTGAAAAATATAATGTGAAAGCAGCCCATGCTATTGCACTGTGTGGCAGCACTCTGAACAAGGGTGTATCGCTTTTCAGGGGTTTCTGTGCACACCTTCATGAAATAGGTCTCCCTTATTCGAAGTCTTGCTTCAAGGCAAAAGCAATGCTGCTTTAATCGTATTATTATTCTCTTAGCGTGTACATATAGCTGAGGCTTAGCTGTTTCTCACTTTTCTCTTGAACAGCTATCTACCCTCTTTAGTTATTGCTGTTCAATTTGAGTTCTATTCGGGCGTAAAGGAGGTTTCTATATCATCCAGAATCAAATGCAAACTACATGTCTTAATCAGTTCACTTACACATGAGCTCTGTCTAATGCTTGTATCTTTACTTCTCATGGCCTCCGTCCCTTTATTTGATCTCATTACTTGCCGCATACTGGTAATAGGGTACCTGTCTGATGATTCCTTGGTATTTTTCTTAATGTTGATTACTGATATTTTTTATAAAGAAACTGTAATGAGATAATCATGATGAGATAATGTTAAAACTTATATTAGCATAATTGGTCCATGAATTCTGTATAGCTGTTAGCATTTTTTGGCGACAATTCAAAGCTCTTTGATTTTGTGTATTATCAATTGTTTCAGGACCATCTTTTGTGTTCGCGAGGATATGTTTTGCTCTTATGCTTTCTTTGACCCATAGTTGTGTTTTAAGCATGTTGTTCAGTCTCATGCCATTGTTGAGTTTGGCATTCTGTCCTATTGAGGTCATGTCTCAAATCGGCAACTCCAGAAATTTGAAACAGAACTGGTGTTAACTTTTTCATTTTAGGATAACATGAATTCCTGTCAATTGTCTGGAATGTTTTATCATGGATATGATTTTAATTTTCAGGTGAATGGTGCTGCTTTGCCTATTCATCATGGTAGTAGAGGTCGTGGAAGAGGAAGAGGATATGGGGTATTGCTCTAATTGTTAATTGTAGTTTACATCACTTTTTTTCTTCTTCTGTTCTTTTGGTGAGAGGCTTTTTAGATTGTTATGTGTTATGTCCAATATTTCTCATTTACCTTGTTGACCATCCAATTAGTTAGATTTCATGTTTCACCTTAGTTCTTGTGCTGGGAACAGATAAAATTAAAAAAAAAAACATCCTGTAATGCCTCTTCCTTTACCAAATTGTCAATTTTTAGGTGTAAAAGATTTTAATTTTTAGATATTTTGTGTGATGCATCAAAAGTTTAAGTCCAGGTAATTGGTTGAGTTCCATTGTGTAGGCAGCGATTGCATGTACAGATTAGTCTAAATGTTAAACAGAATTTGGATAATATCTTTGATGATAAATTTTAGTAATGATAGTTAGTTGATGTCTAGTACACCATTATATGTGGTCTTATTTACTGATTTTTATGTACTGATGTCTCATGAATATGACAAGGACTTGTCAGATCACGCACTTGCTATTTTATTGAATTTTCTGGAGTAGGTATAACTGGAAGATTATAAGGTTCTATTGTTCTCCCTTAATGTTTCCATCTGTGGCAGGTTTGTACTGTTGTAGTATATTTTTATGATGTCATCTTAGAATTTGCTATACTGTTGTTCTTGATTTAATGGGGCTATTCTTAAAGTCATCCTGAAATTTGCTCACTAGGTCTTTGTTTTGGATTTTTTTTTCCGACCGATGGTATCTATTTTAGATTATATGACGTAAGTGGGTTTCTTGTTCTGTTAATTTTCTTTTAGTTCTTTAATCAGTTTGGTCAAATTGACTATTAATAATGCAGATTTCACGTACTGTGACCAAGTTCACTGAAGATTTTGATTTTACTGCAATGAATGAAAAATTTAAGAAAGATGAAGTATGGGGCCATCTTGGTAAAAGCAAGGCACTAAAAGAAGATGGGAAAGATGATGATGTGTATGATAATTTGGAAGAAGATGATTTCGATGCGTCAAAATTGGAGGTCGAGGTAAACATTGCTTCTACTTGTGGCTTGCATCAATTAATGGAACTATGAAACGTTTCAACTGAATCATGGTCATCGAGGAATATGCATACTCAGACGGGCAAGTCATTTCGCTCATTTTAGTTGTGAACTGCCTCTTGGTTCTCCATTATACTGGGTAAACAGAGTACATGTTACTAAGTTTGGGCTCTAAGGATGCATGTATTATAGCGTGGTTTAGATATGTTCTCCTGTTATGAAATTTTAATACATCAATTCGCCTGAAATGAGAACTTGTTATTATTTGAGTGCACTAAGGATACCAACTACCCTCTGGGCTATAGCTTTTGAATGTTCAAAATCTCAGTTGACCCTTCAGCGGAAAACTAACACATAAATCTTCTACTACATTCGTGTTTACTTGCTGAAGTCTTGGCCAAATAAAGTATTTTGTATTCTTCTTATGTAACTTATAATATGGTGTAATGAGCCTTGTTATGTAATCTGTGGTTAAAATATTATGGAACGAGTCTACTGACTCATTCCTTGTGTGCTGGTGTTGTTTTAAAATGTAATGATATTCACCATAGTTAATACAACTTTCTTGTCCAGCATCCTGTTTATGTCAAGGACGATTTCTTTGATTCTCTATCCTGCAATGCTCTTGATCGAGGAGCAAGAGGTGGAAGGACAAAGTTTTCTGAACAGATGAAAATTGATACGGAGGTAAGCATGAAGGAGTTTCTCAATTCCAATTACCTTTCATGGATAAAAACAAAATGGAGTTTGATTTCATCTTATACATTTGTTGTTCTGTGCAGACTTTTGGGGACTTTTCCAGGCATCGTGGTGGTCGGGGTGGAAGAGGGCCTGGCCGTGGTGTGCGTGGCATGCGTGGCCGTGGGTCATACTATGGGCGGGGCTATGGCTCTGTTGGGAGGGGCCGTGGTCCAATTATGTCTAGTCGCACACAGTATTGAGTGGGGATTACAAGTTATGGCTTCTCTAATGTCTTTCAGGGTGTAAGTCGTGCTGGAGAGTGCACATCAAGAATGTCAAATACTGAATAGAGGGATCCGTCCTTGTAATATCAGTGGCTTTTCTTATTATGCTTTGTTTAGGTGAAAAAAAGCTAGGTCAAGAAGGCTAGTTGTCATAATGTCTAAATAAATCTTCATTCTGTTTAGGCTGATTGGAGCAGTGCAGGTAAGTGTAGGTTATAGTTTTATGCTAAGAAAGTCTTAATATATGATGGATTAAGATGGTTTTGCTTCCTTGAGATGTTAAGAGCATTCCCAACTGAGGAACATTGGTGTGCTGTTGCATTTACTTTTGCAAAATATCCTCTCTCGGTTCGTTTTGATCTCTCTACAGCAATATCTGTCATAAGGTAGCTTGTTACTCTGAGCTTGGCTCAGCCTGTGCCTTTTTCCCTATATGAACTTTTGACCAATATGTCTTGGCTCCTCTCTATCGGTCTTTCGTAGAAACCCCTTGTGACTGAAATATTAATCTTAAAATTAAATTGACCCAGCAGCAATGGCTCTTTAGCACATGCCCACTAATGACCATATTATGAAATGGCAAACGGCCGGTATTGCTTCCCCTCTATACAAGTAATCTACGAATTAGGGTCCACGTCCACGACGTCACGCTAAAAAAGTCTTCTCTAACGTCTCCTCGTCACACTGACGCTAAAAAAAATGTGGTCGGCTCTTTTGGACATGGGACCAATCCGTCCTCGACTTCGATTGATTGATCTCTGGTGAGTTGAGTTTCCAGTTGAGGAACCTTGCCAAAGTCCCCATGTGTCCAACGACTAGAGAGGGTAGCAGTTAGAAAGCCGTCACGCAAAGAGACATTAGAGTACAAAAGAAACACCCGGAGGAGGGAAGGAGAAAAAGGAAATATTTAGAAGACCCACTCTCTTCTTTCGGTTGGTATTTCTATCTGAAGCTCTGAATTCCATTGCTGGAAAGAACCCCGCTTTTAGAACCGCACTGTCCTTTAGTTAAATGGGGAGATTGGAGAACCGAAAAATCATTGCACTTGTGGAGGATGTAGATGCTGCTCGATCTGCTCTCAAGTGGGCAGTCCAGAATCTTCTCAGGTTCGGCGACGTTATCACTTTGCTTCACGTGTACCCGTCTTCAAGATCGAAGAACAGGCGGAAGCAGAGGATACGGAGACTCAATGGATTTCAGCTGGCTTTGTCCTTCAAGGATCTATGCCAGGGTATTCCGGAGGTGCATATTTTGATGGCTTTCATCTCATCTCACCCGTAAATCATAACTCTGAAAATTAAGATGATTTCTTCATGTTAATTACACTTCCTGCTCCTTGCCTTTTTTCATTTCGTTCAAAATTTTGTTAGAATTTAACTCCTTTTCTTCTATAGTTGAACGGGCTTTCTTCGTAATAGTTCTTGTAGTTGCTGACAACTCAAAAATCTTTTAAGTTCCTTTCTTTCTTCTTTCGATACTTGATATCATACGTTTCATTCAATTTGAGCGATCAAAATTGAGCACTTGTTACTCACTTTCTACTGTTGGAGATTGCCGTATGCAATTCTCGTCTTCATTTTTCTGATTCTCTTCGTACCTCGACTGTTGAGCAAACTCAAAATTGAGCACTTCTTACTCATTTTTCTACTGTTGGAGACTGCCATATGCAATTCTCGTCTTCATTTATCTGTTTTTCCTCTGTTCATAAAATACAGCATGAATTCGTTGCAGGCGAAGGTAGAAATCGTCGTGACAGAGGGTGACCAAGGCGCGACAGTCATGTCACTGGTGGAGAAACTGAAAGCTTCAACACTGGTTGTTGGACTCCATGACCAGAGCTTCATTTACAAGTAAGCTAACGGCACTCTTCAGGATAACGAAACACAAAATAAATTCTCGCATTTAAGAGCTTAAAAGAGTATTAATCATCGACAACATTTACAGCCCGCACTAAGGTCGGCTTACTTTCCCGACTGAAACAGAACTGTAGCTTCTTAATTACCAATGATGAAACGCGTCTAGTTTGGTTTCAGGACGGTCATGGTCAACACTTGTATCAACAACCTCAACTGTCAAGTACTTGCCGTGAAGCAGACGGTCTCCAGGGTAGATGGGCAAACTAATGCAGAGATATCGCAGATTGAGATTCGCAGTGTTTCAGAGCAAAGAAGCCACTCGCTCCAAGCCTTCCCTTACTCTTTGGCGATGTTGTGGAGATCCAGAAGGAAGAAGGTGAAAAAGTGAGTACAGGAACGATTCTCGATTCAGCCTCGTTGTGAGCATTTTACTCACTAATACCATTAAACAAACATTTTATATCAAGTTTAAAACACTAGTGTTGATATTTGAGCCCTTTGGATCGGCTTAAAACGGAGGAGACACCCCGTGTTGTATTATGGCCTACTTGTTTAGTCCGATTTATCAAGTTTAAACCACTCAGCTCAAATTTACTTAAAAAGTAAGCGATAACGCGGGCCATTGGCTTACTCACGAGTGGCTTAGGCGCCTGGTTTGGTATCCTTCTTATCCACATTCCATGTCGAGACGTTTTTGAGATCGAAAACCGAATGATAACAAAGCCGAGAAGCCGTGAGAATTGCAAACTTCGCACCAAGGGCTTGAGAAAATGAGGCTCAGGCTTTTGCAGACCTCGACTTCTTCGTCGCCTCAACTCCCTCAACCACTACAACAGAAACAAAACCACCCTACTCATCATATCTCCCCACCTCCATCCACCTCTCTTCCCCGTCTCAGGGGAAGTATAAAGATCTCAAGGCGTGATTTTGCAGTCCGAGCGCCTTCTTCTTCACTGCTCTTGCTTTGGGGAACCCAAGCCATTGATCCATTTGGTTTCTCTCTAGCTCAAGCAGATGACGCTCCTCCTCTCGCAGCCAATAATGCAGTGCTAGAAGAGCACCTGAAGACCATTGACTGCTCCAACAGAAATACAACAAAACAGGCTTTCTTTGACGTATCCATCGATGGAGAGCCAGTAGGACGCATCACAGTAGGGCTTTATGAGGCCAACACACCCATTGGGAGCGCCAGGTTCTCAAAGCTGGTCAGTGGAGCAGCTGGTATCAGTTACAGAAGGAAGGAGTTCGTAAGAATCATGCCCAGTTACATACAGCACGGGGGAGTGAGATCCTACGGTGTGGATGCTGATCTAGCCAGGAAAAAAGGAAGTGAACTAGTAGTTGATAATCTGATTTCAGAGTGGGAGAGGACTAGTTCAAATTGTCCTGGAATCAAGAATGTCGCAGGATCATTGGGTCTCATCATACGGGACCCATCAAAGCCACCTCCAAAAGTGAAGCTAGTGGCTAGAAAAGGAAAGCTGGAGATTGATCAGGAGGAAGTTGGAAAAGACCCAAACGGGACGGAGTTTGTGATTTCGACCAAAGACGCTCCTGAGCTGGATAACTCCACCTTAGTTATAGGAAAAGTCGTAGAGGGAATGGAGGTAGTAGAAAGAATCAACAAGGTAAAGACCGTGCAGGAAAATACAAGCTCCCCTTATTTCAGGTGATTGATACAGTTATAGAACTCCGTTTCTGTTCTTGGTGTTAAGCAGATCACTGGATCAAAATGACTCATGAATGGAATTTTGATGCACAGGGTAGCAAAGTTAATAGGAGACAAGAGGGCGGTGGTTGCAGAGAGAGGTTTCAATCGCCCTTACTCAAAGATCGTTATCACCAACTGCGGCTTGATTGATTAACTCAATATATTGCATGTCTTTTCGTCTCTTTGTTGTTCTAATAGAGATGGAACCCCTCATACGACTTGTCACTGTAGTTGTTTTCTGAATAATCCACATCGGAAGACTAGGATATGCAATATTTCATTCTCAATTATCAAATTTTAAAATAACAACTACCTGGCAACAACCATAAAATTGATTCTACCTGGCTTTTGCAAGGCCTTTCTGGTATTTTCATAATAGATATCCAATCTTCCTGCAAAATAGTATGTGCCTCCAACACCTCTTATCCTGATCCATGCAACGACTTCCTTTTCTTTTCAGCTGGAGACATGAAGAGCTGTCGAACAGAAGTAATGGGATCATCCACCTCCAGACACATTTTCTAGTGTCATTAAAAGCATACTAAAAGATTTCGCAATATGCACTCACAAAATACTGCTGCTATTACCTCAATCGTGGATGAATTTGATCGAGGTTCTGTTAATGAAGTACGAGGAGACTCCTCCTGGAACAAAGCAGAGAGTGTCACTTGCCATCCAGGAAGGTGTGACGTGTCTGTTGAAGCAATCCATGGACAAAAATGTCTGTGCTGCTTTATTGGATCAAAATGCATGATCCCTTTTTCAAACTTTAAATCCCTATCTGAAATGCCATAGCACAAGCTGCATTAACCTCTTCATACGAAAGCAATCAAACCAAATATATGCAATCCATGAACATGTACATGAAGAAAATACTGCAACAATAAATGGGCCCTGCTATTCACTCTTCACAAACAGGTTTAACAGGAACATGCACAACATCTAATATGTTGAAGAAGATGGCGTTGCAGCAAACAGAACTTAGTAACTAAGTCATTGCCATATTGAACAGGTTATCGCATACAATATCCATGCAAATATATATTCAAAGATGTCAACGAGAATTTGAATATGTAGCACAAAATCATTGAATAAAGTCAGCAAGGATCCAAGCATGAATGTAGTCTACTTCTTGAACATTCAAGTCATATTCTACAGACATCTCACTTCAGTTTCAAAGAGAAGACTTTGGGTTAACAGAAGTAAGAAAAGAGATTCCTCACAGGCCACTGACCAGTATTTAGGTTGAATATCATAACGAACAATAACAAAGGGAATAGCGAGAAAGAACAACCTCTGAAAACTAATGTGCACTTTTCTTTATCTGCTTTTCCTTGTTGAGATAGGATAGACAGAGATCCACACTGTGGTGAAAATGCATCATCCTGTGTCATTTGTGTTCTTAGATGTTTGAATGCAATCTACTTCTTGAACATTCAAGTCATATTCCATAGACATTGCACTTCAGTTTCAAAGAGAAGAATTCTGGTTAACTGTAAGTAAGAAAAAAGAATCCTCACAGGCTACTGACCAGTATTTAGGTCAAATGAGATAATAAACAATAATAAAGGCAATAACTAGAAATTTGAAAACAAATGCACACTTTTCTTTACAACCTTTTTCCTTATTGTGATTGGATAGACATAAATCCACATTTTGCTAAAAGTGCATGTTATCTTGTGTCATTTGCATGTCTAAGGTGTTGTTTTCAGAAGATAAGTTCAAAATAGTTAGAAGAACAGCTCCTTCTAGGAGTTCATGACATCTCTGAAACCACTCCCTCAATCTCATACGTGAAAATTCTATAAAATAGCCTATAAATGAAATGCTAACCCTTTTATTTCGTATCATGCATAACACAGAGAAGCTAACAAAAGCTAATCACTTCCACATTAAAAGGGAATTAGTCGCAGAACCTAAATGCATGAAACCTCCCAAGATCTGATGCAGCATCTAGAAGATTAACTTTATATGAAATTCAAGGAAGGGGAGAAAGCAGCTAAACCTACGCTCAGTATCTGCCAATTTTCAGCAAGTCAGAAACCATCCTCATTTAGTACGTGCGAATTCATAACAGTAAGCAGTTTAGAAGAGCCTTATTCTGGAAAGTCTTTCATTAGTAGGCTTTATTTTCCCATGTACTAATGGTTGTTTTTAAAAAAACCTAAAGTCATAGTTACTCTTCTAGTTGCTTGAATTCTTTATATGACTAAGATTAGTGGATAAAAAAGTCTCACCATTATGTAGTCATACATGTACTCTTTGAATAAAAAAAGAGAGTTGTTCTTATCAGAGAATAATCCCACATTAGTTTAGGCTCGGAAAGATCCTGTATTTGTAAGTTTGGAAGATCTTCCTGACTTTTGCTAGTTATTTTTGAAGGATTGAACCCAACTTCAACTTAGTATCACAGAAAAATCAAGCCCATTTGTTCCTGCTTCGTGACCCGTGTGCCTTTTCTTTATGTCTTGAGCCAAACTCTAGGAAGATTAAAAAGCCCCACAATTCAATAGTTATGTACGTGCTCTGAGTCCCAACCTGGTTGTCAGATAAAGGAGAATGGTCCCACATTGGTTTAGGATTCAAAAGATCCTGTGTTTATAAAGAGTGTCTCCTACCTTCAGCTAATTACTTGGAAAGAAGCAATCCCATTCTGACAGCTAGTATAAAATGTCCAACTTCAATTGTTATTAAGTCCTACAAAAGTTCTATATTAGTAAGTGTGCTTTAATGTAGCAAGGGTATGCCTGACGGAAACTCGGTTCTAGGAGAAGGATGAACGAAATTTGCTATATAGTCCAATCAACGAGCACTCCAACTCAAATTTTTATCTTTTTTTTAAAGTTTTTGTTTGCACGAGTGTTCCCAATTCAACTGAATAAAAGATCTGACAGAGATCAATAAACAACTAGGATCCATTTCATCCCTTCTAATTTATTTTCTCACCACCAATATCACTGTTAAATCAATAGAAGTTAAGCTTCCAATAAATTTCTATCATAAGATCCCAAAAGGTGAAAAATGATAATAATAGGCCTCACCTGGTGGACAGTCTGCAGTGAATTCATTGTTGATAGACGTCTGAATCATACTGTCCACTCTTCCAACCGTTTGATCATTTGGCAGTTGGTCGCTGTTATCATTATCAGAAACCCCTCCCCCTTCTCTAACTTCTCTGTCACATGCATTATCCAGAAGAGTATCCACTACCATGCCCGTGGGTTCAGGATCGGATGATAAATATGCTTCTACATGGTCAAGTGACTTCTCATTGTCATCTTCACCTTTTCTACAGGTCTCAATAGCATCTGCCACAACTTCTCTAACTTGAGTAGTATGATCCTCCCTTCCTCCACTAATTGCTGCAGTTTCTGCATCTTGCAAAAAGTTGCCTCCACCCATATCTTGTGTTGTACCTTTCTCTTTGCAAATTGAGATGTCCGGCAAGGAGTCGGAACTGGAGAAACAACCCTCTTCCTCAACATTACTGTTATCTTTAGAAGCTCCATCAATTTCTTTTGGTTTCCAATCTTCAGTTCTTTTACGCTTCAATTTTCCCATATTGGAAGCAGAACAAAAGCCAGTTCTCAGATGCCTGCTGATGAGAGGCAAAACAACTGTAGCTCTGAGGTTCTGTTTTGTTGGTGGGAGACCCCCTGCAATTGTCATATTTAAACCGGAAGGCATCTCAGTCAATAAGGCACCAGTAGGGTGTGTCGTGACAAATTCATCACCATCATTGGGAGCCTGAAAACTAACTTCTGCATTTTCAACAAGTCTTATTAACTCTACAGGCCGCTGAACAGCTGAAAAGGCCCATAGTCCAACGCTTGCCCCACAAAACCGGCAATCCAAAACGACAGATGTAGGATCCTCATGGGCACCAGAATTTTCATGCTTGGACTTGGAAACATCATCACTATTGTTTGAGGAGGCAACAATGATCTCATACTCCTGTTTCTTTATTATCTCTGAAAAAGAAATCTGTACTTTGGTCTCTTCTGTAGCTGGCTCTGAATGATCCTTACAGTCAACAATATAAGGCAGTAAACGAGGTTCCCAACCACATAAGCTTATGAGTTTCTGTGCCTGCAAGAGCTTTAGCCATCAGGTACCTAGTATCAAGTGAACCTAATAAGATGGGATTCTTCTGTTCAACACAAATAAATGAGTTAGATAAAAATGGACAGTTCTACTTGTTGTCAGCAAAGAAGAAGCTCCTGATTACATATGGAGAAGATTATGTTCTTCAACGGGGGAAGACAACAAAAGTTCCATCAACAACACTACAACATCTCGTAGACCCTACATTCTTTCTACAGAAAGGATAGATGGTTTACTTGTTCACAGAAAAACGCAAGAAAGCTATACCCAATGGAATTTCTATATTAGAAGTACAAACCTGGTAATAAAGGTCCTGCGAAGCAGCTTCCTTAACCAGTCCTTCATTTCTAGAGTCAGCCAGCACAACTGCACCGCCTAATGCACACAATGGATGAAAATATTGTTCCAGCAACCACTGTAGCTTAGGACTCCACATATGATCAATGGCTGCAGAAGAAATTATAGGAAGGGCTGAAAGTCTAGCTAGTGCAGATAACCGTTCTTTATATCGCTCTACTAATGCTGGAGCAGGTGTGGGTGAGAATAAGGCTAATGTTTCATCACACGCATTGTCAATCCATGGGCAAAATAGTTTATGTCCATTGTCCAGCTTTAAGCTGAATACAGCAGCTGCCTTTTCAACTGACATCACCAAATACCTATTAGACATTAAAATATAAGAAATAAAGTGTGGTAGCAACAAGTGAACAGAGAACATAGCATACCTTGCTGCTGTGTCCATGATGAAGGAGTGGAAAAAAGGAGGCGAGCTCCACATGCCTCACAAGAAATGGTATCCATATCGACATTCACCCAGCCCCTCCTAGCACAGTTTACTGGACTAACCACCTGAGAGAGAACACAAAATAAGACTGAAAAGTTATTGATTTGAACAAAGGTAATTTGGACTGTGAGCAATACAGTAAAGTGTAAGTAAAAAAAAGTAGTGCAAAGCATTTATATTGGGACAATATCCATCTATTCTACTCTAAGGAATGGATGGAAAACAAGAAAAAACACGAAGTTTAACAGAAACAGTAAATTATGTATGAGGTTATTAACTACTCATGATAGAAATGTACAGGACTGCATTGCTATTCACATATTAAAAAAGAAGAAGTTATCTTAACATCCAAAAACCTGTCAGACTTGAATGTAAGACAAATCAAAAGTGCCTTATCACCAGTTAACTAAAGGTTCAATCCATGTTTTACATAAAAGTTCTAGGAGCAGCACAAGGAGTCACAAAATTAAAACCTGCATGTTTGCAACAAATGCCTGATGCCTATTCAAGTAAAGAAAAGTTACTCCAAAGGAAGAACCAACCAAAAGCAGGGAATGCTAGGTATCTCAGGTCATGGATTCTATCAACAAATTATTCCAGTCTAGTTCTTGTCATTTCATAGTACAAGCGGTACTTTTATATGCAATAAGCGTAATTAATACCGGAGCATTTACAATTGTAAATATATAAATCACTTATACCCACTAAAATAAAGATGGTGCCTTGAGGAGAAGTTATAAGCTTATAAGCATTAAAAAAAAAGGCCCCCATCCAGTGATCTCCACCAAAATTAGATCAAACAAAATCAACTTATCAAATGAAATGTACACAGAAGCTGAAACAATAACAAGATGCAACAGATAATGAAGAAAAACTGTGTGCGAGACCACATTGCATTTGAGGCCTTCAGTGGTATGTGAGACAGCATTTCCATAAACTGCATTGAATCTTGACCAGAATCTTGCCAGGTGTGTTCAGTTACATAAGACAAGACTTACAAGATGGTATATACCAAAAGTAAAAAGAAAAAGAAAAAATCCAATTTTAATGTCAGTTGCGTTGAAGAGCCATATATGGAAGTTTTACATGGCTCTCACAGAAAGAAAATTTAAAGTAAAACAATTAATATGGTGGAGTCTTATTGGAGTCTCATGAGAGAAAATCTCACACAGAGTCTTTTAGTGTTATTAGTCCTCTATTTATGTTACAGTTACTTGTTTTAGGACTTAAATTCAAGAGATATATTTTGGGTGTAACTGGGATATAGGTAGTATAATTATACTCTAACTCTAGGTATTTCTTCTATTGTAAATAGAGTACCATTGTACTTAGTTTAACACAGCCAATGAATTATTTTCTTCTCCTAAAATTTCAACATGGTATCAAGGCAGGTTTTGTGATTTGATTTAGTCAACCCACAAAGAAAATGGAGCACATATTTTGGTATGATCCTTAACTTTTGGCATTCAATGTTTTTCTTTGTTATTCAATTTCTTCTTTATCATAGAGTAATGTTTAGCAAACTAGCTCTCATTATTCTGTCCTAATTTTATGCTCCCCGTTGAATTCCTTGCTAGATTTTTGCATTTACGTTCCTTGTTTGATTTAGCCATGTTCTCAACTTCATTGATTGTATCAACTTATCATGTACAATTAGTTTCCCTTCTAGCCTTAACATTTGATCAACCTCAACCATTATTGCAGTGAGCTTGCAATTTTTTTTAAGTTTAGACTATAAGTGATCTGCATGGAGAAGGTTATATGTTCTTGGATAGGCACTGAACGATTGACACCAGGTATGATAGATACCAAACAGATCTCTTTCATAAGTAATGGGAATAGTGTCTGGTGCACCAATGAAAACCACATTCATGATCCACACGTTCATACCTCTCCAAGGTGCAGAAAAATACGTCATTCTTACCAGCCCTCCTAAAAAATACATCTTGGATTAGGAAAATCCTGAAAGAGGGAACCATCAAGATACCAAAAAAATAAATCTCCATAGCAACAATTCAGACTCACAAACTGACACTTTCAACATGGAAGACTCGTAAGGAATCAAATAACCCAGTAAAATTGTTGCAAAAATCAAGCATGAAACGTGAAACTCAGGAAGTGGGTCCTTTTCAGATGTCATTAGAAGAGTTTAGATTGTCATCAATTTGCCGGCTAGTATAGTCGTTATAAACAGAACCCCACGATCTCCAGATCAAGATCAATTTTCGACACCATTGAAGCACGCACAAGAACGACAGAAGATCTTTGGTTTTACTCGACAAGATTGTAGAGAAATTTCCATCTGAAGTCACTGCTGAATGCCGAGAGGCAAAGGTCTAATTTCACATTTTTTATGCAATTGAGAAATTAAAGTCCTATTTGAATTCCTCTTCAATTGGATCATCAAAGTCCTACAAAGCTTTGATATCCTTCTCCTACGTAAATTTGGGAAGTTATAGCTTTTTAACTATTGTGTTTGATTTTCAAATGGATTGACCATGGGGTAGAGTAAGCAAAGGGAAGGATGCCGCATGAGGTGAGGCATTCAAAACTCGGGGCTGGGTCTTGGTCAAATTCATCTGATTCAAGCAAACAAAATGGGTGTGACCACAATTGTTATGCAAGTTCAACTTCAATAAATTATTATTCTGATTTTGACTTGCTTGTCTGCATCAATTGCCTATGTTCTACGTTGTCATCTCCAATAAATTTAGTTTACCCCCTAGAAATTGCTTTGAGATCATACTTGGTTCAAATTGTTTTAATTTTATGGTACTACGGTTGCAGTCTCTCCTAGAATTTAAAAAAAAAAAAAGGTCATTTTTTTAGTTGTCTAAAAATTCCAGATATTTCTAGATATTTTTTATATGCTGTTTAACCTTTAGTATTTCTTCAATTTATCATTTTTTATATGACTTCGGAGCAATGCCTATAGACCCACTGTTTGCATAGAACAGGAGTGCTCGCAATACCTAGCATAAGTTAAGTCTTTTTATTCACCTAAGTGGTATTTTCTTTCTAAATTATCCTTAAAAAGTGAATAGTCTATTTTTTAATGCTCTAATATTGAGATTTTTTTCCGCCTTTGAAATTGAGCCGAGTTTTTTCAGACTTGGACCATTTTGACTGGCATATGGAGTTTTGTTGTTTAGCTAGGAGCTTTTTTCTTCTCTCATATTTGTTTTGTGCAAGTTGGGGCTCTTGAAAAAGACCGAGTGATCCCTAATGTGAAGGGGAGAATAAAAGAAAAAGTACAAGAAAGAAGTATTTGGTACAACCTAAAGAAGAATTCTACATGTTGTAGTATACATTTTTTTTATGTGACCAGTTATGCCAAAAATCTAAGGGGGCAAACATAAGATGAAGAATTCAAAGATTTTTTCAATCCAAAGCATTGAAGACCAAAGAAGATTGAAGACAAAAAAATTCACTTTGCAAACTGATGTTATCAACTCATGCTTGAGGGGGAGTGTTGAATAACACATATGGAAAAGTGTTTCATGACCCTCATAGGAAGAAGTCTCACAGTGGAACAATTAATATGGTGGAGTCTTATAAGAGACTCATGGAAGGAGATGTCTTTTAGTGTTATTAGTTTTTTGTTTATGTTATAGTTGTTTACTTGTTTTAGGACTTAAATTCAGGAGATACACATTGGGTTTAACTAGAAATATGTAGTTTAATTATACTTTAACTCTAGTATAATGGAGGACAATTGTACTCAGTTAACACAGTCAATAAATTATTTTCTTCTCCTAAAATTTCACCAAGTTGTAACTTATATCATCAGTCTTGTACCAATTGTTTTTTCAGCGTTTCATATTTTGTTTCATGATGTACAATGCTCCTTTTGAAGCCACTTGTCATTATCAAAAATTAAATTAAAAAAAAGAAAGCCGAGTCCCACGTGTAGTGGGCCATATGGAAGAATTTTCCCACTCCCTTATGCTCAACAAGCCTTTTGGACAGCAGACTAAAAGGCACAGTCATGCAGGTTCAGAATTTGTCTCCTAAGAATGCTCAATGATACCTGCACCAGATTCAATTTAGATCCAAAAACTCAGGTCTGCTAACTCTCTTTGGCCAATCTGTCTGCAATTTATTCAACACAACAACGAACATGAGACCATAAACCTTCATGTTGCTGGAAGAGGTCCATGGTTTCAAGTGATGGAGGTGAAACCTTTCTTGTCATAAACATAAGAAGATAGATGAAAACTAGATACCCCTACTGTGGGCCAAGATACAGCATAAAGAATCATGTCTCATGTTCAAGATGCAATTGAACATGACATTGCATGAACAACTTTAGGTAAAATCTGCAATGGAAGTTGAACATGAACTCAAATCTGAGGTGCCACCTTCTGATGCCAAGGAGTGGAACACTGGCTTCACCTTGACCTCACTGTGCACTTCATGTTGCTATATGCTATAGTGTTACTGCCTCCTTATGCTAATTTGCTTCATGAAGGAGCAAAATGCTATGAACTCAATGAATATATATGTCCTTATATGTTTGATGAAGGAGCCAATATCATGAAAATGACTACGCTAAACTTAATGGCATCACAATTGAAATTGATTCCTCTGAAATCAATTAAAAACTAAGCAAATACAATGGAGCAAAGAAAGCATCCAATAAATTTTGTTAAGGACAGTAAATTACTACTTTTGTCATTTGAATTTACACAAAGAAAGCAATAAAGTTGCTCAATGAGCATTGTTGTTTTCAATTAATTCTTAATGAATATGAAGGGCAACCAAAGACTCTTCAAAAGAAATAGAATGCAAGATAGTGGCATGAGACATGGTGAAATAGCATGTGCTGATGTGCTGATGTGCTTGCTTGCCAAGTATCATATGTTCCAGTTTTTTTTTTTTTAAGATTGCAGTAACTGAAATAGATTTTAAATTGCTTTACTGCATGCTGTTATAACCAACATAGGTAACCAATTGAGATTAAAGCCTCAGCCGAAGGGATGAGCTTTGACAATACCCTTGATATAGAAACACTTTAAACTTAAATAGAATCTGTCAAGGGAATGCTTTCTTATTCTTTCGAAGACAGTTTCCTTGATATATACATCGAAAGACACCCTTTGAGGCTCAGCAGAGAACAGTGATGCCAATTAACCCAGGACTGAACCCACAGGGCAATCAAATTCTGTTATTTCCTAAAGTCAGATGAAGAAGAACAAGAAGAAAAAAAGGTTGATTTATGCAAAATATGAACTGATATACTAACAATTATAAGGAAAACCTTAAGTAGTGTATTTTTCATCCTGAAATCAAGAAGAAAGTACTTACTATCACCAATGGTTCAAGTCATCACTGCACCCAGTCAGTGAAATAAGAAAATAAAATATTTCCATCAGATACATCACATCTGCACTAAAATAACAAATGTAAATGAAAATTATGAAGTCAGATTCGAACCTTGGGTTTAGCGAACCATGTCATCGACTTAAAAGTGGATAAACGTCTCATGAGATCTCCTCTGTCCCATGGTCTGCAAACTGGTGCTTCCGATCCTAAGGGAGCCAGAGACCGCTTGATGCCATTCTCTTCCATTAGGTTATGTCTCAAACTTTGATCTGTTTTGGAGACTGGGGTCGATTTTAGCTGCTTTTTACCTCTAGATGATTGACCCGTGGAACTACAAGCAAATATATTAAAAAAAAGGTAAACAAGTAATCTCCAGAATCATACGTTGAGTATGTAAACCATTCTGTCGATTCTGGGAGAATCCCGTATCACAATTCCAACAGAGCTGACAGTGTAATCGTAAAAGAATGAACAACAGAGGTCTTAAGCTATGATAATCAGTTGGAAAGAAACAAAGACACTGAAACTCTTAAACAGATGAATGTTGGAAGCGCTTAAACAGATAAAGATTTACGGTGGCAGAGTTTGCTAATATTGTAGAAAGACTATGATGGAAAAACTAGAAATCGCCAAGAAATCTTAAAATACGGATTTAAGAAGAGTTAATGAAGTAAGCATTTCTCATTCCATTCCATTCAAAGGCACACAAGAATTTAAAAAGCAAACCTAAATGCACCAAGACATGGTATTAATTTAAGAAAAAATCAGCTTAAAGTTTATCAGACAAAGAGGTAACGTCAACAACGGATACTCGTAAAAATAATCATCGAGTCGTCTTACAGCATCGAACGAATGCCAATGAAATGTTAGCATAAGCACAAGAGTACAGAGAGACAGGGAGAGAGCCGGAAGAAAGAAAACCTGGATGGAGGGGAAGAGGAAGGAGGAGGTTTTGATTTTGGAGTACGTAAGAGCTTGTCCATGACCTTCTGAAATCTCTTCTGTGAATCTTCCATCATAGCTTCCTAGTTAGCAACGTAAAATCTGAAACGTTTTAAAGATATTGAATATCGGTGAGTTTTTTGCCGTCTTCTTCTTCCTTAAACCCTAGTGCCACCATGAATAACAGAAGAGAAGCTCTCTTCCTGGTACGAAAATGGTACTAATCTTGTGATATTGTGGCGAAATGCAGGTCGATGGTATCTGCTAGAAATGGAATAAGCCGACCATGTCATGCAGCTTTAGTGGTAAATGATCGCCAGCATCGTCTGAAAAACGCATACCATCGACCGTGTCATGCAGCTTTAGTGGATCTGAACTCTCTCCAATGTGATACGAATCACACTGGGCCGGCCCCCCGGTCCGCTGTGAAACCGGTTGCAGCTCCGCGGTTCCGACTTCCAAGCCGGGCCCACTTCGTTTCCTGAAAAATCACATGGGCCACTTCATATCATATACTTTCTACAGTTTGGGCACAAACACACCCTATGGAGCCAAAAAGATCAGGTCCAATGCAGCAAATTGATCTTTTGAAACTTCTTTGTAGGCCGATGGGTCTCTCAAATTTTCAACAAGGGACTTGATATTGACTTGTCTAGCCCGACGGACCCGTGATGATGTGTTGCACGTAAGAGATTGTCTGAGCGATCTTTATTGATCGAGACCAGGAGCAGCATCAAATTGTATTATTGGAGGGAAACGTATCGTAATGGTACTGGTCAAGCGGGTGTCGCTCAACCTTCCTGAGTTCCAGCATTGGGGAAGTCGTTACATCAGAGAAGAGAGTCGGAGACGATCACAATTTACATGACATTTCGATAAAGTTTAAACTATAAACAGATCTCAACATCTAATGAACGATACATTTCCTTCCCGGAAAAGTAGAAAACTTCCTTCCCAGTAGGCGATTATCCTTTTCCTCCTCTCTCATGGCGGCTCTGAACCGCCTCCTGAGGATCCAACCTTTCTCCTCGTCTCTCTTATCCCTTCGGTGCTTCACCGCTCTCGCTTCTGAAGCTCACCTTGGTTTCGCTGATTCTTTGTCGCACCACCGCATCCCTCCCCGTTCGGATCACTCAAACAGAAATGTCCAGTGGATTTTCCTCGGCTGCCCCGGCGTCGGCAAGGGTACTTATGCTAGTCGTCTCTCCCAGCTCCTTGGCGTACCTCACATCGCCACTGGAGATTTGGTTCGGGCAGAACTCAAGAGCTCCGGCCTTCTCGCTGATCAGGTATGACTTTCCTTCTTTAATTATCTACCTCATTTTTTTCTATTTCTATCGTTATTTGTTGGTTGCCTTTGTCATTGTTTTTGTCACTTCAACTTGTTGGGAGCGGAAACGACTGACTTTCACTGGGTAACTCTACATTACGACTGTCTGACCTGTTTTTGCGTCTCATTTACTTTTCTTCCTTTTTTCGTTTGGAGTGACCTGTAGCGAGAAACAACTCCTCGTTCTTTGTTATTATCGCATGCCATTTGCTTTTAACTATTCATTTAGTTTGTTTGTCTATTTAAAACCATAAGAAATAAAGTGCTTGTTTAGCTGTTCTTGTTGTTGTTTGTTTTTGTCATTGCATTTTCAGTTGAATTTGAAGGGATTTATTTTCTTTTTCGTGGTGAATTGACCGGAACTTGTATTGTGGATTTCTCTGAAGTAGTTCCATTGGAATAATTTGCAGATGTACAGATCTATGTTACATTGTGAATAGTTTGATTCTCTGGGGGATTCATGGTGTTTTACTATTTGCTTGTTCCCTGATTCTTGACCTGGTTCAGTATTAATTCACTGATAAAGTAGATCACAAAAAGTTGATTAATTCTAGCTTGTTTTATTTTCTCTTTTCTGTTTGTCAATTATCTCAACCATAGTACAAAATCGTAGAATTTCATGTCACTTAAAATGTAAATTCACGCCTTTTCGATGAGTTTTCCACCTTCTCTCCTTTATGCATGAGAGAGACAAAGTGCATCATCCACTTTCCTTGTTGATTGATTCATTTTTGTGCAATGCTAAAGAAAAACTGAATGCTACTTTCCTTGTGTACCAGCAGACCCACATTTATAAATTATGATGTGGTAGGCACAAACATCTTTGAGAGCTCACGGTGACAACATCCTGGTCCATGGATTCTTGCTTTGTCGTTATTGGATGAATTGTGGAAAAAATATGTAATGTTCCATTTAAGGAAAGGAATGAGACCATTGAGTTTGGTGGGTAAAATCTGGTCATACCAGATGTTATGCATTCATGATTTTTTTTTTACTTAGGTTACTCTTATTTGTTATTTACACAAATAATGAGCAAACTGTACGACTCCACATATCGTTTGGACTACACCAGCATATGGTTTTCAATGAAGTAAGCAAAAGAGAAAGAGTGAAACTTATTTTTGAACAAATGATTCAGATGTCAGAAGACCCCTCTCTGGCATCAACACCATTTGATCTCGTCATTGTATCATTACATTGGCTGTATCAGGGTCTGCTACATGAGTCCGTTTTTTTTTTTTTTATTACTGCATTTGGTATTTTGTAAAATCAGATCTTCAAAGTGAAGAAGAATCTTTGTTGAATGTGGTTCTTAGGTCCATGGTACTTACTCCTACCTTCTGTAAATATAGTGTTGAAGGGTGAAAAACATATGGTAGTGAAAATAGCACGAACTTTTGTTTTTTTCCTCTTTGCAAGGATATGGCCATAGCTGAACAATATAAGTCGCAGCCTCTCTATTTTATATTTTATTTTTTTCATTTTTTAATTCTAACATGATATGAAAGGTGTAGACATCTGAAACCAGTTAAGATACAATCTGAATTTCCTGTTATCTGTGGTGTAACCTCATTGCTGAGCCAAGTAATTGCATGTTCTCTATATTTTTCTTTCTGCATTTGTCAGTTGGAACCTCTTCATTTATTCTTTATCCTAGTTCTTCTGACTATTTCTTCCATTCCATTATTAATTTTCATCTTTTTTTTTTTTTTTTTGTCCTTTAACTGATGAGAAAAGTCTCTTCGCTTCCTTGCATCCTTTCAACATGCCCAAACCATTTTAATGACTCTTACTTTCATTTTTTCAGTGTTCGCCATATTTCTATTCCTTATTTTGTCATTCCTAGTTTTGTTTCTCAGCATTCTCATCTCTGCCATCGTCATGTTTTCTAAATGCTTGCTATACCACCAATGTTCGTACCCTAATTATGGATGCTTTAGAAGTCATTTTGTGAAATTTTGACTTCCCCTTTTTCATTTTAGATTCTTATGAAGACTTCCAAGATGCCAGTCTCCACTTAAGTTATCCTGCATTTATTCTGTGAAGTGCATCCTCTTCTATTACCCCTTCCTTTTGTATAATCAACTCTGTTGAGCGGGGAAGGGGTTCAACCCAAAAATCCAACCAACTCAATTCATGGAAAGAGTTGGTGTAGCTTGGTCCTCAATCTGCATTAGAGCTCACATCCTCTTAATTTGTCCATTAAAGAGACAAATATGGATGTCCTTCTTGAACTGAAGATTGTGACGGGGACTCTGGAATAAAGGGACTTGCTCTATCTGTAAGAGAAACATGTGTAACAACAAAAAAAAAAAAAAAAGTTTCACCTTGTTGTTCTTAACTGTATTTGATCTCTTATTTGTGAGGTCCGATTTTTAAGTTCTATTCTATTTTGTTTTGACACCATGGTGTCATGTGATGATGTAGAAATGTTGGTATTTTAGTTAAGAAATTCGAAAGTATATAGAAGGAAACTGACAACCATGCACACATAGAGAAATTTTGCCTGTCTTACACTTTATAAGCTCCTATCATAAACTTTTTTCTCCATGTCTTTCAGAACTAACCTGACATGCCTCCTTGTTGGTTTCATTTGGAGATCCATCTTTGTTAGAATCAGAAAATACTTAATGAAAACCTAAATGCATCCAGTTTGAATTCAGTTGTTAGAAACAACATATTAAGTTATAGAAAGACAGAGAGCTACATTGTTTTGCTTTCATTGTCAACCTATCCTGAAAAGTGGACATATGATGATTAGGATTGCTGACCTTGTTGACCACCATGAATATGGTGCACATCAGGCATCATTATGAGCTAGGCTGTTTGCATCCTGCACCTGGCTGTAAGTTTTAACTGAGTCTGGTGAAATTCAAGTGACAATTTTCAAATAATAGTTAGTAGAATATTTGTGATACAGCACCTGGAATCATCCTGATTGTTTGGTGATCTCAGTCAAAATCTGTTTAAAATGTTACAGCTAGGGTTGATCTATAGATCCAAGTCTGGTGTCTGGTTTAACCTTTTCAGTTCTATGTATGAGTTTTAACTACAATAATTGAAAGTGAGAAACCTGTTGTCTAGTCATCCCCTCCATCTAGTGGTGTTCTATATTGGTTGACCTTCTCTTATGTTGTTACAAACATTTCAAGGAGAATAAAAACCAGTAAATGCTAACAAGTGCGATGATCTGAGTTTATATTGTGTGATACCTAAAATACTACGTGCTAGTGAAGTATTATCCGTTCACTTAATGGTGGCGAAAATCTTAGCTGTATGAGTTTTCTATGGGATAATTTTAAATGGATCAAAATTCTACAATCTGTACTGGTCAGACTTAGAACAGGAATTGGTGACTCATGTATGTGCATGTTCGCATGCTTTCAATTTTATTTCATAATGGTAAAGCTCCACTTTTTGTTTGTTCTTTTAATACCATCTGCCATCTTCTCAATGCCCTGCAATAAGCAGCAATCACTTTCCTGGATTCTTTAAAAAATTTCATCCTTCTCCCTTCTCTCTTAAAAGGGACCCCAAGTCTTCATGATGAAAGAACTCTATCAGTCTTCCTCTTCTCTTCAGAGCTTAGAGGCTCGCACTTGTGAGCCTGACCTTCACCTCTCTCTCTCTCTCTCATTACTTTGTTTCTGCTATCTATATCCCAACTGCAGCATTTTGTGGACATCTTTCAGGCTACCCTGATGTCAGAAAGACCCTTACCTAGTTGCCTCTTTCAACATTTGTCATCTCTGTCTGATCATTATTGTAGACTTCTCTTCCTTTATTCTCGTGCGGAAAAGGATGCTGCGCTACTTGTCCCTGTAATGGAACACAACTGGTTAGTTTTGATTTCAGAATGGTCTGAAACTCCTCTTTGCTATCCCCTCAGCCAATGGATCTCGATTTGGAGGCTACCAGCGGAACTCTGGTCGGACACTGCTCTCAATTGAATCACCCAATCTTTCAGTAAACTAGTCAAATGGGCAGAAGACACGAGTTGCAGAAACAGGCTAGATGTGGCCATGGTCTTCACCATCCTAATGTCTCTGTGGACAGACTTCCTCTTTCTTCAAACTTGTCATGGGGGCCAATTTTTTCTGGATCAAGATTTCCTTCGATGAAATGGGTACAGAGTGCTCACCAACGATGCTTCAACGACAAGAGGGACACTCTTCTTCCCCAACCTTAGCCCCAACTTTGGACCGAGTCATTGCTTGTCCGAGTCGACTCACCCAACCCAGTATTTCTATGGCCACCTCGAACTCATCCACTTCCCTTCCAAATTCTACTTCGAATTCAAATTTTATGAATCTGACACATTCTGCTCACTTAGCTTTTAAAGTAACCAGGCCTGCACCTGAACCTGTCCTCTCTACCAGCCCAATTACCAAAACCAATGCCTCACCCACTACCATTAAAGCCTTTGAACCTACCATCTATCCCGTGCTTGATGCCCCCTTTCAACCTCACTCCCTCCGTGATCCCTGCCTTTCACCCTCTACAAAAACCTCCGTATGTTTTCCACTATCGATTGCCACGTCAGCTGGCCCCACTCCTACACACTGCACTGTGACGCCTTTAACCAAGGTGAAAACTCTCTCTCCCTTGCCATGGACTTTACATCTTCAGCACTTGGCAAACTCAACCTGTGGCAGACCTCTACACAGCCCCGCTGAAGTCAACCCAAGCCCAAACTCAGATTATTAACCACACTTCGAAGCTCTCGCTGGCACCTCTCACCTCTGTGACAAAATGGTTTCCCCTTCACATTCCCCACATGAACCTAAACAAAATTATCAATCGGATTCAGAATTCACGACTGGGGCTGTTCCTAGCACTGGTAATCCTTTGCCCCCCATTCTGGCCACCTACCAGCAAAGAAGACGAACTCAGAACTGTCCAATTCTACATGGCAAACCCAGAAATGCTGCTCCCCAGCCACTCGAAGCTGACCTCTGTTGGATTCCTTGCCCACCCCCAAATGAGAGGTTGTCCCGCCTTGTTGAAGAGTTGGAAGCAGAGCGACACTGATACGATGATGAGACGTGGCAACAAATGATGAATTTAGCGTGTCTTATGCGAGTAATTTACAGTGGACACCTGCCTAGGGACAGCAATGCTACCAGAGTCCAAGAGGAAACAGAAGGTACTCATCACCGATTTGGAGATCCCTTTATCTTCTCCTTCCAACATTCTCCTCAGCCTTCAGATTTTATGTGGGTAACGGACAATCAATAAATTTCTATGGAGATTGGTGGGCTGAGAATGAAACCCTTTAGAGCTCTTTTGGTGGGTTATTTCGTCTATCTTTGCAGAGAGAGGTTTCGGTTGTTGATGCTTTTGGAGATGGTGGATGGAATCTCCACCCCCAGTGTGAGCTTTTAGACGCCAAGGCCTTGGATGCTAGCTGGCTGTTGGACTCTATCTAATTAAGTTAGTTACGTTCTCATGCGCAAGACAAGTAAATTTGGTGGCCCGATAAGAGTGATATCTTCTCTGTGTCCTCTGTTTATTGCTTCATCAAAGGGTGGCACTCCCACAGGGGGTTGAACACGATGTTCCATTCACTTGGCGCCTTTGTGCCCCTCCCAAGATCAAATTCTTCATGTGGAGTGTTTGCCTCAATAAGATCCTTACGATGGATATTCTTAGACGGAGAGGTCACTCCTCGATTGATCTCCTTTGCCCATTATGCAACTCAGTGGAGGAATTGATTAGCCATCTCCTCCTGCAGTGCCCTTTGTGCAGCTCGTGTGGACCTCCATTCTTTGCAAGGTCGATTTACAATTGTTTGCCTGCAAATCTGATTCCTGCTATTAGGATGCTTTTTGGTTCTGCTCTTCCTAAGATGGGGAAGTTGATTCTTTCTGCTTGTGTTGCTTTTCTTTGGGGTCTTTGGAATGAGTGAAACCGTAGATGCTTCAATGCCAAGTTTGAATCCCCTAAGAGAGTTGTTGACAATATTTTAGGGCACATTTCCTCTTGGCTGCTCACTAAGAAGGTCTTCTCCCCTTTTTTGGGTTCCACTATTTGGGATAATTGGCACTGCCTGGTTCGGTTACATACTCGATCAAGGCCCCCCATTGTTAAGGAATGGTCCCTGCTTGGGCCCGGGTTCCTCAAGCTTAATTTTGATGGTCTTGGAGGGCCCTTTGGGTATTTCGGATTCGATGATTGCTGAGTTTCATAGCCTCCTTAACGGTCTCCACATCTTTCACAATGATTGCATGGGCCTTATTCACATTGAAGGAGATTCCAAGGTAATGATTGGATGGTGTGCTCATGATTCCCCCCAGAGCCACTAGGACGTTTTCTTTGAAATTGATATTGTTTCTCATTTTGATTGTATTTGGACTCACATTCCGAGATCCACCAATTTTGCCGCTGATGTACTTGCTAAGCAGGGTGCAACCCTCTAATTCCTTGTTGTCAGGAGCTTTGCTCCCTTGGTTTTTGTTTTTTTGCTTTCTTTCTCTTAATAAAATCATCCTTTTCTCAAAAAAAAAAAAAAGACCAGTGAGGGCATAAGAGCCCTTGCTGGTTAAGTGAGCCTGTTCTTCTTTTAATTTCTTCTAGTAGGTATTTATTTTTTTAAGTAAAGATGTTCTTTAAAATAAAAATATGTTTTTTCTGTCATTTTTTGGAAGATTTGGCTCCATCAGGACAGTTAATCCAATGTTCAGGAAACATCGATTTGCATTTTTTTTAATTGAAAGATATGTTAATTCATAGTTTATAATACATGCTACAGAAGTTTGTTCCAACTTCTCCAACTAATTCTATGTGATTTGTTTGTTTCAAAACAAATTATATGACTTTTTAGTTTTTTTATTATAATTATACTTTTCAGGATTTTTTTATTTATGATCTGACTTGTATTTCCTTTTTAGTTGTTTAAAAATCCCATTACTATGTTCGAATTCTGGTTTCATACATTGGCATCACTAAATTTTGGAAGGACAGAAATTGATTGGATGATTTTCGTAGGAGACAACATTCAATTAATGTTTTCTTGTTTTCCTTTCTGCAGCTTAAAGAAATTGTGAACCAAGGAAAATTGGTTTCAGATGAAATTATAATAAATCTTTTGTCGAAGCGTCTTGAAGAGGGTGAAGCCAAGGGAGAATCAGGATTCATCCTTGATGGTTTTCCAAGAACAATAAGGCAAGCGGTGAGTGACTTCTCTGTTGATTCTATTGTGAATATTGGGAAACTTGCTTCCAGGAATTTATCCTCGGTACATTGTGTTTGTTCCATTCTGATTCTCTGCAGTAAAAAATTCTATTTCATGTGCAGGAGATATTGGAGGGAGTGACTGACGTTGACCTGGTGGTCAACCTTAAACTCAGGGAGGATATTTTAATTGAGAAATGCCTGGGTAGGAGGACTTGCAGTCAATGCGGTGGAAACTTCAATGTTGCCTCCATTGACATTAAGCCTGAGAATGGTACGCCTGGAATTTTTATGGCCCCACTTCTACCCCCTCCACAGTGTGCTTCTAAACTCACTGTTCGGTCTGATGACACTGAGGAAGTTGTTAAGGAAAGACTGCGAATCTACAATGAAGTGGTATGCTCCTCCTCTCTCCCTGTGTTATTAATAATCCACCTTTGAACAGTTCATCTAGTTAGTGGTATATCTAGCATTGGATAGAACGGATTCAATTTTGTGAAGCTTAAGAGATACTGAATTGAATTTAGGATACGAAAAGGAGTATCAAGAAAATGGAAAAGTAAAACAAAATAGCACCTTGGGAGATGTTAGTGATTGAAGGTGCAAAAAGGCTTCCTCTGCTGCATTCATAATCCTGTGATGTTATGTGCCCCTGGGAATAGCCAGTATCAAACTCATACCCTCCACCTACATATCTGGTCATGAGATGCCACCATGAGCTCATATGCTCGTTGTGGTATCAAACTCTAGCCGATGGCCTGATGGTAGAGAGGGGAGAGGGTGGCCCTCTTGCTATTGTCCCTCAGATCATGGTCTGAAACATGATAGGGGAGGTCCCTTTTCCACTCGGGCAGTGGCCCATTGATGTAGGGGCACAATCACACAGATTATTTTGGGTGGGTGGGTGGCTGGTCAGGGTGACTAGGTGGACTCCTGCGGAGCTTCACTTGCAAATTTTGTGCAAAACAGCATATAACAATTTTGCTTGGGAAAACTAATTACAAATTTTATGATGTTGTATGGACCCGACTTAAAAAAATCAGTGGCCTGGATTAATACGAAATGACTCACATCGAATGGGCCACATTTTTCATGTCCTAGTTTCCTGAAGCATTTGGGGGTTTTGTTTATCATAAAAGTAAAATTTGATTTTGCAGAGCCAACCTGTGGAAGGGTTCTATCGAAGCCGAGGGGTGTTAATGGAGTTTGATTTACCAGGAGGCATTCCAGAGTCCTGGCCGAAGCTGCTGGAGGCTCTAAATCTTGACGACCATGAGATCAAGCAATCTGCTGCAGCATAATCTTTTAGCATCCAAGTGGGGGTCATTCTTTTGATGTGTAAGATTCTTGCACGTCAGTTTAAAAGATTTTGGAATAAAAAGCTTGAATTCTGTCTTCTGGAATAAATATACATTGGCAATATTCAACTCGGGCTTTCTTAGTATTTGGTACTAATACAAAGGTCGGTGAACGTGGAAGGTGGGTGGTATTCTTCTCAACTCGAGCCTTTGATCGTAACAGAAAATTTTGTCCATTTTTATTTTTTGGTGTGCCGTGAACAGAGTCAGGTAATATATCCTTTTGTTAGATAATATACCATCAATTTTATGTTGGACGTGTCTAGAATTATCTTACTTTTTTCTATATTTCTATTCTATTTTGAGCCCGTGCATCAGGTCGTATACGACATGGAAGTCAGCGAATAACAGCTATGGACTATGCTTTATCGGTGCTCAATATAGCTTTGTCATTAAATACAATGATCACATCCGTATTGACATCCGACTAGGAATAAGCTGACGGGAACGCGGTTTAAGATTGGGCCCACACTATCACTTTTACAGCTGTTGATTACCTGTGATAACTTTGGGCTGTTGTGGGGCCATTTTAGCAAATGATTGGAACGATTGATCTCCACGGTCTTTTCATTGGAATAACTCCAGCATTCAATATCTGATTACAATTCATGGCGGGTCCCGGACTCGTACACGTGAACGAGTAATCGGATGGTTGGGATTGCTTGTGAAATCGCCAAACCAGATGGCTAATCAAAGTCCAAGATCGGACGGATTATATACCAGACTTCGGTGTTTGTCTTTCTACACTGTAATGTGTGCAGATATTTACTGCATGTTTTTGCATGAGAAATGGTCCCCTCAGAGGAAAGCCTCTGCGGGAAGATCCAAAAACACGAGCTCGATATACATATACGAAATCGTTTTTTCACTATGGCATTTGCTTCGGGAGACGAGCCGTAATTTGCTCTATTATCGACACTGTGTGCTCAGGATCCTCTCTCTGCGTTTCTGCTTTAACCATTTCTTGTGGATCCTCTGGTCTCTCCACTGTTTGATTGGGTTTTATGCTACGGCTCTGTCGTGGGTTCTCTCCCTTAGATCTTTTCCTCACTTGGGGTCTGTTTTCGGTATTCGATTTATGTCGTTAGAAAGCTGGTTTGCAGGGATATGTTCATCTTTGGTTGTTTGTGTTTGCTTCAGGATGACAGACGGGAGAGGCTTGTATCTGGTCTTGGTTGTGTGAGCGGTTCCTTGTTGCTTTTTGTCTGAAAGGTTCGATTTCGTAGCTAAAAGCTCGTCTGTGTTTTTCCTGCTTCTGGTTTTCAAGGTTTGACCATCACCAATTTTTCCTGTCTATTTGTTTGTTTGCTGTCTATTTTTGGTTGGAGCTGTCACCGAGAAGAAAGAGATCGCTTTTTTCTTCTTGTTTTCAGAAGAGTACTGGTGTGGGTTTTTTTTTTCCTGTTGCTTTATACATGAAAGTTTTGATTCCTGATGAGAATGTTCCCGTTTCAACTTACCTCTCTTTCTCCTGTGAATTTCTGTTCCCATCATCATCTGTTGTGATATGTGTGGAAGTGAGAGTTAAATGAGAAAGCTCTTGCATCTCTCGCCTAACCATGGACGAGAAACTGATTTATTTTCATAGTACTCTTCCTCTTCTATTTGGCTCGTGAACTGAAGCACGCAGCTGTTTTATATCCCTTGGAACTTTCAATTCAGCTTCATATTTTTTTTATTTTCGAGTAGTCATGAGAAAATTTCTCTTCTTTCACTCTCTTCTTTTCCTCTTTCTTGTTCTCCCTTTATCTGCTACAACTAATGTTGAGACTTCCACGTCTCCCATGGAGAAACGAGAGCAAGAGACGCTGTATTCCATCCTTCGATCGTTTGTCGGAAACTGGTTCAATGGCTCTGAGGTGTACCCTGACCCATGCGGGTGGACGCCGATACAAGGTGTCTCCTGCGACCTCTTTGACGGGATATGGCACGTAACCACAATGGTCATCGGACCTGTTCATGACAACTCTCTCCAGTGTGCTCGTTTTGCAGAAATCAGTCCCTATCTCTTCGAATTAAAGCATCTGAAGAGCCTCTCCTTCTTCGGTTGTTTCCACCACCCGACTTCCCTGCAAGGTTTACCATGGGAGAAGCTCGCTCGCACCTTAGAAACACTAGAATTCCGATCAAACCCCGGACTTGCTGGTGAGATTCCAGCTGGGTTTTCTTCATTCAGAAAGCTCCGGTCTTTGGTACTGTTAGAGAACAATTTGACAGGTGAATTGCCGGTGGGTCTTGGGAACTTAACCGAGTTGGAGCAATTAGTTCTTGCTGGAAACCGATTCACTGGCCAGATTCCGGTTTCTTCGGGTGGTTTAGCCAAGCTCTTGATAATTGATTTCAGTAGGAATTCTCTATCTGGGTCTTTGCCTTCCACCATTTGTGGGTTGACTTCTCTTTTGAAGCTTGATTTAAGCAATAATTCGTTCGACGGTCAGCTTCCAACAGAGCTCGGACAGTTGAGGAATCTAACTCTTTTAGACCTCAGAAACAACAGATTCTCTAACGGGTTGCCTCAATCACTCCAGGAGATGGTCTCTTTGGAACAAATGCTTCTATCCAACAACCCGATCGGCGGTAATTTGATGAAGCTGAATTGGCAAAACCTTGAGAACCTGATAGCATTGGACTTCTCAAGCATGGGTCTGGGTGGAGAGATTCCAGCGTCGATGGCAGAGATGAAAAAGTTGCGGTTCTTAGCATTGAACGAGAACCACCTGTCAGGAAATGTGCCACCGAATTTTAGCGACATGCCTTGTGTTAATGCTCTTTACCTAAACGGAAACAATCTGGCAGGAGAACTTGAATTTTCTGAAGAGTTCTATGGGAAGATGGGAAGGTACTTTACTGTCTGGAGCAATCCAGATTTGTGCTATGATGCTCGGGTTGTGGCCAAAGAAATTGCACCAGCTGGAGTGAAAGACTGTCAAAAACAGCCACCTGTTTCTAACGCAGGCTTGAAGAGAGAAGTGACCAGTGAAGACGCTCATCTGAGTTGCAGTTCTATTGGTTCATGTGTGATTTCAGGCTCTGGTAGCTTTGAGCTTCGATGGATAATTATGGTGGCGGAGATGGTGACTGTATTCTTTTTTGTTTTTGCTGCATCAGAGCTCTGATGTGCGGAGCGTTCCTGAAGAGGATAGAAGCAAAATATAGTAAGACCTACATTCCTTTGATTCATGGGTTAAAGTTAACCTCCTAGGAACTTACTTTTCTTCTTTTCTTTCTCCTTTTTACTTTTCAAAGAAGTGAAGCAAAAGCTGATGCCGTCTGTAAAATGTATTAAGGAATATTTAGATCTTGGCAAAGCGTCCTTACAAATGCTGCAACTCTATTATCGTTACTCTTGTTGCCTTTTTGAGTATTTGATGTTGCTTCCCACTGAAAATGCCCGACATGCATTTACGCGCATCTGAGTCTAAGAGCTTGTTTTGTTAGAGAGAAAATGAGAAAAAAACAGAGAAGAAACTAAGAAGAGCTTGGTACTTGATCGCTCTCTCACTCACCTCTCACTTTGCTTTCTTCCATATCCTCATTCAGTCATTTCTGGTGAGGCTTGGAAAACAAAACAAAAAAACGAAATTTTTACAGAAGCAAACCAAGAGTGCAGGACTGCAAGGTGATCCCATCCAAACAAACTGCAAAAATAAATAGTCTTAATACTCTTAGTGTGGCAGAGCCGAAACCGCCGAGATGTAGAAAGGGATTTCACCGCCTTTTATCTCTGATTTTGTACGAAACTCAGCCACCAGAAAGAGTGAGCAGAGCAGTACAACAGAGGTTAGCACCCTAGGGCCTTGAGACTTAGAAGCATGGAATTAAAATAAAGCTGTTGCATACAGTTTGCAGGGGCAGCAGAGAGCACTAAAGAGGGGCTGTGCGCTTGAGGACGGTGGGGGTCTTAAAGAGTAAATGCAAAGGTATGATGGTTGAAGATAGGTTCAGGACAGACTACGTCTACGTCCCCTGTCATCTGCTGGCTGCCATTAAAGGCAAAGGGGAATTGAATGTTCCTGGCTTTTTTCAAAATGTCCTCTGGTTTTTATTGAACTGGGTAAGTTTGGTTGAAGGGTTTACTATCAATCATCTCGGAACCGGGAGTCACAGGGGGATAACTGTGTGGCGGAGGAGGGACTGGAGAGTTTATTTATCTGCTCCTTGGCTGAAAGTTGGAACGTTCGTTTCGTTTGATAGCTGATTCTCCCACTTCCGTGCATCAGATAATCAAGCATCTAATTATCCGTATTGGATATAGAGGCAAAATTGGGTGAACAAAGTACTGTTCCACAGATCCGTAAGGAAGAAGCAGCAAACGCGGTTTACTTTATTTCACTATTCAATCAAGAGAATCAGAATTGTATAGCTAGAAGCCTGGTACAGGCCAAGTAAATCCTTATAGTACTCAGAATTGAATGGTTGTAGTGATTCAGCTAAACCCTTATCAAGTAAGAGCATTAAATTCATTTGTTTATTCATTTATTATTATTTTTGGCCTTCATGCCCTAGGGTTTGCATAGATATCATTCAGTTCGTAAATGTCCTAATTTAAAATTTTCTCTATTTGCAAAATGGTATTTACTTCGTTACATTTAGATGGACTTCTGTTCATACTCAAGACTTTATGATAGAGGGGAAAGAGGCTGCTGGTCTTGGCTGCATCGGACATTTCTTTTTTTTTTCTAAAACATATTATACTATACTTGGTCGATACTGTGCGAAAATTTTCTTTTTCAAGTTTGAAATGAGGATCTTTGCCTTGTCGTGTGACTTGTTCAAGTATTATGTTCAACGATGTATTGCTCAGTGCTATCAATCCGTCTATGCTGTTCTTTCGCGGGAAAACCATATTTTGTTTCCGTAGAAATTCAGAACCCACTTCGCATTTTCTGTTTCTAGTGCTCGGAGTCTATTCAAACTGACCGTGGACTTCTCCCGAACACTCTGATCTATTTTCTTGATAGTTAGCGGCATGTGGAATTCTGAATGAGCTATTTTTTTGTAATCAGCCATGCGGCTCTTTTCACTGTCAGGAAGAAAGAAACTTGGTTGAAGAGGTTTACGTATGTCTTGGATCGCTTGTCGAAGTGAGAAAGGTAGTCCTGACTCCTGTATATATTTCCTCATTTCTCTAAAACTTCCATTGATGTCCTTGACAAGCATTCAAGCGTCTCTATTACACTGCATTAGGATAAAGTCTTACAGGAAAACCCAACAAATTCATGCCCACATTGTTCTGAACTTCTTATCTTCAGATATCTATCTGGCAAATCTTATAATTGAGTCCTACTTCAAATGTGGGCAGCCTCAACTTGCTTATTTCACATTTGATCAAATGCCTGAAAGAGATTCTGTCTCTTGGGGTCAAATCATTTCTTCCTTCTCAAAGAGCAAGCAACCTGACAGAGCAATTGAGTACTTCCAAATGATGGGTCAACAAGGATGCAATCCCAACCGGTCTTCTCTATTATCAGCATTAAATGCGTGCAGCAACTTATCCAAGTTAATTGAAGGAAAACAGCTGCATTCACAAACTGTAAAACGTATATCTCCTTTGGATGTTATTGTTGGGAATATCCTGATCGACTTTTACTCGAAATGTGGGGAATTAAGTGAATCTCGAAAAGCTTTTGATGAGATTCCTGTCAAGGATCTGGTGTCCTGGACTTCTATGCTTTCAGGGTATTGCCAGAGTGGACTCGCTACTGAAGCCTGGGGGATTTTCACATTTATGATGAAACAAGGTATGGGTTTTAGCTACCATGCATTCTCTGTTACTGCAAAAGCTTGTGCAGAAGTTGAAGATGTTAAACCAGGGGAAGGACTTCATTCCTTGGTAATAAAAACAGGTTTTGAGTCTCACGTTTTTGTGGCAAGTGCACTTCTAGATATGTACTCCAAACATGGAAAAATCTCTTCTGGACGTCATATCTTTGATTCAATGGATGAACCAAATGTTGTTTCTTGGACCTCAATCATTACAGGGTATGCCCAAATTGATGAAGGGGAAGAAGCACTGAAGTTATTCAGACAACAAATACAGCTAGGAATTTTACCAGATGCTTTTTCCATATCAAGCATGCTGGCTGCTTGCGCCAACATCCCGGCACTGGACTATGGAAAACAACTCCACAGCCTAATTGTTAAGCTGGGCTTTGAGTTTCAGACTTTTGCTGGTAATTCATTATTAGGAATGTACTCAAGATGTGGGTGTCTAGAAGTTGCTCGAGTAGTACATGCATCAATGAAAAAACGAGATGTTATAACCTGGACGACAATGATTGCAGGATATGCCCAACATGGGCGTGGAACTGACGCACTTGGGATCTTCTATCAAATGAGAGAAGCAAAGGTAAGACCAAATTCCATCACATTAGTAGCAGTCTTATCAGCATGTAGTCGTTCTGGTTTAGTTGAGGATGGAATCGGGTTTTTCCAATCAATGGGTCAAGTTTATGACATTGAGGCTCAAGAAGAGCATTATACGTGCATGGTGGACCTTCTTGCACGAGCAGGGCGCGTGAAGGAAGCTGAAGAGTTCATGAAGGGGATGCCATTTGAGCCTAGTGCAAGTGCTTGGGGGGCACTATTGAGCGGTTGTAGGGCATGTGGAGACCTGAATTTGGCATCAAAATGTGCAGAGGAGCTTTTTAGATTAGAACCCTCTTCAGCTTCCAATACTGTGACACTGGCAAACATGTATGCTGCTCAGGGCAAATGGGAACAAATGGGAAGAGTAAGAGTGTTAATGAAGGACAAGAGTTTGAAGAAGGAGAGTGGATACAGTTGGATCGAAATCAGAGGGGAGCTGAGTGTGTTTGGTGTCAGTGATCATCTGCACCCCCAGAGTAATGTCATATATGAAATCTTGCATCTTTTATTACTCGATATGAGAAGAAAGAAAAACTAGATGACTTTCACTCGGAACTTGTTGGATACGACATTAGAGATCAGAATTCACTGCACGATTTGTGTTTCTTAAAGGAACTTGGCGGTGGATGGTTTCCATCAAACTCTGTTAGCAGTTAATTGATGGTAAAATGGAAGTGGGAAGAGACTTTCTGCGTTACGTAACTGCAATTCAGGCCCGAGGGTCAAAGCATTTGAACCTCTATTGATCATGCCACGACTCAAGGGTGGATTTGTGTCATTCATAGAAAAACCAGTCCCAAGTTGAAATGCTCAAATGGTGTTTTACTTTGATTCAATGGCTTGACAAACAATCCCTCAGTTCTAAACAATTTTTTTAAATACTAATCTTCCTGCAAAAAATGGAGACGAAATAAATCAATAAATATACCAGTTCGAGCAAAAAATCTCAGCAACTGAAGTATCCATCCTTATTATTTTAACAGATGCTAAGCCTGGATTTGACCGCTCACTGGCTCATGGCAGCGTTTACCCTGATATGTTTCCGAATGGATCAGAAAAGAGGAACTGAAGCTCCGTCTCCCCTCCATTGTTTTCCTTTATTTATTCGTTTTGTTCCTGTAGCTTTAACTTAATGGTTATATAAACTCTATCTCGTGACCTTTCTGTAGGCCTTTTGGCTGATCATGTCAATTTGTTAGCATTAAAATATGCAAGCGATGATTCCTCTCAACAGGAGAAAACTGTATTTCGTAATCTCTTCCGTGTTATTTTAAGCTATCCTCCGTGACCTGTGGATAGCTAGCGTGGATGATTTCCTTAGAAATTTGTATGATTCTTTTATTTTCTTTCGTCATCCAAACCAACATTGATGCTTACAGAAGCCACATATTTATATTATAGCTTTATCAAGAGAAGTCTCTGAAACTCCTCTGTCCTTGGGGCAAACTTTTAAGCAGCTTTCTCTCCTATCTCAGTTTAATTTAGAACTCTATTAACCAAATAATTGAAGAAATAAACTGAGCATAAAAAAGAATTCTGTGTTCGATCAAATAATCCCAGAACGGAACTGGGACTCTGGCATACTCTTAACTGATTTTTTACTTCATTAACAGACATTTGAATAAAGTGATATCCGTGTTTCGATATGAGAACACCAGCAAAAGCTGGCAATTCCTACAATTCAGCAATTTGGGCCTCCCCATCACTCAACAGCCATCCCCAAGCACCGGCTCCGGTGCTCTTTACGAGCCTCGAATGTCGGTGACTTTGTCTCTCCACTCTCACCAAATCTCTCCGCTCTCTTCTATACACCGAAACCTTCATGTATATACACTTCCGTTATTCCTTCCCAAACCGCCCAACTACCATCCCAAATGACCACACCAAGGCACAAAGATTTTCTTTTTCCTTCACAAGTTACAGGCGAAGAAATTTAACAGCATGTGGTAGGTATAAGGCACAATCTCAAGACCAAGAGCCATACTTTTCTCTCCAAATGTGTTAGGTATAAGACATGGTTCTTAAAGACGACCTGCTTCGACTGATCTAACATATATATATAGCTAACAGTTAATCATCTTCTCTTCATGCAGTACCTTGTTGTTATGTGATTAAATTTAAAAGGGATTAATTAGAGGCTCCACCCATGAAGGAGACGGAAGCTTTGGGCTGTAGCCTTGTGGAGCAGCAGTGCATACACCAAACAAGGGATGTGTACAGTTCTTACGTAGAAGGGGCAGCTGAGAACCAGCCGAGAAGAGAAGTCTTTGAGTAGGAAAATCCTTTTCTGTATTAAAGATTTTTTCTCGTCGTTGACAAATTCCAATTCTATAGTCTTTAGCGTGTCCCTCACTTTTCTTCTCCTTCACACCCAACTTTTCTTTTTTTCCGCTTTCACGGCTTCATCCCATGCAGTATATATAAAAAACCAACCAGATCTCCTCTCTCACCTCTAAACAAATTCGATTTCAAAATCCGGAAAAGAAAAAAACTCGAAATGGGTTCTTCTTTCTCTTCGGTACCGAGGCCTCTGTCGCGGTGCTTCTTCGTGATCTTCCTCTTCGTGTTTTTTCTTCTCCATGCTTCCTCTAGTACTGCAAGCAGAGTGCTCCCCTCCAGGAGTATCCATTGCAGGAGTTGTGCAGAGCATTCGACGAGCAGCATCAAGCTTCATCCTCAGAAAATGGAGACGGGTTTTATGGTGAGAGGACGAGTGTTCAACTTCTTCCCGAAAGGGGTCCCTATCCCTCCTTCAGGGCCGTCCAAGAGACATAACAGTGCCATTGACTCGGTGTCTCCGCAAGAAATCGATTCTCCATGAAAGGCGATAAGAGATATCTCGCTTCTTCATAGTCTCTTCTACGTCGGAGATTTTTAGAACCATGACGGCGGGGAATTCTCCGTCTGTCGGCGTGAGCTAACTGCCTAGCTAGGCAGAGTGGAAGTATTTTTTGCTTGAAGATTTTTCTTCTGTTTCTCATTTTTCCTTCTTTATTTGCTTGATGAATGTACAGCAACATTTGTTGATTAAAACACCAGAAAATGTAATCAAAGAATAGAGAGAAATCAATCCCTTTGAAAGTTTTTTTGTGCAGGAAGAGAGTAACTTGTCATTGAGGTAGCTTTGGCTCTATTATTATTTCCCAGTCAACAACTAACTATGTCAGGATCATCAGCTCCCTGTCGTTTCCATTTTCTCTTTTTCTTGTTTCTTTAATTGAACGCTTCTTCTCGGATGACGCCAAGAGGTTAGACCTTTTCTTTTATCCATCATTTTTTTATCACTGTGCTTTTAATTGAAGGCGCTTCGGATGCTTACGAGAAAAAAAAAAAAAAAAAAAAAACAGATTTGCAAACAATAAAAGACGTTTCAGAGAATCATGACTTGCCACCAACTCAAATATCGAGTCAATGATCTGCAGCGAGATGGATCAGTCTCATAACTGTAAGCACGATTTAATATGATATGGGACCGATTATGGCATTTAGATAATTAATTAGCTTTATTGGGCTCCCCCACTTACCCATACCTTACTGGTATCAGCATGAGAAATTGGGGCAGTAAGGTGAGTGATCCAGAGAAAAGCCTGCCAGAGCTATTGAGGCAAACCTTCCCAAGTTAGGTTGTTTAGATCGACTTTTTGAATTAGAAGGTTGGAACCCCAGGCTTCATTACGACTTTCAGAATCCACTTACCTTCAATTAATTCTCCTGAGGAATGAATAGATGAAGAATTCTTCTGGTTTCACTATTTCCTTTGGTAAAATAACGTCACCTGAAAACCAAAAACAGCCTTGAGGAGAGACGAAACCACACTCATACTAACTAAAACTTGGAAAGTAAAACCAGAAAAACCAGAAATGAGACGTGAAATTCTGCTGCGGATGACTCAAGAAGCAGAGATGGATCAGAATAAAATGAAGCTCATAACGACAAACTCAAAATTAATGAAAATCGATGTTAATGGGTCAATAACATCCAGTGTAAAGTAGGAGGTGGAACAGCAGAAAGCAGAAACGGACCAAAACGCTCCTTTTCTTTTCCGGTTCAACAGTTGTTCTCATAAATTAAACAATGGCGTTCTGTGGCACTGCTGACTTTAGTGACATATCTGGGTGTGGACTGGCCTAAGACGGCAGCAAAGCAAAGGTCACAAAAACTCCAAAATGGAGGTCAATACACACAACTGGTGACACAAAGTCGCACCACTTTGGGGCCTTTTTGAGCTTCGAGTCCTTTAGAATTTTGGCAACAAAGATTGAATTTTTCTGATTTTCCACGGGGGGCAGTTAAGCATTTTGACAAGTAAACTGGTCGTTGTCCGTGGGAAGAGACTGCAATTTGGGATCTGTACTCACCGTCCCTTGTATTTTGTTTCTTGTCGGGAACAAAATAGTCTTCATGTGGGCGGCTAAGGGGAACGCAAAACAAGCCTGTTTGCGTTCCAATTAAGGCACTTGAAATAATGGCCCTTTAAAAGCTGAATCTGGGAGGAAACTCTCGACATCTCCTGATTGAAATCAAATGTCTCAATCGAAAGACGGAAGAGATCAAGCTGACAAGCTCTTATCTGAGTTTGGTCTTCTTTTTCTTCACGAAGTAGACGTGCCCAACGTTTCTAATACGAAAAAGAGCTATTACTTCCACTACAGAAACTCTTAGGAAGAAGGTGGGATGGGTGGGTAGGAAGCAAAAAACAAAACGAGCTGCGGAAAGATTAAGGGAGATTAAACTGTTGCAAGCCAGGGGACCGAAACCATAAATAAGCTGTTCCTCTTCTTCTTTCTGCTCTTTTTTTTTTAAAAGCCAAAGAGAACGAACGCCTTCAGAAACAAATGATATTGGTGCAAACATATACAGACACTGCTCTTCATAGAATTGTCCTTGGAGTAAATGCTTTAACTAATTACTTGCAATTGACACTTGTGCTCTCATAGAATTGTAGAATTTTATGGCAACTTTGAATTCCTCCTTAGAACTCATCAATTGCAACTTAAGTTGGAAGACCCTTGCATCTATTTGTGTGGTGTCTTTGTAGTACTTGGTTGAAGAAGCCAATAACAAAGATTATAAGGTGAGTCTCATGCAAAAGAGATCTTATAATTGTAGCAAAATCAAAGAATAAAAGAAGGAAAGTGGATTCTATATCATACAAGTGTAGGAGAATATGGTGAAGATACTCCTTATTTTTTAGGTTTAATTTTTTATCACTAGATTTAGTGAGATATTATTGGGTGTAACCCTAAACCAAGAAACAACTGGTGTGATAGAGATTGTGGCTAGGGTTAGACTGTGATAGAAAGATGCACAAAAAGGAGGTGGGTGTTGCTCACTTTTGAGGATGAAGAAGAAGAAGTGGTCTAGTTTTTCCGGCCAGTAGGGTTCCTTCAAACTCTAGACAATATCGACAGAGCGGTAGTCGAAATGACCGACTCTCTCTCTCTCTTCTCTCTCTCCAAATTGGGACTGGTGAAGGGACGGGGTAGGAAGTTGGGCTCTATTAGCTTGACTCAATTTCAATTGTATGGTCCAAATTGAAAGAGAGAAGCATATGTCCATGTTTTATTTACTCAATAAGATGGTCATTAGCAAGTTAAATATACTTCTTAAATTTAGATAATAAAAAATAATCATGGTTGTGGAGAAAAACTGAAACTCAATCCTGGGTTAATCTTAAGTGGACACAATCTATATTCAAAAGGCAATGATGTTGTTCAGTCCCACTTCTCTAGGTAAAGTGCAACATAATCAATGGGGTCAATCTACCGATAGGTAAAGTGCAACATAATCAATGGGGTCAATCTACTGGCGTTTTCATATTTTTGGCTTTCTTTGATAAGAGAAAAGTAGAGAGAACATTATTATTTATTAGCTCTAATCACTTTACTCCATTTAGTTTCAGCATGCACCCTTTTGCCATATGGATCTATCCATGAATTCTCATCATTCTCCCCCTATGAATGATGAGATACTTCTTCTAGCTTTTTTAAAAAGAATATGAGCTTCTTCTCTCAAAAACCAACACTTGTTCATTGAACCACGGCTGTGACATCTTGGTATTTGTTTAAATTGAAAATAATGATATATTACAAATTATTGTCCAATTTTCAGGAATATTTAAGTAATTTAAAGAAAATAAAAAAACCAGCTCACAAACTATTCGAGTTTGGCTAAAAAAAGGTTCAATTTAGTTTAGTCTTTACTTCAACTTGGTTCGAGCTCAAACTTGAAATAAGGCTCATTAAGTATAGCAAACCAAATTCGGCTTGTTAGATCGTGAGTCGACTCGTTAATATAGATTTTTTTTATAAAATACCCTTTATTCTAATTACTCTCATCAATTCCCTCTTTAGTTGGTTAAAAATTGCTTTTATTTACCTCAAATCTCAAAGACGATCGATCGTTAAACTCTTGTGGGTATCTTAAATCTAATGTTGTTGTTTGTCAATGAAATAAACATTATTGATGAAAGTATTTGATATTTCTTTTATGTTTATTAAGCTAGTTATTATACATTAGTATGTCATCACAATATACTATATGTATATTTTTTTTAATTTTTAAAATTTTAAATATAGGTTAGAGCTCGAAGTGACTTGAGTTTGGGCTTAAAGTAGGTTAAAAGTTTTGGGCTTGAACTCATTCTAATTTCAGGTTAAAGGCTGGGCTTTCGAGGTCTTCGTGTTCAAATCAAGCCAAACTCCAATATATCGAGGTTCTGAGTTTGGCTTCGCTGGATGCGAGCTTGTCGGGCCTGCTCGCGTCGCTGCAAAGAGGGGAATGTTTCCGAATGTCCCACTTTACCCTTAGCACTCGACCGTTGCATTGGTACTTTGTTTAAAATATTTAAAAAATCGTCTCACTCCACCTTTTTCTGCCGATCGTCGATCTGAAAGCATCCATCGGAGAGGATTTACCGAAAATCTCCACGACCTTCCCCTCCGTTCCCACCTCTTCCCTTCTGCTGCTATGCTATTCCTGCGGACATGCTAGATTGACATTTTCGACTCTTCCAGGAAAGAGATTGCGCGATCCTCTTGCTTCATTGCAGACTTTTTAGCGTCCTTCAAGCTTTTCAAGTGCCCACAGAGGAGTTCCTTGTTTGGTTTCGCGAGAGATTTCTTTTTTCGGTTGATGATTTTAGAACTAGTTCACAACTATGCCTGTCTCCACGCGGTCGAAAATTTTCAGTGGCCAACACGAGTCGAATACAACTAGGCGAACCAGGGCTCAACAGGGGGAGGAATCTCCAATTGGGGATTCGCTTTTGCGGAATCCACACCAAGGGCTGAAAGAGAAAATGAAAGCTCTTACCCTCTTGTACGAGCAGCAGCAACAAGAGACGGCTGCTATTAAGAATGCCTCTCTGCGGTTATCCACCCATCCGAGTGTTGAACTCTTAGACTCGTCAAGGAAAGAAGAGAGGGAGAAGAGACAAGAATGTGTGGTGAAAGAAAGAGAAAGCCAGAGCCAAAAACAGAAGCGGAACCTGAATCAGCTGCCAATCACGAAGCCTGCCGTTTTACCAGATGTAACACTTGAAGCTGAAGATGCAAAAGAGAAAGAAAATTTAGGGGATTTTTATCATATGGTTTCGTTTTCTCGCCCCAAGAAGGAGACAGGTTCGAACGTTGTGCGGAAGCTCTCGATGGGAACTTTACCAGCTCCACTTTCGGAAGTGCGGCCACGGAGAGACTCTAAAGCTGGAGGGGATTTAGATGCAATCTCGGAAAATTCTGAACTGGGTAGTCGGATTCTTGTTTTCGTGAGACTTAGACCAATGGCGAAGAAAGAGAAAGAAACAGGAGCTCGGTGCTGTGTCCGGATTGATAACAGGCGCGATGTTTATCTGACGGAATTCGCTACGGAAAACGATTATTTGAGGTTAAAGAGAGTTAGAGGGCGGCATTTTGCTTTTGATGCTTCTTTTCCGGATTCAACTTCTCAACATGAAGTTTACGCCGCGACGTACGTTTTCCTTCATTCTGTTCATAGTATTTTTTATCCTTCAGATTATTGGAAACGGAACATTTCTTGCATAAATCCCACTCATACAGTGGTCTCGAATTGTGGCATCAAATCTGATCATTTCCTCGCTAATTTCCTTCTGTACCAGGTTTACTTGGTAGTTCACTTTGTATTACTTCTGAAACAAAGCTATTAGTTTCCCTTTTCTGACAAATAAATTGAAATAAACATGCAAGCTATACAAATGTCCAATTGCAGAACAGCAAATCTCGTTGAAGCAGTTCTGCAAGGGCGGAATGGCTCTGTCTTTTGTTACGGTGCGACAGGAGCTGGGAAGACTTACACAATGTTGGGAACTGTTGATAACCCAGGAGTGATGGTGTTGGCTATTAAGGATCTCTTTGCCAAGATAAGGCAGAGGAGCTGTGACGGAAACCACGTAGTTCATCTCTCTTACATGGAGGTCTATAATGAAACAGTTAGAGATTTGATTTCTCCAGGAAGGCCTTTAGTTCTCAGAGAAGATAAGCAGGTAAAGAAAACCTCAATTTTTTGTATGGATTTGTAATTAATTTGGTAAAACTTCTTTGTAATTCATTGACAGAAATGAAATTATGGTCTGCAAATTTATAAGATTTTTTTTTTTTTTTGTTTCTACTACTTTATCTGTCATTTCCACTGAAAAAGTATCGATCTTACAAAATCTTGTACCCTCTAATTCCATTTCCTCTTTTGTCATTTCTTTCTTTCTTTTCATGTATAAACTTTTGTTTGTTCTGTGTTTTGAAAACAGAACTTTTGTAAGTATTTCAGGGCATCGTTGCAGCAGGTCTTACGCAGTACAGAGCATACTCAACTGATGAAGTAATATTTTCCTCTTTCTTTTTGTTTATGCAATTGCAGTTTGAAACGATGGAAAGAATACTTGAGATTTGATCTGTTATCACAGGTAATGGCACTTCTCCAGCAAGGAAATCAGAACAGAACAACTGAACCTACCCGTGTTAATGAGACCTCTTCTCGCTCTCATGCTATTCTTCAGGTAGTTACAGACTACCAAACAGATAAGAAGATTTTCACACAGGAATTCCATTTGTCTATTCCGTCCGTCAATGGTTTACTTGTTGTAATCAATTTTCATATTCCTGAAAATTTTCAGGTTATAGCAGAGTACCGAGTTAAAGAAGGTTCAAACGTGATTCATCGAGTGGGGAAGCTCTCCCTTATTGATCTTGCAGGGTCCGAGAGATCTCTTGCTACAGATCAAAGAACTCTGCGATCTCTTGAAGGTGCCAATATCAACCGCTCTCTCCTTGCTCTTAGTAGCTGCATTAACGCGCTTGTGGAGGGGAAGAAACACATTCCATATCGCAATTCGAAGCTCACCCAGCTCCTCAAGGATTCTCTCGGAGGCTCTTGTAGTACTGTCATGATTGCAAATATCAGTCCAAGCAACCTTTCACTTGGGGAGACCCAAAACACCCTCCACTGGGCTGATCGGGCCAAGGAAATTCGTACCAAGGTTTGATAGTTTCAGCCGCTTCAAACTCACACAGACCTGAGCGAAAGATGAATCTCACGATGTATTCTGTCCTGTTACAGGCATGCCCAGTGAACGAAGAACAAGTACCGGAATCTGAAACCGACAAGACAAAAGTACTAATTGAATTGCAGAAGGAGAATCGTGAACTGAGAATGCAGTTAGCTCGTCAGCAACAGAAGCTACTGACCCTCCAAGCACAGACCCTTGCTGCAAATCCTTCCCCATCTCCTTCAGTTTCCTCTGTCTTGTCTCCACCACGTTCGGCTCAACCGTCTGAAAAACGGAGACCCAAAACCTCCCTCTTGGCTGGAAATTGCTTTAGCACCCCATACACCAAAAAGAAGGGAGCTGAAGAAACTGTCAAAGAACTGAGGCTTTCAGTAAAGGCTCTGGAAGCAGAACTGGATAGACTAAAAAAGGATCAAATGTTGCAGATTAACCAGAAAGATGATATCATTAACGAACTTTTGAAGAACAATGCAAAACCATCAGATAATGGAGAAAATGTTGTACGAGTGGTGACAAGGGCAAGTTTAAGAAAACAACAGGAGCCTGCGGAGAAGTCTCGGCTAGGAGGACAGAAAGCTTCAGCAGCGGGAGAACTAAAGAACCCGAGTCTCCGGTTTGTATCTCCTGTACCAGCTGCTAAGAAGCGGAGCTTTTGGGATATTACAACAGCTAATAGCCCTTCAGTGGTGAATCTCAATGGTAGGAAAACCAGAAGCCATGTTATGGACAAAGCTCCTTCCATGCTCCTTCAGGTATAGTATATTTGTCTATCCTTATCACCACAATATCTCTTTTGTTTCAGTACATCATGTCTTGCAGTTAGATCAATCTGGTTTTCGCACAGTAAAGAACCATGCTCTTACGACAAGATGGCTTGAACAAAAAATACCATATTCGATAAAATGGAAGTCGTGCATTGTCTCTGAGCTCTGCACTTGGAATCTTAGCATTTCATGTCTGTATGTGAATGATCTGCTACTGATGCAGCTTGCCTCTCCATGTTTCCGGTTTCTGTTAATTTTGGGTCCGCATTTCGTCAACTACGTGTATTCAGCCAGGCTTTGCTCGTCAAATACCTTAAATTGAAGGGGAGGAGGGAAGAATGATGTTTGGATTTTGGAATCCTCTTCGCCACATCTCTGCTCGAGCTGGTTCGGGGGAAAACGTGGTTGGATTGGGTATAGATCTCTCTGTTTTATCACCATAGTTTGAAAGCCAAAGATTGTGCAAATCACTTGGGTACAGAAAATACAATTGACAGATGGAAATGGTTTTTCAAATACCGTTTGGTTTGTTCTCTCAAGCTTGATCTATTAGTTCCCCTAGTTCATTCTCTCTATCTGAATAGGCGGCATTTCTTTGAACAAAGCCTAGATCTTTACTTAATCGCTAAATTAGAATGCACTTGAAGGCATTAGAACTGGAATTTAATTCATAAATCAGAAACGAGAATCAGAATCGAATCCCATCACTGGATAATCCAGATAAGGTTTAAAAAGTGAGAAGTAAGCCAAGAAAATGAATACATTTAACCTTGGGCCTCCAACATTGAAACACTGACATGGAGGAAATCAAAAGTTGTCCCGCTGGCCACTACCGCTGTTGATCAACAACCTGACCCTTCAAATTATTGAAAAGACTGGAAATTTCATGGCTCAGTGATTACTAATTATATCCAAAGTAAAGAAAGTAATCATGTCAGTTTCGAGAAAGCGCAGAGGTTTTCAATAGCCTTTTCTTTTTTAATCATTGGGAGTTGGAATTCCGATTTGGTCTTCGAAAGCACTTATTATAGTGCCTTGGCTCAGCGATTTAGTTAAATAAGCTCCCCACCGTTCCTTCCTTTGCTAGCAAAAGCTTAAAGCAGAACATTGGCGCCGCGCACAAACACCGGCGGCCACTTTCTTTTTAGTTTCTTAATGAATTCTCTTGATCTCAAAAACAAAAATCGACCCAATAATCGCTGATCCTTGATCAAAATTCTGCTGGCGTGATCTAATCACAAAAGTGTGCCTGGTGGGAATTGGCTTTGGAAGTTTAAAAACAATTGGGGTCGATCAAAAAGCCTTGTTGTTGGCGATAAAGCATCCGATCTGATTTCCTGTCTCGGCTCTTCTGGGCAATCTCTGATATCTTCTTCTTCTGCTTTGCTTCTTTTAAGTATAACGACGGAAACTAGGACAGAAATACATGTCCAACAGCCAACACAGCAGACACTTGCAGAGGAGCGATAAGGGACCGGAGGAGGACCACTCACTCCGAAACGACAATTCTACCATCACGCTTCACAATTTATCACCCTGTCTAAGCTTCTGGGTATTTCCGACTCAAATGGACCAGGTTTGTGCAGAAGGCTGATCGATGTTGGATTCTCTTGCGGTCGTCCCTACAAGAACAGTTCAAGGCGAACAGATTACAGATCACTTTACCTGGTTCTTAGGTTACCTAATACAGGGGCCAACTTGTATGACAAAATGCAAAAATGGGTGGCGGCCATTGATGTGACTCTACTGTTATTTGGAATTTTTACCAAGCAGCTTCCATTTTATCCCCTCCCATTTTCTGACTGGAGATAGCTTGTGGGGTTGGTGGGAAGTGGGAAATGTGAACCTCTTTCAATTAACTGCCAAATTTACTTTTGAATAGCTTTAATTTGATATTGCATTCACATCTCAGCAGGCTCAAGAATAACTAAGATAGTGACGACTCCATTGCTTCTGTTTCCCTTGAAAAGGAAAAGAAAGAAACTATACAAGAAAGATGTTCCCCATTGCCTCTCATCTTTTTTATCTTTGCTCAACTCTTGTAACCCTAGCGCTCTACAAGACAGTACCTCGAAAAGGAAAAACACCAAACCCACCCAGACTACTACATAGATTGATTCAACCCTCCAATGCCTCCTCCCGGTAGTGCGAGAACATGTTCCTGGATGCGATGACTGATGCCAGAGAACATCAGTCAACAAGAGTCACTGCACCCACCTCTTGTCAATTGTCATGGTGCGCGCATACATCCAACCTTCTGTGTACAGCCAACGTGAACTCTGCACATACTTTCTCATTCAGAGTAGCAGTAGGAGACACCATGAGGGAAAAACTGAAGCTCTTACTTACTCATTACAGTAATAATCATAATATTATGAAGTATCAGACTCTTAGTAGATAGATACTGAGCTCGGGACCTCCAGATCCATCAGGGTTCATCATGTAAAATGCCTCGGAATCTCTTGAACCCACCACCCTTTCGAACCGGGCTCTCATGTACATGAGTTCGCCATCCGACCCGTCGATGCTGTTCCCCGGCAGTACTCCGGCTCCCATGGAAATGGGCTCCACCGCCTTGAGAACCTTCAACTCCGCCGGCCCGCACTCGCGTCGCATCGCGAATCCGTACTTCTTCCCGTTGCAGTAAGTCCGCCACAGCGGCTCCTCGATTAACTTCCCCGCCAACGACTTCTTCTCCGTCGTCTTCTTGTCACATTCCAACGCAATTCTCACCAACCCAGAAGCCATTTCCTTCACCAGCCCACACGTCGACGTAGCAAGCTCGATGAGCAAGGCTGGCCGGGATTTGGGGTCCTCCTGGAACGCGAAGTGAACGTGCCCCCGACGATATCCGAAGAGTGTGCCGATAACCTTGTTGCTGAGGCCGGAACCCACATACCACCGTGTCTTCCCTGCCAGAACCGCTAAGACCGACCTGATCTTTATGGCCGGCCCCTTAACAACCTTCTTCTTGGTGGTGATCCGAGACAGCTCAGGAGGCTGGGCCGCGGTGTTGTCCTTCTCCTCTTCTGCCATGTCCTCGAAAATGTTGGATACGGAAGCGGCTAGAGGTTCTTCATCCTCTTCTTTCTTTCTCCTCCATTGCAAGTGCAGGTGTCTCTTGGAGGAAGTAAAGGAGTCATGGGGTGTTCTAGCCATGATGGTCTTCATTTGCGGAGAAGGAGGAGTGGGATGATTAAAGGATGATAACAAAGAGATTGGAGATTCTCTCCTCTTTTGAATGTGTGGGCTGATTTATTCCATGCTTCCTAGTACTTTTTTGTCAGGCCGCTGTTGGGATGGGGTACTCTCGCCCCCCAGGTATTGCAGGCGAATCCTGACAAAAGGAGTTGAGCGGTCCCGCCTACCTGTTTTGGGGGAGAGAAAAGAAAAGCCAAGACGAAAGCGCAGAGTTTGATTTTGTTATCTGAGAGAAAAACAAAAAGAGGAGATTGGGTTTATGATCTGAACCAGGGAAGGTTGTTCTTGCTTTTATGTAGGCTGTGGGAACTGAGGGTCGCAGTTTCGACAAGGAATGAGTGGGACCCTGGTGGAAAGGGTAGCTTGACTGAGTTGCTGACTGCATTGGAATCTGTTAAGGACAGATCGAAATACAACAACCGTACCCAACCTTCTCCACTGATATCAATTTACGAATGTGATGGATATCACCCTACTTTCTCTGCTTTCCGTTTTTCCTTTTTCCTTTTGAACGAGTGACCTTTCCTTCTTCTTCAACAAGGGAGCAGTGAGCTTCGGCATGTCTGATGTCCGCCGATGAAAGAGCCTTGATGACCGGAGAGGGGTTTTTAACAGCAGGCAAGGCCCAACTTCAACAGATTGTACAGATTACTTTAACGCTTAAATGGAAATAAATTGCAACTGGGCTCATGGAAATAAGCACAACCTTCCACAGTCTGGCACCCGAACATGAAATTACCTTGGGCATAAAATAAGAATAGGTAACCACCAAACCATGTCGTTCGGTAACCAAACTATAATAACACACGACTACCACAAAAGTTAGCTCCAATAGTCACCACGGCCTCAAAAACTAAACAACATTGTCAATCAGACGTTGAAATCGCATTTGACAACAATCTTTGATTCTCATCGAGGAATAGTCCGGAAAAGCCTAACTGCATTTGTAGAAAATGTAGTTGACAGTGAACCATAAAGCTTCTAAAGAGAATAGAGACAGAATGAAAGTAAAGGGATTCGCTAGAGCCACTAGTTATGTCAGAGCACAACAGTTACTATACACAGCAAGGCAGCCTCCCCTGCTTACTCTGAATATCAGAACACTAGGAAAAAACAGACTGACCTTGAATGCTCCTAAAGTCACTGGGTAAAACCCGTGAGAACCTCATTTACATACAAGGCCATCAAGCTGACCAATAGCTAACAAAGGTTAAATTGGCACAGAGTGACAACCCAGTTAACAACACCAGCAAGATCTTGCTAGCTTTAAACTCCATTCACCTCCTGTAATGATGACGATGCTCATGCCTGTCTCTTCTAGATGATGATGAGTCAGAGCTTGAGTTATGCTTACTCTCAGTAGTCCACCTATCAAAATCCTGAGGTGGATACTTGGCGAAGTTTGAGGATGAGTATGGTGAAGAATAAAAGGAATTACCCTGACCAGTTGGACTTTCTAGGGCCGAAGGACTCCTCCAACCTCTATCAGATCCACTCCTCCCTAAAGCTGGATCTCTTAATATTGGATTACTTCTTGAATTCTTGAAATCGCTTGAGCCAACAGAATCATAGGCCCCATACCTTGGCCCATAACCAAACTCAGATCGATCCACTCCAGGTGGACCCTCATCTCTGCAATCTCTGGACCATCTCTGTTCAGAGTATGGGCTTCTACTCACTTCTGTTGAATGATTTGACCTTGGATATGGTCGAGATCTATAGGAATCCGAAGTAGAAGGGTAAGGTGCCCACAGCCGTTCGTTTGCATTCTTGGGGATTGGTGCGTTCACACCTGGAAAAGCAACAGTCATTTTCTTCGCCTGGCATACCGGCTCAGCTGTTTCTAGAATTTCCCCATCTTCACAATCATTTTTAGGTTCATCATCACCATATATGGTAATTCCGGAGGGCTCATCCTCGACCTCTGAATCTAACAAGCAAAAATAAACATGTTTATAAGAAAGCTTTTTGTGGCTAAAGTAAGATGACAATCACGAGGTCACAAGCAATAATCTTTAATCAGAGTACTATTTCAAATTAAAATATTAAGGACAATGAGTAACTAACAACGTTCATCAACTAACCTAGATATCCAGGCGGGTAACCAATTTGACGCATTCGATTCACCCAAGGGGGTGGATCAAGTTCCTGCATGACCACATTAGAAAGAGTATTACAATAGTGCAATAAAAGGTTACTGTAAAACATCAATTGCATTATTACTCCAACGGAAATGTTAAGATTCAGGTCCAAGCTTGGGTAAATGAGCTGGTTTGCTTGAGAGACTAAAAGCTCGTGTAAAACCTTTGTTACATATCACGACTTCATAACTTATCAGAATAAACATACATAGTACCATGCAAGTTGCTAATTGTTCTTTGCAAACATAGTACCATGCGAGTTGCTAATTGTTCTTAGCCAAGGCTTGGGACTTTTACAGGGCCCATCATCAAAACTTCCAAAGTCAGATGGAAACCATCAAAGATCTATAATGTACCAAGTGATGCTTCTCAATTTGGACTCCAACAACCCATCCCTCAAATAGATCCAGAAAGAAGCAAAATTACCTTATTTTTCTGTTTATAATAATGAGAAGGTGGATTCCCTTAAAAGAACTCCCGGAGGAGGAAATAGTAAATGAAGAAAAAGTACAAGATGGAAAAAAAAAAACAAAGCAAGACCCCACAATGAATGGTGCCAAGGCAAGATCAGAGTAGGATTTAGGTTCCTAGAGTGAGGTGCCACCGGGAAAACCCTTTCCTACCCAACATGTAAACAATGCTGTTGGCACTTCTTGGCATGTGCTGCGAAGATCATCTGTGTCTTTACAGCAATGACAATAACTAATGATGATGGGCATTTTCGGTTATTTTTAGTGAAAAATAACTACACTAATAGGATCAGTTCCATTATTGGATGGACCATTTCTTCCTAGATCTACTGGTTGGGAAAATTAGACAACAAATTTAACAACCAATTAGCTTTCCAAAGAAAACAACATTAAACAACCAGTTCACATGCACCATCCATCAGCAGATAATTCATATTGTGCGAAATTTCCACAATTTTGTTTTATTATTGAATAGTTTTTAGTATCAGAATAGCTGCCAGAGTTGCAATTCAATAGGTCAGTTCCACTTAATTTTCTTCAATCATCTCTAACTTCCAACAGACTCTATTGGAACAATAGAAAAGTAGGTATTGTTAAAAGACACCCACAAGTGTAACGACGCATGGCTAGTAAATAAGGAGAACTTTTATAGAGATGACATAAAATTGTAATATGCAAGCTGGTGTAGTCCTCTTATATCTTTTTCTTTTTTAAGCATGTAACCCTAAGGGCATTGTAGTCATCGTAAACACCTTCACGCAAATATAAATATAGCCTCAAGGCATGGGAAGAATATTCAAGCCTCTTTCTCTTGGTTCAAATTCGTCCTTACACCTCTCTTTTTTTTCCTCTTCTCTCCTCTCTCACAAGAGTTAGAGTTCCTCTCTTCTCTCCTTTGTTAGAGATCTCTTGTGTTTTTGTGTTGGCCCTAGAAATCAACAGGTATGTTTAGGTTTGGTGATTCATAATCTGGATTGGGTATTCAAAACATGTGTGCCACGACCCAAAGAAAAGGAATGATCAGCAAATGAGAAGTCCAACTTCGTAATACAACACAATAGTTCTAATCAGCTTATTTAATAAAAATCACATATATAAATAGAGAGTAATAGAAAGACATTAACAAGAAAATTAAATAGTACCAAATATGCAAATATGCTTACCCCAATTCCTAAACACTGCCTTGTTTCAGCACCAAGGACCCCAGGCTTCAGACCATCAAATTTACCACCAGGTGAATTTTGATAGTATCTTGTTGGGCAACGAGGACCAAGTGTCGGGTTTCGCTTCAAATTATGTTGTTTACGGGCATTATTGACAGTAACATTATCACGAGGTTTTGGACATTCCTTTAATGAGTGAGTGTAAGAACCACAATTGAAACAACGAGAGGATTCAACCACTTCAATCCCCTTACTGTACATAAGGTATGCCATAGTTAGAGAAAGAATGCAAGCATTAAAACTATCAACCAGATTTTATAACTCAATAGTATAATAGCAATATAAGAAATAAGGAAAACCATTACGTTTGAGACCATGTAAGAAAGTAGATAGCATGTACCTGTCAAGTTGAGTAGAACCATCACCTGAAGTCAAACCCAATGCATGTCCACGATCATATTGAGGGACAGAGGCACTATCCAGAGGAGCAATTTCTGTGCTTTCATCTGGTCTCGCTTGTTTATCAACCCAGAATGACTACATGTGAAAGAAAATATGTCATTCTAGAATAGAGCAAGATATAAAAGCAAACACGAGGCATCAGATAACACCAGGAAACAGAAATAAGATAGACCATGGCAAGATTATCTTCAAGATCAAGACTCAAAATTCTGTGCAAAAACAGTGGACCACAGAATTATTAAGGTTGTGTAGTACAACTGTTGAAGACATTCTATAAGATGCAATCCCAAATTAATTAAGGAGCATGAGGTGGGGTATGAAATGTTAAAAGGAAAATATGTGAAACATGAATAGTTTTAAGAACTTGAAGAACCTGAAAAGATGAGCTTTTAAAAAGTAAAGCCTACAAGATCTTGTCATTTTGCTAAGAAGGCGACTTTTCAAACATGAGATATTTAGATCTTATATCTTCATAGGCTAAGAAGCGCATATTGTCTTTAATGGGAAGCTTATTTATGTCTTTATTTATGTTTTTTAATTCTTTGCTGATAGGTGCATTTGTTTTTGCATTAGTTATTAAGTTAAAAGAGGCATCTACGTAATTTTAGAGGGGTGCTTAAGTGATGGGCAAAGATGACATTTTGAAGGGATCAAGAGCTTGTTGGGTTTAATATCCTAATATTGAACCTAATCCACACTTACTGTTACGAATTTTAAATCAAGTTATTTTCCTCTCCAATCTCAATTCTTTTTTAGCTTAAATCAGATTAACAAATCCAATGACAGAATAGCAGCAATTCTTTTTAGGTTGAAGTGCAAACTTTGGTCTTTATGGTGTGTTTTTGTTCCACTTTGACATCAGTATACTTCACATTCTCCAAAAGCCTTGATTCCAATCTGATCCTTAAGTGAGACCTTTACATCAGCTAACAACTCTTGGTTAATGATGATTCCAAGGAGGTATGTCATGGTTTTTTCGAACTTTTACAGGTCAGATAGACCAATGGAGCAAGAAAATACTGTATCCTTTTAAGGTTCTGTGAAATATTTCTAGAGAAATAGGGTAGGGAGAGAGAAGAAGAGGCAGCTTTTGGAGAAGTCGGCAGTTCTTGATTAGGGCGAGGCACGAGCCCCCCTCATCCATTTTATTAGCTTAAGTGAGTTATAGAGGAAAAAACTCCTCTACTCCTAACATTTACACCTTATATCTCCATATGTGCAAGTCTATATATTATGAAATTGGACCATAGACATTTCTAAACTTCCTTAAACTAATGACACTCTTCTAGATATAATCGGGATATTTTGAAATGACTAAAATACCCTTCCATTACATTTAACAGGTTCCAACTCTATTAATTTGAATTCAGGCTAGGGGATCAAGAAAAATTCTTTATAGCAGGTTCAAAGTGCATTAATTCTTGAACCAAAGTGTTTCACACTCGTACCTTAAGTAACCACAGGATGGTTCAACAGAGCAATGCACCAAATTTAAGGTCTGCAGGACTATTTAGAAATTATACATAAGAAGTACGCATTTCCCCAAATAATTCGTCATAGAATTTTTTTATTCTAATGGCATGCTGAAACAAAAGGTATCAAAGTTCATAGCAAGAACAGGCATATGGCAATACATCAGTGGATTTAGCAAGAATAGGCATATGGCAATACAGTAGTGGATTTGAGCCACAGACTGAAAGTCCTCAACTGCTTGAACCATCAACTTAACAACCCTGTGACCAATTCTACCAGACAAGCACAACAAAACTGTTCATTACAGCCCCTGAAGACCGATGGATGCCTGGAAACATCTGGTGAAACAATTATCTGAATAGAGTATGACCCAGTATGTTCCACCAACATCAGCATGTAAAATACATGCACCACTGCAATAGAGACTGGGAACCCATGTTAAGGAATTCTATTGTTATGGTAAGCAAATAAATGTAGAAAAGTCATACCTAACCTTGCCTTGTATAAAAGTCATAACTGGAACATAACCAAATAACATGATGTTGCTATCAGGCAATGAACAAAGACCAAATACAGACAACAAAGGTTCAGGAGAAAAAAAAAGAGACATCACCAATGGACACTCTGCTTATTATCAGCTACAGCTTCACAAATGCAACACTCCTCAGTGACCAATGAATTGAAAGATATATTATCTCTCCATAGACTTAATATATCTGTAGAAATGTTATAAATACTAAATCACAATTTTTTATTTAATCTCACACATAAATAACAAAAGCAGGACAGCTACAACATTTTATTTTTTTTGAGAAATGGCGATTGATATTAAAGCCCAATGGCAAAAGGAATACAAGCTAAAGAGGTGGGCACCGAACAAAGGGTGATTGAAAAGAAAACCGCTCTTTATCTAAAGTATCAGCATACAATTGGCTGACATAGGAATATGAATCCAATTCCAAACAAAATTAACAGCAGCAGCAACACTTTAAAGAAAATCAGAACCTCAAAAAGCAGTTGGAAATGCTCAGACATGTAAAGCAGTAGTAGAAGATACAATAATAAATGAGACAAGGCCATCATTTGACAGCTTAGATGAAGGTGATAAAAAAAATATAGAACATCAGGAAAAAACACACCACTGTATTAGACTTCTCCAAACCAACATGAATTGCAGGAAAGTATGTCTCTTCCCCAGAATCCAAGGCTTCACTTGAAGATCCCTGCATACACATAACAAATTAACAAATGATATTGCAATTAATGTCACTGTTTTTTACATAATAAAGCTATAAGAGGAAAATGCATTTTATCCAATTGAAGAGACTGCCAATGCTCGTCTTCTAAAAATAACTGTCAGACAGAGAAAAATTGTACGGTCCAAGAATTAAAGTTCAAGTAGAAGTCTATTCTATTTATAAAATGTAATCTTGTCTTCAGATTATTAGATGATAGAAGTCAGAATGTCAATATGTCTTCTATACCAGTTTCTAAGTAAAAGTTTACAATTAGAAAGCCAAAGTATATTAACTTTAAGAGTGCCATTTTTTTCCTGTTTCCAAGTGTTTATGTAATTATTGTACAAAAACTTCTACTAAAAAAGCAAGAACCAAAAAACCCACATCCTTTTACTTGGCAGAAAACACACTGAGCTTGGGAAAAAAAAAACTAAATCAAATGTCTTATTCAGACTCATATACGGTTTTGCCTTTTTTCATTTGAACAGTAGAATCTACTAGAACTAGATCAAACATTTCTTTTTTTTAAATGAGAACTTGATCAAACATATAGAGCCAAAACTGTCTTGGCTAAAAACAACTTAAATCATATGTATTTCATACCATTTGGAGCACATCCAGGAGAAAAAATTTATAGAAAGGCTTCTCCCAAAAAAATAATAAAGAACGTGTTTTCAGAGAAGTTGAAAACTTTTCTACATCTGATAAGCATTGGATCTTTATGAAGAGTAAAAATTACAGTGGACATGGAACCATAAAGAGCATGCCACTGAGACCACCGCTGCATTAGTTCCTCAAGCTTCTTTTTACTATTTCTGGAAAAAAACAAAACAAAATTAGCTATCTACCTAAGAGTTACACTTAAATGAGTGGAATATCAAAATAAAAATTTGGTACAGTATATTTTGCTAGTTATGTGTGATGCAGCAGGAAGGCAGTTCCAAATATGTCATGAATATTTTTAGAGATGGAAAGTTTTCTGCTCACTTTGATAAGGAGCTATAAATGACACAAACAGATGGTTGCAGGTCAAATCTAGTCGTTCGAGCTCTCTTTCTACCTGATATATCTAGAACGAGAAATTAGGGAAACAACAGCTGCAAATATTCTTAAAAGGAGCAGTCAAGTGAAGACTGATTTTATGAGTTAGAAAACTGATTGTAATAAAATACCATCATCCTAGTATACAGCATGCCAATATCTGGAATATTACCCCCAAAACAAAATTCAGCTCAAACCAGTATGCACTTTCAATGCCAAAATTAGGATACAGGTTTCAACAAGCTGGCTTCTAACATTGTCATTGTCCAGAGTTGTCAAAGAACTATTTTGTACAGCTTTTATTGCATCAATCTTCTCAATGATTTCAACTGATTCTACCACGTCAAGATTCTCTCGAAGAACTGACTTTTCCTGAACCACATCTTTGTCCTGTTCAATTCTCTGAAAGTTAGGGCCATTTTCAGTTCCACCACGACCCTGAGGTTGCCCCAAGTTCTCAATGATGGAGATGTCCTCTGAAGTATTAGGTTGACCATTAATTTCAACCGGCTCAGAGTTGGAACTAAACGGTGAATCACTTTTTTCAACCATATCCAAAGCTTCGACTGTGTCAAGGTCAATGAAATCCACAGTCCCCATCTTTATATCAAAAGAAAATTTGTTCAATCTTTTACAACCAATCTTGAACTGAGAAACCTGTCCAGATATGGTAATAAGGAGATCAGCAAGTTTAGAGCTCACAACCAATTACCTTCTAAAGACAACACCGCACAGGGAATCACCAAAAAAAAAAAAAAAAAAGGATAGTCTGATAGATTTCTAATGAAAAAATAATTCTCTACAGAAAAATGCTGCAGATGTTTTAGGGAAACAATTAGTAGAAGCAAAAATTACTAAAAGCAATAATAAAGGAGCATTCAGATGTCAGAAATACTCATAAATAAGTAATTGGAAATAACCTATCTTTGGCAGCTTTGCTGAAGTTTCACATGACTAAATTTATTACTCTGGCAGTTAAAAATTAACTGTCTGTCCCAAGTCTAAAAACACAAAGAAGAAGAAGAGTTAAGAAGACGAAGAAGAATATTGGCACATGACATTTCACATAGTCATTGAAGGATTTAGGGTTTGTGTGCTTTATTTGTTCCAAAACCTGATGCTGAGTACCTCTGAATCTAGCAGGGAAGTTTTGTTCCTTGTTGGAGTTCCACTAGATTGACAAAACATCTCAGATTTTCCATTTTCTACTTTGCAAACATAAAGCTTCTCGGACTTATTAACTTTGAGAAGAAGAAAGGTGGAATGAAGTGGAATCTCGTAATCTAAGATTGTTATACAACTAAAAAATCAATTGCTTTACATTTTAAAAGATAAGAATCTAGGATTTCTTCATTACCAGTAGCTCGTTACCGGTCTATTAATTCAATTACACTACTTTTTTCTTTCGTGTCGAGTTTGACCACAGGAGGCTGCTTTCCCTACCAGATAATATGTTTAAAGAATTGGTGTCTCTGCACTTTTATCATATTTCGCTTTTAAACACAACCATCACCTAGTCCAAACTGAAACTCCATAAAAAGAGGCTGAGATTTTTATCATAATCAGAACAGTGAATTACGACAGCCTTTGAATTTTTATCCGGTTCAGAGAAAATAAACACAAAATTTTCCGCCAAGACTATAACGCAGTTTCTAAAGTCTGTGGCAATTTCAAAATCACAGCCGAGAAGCAAAACCTAGGTATTCGCAGTCTTTCACTCACAAGGCACACAATAAGTTCTGAATTTTTCCATTTGTGGGATGACGAGAACAAATAACGAATTGAACGAGGAAAAGAACAATATAGTTAAACAATGAATTCAGACTTCGAATTGCAACTTACCTAAAGAGTGAAGTCCGGACGTTCTGGAGCAGACAAAGTGCTGCTCTCCTACCTCCAGAATCCGGAATGGAAAAATAATCGGATCTTGGATCCCTTTAGTATTATTATCTTCCGAGTTCCCTGCCCTTGGCAACTCGCAATTTGTATTTGTAAATGAGTAAAACTGCCTACGCAGCCCTCAGTTTTAGCTGATTTCCGAGTAGCCTCTTATCCTAAATTTAAAAGCCGTCTACGGTCTTTCTGCTATATTTGGTATTTCTGAATAAAGAAAATTTAAATATGACTAATGCAATTATTAGATTATTATTAACTTGAATAATTTAAATTTTGAAATTTATTTTTAAAATAAACTAAAATTTCTAATTTAATAATTTATTACTTGGAATTGCCAAAGAAACTTTAATTTAATTTAAAATAAATGGTAATATTTTTTTATTTCTTTCCCCTATTTCGTTTTTGTGTTTGGAGTTTCATTCCAATTTTGAAATAACTAAATTGATATTCTTAATATATTAAATTGAAACTCCACAAAAACAGTTAGAATTTCTAAAAAAAAATTGCAAAAAAGTAAAAAAAAAGTAATGAAATTACTAATAACCCCCCTTAGCGGCTATATATTCCACATCGGTGATGCTCCTCTCAATCGCTTTATGTCGCTTGGCCAGCATGTCTTCTTACTTCCCTTAGAAGGGTCTATAGGGATACCACAAAAAAAAAAAAGGAAGAGAAAGTGATTTTCTGTTATCTAGCAATTATGGAAAGAAAAGAAAAAGAGTGGAAAAATGTAGTTTCTCTATTAATTATAATGTTTTCCATCTTCAAATGATGGATTATAAAAGAAATAGAAAGGGGCAGAGAAATTTTTTTCGGGCTCTCTAAAACAGTTTGCACTAGTTTCTTTTAGACGGACATTCTAGTCCGCAACTCTCCTTCCTCCCTCAATGTTAGATTTATGATCTCATGTTATTTATAGTAAACAAACCAAATTAAGAGATAAGAAGGTTGAGAGAGAGAGAGAGAGAATGAGAGACGAACGAATGGAAGCAGAAGGAGAGAGACATTAGGTAAAGGGAAGGAGGATTAGGTTAAGTGACGTCCTAATACTCCCCCTCGACATGTATTTATAATATTGAACATCTTATAAATTACTTTAATACCCTTTACCCTAAGAAGGAAGAAAGTGACAAAAAATAAAAATATTTTACATCATTACCACTATACTCGAGTTACTTATTTCAACACTCTCCCTCAAACTGGGGAAGATAAAACATCATAAATACCTAGTTTGGCGCATATTGTAGTCTGTAACTTGGATGTGACCATTTTTGTAAGTATGTCTGTCGCCTGTCCTTAAGTCGAAATATGACTGAGTGATATAATGCCAGTTTGCAACTTTTCTCGTATGCAATGACAGTTTACCTCAATATGTTTTGTTCTCTCATGGAAGACTGAATTTAAAGCAATGTGGGTGGCTGCCTGGTTGTCACAATGTAGTTCCATAAGAATCCTAATTTAGTAAAGAGGGATTGGATTTATAGAAGCTAACTAACTGCATGGGTCATAGCTCTGTATTTTACTTCAATATCAGACCTTGCAACCACATTCTAATTTTTACTCCTCAATGTCACCAAGTTTTCTCCTACTAAAGTGCAATACCCAAAAACGGACTTCCTAACATCCGATGATCTAACCTAACTTGCATCCACAAAACCTTCGATGTTGAGTGACCGTGACGTTTATATAGAAATCCATTGCCTAGAGCTCCTTTTAAATATCAGAGGATCCTCTCTAGAGCTTGCTAATGAATAAGTTGTGGTTTGTGTATACTCTAACTAACCACACTTATGACATATGATATATCTGGTTTGGTCATTGTATGGTAAATAAGTTTTTCTACAAGTCTCTGAAATGTACCCACATCAACAACTTCACTAGAACTTGTACACAACTTTGTGTTAGTATCCATCGGAGTATCTATCGGTCCACATCCCATCATCTTTGTGTCTTCTATTAGATCAATAACATATTTTCTCTGAGATAAGGCAAATCTCATGATTATACTACCTCAATACCCAAAAAATATTATAGAAGTCCAAGGTTTTTTGTTTTGAATTCCTTTTGACTTTTCTTATACTATCTGCAACACCGCCAATCAAGACAATATCATGCACATAAATTGCCAATAATACACTTCTCTTTAAGGTATTTTTTATAAATACGAAATGATCTATTGAGCACTTGTTGAATCCAAAATGCAACATTGTTTGGCTAGATTTGTAAAACCAAGCCCGAGGAGACTATTTTAAACCATATAAAATTTTTCTCAATCTGTGTACCGATTCCCCCTCAACCACAAAACCAGGTGGTTATGCATATAGATCTCCTCCTTAATATCACCATTTTAAAAAATCACATTGAGTTGATATATTGGCCAAGAAGAATTTGCAGCAAGTGATAATATGATTCGTACAAAATTTAAATTGGCTAATGGGGAGAAAGTTTCCTCATAATTGACTCCATTGCACTAAGTGTATCCCTTTGCTATTAGACGGGCTACGAAACCATCTGGATTGTGCTTAATAGTAAAAACCCATTTATAGTCCACGGGTTTATTTCCAGAAAGAAGTAGAACCAAGGTCCATGTTTGATTTTCATATAAAGCATTCATTTCCTCTTCCATTGTTGCCTTCCATCCTATATGTTTCAGAACCTCCTGATACGACTGTGAAATAAATACAAAATAGATAGATGAAAGAAATTAACAACAAGAAGAAGACAAACAATGGTGAAAAATAAATTTTGATATAAGATAAGAAGCAGAGGGCCAAGTAGAAGTCCTAGGTTCTTTAAGAAGAGTTATGAGCCTAGTATCAAATGGTGGACCAAATATAAGACAGGAAAATGGACTTACCTCGGAAGCATTCGTAAACTCTCCCACTTCATCGTTACCTCCTTCGCCGATATTCTTTTCATACCACCAGCTCTTCCCTCTGGAGAAGAAAAAAAAAAACACTCCTTCGCAACACCGTTCCCTAAAACCCTCCGTTATTCTTCTTTTCGTAGTCTTCAAACTTCCCATCGACGACGCATCCCTCACCACCAACCAGCTTTTGTCGTTATCCTCTCCCATCGTCGCACCAGGCCTGAAGTCTGCCCATTGCACCTCCGTAACTACACCTCTCATCCACATGCTCTTTCTCTCCCCGTTGGGTCATGACGGTGTCTTAGCCTCTGAATGCTGAGTTTTACCCGCAACCACCACTCTCAAGCCCCGACGGGTCTCGCCAGTGCTACGTGACTTTCCTCCACCCCTACGCAGCAAATCCTCACACCGGTGCCTCGCCACCTCGCCCTCTCCCATCGTCGTCCCTAGTCCGACTCCTCCGCTGTCGCCCGATGCCGCACACATGTGCTGTACCAATGGCCATCGCCATTGCTCTCGACGGGTCCCCTTCCCCCTCAATTTGTATATTTTGTAATGAAAGAGACAATTGAGCCGGGGAGGAGGGGGAGGGGTGTCATAACCCCACATAGACGATTAGGGGAAAAGTGCTCCACCATTTCCATTGTCCTAGTCACTAAAAATACTAAGTATCCTGCCAAAAGTTTCACATGGTGGAGAAGAGGGCAATGACCAAAAAGGCCCTCCTCTCCTTAAGTTGATGATTGAACAAAACTTTTTCCCTAAAATAATATCATTATGATATTAATAGTGAGAAAGATATTTACACGTTATATAATCACTTTTGTGTTCTTATACGATACGACAAAATACACGTAATGTGACAAAAATAGACATAAGCGAACGGAATCGGGAATGTCGAATCTCGAGAGAATCTTGAGACCTCTGTCGTAAATAGAGAACAAGAAGAGGTGAAGTGGGACAGGGTAGAAACGGGGAGAACCGGAACGATTATTTCGGATTCGGGTTCAGTAAATCCGATCCGACTTGTGCCCTATCTCCTGAGGCCGCGATTTACGAACTAAGGAGCAAACGACCGGCTGAGACTCCGCGGGAATGGCCGCGTGTACATCTCCTCGCGGTCAATGGCACCGCTGACACCCAGAAAATTTCGCCTCCCGTACAGGATGGCCCACCATCAGGAGTGTCGTTCCGCTTTCTCTGTCTTCCTCTGGATGGACGTGGACGGCCGAAGAGGAAACAATACGAAAGGATCACCGGTGGCCAGTCCCGTGAGTCTCATGCGTGTGGAAGAAACTCGACTTGTCTTCATAACTTCAAATAAACAAAAAAACAAAAAGCCGAGCGAAAAGCCGAGCTTTCGTTCTCTCTCTCTCTCTCTCTCTTCCCCCTGTTCTGAGTTTTCGCTCAGCCTGTCTTCGCCCCTGTAAAAATGACTGATACAACAGATGATATAGCAGAGGAGATCTCCTTCCAGTCCTTTGAAGATGACTGCAAGTTGCTTCAGAATCTGCTTAACGATATCCTCAACCGGGAGGTTGTCCATGAGATCACGGAGAAGATCGAAAGGCTCCGGATCCTTGCGCAGGTTACTTCTATTTCTTCACGTGTCTTGTTTAATACTTTCATGCACCTCCTTGATTCCCTGTTATCATCCGTTTACTCACTTACATGATGATCGTCTTTCACTTCTCCGGAAAATGTTTCACTCTTTTTCATTTCTCTGTTTTTTACTCTTTACTTTTTTCTGCTTTTTGCTGTGTAGATTTTCTGAACATGCGTTTATTTCTATTTCCAGTGGTTCAGTATATACACTTACGTTGTTGCTTTAACTTTCATTTGAGGTGCTTTGAGGAACTCTCTTCCATCACTTCAACTTTGTTGTGGCTGTTCTCCGTTTCAGTGGATGCTAGTTATCTTTGGTCATCTATTTCATTTAGATTCCATGACGATTTTTTATTCTCTTTCTATAATTTGCGTTTATTTTTAATGTTCTGTTGAGATTCCTTGTTCGGGTTCGTGATTGTCTTTTGCTGTCGTTCAATGAATATATCAATTTGATCGAGTCATCTTGATGATGAGCCCCATTGTCACACGAATTCTCCTTGTTACGCTGGGTCTCTCTGCTAATCGGCTTTTTGGGCTTTTATGCAACTTTTTGAGTTGTTAATTTAGATAAACTGGGTATTTGCATGGAAGGTTCACATTCTTCACCCTGTGAAACTTATGGTATAGAACAGTGCCCTATTATCTTCATCATCTGGGGCTAATCAAGCTAGAAGAAAACTTATTTACTTTGAAATGATGTTTGGTTTTGGATATCTAGTTGCTTTCTATCCTTCTCTGTGTCCTCTTCTTCTTCTTCTTTTTTTTTTTCCTCCAATGTGTATTTATATGCTGTCTTGGGTGTCTAATGTCTATAGAGTGCCAATTCCATGCGGGCTGCTGGAATTGTGGACACAGCTGAGATGCTCGAGAAGCAGATGGCATCAGAGATATCAAAAATAACTCTTGAACAAGCCTTGACACTGGCACGTGCCTTCAGCCATTACCTCAACCTTATGGGTACTGCAGAGACATTTCACAGGTAATTTAAATGTTCAGCCCTTGGATATCTTGTACAAAGTTTTTTCACTAAGGTTAATCAGGCGTTCTTTTTTATGAGTTTTTCAATGCATATTTTGAATGCAGAAATATAACCAAACAATTTTTTTTTCCTGGATGCGGCAGAAATTTTGTATGTCTTTTCTTTATAGTTATTGGAAAATACCTTTTGCCAGGTTTATTTGTGATTTTTTTATGATTGTTTCGAAGGCTGGATTCAAATTCGTAACTTTTAATGTAGGGTTCGTAAATCTCGTGCCGCAGCCCATTTATCAAAGTCTTGTGATGACATATTTGAGAAACTGATACAAAGTGGAGTTCCACCACAAGACTTATATGACACTGTTTGTAAGCAGGTTGGAGTTTAACTTAGTTTTGTCTCTATGTTTATCTGTTTATCTTTATAGAGGAAGGTAAATGAAGTTGTACTGATGCTGTTTTCTATTTTTCCCTTTTATTATTCTGATGTACAGGAGGTTGAGATTGTCCTAACTGCACACCCTACACAAATAAACAGACGTACCCTGCAGTATAAGCACATAAGAATTGCTGTAAGTTTATCTCTTTTTTTAATTTTTAATTTATTAATTCAGAGAAAAACAGAAACAAACAAAAATCAGCTGAATGGGCCAGCTGCCTTTGGTCAATTTTCTTTTTTTTGTTCTTTTTTGTTTCTATGACATGTTTCCTTTGACTGCCTTTGCACAAATTTCTTCTCTTCAATATGGTCAAGCTGTACTCAAGCTTGGAGTCAAAAGAAATGCTTTTTGGTATTCTATTTAATCTTTGATATTTGTTGATATAGTTCCATTTGGGAGCTTCCTTCATAACGAATCCTCTTTTCTCACTGTTTCAAAATAGATGCTCTAGATTACATTTCATGTTAATAGCAAGTCTCTAATGCTCACCTTTACAGCATCTTCTCGAGTTCAATGATCGTCCTGATCTAACACATGAAGATAGAGAGAAGCTGATTGAAGATCTGGTACTGCTCTGTGACAAATAATGTCTCTCACAAACTCTCCCTCGCGTTTATTTTTTTCATGGAACCTGGTGTTAATTTTTGTTTTGGTAGGTGAGAGAGATAACAGCAGTCTGGCAGACAGATGAATTAAGACGCCGTAAGCCTACTCCAGTTGATGAAGCTCGGGCTGGTAAATTAACATCAACTAAAATCATTTTTATGGTGATGAGTATGTAATGAGTATGATGTGACTTATTGTACTATTTCTAGCAATTATGATAAGAATTTCCGATATTTTTTCGAAGACTTGGGCCAACTATGTCGGTGTTGGCTAGATTAATCCTTTTACACTATTCTGGTCCATCATCTTCTAACCACTCTGTAATGTAGATTTAATTTCATGCCTTAAGATGAGAAAACAAAAAAATAAAATGGTTCTACATCTGGTTGCCAATCTATTTGATGTAACCTAAACATGTGATCAGCACAGAGTAAACCAATTAGTGATAGATGTGTCCTCCTTTAGGGTTGCATATTGTGGAGCAGTCCCTCTGGAAAGCTGTGCCTCATTATTTACGTCGTGTAAGCACTGCTCTTAAAAAGGTCAGTTTTATCACATATTTGGCTTTAATAATACCATGTGGTATTTTGTCTAGTTGCTGTTTGAATTCTTTTTACTCCCCTTCAGCATACAGGACATCCACTTCCATTGACTTCGACTCCAATAAGGTTTGGCTCTTGGATGGGAGGTGACAGAGATGGAAACCCAAATGTAACTGCAAAAGTAAGGTCACGTCTCTTTCTTGTTGCTTTCTTTGACAAGTGAAAATTTCTCTCTTTCTGTCTCTGTCGCTCTCTCTCTCTCTCACTCGAACCTGTCTTTTCTTATTTGAGGATATGAACCCATCTTAAGGACTGAGGTTCATGTTTGTTTATCTAGGTCACAAGGGATGTATCTCTTTTGTCAAGGTGGATGGCAATTGATCTTTTTACCCGAGAGGTTGACAATCTCAGATTTGAACTTTCCATGAGTAGATGCAGTGGTCGGTTGGAGAGACTTGCACATGAAATCCTAGAGAAAGGTGTGGATATTGAGGGTTTTTTTATTCCATATGTTGAGCCAGTGCTAGCCCCTTAAATGTGTTTGTCATTTAAGGCGATTTATGAATTGTCAATGTAAAATGAATTGATGAAACTGGATTGTTTGTCCATTTCTGTGCCTGAAGTAATAAAAAAGCTTGACTAGTTAGATGATAATATTTTGAATTATATCCAGGTAATCTAACTATTATTCATGTGTCTCTACAGAAAATGAGTCTGATGACCGGCATGAGAGTTGGAGTAATATAAAGCCCTACATTCAACAAACTTCAACTTTGCCATCTCAACTTCCTGCCGGTGCAGATTTACCCTCATGCACAGGTTTGTTTATGCAAGAAAAAAAAAGTGTATTATACTGATGAGAGAAGTTAAAAGGGATGTTGTATATTTCCGTGGTGCATACTTCTGTTGTATAACATACTTACAGCACTGCTTTAGGCCAACTTTGCCAGGTAATTTGTTTGGTTTTATTTGTTATGTAGAATTTGAGGGTGGTGATACAAAATGTCCCATTTTACAGTTTCCTGGATCTGATTACATGGCACTTAATCATCAGGTAATGTGTGGAAAAAAGAGTGGTTTATGTTCTCAAGTCTTTGTATTATATTTATATTATCTGGATGTTCATGCAGAATGCCAGGGGCTCAGCAGATGCCGATTTCTCATCACAACTTTCTGCTCAAAATGGTCAAAAAAAATTGGGAAATGGAAATATTGCCATGGGAAGCATGTCCTTCAATGTTTTACCTCCAAATTCTTCTCAGCCATCTGCCCCAACTTCAGCAAGTTTTAATCGATGTAGTTCATTTACCTCCTCCCAGCTCCTTGCTAAAAGAAAATTATTTGCAGAATCTCAAGTAGGAAAGTCTAGCTTTCATAAACTCCTGGAGCCGAGCCTGCCTGAGCGACCTGGCATTGCTCCTTACAGAGTTGTTCTTGGTAATGTAAAAGACAAGGTCTCTCTCTCTCTCTCTCTCTGTTGTAAGAAGAAAGTCAGAGGTAGAATTTATTGGTATATTGACTTAGTATTTTGAATGCTAGGTACAATATTTACACTCGTTTCTGATTATGTAGCTTCTGAAGACAAGAAGGCGGCTAGAACTTCTACTCGAAGGTCTTCCCGCAGACCATGATCCTTTGGATTACTATGAAACCTCAGATCAACTTCTGGAACCACTAATTTTGTGCTATGAATCTCTGGTACAAGGATTCTTCCTAGCTTTTTGTATGTGAAACTCACAGGATGGCACTGTATGATGACCATCAATTCTTGTTGGCAGCAATCATGTGGGTCAGGCATCCTTGCTGATGGCCGACTTGCAGACCTGATCCGCAGGGTAGCAACTTTTGGTATGGTACTAATGAAGCTTGATCTGCGTCAGGTGAGTTAGACTTAGATGTCTAATTTTTGGTTAATTACATTTCCTCATGCACACTTTTTTAAGTTTATTTTTTCATCAGGAATCTGGAAGACATGCTGAGACACTGGATGCAATTACAGAATACTTAGATATGGGTGTTTACAGTGAGTGGGATGAAGAAGCAAAACTGGAATTTCTAACCAGAGAACTTAAAAACAAGAGGCCACTAGTTCCTCCAAGCATCGAAGTGAGCTGATCTTGTTGTTACTTGTTTGATCTCAAGTCTTTTAATTACTTAACAGTGTTACTGAATTACTTCAGATGTCTGTTTTCCGAATCTATGAGAATGATTCTTTTGCTGAGAAATTCTTTGTGAAGACATTTTGGTTACTAAATTGATTTACAACACAGTGATGCCAATATAATTATCCTAGTCGTCCAATTTTGTGGATGGTGGAGAACCAATTTCAAAGAGAAGCCACTTCTTTTGCAGCCTGTTGGGTGACTAATTAGGGTTAGGATGTCTTCCTCTGTACCTTGACAATTTAAGGTAGTGCCTGACTGATGCATGAAATTGAAAAACAATCTAGTTGTGCCACAATTCCCATTTTAAAACTGCTGTTCCTCTTAATGTCATGCACATATGTAAAACCTCTTTTTTAACTTGGACCTCTTCAGGTTTCTCCTGATGTGAAAGAGGTCTTAGACACATTCAGAGTTGCTGCTGAGCTAGGGAATGACTCACTTGGAGCATATGTTATTTCTATGGCCTCTAATGTATGTATTAGTTATGTGATACTTTTTTTTTTTTTCCTTGCTTCATTTAAAAATCTTGCAAAGGTAGTGTAATGATGGTTCATTCTCTTTGTCAGGCAAGTGATGTTCTAGCAGTTGAGCTCTTACAGAAAGATGCCCAACTTTCTGTAAGTGGTGAGCTTGGTAGACCATGTCCTGGTGGAACGTAAGACAATATCAACCTGTTAAACACTTGTACATCTCTTTGCTGGTTCATTCATGAATTTTGTTTCAAGGCTGATCAGTTACACTTGGATTAGGTTACGCGTTGTCCCTCTATTTGAAACAGTTAAGGATTTGAGAGAAGCTGGTTCTGTAATCAGAAAGTTGTTGTCTATTGATTGGTACCGGGAACACGTAATAAAAAATCACAATGGTCACCAGGAGGTAATTAGTTTCACTAAATTCAATGTGTTTTTTTTTTTTTTTACTGCTGGTATACATATTTAAAGGTGGCTTACCTTTTAAAACCATGTACAGGTTATGGTTGGTTATTCGGACTCAGGTAAAGATGCTGGCCGGTTCACTGCAGCATGGGAACTGTACAAAGCCCAAGAGAATGTTGTAGCTGCCTGTAATGAGTATGGAATTAAGGTTACACTCTTTCATGGTCGTGGAGGAAGTATTGGTCGTGGTGGTGGGCCAACATATCTTGCTATTCAATCTCAACCACCTGGCTCTGTGATGGTAATTCAGTCTAATACTGTAAAAGACTTCCAGCCAGTAAAGTTCCTCTTTATTAACTTAAGAGCCTTGGCACATGGCTGGATCTCTTTTGCTTTCACCATTTTTTACTTTTTTGTATTTTATTAGGGAACACTACGGTCAACAGAACAAGGAGAGATGGTCCAAGCTAAGTTTGGTCTTCCCCAAACAGCTGTGAGGCAGCTCGAAATCTACACAACAGCTGTGCTTCTTGCAACATTGCGGCCTCCACTTCCTCCAAGAGAAGAAAGATGGCGAAACGTAATGGAAGAGATTTCAAAATTAAGCTGTCATACTTACAGGAGCACAGTCTATGAGAATCCCGAGTTCCTAACCTACTTCCAGGAGGCTACACCGCAAGCTGAGTTGGGCTACCTGAATATTGGAAGCAGACCCACCAGAAGGAAGAACTCGACAGGGATTGGGCATCTCCGGGCCATACCATGGATCTTTGCATGGACTCAAACTCGATTTGTCCTCCCTTCATGGCTGGGAGTGGGAACTGGCCTTGAGGGTGCATGTGAAAAGGGTCATACTGGTGACTTAAGGGCCATGTATAGAGAGTGGCCTTTCTTCCAGTGCACTATAGACTTAATAGAAATGGTTCTTGGAAAAGCCGATGTACACATAACGAAGCACTATGATGAGATGTTAGTGTCAGCGCCCAGGAGACAGCTTGGTGCTGAACTGAGGAAGGAGCTCACGACCACTGAGAAGTATGTCTTGATCGTTAGTGGACATGGAAAACTTTCAGAGAATAACCGTAGTTTACGTAGGCTTATTGAGGGCCGACTTCCATATCTCAACCCACTTAATATGTTACAAGTGGAGATATTACGTAGGTTAAGGCAAGACGAGGACAACGATAGGCTTAGAGATGCGTTGCTTATTACTATTAATGGGATAGCTGCAGGCATGAGAAACACAGGTTGATATGGTTGGAACATTGAGGAGAAGAACTGGGGAGTCTATATGATTGCATTGAACGATGGGTGGAAGTCTTTTCCACTTTAGTGTACGAATATCCATACTGTCGTTTTAAAGGTGGGCCAGTAAACTTTGGAACATTGATTTACTGCTGTGTTTATTTTTCCTTGTGTTTTGTTGACTTGTAAGAGATAAAAGAAGAGTTTACAGGAAATTCCAAATCCTGTCTATTTCCCTTGTCCTGTTTTATTTTCTTCTGAAAGTGGCCAAATTCTACGATTATGAGATAAAAGAGTCGTCCTTCACTGCCTGTGATCAATGGATCTTGAAGAGGTCTTTGTTTCACAAACCCTGTGTACCTTGATTGTGTTTGCTTGTTGGCAACATCTTGTTGTTAACAGCACCTTTCCCCTTTGATTGTATTTCTGATTTTGCAATGTTTGTTCTTGCTGTTAATTTCCTCTTTTGTAAATGTAATTTATCATTTTTTGGAGCTTCAATGAAATCTTATTTCTCACTACTTTAGAAAACAAAAAAAAGGGAGATAACGTAAAAGGGACTTGCAAAAAGTAGATTATTTAACTACTAAAAGCTCTTTGTTTTTCATTTCATCCACAACTAGAGGTCTTGAAAAGCAAAACAAAAGAAAAAAAAAAAACACCGAGGGAGAGAAGGCAATGATATTTGATAATGAAGAGTCAGGATTATCCTAATAATTCTTTAAATAAATTCGTCTTAGGTTAATCGGGAAAACAATGTTTGATGGCACGTAGGCAATTGGAACAGAAAAACAAATCTTTATGACTTTCTTCTCGAGTACAGACATTTAACCATGCGGCAATATCAGATTCCTTCTCTTGTGGGATCGAACATCTTGAGCCACTTTTCATAAATGCCTGTCGAAATGTATACTAAAACACAAGCTTGTTGAAATTGCTAGACACATTTAAATCATAAAAGTGCTCAGAGCATGAAGTGCAATCTTGATCGATAACCGAGATAAAGGCCAAGGCCATCTGTCTAACTTGGTCAGGATTCTTAACAGAGGGATGTAAAGGTTGGATTAGACGAAAATGAGACCCATTTCACATTTTAAAATTAGAACGAAAATAAAATCCATCTGATAATTTTACATTTAATAGGTAAGTAGATACAGAGTAGAGATTCAAGTAGGCTCGTATACCCGATCGATATGGGACAAATCCAGGATGCACTTTTTGGAGCTAGTCATGATTATCCGTCTACACTTCGTTCTGAGTCTGACTGTTTTGGTAAGCTCACACCATTGTTCATTCTGGCACGGGCCTCAGCAAACATCCTTTGTTGCTCAGCTAATGCTTCTTCTTCAGTCATCTCGACACCACCACCACTCCACTTACCACCCTTGGGAGAATCCTTCGAAGATGGAAATGTATGATGAACTGTAAATCTATGGAGGAAAGAAAATTTTGAGGAAAAGAAGTCGGTCATACGTACCAGAGTTTCAAGCTTATGTTGTTCATAAGCAGCATAAACCTCTTCAATATATTCACCGAATCCAAGGACCTGGACACAATTATCAGACCATCAACGTGTACTACAAACACATGTTACAAAAGTCACCATCCAAATATCCACGTTTACTGGTCCTGGTTTTACGTAGCCCAGAAAAAAATGCAACATGGAACAAATAAAAGAACAGAACACTGGATAAGAGAGAAAATAGATCAACACGTCCATTTCTCACCAAATAAACAATGTTGAGAAAATAAGAACCATAAAAGTAAATGGAAAAAGCCAAACAATATGGCCCAAGTAGAAACCTCTAAAGCCTTAAGAACATGTTCAGGTGCAATCGTTCTTTTCTCTTCTCTGCTACATACTTCATTGGACTCTGATGAAATGAGGTTAATAAACTCTGCAAAAGCACCAGAATTTCATCTTGTATGAGAAGCTATTGGAAGCAGAGAAAACAAATTACGAGACCAATATTCAGTACTTTGGGCATAAAATAAGTGTACGTCCCATTACTGCATTCTACTAAGTTCTTCATTCATGGATAAAACAAGTTGTACGGTTGTGAGATTGCTGAGTGGTAACAAGTTTCTTATTGTAAGTAACAGTTGGGTCATCATTATGTCACTAATTAAGGAGTGACTGCAAGAATGCTTAAATAATTTGAAAGCTAACAGTCAAAACCATCGGTATCTAAATTGGTCAGCCTAGATATCCTTTACTATATTTCAGTCATCAAGTTCTTAATTCATAGATGAAACATGTTACTAGATTGTGAAATTGATGAATGATAATAATTTTTTCATTGTAGGTCGCAATTCGGTCATCGTTATTGGTTATTAAGGAGTGGCTGTAGTTTTTCTAGTGCTTCAATCATTTGAAAGATGACAGTCAAACCATTATGCATGTAAAATATCAGCCTAGATGCCCAGTAAATTACTTCTTCAGTCATTTTTTTAACAGATTGAAAAGGGGGAGGAGAGAGCCCTCCAGCACCAGAGGAGAAATGAACTGAAAGACAAGATCTTGTTATACCTGATTTTGCTAGACTATAAGCAACGCGATTCACTGATCTTGAAATAAGACTCCAAGAAAATTAATATCAGAAAACAAATGCACAATCTCATCATAATAGCACCAAAGATGCCAAGCAGGAGCGGAAGAACCAGGGTATCAAGAGATGACTAAAGAAGTGGATACACGATAAGAGTGAGAGGGTAACCACCTGAACATGAAATCAGGCAGAATCAATGTATAAATAGCGTATCTTTTCTAACCTATAGTGAGTGGTGTTGGAATCTAGTCTCCTTGCATCTATTATAACGCTGCCCTTTGGTGAAACACCAAACTTACATGGATAATGGTATGCTCCTGATAGCAAAGAAAAAGTCGCTCTTAAACATCACAAAACATTAAACCATCAGATATTGACTTTTTACCAACACAGCATTCAACGAGAAGATCTTGTGCATCCCTCGCAACACGAACATCTGGAGGCAGCATTTCCTTAATGATCTTGAACATTGTTGCTGGAAACAGAAGTAACAAGTTCACATCAACCACAGTAAACAGCTAAACCATGTAAAGATCTCCATAGGGTCCATTGTGACTACACATTTATATGACCCATACAAATAACAACAACATGTAGTGATACAAGAGAAGCATCATAAGAATGAATTGCCGACATTATTGAAAATTTATGGAGTAAATTCATAAGGTTCATTCATAAAAATCGGGAAATTAGTTGAGACTCACAACATGCATCACACTGCCTTAATCCTATAACAACCTAAAATAACCAAGATCAAATCCTTCCCCAGTATCCTCTCCTAAAAACAAACCCTGGTCTAAGCGTTCTTATCTCACAAAAGAGACAAACAGCTCACAGCTGCACCGCACATAGTTACAAACAATTCTTTACTGCAAACAATTTGATTTTGATTCTAAAACTGTTCTATACACTTGAAGAACCTAGTGTTTGCACAAAACTTTTTCCTTTCTCATTTTCCCCTATATTGAACTGCACTAGTTTTATCAAGCTGGTGAAACTTGCTTTTTTCAAAGATCCAATTCCTAGACCAAACCAAACCACTAACATTGTATTGTGGAAATATACTGGTTAAATACACTTAGAAGTTCAAGCACTACTTTTGCCAACTAAGGATAAGAAATGGAACATGAACTTTTCTGCTCAGCATGAAAAAACAGAATGAGTCCCCAAGAACCCTGGAGATGGACACCCCATTCATGCCTGAATCCATACTATCAAGGTTCATAAAATTATATTGTATTTGGTTATGGAAGCAACAGGAAATGAAGTTGCTGAAAAAGGACAAACCCAGCCTTCCATTGTTCCTCATAAGTGGTACTAATGATTGTGCAATCAGGAGGAAGACAACCAAAAAGAAAAACCGTTGGAACTTATTATAAAATTCTAATCATCACAAAAGCTCTCAAAGAATTACATAACATGCTTTAAGCCCATCGATAAACACAAACTGCAATGCTTCATTAGCCCAAGTAAGCAGATAAAACAGTAACAACCTCAAGAAAAAAGTTGTTATTCATACACAACTAGGCTGGGGTATCGATGAAGTGTGTGTGCATGTAATTTCAATCCATGTGAACATTTAACACTGTCAGAAAAAAACTACCCAATAGGCAGGTCACAAGTTCAGAAACATTAGTGAATCTGAAACGATGGTTGTACTCACCATATAGAACTTCTGAAAAAGCCAGACAAAATTTCTTCCTGTTACTTATAATGGACAATCGTTTGTATAAGTAGAAAATGTGAAAAAGAAAAGATGCTCCTCAATAGTAAGGGTTAGCTTTCCCATCCATCACTATAAAAACAAAAACAAGTTGAAGCATTATCCACTTTTTACCTAAGTGCAGCCTCATCGCCTATGCCAATGCTCGAAGTATGATACAAACTGCAGAAGACACTAAGATATGAACAAAAAGAATAACAGGTAAATCCTTGGCCTACACAAATTTTGAGATCATCATCACTGCTCGTTAAAGCTTATATGCGCAAAGTCACTCTTTGAATATCTTCATACAATTGATTAGTTTGTCTCAACCTTCTGAAATTCTAATTGCATACAGTTATAGTGCAGAAACAACACTTAGGCAATCCTAATCCCTAATCAACAACTAAAATTAAACTCGAAAATAGAAAATAAAAAACAAACAGTCAGGCCGGCAGGACAATAAACATACTCAGGTCGTAAAATCACATCCAATAAAACAATTACCAGTTTAAATACACAATACCAAAAACCTAAATCTCCAATCATCAAGAAACGATAAAAAAAATTATATAACACAAGTTAGAGAAGAACAAGGAACGAAAATCTCACCCTTAGGTAACGACACATCCTCTTTCGACTTCCCTACGATATCCATAGGCTCCATACTGGGATCGATTAGCGGCTTCAACACCTGCGACGAGGACCAAGCCCAAACAAACGAAAACAAAGAATTCCGGAACATTAACGATCAGATCGAGTCTCTTATAACTAAGCATTAATCAGACGAGAACGACAGACTCGGAAGGCGTCTAGGGCAGTGGAGACTCTGAACAAAGAGGAAAGATTTAAAATTACCAAAATGCCCTCGACTGCGGCAAAGGTGTCTCTGAAAAGCCGTTCGACGCAATGCCTCAATGAATGGAGTTTGGGTTAGGAACGATGAGAGGTGGTGGCACTGGCATCTTCGGAGACGAACTTCGCCGGCCCACCGTCTCGCGAAGACTCACCTAAACAAGGGAAAAATTCATAAACAGTTACTGCATTTGTTTAGAGAGTTATGGACTGTGTAATTACAATAATACATCTTCATTGGCAGTAAAGACCACTGATACCCTAACATTTACATTATTGCCCTCCTGACTTTACCTCTTCAACACCTCCCCCAAATCTCTATAATTTTGATGAATTTCAGTTTGAAAAAAGCAAGTCTTTGAGGTTGAAGTGATGACCTAGATGAACTTTAAGCTTGCTAAAGGCTACAAATTGATTTTCGAAGATAATTGACATAGAGAGCCTTGTCCTTCTCCTCCAACTTTAAGGGGGGTTAGTCAACAAACTGGAAATTTGATCTTCATCTTCATCTTCATCTTCATCTCATGCATCTACATGATCTTCATCTTCAAAATGGGTGTTAATGTGGACAAGTTCATGTTCGAAATCTTCGAAATAGGGTGTTAGTGTGGACAAGTTCATCTTCATCTTTATCTTCGAAATTTAAAACCATTGATTTTATTAATTATAAAAATGAGTTAATTAAACGAAGTGTTTGAGTTAACAATATTTTAATTACCACTATTAAATCACTAATACAAAAGAGTAAATAAAAAATAAATATGATTAATGAATAAAAAAATATTATATTAATAACGTAAGATAGATTTTTTATATGGTATTAATTAATAATATATTTTCACAAAATTAAAAGTAATTAATTAATCCAATGCATACTTTAATTATATTTTATTTACCAAAGACTTAAATATGAAGTTTAATATAGTAATAAAATTGATATAGTGCTGGGTTGTGTCAGGCGTTGAACCGGCGCCACATTAATTTTTTCCTAACTTAGGAAAATCAAAATTTCCAACAGTGTCTTCTTCCCACGACGCCGAAAAACCAGAGATCACGACAAACAAAGAAAATCAATCCAGGCAGCTAATCAAACTCCAATCGAATTTACGGTGCAGATCAATACGGCTTGTCCTCAAGCTTGAAAGTAGGTCTATATGCCGACATCTCCACCTGTGCCCAAGTAGCATCCGCGATAGCTATGTCCACCCTATGGACGCCCAAAATTGGAGCTTATTTTTATTTTTATTTTTATTTTTTATTTATTTTTAGTTGGCCCGGTCCGAGTTGGCCTGGGTTGACTCAGTTCAATAAGCCCGGTCCGGCGCGTGACTCAATGTACTGCACTGATTAAATTTTCCTAACTTAGGAAAATTTTAATCGGAAGCCTTCTTCCTCCTTCTGTGGAAATTTTGCCGATGGGTCGTTTGCCATCGAGACGGAGGTTGAGTAAAAATGTCACGGACAGAGTCTCTTGCTTCTCCAGTGGCGAATCGTAGCCCGTTGGGGCTTCGCCGAGTGGAGAGTTTCCGAGACAGAGGGCTCTCGGAAACCTGTTAAGCTCTGTTTCTCAGCCCCTCGAAATAGAGAACCCTTGCGAAAATTTATCCAATGGAGTCTCCTACTTCTCTGGTGGCGAATCGCAGTCCGTTGGGGCTTTGCCGCTTAGAGAATTTTCGAGACAGAGTGCAGGAGAGAGGAAGAAAAAAAGGAAAATGAGGACGCGCGAGAGAGGGGGGTGCGAGGAGAGAGGGGTAAAGGAAGCGTCGTGTGTCTGTCGCGCGTCCTTCATCTCAAAGAAGATCAAATATGGCATTCTTTGGGATGAAGAATTTTAAACCGTGGAGATGAAGGACCGCTTCATCCCCTGCATCCTGATAAAATGTCATATGCACTCCACTAACGACTTCAATTGTTGAAGGGTGTCAAGCGGTTGAAGATCATCCCAGCCCCCCCAGTATAGAAAAATGATATATTATTTTTGTGAAGTTAGGTCAAAGACTCATCCCAAATTTACTACCCAATTTACTAAACTTCTTTCCCAACTAAAAAACTTTGTATTCACTAATTTTTTAACATTCCCTCACATGTAGGTTCTCTTTTGTAGCTCTACATGTGAATAATTTGAGTGGAGACCCGTACGTGCTATGATACTATGTGAAGTTGGGTATAATGCCCATAAAAAAATGACTAGGGTTCAGTAAGCCCTCTCTCACAATTAATAAACGTAAATTCTTCCTTCCCAAATGGGCTGCCCTTAGTTTCATGGGGGGGAAAAAGCCTAAATTTGGCACGGCGGATTTCAGAGTGGAGGTGCGGGCGCTGGTATTTTCTAAGGTCAGTTCAATGTAGTAGTTGATTTCAGCTGGCTGACAGTCCTCCCCGTGATAACGGCGGAAGGATTTATCTATGTACTGGAGTTGTTTTGGAAGTGGCGACATCTGTGGCCTTACTGTCTGCCACACCACACCCTTCTGGTCTGGGATATGCTTCGACCTCTGCGTGTCTTCCACCCACTTATTCATCCAAAACCCTACAAGTGTCAGCATAATTGATGCAGGAACCATAAATGGATGATTTCCGGGTCATTTTAGATAGAAATTCCGCAGAATTCAAAAGAGTTTTGAATAGCACTGTCTTAACCTGAACCAAACTAGCCTACATCGTCTGTAAAAGAAACTAGATTCTCTGCACGACCAAGACCCTAACTCATTCTAGCTGAGACGGAAGCAGACGCGTATTCGAAAATGGAGAAACATCCCACCTACCTGCAAAAGCATAAGAGTCTTGTTAATGGCTGGAGAAGAGTGATTCCTTAGGCTTTCCCATCAATCGGGTTCAGTGCTTACGGTCAAAGCTTTCGAGCTCTTGCTTGGTGGGCCACGATTCATCGTTTGCCCTTGCTGATCTCCTGGTTTCGTTTCCCGGATATGCTCGTGCCCTCCACAGCTCTCTGCTGGCGTAGACCCAGTGTAGAATTTGTGTTCATTGCTAGTACGTGATTCCCATGCATGGAAGCAAAACTGTTTGCTTTTTAGTGAAAATAACAGCCATAATCTCACTTCGAAGTTGAAAAGAGTGGTTGTTTTTCCGTTTTGGTTCTTTTGCAGGCAGCTTCCTTTTTATGTTTCCAGTTTCTGTCATCCTGAATCCTGATACTGTTCGTCTTCAGATTTGCAGTTACATTTCACAGATATTCCTTCTCTGTGCTGGCTCCGTATCGAGGCCATCGAAGAAGACTAATACCTGAAAAGCCTGCAAATTATTAAAACTGCTGGAACAAACTTTATAGCATCTACAGCTAAGAAGGGGGAAGTTGGGAATACACCATGTTCACATCAAAACATGACAACCCCCTTTGGGCGCGAATCATTTCCCTATTTGTTCTCCCACATTAAATAAAGGCGCACAGAACCGGAAAAGCCGATCAACAAGGAAATTAGAACGTTGAATGGCAAATTATATGCGGCAAGGGGTGAAATGACAGTGCGTACTGTTCATTCAGAAGGGTGGCGATGGAATGGTCTTTCCGCTTACAGGTGAGAGTGATGTCAAATCTGTGATCTTCCCTTTATTGAGTTCTTTGTACCTCGAAATAAAAAGGCTTGTGAAGTCGCCAAGTGTCTCCCGAACGGAACAAACTTTCACTGTCCCAGGGTGCATGCATTTAGGGTTCCTCGTAGTCACTCCTGGGTCGGATCTAACCTCCGCCATGTGAGGCTCTGCTGCCTTTTTCATGGGTCCTCCCTCTATCCAACAATCCATACCCAGAAGAAGAAGAAGAAAATGAAGACATGGTTACGTTTTCCCTTAAATCTCTTATGTATCTTTAGTTCCATCTTTTCTCTAATCTCTTTCAAAGGCAGATATCGATCAACTCTCCTAGAAAAGCAATTCGTAGCAGTCCCCAACTCCATCATCGAGATTACATCTCAACTTATCAACAGCCATTCAAGGTTTCGAGTTTCGATCACCATATCCGAAATGCGTAAGCAAAAAAGAGATTACAGTAGTAACTGCTCAACATATTATAATTACAAAATGAAAAAAAAAAAAAAAAACACACCGCAGAGAAGAATAAGGATAAATGAGATTGCTTCAGGGAAAGGAAAACAGAAAAACTGGAAAACTAGATATGATTCTTCTCTGTTAAGTTATGAAATCAGAGGACTGGAATGTTGATGGGGCCTTACATGCAGCTTGTAAGGAAACCGATGCCGTATACGTGTCAAGCTGTGAAAGAAAGAAGAGAGCACTGAGATTCTGGCCTAGGCTGCACACGGCCACACAAATATTTTCCGTGGGATCGCGTCGAATCAACCAATATTGACCGTAGGATAGTGGGATCTCTTTTTTTACGTAAGAGATTGCACTATTATGAAGCTCGGCTGCACGCTTATCGCTTGTCGTGTAACTGGGTCAAAGTGAAGTGAAATTATACATGGTGTGTCGCCGACAGTGGCGAGCTGGTTTCCGACCGGTGGTTCTTGAGCAGGAAGAGACGGTAGGTAGCGGAGAGAACCAGTACAGTAGAGAGACAGCCTGAGACGGTGGTAAAAGTGTATGTTGGCCATTAGTAGAACAGTGGAGAAGGGGAAGAGAGAGATTTAATGCTGTGTATAATGCACAGAAGAGACGAGGAATCTCATGTAAGTACGGAGTAATGGAACACAGCTCTGGTCCACCGTGGCTGAATGGCATGGCTGTACCTTCCCTCTCTAAGGCTCTCTTTTTCCTTCCGGCGTTATTGAGGCTCCGAAAGATGGGAATGGAGGCTTGTAGATAGTGCAAAGGACGGCTAAAAGCAAATTTAGCTCTAGTGATCAAGTAATGAAAGGTTAGTGGGAGGTAGATTTCTTTACGATGAACGATGAACAATAGGTGAGGATGTCACTATGAATTAGTCCAAGCCAAATGAGAATCTATGTGAGATTCATTTGCATGGCCCCACTTAACCTTGTTGCATCGACTCACTTAATTCCGGTGCAACACCAAATTAATCAACCCCATGAGTGAACATCATGTCATCCACCATCAACCCATTAATTGATAAGGGACTATTGTCACTTAGGTTAGATGATAATATCTCCATGGTTATATTTATCATTTTATTCTAAATTATATAAATACCACTCTTAATCAATATGTAAATATATGGTTTAGTTAAGCATCTCATATGGTATCAAAGCAGATCAATTAATCCTCTACATATGCCTTCTTCTAATTTTTTATTTATTTTTAAATCCTCTCTGCCTGTCCACTCCCTCTCTGCGATGCCCTCTTCGACTAAAACTCGCACCGGTTGAGGTTCTGTTCGCCTCCAACTATTCAAACTGAACCACCAGTTGTGCTTCGTGTGAGCTGTGCGCATGTGTCACCCCTCCTCTGGTGTACCACCACTGACGGCAACTACGTGATTATCTAAACTCTGCTTCAACAAGAATGTCTTCCGTTGCTATTCCACATCATTGCTGCCATCACAATATCTTCATAGTGCCATCACCCATTGTTGCATCAGCCTCCATCGCTGTCGTCCATCAATCGATACCTTTGTCATCACTATCAGTCAACACCTTTGTCATTGCTGCCAATCGACAACTCTATAGCCGTCGCCAAAGACTATCACCTCCATCGCCCGACGTCACCGTCGCCTCCTTCTCGGGCCTACATCTTCATCGTCCAGTTATCCTCTTCCTGTTGTCTCGACACTCAAATTCTATCGACAACCGTTCTTCCTTCCCGAGTCGATGTCCCCCATAGAAGCATCACCATTGTTGTAGAGGAAGTTCACTAGCACATTCACCAGAATCGAGCCTTCAGAGTCGTCGCCTTGGTCTCCCCTTCTTCCTCCTTATTTGTTTTGACCTTCAATCAATATAAAAACTTTCTAATTAATCGAAGGATAGGGAGCCTACACATGTGCGAACAACAAAAGTTTTGGAAGAAAAAAAATTCTCACAGTCAACAACTGTTTGCTCACTATTTCTAGTTTAAGCTCACTGAAAATCTCTCTCTAAATTCAACCACCTCCCTCTTGGCTGTCCATACAAAAACATTGTCACTTTCACAATTTTAGTTTCTAAGAAACAAGATTGACCTATCTTGAGGGGGCATGATAAGGATTATCTTCACTTAGGTTAAGGAGATAAGATCTCAATGATTGTATTTATCCTTTATGTTCTACATTATATAAATCCCACTTTTAATAAATACAAAAATGTGGTGGAGTTTAGTATCTCATATTAATCCCAAACTCGTCGTATTATCTTTAAAACAAGGTTAAATTCAGTTTAATTGAGGCATGATCTTTCGTGCACGGAAACAAATTCAATGGATGATGAAAAAGAGAAGAGAATGAGAATACAGCGCTTTGGAATATATAAAAAACAAAAAATGCACATTCATCAACTTTTTGAAGTATAGAAGTGTGGGCCGCAGTGACTTGACTAATCTGGGGCAAGGAGAGAGATCCACGGATTAGATCGGACGGTGGGGATGGGGGCAGAGGGAGTAAGAGAATATAATTACGTGGATATGAAGAGCTTTATCGGGATGGTGACACTGACACTGGCTTGTGCAATCCCTTGGGAGGGAACAGGACACAATCTCTTTAAACCGGTTCTGAACACGTGTAAAAACCGCGAAAATCTCCAAAAGGGTCGACGGAATGAGCCAAACACTATGTCACCTAACATGTCATCAAACATGAATGACATACCACCCCTCATTCACGCGCCACATCACCCTACAATTTTTTTTATTAGTAATTTAAAAAATATTAATTTATGGTTTTAAAAATCTTCAATATTTCATTACATTATATTTAAGATAATAAAAAATTAAAAAAATAATTAATTATTTTAAAATGTAATTAATACCTTACATTATAGATTTAAGATTTTATTTTCAATTTATTTTAAAAAATATATTTTTTATATATTAATTATTTTAAAAAATCGTGTTTTATAACCTATTTGACAACTTTCATTATCCATTTAAGATATTTTAAAATATTTAAACTAAATTATTTTAAGTTTCAAAAATCTTATTTGTTGGAACACTTTTTATTAACTTCTATTTATAAAAATAAAATATAAAGTAAGTATATTAATTAATTAAAATTAAAAATTTATATTTTATTATTATAAATAGAAGGTAATAAAACTAAAAAATAATATTTATATACATTTAAACTAAAAATATCTCAAAGGTGTTAAATAGACTATGATACGATTTTTGATTAATTAATATAAAAAATATATATTTTATTAAAATAAGTATCGACAAATAAGATTTTTTGAAAAATAAAATAATATTTTTAAAGAATAAAAATATCTTAAATCAATAATTAGAGTAATTTATTCATAAATATAAATCAAAGGGAGGATCATAATTCCGTATCATACTGAAAGATTTGAGAAGATGTGGAGGGAATCATCCATTCGTGGATGTTGATGTTGCAGAGATTATGAAAGAAGACAGGAGAAGGAGAGGAGTGGTAAAAGAGTGAAAATTTCTGATAATATTTTTGTCTTCCTATGTCGGCTATGCCTTTTTCTCTTCAACAGAGAAGGCGACACATAATCACTCGCGTTAGGAGGGCCTTCCCGTGTCTTCCTCATAAAAGTTCCCATGACCACCACCACTACCCCTTTTTTTCTTTTTCCCGACGGCATGTGATCCTTCCAACCATACTATATAACCTTCTCTTCACACATCTCTACACCTCACATCTTTCTCTTTTCTCTCTTTCTTCTCGGAGAAAAGATGATGCCACCGCAGCAAGAGAGTCATTTGACCGCCCGGATTCCGCTCACCAACCGGCCGGAGAATGTCTCCGACGTTCATGCAGACCCTGCAGAATTCGATCACCTGGTCATGCAGACGGAGACTCGAGGGGATCGTTGTCGACAGAGTACGCCGCCTCCACCGGAGATTCAGCTTCAGAGTGGCAACGCCTTCGCGATTCTACATAGCACGTTACACCCCATGACGCTTAAGGTAAGAGAAAGAGCAGCAAATAAACAAACAGAAGAAGAGCATTCGGTTTTTCTTTTTCTGTAGTTTGAGTGTCATCGGTCTTGCAGTTTGAAGACGTGGCGTACAGCATCAGCATGCCGCAGAAAGAAGCCTGCGGCTGCTTGGGAGGGAGCGCTCCGAAACCCGACCGCGCCATACTGAACGGGGTGACTGGAATGGTTAGGCCAGGGGAGATCATGGCGATGCTGGGACCCTCCGGCTGCGGGAAGACGACCTTGTTGACGGCTCTCAGCGGACGACTTCCGGGCAAGATCACCGGCGCTGTCACCTACAACGGCCACCCCTTTTCCAGCTTGGTCAAGCGCAGTACCGGCTTCGTTACGCAGGACGATGTCCTCTATCCCCACCTCACCGTCGTCGAGACTCTCGTCTACACCGCCATGCTCCGCCTGCCTAACACACTCACCCAGCGGGAGAAACTCGACCAAGCCGAATCCGTCATCCTCGAACTTGGCTTGACTCGCTGCCGAAACAGCATCATCGGAGGGCCACTCTTACGGGGCCTCTCCGGTGGGGAGCGGAAGCGTGTGAGTATCGGGCAAGAAATGCTGGTGAACCCGAGCTTGCTGCTGCTAGACGAACCCACCTCCGGGCTGGACTCCACGACGGCGCAGCGGATTATGGTGACACTTCAGGGGCTAGCCAGGGCTGGCCGGACGATCGTAACGACGATTCACCAACCGTCCAGCCGGTTGTACAAGATGTTCGATAAGGTGGTTGTCTTATCGGAGGGAACCCCCATTTACAGCGGGGCTGCCACCAGGGCCCTCGACTACTTCGAATCCATTGGTTTCGTCCCCGGCATGTGCGTCAATCCTGCAGACTTCTTACTTGATCTCGCAAACGGTACGAGCCTCTTCCTTTCAGTAAGAATTAATTTAATATTCCCAAAAAATGAATTCGCAGCACAGGTGTGAACTGAACTCATCAGTGCCGCTATATTTTCCTTGTTCAAGCATTCGAGATCATCATGTACAAAGTACGCAGTTTTGGAGGATCATAGTAATAATGTTTACTTTTCCTTGTTCCATGGATATTATTTTCAGGCAAAGCGACTCGGGCACCCACCTCCCATCAAAATATAAAAAAGCATGGCTTTTCAAAATCTTCAGTCTCTTTTTCCCCTCTCTCTTGTATAATGTGTCATCTCTGTTTTTGCAGAAAAGAAAAAGTTGTCTCTTTCTTTTTGTTTTCCACTTTGATCGACATGAATTAGCACTTCTTTCTGTTTTTGTTTTTGCTTTCATTTGTGTGTTTCCATCACAGCCATTACTTTCTCAATCGTGGAAGGATTATGCCAACTAGAAGACGACTCCCATATACCGTCATATATCATCTTTTCGAGTGGGACGAAGGGAAATCAAAACGGAAAACCCAATGGACATCAGTTGTGCAGTTATTCTCTGCTTTCTGTTAATGTGTTTCTGAGCATATGGGGATGATCGATTGTCTTCAGGTGTCGCACCGGATGCCCGGGGAGGAGGTGAACATGTTCGACCAGATGCCAGCGATCAAAATTCTCTGAAGCAATCCCTGATGTTGTCTTTTAAGAGGAATTTGTACAACGGGTTGAAGGCAGAGATTCGTCAAAACTGCCTGGAGACCACTTCCTCGAGACCTGGAAAAGCTTCCAATAATGGTGAGTGCCAGAAACAAGAAAACTAAGAATCACACAGTGTTATTTATTTCTTCACTCCCTGAAGCCATTCAGGATTCTTTTTTCTCTCTCTGTAAGCTAGTATAAAGACTTTAATATGCTAGTCTCTGTGTTAAAATTGGATCTTGTCGCTTCAAATCACACACAGATGGGTCCTATTCACCTTTCTTAAATATGGCTTTTGCTCTTGGTCTACTTTCAGTTTCAGACTATTTAATTTTTCATGTTATGATCATTTTAAATTTGGGGCTTTTTTTTTCTTCATAATCCGTAGGTGCATTGCCCAGTTATGCAACCAAACCTCTTTCTTATTGAAATATTTCCATGTAAAACTACCCTTAAAAGTACAAATATTCTGAACAGCTACCAGGGGGTTTCTAATGGAAACCTTTTTGGACTTAGATTTAAAAAAAGTTACCTCTCGACTTAGCAGGGAAATTGCTTGAAGAATCTCACGTTTTATTTCTTCTCAATCAATGGATCACAGTACCTTTTTATTTTTTCTCAAGAATTGAAACAGCAGCCATAGATACCCCTTTTCTTCTCCGATATGATTTTCCAAAACGATATTTAAAATCTCCACTTGTTTTGTGATCGTCTAAAAACAGAGAAGAACAAGTAACAGTACTTGACTGGACCTAAATGGTGACAACAGGATCGGAGAAACACTGGGGAACAAGCTGGTGGAATCAATTCAAAGTGCTGTTCTGTAGGGGCTTGAAAGAGAGGAAACATGAATCCTTTTCTGGGCTAAGGATTTTTCAAGTCATCTCGGTTGCCATTCTCTCAGGCCTCCTTTGGTGGCACTCGGACCTCTCTCACATCCAAGATCAGGTTATGGACCGTTTTGGTCAATTCTTTTAAACTTTGTTAGTTTATTGGGATTCCTATTGTTTGATCCTTAGATTTTCTTGTTCCCTTCACTTTGATCTAAATATATTAATATATTCTATGAACAGGTGGGTCTCCTCTTCTTCTTTTCCATATTCTGGGGCTTCTTCCCTCTCTTTAACGCCATCTTCACATTCCCTCAAGAGCGTCTGATGCTAATCAAAGAACGGTCCTCCGGCATGTACTGCCTGTCGTCCTACTACTTTGCTCGAATGGCTGGCGACTTGCCCATGGAGCTCCTCCTTCCCACCATCTTCACCGTGATCACATACTGGATGGGAGGCCTCAAGGCAACAGCCACCAACTTCTTCCTCACTCTGTTGGTCATCCTCTACAACGTCTTGGTCTCCCAGGGGCTCGGGCAAGCTCTAGGAGCCATTCTCATGGACGTGAAGCAAGCAACCACATTGGCTTCAGTGACAATGCTGACCTTCCTGCTGGCCGGCGGCTACTACATCCAGCACATTCCGCCTTTCATCGCTTGGATGAAGTACATCTCGTTCAGCTATTACTGCTACAAGCTTCTGCTAGGGGTGCAATACAGTGAAGACGAGTACTACGAGTGTGGACCAAGGGTCACTTGCCAGGTTCTGGACTACCCAGCCATTAAGCACATGGAGTTAGGCAACAAAAGCTACGATGTGGCTGTCTTAACAATAATGTTGGTTGGGTTCAGACTCGTAGCTTATTTGGCTTTGAGGATGGGGCAGCCTCACTAGTCCCAGATTTGTTGCCAACACAACACCTTAATCTTCTTGTCAAATCCAAATGATGTCACCTCGCCATTGAGGATAAATTTGATTTGATAATCTCATCTGATAAGTGTGATTACTAAAGAAGAAAAAGCAATCTAATTCATCTTTTTTGTCCCTTTGACGTGCTCATTTGATTGCTTTGATTTTCCTTTTTCAACTACCGTCTTGTCTAGTAACCAATTGAATCTGATCTCCCGACTGATTAAACTGCAGACTACAGGTAATCACTTCTTATCTTACAACTCTCATCTAGTAGTATCTAAAGCCAAATCAACAAATATGAAGTAGCCTGATCCGATTGCAGATCGCAAAGAGAAGAGAATATCGTATTGTTTACACAGATTAGGAAAGAAAACCGACAAATGCAGGAACGCAGTTGGATAGGATGGTTTAGTGGTGCAATAATTGAACTTTTTGGGCTTAAACATTGACATCCAATTCCAAAAGCTTTGTTCCAACTTTGCTTGGAGATTTTCTGGATGAACCAACGCTACCCTCTTGCAGCTTACATTCTTACGGCACTGAAAAAACGAATGTTCTTCCACTCCCAGCTTCCCACGTATTTGCAGTTTTGGTGCGATATAACTGAGCTAAGCTAAACAGTGACTGCATGCGTATAAGCAGGCTTAATCAAGGGATCCAACAGGTTTATACACAGGAACAATGATCGAGCATCCAATTCCAATCTCCAGTTGCCTGTGATATTTGATTTTATTCCTATTCCTGAACGCAGGGTACAGATGATTCTAATTCCATGGCCATGCTATAAATATAAAGGTACTGAGAGGAGAGCTCTTCAGGCCATCAACACAGTTCCTGAGCTTTCTCTTTTGGAGTACTAGAAGCCGAGAAGAGGGAGAAAGATGGCATCCCTGAAAGCCGAGAAGCCTGTTGGGTTGTTAGGCCAGAACCAGGCGAAGAAGGATACTGTCAAGGCTCCGGTCTCCAAGGCTCCACCCAAGAAATCTGAGCCCAAGCCTCGCGCAGCTAAGAAGAGGGTATACGCTCTTTCATTCATCTTCAATTCTTAATCCAATTTAAGCGGCACTGAGTAAAAACCTTCTTTCTGGTCGTTTATTTGATGAACAGGCTACTAAACCGGCAGGGGCGAAGAACTGAAGCAGTGTACTTCACCATCCTGGATGTGTGAAGTGGCAACCTGTAGAACTGACGATATGGTGTTGTTGTTTATTTTGGTTTTTTAGGGTTGGGTACTTCCAATGGAGTTCATCTGCATGTACTGGGATGCCTCTTCTTAGCTTAGAGCTTTAACAATATTATCAAATAAAGTGATGTTTTTAAAGGGATAACTTATGCAGGCGTTCTTGTTCTCCATTTTATGTATTCTGGTTTGATGTCATCGCCATGACGAGGTCTTCACATTTCTCACAACTAGGGGTGACACGGAACTGAACCGAGCTCAACCTATATATGTTCGAGTTTTGCTTGATTTGAATACTTTGAACTCGAACTCAAACTCAGCCTCGAGCCTAAAATTAAAATCAAAATTGAGCCCAAAATTTTTAATCGAGTTTGAGTTTGAACTCGAGCTCTAACCTACATTTAAAATTAAAAAAATTAAAAAATTACAAAAAATAAATCAAAAGAATATTATGATGAAGTATCATTGAACTACAAACTATTGCAGAGGAGTCCTAAATTTTGTAATGGAGTATACTAATATATAATAACCAGTTTAATAGACCTAAACGAAAGAACAAACACCTCCATCAATAGTGTTTATTCCATTAACAATCAATAACATTAATGACCTAAAAGGGTTGAACGATTGATCATCTTTAAGATTCGAGGTAAATAAGATCAACAATCAACCAATTAAAGAGAGTATTGACGAAAAAATTAGAATAAAGGGTATTTCATAAAAAAATCTATATTAACAAGTCAGCTTGAGAATTTGACTCGTTAATAACAGATCAGTAGATATTTCATCCATGTTGGTGGCTTCTACTAGGAAAATTTTCTGTTTTTTTGGTACATTTCAACATCCACATCTGATTGTTCAATACCACCGAGTCTACACTTTCGGTACGTAAACATAATAAGCAGTGAAAAATCATGCCTAAAATAAACTTAAAGAGGAGACGAAACTGAGCTTGAGCTTCCTGTAAATTTGATTTTACAAGATGTTATTCACTAGAAAACTTTTTTATTGTCCTATTGGTCTAAGTCATCCAGCTCCAGAATCGTTGGAGTGTCCTTACCCCATCATAAATCTTTCTCACCACCTCTACTTCTCACGTAAGGCGTTTCCTAGTTCTTATTGGTCCTCGACCTCAGTACACTTGTTTGGGCTCTTTCATGCATTCCAGACCATCTTTCATGAAGGCAAATTTCTTACTCGTTGCCCAGAAATGGAGACTATTTTGAGAACTCAACTAATGCTTCACCGAGAGGACTATAAAAACATACAAAAAAGTAGAAAAATACCTATCAAATTATACTCATGCAACTGTTAAACCGAACTCAGATTTGAGGATAATATACATAATACGAGTAAACAGTGAAGGATTGCAAAAAGAATTAACAAGTTCTAATACAATAAAATTTACATTTGCATCAAATATCGGTTGGTTATCCCAAGTGCTTAAAATGGACTGACATTGTGGGCCAACTTCAACATGTATTCAGGAACAAGGCGTCTCCTATGAGTAGCCTCTGCATCTTTGGCAAGTGCGACTGTATCACCTGCATGAATTACTGCAACTATATCTTCGACCAGTTCATCCCTACCACCACGCAGTGGATCCTATTTTATCCATGAGAAAGAAACGATCAGTTATTAAGTTCCAAGTTTCCAATTCCATGGATAAGAAGAGCTCGACCAAGGGAAACATAAAATGAATGGAGCCCATAAGTTAAAAATGGTCCAAAACAATGCTAAGAAGATACGGCTACATAAAGCACATAATTGAAGTCTTTTCTTTTGTTTCGGCCTGTCTTCATAATGGTTTATTCAAGTCATACGCATACCATAAAAGTGATTTTCAGCATAAACGCTCACCTGAAGACACAAGTCCGTATGCGTTTTCCCCTCATACAGTATCAATCCAACTTTAGCACCGACTTTTTGGAGGGCATTAGCAAAAGTCTTACTGCGTCAGAAACCGGGAGTAGTCATCAATTTATCTTATGCTTCATAAATATATACAATTAGATCTAGTCATAGAAAAATACAACAAAGAAGCCTTTCAAGTGGTTAAAATTGTATGGTTTGTTAGGAAATAAACAGTACCTGGCATCTGATGGTATTGAATAATCTGCAGTTCCGTGGAAAAGCACAATGAATGGCAGGCAAGAAATTGCATCTTTAATTCTTCGATCCAGTACCATTATTTCAGGAGAAAATCGATGCAAGTATTGCTCCCCCTCCATAATGCTGTAAACACCTCAATATTCTCAGATGGGGATATGGCATGGAAAAAAATAGAGATAACAGACTCAATAATAAAAAATAAAAAAAAGAAGTGAAAAACAGAGCAGAGGACCTGAGAAGGATAGAGCGGTAGAGGCCTCGACTATGAAAGTGATCCACCAAGTTCAATATGTTATACCTGTGGAAAGAGCACACACAATAAGTGTAATGTTTATTGTAAATCTGTTAAATCAAAGCAAAAAATAACATTCATAAACTATCGCTAGATGACTAGGACTAGACAATGGATAATTTGTTAAATGCCCAAACCCCCATTCAGCAAGACCTGATAAATCAAAGACCAAAGCTGCACATGGTTTTAATTATGTGGGTCTTACACGCTCCCAAGATTATCCCAGATACCTGGGAGACTTTACACAGGTCCTCATATGAAAGAAGACTTTATACAAGACTTCATATTAAACAAAACTCCAGACATGGCCATTGAGCCGACTCAAACCCAAGGAAGTTTTATCATTTATTTGAAATTGATATTGTTACTATGAATGCAAATAGAGATTCCACCAGCTAATGCATTACTGTAAATGACATACTAAAGCTCTTCCTACTAATATACAAATGTACCAAAACAATGGTACAGAAATTCAAGGCCTATGGAAAGTTAGCCTCCGATGATCCAAATTGTCAAAGTATCCATTCCAGCAGCACAATATGTCCAAAAAATTACATGTTACAGATCACAATTTTCACATTAATATTCAAAATTGATAGCACAATAATCATCAAATAAATGTATGGGCAACTGTATGCCCCTGGCATCTCTAGTCAAGTCCCATCAATCGATGTTGTCAACAAATCCCTAAATGCTTTTAGAATTATACATAGCTCAGAACAATTTTTTGGTAGGCATACTCTTCTGTTTCCCAAGTTACTACGTGCATGCCATTTTAAAGGAGGAATCATTCAGGTCACATAGAAGGTAGCTGACCCAAGTCCCAACCTAGAGTGGTGGAGTGCATAATATCACTATCTTTATCACAAGTATATAAATTAATACTAAATTAAACAAAAAATGTACTATTATTCTGTAATTTCCAAAATCAACCTTCTCAATGCAAGATAAATCAAGAGCACAAATAAATTGGGAATCAGGTAGGCATTTGACAGCTGTTGACTGATGCCACTAGATTTAAAATACGGTAGCAAAAACAACTTACCCGCCAGAAATACCAAAGTAAGCTTTAATCTGAGAAATGCTCCACGTAACACTCTCTCCCTCTCCACTTTCTTTAAATGCCTGATCAAGGAGGGTACAGGCAGCAATATGCGCACCAGCTGATTGTCCTATCAAATAGATCCTGCAGCAACAACCAAGAAACATGACATATCAATATGAAAGAGTGCAGGCCACAAACAATAGAATTCAGCTTCACTTGTTTTGCACCCCAGTGCATGCATGGACAGTGGTACTAGCCCACAGAAATAGTCAGTGACATCTCAAAATTCAATTAAATAATTACTTTACCTATTAGGGTCACCTCCAAACTCGGCAATGTTGTTACAAACAAATGAAATTCCTGAAGACACGTCCTTCACCATGTCACTTATGGTACCTTGGGGAAAATTTCTGCATACAGATAAAGACCATGAGAATGCAGCTAGGTGACATTCAAGAGTAGAAAGGACTATCATAGCTCCTGAAATGATTTCAAAGCTTAAAAAGGCCTCTTAAAAAAAGACTGCTCCCAAATCTCAACTGCGTCAATGCCCCCATTGATTGGCGAACACAAGAATCACAAGACTTCTTTACGGAAGTGAATTTATGAGAACTAAGAGAATTTTTACTACTAATACGAACAGCAGGAATTGCTAGAGTATCAATGATGTCAATCTATATGTGATTGTTGAGAAAAGTGCCCTTTGATTGTTAAGCATAACTAGACAGCAGATGGGCATATTTTTGCACATCATGATAAAGCTGACCAACAGAAGCACCTGTAGTCAATGCACGCAACTATGATATCTCTTTCTGCCAATTCCAGACCCAGGAGAGCCCCATATGCTTTGTAACTAAACCACCGAAATGCAAGAAAATGAGCATCAATCAATAAAAAGTATAAATTTCAAATATGAGGATTTTACATATCATATTATGTTACAGCACTTAAAACTTTGAACATTGAAGAAAAGTTGTTTGTGCATGTTCTTAATCACAACGGAATCACAAAATAAAAAAACTTACCCAATGATCCAAGCACCACCTGTTATAAAAGCCACAACTGGTTTGGGCTCATCAAGATTTGCTGGTAAATAAAGATCCAGTCTGAGAAACACAAATTCACAAGCATGCTAAGTAAAGAAACAGTCAATAAGAAAAGAAACAAAAGTTTTAGCTTCAACAACTTGAAAATTCAAAGCATCCCTACGAAATACTGCAGCAAACATAACCAAGCATGCAGTTCCCAGAATTAAACCTGTTCCTTGGCTGATCTCCATAGACTATACTTCTGCGAACCCGATTTGAGAAGAAGTAGTAATATCCAACTGCAAATAACTAAATAGATACTTAAACTAGTGAAAACTAGATTCCATCTAAAAGAACAAGATGGTTACTAAAAGAGTGAGTTTCACAGTAACAAGGCAATAATCAAAAGATAGATTCTTGCATGGACCAAAAGTATGAACAAGAGAAGAAGAAGAAGAAATAGAGGACACACCTTGTAGAAATCCTGGCAAAAGTAACATAGCATAAAGGTTAAGAGCAAGAAACTTTATTATCCACCAGTAGCCTAACCTGAATGGAACTATTCGATTAGAAGAACCAACAAATAGTATTCAGATTTTTAGCGTCCAAGAGCCAAATTCATCTGAAAGACAGCATGAATATATAATTTTTCATTCAAAATTTTGATATGTTGAAGAATTTGGGTTGCTGAAGGCCTTAAATTGTAGCATAGAAAAACATTATGTAGGATTGCTCTTTCAATAAAAACTTATGTCCTATCCAAGTCGGAAAGAAGGAATTATATTCAAAACTGTTCATCGGTTGCAAACTCTTACCTTCCACTTAAGAAATCGCTTAACCCAAGTGATCAGAAATTATTTCCTGTGACAAGGCTTAAATGGCACTGTAGGCTAATATTAAGCATATGCAATCCACATCTATTAGTCATGCACAAGCCTCTCACTCATGCACGTGCCTCAGTAACAAAGAAGCTGCGACGTTCTTCAGTCAAATAGTCAAAAATTCTCTCCTACATTTTATTCAGTTGTAACAACAGGAGATCTCTTCTCCGTAATTTTCTCTTTAGCACATTAAGTAACGTTCTCATTTTTAGCTCTTTAAGTGATATAAAACTTCTGTAACAATCATCCTTTTTGGACAACAATGAATTTAAACTTGAATTCAATTTCAAACTCACACGCTTATCATTCACTGCGTAAATTGCACAATTACCATTCACAGACACCGACGGATGCATTTGCAAAATAAAAAATAAAATAATCTCAAGTGACATTTTGTAACGAAAAATAAATTGTTACAGTTAAAATGAAAACCCAATATTCGAGTGTCAGAATGATGGTAGCTTTCCTTATTTTATCAGTAAAGTTGCGAAAATCATAAATCCTAGCTTTCTAATACTTCTATTTACTCGACGAAGAAGGAGAAAACGAAACACCAAAAAAATATCATAAGAAGGGCAGGAAAACAAACATCATAAGACTCGTACTCCGGAATCAGGAAAGAAAAAGGAAAAAGAAAATTCAATGATTAAACAAAACGAATAAATAAGTGCTCGCAGAAAAAAAAAATAATATGAAATACCCGAAAGAGGAAAAGAATTAGTACCCGAGGTACGCTAAAAGCTTGAAGCTAAGACGCGTCAACAAATATGTCTCCGCCGCAGCATGGCCAACGTCACGAGGGAAAGACTGTTGTCGGGAGGGAGAAACGTGGGTTAAGGACCCAGAGCTACAAGTTCTCCTCCGATTCTTCTTGCTTTTTTCGGTCATCCGCCCTATGAAAGGCTTAAAGATGCTCTCGTCCTCAATAGACGAAGGCGAGCTAGAGGAGCAAGCCTCTAGGGCCAGATCCTTCTTCTGATAGATGTCAAGGGCGACATCCTTACCGGCGACCGTCGGCATCGACGGTGCCGATGAAGGGACAAGGAGTTTGGATTGCATGACGAGATGGAGGGAAGAACCTCCGTGAAGCTATTTGAAGTACGTAAGAAAACGAAATCGTGTGGGAGGGAAGAGGAGAGAGAAGCGTATGCGTCTCCCAGTCGATTAGGGCATCAGATTTGTGCCACATTGCGGAACTAGTGGTTTGCCACTTCTCAGCAATCGTCGATTTGTGATATTGAGCAGGGATCGGGGGATGAGCCAAAGAGCAAAAAGGATGAAAAAGACTAATAATATGGGCCTCCAGTGGCACGAATGAAAGGTCTTAGAGAGAAATTTTATTAATTAAAATTGAAATTAATTTTCTCTGAATCAAGAAGAATCAAAAGAAAAAAATTTCCTTCCCCAAAAATAGTACCAATGCTAACATTTTTTCTTATACGCTCCTCGACACAAACACAAAAAGTAATGATTCCTCTTTTTAGGATCATCTAAGAATTCTCGTTCTGGTTCTTTCTGGACAGTGCTGTAATTGCATTTCGATACCTGTTATCACTACTTTTGCAAAAGCATGTTGTGCAAGTTTCAATGGGGTGGTGAAACTAATGTTCAGAAACATATCAAGTGAGAAAAATTACACCACTTTCAGATCTTTTTTATCAATAATTGGTGAATGGAATACAGAATAATGTCGTTTGCTCTCCCTTTCGGCTTTTACGTTGTCCATAATCCTCCCATTTTTTTACCCAGCACTATAATCTTCTTTGTCAATGTTCGCATTCTTTACCCAAAATTTCCCATCTGAATCAACTAAAGTGAATGAAATCTAGGTAAAGTTGTTTGTCTTTAAGCATTTCCCGTATAACATCCACAATCTTTGGCGTTGCAGACTTCCAGTTCTGAGTCTACTTGATTCTAAGCACATATCGCTGACGTATACTTCGTCAGATTGTCCGAAGAATATATCATTTTCCATTTGGACACATGGAGACGAACTGAATATTTTGAATTCGGTCGCCAAATCGTAAAAGAAATTCGCGAAAATAATCAGTCGGAACTTCATACCTGAATTCTTCCTTTCCGTAACATATGGAGATTCCTCTCACGGTATTCCTTCCCGTTCATGTCGTAGATTTGATGTATTTAGGAATGGAGGCCGGGGTCGATTCGGAAAACCAAGCATATAAAAGATAATCCATCTTAGCTTAAAGCTATAATCTAGTACTAAAACAAGCATTGAGCTTTCGAAATCCACAGATCGCAGAAAGAGAAGGTATATGCCTCTGATGAATCCGGAGGTTATATGCCTCTGATGAATCCGAAGGTTCGTGAGAATTGAGATGAGGAGACGAAGCGAGAGGCGGATGAAAGAGGAGAGACAACGTTTTTAGAATGGAAATTGGAAAGAAGGATATTCGAGGTTGATTTGGTATTTGGTTCATTCTCAGTGATGAGGACATGGACATTGCGTTAAGCATTTACTGGAAATTCTGGAATCGAAAACAAGAATCGTGTGCTCAAAATCATTCTTTCTATTATAGAAGACGAATGGGACGTTTTTATAGCTCAAATTCTCCTGCTTCCTAGTGAAGTATGGGATCTTAGGATCAGAATTTTATTTTTGTGGCAGTAAGGGTAACTGCTAAACCACATGAAGCGCTATTTAGTTCATTGTCCAGGGAAAGTGAATCCAAAAACGTAAGAAGAGTGAAATTAAATTCACTCTATGAGACCAGTAAATTCACTTTCATTTGTCGTTTCACTTGATGCTCTCAACGTTTAGACTATTAATGAAAATACTCATATTATTTATTATATTCATGATTTTTAATATTATATTAAATTACTAATTTAAGAGTGATAATTAAAATATAATAAAAGTAAAAATTTGATCAAATGTCTAGCGTAAATATTTTTGTTTACTTATTATATTTTTATAATTAATTAATTATTATTTTTTATTTATTATATTAATTTAGACTAAACAAAATCTATCTTATTTTATTAATAAATTACCCTATTTATTTATTTGTTATATTCAAACTTTTAATAGTATATTAACTTACTAGTGATAATTTAGATATTGTAAAAATAAGAATTTGATTAAATATCTATACATCAACCACATTGTTTAGGTAAATATAATTTTTATATTTAATTAATTTAATAATTTATTTTTAAAATTAAAATATTTTTATCTTATTTTTAATTAATTTTTAAAATAAAAATATCTTAATAAAATTAAATCTATCATAGTATTTTATTAATAAATTCATTAACATAAAAAAGTATTTTACACTGTAATTTTTATTGAGCATATTAATACAAAAAAATAATTCACTGTCACTATTTAATTAACTTGCGTGATGCTTCAATCGGCTTCCTTGAATCATTGTCAAACTCGTTGACTCAGGTTATTAACTACGTATTGATCTTTAAAAGCATAAAACCTCGACATCCATTATTCTGAAAAATGTCCTACAATCAGAGGTAGCTCGCGAACTACTAAAAATCGAATTGGGACAAGAGTGACAAAGTAGTAAGGGGAGGTGGGATCGTGGGGGTGCCGATCCTCCGCTTCCCTGCGCACCAACCAAACAAACAAACAAACAAAAAAAAAAAAGGCAATGACTTCCGACTCAGACTAGCATTTGCAGGCCCTTCTCTTGGGGTTTCATCATTTGCTTTGGGCCCCAACGTTGTTGTATAAAAATGTAAAACCAAAATCAAGGCCAAAAACTAAAAATAGTGGAGGAGACGAAGAAAAAGACGAATCAGTGTGGGGAGCAGCAGCTAAGGGTGCGGAAAACATCGTATCTTTTGAGTCATCCCCATTCCACAATCCACAAACTCACCTGAGAGAGATGCGATGTCAATTTTCCGCAATTATATCCTCTCACGGAACCACGAAAGTTGAAGATGAACTGGGTAGAGAGAGACGGAGGGAGGGAGGGAATACCGGAATAGCGCGAGTGGACGGAACCAAATTTCGTATGTAGCGGTGGCGCCAAGACCATTGGCATTCAGGGCACAAGTTGGGCAAGGAGTAATCAGCAACGGACAGAGAGAAGGGAATAATCTTATCTTAACGATACTTGGAAAAAGATGAGATATCCATCGGGAGCGAAGGGTTTGTTCTTGATAGTTGCCTAAAGTATCAAGCATAATTCTCACGTGGGGTCCTTTAATTTCAAATAAATATATTTAAATGATATTGCAAAGTTTATATCTTTATGAAAGGCAAGGGTATCATGGTCAGATCAAGTCATTAATGCCCCATGGAGCCCACTCGCCGGACGGCCGCCCCTTCGAGCATTTTCCGGCGAATCGAGCCTCCAGGCCATTCAAGTGGAAGATGGGAAATGAGGATAATAATAATCTGCTATGTCAATGGGCGGATATTTCAGTATGTGCTGTCGAGCATCGGTACGACCCGGCAGCAAAGTCTTCAATCACTTTCCTTTTCACTGCTCCGGTGCCCATAAATAGATTTCCTGGCCTCCTTGCAGAACTCGCTCCTTCACAATATCGTACTCTCCGGCTCCGAGCTCTCTCGCTTTCCCCCTTGTTCTCACTCTGCTAGAGCTTGTGCAGCTGATCAGAGATGGTGAAATTCTCAAAGCAGTTTGAAGGGCAGCTGGTGCCTGAGTGGAAGGAGGCATTCGTGGATTACTGGCAGCTCAAGAAGGACCTTAAGAGGATCCACTCGTTGAATGCTCAACATGCTGGCACTCAGATACATGAGAAAGAGAAGAAATCCAAGTGTTCTTTCTCTTGCAATGTCCTTTCGCCTTTGTTCAGGAAATTGTCCGCTTACGGCCATGAACGTAAAGAGCATGGAGTCATTCAGGCATTCATCCTTCTTTCTCTCTCTCTCCGATATTTCATCTGCTTCCTTTCTACTCTCTTCTTTTCATCGGCCTCGGTGCTTTCACATCCTGCATCTCGCAACATATCCTCCTTTTTTTTTTTTTATCTAATTTCCGCTCTACGTTCACTTTCTTCTATGTTTTCTTTTAGTTCATGTTCTGAATCTTCTGATTGCAACTCCGATGAGTTTTACAGGCTTGTTTTCGTTAACCGATCACATCTTTTTCAATTCTGAGTCCAGCCGTTTTTCTGCTCGTAGTATTTTCTTTAATAATATCAATCATATCAAGGCGTGTGCTTTCCGCTCTTTTTTTCACACTTTTTACAGCCACCATGTCGACGTGGTTTCATGTCTGAGTCGCTGTTCCACTTGTCCCCCGCCCCATTCTGTCACTCTCTCTCTTCCCCACTCCTGCTCTATGATTTTAATCATCGTACACTATTTTAATGCGATTTGATGCTGTTCCTGACCAGGTTCACAAGAAGCTGGCGTCCTCGGCTAGTAAAGGAGACGTCTACGAGACTGAACTGCTCGACCAGTTCGCAGACACCGATGCCGCCAGGGACTTCTTCTCGCGACTCGATCTCCAGCTTAATAAAGTTAATCAGTTCTACAAGAACAAAGAGAAAGAATTCATAGAGAGAGGAGAATCATTAAAGAAACAAATGGAGATCCTCCTCGAACTAAAGGTCGCACTGAAGCAGCAGCGAGACAAGACGGTTCCCTCGCAGGATTCCAGGGAGGATCCCTCCATCTCCTGCTCCATCACTTGTGGTATGTGTTCTTTTGCTTACTTCTTGACGGCATCGAAATTATGGTCTTGGTGTAGGGTGATCTGATATAATGCTATGGGTGGCGCCTTTATCTTGATCTGTCACCAACTTTGGAAAAGTATAAAATGCGAAAGGCAAGATCGCTTTATCATATTTTTTGTAGCTTTCTTCGACAACAGAGAGATGTGGTTTCTTAGTGGAAGTAAATGCCTATGAGCTTTACATGGGTGGTAGAGTCCATCGTTGAGCATTGCTGTTACGAAATATCTCCATTTATTCATCTCCATTAAAGCATAAATCCAGCTAAAAGTGAACTTATTCATCCCCAGAAGATCACGATCTGATCATCATTGAAAGTTTGCATAGCTTGCACGTCCACTGAACTTGTTGGGTAGTGCATGAAATTATCTTATTATGTTTAGCTGATAGAGAGACCCTGATCAACTGCGCTGTTGGGTTTGTGAACAGAGGATCATGAAGCGGGTAAGGACACAACGGAGCAAGACGATTCAATCTGCGAGTTTGGCAAAAACGAAGGAGAATTTTCCGAGTCTCCCAGAGCAGACGAGGAAGGGAGGTTGATGAGGATGAAGAAGGAAGCAAGCAAGTTGAAGAGTCTCTCTGGCAAGGTCATTACTTGCCAAGGGAAGAATCTGAGGATTAACATCCCATTGACTACTCCTTCTCGAACCCTCTCGGCGATTACTTACTTGGTCTGGGATGATTTGGTTAACCAGTCCAAGAAATGTGGCCCAGAAGGCAGTAAACTGAACATCAACAAAACAAAGATCCACCATGCAGAGAAGATGATCAAAGGAGCTTTTGTTGAGCTTTATAAAGGATTGGGATTTCTCAAATCGTACAGGTAACTTTATGTTTTTTGTTGTGCTGAAGATTAATCCGAAATGCAGAAACAAGGTGACTGCAATATTCGTTTAATATCATATACATGTATGCTCCGAAATGCACTGGATTTAACATATATTAGATATGGAAACATTTTCTTCATGTTTATAAACCAATCACGAAGAGAATAAATTCTCAGCTGCCATGATTCGATGATAAGAATCTTTTGCAATATTAAACCGTCTAAATACTCTTTCGTCTGATGCTTCAGGAACTTGAACATGCTTGCTTTTGCGAAGATACTGAAGAAATTTGACAAGGTGAGAAAGGGCCTTAATGAAAATTGACGCGAGATTGTTTCTCAGAACTGGATTAACTTTGCCTTGTTTCCTTTTGAGTTTTCAGGTCACAGGAAAGCAAGTTCTTCCCATTTATCTCAAAGTGGTGGAGAGCTCGCACTTCGACAGCTCTGACAAGGTAAAAAATTATCCCAATTGTGTTACAAGAGCTATTAAGTGATAACCCATATTAAAATATTGTTCTTGAACCTGATTGATCTCATCAATGGCAGGGAGTAAAATTAATGGACGAAGTCGAGGACCTATTCATAAAACATTTTGCCGAGGAAGACAAAAGGAAGGCTATGAAGTACCTGAGACCCACTCAAAGGAAAGAATCCCATGCAGTCACTTTTTTCATTGGTGAGCATCTTTTATCTCTTGGTTGAAATATGACAATCAACAAATGGATTTAAGTTGCTCTTTCTTAGAACCATTCCCTTCATAAGAGCATCGTTCAAGCCGCTTTTGATCGCATTTTGTTATCAACTGAGAGTCCAATTCCAGCTAATCTCCGTTGTTATCAGGTCTTTTCACCGGATGCTTCATAGCTCTCTTTGCTGGTTATGTGATAATGGCACATATAGCTGGAATGTACACCCGCCAGTCAGATACTGTCTACATGGAAACAGTCTATCCAGTTCTCAGGCAAGTACCCATCACTATTCTTTCTCTCTTTCATAAGTGAGCAGAGCGCTTGCTTACTTACAAGTGGTGCTTACATGACTTTCATCTCTGTGCTCTTTGCAGTATGTTTAGTCTACTGTTTCTGCATCTGTTTCTTTACGGATGCAACATTTTCTTGTGGAGAAGAGCTCGCATAAACTACAGCTTTATATTTGAATTTGCCCCCACAAGGGAGCTAAAGTATAGGGATGTCTTCTTGATATGTACTACATCTATGACTATTGTGGTGGGAGCCATGTTTGCTCATCTCACTCTCATTGCAAGGGGGTATTCGTTGATCGAAACCCACACAATTCCTGGCATTCTCCTACTGGTAAACTCATTTCCCCTGAATTGATAATAATACTCTGTTCTTAGTCTGATGATATTACCCTGTTCTTCCTCCTTTCTGCAGTTTTTCCCGTTGATGCTGTTCTGCCCCTTCAACATCCTTTACCGTTCCAGCCGTTTTCATTTTATACAGGTTATCAGAAATATCATCTTATCACCTCTCTACAAGGTATGGTTTTTCAAGTTAAAATAGATCGCAATAGAAGAATTTGCTTGTTGTTCTAGAAATCAAGAACAACTTAATTAGTTTCTTCTTACTTACTTTTTCAGGTGGTCATGGTGGATTTCTTCATGGCTGATCAACTCTGTAGTCAGGTTCAAACTCATTCTTTACTGCAACTTGACAATTGAAGTAAGAGAAAAATAAAGTTCTTGTCAGCTCGATTACTAACTAACATAATCTTCCGTTTTTATCTCTGAGCAGGTGCCGATGCTAAGGAGCCTGGAGTATGTTGCTTGCTACTACATAACCGGGAGTTACAAGACTCAGGATTATGGGTTGTGCATGAGAACAAAGCATTACAGAGATTTGGCTTATGCAGTTTCCTTCCTGCCCTACTACTGGAGAGCAATGCAGGTATAAAAATATTAATCCTTTTTTATGTACTTCATCAAGGCTCTAACATTGTGTCTACTTTATCCAGTGTGCCAGGAGATGGTTTGACGAAGGGCAAACAAGTCACCTGGTGAACTTAGGCAAGTATGTCTCTGCTATGGTGGCTGCAGGGGCCAAAGTGGCCTACGAGAAGGAAAAGAGTGGGGGATGGCTATCTCTTGTAGTAGTCATGTCAAGCAGTGCAACTGTGTACCAGTTATACTGGGACTTTGTGAAGGACTGGGGTTTGCTCCAACCCAACTCCAAAAATCCCTGGCTTAGGAATGAGTTGATGCTTCGTCGAAAGTGCGTTTACTTTTTATCCATGGTATATTTCTCGATTCACTGCCGCCATCCCAAATTGCCAATTGAGATTATTCTAACCTAAATCTGATCATTGTGATACACGGCACAATAGCTTACTGTTTGGAATCCTATGGGAAAGAAAAGGAAATGAGAATTTGACCGTTAATATTTCCAAAAATAGTTAGTGAAAAGGAGAATTTGATCATTATCTCATTTTCACTAATTATTTTTGGGAACGATAATGGTCAAATTCTCATTTTCTTTTATTTTCTTAAGGTTCCAAACAGACCCTTAGTGATCCAAGTGGACGCATATACTATTAGCCGGAATTGAATACAAGATTGACAATGTGGTCTCAGTATCTCATGGAATGGTTCTTCACTGAACAAAACCATACATTAGTTCTCTAGTCTCTGTGATGGCTCCATTAAAGGATCAGCTTCTGTTCTTGTGTGCATGAGTCAAGAGGCCAGGCCATTAGAACAAATAAACTGATATACTAGTGCGGAGTTTAGGTTAATATACCTTCATTTCCCGTTATGATCTCTTAAACTAAGTGGACTTAAATCAGAAGCATTGGGTATGTTTTGCAGGGTTTAAATCTTATTCTCCGGCTAGCTTGGTTACAAACAGTTCTTCACTCCAATTTTGGGAGTGTTGATTACAGAGTTACAGGATTCTTTTTGGCTGCCCTTGAAGTGATTCGACGAGGGCAGTGGAATTTTTACAGGTAAGTCAATGATCTCCCTTCGTCTTCACTCTAAAGACACTAAAAGCAACTTCTATAATTACCAAAGCTCAGAAAGTAGAGTCTTCTTTCTTCCCGTTCCTTCACAATCATTCATTTGGACCACTTAGCAGAGCTTCTTCTAAAAGAAATCATGGGGTTCCCAGGCCAAATTCTCCTTGTAAAAATAGTAGTATCAATGTTTCATGCTCAACCAAAATGCAAGTTGCAGAGAAGTGTTGTTTTGGATTCCAATCCCGTTTCACTCACTATCAGATTTTGAATGGTCCAGGTTAGAGAATGAGCATCTGAACAACGCTGGCAAATTCAGAGCTGTCAAGACTGTACCACTCCCTTTCCATGAAGTGGATCAAGATTAATTCCCTCCAATGGTGGTGAGAGCTTCAAGTACCGGACAAAAGGAAGCTTACCCAATTGACCGGGGTAAAGTCTCTCATGGAACTCCAAGAGACTCGTCATACATTCCAAAGTCCTCTTTGGGACCAGGGAGAACAGAACCAATACGTGCTGTATACGGAACAGAATAAAATTGTAAAAAAAAAAATCAGAAGAAGGAACATTGCCATCTTTACCTGATTCTTTGTAGCTATGTCTGCTTGCAGTTTTTCACAAGCCATGTTCGGTTTTGCCCTGAGAGGCAAAAGTATGAGGTTCAGCACGTAAGAGGCTTAAAATGATCCTGGGGATCATGTGGAAACCAACTTTCCTCCCTCACTCTTCTTACAATGAGGAGTTATTTCTAAACCAATTAATTAGCGCGTTTAAATAATACCTCTTTAATAGAATCTAATTAACAATTATAAACTTGTTGTGGGCTAAATTTATAAAAGGAATAAATGTATTTTCGAGATTAAAGTTCGCGTTAGAATCATGTTCAAGCGCGCTCTGGAGTCTCGAGTCTCAACTTTACTATTCTAATTGCCATTGGCTCTTCCTTCCCTGCGCGCCGACGACGGAAGACGATGGTACGGCCATACGGAGTGAAAGAGGAAAGTAGAGTTTGTCGACCCTGGTAGAGAACCGGAAGAGGTAGGAACTGAGGATGAGACAACTGAAGGAAACGGAGATGACGTGAAAGAAGGCGAGGAAGGCTTAGATGAGTTGCCAGGAATTCCCATTTTACCCACAAAACAGACACCCAATGGTGGCGTCATCTTTGTCCTCGAGAAGGCAACGCTTGAAGTGGCCAAAGTTGGAAAGGTAGGAAGGAACTCACTTCATTCTCTGGCATTCTGTGGTTCAGAACTGTGTGGTACTTGGAAGTTGGAAGCTGGGAATTTGTTGTTCCTTTTATAGGATTTTCTGTTTGGCGGACTTCACGTCTCGATTGCTTTCCGTTTGAGTTAGTTTCAGTAATTTTAGTTCAAATCTCTTGCTAAAATCAATTCGTGGTTCTGGTTCAGAGTTGAATTTTGTTCTATACTTTCAGATATCCTGTTGTTTTGTCTGCTTATTTGCTGTTTTTGGGTGCCTTTCTATGGTTGGTTCGATCTTTTCGTTTGGTAAATGCATTTTTTGAATTCGTTTCATTTTAATGGCGCTTGTCTGTCATATTACTTTCATCAGGAATGCTTTTCTTTGATTCTATTGGACATACAGACACTCAAATACTACATCAGTGGCTAGGTGCAATTTACTGATCAGGACTACTTCGATACCACGTCATATAATAATTGAATTGTGCTTTCTAGATTTATTTTTCTTTAAATTATCACCGGTTTCTGCACTATTTTTAGCATAATTTTGATTTCGATTTAACAATGATTATAGTATCCAAACGATCAGTACGACTAGATGTTTCTTTTGTGGGAAAATTGACGAAGAACAGCTTTTAGAGTTTGTTATGTCTTACTATTTCCATGTAATAAAGTTTTAAAGGATATCTATCTTTTGGAAATTATCTTTTCGAGTGAAAATTGGTTGATCCTCTTCGACATGGTTCTTTTTAATCCTTATCCTGGAACAGTTTCTTCTACAACTAAAAAAAAAGGGGGGTTCCTTCCTTCCATGTAGGATACGTCTTTTAGGGTTTGGATGTTTCTTGGGCTAATGTAGGTTTGACATTTTTCAGTCTAGGTTTATGACTCTGCTTCATGGAAGTTAGCATTTTCGTAGGTTTAGGATTTACACTTCTTTTTTCAGTTCTCAGGATCTACATTAGTTGCCTTTGAGGAGTTCTAATAATTCTTATGCATTTTAACTATTCTGAGAAGAAGAATCTGAAGTTCTAATCATCATATCTGTTTATTATTTGCCACAGATGTATCAGATTTTGAATTCGGATGATCATGCCAAGGAAACATAGACGGGATCCTGCAGAGTACAGGCCTGACATTGTTCATCAGGTATCAAGCTTCTATGACTCAAAAACTTGTATGTTCTTTGCTTCGATCTTAGCTGGTAGGAGTCTTTTAGTACTTCTCTTCAACTGGATCTTGGAATATATAAATTTTCTCATATAATGGGAAACAATTGTAGTAAAATAAAGGCCTAGTTTTGATCCTTAATACTGTTAAAAAAATTTACGTTTCTTTCTATGTAACCATCAAAGCCTGAGTGTGTTACTGAAGCCGATGGACGGAGTTTTTTTTTAAGTAGAATGGGCAAAGTTCTTTCTTGCATGAGCATAACGGAAAGCAACTAAAAGAACTCACTATGTTAATACGTATCATGCAGTTATGAACACTTGTGCTGATGAGCCTGCAAGCATTTTGACAGCAAGTGTAAACAATCAAAGCTTGGGACTGCTATTAACCATGAGTATTTAGTATTTTTGTGGATAATTTTGCAGGCACTCCTGGCAATACTTGATAGCCCCCTTAATAAAGCTGGGAGGCTGAGAGCTCTTTATGTGAGAACTGAGAAGGGGGTGCTTTTTCAAGTAAAACCACATGTTCGAATGCCAAAAACATTTAAGCGTTTTGCTGGGCTTATGTGTAAGTTAGCACTTTGTGAGCAAACCCATGTGTGGGTGCACATACTTTCTCATTAATTGTCTACTCAAATAGAAGTTAACTACATTATATTTGTTATTTATTTGTTGTTATTTTTCTTATGGTGTTCACTGCAGTGCAACTACTACAGAAGTTAAGTGTAACTGCTTCTGGTAAGCGTGAAAAACTTTTGCAGGTGATCAAGAACCCAGTAACTAGGTATTTACCAGTCAACTCGCGTAAGATAGGTGGGAATCCAGTTTTCCATAAACCATTCAATACCTTACTGGCATCCTAAGAGTATTTCCTGATTGCGAGATTATGTTGCTGCTGCGAGTGATGATGTTGATCTTGTCTTTGTGGAATGTTCGTAGCTAATGGACTTCTCTGGTTTTATGTTACTCAATGAATCTCTTTCAAGACTTCTGGAAGACTTTACACATTGTCTGCTCGAATGCTTATTTTGTTAATAATGTATGAGATTATAACCAGGCAATTGATAAGGATAATACAGATGATTTTATATCAGGTGAGTCACTATTCATACGTTAGTTTATAGAAAACATTTTGTCTGAATGTAGGATTCATTGTACATACAGTTGTTTAAACAAATTATGTGCAGATTAATCGAAGTTGGAAGAATATAAGATAGTTCAAAAGAAATGTAATCAGCGAGGAGGGGAGAGGGTTCTGAAGGCATCTTCTCCTGGCATTACTTTTTCTTTGTAGCTGATAATGCTTTCAATCACCTGTTTGCAGTTTCTGGTTATCCGTTGAGTGCTGCATGTTGTATAGGAAGAATTTGCAATGCTTTGGAGCAAAAATGTAAGATTTTGTGAAGCCCGTTGGCATTAATCATCTTATTTATAAGTGCTAATTTGTAAAATCCATTCAGGGGAGGAGTATCCCTTAAATCCATTGCAATCTGGTAAATTGATTCGTCTCTTCTTGTAATCCATAAGACCTCAGTTGCATCTTTCCTTCAAAATTCTTAGTAATCTTTCTGTGTTTCTGCGCTTCTCTGAAGTAGAACTTGAGTTGAAGTGTGAAGGCCATATTGTTCAAATTATTGTTTTTTCTTTCGAACTTGGGAACTAACTAGAATCAAAGCCAATTAAATTCTCAAATTTCTCAGTCAGACTGAGATTCGTGAGTCCGGTGACTGGACTCAGCTTGAATTAGGAGGGACTCGCCCATTACAGAGGGTCGAGTGTGATCCACCTGATTCGCTCTTTCCGATTTGTCATGGGTCGATTCTGTGAGTTGGAATTGGACCACGGCCTTCACATTGCTGGGCATTTTAATTGCAAATTTCAAGCATCGTATCTGAAGTCTGAACCCATTATCGAGACATTCCAGTCCACAGTCTACTGGACCTTTCCGGTACTGTTTTCTAAGGAAGACAACCGGCTCCCGCCGTCCCGTCTGCCTTCGTTTCAATTCGCCGATTACCGAGACGTTACAGAAGGCTTTTCCAGTTTCCACGACTGCAGCTATTGCAAGTCCTAAGATGGCCGCTGGAGCAGTCCGTTGCAGCGTAACTTTCGCGTCTTGGCTGTTGGTGACGGCAACATCTTCTACAACTGCAAGCTTTCCTTTTCCTCGTTTAAATCTTCACTCAAGGAAACTTTTGCGGTTAGTCTTCTCTTTCCCTTATGTTCGTGTATTCCACGAGCCTGTCTTCGTTTCGATGACAAGTGAAATTCCGGCATATAGTTGCTTTTGACTACATAATCGTCAGTTTTCGCCGACGGGTTCAAGGCTACTCTTGATTATTTTACTCTATTTTTCTTGTTTGCCAAAATGATTTCTCCTCAAGGCCTAGTTTTAGTTTTCCTACGGCTGCTTCCGCGACTAATGCCTTTTGTCTTGTTTCAGCCTCCGGATAGCTCATCGTGCTGGTTGGTCACCTAAACCTAAACAAGGTTCCCATATGTTTGCAAACCTTGGATATGAACATAATAATTCTGAACTGCCCCAGGAATCTGAATCGTCACCTTCTCTGGAAGAAAGTTTCGATTCTAACAGTTCTAATTTCGAGGTAGATTGTTTAATCAACATCTCATGCATCTTCTTATCTGTCTATTAAGCTTTTTATATCTAAGAGTTGTTGTGCTTTTGCGTACATAGGCTGAAAGCTAATTAACCACCATATATTCGATTTCAAATACCTTACATAATGCTAGTCTTGTAATTTTGGGTGGTGAAATGGGACTTTATCGTTGTTTTATCATTTAGTTGCAGTTTGTGCTCTTGCATAATGGGTGTAAGATTTGGTGGCTGTGTATGTCATGTCATTTAGTCTACTTAAACAGTAGCCTTCCTCTCTTAGCCTTATGGTGTGGTTAAGTCATATATCTGTTATCAATCTTATGATTTGTAAGCATTTCAGGAGAGGGTTATGAGTTGAAGTAAAATAGTTTTAGGTCTGCCTGTCAAGTTGATCTTACTTTATGAGAATGAACTATTTAGAAGATATAGATAATAGATTGCTAAAAAAAAAAAAAAAGATAAATCCCGCATGTTATTCACCATTTATTAGGATATACCGAGATGATAGTATTTAATGTGAGCCTTGTATGCCTAAAATAAGTTGAACCTACAGATGATTGAGGTTACTTTTTTTTGTTTTAAAGTTCTAAAATTTTTCCTTACTTATTTTTTCTTGTGTATTTTAGGATGCTACTGTTGATATAAAGCTTCCAAGGAGAAGTCTGCTTGTGCAGTTCACCTGCGATGCATGTGGTGGAAGATCACAAAGGCTTATCAATAGACTAGCTTATGAACGTGGAACAGTTTTTGTGCAGGTATGTTGAATTTTATTGCCACAATGCCATCCAGTTTTGTCATATCGTCATTTGAATCTGTTGCTCAAGAACATTCTTTTTTGTTGGTTATTTTTGTGCACTTCTTGAAGCATTTTATGCCATCCATTTCTAGACTTTTATATGCTAGATGTTGAACAATCTGAGAAAAATATCAGGTATAAACTCTTATGGGACACTGATGTGTTCAGTGTTCTGTATCTTGAATATTTTATTTTCTCCAAATCGTATTTTGATCTTTACTTGCATGATTTTGGCAATTATTTTGTTCTGTACTTGAGTAATGGAAAGGTCCAGAGAGCCTGGTCAAGTGCGTACAATGTCATTGAGATAAGGGCACTATTCAGAATATCTGTTGAAATCTCTTATTACAGTGGATCCTCAAAGAAATGTTCTTCCTTTCCATGGCCTCTGGTATTGTACCTTTGGTCTTCCTTTTCTTTCCAAAAAGATTATCATGGGGATAGTGTGTAAATTTGATTTGAACCAGGCATTACAGCTTGCAACTGCATTAAAGATGAACTATAGATTGTATTGTTTATGTAGATGATAATTTCATTGGTAGAAACATTACCACTTGTGTGCTTAAATTAGAGTTACATCAAAGCTTCTGTACACACTTGAGTTGATAATCTTATCTCTGTGATTTCAGTTTTGGTTGAACTGCCTTTATTTAATCAATCTTGAAGACATAGGAACATTTTTTTTTTCCTTGAATTGGCCAGATATTGGAACATTTCATTCTGTCTTTTCATATTACCCCATTTTTCATATTAAAATTGTTTTTCCAACCAGTGTGCAGGCTGCCTTCAGCATCACAAATTAGTTGACAACCTCAGTCTTGTAGTTGAGTATGATTTGAGGGAGGAAGCGGGGTCAGATGAAAGCATGGACTAGTTCCTCAGTGATCCAGAAAGATGTCGGGTTTTTTGGCTACATACTATGACTCAAAAGTACTTTCAAATTTGGCTCATACGGATTACTCATTTTAAGCTCAGCAATCCAGATATGAATCATGATGCCAACTGAGGGATGAAGGCCAAAGCTTTCATCTTTTATTTGAGTGAAGATCATACACCAATTGGATTTTCTATGTTTGACATGAATGAGTAGAACTACTTAAAATGTCAGTTTCTTATTACAGATACAGCTGAAGGCCAGTTTAAAATATCATATATTGGTCTGCTTGACATTTTCAATGTAAATTCAGCCTTGTTATAGATTAAACGCAAGTAGTAGAAGAAGAAGAGTAATGTTAGAGAGGTGCAAAAGCAAAAAATTGGAAAGAATGGGGAAAAACCTTCATTCAGGTAATTTTTCTTTCAATTTCATAGAATCCTTTTATGTTCTAGGGCATATAGTACAATTATACCAATACCCCTAAGCTTAACTCTACCATATAAACCCTCACACACAGACTAATTACATAACTGGCACTCCCTCTAACATTCAAATACTCAGAGCACTGCTAATTCCCCAGTTTTTACCATATAAACCCTCACACACAGACTAATTACATAACTGACACTCCCTCTAACATTCAAATACTCAGAGCACTGCTAATTCCCCAGTTTTTCTGTGACTGCATCACTCATCTCCATTGGTGTCTGCTCATAGAGCGAGCCTTCCAATTCCAAGGTATATCACTTAGCAAATATACAAGTGAAAAATCGATGCTGTTTAGCAACTATAAGAAAGGTGCGATATAAAATGCTCTGAGCACTAGAGCATGTACTCCAACAGAACAAAAGCAGCTAAGCCAACACCCACTGATGATGCCATCTGACCACCATGGAAATTAACCACAATCTGTCCGTTCTGCATGTAACAAGAGGAACAGTTTTGCCTATATCAATTCAACAAAAAAGAACAAAATGACATGCAACAAAAGAAAAATTGTCACTAACTTTTCTGGAGCATATGCTGATGAGTAGCATCTCTTGGATCAATCATAAATATTTGTTGTTCTACCTCAAATTTCTTATAACTCAGGCAGATGCTACTTCCTGGCTATGACCTATCCAAGAGACTCTTACCACCCATATCATCTACCATTAACTTTTTCTTCACTAAATAATTTAACTTGTAAACTATACTAATATATAAGGCACATTACCATGTCTGGTGTGGGTGCGGGAGCCATTATATCATTGGAGTCTTCGGCCTTTGGTGGAAGAGACTTTATTGGGGCTGGCGGGCTCACAACTGGTGCAGGCACAGGTTCATGATGGTGATGCTTCTTCTTTTTCTTTGTGTCTGTCTTTGTGGCTGCGGGTGCAGGTGCCTTTTCTGATGGTGATGCCACTGGTGGCAAGGTTGGTGGGCTCGCTGCAGGTGCTGGTGTCGGTGGTGTTTTCACAGTGGGCGAGGGTGCTGGTGGTGCTTTTACAGGTGAAGGTGAAACTTGTGGTGGGGGTGGAACAGGTGTGGGAGGCGGAGGTGATGTGGGGCTAAGTGGTACTGCTGGTGGTGGTGTAAGTGGAGTGGGTGGTGGTGGAAATGATAATGGCGGAGATGATTGTGAAGGTGGACTTTGGATTGCAGGAGGTGGTGTAGTTTGTGTTGTTTGGTTGGCGGGGCTTAAAGAAGGCACTGATTTTGGTGATGATGAGGATGGCAAAGGTGGGGGCAGTGGTGAAGTTGGCAATGAAGATGATGGACTTGGTGGCGGAGTTTGGGCAGATGTGGTTGGAGTTTGCATTGGTGGGTTAACTGGATTGAAAGATTGTGGTGGTGGCTGTGTTGCTGGTGGTATTGATGCAGCAGAACTTGGGGGTGTCTGGGCCACAGCTGGTGGTGGTATTGGTGTGTGTGCCAGTGGTGTTTTCTCCACTGTTGGAGTAGGAGGGGCCACTGAGGGTGTTTGAGCCATTGCTTGTGGTGGTGTTGGTGGAACTGTGGCTGGTGTTTGGGTCACTGTCACTGATGAGGTAGGCACTGCTGCAGAAGGCTCTTTGGCCACTGCCCCTGGAGGTGTAGGCAAGGCTGTCACTGGGGTTTGGGTCATTGCAAGTGGTGGTGTAGGTACGGTTGCTGTGGGTGTTTGCACCATGAAAGGTGGTGGCAGAGACAAAGTTGTCATGGGTGTCTGTGGGGCCATTGTCACTGGTGCTTCGGGCAGGGCTGCTTCAGGTGTTTGGGCTACTGCCACTGGTGCTGTAGGTATGGTTGCTTGAGGTGTCTGGGCCACTGTCATTGGTGATGTAGGTAGCGCTGCTACAGGTGTTTGTGCCCCATATATTGGTGTAGGCAGAGCTGCCAAGGGTGTTTGGGCTACTGTTGTTGATGTTGAAGGTGGGGACGTGGGGGTTGCTTGGGCTACTGTCCCGGAATGCTTAGGTGGTGGAGATGAGGTAGGTGGTGAAGCTTGAGCAGGAACCAGTGAACTTAGCTGTGATGGGCTGGCTGGGCTTGAGGACAATGTTGGCGACGGTGATGAGGTGGGGAATGTGGTACTAATGGGTGTTTGGGCCATTGCAGCTGGTGTAGGAGGGCCTGTCACTGGTACTTGACCTGCTGGTACTGGTTGTGCAATTGGGGCTGCTGGTACTGGTTGTGCAATTGGGGCTGCTGGTTGTGTAGGTGGAGCCATCCCTGACACTTGTGTTTCTTTTACTGCTTGTGTAGGTGAAGTTGCAGAAGGTGTTGTCGCCACTGCTGTTGGTTGTGTAGGTGGTGCCATTGCAGGTGATTCTGAAGAAACAACCAGTGGTGATTGTGGGGATATTTCAGGTGTTTGGGCCACCAAAATTGGTTGTATAGGTGTGGCTGCCATGGGTGCTTCTGCCACTGGTGCTGATAGTGTAGGCTGTGGAGGTAATGTGGTGGGTGAAGTTTGAAGCCATGGGCTTGTCGGGCTTAAAGACATTGGTGGAGTTGGCTGAGGGGATGATGCAGGGGTTGATGTAGCCTCTTCAACTGATTCTGCCACTGGTAATACCACTGGTGTTTGTACTCTTTCTAGTGGTAAAGGCAAGGCTGGTTGAGGTGTTGCTGTAGGCGTTTGGACCACTATCACTGGTTGCAGTTGTTCAGCTGTTGTTGGTATCTGTGCCACTTCTGGAGATTGCATGAGCAGCATTGGCACAGTTGCTCGGGCTGCTGTCACTAGCGGTGAGGTTGGGACAGTGATGGGAGTTTGAGTCACTACTTTCCACTGTGTGGTCGGAGCGGTTGCGTGCGTTTCTACAACTATTGTTGGTTGTGTAGATGTTGCTGCAGTAGAAGTTTGAGCCACGAACATTGGTTGTGCAGGAGTTGCTGTTGTTGGAGTTCGCAATACTGTTACTTTTGGTATATTCAGGGACTCGGGAGGTGTGGAAGGGGCTGACGCTGGTGCTTGAGCATTGGCAAGACAGAATGGAGTGACCAATAAAGCTATGATGCAGAACCGAGACCAGTACCTTGTGGCCATTGTGTGTGGAGAAGTGGATACAAACTGAGAGGATCGATGTTGGGTGATCAGTGAGTCCTCTGCTTATAATGGATAAACAATCGGTGATCAAAACATTTGTTGGGTATGGAAGGAAAATTGTTCTTTTCATATAGGTGGACGTCTTCTGGTCGCTCTTAAATTTCTCGTACTGTGATCCTGCCATCAAGTGTACTAGTTAATTGCTGTAAAGTGTGGTGATGACAAGTCAATTAGTGGTTTGAAGAGGGAAGTTCACAAGGAAACAGGGCACGTAGTGAGATCTAGGCAGTTAACCTCATAGAAAATCAACTTGGGCGGCACTAAATTGCCAAAAGGAGTAGCACATGCGTTGAGGCTTGGAACCCAAACAAGGAGGCATTCTTTGCTTCTGAACAGGTGGGTTGGGGTGGGGATTGCGATGGCTGCCTCGTTATAGTTTTATTACGTGAACGGAACATTAGGCAGCGAGTCAATCTAACAAGATGGAAGGTGATGAGAAAAGCAACGGCAACTAACCTCCTCAACAGAAATGGTGGGAGATAGTAGCAAATATTTTCTGCTACCCCGTCACGGTCTCTAAATTCTGTATTCCTCCCGGTCGTTTTCTTCTCTGCGGCCCCAATTGAATTACTGTAACACGTTCACACACGAATTATAATCCATTAATGGCCCTCCCAGGGATTCTGTGGGCCTGTGGTAGGTTGTGAGTTCTGATCACAGAGCCAGAATTCGGCGGAGGTTGCCTTTCCATTTTAAATTAATCGTGATGGCTCAGTAGTCAACGTGATCCTCTGCAAGACGAATAAAGTGATAAAGGTGGCAAAAGATAGGCACCGCCTACTGAACTATATGAGCTTGTATCTACATTGTTCGACATCTGAAAATGGCAGTTGAAGAAGCCATTCAATGTGGGTAGGATGCTGAATCAACCCACTAAAAAGATAATAGACCAAAATACCATTTTCTTAATATAAAGCAAGTAGTGGGCAAACAAGGTGCCTGTATTGGATGATAAGAGAGAAACCCATCATAGAGACTTAAGTGCAAACAGAATGCCATGTGAAGAGAGGTTTGAACAAAATCTGGAACTTGTCTGCGAGTCATCTAGACTTTGAGAAACAAAATTGGCCGCACATCCATCTTCATGAGGCAACTAAAAACACAAAATGTGCTAAATATACAGCTAATTTGTCAACTGTTACAAACAAAACATCATACTAAAAATGTCGTGGATCTTGGATAAGAGTTTAGTTGGGCTGGACAAGGGCAGACGAGAAGATGGTGGGTCTTCTATTTTTATCTTCTTCCTCCTAAGTCGAAAGAATTGCTCCATCACATCTGCACATTCTGTTGCTAGGATGCCACGTTGCATTGTCATCTTTCGGTGGAATGGATGGACTGGGGCTGCTGGATCAGTTTCACTTGGGAAAAGGCTGCAAATGAAAGTAACGAGTCAACCAAGGGTTTTGAGAATGACATCCAGAACACGTTCAGTTCAAGAGAGAGCAGTAAAATTTCAGTCTCATTTGCAGGGTGGGCTACCTCCCTGTTTGTTTTAGCCATGCAGATGATACAAAAAAGAAGAAAATATACCTAATCCAGCTGCCATCAGCCCCAAGCAGCTTGTTTGGAGCTCCCCACACCACATTATCTATTCGAGCCTGAAGAATTGCTCCAGCACACATTGGACAGGGTTCAAGAGTTACATAAAGTGTTGTTTCCTGGAATTAACAAAAAGATATCCATGGGTCAAAATCACTTCATGGCTTTCTTTAAACTCAGAATTATGAAGCCTAAACTGTTTGAGAACAGGATCAGATTGCCATAGTAAAATAATCAAAGGATTCTAATATCCAGAAAGCAGTTAAAATGGATGTTGGAGAGCGGGGTAGTAAAATGGGAAGTTCCACAGATGGAAGACATTATTAAGATTCAACAATTCCACAGTAATTCAACTCACATATATTTTTTGGTGATGCCCTTCTTACAACAAAAAAGTATTTAACCACCACACCTTTTTGGAGTTGCACAGGTAGAGTTCCATCTTCCCCCATACACGAATGTGTAAAACCTTCCCCTCCCTATATGCCCCATTTTCATGGTCACATGCCAATCACCCACCCACACGCTAAAGAAACTTCAGAAAATGTTTGCCTGGTAGTGCATTACCCTGCATTGATGTACACAACCTTCCCTTCCCTTCCCTTCCCATGAGAGTTGATCTTCTTTTTATTCAAAAGAGAAAACTGACCACTAATATTACCACTAAATTTGCAGAGTAAAATCAAGTTCTTAAGCTAATACCGAAAGGCGCCATGTCTTGAGCAAGTTGGAGGCTTCACGTATACAGATCATTTCAGCGTGGGCAGTTGAGTCTCTTAATTCTTCCACCCTACATCAGATGGATAACAAGGAGTAAAATCAGGAATTTTCCCTAGCAAAGGACAGAAAGACAGGGATTTTAGGTCAATAATTTACTCACAGGTTGCAACCTCGGGCAATGATTTTCCCATGTTGGACCAGCACAGCACCAACTGGTACCTCCCAAATGTCAGCAGCCTTCTTTGCTTCCATCAGAGCTTCCCTCATAAACATTTCGTCTACTCTTTTTTGTTCTTGTTCAAGCTTAAATGCTTCTTCCCACTCATCAAATCTATCTCTTGGAACTTGCTTATTTCGTTGGAGCTTCCTTTGCTTCAATTCTGAATCCTTGGTTTCAGCTTGCTTTTGTTTGCCAGATTTGACCCTTGCCTCCACTAAATTATTTCCAGATGGCTCAATTTCACCAACTTCGGATGTTTTTTCTTTTCCAGAATAGGTTGCTAAGGATCCAGGAGGCCCTGATGAACCATCCCTCGGTGGTGATAACATGTTAATGGTTATTGTAGATGACATAGGAAGTGAAGTTACATTTGATGGCCCTGATAAATCCACTGTTCCTTCACAAGAAGGAACTCCTGGTCCTATCTTTTCTCCGAGACTGGTTGATTGTGATGATGAACTACCAGCTAGAGGTAATGATGAAAAAGGAGAGACACTACGAAATGGAAATGATGGTAGTGAGGGATCACTGATTACTACTTTAGAGGGACCACCAGTATTTCTTTTTGAATCTTCAATTTTTCCAATAGCTTCATCTCGAATCACCAAAGAAGGACCTTGCAGTCCTGTACCACTCACTAAGGCTGTGCCATCAGCTTTGACGTCTGTCTTTTTGTCTTGCAAAATCACTGAAGTAGATTTTTCTTTATCAGGAATTGGAGTATTATTTGGTTGAGGTTGATCCTCCAGTTTTATTATTCCCTCTTTTGGGCTAGCTCTTCTCTCCTTTCTCACATCATCATCATCAAACTCATTACTAGAAAACCAAGATTCACTGCTCACTGATTCATTCAATGAGCTCTTTGCATTTTGCTTTAAGGAGGAAGTATGAGATTCTCCACGTGACCCCCAACCTGTTCTAACAATGTTGCCAATGTAGCCCCACAGAGACTTGCCAGATTTCCGAACTGCAGTGTTTCCGGCATTACTAGGAACAGCTGACTCCACGACTGGCACAAGAGAAGAGTCCTCAGGTGCTGTCACTAAAGGCTCCTGTGAAGAAAGGCCTGTTTCAGCCCACATTTCATCTGATGGTCCTTTTGGCCCAGGACGTCCACAAGATGACTGCCTTGTATCATCAAAACTAATATGAATATCCACTGACATATTTTGATCCTTTAGTATGTATTTCTCTTTTTTAGATAACATGGATGATTTCTCATAGGTTGACATCTCTTCTTGCACTTTATCAAAAAACTCTCCGATAATTTGCTTTGAAGATTTGTCCAGACAGTCATCTGAGTCTATTGTGTTATCTTTGATAACAAGCTCAGCAGGTCTGCCAGACACTTCTTCTGTGCCTATTCTATCATTTTCATCATCCGAAGTTTCATAAAAGGCCTCTTGTGTTTTGTATGAGTCTGTGTCCCCTCTGCTATCTGAACCCCTAAGAACTAGAAGTGACTGAGATTCACTCTCACACTCATGTTCTACACCAATTTCTTGCTTTTCCATTTCCTTCATCAAATTAAGCTCAGAACTTGAAATACCTTCTTGGTTCTTTATACTAATTTCAGCAATCTTTCGAGAACTGGAAGCTCTTTCCAGATCACTGTTATAAAAATCTGACATTTTGAGAAGTCTTCTGGGTTCTTTTCTTGATCCAGTCCTTCTAGTAACCTGCTCATCTGTCTTGTCATGTTTATTCCTCTTCTCATGAACCATGCTTGCAGGTGAAGCACGATTTTCTTCCCGGTGACTTACTACATCCATCCATCCATAATCATTTGTCCTTTCAGTACCATTGGCATGGGTTTCTGACACATTTTTTAGTCTATGAGACTCTTCATTTGCTTCAGTAATCTCTGCTACTTCAAGTCTTTTTTCAGCCGGATGTTCACTTGCATATGCAAGCAGTATGTTATCAACCACTCTACTGTTATAAGGCTTCTTTAAACTAGAGCTCTTGACAATATTACTACTCTTGATTTCAGATGTCTTTTCAAGCATTTGGTTCTTCTCTTTCGATTGAATGCAGCTATCAAATTGGTCATCTGTTTGGATACATGGTTTCCTTACCTCCTGAACCAAATCCACAGCAGCTCCAGTTTCCCTCACATGTTTCTCTCCAATGTCAAATACTTTCCCTGGACGTGAGAAAATTCCAGTACCATCCTTGTGGATCCTTGGTGCTTCATTAAAAATTTTAGATTCTCTCCTTGGTTCTACTTGTTCAACAACTCTTTGCTCACTCTTTTGTTTCTGGACCAAATTTGAGTATGAAGTAGAAGTTTCTTCCAGATCCACCACTCTCATTGTGGATAGCTTCCCAGAAGTAGAGGCCTTCTGGGTTCCACTCACCCAAGAAGCCGATACTTCGATGACTTTCTGCAAATTTTTGGTTGAATCTTCCTCAAAATCACTCGCCATTCCATCTGACCTCCTTACATCTTCCTTCCGTGGAAGTTCCATCACATCCTCATATTCTTGTGAATGTATAAATCTCTCATTTTGTGAGTTGTATTTACGAAACCTTGAAGATTCACCAATTATGTTCTCCTTCTTAAATTTAGCATCTCTCTTAAACTTTGCATCATCCAAAATATTATCTCTGTAAATTCTCTGCTCAGCAGTTGAGATCAAATCCAAAGTACTCTCAGTTTCACCGTCAGACAAAGCAGAATAGTAAGATGAGCTAGAACTGTCCTTCCTTACTTCAGAAGTATCATCTTTTACAGAACTTTCTTTTCCAGCTCGCCCATATCTATCAATAGACTTCACCACCCTTTCACTTTCCACTCTCCTTGAAGAACCTTTCTCGACAAATTTCTCTTCTTTCTTCAAATGTTTCCTATTTCTTTGAAGACTCAAATGCTTATCATCAACCTTTCTGGTTCTCTCTTCTTCACAAATATCTCGTTTATGAGTAGTGATCTTATTCTTCTCTTCTACATAGGACTTCTCACTAGCGTCAGTTAGCAAGCTAAGCATTTCATTGAAACTATCACAACTACTGGAATCAAACTCGTTTTTCACCCCAAGTACATAACTGAGTCTTCTGTCCCTCCACCTCTCCCGAGGAGGGCATCGAGACCTGTACTTCCTCTCACAGTCGCAGTGGCAATCACATGGAGCTGCCAACCGGCAATAACCAGGGCTAGCCAAGAACAGCGTTTTGGAAACCGACCAGTGTATTAGAGTGGACTGTCTCAATCCATATAAAACCCTCGAGTTTACTGTAGTTCCATAGACGGGAAATGCACCTAAATACGGGCAATAGCTCTCCAATCCTTCACCATAGGAGTAATAGCCACTTGAAAAGAAGTTGCCGCTGCTCCTAAAGCTCATTCCGGAGAAGATGCAAGCATCCATGCACTTGGGTTTTTACGCTTTCGGATTTCTGCCTTTTGGTTCTATTAATCCTTTGAATCCGGTGCCCCAATGAAAAAACCAATCAAGAGAAGAAATAGACGGAGAGCTAACCTTGGAAGACTTAAGACGACGGGATTGAAGGAATCATCAAATCGTCTAGATTGCGTTCGAGTGCTTGAGTATAGTGATTTTACGGAATTATGACGCGCGGATGAAATTGACGTATTTTCTTTCTTCTCGAGTTGGTTCTTGAGAGTGTCTATGTTGATGTCGAAGTGTGTGTCTGTGTACAGAAAAAGAGAGTAAAATTCCTGGTAGAGAAAAAACTGATAAAGGATTTACAGTTTAATCTTACAGACACCTTTACTAAATCTTCATCCCTTGTGACTACTATATCTTTCTTCTTTATCTTCTTTCATTCTGAAACCACTTGGGACAAATTTCATTTTAGATGCAAGTCAACTAATAAGTTTGGATTTCTGTAAATGGAAGAGAAGGCAAAGATGCCTTTTGCATTAATGTCTAGGCCTTTGCTTAAACTCGAAGTTAATCTGATCTTGAGATTCAGGAACTTGAAGTAGAGCCAGAAGCAAGATCGATTCCCTTTATCTTCACGTCTGATTTTGTCAAATCTCCAAACTATTACTGCAAACAGAGCATCCTTGTCTGTGTCTCAACCTGAATTGCCGAGGACTCATGAGAAAATACCCCAGATGGAAAACTGAAAGTGAAACCAATCAGAGCATTGAGAGCCCTGTTGACCTGTATAAGATATTAATTAAATGTAATCCAATCTATCATCCTGATTGGTGCAAGGATGCATCTTTGGAGCTCATTGGTCCTAATCTAAATGCTTATAAAGTTGTATTTCATATTTTAGGCTATTTTCTTCGATGATTCAGAAGATGAAGAGGGTAGCCTCCCTACATCTAACCAAGCGGATGATATGGAGAAGAAAACTGAAGTTGCTAATACAACTCTGAACCGCTTGATCGCTGGGGATTTTCTGGAGTCTATGGGTAAGGAACCGGGCATGGAGGTTCCCCTAGATCCACTGAACTAATTGAAAGAAAAGAAGAACAATGTAGCATCCTTTCGGAAGGAAAACTTTGTTGCAGAAGCTGCGGTTGCTACACCAATAAACGTCCTAGCTGGCTCGACTAACGATGACTCCATTGGTCATTTGGAAGATAAAGATGTTGAAGAGCCCAGAAAGAGCAGGAATCTTTCGGGGAAATATACCTTGCTAATCAACCGTCCAGTGCGAAAACAGGTCAACCTAAAACAGAAGAAATGGTTGAAAACCAAAAATAGCAGAAACCACAAAAAAAATCACTGAAGCAGCCTTGCTTTTGATAGCAGCTACTCGACAGATGATGATTATCAGCCGAGCCGACTCCCAACTTAAATTTAAATATTTTGACGCGAGCTTCGAGCCGAACCTCGTCTCGAGCCTAAAATTATTATCGAGCTCGAGCCTACCGAGTTTGAGTCGAGCTTCGAGCCGAACTCGAACCTCAATATACATTTAAAACTTTTAAAAAAAATATACTAAATAAATAAATATATATATATATATATATATATATAATTATGCATACATTTTACATAAAATTGGACATAACTTATATATATATATAATACATGTATAAGATTAGGCATAACCTCTACTTAAAATTAAGCATAATCTATATATATAATACCCGTATAAAATTCGACATGACTTCTATTTAAAATTGGGCATAATCAACATACATAATACTCTATAAAATTGTTTATACATTCCATAAACACTCCAATAAATTATTTATACATTCTATAAAATAGTCCAAACACTTCATACACTGCATAATATTATAAATAAATTCCATACAATAATCAAACACAACAAAATTAAATGAAATATCACTATCAATTTACAATCACCCAAATAAAAACTATAAATCCATTATAAATTTACAAACTATAGTTATTTTTCTTTATGCTAGAAAATAATATACGTCATTGTTTGAGCAAAATCTTCACTTATGACAAAAACAAAAAAAATAAAATTAGTTATTGTCAGATAAAAAAATACTCTTCTACTAGTAGTTACTTAATGTCGTTAAAAATATTACAATTACCATGATGAGAAAAACATGAAAAATCATGTAGGTGGTAGCATTATCTCTGCACTCTTCTTCTCAGGCTGTAATCATAAAACAAAATTTTAATAAATAAAACTAAAAAATATCGTAATAAATAATTAATCAAAGAAATTCACCTTTTGATTTTTTTTTATACCGTGAAGAGTCCAAACCCAACTAGTGCTACAAATCAAAGTTTGAAATGTATTTGGTACCAAGGAAGAACGATACGAGTCTATTACTCTACCACCAGCACTAAATAATGTTTCTGAAGCTATTGTGGATATGAGAATTATAAGGGGGGATAGTCATCAAACTTAAAATTTGAAGTTCATCTTCATCTCCTGTTTCAAAATCATTTAATTCCTCTACATGAAATTCAATTTCAAATTTGGTGTTAGTGTGGACGAGTTCATATACATTGGAAAACAGTTTCCAGTGTTAGTACCCCAAAATAAGAAAAATATAAAAAACAAGAAAATGAGTAACTTATAATAGTATACTTAATTAAAACATAATATTTAAACCCCAAATTAGGTAAAACAAACATGTTTACAACACAAATAAGTAATTTAATGTATAATTAAAATAAATTAATATATTATATTCTTTAATGATTGCAGTTTATTATACATTAATACAATAATTACGTGAGCCAATTAACTGTGTACATGATTAATTATAAAAAATAAAAAAATAAAAAAATAAACTAGAAAATTTGATCAAATGCTAACTTTAACACACTATATTTTTACATATTATTGCATATTTTTACATATTATTGCATCGTCCAGAGGAAAAACAGGCTAAGAATAAGATTTGCAAGTTTTTTTTTTTTTTATAAAAACCACACGTGCGAAACTCACATGTGTGAACTGCACATGCGAGTTCGCATGCTGTGTGGGACAGAGCGTCAAGGGGGGAAAATAATCTCCCCCCCTCAACTTAGGTCTCCGAACTTTAGGTATCCGGGGGTTCCTGTTCCGGCGGGAGCAGTGGCTGGCTGATTTGACGGCGGCAATAGGCGGTGGTAGGGGGGTGACGACGACGGGAGAGGGTGACGTTACGGGAGTCGACGATGAGAGGGGGGGGGGGAAGGATTAGGACGGTGGCAGCGAGAGGGAAAAGGGAGATGGAGACCGTGAGAGAGAATTTCGGAGGAAGAAGAGAGAAGGGAACGAGGAGACGAAGAGAGCGAGGCTGAGAGAGAGACAAAAAAAATAAATTTGACTCACGTTAACCTAAAAGAGCCCATTTCTGAGTTCGTCGAACCGAGCCAGAACCGAGAGACAGGAGGGATTCATCAAGATGGAACAGTAAAAAACATTCAAAACACCATAAGCACAGGAATTAAGGCAGATCCCACGATCATGACTCGAGTGATGGGAGAGAAAAAAAGGCGAGAAAAGAAGAAAACGAGGGTGGACAGGGACAATAAGGATGACAGAGAAGGCGACAGATTCTTTGAAATCCAGCTTCTTAGTGCGCCTCTGGGTTAGATTACACTGTCTGCACGCACTGGGCGCCACTTCAATTTCATCCACTTAAATGGTATCTCGGCTCGCGAAAATGTACGTCGAATTCCGTTGATTAAAAATATTGTTTTTTAATTAATTTAGATTAAACTATAATTTATCTTAAATTATTAATGAAAACTCTTAATTAATTAATTAATTAATATATTTTAATACTACATTAAATTAATTATTAAAATATTAACCATATTTATTTTGGTTAATTATCAATATTAAAAAGTATTTTCCGGTAACACCAACAGACGAATCCGAGGAAGATATCACATTCAATGAGCCCAACCTATTTTCGGTCTTTCAATTTACGGGCTACCAATATTAAAATGCATGACCATCTCCTGGTCGTCGTTTTCTGGACAAGGATGAGGTTACTTCCTCCTTTCCTCACAGTTCCCTTTATCTTACTCACTCCATGCAGTAAAAACACAAGACATCAGCGATCAGCTTTATCTATCTTAATAGCCATAACCTAACTAACTTTCTGCCATCTTAATCACGTATTTAAGATGTCAATTAAGGAAGCCAATAATGCTGTCGAAAGTATGTCTGCATGTTAACGTACCTCTCTACAACTGCCAAGAGTTTGGTCTCGTAGAATTTAGATATTTAATTTTTACAACTCTACCATTTGAGTCTATCTTTATTTGTGACCGTCTAACAGTGCCACACGTTTCGATCCTAACTATTTAACCGTGAAATGTGGAATGCGGCATAATATGGACTGTTATTGGAGGAGACAATCCTTTTATAGCTCATACGTCCAGAGGAAGAAAAAGGAGAAGGCGACGCGAGCACGCCGCCTGCCACCTTTTCACCTCTCCCTCCTCCGTACTATGTTCGAAAAGCCTGAGACACGTCCCGATCGATTACCTGAGAGTACTCGTAGTAAATACGAATCCATGGTGGCCATGTGGAGACGATCTCGTCTCCAAAAATCGCGGTGGCTTCTCGAATTCGATCCCCATGCACGTCTTCCTATGATTTCAACGCTGTCTCTTACCAGCAAATCCGCTTCTGTTTCTCACCTTTTCCGAGTTTTGATTAAACCAAGTTGGGCAATCGAAGTGGAGGAAACTGGAAATGAATTGGAAGTTATCAGTTTGAAAATTTAGTAATTTAAATTCTCTCTCCCGTAGTCATGTGAATGATCGGAAATATCGGCATTTAATTCACCTTTAGAACGCTCCAATTGAAAACAAAAAACAAAAACTGAGCCGGATCATAGATTCCTCAAGCGAAACCGCCAGAAAGGTTCAAAGTTTTGGTCGTACATGATCCAGATAACCCCTCGAAAAAGGCCTCAAATGACTTGGCTTGAGCCTCCAGACAAATTCCTTGCCGTTCCCTTTTTTCCTTTGATTTAGCCACGGGAGGGATATGCTCCATCGCAATCACCATGTGAGGTTGTTCCCTGCTTCAGTTTGTAATTTCAGTTTTCCTTTTTCCTTTTGCCCTGTCTTCCTTTAATCTTACTTTTCTGTCAAGTGTCTAGCATATCCCTCCTCTCTCCTCCCCCCCTTTTTGTGAAAAGTGAAAAAGATTAAAAACACCCTCCACTTCCCATTTTCTCTCATTATTCTACTTCGATTTTTACCCTTTTTTCCGTTTTCCATTATCTTTATCTGAAGATCATGAATGATTTGATTAATCACACTTAAAGGCAACAACGGAATTCTTATCAGTTGAATTACAGGGAGAAGAGAAGAGATGAGTTGAATTATGAGTCATCCATGGCGTTAAGTCAAACCTAAAACCCTAATCAGACAAACACCGAATCTTAGCCAATTCTACTCATTCCAATTGCTAGCTGACACACTACCGATACAGTTATTCGTTAGATAATTAACCAGGTCTAATTAAGTCTCTAATGAGGTCACTGTCCGGTCGATCGAAAAGAAATTGCAGAAAGATTTAACTGATAAGGGCCGGGTGTCGACATCTGAACTGGCAAGCGGGAAGTCAGAACTCATAAGCGAGAAGTGAAAATTCCGCGTCTCTGTCTCTTAGGATAAACAGTCCAAGGGAGTCGATCCTTCCCAGGGCACCCCATCTCTTCCATCCAGGGTAGTTGACCTACGACCACGTGGCGCTTCCTGGACTAGCCCAAAAGTTTGGCGTAATTACGGATGCGTGGTCCTCTATGGTGGATTGGTGCCGGAGATTAACGAGAGGACCACTGATTAGCCGTTAATGAGGGGTGTTTTGGGGAAAAAAGTAGGGAGGAGTACGATGAAGGGAAACAGATGTGGGAGGAAAGAGGGGATCGGCCGAACAAATAAGAATCACGTGGGCGTCTTCTTCTTTGGGTTTGAAATTGAATTAACCAGGTCGAGGTTAATTTAATTTTTCCCCGCCATAATCAAGTTTCCTGAGAGAGCAACCCTAATCACTGGTAACTTATGGAGACAATACAGGTAAATTTAAATGGTGAAGGTTAATTACGTAAGTTCATGTGTTTTTTAATGATTTTGTTGGCAATAATAAGTTGCAGTCTGGTGCGAAGAAGCTTCGAATGAGATGATAAAAAAGACATTTCATGAGAAACTGCGACTCGTGTTTCTTTTTTCCTGATCGGAAATTCGGAATATAGTCTCTGCAGAGTTTGCCTGATTGGGCCTGGATTGACCTTCTAGAACTGGATCCTTGTTAATTTCGGAATTTGCGGTTTTTTTTTTTTAATTCTGTTTCGTGGTGATTTCGGTTAATAATTGGAAAGCCAGGATTTTTGAATCTTGCCAGGTCGATACAGCAAGCCCACATGCGCGTTTACTTGATTTTGGCTGCCAGTCAAACAGAATTGCTGGGTCGTTGTTCAAAGATTCAACGGGATGAGGCTGTGGCAGATAAAAAATTCAGCAGGAGGGATTTTCTCTCTGTTTTTCTCTGTTTTGTAGGCACTGGGAGCCTGATATCTTCGGGAACTTATGTCTGAGTAGCGTCTGTTGAGAAGAAGATAATAAGACGAAAGAGCCTTCCGTTCTGGTTTTGTCTGGAAGGCGTGATTGAAGTTGGTTCCGCGGAGGGAGCTAGTTGGTTTTATAAGCTAACCTTGTCAATATCTCTTCGTGGTTAGAGCTTATTCCTGTTGTTAATTGGTATCTTTTCGAATTATTGTGTGCTGGTTTTGTTTATTTTTCGGATTTCTTATAGCGGGGAGCTTTCTGGTTTTTCAGGTTAATTTATTTGTTAGTTTTGCGGAGTTTCAGCTTTGTGAGTCTTCTGTAAATCTACAACGACCCTTGGAAATTCTCGATTAGGAAAGTTGGGACGGTCATTGACTTGGCTTGCGGAGGAGTTCAGCTGTTCCATGAGCTTTCTACTTTAACAGATTGGGTGGCATTGTCGGAGCTTTCCGTCTTTGAGCTTGTTCGGTAGTATTTCTAGGATTTGCTCTTGATTTCTCAGGACCATTCTTCTAAAAGATCCCTGGTGGGTTTTGTTGCTGTTGTCTGGTTTGCCTGTGTTAACTAATATGACTGGTGGAAGAAAGAGGAAGCTCCTTTTCAGTAAGATCTATGCGTTTCAGTGTGGTAAAGCATCATTCAAGGAAGACCATTCTCAGATTGGCGGTCCAGGTTTCTCCCGGGTTGTTTTCTGCAACGATCCAGGCTGTTTTGAAGCTGAGATTCGAAATTATAGTGACAATTATGTGTCGACGACGAAGTATACTTTGACGTCATTTATCCCTAAATCATTATTTGAGCAGTTCAGAAGGGTTGCTAACATCTATTTCCTCGTGGCTGGTTTGCTGGCTTTCACTCCTCTTGCTCCATATAGTGCCGTTAGTGCTCTTCTTCCATTGGTTGTTGTGATTGGAGCTACTATGGCCAAAGAAGCAGTAGAAGACTGGAGAAGGAAGAAGCAGGTAAATCTTCTTTCTTCGGTTTAATGTGTTTTTAGTGTTAGTTGTTGCTTTTATTTTTTAATGTTGTTTTATTCTGCTGCTGGCTGTGAATTTTAACAGTGGGAGTGGAAATATTATTAACCTAGATTTTGTCTTTTAACCCTGGGAAAAGGAAGGATATCCAAAAGAAATCTGTTGGACAGATTGGTCTTTAGAACCACCATCTAGCATCAAATTTCTCCAGCGATGCTTCTCAGGTGCTCTTGGCAACTTGTTTGAATGACAAAGGGCTAGGGAAAATCTTGCTGCCCTCTCCTGCAGAATAGGTGGAAATGCCGTCTAATTGGGTTTATAATTGAAAAAAAATTACATTGTAGATATGGTCTTAGAAACCAAAAAAAATAAAAATAAAATTGCCTTTGTGTATTTGACTTTCATCCCTTGCTTACCAAAAATACTCTTGGTATGGAGGTTGGCTTCTGTTATTTTCCAACACTACTTTTGCTTTTAAATTTACCTTTTCTTTAATAGCATTATGTTTACTAATTAACCTAACAGGTAAAACTCTTGTTTTGGCATTCAGAGTTGTGTGCCATCTCAAGATTCGCTTTGGTGATCTTGAGAGTTCATTTGAGGTTCAAATATGTCATTTAAGTATTATCTTTTTAGGGTCAAATAGGTTTTCTGATGCCCTAAAATTTTGCTTTCATATAGTTAATTCAATGTGGCTTATGAACTAAAGGGTTCAACATTTTTCAGGATATTGAAATGAACAATCGAAAGGTCAAAGTTCACAGGAGAAATGGAGCTTTTGATTATACTGAATGGAAAAAACTGAGAGTAGGAGACATAGTGAGAGTAGAGAAGGATGATTTTTTCCCTGCTGATCTTCTCTTGCTCTCATCTAGTTATGAGGATGGAGTATGCTATGTTGAGACCATGAATCTGGACGGGGAAACAAATTTGAAACTCAAACAAGCATTAGATGTCACTTCAAAACTAAGTGAAGATTCAAATTTCAAAGAGTTCAAAGCATTGGTTAAATGCGAAGACCCAAATCAAAACCTTTATTCTTTCGTTGGAAGTTTGGATTATGAAGAGCAGCAGTACCCTCTTTCATTCCAACAACTTCTTCTACGCGATTCAAAATTGCGTAACACCGACTACATCTATGGGGCAGTTATCTTCACGGGTCATGATACAAAGGTCATCCAGAATGCCACCCTTCCCCCATCCAAGAGGAGCAAAATTGAGAGGAAAATGGACAAAATTGTCTATTTTCTGTTTGCTGTCTTGGTTTTGCTGTCTGCTATTGGATCAATTGTTTTTGGAATTGAAACTAGGGAGGATCTTGAAGATGCTAGAATGAAAAGATGGTATCTTAATCCTGCTGACACTCCTGTTTTCTATGATCCCGATAAAGCACCTATTGCTGCAGTCTTACATTTTTTGTCAGCATTGATGCTATATAGCTACTTCATTCCCATCTCATTGTATGTCTCTATTGAGTTAGTTAAAGTCTTGCAGAGTATCTTTATTAACCAAGATATTTACATGTATTATGAAGAAGCAGACAAGCCGGCACGAGCTCGCACATCAAATTTGAATGAGGAACTTGGTCAGGTGGACACTATCCTCTCTGATAAGACGGGTACTCTAACCTGTAATTCCATGGAATTTATCAAGTGTTCTATAGCTGGAACTGCTTATGGCCGTGGGCATACAGAGGTTGAGAGGGCAGTGGCTAGAAGAAAAGGTTCGCCTTTATTGCAAGAGATAGAAGAAGATGAAGGAGATGACAAACAGGAGGAAAAAGAGTTAGTTAAGGGATTTAATTTTAAGGATGTGCGTATTATGAATGGAAATTGGGTGAATGAGCCAAACTCTGGAGTTATTCAAAGGTTCTTTCGGTTATTGGCAATCTGTCATACAGCAATACCAGATGTGGATGAAGAGTCTGGAAAAGTTTCATATGAAGCTGAATCACCGGATGAGGCAGCTTTTGTTATTGCTGCCAGAGAGATTGGTTTTGAATTTTATAATAGGACCCAAACCAGTATCTCTCTGCTTGAGTTGGATCCTGTGTCTGGTAAAAAAGTTGAAAGGTGAGAATGTTTCCTTCTTCTTGCCATTTGATTTTACTTTCTCTTCTTAATAATCCTTGCGAATCGAACCTTCCATAACAAACAAGGTGTTTTCTATGCAAATTGTTTTACAGATTGTATAAACTTTTAAATATCTTGGAGTTTGATAGTTCTCGAAAGAGGATGTCTGTAATTGTGAGAAGTGAAGAGGGGCATCTGTTACTACTTTGCAAAGGTGCTGATAGGTGTGTAATCTGCTAAACATTCTATTGCTTAATGTATTAGCTGCATTTGTACTAAATTTCTTATATCTAATGCAATTACTCCGACTTAATTGCCATTTACATGTTTCTGGTGCAGTGTCATGTTTGAAAAGCTGGCGAAGAATGGAAGGGAATTTGAAAATCTTACAAGGGAGCACCTGAATGAGTACGCAGATGCAGGTCTGAGAACATTGGTACTTGGATATCGTTTACTAGATGAAGATGAATATAAGAAATTTGAGGAGGAATTTAGCGAGGCAAAGAATTCAGTAAGTGCAGATCGGGAGGAAAAGATTGCAGAAGTGGCAGATACAATTGAGAAGGACTTGATTCTTGTTGGAGCCACAGCTGTTGAGGACAAGCTGCAAAATGGGGTGCGTATGATACTCTTGAAAACATTGTTTTAAGTAAACCTGATGGTAGTGGGCCAAATTTTGGAACTTAAACATGGTTTTTCTGTTCACATCTTCCAGGTTCCTGAGTGTATTGACAAGCTTGCACAAGCTGGAATAAAATTATGGGTATTGACTGGAGATAAAATGGAGACTGCAATCAACATAGGGTATGGTTTCTTAACATTATTTACCTTGTCTGGTACAATATAATAACACATGCATGCACACTCGCGCACAACCATTGAGGCATATGAGCCTGATCATGTGGTCACTCTCTCATGTACTAAAAATCACATTGTAATCTGTTCAGGGGAGTCATCTACATTTTTAAAAAATTGCTAGGATGCACTTTCATTTTGAAGGGGTTCATAGCATCACACACACACACACACACACACACACACAAGATCACTTAGGGTTATGAAAATATTAAATTTTAGATCTTTATGAGTGGTTACAGATTCTGAATCAGTTCCAAACTGCAGCTTTGCATGTAGTTTGCTGAGACAAGGAATGGAGCAGATAATCATTAGCTTGGATAAACCAGAAATTAAGGAATTAGTGAAAGAAGGGGACAAGCGTGCAATAACAAAGGTGCCGAACTTTCCTTCCATATTATGTCTTTTTTTCAGTTAAAATTAACTTTAAGAACCAAGTAAGAATCAAGTGCCTTTGTGTAGCCAGTCATCTAGCTATTTACTGTTACTAGAAAATGCCCAGATGACTAAGATATCCTTGTGCTGAGTCAATTAAGGGACTAAACCTGGGTCATTTTCTACATTATGATGTTTTGACATTTCTATCTTCGTGCTACTATTCTAACATAATGAGTGGTTGTTAATATCTTTCAGGCATCTAAAGCTAGCATCCTAAATCAGTTAAGTGAGGGAAAGACAAAACTTACTTCATCAAATGGAGACTCTGAAGCATTTGCGTTGATTATTGATGGAAATTCACTTACTTATGCTCTGGAAGATGATATCAAAACCATGTTCTTAGAGTTAGCACTAGGTTGTGCTTCTGTGATTTGCTGCCGTTCTTCACCCAAACAGAAAGCCCTTGTACGTATATTCTACTTTTCATTGTTCAGTTCAGTTGTAATTTTTTATCTCTTCCGGTGTTTTATAATACAAGAAAATTTGAAGGAGTTTGTTGTAAAACCCAAACAGGTAACGAGACTTGTTAAAGGAACTGGTAAGACAACACTGGCAATTGGTGATGGGGCAAATGATGTTGGGATGCTTCAAGAAGCAGATATTGGAGTGGGCATCAGTGGTGTTGAAGGCATGCAGGTGAGCAACATAAAACTTACCACTTACAAAGCAAATAAATTCTGGTTCCCCGTCTTCATAGAGTTGCCTTTTGACAACAACCAATATGCATTTCCAGGCTGTCATGTCTAGTGACATCGCTATTGCTCAATTTCGTTTTCTGGAGCGATTACTGATGGTACATGGACACTGGTGTTACAGAAGGATCTCATCAATGGTAATACTCTTACTGCTGGAATTTTGGTTTTAAATGCTTGCTCAATCCTTGAGGATTCAAAAGTTAATATCTTCATTACTATGGTGTTTTGCAGATATGCTATTTCTTCTATAAGAACATTACATTTGGTTTCACTCTCTTCCTCTACGAGGCTTATACATCTTTCTCTGGCCAAGCAATGTATAATGATTGGTATATGTCATTTTATAATGTTTTCTTCACATCTCTTCCTGTGCTGGCCTTGGGTGTTTTCGACCAAGATGTTTCTGCAAGGTTTTGCCTAAAGGTGAAGTTCCCCTTAATTGCCCACAACTTCGTGATGGTTCATTAACTAGTTCTCAAGGACCCTACTATTATACGGAATGTTGCTCATGCTCATTTTTACCTGACTGCAGTTTCCTCTTCTATACCAAGAAGGTGTCCAGAATGTGCTCTTCAGTTGGGTTCGCATAGTAACCTGGATGTTGAATGGGGTCTTGAGTGCCATTCTGATCTTCTTCTTTTGCACAAGATCCCTGGAACACCAAGCCTTCCGTAAAGGTGGTGAGGTTGTCGGGATGGATATTCTTGGGACTGCCATGTACACATGTGTTGTTTGGGTTGTCAACTGCCAGATGGCTCTATCAGTCAGCTACTTCACATTGATTCAGCATATCTTCATATGGGGAGGCATAGCGTTGTGGTATCTATTCCTCTTGGCTTACGGAGCCATGTCACCCACTATATCCACTAACGCCTACATGGTGTTCCTAGAAGCATGCGCTCCAGCTCCATCATTTTGGCTCCTCACAGTCTTTGTGGTCATTTCTACTCTGATCCCATACTTCACTTACGCTGCTATTCAAATGAGGTTCTTCCCAATGTATCATGGGATGATACAGTGGCTCAGATTAGAAGGCAAGTGTGATGATCCTGAATATTGTCACATGGTGAGGCAAAGATCTATACGAGCTACTACTGTTGGATTTACTGCCAGATTAGAAGCAAAAGTTCATCATGCAAGAGAGAGAGTTCAACAGACGTAGTTGTTCCTTGTATCTGGTGGTTTCCATTGTATAGTTTTTGAGTTGTACAAGACTCCGACACCAAAGATGTTCCCGATCCAATTGTAGAGTACCAAAATCAGGTGATTCTATTGTATTATTCCAATTGTAAATTTTGATTTTTGGCCTGCCGTGCCATTTTAATTATTTGTATACTTGAGTATTTCCCTTACTGACAAAAACATCATATGTTTCTTTGAACCTACTGACAAATACGATCTTATTTCTGGATCGAATTAAATGAACAGAGGGTTTGATCCATTTAGCATCTTAAAGTAGCTAGCTTCTTTCAGTCTTTTTGCCATTGTGGAAGAATCTTAGGGGAGGGAGGTAGTGGAACATAAAGAAAATTTTCTGCTATTCTGCTATCTTGTGGCTTCCCATCCAATGAAGTAGATATGGCACAACGGGTCAGATTGAGCTTGGTTTGGAAAAAAAACTAATCTTGCCTCTGGAACCTGTGCTTGCGTCCGGAAGCAACTAAATCAGGTGTTTCATTAATGGCTTTAAATAGGATGTTATGTGGGAATGAAGGTGTTTCGATGAATTGTGTCCGGAGGGTTCTCCAGGAGAAAGGTGATCGCAGCATGCGATCGTACAGTGATAGAGCTTGATATGGGTCCGATGCCCTCGTGATAAGAAGAGAGTTTAAATTCCATGCGAAGGTATACATGCGATTTGTCGACAACCTTCACCATTACCCCTAGCATTCCAAGCCCCTGATCACGTCTATCAGGATTTCGATAGCTTAAATCAGGCTTCTAGGTTGATTTCAGGGTAATGTTCGACGCCTTCTCCTTTTTAGGCTACGATGGAGGATCAATGTCCGGTGGCTGCAAGAAACCTGAGGCCAAACCGAGCATAATAGCGAGTATTTCTCTGATATACTTAAACAAACCCAAGCTCAATAGCTCAATGAAAGATGGCCGCGATACAGGACAGCGATAAATTTCTTTGGAATAAAAAAAGCTCTGATTCCTCCCAATCATGGCTGGCACTGTCATTCATCTAAATCAGCCAATATTTTTAAAGTTTTTTTCTTGTCTAAAAAACTGGAGAAAGCATCTTTAATCTATATTCCATGCACACAGATACAAGTCCATTTCAAGCATTCAAAGAAGACAACCACCACCAGCACAGCGATCGCCAATAGTTTGCCAGTCAGCCTGTTCACCCATCGATCGGGACCATCCCCTTTCTTGATGTCCACTAAAAATCACTATACAATTACAAAAAATGGGTTTTGCTTCTCTACACGAATTCTCCATCTCATTTTTCCATTTACAGAGAGACAATGAATCTACGGCAAGAACCTAAAAGCAATTTTAAAAAAAAAATAGGACAAATAAACGTGAGAGAAGAAACGTAGTTAATCAGGGAAATGCAAGAAAGAACCGATAGAGAGATCATGAGCCCAATTCTGACCGTAACCTTCTTTGTTTCTTTGATGTGCAAATCCAGATCGTAATTAGTTTAGGGGATGAGAGGTCAATCAAGAAGGGAGAACATTAACCATGAACAATTTGCTATGATATCTGGAGGCCGAGGAATTCAGCGGCGGATTTCGCCATGATAGTCGCGAATTCCGTGAAGCTAATGACCCCATCGCCGTCTGTATCTGCCTCCCGGAGCATCTCTGTGAGCTCCCTGAACGTCAACGGATGACCCATCTTTGCCATGGCTCGCGCCAGCTCGGCGGCACTAATATACCCGTTACCATCCTGATCAAACGACCGGAAGACTTCCATTAGCTGTTCCTGGTTGACCAGAATTTCCTCATTCATGTCAGGCATGATGGCCTCCACCAACTCGTCGAACTCTATAGCTCCATTTCCGTTGGCGTCCATATTTGACAGTAGAACGTGGATTTGATCGCCGCTGGGCTTGAGTCCAAGAGAGCGAAGAAGGGCGGCGAGCTCGAGGTGGGTAAGGCTGCCGTCACAATCCATATCGAATCGGGCGAAGATGTCCCTCAGCTGCTGGAGCTGATCTGCTTGCATGGAACCCATCGAGGTGTAGAGCAGAATAGTCAAAGACTCAAAAGAAGGAAGAAGAGGGAGGGAGCGCGAGAGAAAGAAGACGACGACGACTTGGTTTTCTCTTGTGTGAGTAGGGTGGTTAGAGACGTGGGGTGCGGCGATGCTGGATCTTATATGGGGAAGTTTAAAAACAGAAAGCGCGTGGATGCTTCGAGCCGGTAAATTATTTTTAGACCAGTTGATAGAGATAAACGGCCATGATCACTGTTGTTGTAAAATTTCTGGATTCACTCCCCATACGAAAGGTTTCATCTTCTCGTAAATCCAGCGGCAATGGATCAACCCATTTGACCATTCTCCGCTCTTTATTGCAGGTAAATGAACTCTGCCTCTGGGGAAGATAAACTGAAAGGCCGGAAGCCAGGAGACAACCCAGAAAATCTATATTTAATTTTGTAAGAACACTACGGAGCTCCGCAGAGAGTTCTGTACAGGGTTTTTGCAATAATTTATTCTGATTCCCAGAATATTCCCAAAATATTCTGATTCCCATTTGACCATTCTCCGCTCTTTATTGCAGGTAAATGAACTCTGCCTCTGGGGAAGATGAACTGAAAGGCCGGAAGCCAGGAGACAACCCAGAAAATCTATATTTAATTTTGTAAGAACACTACGGAGCTCCGCAGAGAGTTCTGTACAGGGTTTTTGCAATAATTTATTCTGATTCCCAAAATATTCAAACAGACAGGGGAAGAACAGTTGCTCCACACTTTCCGACAACCGGCATCGGACACCTGTAGCGTCCGACGTTTTCGCCGCATTGCAGGGTGAAATTGAAGAGAAGCTGCGCAATCAGAGCAAGGGCTAATCATATTCATTACTTTTACGTTCCGTGCTTAATGAATCTAAAATCCAAGAGAATGATTGGATTGAACACCTCCCAACCATATTTTACGGTTCAGATCAAATTGTTTACATAGTAAAAACTGGACGGGAACTCTGATTTGGGTGAATCTTAGTGCTTGAAACATTCATATAGCGGAACAATCCGATCTCTCTAGACTACGGGAATAGAGTCAATAGATCATTGGAACAATGTAAATTTGAGTTAGAAAAACATTGCAAATACTAATTGCTGGGAGACGTTTCTTTGATGACACTAATCCATACCAATTCCACTTTGCAGGTTTCCACCTGCCTTAAGAAACAAAACTAGAACAGTTCGGCCTAGTCGTCCAGTTTAGCCGCAACCAGAACCCCTCAATATGATGATGCCCAAGGAGTCCGCTCATCACTTGGTGTGTCCAGACCGTCCATCACCTTCAAGCCAACCTCTACATCACTTCGCCTACAACACCTACATCTCCTCTGGGACCATTCCAAACAATTGTACCTGAAGTTAGGCCGTTGAGCCTCAACTTGCAGAGCCGACCCCAGTAACAGGATGTGAGTAGTCATAATTAGTCTGTTTTCTCCAGCTGCCCAGCATAACCGCCAACACCATTACCACAGAAGACACAGCAAAGAACGGCCTGACTGAACCAGAAGCTTGATAATACCCATTGGAGGTAGCTTGTTGATAGCCTAGGTGTCACGCGGTTAGATTTGGGCTAGGTCCGTCTAACCAAGCAGAATATCTACCCCGTGCGGCCTAGCTCTTCCGAAGAACTAGTCAGCCTCCTTGAGCCTCGGATCCTCCAACCAATACTTCACCCAAGAAGTTGCAAGCCAAATGGGACAATGAAAACACCAAAGTATAGAAGAGAAAAGTCTACTTTGTATTGAGAATACAAGATTACAAAGGGTGGCCAAACACTCTTGAAGGCCAAGGCTAAAAACTCTCTCTATACACCAAAAGAGTAAAGAAGGCTAAAGATTTTTCGACCCTTTTACAATGGGAGAGGCCTCTCTATTTATAGTATCTCCCTAGGCCTTTTGAAATCTCTAAAAACGCTCAAAAATCCGTCAGATCCCAAAAATTCGGTTTCTGGCGTCAAGGGGCGCCCTGGTCAGGCTGGCGCCCGCCAGACCAGGGCGCCTAGCGACCTGGTCGCCAGGAAACCCCATTTCGCGCGGGGCGCCTTGGCGCCAGGCGCCCAGGAAACCCCATTTCGCCCGGGGCGCCTGGCGCCTGGCGGAAACCCCATTTCGCCCGCGGGTGCCTGGCGCCTAGAGTCCTGCGCGCGCGGACGCCTGGCGCCTGGCGCCTGTGCCTGGAGTCCTGCCGCGTGCGCGCATGCGCCTGGCGTCCTGAGGAAACCCCATTTTGCCCTGCCTGGAGTCCTGGTTGGGCGCCAGCAACCCCATTTCGCCCCGCCAGGATTCCTGGTTGCGCCAGCAACCCCATTTCGCCCCGCCAGAAGTGTCTGCTGGCGTGCTGCCTTGTGTCTGAGCTGGCTGTTGGGGTTGTTGTGCACCTTGTTGCTTGGCCATCCGTTTGGCAAGCTCAAGTGTGTCTTCTTTTGCTGAAGTTGATGTTGGGCCAGCCATATGTGTGCGCCCCTCTGGGCCGTGCCATTGCACTTGGCCTTGGCCATTGCTTCTATTGCTGTGCACTGGACTTGCACAGTCTTCCACCTTGGTGTTTGGCCACACCATGACTTCATCCTCCGTCTCATACTCCCACCGCCATAAGGCAGACGCCCTCGTCTGCAACCCCTGGCGATAGACGGCTACCTCCTTTTCGAACTGCCATAACTCGGCAGCGTCTTGCCATGTTGCCTCGCTTTCCGGTTGACCTTGCCACTTGACCAAGTATTGCGTCCTCCGGGGCTTGCCCCTTTGGCGCTCCTCTCGGTTTGCAATAATATACTCTACCCTATTGTCGAAGGTAGTAGATATATCCATGGGAGCTCTTGGGTCAACTACTCTGTCCGGGTCCGGGTCTTCAAAATAGGGTTTAAGGTTCGATACATGAAAAACATTGTGGAACTTAAACCTTTTTGGCAGCTGCAATTTGTAGGCGAGGTTGCCCACACGTTCAATGATAGGAAAGGGTCCTTCATATTTCTTCAAAAGACTTTTGTTCCTGCTTCTAAGGTGACGAAATTGCTCAGGTCTGAGTTTGAGAAGGACCTGGTCACCGATATTGAAAGAAGACTTCCTCCTCTTCAAATCAGCATGTTTCTTCATCTTTTTGGCTGCTTTATGCAATAAGACCCGTGCCAGCTCCGTTTTCTCTTTCCACCTCTTCGCCAGCTGATGAGCTGCTGGACTTTTCCGTGAAGTGTCTGGAAAGAGACCCGTGGGAGCCAAAGGCTGTCGTCCTGTCGCCAACTCGAAAGGACTATGCCCGGTTGATTCCGATTTCTGCAAATTGTATGAAAACTGGGCCACGTCTAACAAGTCTGGCCAGTTTTTCTGATTTGCTGCAACAAAGTGGCGTAAGTATTGTTCTAACAAAGCATTTACCCGCTCAGTTTGCCCGTCACTTTGAGGATGAAAACTAGTGGAAAAATTTAGAGATGTTCCCATTAGTTTGAATAACTCGGTCCAGAATTTTCCTGTGAATCTGGGGTCACGATCACTGATGATCGTTGTGGGCAATCCCCAATGCTTCACCACATGTGCCATGAATGCTCTAGCTGCTCCGTCTGCTGTACAATCACTTGGCACTGCTACGAATGTTCCATACTTCGTAAATCTGTCTACCACCACCATGATAGACGCCAGCCCATCTTTCTTACGTAATCCAGAGATGAAGTCCATCGAAATAGACTCCCACGGCCGCTTTGGAATAGGTAAGGGCTGTAGCAAACCCCTAGGCTTGCGTTGTTCGATCTTATCTTGTTGACAGATAAGACACGTGCGCACAAATTCCTCCACATCATTCTCCATGTCTGGCCAATAATACTGGCCAGACAACAAGGCCAATGTCCTTCTTTGACCTGGATGTCCTGCCCACAAGGTATCATGGCATTCCCTCAAGAGGTAACGCCTTAGGTTATCGAACTTAGGCACATAAAGTCGATTACCTTTGGTCTTGAACAATCCGTCGTCAAGCCAGAATCTTCTCGTCTCTCCCAAGGCAGCAGCTTGTACAATGTTGTAAGCTTGGGTATCTTGGCGAATTCCAATGCGAATCTTGTCTAGCAACTCCGTACCAACTTGTGTAATTGCTGCTAAGGCTTGTAGTCGCAAAGTTCCATTTTCTGTTTTTGCGCCAAGATGGTCCTCCATGCGCGCGCGCTTGCCTTGCGCAAAGCGCCTATCTCCTGCGCTTATGCTTGCGCCGCGCGCCTCTTCGTGTATTGATGCTACCGCACCGCGCGTGGTGCGCGTGAAGCAAGTGCCGTCTGCTGCGGTATGCGGGGATTCAGCCGCATGCGTCTTCTCCTTTGCCGCATACGTGTAAGGTGTTTGTCCTTCTTGCGCCATGTGCGCCAAGCTCTGGCTGGTCTCTTCCTCGTAAGAGATAGGTGTATCCACCTTCCTGCTCAGTGCGTCCGCAGCACCATTTGACTTCCCCGCCTTGTACATCATCTCAAAATCAAACTCGGCCAAGAAATCTTGCCACCGGGCCTGTTTTGGACTGAGCTTTTTCTGTGTAAGAAAGTAACTAGAAGCAACATTGTCAGTTTTTACAATAAAGTTGGAGCCTAATAGATAGTGCCTCCAAAGACGTAAACAATGCACTACCGCCGTCATTTCTCTTTCTTGTACAGTGTACCGTTGCTCAGTTTCATTGAGCTTCCTACTCTCATAAGCGACTGGGTGTCCTTCTTGTTCAAGCACACCCCCAATGGCATAATTTGAGGCATCGGTATGTACCTCAAATGGCTTGCTGAAATCAGCAAGGTGAAGCACCGGTTCAACCATCATGGTATCCTTCAGCCGCTGGAATGCTCCTTGGCATGAGTCCGTCCATTGCCATTTTTGGTCCTTCTTTAGGAGATCGGTCAAGGGGGCTGCTATAGCTGAGAAACCCTTGATAAACCTCCTATAATAGTTTGCCAAGCCAAGAAAACTTCTAAGCTCACGCACCTTGGTAGGGATTGACCAATCACGCACAGCCTCCACCTTCTTGCTGTCCATCCATATCCGTCCTTCCCCTATCCAATGTCCAAGAAAGGACACCTCTTGCAACCCAAATGAGCACTTCTCCTTCTTGACATATAGCTGATTGTGTCTCAATTTCTTGAACACTTTTCGAAGATGTTCTTTGTGCTCTTCCATACTCTTGCTATACACCACAATATCATCCAAATACACAACGACAAATTTGTCTAAGTACTCGGAAAATACCTCATTCATGAGAGTGCAGAAAGTTGCTGGTGCGTTGGTTAGGCCAAAGGGCATAACCATGAACTCGTAAGCCCCATATCTCGTTACACAAGTAGTCTTCCCCTCGTCTCCTTCCGCAATTCGAACTTGGTAGTAACCACTTCTCAAATCCAGCTTGGAGAAAACTCTAGCCTCCTTCAATTGATCAAAGAGATCAGCAATAAGAGGAATAGGGTAATTGTTTTTTATGGTTACCTTGTTGAGCGCCCTATAGTCGATGCATAGTCTCATACTTCCATCTTTCTTTGTATGAAATAGTATAGGGGCCCCATAAGGTGCTTTGCTTGGCTTTATGAACCCAGAATCCAGTAGCTCACTGAGTTGTCTCCGTAATTCATCCAACTCTTTGGGCGCCATCCGATATGGTGCTTGTGCTGGCTTCCTTGCTCCGGGCTCAAGCTCTATGCGATGGTCTACCCCTCTTCTAGGTGGTAACCTCGCTGGAAGTTGCTCCGGCATGATGTCTCCATACTCATGCAAAACGGTTTGTATCTCTTTAGGGGTAGGCAATGCCTCATTCTTGAAATCGTCCATGCTAACAATGGTAAAGTTCTGAAATCCAACCCACTTGCCTATCACCACCGGTACATTCCTGGCAACGCCTTGGACTTCACGAGCAGCAGAATTTACCGCCTTCATCTTGCTTCCATCTTTCTCTCCTCGTATTCTTAGGCGCCTAGCCTCCTCCTCCGAAAGGAAGTTGTGGGTAGCACCCGTGTCCACCATTGCCTTAATAGTGTGTCTAGCAAGTGTGAGAGAAATAAAAAGAAGTTCTCTTGAGGGTCTTACCGGAAGTGGAGCAGCCTTCTCCTCCTTGGAACGGACAGCAGCATTGAGAAGGGTTAGAGAACCCATCCTAGGCTCAATTCCTCCATTGTCCATTTCTGTTTGAGTAGCGTTGAGGAGTCTCTTTTTAGGACAATCCCTCGCATAGTGCTCTCCCTCACAAATGAAACAATTTACCTTCTTCCTCTGTTTGTCCCCTCTCTTCTTTTCTTCCGGCCTAGCCTTGGTATCCTTTACCCATGGCTTCTTCTCCCCTTTCTCCTTCTTCTTAAAAGTTGTTTTACCATTATTTTCCTTGGACACCTTGTTAACCGAATCATTCTTCCTCTCATATTCGGTTAACTTTTCAGCCGTAGATAACGCTGAAACTAGTGTCTTTACCTCCCTCCTTCTCAATTCTTGCTCAGCCCATGGACGAAGGCCAACAAGAAAGGAGAAGAGACGGTCCTCATTCGTCATGTTGGGGATACAAAGCATAAGAGAAGTGAAGGATTGTACACTCTTTAATTGTACCTTTTTGCGTCAATGCACGTAGTTCCTTCCTTGCTTGGTACTCGACATCCTCCGGAAAGAACTGCCTCCGCAACTCCCTCTTGAAATCCTCCCAAGTGTGGACGGAGTCCTCTCCCTCTTGCTCATCTCCCATGCGTCTTCTCCACCAAAGAATCGCATCATCGGATAGGAACATGGCAGCCGTACTAACCTTAGCTTGCTCATCGGTGAGCTTGCTTGCATGGAAGTATTGCTCCACTTGCCATAGAAAATTATCTATGACCTTCGCGTCTCTCCCTCCATTGAAAGACTTCGGCTCGGGCACCTTGATCTTCGCTTATGTGTAAACAGCCCCTCCATTTGCTAAGGCTCGTTCGCACAAAGTGAGTCTTGCCCCAAGCTCTCCCGAGAGATCTTTGACATCCTTCCCCAATCGTTCCATTTCCATCCTCATGACAGCCATGGCCGAATGGACGTCCTCTTCAAATCCTCTCAGCCAATTCGGAGTTGGCTGATGCTCCTCAATAGTCTTTTGAACGAATTCCTCCCAATTCGTACAAAGGTTCTCAACACTGTCCAACCGATGTTCAAGAGTAGAAAAATGAAAGTTAACATCACTTACTTGATCTTTGCCTCTTGAAGCATCTTCTCCACTTGTGGAAGCCATTGATTGCAACGTACGCTCTGATACCAGTTGTCACGCGGTTAGATTTGGGCTAGGTCCGTCTAGCCAAGCGGAATATCTACCCCGTGCGGCCTAGCTCTTCCGAAGAACTAGTCAGCCTCCTTGAGCCTCGGATCCTCCAACCAATACTTCACACAAGAAGTTGCAAGCCAAATGGGACAATGAAAACACCAAAGTATAGAAGAGAAAAGCCTACTTTGTATTGAGAATACAAGATTACAAAGGGTGGCCAAACACTCTTGAAGGCCAAGGCTAAAAACTCTCTCTATACACCAAAAGAGTAAAGAAGGCTAAGGATTTTTCGACCCTTTTACAATGGGAGAGGCCTCTCTATTTATAGTCTCTCCCTAGGCCTTTTGAAATCTCTAAAAACGCTCAAAAATCCGTCAGATCCCAAAAATTCGGTTTCTGGCGTCAAGGGGCGCCCTGGTCTGGCGGGCGCGACCTGGTCGCCAGGAAACCCCATTTCGCGCGGGGCGCCTGGCGCCTGGCGCCCAGGAAACCCCATTTCGCCCGGGGCGCCTGGCGCCTGGCGGAAACCCCATTTCGCCCGCGGGCGCCTGGCGCCTGGAGTCCTGCGCGCGCGGGCGCTTGGCACCTGTGCCTGGAGTCCTGCCGCGTGCGCGCCTGCGCCTGGCGTCCTGAGGAAACCCCATTTCGCCCTGCCTGGAGTCCTGGTTGGGCGCCAGCAACCCCATTTCGCCCCGCCAGGATTCCTGGTTGCGCCCAACCCCATTTCGCCCCGCCAGAAGTGTCTGCTGGCGTGCTGCCTTGTGTCTGAGCTGGCTGTTGGGGTTGTTGTGCACCTTGTTGCTTGGCCATCCGTTTGGCAAGCTCAAGTGTGTCTTCTTTTGCTGAAGTTGATGCTGGGCCAGCCATATGTGTGCGCCCCTCTGGGCCGTGCCATTGCACTTGGCCTTGGCCATTGCTTCTATTGCTGTGCACTGGACTTGCACAGTCTTCCACCTTGGTGTTTGGCCACACCATGGCTTCATCCTCTGTCTCACTAGGGCTTCCTGCTACTGCTGCTGCTGCTGTTGCTGTTGCTGATCAGGTAACGGGTTTACCAAATTGAAGGGAGAGGAGGTCTACAGAGTATATAGACTTTCTAGTCAAGGACTTAATGTGTAAGATTACAGAGTATCTAGACTTTGCAGTCAAGGACTTACGTGTAAGATTTGCATAAAGCATGCCTTACAAAGCTAAAATGAGGAGGCAATCTTTTCGCCAAACCTTTAAGCATATCTAAGTGGAAAACAACACGGAAAGGCCAAAAAGCAATGGAACGCAAAAGGTATCGAGTTATTTACCCCCCATCCTACGTTTACTTGATATGGTTTGCATGTTTTGTATTTAACTACAGGTCCCAAAAGAAGATTCCAGCTGCAAAAATGAATTTTGGTCACACATGCAGTGGGTCCTTTTCCTTGTCAGATTCATCTGAACCACCACCTCTGGATTGCTGAAATGGGGGTATTCAGGAAAGGGGCAAAGCGGTGGATGAGTGGAGTCACTGACCGACCTATCTTAGCCCACACGCTTTGATGGTAACCAGCAGTCACAGGGGCATGGTACATAAGCTTCAATAGCTGCAAAACAAAAAAATGGGAATCAGAACGGAGTCAAGAAAAGCTCTTTAGCAGTCCTGTAAAAGTGGCCTAACTTTTCTTTTGTCCTTGAACGATACAATTCTGTTTTGGCCCCAAAACCAAGTCAATTCGGATCAGCGCATATAACTTTTCTCCAGTCTTTTTTTTTTTTTCGAAGAGGGTGAAAATTTTATTTAGTCCTTGAATGATATAGTTCTGTTTTGGTCCTGAAACACAGTAAGTTGAATCAGCACATTGCCAGAGATATGAAATGACTGAAACTGGCCAACAATTAGGAACTTTTCCCCTTTGTTTGACTTTATTCAACACCACTTATAACCGCTGTCAATGATGCAAATGAGGCATTAGGAAAAATAACCCTTCTGAAACTTATAATTCTACATTCTTGAATACTGATTCACACTATTAAGTTAAAAAAACCATGTTGATTGAGATCATTTCAAATATGGCATCAGAAAAAAGGATCAGAATACTGGAAAACATCCAAAATATGTAATAGATGAACAAGAATAGAGGACATGATAACCAACCTGCCAGTACATAAATGCTTGTATTATGTTGCGTTGCCACCTGCATCCACAAAGTTAAGACTATCAAATTTACATTCTAGTACTTGCAAAAAATGTGTTTTGAAGTATAGTGCTAATGATGATCATGCTGATTAAGGTGATGATTAGTGGACAAGAAAAAAATACAAATTAGTGAAAAACTCACGAGAAAAGTGAAAGAATCAGAAAGAATCCAAGCCCAACTTCGGCATTGGAACTCAGGATGCTGAGGGTAGTAGAGTTTGACTCCACCCATAGACAACCATCCTCCAAATACTTCCTGCTCAACATATCATGAAAAAAACTACTCAAGTTCATCTCCTTACAAGGGGAAAACCAATATTAAGAGCTCATTCATAAGATAATGCAGTCGAGATTCCAAGGTGAAAATAAACAATGAGAAAACTGAAGGTCTGAGAAGTCAAATCTTCTTGATCAAAAGGATACCATCTCCTTGACATAGCAAACATCAAATACTAATTATTGTTTTTGCTGTCATTATTTGAGCGCTTCCTCCATTTTAAAAAAGATACAGGATTTCTTTTTCTTAATTGTTGCACCACTGACGGGAAACACACACACACACACACACACACACAAACAGAGAGCCCACATATGGGACCTTATGCCACATGCCCAATCCATGTACCAATTAAACAGAACTATTTGTCCTCTACAAAATTTAAAGTCAATCACTTCTTTTGACAAAGCTTGAAAGGAAATGACCATTTCATTGAGTAAATCCAAAATATATAAAGAAAAATTCAATAAGGATGTTAATGCCAAACTATGCAAATTACAAGATTATCATCATTCCCCAAAATCGGTTATATACAAGGTAAGGTACCTATACAAGGAAGAACGAGCAAAATTACGCCTCAGGAACTTTGCAACATACTCCAGAGATCGGCAGAGCACAGGTATCAATGCAACTGTGCATTTTATATACATTAGAATATAACAGTAAAAAATCAAAATGGACCTAAGTTACATTCAGGGTCAGAAGTGCGTCATAGCAAAAATGTTATTTGTTGGAAAACACCTACAAAATCATGAGACTAAACATTGAAAGAGGTTTGAGAGCTCACACTTAATATTCATTTGAGATGCAACAAAAATAAGGCAGTACAGGATGTGGATGAAATCCTTAGTTGCAATTACTGACTGCAGCCACACTTGGACAGCTCGTAAATTCCACGCCCTAGGTTTCTAAAGGAACAGGAGCAGAATAACTCAGTAAAGCATGAAAGTTGACCACAATGAAGAATCAAGTAGAAGCTAAGGGCTTCCTTAAAATCAACTATCACAGAAAGGGTCAGTTTTCCTACCCCATGAAGTGAATATAGAGAATACAAAGATGAACATAAAGTGCCTAGTAATGATAACCGGTAGGCTTTGTGAGAAAGATTCCGAGGCACGAGGGGAAAGATAGCAAGAACAGCTACAATTAGCACCTGCAAATAACCGACATAAAGTTTATTTACTAGAAACAAAAAAAGAAAGCTAAAGCAGAGGAGGAAGATAAAAGAAAGACCCAATAAAAATGAGGCAAGTCATAGTACATCATTCCACAACCAACTATATACCTGGGTCATAATCACCAACAACTAAAATTGTTCCATCTCAACCAGAAAATGACATACATTAGAATGCTCCTTTTTTTAAAGAGAAAATAAATTAATATTAAAAGGAAAAAAGCCAGACGAGATTACAAAGAGGGTAAAGAGGAGCCCAAGACAATACAGAGATTGAAGGGCCATTCTTTGCCTAGCAAAATGGTCAGCTGCAGAGTTGGTTGATTGGGGTACATGAAACCATTCAATATCCAAAAAAGAAGAGAAATCATGAATGTCTTATAGTGTCTACTAATGCCTCCAAGGGGGGTCTGAGAGGGAGGAACACCATCCGATAACCACCTCGGAGTCCCATTCCACCCAAAGATTGTGACGGCGATGATTGGTGAGGGACTCTGAGAAGATTGACAACCCGTTTTTAAGGGCCATCAACTCAGCAATGGTCTAATCCAATCTCCCAATGGGACCGGAGTAGGAGATAAGAGTCTGCCTTTCAGGGTCTCTGAAGAAACCACCAATGCTAGCCGAGGCCAAGAGCACAATCATCAAAGCTGAGCTTGAAGATACCATGAGAGGGCAGGGTCCACTCAACTAGGGCGATGGCAAGGGAATTGACATCTAAACTATGAGAAGCCAATTACAATTCCCCATGAGTACCAAGCCAAACTGCAATGGAGCCATCAATCCTGTAGATAACGTCATCTTTTGAAGCTCTACGATTTGGAAGTGTCGGTTATTATGCTTGAGCCACAACCCCTATGGAACATGAACAAGGGTAGCTAAGAGAAGGATTTTGCCGGGTCTTAGAAGAAAGGTGCCCTTACTAAATTGGCTAAGGCTGACTATGTTGCAAAGGGCACAGTAGGAGACTCCAATCTCGCTAAGGAAGTGCGCCCATGTCCACCAAGCTAAGGAGTAGTGAAGTAGGACATGATCAATGTTTTCCTCAATAGCATCACAAAAGTTGCAAAGCATGTTTGGGACCACATTGCTCCGGTGCCTAAAGTTGTCAGTGGTAAGAATTTCTCTAAGTAGCACACTCCAAAGGAAGAATCTAATACTAGGAGGTTCGAAGAGTTTCCAACTTATAGCAGCATTATGGGTCGGACCAATTTGCCAACCAACAAAGAGTAGCATAGATTGAGGAGACAAAGAATCTTCCATTATCCTCATGAGTCCAGATAAGCCGATCCTCAAAATTAGTCCAGAGATGCACACCTTGAAGGATATGGAGAAGCCAACAAATCTCATCAGCCTCCTCATCTTTTAGCCCTCTTCTAATATTAAAGTTTCAATCACCATCACTTCTGGAATCAGCAACCGAGATAAACTGGTTTCCCACAAGGCTGAAGAGCTGAGGAAAGACAAGCAAGAGGGGATTGTTGTCTGCCTATTCATCCAACCAGAAGCGAGTGTTTCTACAATTTCCAATCTAATGAAGTAAACACAAAGGAAAATCAGGTAATAGGGGAAACAAGGATCTCCTTAAGGGTGAAAGATTCTTATAGACTCCTTCCATCCACCATCTCGAGTTCCAATTTGCTTGGCTATAACAGCTCACCTCTACATGAGGTTTGGTGAGGTGTTGAAACAGTAAAACCACTTGAGAAAAAGGGAATGATCCATCTCCTTTATAGATCGTATTCCCAACCCACCCAAGGATTTAGGAGAGCAAATATCCTTCCAATTCACAAGGTGGCATTTGAACCCAGTATCAGTACCACACCATAAGAATCTCTTCTTCAACCCCACAAAGTGACTTTTGACAAAGGCTGGACAAGGGAGGAAGGACATAAAGTAGTGAGGGAGCCCAACAATGCAAGAATTCAACAAGGTTAATCTTCCAACTTTAGATAAGATTTTCCCTTTCAAAGTTGAGAGACAGGCTTCCAATTTCTCCACAACTAGCACCCAACGGCTCTTATCAAGTCTCTTATCAAAGAGGGGAAGATCAACATAAGTAGTAGGTAGAGTTGCTACCATTACAACCCATATAAGCAACATACTCTCTTAGATCATTTTCATCTATGTAGAACCCAAGGATGGAAGACTTTCACCAATTTAACTTTTGTCCAGAAGATATTTCAAAGAGCCCTAGGAGAGCCTTCAGCCTCATGACTTGATCAATTGCACCTTTACAAAAGCATATGGCGTTGTCGGTGAATTGGAGGGCAATGTCCATGTTTGGTGAGTCAGCAATAGGGGTCACACAATGCTTCTCGACAGGTATTCAACAACTATAACAAATGGAGATAGGGGATCCGCTCGATGAAGGCCTCTAGATCCTCTAAAGAAACCACAAATCGTTCCATTAAAGAGGAGAAAGTATCTTACAAATCAAATGCAGGTCGTGATCCAAGATGTTCAGTGCTCGTCGAATCCCATCATATCCATAATATCTTCCCAGAAGGTTCCAATTGAGATGATCAAAAGTTTTTTCAAGATCAATCTTGAGTAAAATCCTCGGCTTTCTCGTATGCTTGAAATAATCCATGACTTCATGAGCAATCATAGCAATGCCCATTATACAACAACCATTGATGAAAGCACTTTGGCCATGGTGAATTACCATGTGACAACCTTCAGCCTACAGGCAAAGAGTCGAGCAATTATCTTGTAGGTGCTGGTACCAAGACTAATTGGGCAAAAATCAAAGAGGCACTCGGGCCTGTTCTTCTTAGGAATCAAGGCAATAAATGATAACCCATTGCAGGAAGAAACTCTTCACCATTTCGCAGATATCTGGTTTCAGTATAAGCCAAAATTTCTTGTAGAACTACCCATTGAAACTGTCAAATCTCGGGGCCTGATTAGAAGATAAACTAAGTACTGCTTGCTCAGTTTCAAGTTCAGAGAAGGGAACCACCAGGAGGCCAGCAGCAGTAGGTGCAGGAATTGAAGGCCGAAAACCACCAAGTGAATTGCATTATCATCCCTATATAAATCTGTGAAGAAGCTCAACAGTTCATCAGGCATACATGACCTATCTGAGGTGTGCTCGTCATTGATGCATAGAGAGCTGGATTAACGATGGGCTGAGGCGACAGCATGAAAAATATTGGTACTGCTATCACCCTTAGCCAGCCATTTAAACCTTGCACATTGTTTCCAATGGATGCGCTCAGCATGAACCATTTCTGGAAATTGATTAGAAAGAGTAACTCTACTTGCAAATTCACAGGGGGAGAGAACTTTGTTCTTCAATAGGATTAAGGTCGGCGATTTGTACGAGAAGAGAATTCTTCCGAGTAGAGGTGGCTGCATGAGCTAGTAGACCAGCACTTGATTCGCCTTTTTAATTCTCGAAGTTTGAGAGGCAGCCTCCAACCAGCAGAGTCCATTAATTGACAGCTCTTTCCACCATTCCTCAATCACGGTGTCAAAGCCCTTCTCCGTTTTTGACTCAGAATGGAGGAGATCCCCATCGGCCCAGCTGGGTATCAATCTGAATAGGCCAGTGATCCAAACAGCCTTCATTCAAGATACGACCAGTGGTATCCCTGTAGAGTTGAAGCAAATCTGATGTGGCAAAAAATCTGTCCAGCTTTGAGAGAATAGGGGAGCACGAACCATTACTCCAAGTTTATGCCTTGCCCGATAGAGTAATTTCCTCCAAATCACAGCTCCCAATGAAATCCGCAAATCCTCTCATTGATGAGGTGATTCTGGGAGCAAGAGAAGATTTTTCATAACAGTATTTAGTGGCATTAAAGTCGCCAATGAGGAGCCACATTAGCCCAATATTGTGTGAGGCAGAGAAGATCATCCCAGAATTCAGACCGCTGTCAGTATTGAGCAGGGCTATAAACACCAGTAAAACACTATTTATATCCATTGCTGCAGCCAACTAATTTTAAACCAATTGAGCAAGGACAGCATCTTCCACCTTCATTAAACTGTCGTCCCACATCGCAAGGACACCCACTGCATGACAACATTGACTACCCTCCACTTAAGAGAGGGGTAGCTCCAAATGTCCCAAACAATAGCAGGAGTCATGTCTTGCATTTTGGTTTCTTGGAGGATAATGAGCTGGGGTTTATATGAGCTTAGTAAAGCCCAGATGGAGGTTCTCTTCTTCCACGAACCAACTCCTTTGACATTCCATGATAGGATAACCATTGATCCTTTCTTTTTTGTTCCCTGAATTCTTGAATCTCATTCACACCCGGGAGTGTATCTTTGTATACAACTCCCATAATCCAAGCTAGGTTCATCATTTGAGACCAGGTTTCCTCATCATACCTATGTCTTTCTGTTTGTAAAGCTTCAACCAATTGCTGAGATCTAGTGTCAGGCAGGGAGATGCATAGGCTGCTTGTTTCACAATTGATAGGGTAGGTTGGTTGAGTAGCAATCTCCAAACGGCCACGCCTTCTGGAACTTCTTCTAGAGAACTCCGGCAGTTCGTCAACAGTAACTGGGGCGTTTAGAGAAAGGATTTCAGAGGAAGGGCGAGGAGTTGGTTGTAAACCAGAAAGGGTTAGGCTTGGATTGCTAGCATGGTGGGAGGAGTTACTATCATCTTTGAAAGGATGAGGCCAATCAGGGTTCATATTTTTACCAGATTTGGTATGGTTAAGAGGGGCGATTGGGGGGTAGTTATAAGTAGGATTGGAGGTGGGGTGGTTGGTTTCTAGTAGATGGTTGATAGTGTTTGGATGCCAGGTGTCAAGTGTAGGGTCAATGGGACCACAATCGAGAAATATTTTCTGGTGGGGTGAGTTTGGGAGGTTGACAAGTGGGAGGAGTTCTCTTTCCATGTTAAATATGGGTATTGGGGTGGGTAGAGCTTGTTTTGTAGATTAGAGAAACCAATCGAGCTGGGGTTGAAAAAAGTGTCTCCTTCCATGTGAAAAGAGGGGGAATATTGTGTCAGGTCAAGGATCTTGGGAAGAGTGGGGGTCAGGGTTTTATTATTCTGAAAAGGAGAACCATCAGTTGTTGGGGTAAGACTCGCTACAGGTGTGAGTTGAGGCCGAGTTATAAGCAACTCGTCTTCTTCCTTGCTTCTGACATCAATGCTGGCTTGGTTCATATATTTTCTGAGCATCGCCAATGTCCTTGAATAAAATGCAGACCAGAAAAACTCCCTTTCAACCCATAGCTTGACCAATTGGGAGCCATTCCAGATCTCTAAGGGAATGCCGAAAACTCTAGCGTAGTCGAACTTGCTCAAGTTTTACATATTAGTGTCTTGCTTTACCAAACAACCAAATAGTAGAGCCGCCTAGTTGATAACAGAAGGTTGCCAAAGCTCCGTTGGAAATAAGTGAATGCATTGCCTTGACTGCTCCTCCACATCCATTTGGTTTCATTCTCACAATTCAGAGATGGGGAAGTGGAAAGGGAATGTGGTGTTTAGTATCATATTTTTATCCACCACAATGGCCAGCCATATGAGCCAGGTTTAGCCGTCAAATAGTGAGCAAGCGGTTTCTAGGATAGGGTGTGGTGGGATAAGAGCCAGAGAAAGATACCCTCACCAATGAAGTCCATTGGGGATGATCGAGTGACGATAGCTTCTCATGGCCATCAAAGAGGGTATGTGGGTGTAAGAAAATGGTGAAGGGGGGTGGTCCAGGGGGTCTAGCCATGGTGGTGGTAGCTTGGGTGGGAGTAACTGATAGGCAGTGTTGCAGTGGAGGGGAGGGGAGGATGCTGAAGCAATGGGAAGTTGTCTGGGAAGGGTTGTAGGAGGGGGGGGTGGGAACGCGGGGTTTGCATTGAAGAGGGGGTGAGGCAGTTTAGGCAATCAATAAGAGAATCCCAGCCGAAGTCAGTTGTTGTGGATTCAGTGATATAAATTCAGGCCATTGTGATTCTGTCACGACATTGTAGAATCATACATTCCTACACACCTTTGTATTGAGCAGTAAAGATGTTAGAAAATACATGTATTTTGGTCATTTTACCACTTCAGTGGTTATTCTGCATGTTAAATTATATCAGTGGTTAAATTTTCATGTATGTAGGCTGTGTAGTTAGGGAGATATAAGGAGATTATAATTTATTAAGTGCATAGGGGCATTTTTGTAATTTATAACTCAAAACACTTATTTAAGAAGTTTGGGAATTCGTGAACAGTTCCTAACAAAGCCTTTTCAGGCTTTTCAGAAAATTCTTCTTCTCCTTTCACCTTTTCTCTCAATTTTCTCCTCTTCCTTCACCCAAATCTTAATTTTTATCGTGAGTCCAAAGCGCCAAATCTTAATTTTTATCGTGAGTCCAAAGCTCCCTTGTTCTGGGTCGCCGACTAGAGCAGACATTCCTCACTTGCTTGGTGAAGCTAGCACATGCCGTCTTTGGGATACTGATGAAGGACTGTTTCTCCATTCTGGATGTTTATACAAATAATGTCTCCTATCTTGAGGACTTTCTTGGCAATACCAAGTCTCGACCTCCCGTATCTAAACAAAAAACTGATTCGTCCACCATCAACTCTAGTGTTTACTGATCTCCTGGTCTCTCTATTTTGTAACAAAGTTCAACTTTCATCTTCCACAAGATTACTGTTCATTTTCCATAGTGTAGCCTCTCTCCGTGAGAATCTCTTCTTTTGTCTCACCTCTTTGGACCCATCGCCATTTCCTAAACTCCGATCTCTATCCTCACTTTTACCTCTCTCTCTCCCTCGTCAGTCAATCCTTCATTCATTTTTGTCTTTCCATCTTCCTTTGTCTCCATTTCTCCATCTTCCCCTGTCTACATATTTTCTTCTCTCACCTAGGCCATCTTGCCTTCTTCATTCGTCACTATCTTTGTTCACCAGCTTGTTCGCTACTTCGCCCATTCCTCACTACATTAAAATGATCATGGACCTAATAATTGAAAAAGAGCATCTCTTTTATTGAACTGGAATGAGGACTTTCAACTGGATAACTAAAGCAAGGATTTTCAACATCTCATTATATGCATCATTATGAAGCAATTGCAGTTAATGGCATTTTCTCTGATAGTGGTTAAAGAGTTTCAGGAGATAAAAACCAACAAAGCTGATGACCCCTTATGTTGTCATCATAACATTGCACAGTGGACACTTTAAGTAGAGAACTGTGGTGTAAGACCAGAATATCACACTCTTCAACTTACAAGACTTCTCTAAATCTTTGGAATTGACTACTTCCACTATCAAAATCAGCCCTAATGTCATCATGGAGATCATCCTTCACAAGAGCTGAAGTTTTATTCTCGAAGTTTAAATAAGAAGGAATTCTAAAAAGCTTCCATGGCAGAACCAGTATATGAAACATGCCGCTGAGATACAGAGAGAGAGAGAGAGAGAGCATCCACCATTCATGACCACAGCCAAATTGAAACATTGAGTGATATTCATAGATTTAAAGTTTAGGTTCCAGAACCAGTTGAAGGAAAGATGAGCTACAGAAAGATTCAAATTTGTATTCATAAAGATCCAGGAAGTATGCCATCTAAAAGCATATAGTAAGCCATTATTAACTGACCCAAACATTATTCTTTAAGAAAGTTTTCAAGATAAGATTTAAAAAGGAGCAGCTTATTGTACCCAAGCATTGACAGAAAACTGAATAGTAGGTCGGTCCCATCGGAGAGAACCTGCAGCAGCATCTGGCTGTGCTGATGTTCCAGTAGTAGACCCTGAAACACAAAGTTCTGTCATGATGCAAATAAACACACACAAATAAAGTAATGCATCTGGTTTAATTCCTTTCCTAACATTTACATGTTCATCTTATAAAAAAAAAAAGAACATTTACATGTTCATGAAATTTTGTGCAAACTTACTAAACAAGTGGGAAGAAATAAATACTACCAGAGTCTTGAGCCCTTGATTGTTGAGCAGAAGAAGAAGATGAGGATGCTGTAGCTGGTCTAGCTGACTGAGATGTGCTTGTTGAAAGCATTGGCTCAACCACAAGATCTGGATCCTGCTTAAAGAAAAAGGGCAGAGATCAAAGAGGACGATTGATGCAATGTTAAAGGTCATCCAAACTTGAATCGAGGAATTTTTCAAACCAACCAAAACAGAATAAATATTAAAATAGTTCTCCAACAGAAAATTAATATATTCTTTTTCTTTAGCTGTACAACAACCACAAACTGCATGTTACATAGTAAAAGCTCAAAGAGGTTATCGAAATCGACTTTTATTTGGGTTTTTTAAATAAGAAATTAAGAACCATCTCTTAAAAACAGACGCTTTTTGTCTTATAATGAAACCAGACACAAATATCATCATCATGAAAAAAAAATCGCACAGGACACTATTCTGCTGAGAGAAAAACAATACTTAGAATAAGTCCTCCAAGACCGAAAAAGCAAGCACTCTCTAAAATATACATAGCAGCACATTGAGGCTGCAACTAGAGAAATGAAGTAAAAACCAAGGCCAAACTAAGCCAAGAAAAGGAATTCTGGTGTTGAGCAAAAAGGGACGAATGTTGGTGATTTGGCCCCAAATCCATTCTTTCCAGTTCTCTTGGCTACTAAGAGCCTAAGTGGAAAGAAACAATGAACTAAACAAGCATCGCAGTGAAAAAGTGATTCTCATATTCAGGTCATTCTCCGTCAAGCATAATCAGTCCAGAACACATGCTAACAATAGACATTCTCTAAACTGGAGCACGTCCCAGACATTGATTTGCAGATTCAAATCCAAAGCACCCACCAGTTACGCCATCAAATGGACATGCAACAAATCCGTAAATCCCTGAAAACTAAAGGTATCCAATTCCCAAAAAAAAGAAAAAAGAAAAAAAAAAGGACCCAATTCAATTCCAACAAAATGCAACAAATGAGCCATAGGTAGAGGTGCACACCCCAAGAATTCCATAAACATCAGGGAAAAATCGGTTTTACTAGGGAATTACAAAAACGACGACACAAGGAGTTAAAAAAACTGGCTCAAGAGATTATAAAAAACAAAGTATCCCCCAAATCAAAGAAACCCCACCTAAAATTTCAAGAGGTTCTCTCTCAGTTCCAAACCACGCTTCAAGCTTCAAGATGCGATAATCAAATAGAAGTTCCGCGAATCTAACAAAAAGTGCAAATCTCTATCACGTCCTAAAACTTGAAAAGATTTTAAAACGGGGAAAAGAAAAAGAGAATTTGAAGAAGAACAAATATTCCAGATTAAATCGAAGCGAGTAATTTAATTGGTTCTCCCCTCAACAAGCATCAATAACAAAGTGCAGTTGAACGAAACCATAAGATGACTAATGTCAGATTAACTACGATGTATCGCTGATAAAACTTGCGCTTGAAATGATCGACGACGTCCGGGCGAGAGGTCATGTGAGGAGGGATGAGAATATTGGACCAGTAATCCGCCCATCGAGGGTCACTCTCGTAATCGTAGGACGCAGCTGCGATCTTCTTTATGCGCTGCCGATCTTCCCCCATTTCTCCCCCGCCTCGAAATAATCGAATCTCTTTTTTTCCGCTCTCCCTGAGGGGAGAAAATCAGTCGATTCGATCTCAGGAAGAAGTAACCAGAACTGGCACTGAAGCAGTGAAGCCAGACGTTAGCCGTCGTTTTCCCCCTTCCTTGTGCGACCTTCAGACTTCAACAAGACCGTGGCGTAGCCGAGTAAGCGAAGTTCGACAATTACATAGGCCCAGCCCAGTCCACACGGTGGTGGAACCTATTCATTTGGACACTCTCCTCTCCCTTGCCAAAGCATAAAAAACCTGGTAAGTCCCAGGATCAAAAGCCAACCAATTTGATTTGTAATCTTAGACTCGACGATCACAATTTCGGATGTTTATAATTTGTAATCTATTGAAACCCTCTGCCCTTTTTTTCTGAGATTTTGTTTTAAATGTGGTCAGTGTTAAATTCAAGCAAGAACAACGAACAAAACAACAGTGCAAGTAGACATTGCACTTCCTACATCAAAACGAAATCGCAAGAGGTGCGACTGTTCGTCAGTCTCATTCAACTCGAGTCCATCAAATTCATTGGATTTGAATTGGTTCTACGACATGTATGATATATGCTGCAAATTACTCCATTTTGGTCTTCTTCTAAAACAAGAGAATCCTATTTGGAATCAAGCGGTTATGCATTGATCCAGTAGAATTATCAATCATTGTTTCCTTCCCCAGAAGCTTCCAAACGCAAACCGGCCTTCTCTCAACAACTCGTCCAATACTTTCTGAGCTTCAAAAGGGGCAAGTGTAGCTATGGACGACGTCAAATGGGTTACTTCAATTACTTCATTGTGACAGTCTATATGAACCCTCCCATCTCCTCTCTTCTAGTACTTCTTCTTCTCTTTGTTATACCTTTCACAGAATTACTCTCACTAGTCTGTAGGGGCAGTCTGCCCACGACAAACACAAGAATTTGGGCAATCAGACATTGACAAGCAGCAACATATGGCGACGTGCAAGTGTGTTCAAGTCCTCCATTCAAGTAGAACGCAGGGATAAGAGCCTGGAGAAAAAGAAGAAGAGGAGGAGGCTGTGGATGAAACACCCATTTCTTCAAGTAGGGTAGAGAGACTTGGACGGCAAATTTAGCTGCACAGAATCGGGAAACTTGAATGTTTTGCAGGTTCCCTCATCAGATCTTAGGAGACCCTTCTGAATCTCTGAGACAGCCAGCCGGGGTTCCATACAGATGTAACCATCCAACAAGGAAGACAAAACTTGGCTGTGAAGTTACTTGTTTGACTAGAACATACAACACCTGCAACCATTAGAGCATAACTTCATTGCTAAGATTACACCATTCTGCTTCTTCTTCTTCCTGCAACGAAAATTCTCCTGTCAGCACACTTGTGTCTGTTTAAAGTTCTGCTTCTTCATCTGTATGAGAAGAGATCTGCCGATGGGTCCAGGATGCACCTCAGAAACTTGTCTCGTTGATACAGGGATGGTGCCGGTATTGGACCTCCACGGCCTGGCCTTGTGCAGATTTCCGCTAAAGCAGCTTTAATGGCCATTACATAATTTTGTGTTGTTTCACAAAGCATGAACTTTTGCAAAAAACAACGGCATAAATACCTTGAAAAATGATTTTATCATTTGGATGTTTTTAATAACTTTACCATCAATTGATCTTATCTTTGCATAGAAATGAACAAATTCGGGGGGCATAACAAAATTTTCACTATGTAAAATGAAAATTGCAAATTTCAACATAGCAGGTTTCCTCCCCAAGCTCAAGCTTCTGTAATGGAAGAACTTCCATGGATTACATGTTTCTGCAATTTTATCAAAATGACTTGCCAGCAAATACAAGGACGTTTATATCTTTTTAAGTGTTAAAGTTTAATTTATTATATTATATAAACAATTTTAGTAAAATAAAAAGAATGCTATATTCCATGGATATGTAAACACTTCACTGTAGAAAGAGGAAAGGAATTTACACTTTACACCAAAATGTTTCAATTTACATCTCGTCAGTTGTTTGCAACTCAGACAAATAATAATAATAATAATAATAATAATAATAATAATAAAAGAAAATTAGAAAGGTAATATAAAGCAAAAAGCTATGTACCGTTTTCCGACTGTCAGAGCTCCAAAACTACAAAACTCACCCTTTACTAGCAGTAGAAAAATAAGGGATAAAGACTGCAGCAGAAGAAAAATATTTACTGAAAAAAATTAAAAAATTAAAAAAATATATATTGAACCTAATGCTGTCAGTGCTGTAACAATTGCCTATCCATACTGGAACTGGTTTGGCTAAAATCAATACTGCCATCTTGACTACCAAATGCCATTCTCTGAAACAATCTAATCTCTGCAGATTGCTCCACAGAGTTGAAGACTTCACTCTGACCAGGCCTCATCCCATTGCTTAGATCTGATAAGTCTGCTAAACTATCTAGAGCTCTAACAACCTGTGCATGTAAATATATGAAAAACGTTAACATAATCCCCTCTTATGATATGAACTTGCGTGGCTGTTGTTGTTAAATTGAATTTACCTGTCCCATTCGAGGTCTCTTTGAAGCTGAGTGCCGGATACATGCTGCAGCAGCCTCAATCATTCGAAACATCTCATTTTCAACATAGTTCTTGCCAAGCCTTGGATCAACTAAGTCTTCAAAGTTCCCATCGTCGAGTGCCTGGGTCAACAATGGTCGAGCCTGCAAAGAATGTTTAAATGCATTTTAGAGGATTTTTTGTTGAAAACACTTTTTAAGTTATGATTATTGCCCACAACCCTAATACGCATATCAAAAGCCATGACATCTTTGATTGCAGCAAGGTTAGTCATCTTCAGCTAAAGCTTGATGAAGAAACACAACAACACGTGTGGAGGATTTTACTTCCCAAAGTTGTAACAGATGATGTGAGAACCCGGCAGTCCAATAGGATCTTGAAGAGAGCCATCCAACTATGACATAAAGTATGGTTATTCGCATTGTATTTCTTTTTCACTTATAAATAATAATTTCACTCATTTTTATCCTCAAGTTAGATGGACAATTACCACCATGTTTGTTCTCATGTAACAATATGGAAAGGTTCCAAATTTGACCCATGTCAGCTTTTTTAGAAACCATCACAAAGCTAGACGATCATATAACGATCCATGTTGCTACACCAGTGGGCTTGTGACTTCAAATACTTGTGAACTCCATCTTGAACTTCATCTGTGTTAAAGTTGTAAGTGTCAAGGGTATTTTGGGTATTTTACGTATTGGTTTTCCCCTCAAGGGTTAAGAGAGTATTCGTCTATTAACGATGTACATTAGGTTCAATTTTCAAATTATATGATGTATATACTAGGAGATATAAGTAATTGAGTCAGGAGGGGCATTTATGTTATTGTACTAAGTTTCCACTTAAGTGACCTATTTAATAAAATGTGAGGTTGAATTTTGACCTCTAAGAATAGAGCCACACACTGCAGCACTTCTGAATTCTCTTCGTCGTCTTCTCGCTTTCCTCATTCTTCTCCATTCTCTCTCATCTACTCAATTTTCCACGGTATCCACCAAAAGATCAATCTGAAGTGAAGATCTAGTCAAGTTCATTTCCCCTTCTCAGCCCGTGTTCACTCCAAGAATGGCCTTATCTGAAGTGAACATCTAGTCAAGTTCATTTCCCCTTCTCAGCTTGTGTTCACTCCAAGAATGGCATTTCTCCAATTCTCTGCTGATTGGAGTTAAATGTTAGAACTTTTTCACTTACTCTGTGCCATAACTTTAAGGTTGTGGCTTGTGCTGTCTGTTGAGCAGTTATATACGTTTTTTATGCCCCCAGAAGGTTGTTTATGGCAACCTCCCTGTTTTTGTGGCTGTGCAAACTCCCATACTAATACCTGGAACTATGTTATCTCCTCTTTTGTATGGAATTGTGTATTTGAAGTGTTTTGATGCTATTATAACCTTTATTTGCCTTGTTGTAGTGTCGATGAGTTGATGCTCTAAATTTAGCAATCCTATGTGGGGCCCACATCATCTATGCAGGGAATTTGGTGTGTTTGTGTGATTTCTGGTTGAATCGTGTGGCTGAATTGTAGTTTCTCAAGTTGTTTGAAGTATTTTAAGAAATAGTTATGTCTGATATGGAAGAAGTTATTTCTTCGGTAAAAGATAGTGTGCATTCATAAGGGAATGATGCAATTGTTATTATAATTGCAAGGTTAAGTGGCTTGAACTATCAAAATTTACTTGCAGGCCAAGAGCAAAGTAAGATATTTGAGAGAAGACCCTCCCCAGCCACTTACAGAAGATTGAGAAGCAGAAGAAATTTAGGCTATGAGCTAACTGCTCAATAGTATAGAAATAAGGCTTAAGAAACAGGTTTGGACTGTTCTTGAGTCATTATCTGCTCAAGAAAGCAACTTATACAGAGTATATCAGCTTTAACCTCAGTTGCTTGCCCTAAACCCTTAAAATGGGAGATAGATGTATGATAGATTACTTTGGTGAGCTACAGGGGATTTTAAATGAGATTGAGATGTATCACCCGTTTACTAGCAATGAAGTAAATCTTCGGAAGTAGTGTTGTAAGTTATATGTTGCTAAGTTCCTAGATGGTTAGGGATCTAAATATGATGCAATTCTGACCTTGATTCTTCTAGTAACTGATGTACCATCTCTTAACAAAGTGCTTAATCGGGTTATTCAGGCCGAAATAGCTGCAATTCCAGGATAATGAAGACACAGAGGCTGCTGCCCTTATTATTCAGCTAACATAGCAGCACTCAGAAGGTAGAGTTGGACATGGCCGAGGAAGACATGGTTGACGTAGAGATAATTCTGATCATGGCCAAGGTCGTGCAGAGCACTGATAGGAGGTGTTTATTGTGAGCATACCAACCATTGCTCAGATAAGATTTTGGATAGTTTTGGTAAGCCTGCCCAGGTAAAATCGAGTGCTATAGAAAGTGGGTTGTCTACTGGTACAGTTGGAATTCTTCTTAGTGCCCCTGATGACCTTCAACAGCTGGCTCAATGTATTACTCGACTTACTACTTCCTCCTCATTTGTGAACCAAACTATTCCCACTGCTACAATCACTATGGCCAAATCAGATATGTTTGTATTTCATGTGACTCCAGTCTCTTCTTGTGTCGTTGATTTTAGTGCTTCTACGCACATGTCTGGTATGTCAAATGTGTTTTCTTCTCTTAAACAATCATCTCCTTTTTTAAATGTTACACTAGCAAATGACTCTCTTTCTTTTGTTAGCAGTGTTAGGATAGCTAAGGCTACTTCATCTTTGTCTCTAGATTATGTTTTAGTTTTTCCTAAGTTTCCAATCAATTGGTTGTTGTGAGTCAACTTACAAAAGCATTACAATGTTTCATAACGTCCGATCCTACTTATTGCGTCTTTCTAGACCTTTAGACAAAGAAGACCATTGGTTTTGGGCATGAGAGTGGAGGCCTCTACTACTTGGAAGGTTCCATCAATCACCTACTATTAGAACTTCAGACTGTAGAATCCTCCTTTCAATGGCACTTGAGGCTTGGGCATCCATCTCTAGAGAAGCTTCGTTAGTTGTTTCTTTGAATTTATGGAAAAGTGAAATACTTCATTGACATCAATAACTTGTTGTAATCAGAGTACATGAACCTCTATTTATAATAGAGGAAGGTAGTAGAGTCCAATTACAATAAAACTACCCTTGTCCCAATTACACCCAAACTTTAACACTTAAGGTAAGTCCTAACATAATTAGGTAACTCAATATTGACAAAAGACAAATATAACTTAAACTAAAACTCTTCTTGGTCATGACCCTAAGATAAAGATACTTTTGTGAGTCCTTCTTGATCTTCCAACTAATGTGATAAGAATGCCAGCTCTTGGTAATCATTGTGGGTCCAACTTCTTATGGGTTTGGGCCCATCTTGTGGGCCTTCCTTGGTCATGTGGCCCATCTTATAATAATCTTACATATGTGGGCCTTCCTTGGTAGTTTGGGCTTGATCTTATCTTCCAACAATGTGACTCCAGTCTCTTCTTGTGTCATTGATTTTAGTGCTTCTACGCATATGTCTGGTATGTCAAATGTGTTTTCTTCTCTTAAACAATCATCTCCTTTTTTAAATGTTACACTAGCAAATGATCCTCTTTCTTTTGTTAGCAGTGTTGGGATAGCTAAGGCTACTTCATCTTTGTCTCTAGATTTTGTTTTATTTTTTCCTAAGTTTCCAATCAATTGGTTGCTGTGAGTCAACTTACAAAAGCATTACAATGCTTCATAACGTCCAATCCTACTTATTGCGTCTTTCTAGACCTTTAGACAAAGAGGACCATTGGTTTTGGGCATAAGAGTGGAGGTCTCTACTACATGGAAGGTTCCATCAATCACCTACTATTAGAACTTCAGACCGTAGAATCCTCCTTTCAATGGCACTTGAGGCTTGGACATCCATCTCTAGAGAAGCTTCGTTAGTTGTTTCTAGAGTTGCCTCTACTTTGGCCTTTTAGTGTGATTCGTGTCAGCTTGAAAAGCATCATGAATCCTATTTTACTTCTTGTCCACACCATAATTGTACTTTGTTTGAGGTTGTTCACTCAGACATACAAGGTCCATATTGGGTTCTGAGTCTTTTTGGTTATCACTATTTTGTCTCCTTTATTGATGATTATAGTAGAACAACTTGGGTGTATCTCTTTCAAGAAAAATCTGAAGTTCTTGATGTATTCCTCCAATTCTATAATGAAATAAAAACTCCATTTTATGCTTCATTTTATGTCCTGCATACTGATAATGGGCTTGAGTTTATGAACAATAAGGTTGTATCTTTTTGCATTGCCAATGGTGTTCTTCACCAGTCCTCGTGTTGTATATGCCTCACCATAATTGTATGGCTGAGATGAGGAATCGGCAATTACTTGAAGTTGCTCGTACAATGATGTTTCAAATGAAAGTTCCTAAATATCAATGAGTGGTGTTGTTCTCATAACTTGTTTCTTGATTAATAGGATGCCATCCTTTGTACTTGGTGGACAAATACCACTACATATTCTCAAGCTCGACAATGAATTATTTTCTCTCTACCCACGTGTATTTGGGTTTGTTTGTTATGTCCATGTTCTTGGTTCCTCTATTGATAAATAATTCCCTCGAGCTTTTAAATGTGTGTTTCTTGGGTATTCACATTCTCAAAAGGGGTATAAATGCTAGTGTCCATCCACCAAGAAAACGTATATCTCAGTAAATATCATCTTTTTCGAAAATGTTCCGTTCTTTTCTCAGTTAGTTGAGCCTATTACTATACTTATTGGTGTTGATGTTGTTGCTCCGCTTCTTATTGATGATGCTCCAAGGGTTGCGCCAGTTCCTATGGTTGTTCCTAGACCACCAAAGTCATTGCAAGTATACAAGCGAAGAACAACTTCTAAGATACTTCTATAATGCCTCCTCCTCCACCCATACTAACGCCTTCTTCATCCATTGTACATGAGGTAAGTGATTTGGATCTTCCAGTTTCTGTTCACAAGGGTATTCGTGCTTGTACTCAAAACGGACCAAACATCCTATTTCCAAACTTATTGATACCATGTGAAACATGGTATCACTTATGTCATTTAATAACTTGTCAGATTACTTTAAAATCTGTGTTATCCTTGTCTACCTAATCTATTCCTTCTATAGTGCAGGAAGCATTGGTGTCACCTCGTTGGAAACAGGCCAAGGATGTTGAGATGGAAGCTTTGACTGGTAGGAGAACATGCATTTTGTGCGAGCTACTACCTGATGCAACCATAGTAGGTTATCGGTAGGTGTGTACAATCAGATATAAGGTTGATGATTCCATTGATGGATATAAGGCTAGTGACACAGACGAGCGTCGGATTGCTGCAGTGTAGAGATTTTGAGAAAATAAAGAAGGAGAAGAAAAAGAAAGAAAGAGAGAAAGGAAGAAGAAACTCAGCGGGAGAGGAAGAAAAGTTTTTTATTCAATCAATAATGCTCAATTCATTGCATAACTGGTTTAAATAACTACCCGAAACCCTAGAACATTTCAAATTAACCAAAATACCCTGTATAGTAAAATTGTCCCTAAAGACCAAAATACCCCTAAACAAATAAAATATTTACTTCTAAGGACAATAGAAAATAAAATAAAAATTAATTTCTCCTAAACGCTTCACTCCCCAACCACAATGTAGTGGGTCTTGTCATAGTCCGATGTCTCCGAGTATAGACTCGTGTAATCGGTGGTACACGAGAGATGTCCCTATCAACTCTCTCGTGTTGGGAAAAACTCGACTATGTCAAGTCAGCCTTCTACTGACTCTGGTAGTACTCGAACAAAGAGGATCCAACTATTGTAGTGCGTCCGTGGTAATCTTCTCTAGACTAAAACTAATTCTTTAAAATGTGTAATTTTTTCTTAGTTACAACTCACATGGCCTTCAATCCTGTAATTTTTGTTTATTTATATATAAAAAAATATGAACAAAGAATAATATCATCTACATTACTACCCTGTAGGTGTAGATACCTTAATAAGTAGATGGTGCAGAAATCTAGACAATTTACAAAATTTGCTTACCCATTCAACTAGACTCTCATCACCTAAAGGTTGAGATGCATCAACAGGCTTGCGTCCAGTAATAAGCTCTAGTAGTACAACCCCAAAAGAATAGACATCAGATTTTTCAGTCAGCTTCCCAGTTGATGCATACTCTGGAGCCAAATATCTGGAGTACCATTTGATCGTTAGATTTTTGTTTTGGAAAAGTGAGCCATTGCACATCAGTTCAGCAGATATAACTTACCCAAATGTTCCCATTACACGTGTAGTTACATGTGTGAATGAATCCAGGGCTAATCTTGCAAGCCCAAAGTCTGAGACCTGGAAATTGTCAACAATGAAGTCATTATACCAAGCAAATTTCAGAAAAAGATGTCAGTAGTAGTGATGTATACCTGCGCATCAAAGTTGTTGTCTAGAAGAATGTTTGATGATTTGATATCCCTGTGAATAATCCGAGGATGACCTAATATAATAAAGAGAATGGACAATAAACAGTTAGAAAAGGAGAGCTTAGTAAATTAGCCATTATAACAACGTAAATATATATAAAAACAGTAATTACAGTCTTCATGAAGATAAGCTAATCCACGAGCAGCACCAGCTGCAATCTTTACCGTTGTTTCCCAATCCAAAACAGCCCGGCCTTCCCCTGTAAATTACAATTGAATAGTTAGACTTGCAAAAACTAGATCGTGACTAGAGTTGAAAAATGAAAGAGGAATGATCTTATGAGACAGGTCACATCATGTGATGTTGTGACCAAAGGTGGGCCTTTCCTTTTTACCAATGATCTGCAAATCATACAGGAAGGCCTTACCAGGAACTGGTCTCAATGGATAATCCTCACAACAAAAACAGGTTATCTCTAATTTGACAGTGTATATTACCATGAAGATGATAATGAAGTGTATTATTTGAAACAAAATCGTATACAAGCAATCTCTGATTGTCAGATATGCAGTAACCCACAAGTGACACCAAATGGCGATGATGTACGCGACTAATAATCTCAACTTCTGCTTGGAACTCTCTCTCCCCCTGGGAGCTACCAACTTTGAGCTGTTTCACAGCTACTTCCCTTCCATCAGGTAAACACCCCTTATATACAGGACCAAATCCACCCTCACCCAAAAGATTCTGCTCAGAAAATCCATTTGTCGCCTCTGATAGTTCCACATAAGTGAACCATGATCTTGAATTTCTTAGAGGTCCTGGCTCAGGAGGTGAATATGGATACCCACTGCCACCAGAGCCAATCGCTATGAAAGGAATTGAAGAAGATGGAGTCTTCAAATAAGATGAATCTGAAGAAAAATATTAACCCAACTGAGCAACAGGGTGGCATAAGATACCGTCAAAACAGAACAAAGAAATTTTGCATGCTTATCCTGAGAAAGTTAGCAAATGAAGTATGGAATTCTGGAACTCATCAGTTAAACTTAAACCAATAAAAGCAAGCCAAAGCCAAAGAAGAAGAACAAGATAACCAAATAATATGCCTAGTTAAAGAGAAGTATTGTGGAGCTCTTTTCTTTTCCTTTTGAACTGCAGGTTGATTCTATCAAGTATGACCAACGGAGTCCTAGCTTTATCATTTCAGTATAAGAAAGCTCATATGTTAACAAGCTATGAGATTCCATTATTTTCCAACAAGTCGGATCAAATCAGTGTCATTGATATCTGTGTCCTACATTCCTCAAAAGTAGGAATTATCAAATTTTAGCACCAAAAGAGAGAAAAGATGAATAAATTTAATCTAGGTGTCTGCATCCTAAGTAATCAACTAGACCTGACACAGATGGTTAGCCTACATACATTGATTTTGTTGACACGGTAAGAACTCTACTGTTAATTTGCATATTGAGCAAAGCATAGAATGCCAAGATAACAGTAATATTGCAGAAAAACATCTTCTCTTACCTGATAAATTAGACGATCCATATGGTGAAGGATTAACATACCCACCCGCTAAGACAGCGCTGCCTCTTCTCCTTTTCCTCACAGAAAACCAGACAAGCATAGCTATAAGACCAAGTACCACAATAGATGCTGTTACACTAATTGCCACCACTGTACCGCTACCGACACCACCACCTCCAGCAGAGTTGACATTTCCTGAAGGAACATCACCGTTCGGGATTGGATTGGACGACTTAGTATTGGTAGGACTAGCTGGGGGAGTTAAACTTCCAGATGATGTGGTAGGGGGGGATAAAGTAGGAGTTCTAGGATTGAAAGAATCGGTCGGAGGGGGAGGCAGTAGGATACCTGGTGGGGGCGGAGAGGACGGAGTTGCAGGAGTCTCTGAAGAGGGAGGAGGTGATGGTAGATCGGGAGGAGGAGTAGAACTTTCTGGTGGTTTAGTCGATGATGGCGGGGAAGAGGGTGGTGGAGAAACTGGAATAGGAGGAGGCGAAACCGGAGTCTCTGGTGGAGGTGGCGAAGGTGAAACCGTGGTAGAAGGGGGTGGTGGAGAATCTGGAATAGGAGGAGGCGAAACCGGAGTCTCTGGTGGAGGTGGCGAGCGTGAAACCGTGGTAGAAGGGGGTGGTGGAGAAGCTGGAATAGGAGGAGGCGAAACCGGAGTCTCTGGTGGAGGTGGCGAGGGTGAAACCGTGGTAGAAGGAGGTGGTGGAGAAGCTCGAATAGGAGGAGGCGAAACCGGATTCTCTGGTGGAGGTGGCGAAGGTACAACCGTGGTAGGGGGCGGTGATGACACCTGCGGGGGGACTGCAGGAGGCGTATCGGCTGGCGGAGGGAGAGGGCGAGATACTACGAGAGGGGGCGGGGGCGAGGCCGAGACAGGTGGAGGGGAGGGCACAGGAGGAGGAGGTGAAGCTTGAGGAGAAATCACCGGTGGGGGAGGAGCGGAAACCGGAGGAGGTGAAGTGACGGGTGGAGGAGCAGAGGACGGAGGCGATAGAGGTGGTGGAACAGCGGGAACCGAAGAATTTGAAGTTGTCGGTGGATCAGAGGTAGCATTGGGCTGTGATGACAAGGGTGGTGAAGTGGGTAAAGGAATCGGAACCGGTGAAGCAGTCGAAGGTGGAGAGGGTGATGAAGCCGCCATCTTCACCAAGTCTTCTTTTGGTGAAGGTACAAAATTGGTACTGCTGAAATTTGAGATATCTTCAGATCGAACCCAGAATGCCAAACAAACATAGAAGGCGAGCAGATTCAGTCACCAAACAGTTCATCGAGTCAAACGTCGCCAGAAAAGTCAATACCTCCTTCACCAAAGCCCCTCGCCACATCAGTTCCTTAACTGAGACCCTAAGCGGCGGCAATTTCCGGCGCCTTTGCAGAACACAGTCCAGGGCAAAGCCAGCAATCCAAATGTAACTCCACCAATAAAAATCCCAACAATTACAAAAATCCTCCCAGAAAAACTGAAGTATGGAACATTTATGTTTTTCAACGAGATCTACAGTCCACACGGCCCTGAGACAAAACCCACTATTTTTGAGTAATCCATAAATGCAGCATCCACTGCGTAAGAAAAACAATGACCGACGACCCAGATACTAAAATCCACTTCTCCGACTGTTTCCAACCGCTTGTCCATAAGAAAAATAGAGACGATACGCGCATTGAACAAGAAAAGTGAGAGCAACTCGTAACTCACATCAGGAAAAATTCTGATATAAAGCGCGAGACTAATCAATCACATCATCATCATATGAGATTATGAGAATCGCTGATCCATAAACCTTTCCAAGTATGTTATAAAGAAAAAGAAAACCCCCGGTGAGAGTCTGAACCGTCGTATGGACATCATTTCCTTCTTACTAGAACATCTCCGTGTCACCCTCATATCATCTTTATCTGTTTTTTAAAATTTTATAAGCTGCGTAATTCCTTGAAGCTCTCTCTTCTTCTTCTGTTTTTTCTCCCTGGAAAGGAAGCTTTCACTTTCACCCACGGCCTTGCTTTTGACCAAATTAATGGAGTTTCAGTTCAAATTCGAGAGAGTTTTTCTAAACTTGAGCTATAATGCCGATGACTTGATTTAACCATGTTATGTTTGGAAAACCCCACGGCCGCGATTATTCAGGGCGATACTCGATTGCAGGGAAGAATCTTGTCGCCTGTAAAAGTGAACTGCAACCGACAATCACCCTGTCAGAAAGGCCACGCCACAAATTTCTATAGATGTCACGGGTGGTGAAAACTGAAAATACGCGGTATTTGCAAGCCAGAATTTGTTTTAAGAATTAAGGTTTAATTGTAGATTTCGTTGGGAGGACAAAAACCAATTAACGTTAAGATTGTCAGAATTTTTTTTAAAAAAAAAAAGAGAAGAGAAAAATCACTAATTAGGGTAATTATGCACTTCTACATGAGTTTAATACACATTTTAAATTTAGCCATGGGGATGTCTATCATTATAATTGCTTATTCAACTCAAAAACTAGATTATTTGCTTAAGGTTTTAGTCAAATAGAATCAATTAATTTTTTTTATACTTATTCTCTAGTCACTAGGAATAAAAATAACATTCTAGTAATTGGGAATAAAAATATCAAAATTCTAGAGGTAAAAAAAATACCTTAATGATAATTTTGATATGAAATACCTAGTGTTAACGAATGTAATTTTAGGAATCAATCTCATTATGTGGAAAAAGTTCTGAAATAGTTGGAATAATAGAACTGTAAACTAGTGAACACTAGTGAACACACCATATGCTACAAGGGTATGATGATGCCAATTCTGATAACACTAAAGCCATTAGTGGTTTTTTATTTAGACTATGTGGTAAGACAGTCAATTGAAAGTCTTAGGGGTTTGTTATCAGATATTCCCATGATAAATAAGTCAAGTCTAGCTATCTTGATTAACTGTGATAATTAGGTAGTTAGAATGAAAGAAAAGAGTAAAAATCATAATTCAAAGTCGTTTAGGCATATTGAGCTTCAATATAAAACTTTAAGGAAGCTCATTTCCACTAAAATTATAACCTTGCATTATATTAAATTAGTAAAAAACTTGACATATAATCCAACCTAGGGTTTGTAGAGAGAATAAACATAATATGCTTCGAGCCTCGAGAGAGATGGGATTAAAACCTATTACTTGAGTCACCATCAATGGTAACCCAACCTATCTTATTGGAGATCCAAAAATAGATGTTCAATGGGAAAATAAGTTGTATGAGTGACTATTGAACATAATATGTCCCATCTCTAGAAGTAGGTGCTCAATTGCATTGGATATAAGGTTGGTGTATACCTTAATAATATTAAATAATAGGATAAATAATTATAGTACACCCTTGGAGATATCACCAATGTGAATGTGACTGGCCACTGTCTAATAGATAATTAAGGTTTGTTGTCTACAAATCACTCAAAAAACAAGATACTAGCACATGGTTATAACATGCTATTGTGATGAACTCACATGCAAGATTAACATTTTATTTTTTGGTATTTTCAAAGCTTATACATAAAGTCCAAGTTCAAGATTCATTCACTTGGGACCGATGTGTGTGGTGAAATATCAACTAGATGAAGGTTCAAGTCTGGAAGACATTTGCCATTGAAAGCTATAGTGTATTAATTACTCAAACATTGTTTTTTAAATTCTTTTATGTCATCAAGTCATGTTTCAGCTTTCAAATTCTAAAAAATTCTTAGCCGTTTGAACATGTAGTTACAGATGTGAACCATTATATCAATTGATTACAGATCTAAACAATCATATTGTGTGGTTATGGATCTGCACGGTCAAATCCTACAGTTACATATTTGAATGATCATATCGTATGGTTACATATTGAACTGTCAGGAGTGGTTACAAACCTGAATGGTTAGCTTTGGGGACTAATCAGAATCATCAAATCAAACGGTTACAAATTTGGATGGCTAGATCAATCTGAAAATCAAGGAGTAGATTTTCCTAGAAGGGGTAGTAAGCTCTATAAATGGAGCTACAAAATGAATTTTCTATGTAATTTCCTAGTACGACACTAATAGGATTTTATATTGAAGCTTTCTTTGGAAATGATGCATTGGATCCGAACTTGCACATTGGATCGACGTGCAATTGAGTGTTATGGAACCGGTACCATTGTATTTTGGCATGTACACGGTTATGTTCCAGAGCTGGTTTCACAGACTAGCATAGTTAATAGGGTGAGCCATATTAGCTCATTGTCTACCTTTTGATGAACCACGAACCTGTGATCGAAAAATAACAATTGGAATGTTCCTTTTCATGGTTTATAACAAAATATGAGAGTAAATGATTAGATTCTTAGTTTTCTATCAAATTATCGCTCCAGTTGTAAAGAAAAAAGTAAGATATAGCAATAGCGAAGTATTTCAAACAATTCTCCCCATAAGTGAAAATTTGAAATAATTAAGCATTTCCAATGGTTTTCAGTGAAATGTTTACGATAAACTAGTCTATCTAATAAATTTTAAAGATATTCTTAAGAAAATAGTTTTGTTTTCAATATCAAATAACTAAAAGCATTTATATACATTTGTATTAGTGGGCAAAAAACTAAAACCAACACCATTCACATTTATGTTTTGAAGTATGCTATAAAAATCAAATCAAAAGAAAAAGCAATATGGACAAGAGCTAAAAATGATTTTGACTTCAAATTAACTCCAAAAGAAACATCTCACGATAAAATCAATTTGAATAAAAAAAATGGATGTGGTGTGTATTAAGAGAAAAGATATTAGATTGGTTTAGTGAACTTTATGGCTTCTTAGTGGTTCAAAATGGCTCAACTTTTTATTACTTTTATGTTGGAAAAGTTTTATCCTTTTAGATTCTTTCAAATATCCAAACAGGAAAAAAAATCCCTTAAAGCTTCATCCTTACAGTAAACTACCCCCCAACACCCAAAAAGTGTTAGTTTATTCTATCCAAAAAAACTACAAATTTGCATATTCACTGAGATTAAGTAGTTTGGAAGAAGTTTGGAAGAAGGATAGAGGAACAAAACGTAAAGTAGAAACAAAATCTAGTTTGTAGGTGCCGCCAGTCACAACTAAAAGACATCACAACTTAGCTTAATCCATGCCTTTGAACCATCTAAAATGCTTGGATGGGTACCCATCCAAGTTATATTTTCAACCCCCACCAAGCATCTCCACTGTTGTTCTTCAAAGCTATCAAACTCACGTTCAACAACCGCGACTTGTTCAAACTGCCATCAACGGACAGTTCATCTTTCCTCCACCAGTCCTCGCCAAGCATCCTCATTCATCCCCTCCACTCTTGCATTCTTCAAAGCCATCAAGCTTATGTTCAACATCCATCTCTATATAATAAAGTTTGATGCATCTATGTTTTTTTTTTTCTAACATCTCTATCTAATGAATTTATTTTGATTGTCTATGTTTTTCATGCGTTTTATCCTAACTTGTGCTATAATTTACAAAAACATATGTTACTATGACAGAGAGTGATTGGTATTTTTCACTCCAAGGGAGGCCAAGTATCCTAAGGGAAGTCAGCCTAATCGAAAGGCAGACAATGTTATTGAAAGGCCATTGGCTCCTTCCAAAAAATCACTCACCAAGGTCAAGTAGTCGGCCGCAACAGGTCGCTCATCTTCCACAAGCTACAAGGAGACTCTAATCACCGAAATACCACTAAAACTAATTGGAGCATGTGTGAATACGTCTCCGACGAACAACATTTTCATGACGGATGCAACAATGTAACTTTGGATTTTACCTTTAGGTCGCCCCTAATTTTGTTTTCATGATGGTTTAGGTTTAAGAATTAAGATACACATGCATAATTTTTCCTCCTTTAATTCTAGGTTACCTATTTGGCTTTGTATTTATATTTTGATTAGGAGTTCGTTTTATGAATTGGCAACAGGCGCAGTTTGATTTGTGGGTCTTATATTCATTACCATGGGAAAGAAAAAAAAAGTGCAATTGGACCATCACAACTTGTTTCTTCTCTCGATGGTCCACCTTTGATCAGTCAGGTGCCTACACAGACTTCTTCTCATTATAACATCATGAGAAGCACCACAACTACGTCGTCTTTCTCAACGGACTCGCAGCAGATACTAGCGATTGTTCATACTATGATGATCACTTTGCTGATCAACTTTGGGATTACCACTTCATGGTGCCCGCACTAGCTGATCTACCTATGGATGAGCCTGCACCAGTACCAACTAATGGGTCCTCAGATGATCACTTTGCTGATCAGCTTTGGGATTACCATTTCATGGTGCCCACACTAGCTGATCTACCTACATATCAGCTTGCACCAATACCAACTGACGGGTCCTCATATAGATTCATCCCTCTTGTACCACCTGTAATTGTGCCACAAGATGTGATGACTATTGGTTCAGATGGGAACCGTATGCCACAGTCAGGCGCCACTACAGATCATCCAATTTCTACTCCGTTGTGGCTTAGGGGATCTTGGGAGAGTATGATGACAAATATTTCAGTGATCTTCTGTACGACCTAGATTATTGATTTCTAGTGAAGTAAGGAAGGATCCATGTACAATTGATTTGGCATGTGTATTTGTTAAAACTTGGAGCTTACATATAATCAATATAATGGCCTCCAATTAGCTAAACACAAAACATATTACATCTGCAGCACTACCCACAATCTTAGGCTATTATAGAAGGCCAACAGAGTGCCTTGTGATCATTCTACTTGAAACCAAACAATATGGAGCACTCCATTCAAACAGCTCCAAGCTCTTTCTCATCCCATCCATACCTTAATTTCTTAGCGTTTCTCAAGAGAAACTTCCTATATTTTAGCTTAAACAGCTAACCTCTTATTTTCCACTTGTGTTCCAAGTAGCCACAAACTCTTAACACTCCATGAAAAAGTATTTTTTAATTCTATCCATGTGCTTAATTTGATGTAAAAAATGCCCAACACTCCCATCTTAGATAGATTATTAAGAAAATCACATTAAGAGCTGAGAAAACTATTTGTTTTGGAGCAAAAAAAAAGTAATTAACTACACAAACAGTTTCGCTAGTCCTTAGATTGTGCATAATGGGACTTTTGTAAACACAATAGATAGAAAGAAAGAGGTCTAACACTAGACCTTTCTTCTTCCTTCAACCTATTATGTGAACACATCTCTTACCACTCCCATAGTTTCACGAATTATATGCTCTACCCAAAACGAAAATTGACCTTAAATGCTCGTCATTCAAACACCAACTTACCCCATGTTTGCGATCAAGACTACCTTTCTGGCTTTGGAGATGTCATCAGTCCAACAATGACTAAGGCAGCAAACGCAAATGGAAACTGAAGAGGGAGATGCACTCGACTGCCCTGGTTTTTAAGCCCTTTAGGATAACTCCTAACTTCATCCAAATGGAAGAACATTTTCTATCTCCTCTAAACCCGTTTTAATGCCATGAGAGATATCAAACGAAGTTGGAAAACACTTTTTTCTCACACACTAAAACGAATTATCGATGAACTACTTAAAATGAATTACCAATGCCACCTTCCACTGAATCCTGCCTAAGAGACTGGTAATCGAAGCTACTGACCTCTATGGCATTTTCTTTCTCGGTCTGACTCTCTTGTTTTTTACTTGAAAACTTTTGAGCATGATTTGTCATTGCCTTCCAACCATGAAGAGGCTTCAAATGAAGAGAAGAAGATGACGACGTTATAACAACTGGCTTAGTGATGGAAGGCCTCAAACGCTCTTGCATTGTTTACTTACAGCAGAAGGTGAATGGAAGGATGTGCAACGTGTCCTACCCAGGAACCGATTACTTGATCTGGTATGACCTACCCTCCTCAAGTTCAGGAACTTGTTCATCGGTAAAACTGCATATAGCTATGTGCCTTTCTATGGCTAAGGCTGGACATTTGATGAGTTTTATTAGGAACCTGACCCAACCTTATCCAAAGACCTTAGGTTCCAGTTTTTGGTTTCACCCTGCGAGTCAGGGATTAGGTAGAAAAGAAAACGTGTTGGGTTTCGAGTCTACACTAGACCCTGAACCCAACCCACCGACGAAACAGGAATATAAAACGGGGTTAGAATGGGTCGGGTTTACGAGAATGGAACAAAAAAAGTAATCGGGTTGGGGTCAAATTTTATGATTCAGGAGGATTGGGACGGTGACTCACCCGAGAGGCAAGGCTCGGCAAGGAAGGATTAAACGTCGGAATAGGACTACAACTGACTTGGTAGGAAGGGCTCGGGGACGGAGGAAGGGCGAGCGGTCAAAATTTACTAAACCCTAAAATTAATAGAGGATTGTTGACCAACACTTTCGCTCTATTGAACAGTCTCTATCCCATTTTCATATCTTTCGCACTTTAAAATGTTTCGTACCTGATCAAACCCTTATATATATATGGTTGATCAAATACAAAAAATCATTTAGTGCGAAACTACTATCTCAACCATCTAATCATGATCAAATAGGTGAGATAGCAATTGATCATGATCGAAAGGTTGAGATAGTCGTTTCGTATGTTTCACAGCAAATGACTTTTCGTATTGGATAAACCCTCATATACATGGATGATCAGGTATGAAAAACCATTTGGTGTAAAACATGCGAAACATCTATCTTAACCGTCTGATCATGATCGAATGATTCTCTACGACTAAACAACATAAAATAGTTTATTTTTATTTTTTTTCTTTTTTATGTGGGTTTGGAACTTTTAGAAAAAAAGAATGAGAATTTGACCATTATTATTTCTATAAATAGTTAATAAAAATAAGATAATAATTAAATTTTATTTTTCACTAACTATTTTTTAGAATAATATTGGTCAATTTTTTTATTTTTTTCTATAGAGTTCCAAACAGACCCTAAGGGTATCCCAAACTATATATAACCCGATTCTAAATATATCGAAATACGCTGTAATAACGCTGCCAAAGCCACTTAGTAATCAAAAATTGATGCAAAAGAGAACCTTAAATAATCATTAAACAGATTTTTGAACAACTTGAACGAATCTCCAACTTTATGCCGCTATCTCCATAGAATAATCATTAAATATCAAGTCTCCGAACTCCATATTCCTGGTTTCTTTGTTGAACCGAAATGTGGATACATATAAAATATTAGTTAAGAGCTTTCATCTGCTGCTGCTTTATTTTTCAGACAATTGGACGCAATTCGCTTCATTGATCAAAGACACTACCTAATTTTTAATCAAAACTGGTTTCCTTCATATGTCTGACCCAATTGCCAATTGGCAGGTGCAACATTATCAGATTGAACCATCTTTCCATTACTAGCTGTGACTTGGAAAGACAAGCTTTGTCCTAATAAACTGGCATTTATCTCCCAGTTTTCTCCCCAGTTGCGCTTCATTGGCACCCAACCTGTATTAGAACCCTTGATACTAACAGTAGAAATGTCACCGGCACCACCAACATTGTAGATTAGCACCAACAAGAAGTTAGGATTACCCTTAAGCTCAAACTTAACACCGCCCGGCTTCACACATGGAACCCGGCGGTACTGAATGTTGATGATACCAGCTTCGATTTTGGCGATTTTTCCAAACATGGGTTGGGTTAGATCAAAATGCTTCTTAGGGGGAGAACAGGCGCCACCAGGAGGGCATAAGTTTGTAGCTGTGACGCGAACCAAGCCAGGCAGGCACCATTGAGGACTGTTGTAGCATTGGAGCTCAATGCTGTGGTTTCTACACCATACCCTTCTTTCACTGAATCTCCATAGCCGCATGCACCCCCTGAAAGCAAGGAAATAGATTAGAACTAAGTAGAGGATTTCTTTCAGTAGAGAAAAGCAAAATCCAAGGTGGTGGTGCAGTGGAAGTTCACTACCACTTGTTCCTCCGCCGCTGCTATCTCCGTAGAACGTTGCAGTGGCGGTGTCCCATCCACCTTCTCCAGACACACCAACAAAGAAAAGAGCCATGGAAGCAATTGTTACAGTAGACCAAGTAAAAGCCATTTCTGCGGTATTTGGTGCCTCACAAGCTTTGTTTCAAAGCTATTTATACACAAACAGATGCTGTGAGACAAAGCCACGATCCATTTTTGTAATCATCTCTTAATTACCTCATTCACCGCCCTCTTGTTTAGTCCAATGCGCTGAAATTAAGAAATTCTCAGCTGTATCATGTATAAGCATTGGAGAGATTCTTGCTTAGACAGCTAAGTAGCTAATACAGGCCATATTTCATGGTGTGGTTAAGACAAATATTTGTGGCAGGTCAAATTCCCTAATCTGATTTGCTTTTCTTATCTGAGGAAGGTCTTCCCTTAATTTACCATATCTGCTTAACTTTGCTTCCTTGGAAAGGATAGTAAGAAATCATTGTCACAAAGGGAATATGTTTGAATATGATTCTCATATCACGAGGCCAGATCATCTTCTTTGAGTTATCGGGTAAAGAAACTAAATTTTATTGTGTTTAGCTGTAGTTTCAAAATATTATCGTAGTTGATTCTAAGTGTAGAAAGTAATATCTCGGTTTCACTACGGGGGACTTTTCATACGAGCAATTATGCTGCCAGTGCTTGACATTACTGAGCGGCATAGCTTGCCAGAATAAACGGTTGACCTTCAGTCAGAAAACCCAAAGAGCAACATGCAAGAGTAGTAAACTAAAGCTACTCTTAAAGCAAAAATGTCTGGTTTCATTTGACAGAAGAAACTCAGTACTGAAGGAAAATTGAACGAATTTATGCTCAAAATGATGCAAGTTTTATACTTCAAAGTAAACTACAGCATGCCCTTTGGAACCTTTCCAAAAGTGTAGAAGTCATTTTGATAACACTAGGACAGTTATCATAGCAAAATACAAAGCGCTACGCGGAGTCCGTCTGTAGGAATTTCTTCTGAAACCAATTTTATTTCCTGAGAAGGCTTCTCATTCCCTCTATGTGAGAGCCCTTTAGTCGGTCGGTTCTGCTGTAGCATACAGTTGATATTGATAGCAGTGAAGATTAAGGAGCATAACCCAAACCGGTTCGCAAACAATTCAAGTTCGGCTCTGTTCAGTTTTTTCTTGAGTTTGGCTCGAACTCAAACTTGAAATAAGACTCTTTAAGTATAACAAGTCAAACTCGAAATTTTCCAAACTCAGTTGTTAACCGACTCATTAGCATAGATTTTTTTTAAAAAAATACATTTTTACTCTAATTGTTCTCTTTAAGTATTACAAGGCAAACCGGAGATTTCCCAAGCTCAGTTGTTAACTGACTCTTTAGCATAATTTTTGCTTTACAAAAACACCATTTACTCTATTTGCTCTCGTTAATTCCTTCTTTAATTGGTTGATAATTTCTCTTACTTACCTCAAACCTAAAAAACGATCGATCGTTCAACCATCTAATGTTGTTGTTTGCCGAAGGAATAAACACTATAAATAGAAGTGTTTGCTTTTTTTTGAGGTATATTAAGCTTGTTATAATACATTAGTACGCTCCATTACAAAGTCTTGGACTCCTCTATGATATCTTGCAGTTCAATGGTATAAAATTCATCAAAATATTCTTTTTTATGTTTTATGTTTTAAATGTAGGTTAGAACTTGAACTCGGCTGGAGCTCAAGCTCAAACTCAGTTAAAAAAATTGGGTTTGAGCTCAAATCCAATTTTAGGCTCGAGGCTAGTGGTAGCATCGAATTGAGCCGAGCCCGAACCTGCCTATGTTCGAGCCGGACTTGATTTAAATATTTCGAACTCCAGCTCGAGCCAAGCCCATCCTCGAGCCTAAAATTGTAATCGAGCTCAAGCCTAAAATTGTAATCAAGCTCGAGCCTAATAATTTTAATTGAGTTCGAGCCGAGTTCAAGCTTCAACCTACATTTAAAATTTTACATAAAATACATGTCAAATAAAATGTATATAAAATTATGCATAAATTTTACATCAAATTAGACATGACCTCTACATAAAATTGGGCATTACCTCTATACATGAACCCTACAAAAAATTGTATACACACTCTACATAAAATTATTCACAAACACTACATAATATTATGCATAAACCTTATTCAATAATTGAACACAAAAAACATTATGGAAATATCAATATCAATTTACAATCATGCAAATAAAAACTATACATGTAGTATAAATTTATAAACTCTAGGTCTTTCTCTTCGTGTTAGAAAATAATATAATAAGTCCCTGTTCGCATGCGCAAAATCTCTACCTATGACAAAAACAAAAGTATAAAACTTATTATTGTCTTATAAAAAATATTATTCCACTACTAATTACTTAATGTAGTAAAAATATTTAAATTACCAAGATGATAAAAAGATGAAAAATCAGCCCTAATAATGTCGCGCCCCCCCCCCCCCCCCCCCCCCTCTCTTCCAAATCCTTGCCAATTCTTTCAAATTAAGGTCCCTCTAATCTGCATCAGTGATCCGACGCTCTGTATTCTCATACCACTTTGGTTTGTCATTCTTCCTCTCGCCAAACGAGCCAGTTGCACATCCGACCTGACCAGACCCTCCTCTCGCCAATCGGCTTCTTGTAGGCTGATACTGTAATTATACTAACCAGAGTGAATGGCCTTGCAAAGCACGGGACAAAAAAACAAAACGGTGTGCACTTCAATGTGATGTCAAAGTGGTTTCGTCCACTCTTGTAGGCAATAGCTTGCCATACCTAACAGATCGATCTTTTGGGTGTATTGGTTAGCCGCTGCCATGGTATTAGAGCTGGGCAAGCCACGTCCCGCGTTCGAATCCCGTGAGAGGCCGTAGAGAATGGGCGGGGTGGGTATTAGAGTGGTTTCGTCTACTCTTATAGGTGGTAGTTTTCCGCACCTAAGAAAAATAAGAGATAAAAACAACATTGCATATCAAAAAGCTATAAGGTTCAAATTAGACCACCGCACCTTTAGTAGGAGCAAAGAATCTCACTAAAAGAAAAAAAATACGCACATTTGATCGAATTAAAGTGAAAAGAATGCATTAAGACAAGATTGCATAGAGAAACCTGAGCAAAAAAACAGTAAGTCTTTGGAGCATAAAAAGGCCCAAAAATCTTTACACGGTCATTTCCTTTCCAACATGCAGGAATCTCCATGGTTGATTTCGCCTCCTCTCTTGTACTAGAAACATAAACCTTGTTGTAAGGAAGGATGAAGTGTCTACTTGGGAGGCTGACAACCTTGTTCTCGACTACCGTCTAGAGTGGAGAGGAAATATTTCGGGCTTTCGGCGTCTTCAATCCCTAGTCCCAACTTTCATTTAAGTAAACAAGCTGATTCACGAGCTCTCGAACGAAACCGAGTCTCGTTCGAATTTGAGATTAGGTTTTTTCGAATCGAGTCGAGCTAAGTTCTAGCTATTCGTAAACCAACTCTGTTTGATGTCTCCCCTACTCAAGGCTGAGTTTGAGTTCGAAGTATTCAGATCAAGCTAAACTCAAACATATGCAGGTTCAAGTTTGGCTCCATTTGATGCCACCCTAGTGAACATGAATGGCCATTGGTTTTTGCTTTTGCCTCTCACCATTGCAGCTCTCTTCTTTGACGTAGTTGGGACTAACTGGGTTTCAAGGCATGCATTCAATGTAGATACGGGAGGAGAGGAGACTATAACTTCTCCAAAATCTTTGGATTTCACGATCATGCAATATCTTAATTTTGTCCTTTCATGTACAGCCAAAGCTCCCAGTATCTAACGTCTGCATGGCATTCACATAGAATCTAAGTATTTATTTTATTTTATTTCATAATACATGCTACTCTTCCATTACATGCACTAAATGTTGTAAAATTCTTAAAAAGTGAAAGAATTTAATCATCTTTCATCATCTACCAAATGGAGTTTGAAGGAATAGCAAACTGAGTCCAATAGCCATAACACATCCAAGAAGGTAGCTTCATTGGGGGGGGGGGGGGGGGGGGGGTGTGGGGGGCTCTGACCTGAAATTACAGTTGAGGTAAGTGTTTTTCATCCTAAAACCCTTAAAGAAGCAATCAAACATGCTAGAGTTCAATAAGAAAAGTTGTCGCTCCTACAGTCTTGACCAAAGGGACCTCCTTTTTAGTCCATGCAATCTTCAACCTTAATTTTTACCAATAAAACTATTATAACCGGGGAAAGTGCCTTAGGCAACCATTCAAAAAACTCAACCAAGAAGAAATGGATAAATGGATAAATGGATAAGCAAAGACTTATATTTTAATTGTAATGAACATTTTGTTCCAGGGCACAAGTGCAAAAGGTTCCAATATACCTATTCAAAGAATATGGGAAAGTTTTGTTTCCCCAACCTAATCTTATAGAAGATGAGGTACTCGACTCTAAATTATACTAATTGAGAGTTAAGAATCTAAGTCATAGCTTGACTATTTTCTCAAACCCACTTATAAAACGTTGGACTCAATGTGTCAGGTTGATTTTCCAAGCCAAGAACACATTTTTTGTTCCATTTCCTAGAAATAATTTTTTTAGTAGAAGTAGCACATTCTAGGTAATCTGGGCCATCTAGTTTTACAAAAGTAATCCAAGTGGTCAGATGATCTTGATCCTCACTCTTCAAAACTGTTTCAAAAGTGGAGTTATTATTTTGAGCCAATCCACTAGTTTCGGTATCTAAGGCCATGAATCACAAGAAAACAACAACTTTTGATCTAAAAAAGTGAACAAACCTCCATTGTTCCTTCAAGATTGATCTATTTGAAGAACGGGAATGAGGACAAGATATCTGTTAGACCGAGAGGTCCAACAATCTTTCTTAGCCTATCTCTAAAACTGAGTCTATCAAATGTGAACTCTTAGTAGTTATCGGGATAGTGACACTTGGTTACATGATTGACATTTTAGACCACGATAACCCACCATGTTGCCACGTCTGAGGACACGTTACACATCCTTCCATTCACCCTCTGTTGTAAGTAAACAGTGCAAGAGTGTTTGAGGCCTTCCATCACTAAGCCAGTTGTTATATCATCATCATCTTCTTCTCTTCATTTGAAGCTTCCTCGCGGTTGGAAGGCAATGACAAATCATGCTCAAAAGTTTTCGAGTCAAAAGCAAGAGAGTCGACCGAGAAAGAAGATGCCATAGAGGTTAGTAGCGCCAATTACCAACCTCTTAGGCAGGATTCAGTGGAAGGTGGCACTGGTAATTCATTTTAGGTAGTTCATTGATAATTCGTTTTAGTGTGTGAGAGAAAAGACACAAAGAAATTTGCCTCCCCTACTCAAGGTTTTACAATTTAGATTTCATACTATGGTAGCAAGTTATAAATAAGTAGTAGAATTCAGACTGGAGGAAAAAATATCTACTTTTTTATATGAATAGATAAAAATATATAATAATCTTATAAATGGAATTTTACTAAATATTAATAAAAATAACCAACTTCTAAACTTAATATAAAAAATACCTAACTTTGACCGATCAACTACACATGGGCACAGTCCAAGATGACATGTCATCTTTGACCGCTTATGTCATGCCAGGTCAACATGCCACATCAATGACTAAAAAAAAGATTTAACACCATGTCCCCTGACACATCATCCATCGCCACATCATCAGACATGTGCACGACTTGTAATTAACATGTTGCATAAGCACTCCACGTCTACATATCGACAAAAAAAAAATGGAAGTTAAAATATAATTTTTAAATTAGAAAATATCTTAAATTGATAATGAAAGGTGTTAATTACAAGAGAAAATGATTTTTAAATAATTAATATGAAAATTTGATATTTATTATAATAAATAGAAGGTAATGAAAAGCGTACCTATAAATAAGTTTTTTACAAACTAAAATAATTTTTAATTTAAAAATATCTTAGGTCATTAATGAAAGGTGTTAAATAGGTAAGAATATATTTTTAATTAATTAATATACAAATTTTATATTTTGTTATTTTAAAAAGAAGGTACTAAAATATGTACCAATAAAATTTTTAAAAACTAAATTATTTTAAAATATATATTATTAAAATAAATAATATCTTAAATCCATAATGTAACGTATTAATTACATTAAAAATATTTTAAAACAATTAATTAAAAAATATTTTTATTATATTAAATAGAAGGTAATGAAATGTGTAAGATTTTTAAATCCATAAATTATTTTTTAAAATAATTTTAAATTATAAAATAACTTAAATCAATAATAAAAGAAAATTGGGGAAAAAACTATTCTAATGTGTAGTTTTTCCTTCGGGTGCTTATGTACATGATGAAGTGGCACCACATAAGTGGGCAAACCTGACGTGTTGTCTTGGACTATACACATATGTAGTTGACCAGTCAAAGTTATGTATTTTTTATATTAAATTTGAAAGTTGGTTATTTTTGTTAATATTTGTTACTAAATAGGTAATTTAGTAAAATTTCATTTATAAATAAGTCTATTCATTGTAAAATCAAATTCAAGATATAATATTTAATTACTTATTAAAATTTTATTTTAAAAATAACTTATTTTGAACTTTGACATAAGTAATTTTCTGAGTTTTTATGAATATTTTTTTATTTTTTTCAAATACGTAATTTATATTTTTGGTCACTTTTAGTCTTTTACGGTTCTTGTTTTCTGTTTATTTTTTCTCTCCCATCGGAGGTCAGAGACTACACAGGCAGACTTTGCTCGGTTCTCAATTTGATATTTGGAGTCCAAAGAATCTTACGAATTCCTGCAATCTTGGCGCCAAAGAATCTAACCAAGACCTAAAATAGGAACTTCGGAGCTCTCTTATACCCTTTTAGGAGAAAGATAACTGACTCTCTCTCTCTCTCTCTCTCCCTATGCTCCGATGACGGAGGGCAGCCCACAATTTTCTCTCCTGACCCCGCTCTTAGCGCATTCTCGATCACCCTTCTCCGTTCTATTAAGCTCGGAATCCCCCTCTTAACAAACCCTCGGCTTTTTCTTTCTCTTCTCCTTTGATGCGGCAGTTTGAGAAATCACCTTATTTTCTCTATCTTCGAGGAAATGAAGATGATTCATTATGTTGACTTATGGGGATTCGATCAGATGTAGGTTTCCGATATAAATCTAGCTTCACGTCTAAATCGTAATCTGGTTAAGCTTCTTGCTTCAGCTGGGGAGCAATTATTCAAGAGAAAGAGAAGATCTTGATTAAGCTTTGGTGGTTTCAGATAAAGTTTGAATACCGAGGACGCATAAGATGGCATCCGGTAATAGTCCCGGGAAGAAACCGACCCCTGCCCCTGGCCGTCCTCCCACAGTGAAGTTCGCCCGGCGAACGTCCAGTGGTCGCGTGGTGAGCCTTTCCCGCGATGTTGATGATATGGACTTTAGCAGCGATTCCTTCAACAACAATGACATCAACTACACGGTCTTGATGCCGCCAACGCCGGACAACCAGCCCATGGCGGGTGGACAGTCGTCCAAGAGAGCAGGCAGGGAGAGCATGAAAGGCGAGGGAGTGGGTAACAGCAGCGCCGACGCGAAGATGGACAAGCGAATGTCGTTGATGAAGTCCAATGGCTCGATGTTGTCGAGAACTCAGACTGGTGACTTTGATCACAATCGATGGCTCTTCGAGAGCAAAGGGACGTATGGCTACGGGAACGCCTTTTGGACGAGGGATGAAGATCCTTACGAGGACCAAGGAATGATGGGGGAGGTGAGCATGGCTGATTTCATGGACAAGCCATGGAAGCCTTTGACCAGGAAGGTTCCGGTTTCTCCCGCCATCCTCAGCCCCTACAGGTGTTTGTTCTCTTCATGTTAAAAACTTTCGTTCCTCTTCCTCGATTGAATCCTTCGTTTTAACTGTTTTTTGCGTCTGCCATGCAGGCTGTTGATAGTGTTGCGACTGATTTTTCTGTCGTTATACTTATCATGGCGAATCACGAACCCTAACAGAGACGCTATCTGGTTGTGGCTCATGTCAGTCATTTGCGAAATCTGGTTTGCCTTTTCATGGGTTTTGGATCAGATCCCCAAGGTGAACCCCATCAATCGCGCCACCGATCTGGCTGCCCTTCGTGACAAGTTCGAGCAACCCTCTCCTTCCAATCCTACCGGCAAGTCCGACCTGCCCGGTGTCGATGTCTTTGTCTCGACAGCCGATCCAGAAAAGGTAATTAACCAACCCCACTATCACCTCCAGGATCGTTTGCCTTTGTTTCTTTATCAATTATCATTTTGGCGTTCTGGTAATTTGTTCGTTGAATCAAAACCGAAACAGGAGCCTCCTCTGGTGACGGCGAATACGATCTTGTCCATCCTTGGCGCGGAATACCCTGTGGAGAAGCTCAGCTGCTACCTCTCTGACGATGGGGCAGCCATCTTTACGTTTGAAGGCATGGCAGAGGCTGCGGCTTTCGCGAAGGTTTGGGTCCCGTTCTGTCGCAAGCACAACATCGAGCCCAGGAACCCAGACAGCTATTTCTCTATAAAAGGGGACCCAACCAAGGGGAAGAAAAGGCCGGATTTCGTCAAGGACAGGCGTTGGATAAAGAGGGAGTACGACGAGTTCAAGGTCCGCATCAACGGCTTGCCAGAAGCGATTCGTAAGCGCGCCAAGGCTCACAACGACAAAGAGGAGAAGACGGCCAAGAAGAATGCAACGCCCGGGGAGGAGGTGAAATTGACCAAGGCGACTTGGATGGCGGACGGGACTCATTGGCCGGGGACATGGTTGGAACCGGCGCCGGACCACAAGAAGGGCGATCATGCCGGAATCTTGCAGGTGATGATAAAGGTGCCACCCAACGAGGTCGAGTATGGCGGTCCGGACGAGAACACCTTGGACTTTACCGGTATCGACATCCGATTGCCCATGTTCGCATACGTTTCAAGGGAGAAACGATCGGGATTTGACCACAACAAAAAGGCGGGAGCCATGAACGCCCTGGTGAGAGCATCTGCCATCCTCTCCAACGGCCCATTCATTCTCAACCTCGACTGCGATCATTATATCTACAACTGCTTGGCTATCCGAGAAGGGATGTGCTTCATGATGGATAGAAGCGGTGACCGCATTTGTTACATCCAATTCCCACAGCGGTTTGAAGGTATTGATCCCTCTGATCGATATGCTAACCACAACACCGTCTTCTTCGACGGCAACATGCGCGCCCTCGATGGCCTTCAAGGCCCTGTCTATGTAGGTACCGGCTGCATGTTTCGCCGATTTGCCTTGTATGGCTTCCACCCTCCTCGAGCCAACGAGTACTCCGGCTGGTTTGGCCAGAAGAAGCAAGCTGCAACTCCTATCACGTCCACCGTCGATGACGATACGCAACCCTTGACCGGCGGCATTCACCCGGACCTGAGCTTGCCCAAGAAGTTTGGAAACTCGACGATGTTCACGGATTCCATAGCAGTGGCAGAGTTCCAAGGGCGGCCACTGGCGGACCACCAAAGCGTCAAGAACGGGCGGCCACCGGGGTCATTGCTGGAACCTCGCCTGCCGCTAGATGCTCCCACAGTCGCGGAGGCTGTCTCCGTCATCTCCTGCTGGTACGAGGACAACACAGAGTGGGGAGACCGCATCGGATGGATTTACGGGTCGGTGACGGAGGACGTAGTGACAGGCTATAGAATGCACAACAGAGGGTGGCGCTCCGTCTATTGCATCACGAAGCGTGACGCCTTCAGGGGGACAGCTCCCATAAACTTGACAGACCGGCTCCATCAGGTGCTTCGATGGGCCACAGGTTCCGTCGAGATCTTCTTCTCCAAGAACAACGCCATCATGGCCTCCCCACGCTTAAAGTTCCTCCAGCGCATGGCCTACTTCAACGTCGGCATCTACCCCTTCACCTCTTTCTTCCTCGTCACTTACTGTTTCCTCCCGGCGCTCTCCCTCTTCTCCGGCCAATTCATCGTCCAATCCCTCAATATCCAGTTCCTCTCCTACCTCCTCGTCTTGACCCTCTGCCTGTGCTCCATCTCAGTCCTTGAGGTGAAATGGTCAGGAATCGCGTTAGAGGAATGGTGGCGAAACGAGCAGTTCTGGGTCATTGGTGGGACAAGTGCGCATTTCGTGGCTGTCCTACAAGGTCTGCTCAAGATTTTCGCAGGAATAGAAATATCTTTCACTCTCACCTCCAAATCCACTGGAGAAGACGAAGACGACATCTATGCCGATCTGTACGTGGTCAAATGGAGCAGTCTCATGATACCGCCGCTGACCATCATCGTCGTCAACAGTATCGCCATTGTGATCGGATTGGCGAGAACCATCTACAGCGTCATCCCACAATGGAGCAAGATGGTAGGCGGAGGTTTCTTCAGCTTCTGGGTTTTGGTTCACTACTATCCCTTCGTCAAAGGGCTTACAGGGAGGAGAGGCAGAGTCCCCACCATTATATGGGTATGGACTGGAGTTCTGTCCATCACCATTTCCCTATTGTGGGTCTCCATTAACCCGCCAGATGACGGCACGGGTTCAGGAGGCTCAATTAACTTATAAATTTCATGGAGTTGAGAAAGAAAGCTTTCAATCTTCTCCCATGGATGGAAAGGGTTTTTGTAAGTTCGCCTTTCGCTCTGTAACAATCACTTTACAAACGATAGACAAAATATGACCCAATTAGTTCACCCTTCCAGTACATTGCATGTAATAAGTTCGTCTTCGTCTTCTAAACAGTTAATTGAAAGGCCCGCCATTATAAAAACTTGAACTGTATTTTATCTCAAACATACATTCTTACTCAAACAAAAAATACTGAATTACTCTTATATATAATCGTATAATCGATTCATCGGGTATAGAATAACCTTTGCCTATTTTGTTCAATTTAAATAAATAGTAAACAAGTGATCAAGCAAAACTATCCAAATAAGTAATTTAGTAATATTATTTGTTTTATTTTGATTATTTTCAATAAACAGAAAATGAAAAATAGGTACAATTGTCACCCGTATTCATTTCGTCATGCTCAATTTATCATTGCCAAATGCTATCTATTATCTCTGGAAATCCCTAATATGTCTCGTCTACAATCTGAACGGTCTCATTATCTTCTTGGCTTTTCAAGCCTGATCCGATAGTATGTTACCCGTTCTAAATCTTATCCCCCCGTGTCTGCATCTGCAAATCCAGTCTTCCCAAAGTTCCTCCAAGACTTTGGAGCTGCTTCCAATGGCAACTCTTTCCTGCCACTGGTCTTATCCCACACCGCTTCGGCGGAGTCTTCCCTCAATCTCTACCAAGTTGAACTGTTTCGGAAATAATCGACGGGCTTGTTGGATTCGCCAATTCGGATTTCGGTCATTCTCGTCCAAATTGTCTCAGTTGCCTGACGAGCATAAAGGGGTAACCTCCTTGAGATTTGCATCATTGGACTTTTGTTTTCGAAGAAAATGTCTGAGATATTCGTAACATTTTGCTTTAAGAGACCGTCCATCTGCATTGGTGTGATTTTACCCAAGAAATTGTAATGCGCTATTTTTTTTGCCATTTTTGTATTTGGTTGTGTAGCTTGGAGTTTGGTTGTTCTCTTTTAGTTTACTTTGGTCTATTGTCATGCTGGTTGTAATAGGGCAATCTTTTAGTTACCTGGTATCTTTTAGATGCGTTGCTCTTCAACACTGCAAAGTGTGCTTGTTTGCCACATATTTGTCTGTCTGTATAAATTTTGTCGGCCAGATTATTTCTTGAAATTTACTTAAATTTTAAACTCATCAAGCTCTTCTTTTTCTGAATGTCAACTTCATGCTAACGTTTTTTTTTTTTTTCATCTGTTAGGTTTCATTTGAGACTTTTATTTTCATTTGTATTTCAAGGAGATGGAAAGAACTTATTGTCGGTTATGTTGTTATTATCTGCAGAAACCAAACTTGTTCCGGATAAAGGAGCATACTGTATCTGTAGCATTGGCCATTGGATTGTTGCTGAACAGCCCCTCATTAGATTGGATTGCAAATGCTTCACCTCCAGGACCTGTACTTCCTGATCTGTCTGTTTTGATCTCTGGTCCACCTATTAAAGATCCTGGTGCATTATTGAGATATGCACTACCTATAAACAATAAAGCCATCAGGGAGGTTCAGAAGCCGCTGGAAGATATTACTGAGAGCCTAAAGGTCGCTGGGGTTAAGGCATTGGACTTAGTTGAGAGAGTAAGAAAACTCAACAAAAGACATTCTTGATCAAGAGTCATCTTCGAGCATTACATGTTTGCCACTCATTTTCTGCTCATATTGAATCTTTTGAAATCGGATGGACTCAGTCTGTTCCTCATTATCATCATACCAGTTACTATTCATTGACTCATCCAAGTGATCCATGGTGGGCTCTTGCATATACTGCCAGATGCCAGGACACTTATTCTACACTAATAACCCTTTTATCAATGCACCTCTGCTCTCGTCCACATGTGGTACATCCTAGGGACAGGAAGTCCGTCCTATGCGGTGCCTGAACCTAACTTAATTCAATTTGTCTTTTTTATAAAATTTTAGTCTTACTTAAACTCATGAAGAAAGATTTGCTAATGTAAATAATGACTGAGCTTCATTTCTTTGCAAGTTACATCATGGTGAGACTTCTAAGTACATCTTCTATTTGTGGATGCTAGAATTTGAAGCAGGCATCACGAGCTCTTAAACAGGGAAAAGATTTGATTCTTTTGGATGTTGCTGAATCAAAGAAAGAAGAAGGGAAGGAATTGCTTGACAAATTAGCTGTGGGGATGGAGGAACTTCGAAAGATTGTGGAAGAAAGGAACAGGGATGCTGTAGCCCCCAAACAGAAGGAGTTGCTTCAATACGTGGGCAGGTGAGCAATTATAATGCATTTCAAAAGTAAAATGTGAAGTTGTTCTTTATCTCATGCTTGTCGGAGTTGTATTTAAAATTGTACCATGTTGTCTTGAAGTTATTGCATCTGCATTGTCATTTATATTCTTTTTATGTAAAAAGACACTGCTTTCCAATTTTTTTAGACTTCAAGTGACATTTGCCTAAGTTTGCGCTTTCACTATATGGCACTATATGGATCTTCTGAAATCTGTATCCAATATATTGAATTTGTGTTTGGTGGTAGAAAAAGCATATTGTATTAGCTAATCTGATTGCTCATGGCGTATCACCTGTCAAATATGGAATGTTATCTAATGGGTTCATCTCCTACTTTGATATCGTAGTTGCATAATGAGTTATCGGTTTTCCATTCACTGATAAAAAATAGATGAAGTAAAGCTTGTGTACTGATCCTGTTAGAAGAAGCTATGCTCCTATCTCATATATACCCTTGTCATTGACTGCAGCTGAGATCTTCCTGCGACATTGGATTTCTGCAGTGTTGAAGAGGATATGGTGGATGGTTTCCCATATGAAGTGCCAGAAGAATACAGAAATATGCCTATTTTGAAGGGGAGAGCCACCGTGGATATGAAAGTAAAAGTTAAGGAGAACCCCAACCTTGAAAATTGTGTATTTCGTATAGTTGTTGATGGTTACAATGCCCCAGTAACTGCTGGAAATTTTGTGGATTTGGTGGAGAGACACTTTTATGATGGCATGGAAATCCAAAGAGGTAAGTTACTCTATGCAGTATTACAATCTTAAGATGAGAGCTTTGTCCATCATAAATCAGGAGTTCTCTTTTCCCTGGTGAATTTACCCCTAAAAGTTAAGAGTTGAATGAAGTTTTTCTTGTTTCTCTGCAGCTGATGGCTTTGTTGTACAAACTGGAGATCCTGAGGGACCTGCAGAGGGTTTCATCGACCCTAGTACAGAAAAGATCCGTACTATACCATTGGAAATTATGGTTGATGGAGACAAAACGCCTGTCTATGGTGAAACACTGGAAGTGAGTTTTGCTCATCGGACCTCTCGTATTTTCTAGATGTAGCTTATATGTTTAGCCTGGTCAGAGTTGCTTTGGCATTGAAACTTTTCAAAGACACTTTCCAGTTGCCATCAACATATTGCACCTGTGACGTTTCTGCATTTTTTTCCTTAAAAAAAGAGAATCAGCAAGTTGTGAATTCTGAACCCTGTAAATTCTCTATGCTTTTCACCCCAGACATATTATTTTAATTTGGATTTCTGTGCATAATGAGCTCATTTATTGACAAGGTGAAGAACTGCTTATCTGAATATAGTTTGAATTAATCTTATAATATAGTTTTAGTTAATCCAATAACTCTTTCTTGTTCAAGGAAATGGGTCGGTACAAATCTCAAACTAAACTTCCATTTAATGCATTTGGAACAATGGCCATGGCTAGGGAGGTAAGAAGTTCAATTATGGTGCCGATTTTTTTCGAATTAGTATTAATATATTTAAGAAGCTTGTTAGTTATAATTTGTTTCGGCACAAGTGCAGGAATTTGAGAACAATTCAGCTTCCAGTCAAGTCTTTTGGCTGTTGAAAGAAAGTGAACTCACCCCTAGCAATTCCAATATACTAGATGGCCGGTATGCAGTGTTTGGATATGTGACAGAGAACGAGGATTTTCTGGCAGATCTCAAAGTTGGAGATGTTATAGAGTCCATACAAGTTGTCTCAGGCTTTGATAACCTTGTCAACCCTAGTTACAAGATCGCTGGCTGATAAGATCGTTGCTATCTCTGAATCCGATTTCCCTGAGGGAGGGCTTATCTGATGTTCCATGTAAGTTTTTGTATTCCAAATTAATTATCCAAGAGCTCCCTCCCCAGTTCCAATTGTGACGCTTCGTGGTCTTCCCTGAATTTTCCTGCCATTTTAATGCAATTCTTATTTCTGACTGTTTGAGTTATTCTTTCATTACTCTTGTTAAAATCACATAGACAAATAAGTAAATAGACAATAATTTAACTAATTAAGGTAGCTTAGCATGACTCGCTTGAGTTACTCTGGCTCGTCTTCCTTAACAGGACTGAATGATATCTCCTTAAACAAAGAATAACCACATAAAAAAATAAGAGTAAAAAGTGCATTATTTTAATACATGAACGAAAAAAATATTCATTGAAACGTGAATTGCTGAGCGTTAAATACAACTAAACGAGAGTTTTCTTGGGTATTAAAATCGAGTAACAAAGATCTTCACAACTATAATGGGATAAGGTTTTTAATGTAATGGAAAACACTTTAAAAGATAGCATGATATTATATATTTTTAATATTTGTTATTCTATTTCGATTAATAAACTATAGAATATCATACAAGTTATTTTAAATTAAATAAAAAATCTTTCATCTAGACGAAGACGGACAATCATAAACTAAAGATGACTACAATTTTGGCCTTTTGTGTTTCGATAATTAAACAATAATTCAATAAATTTTATTATGTAAAAACAATTTATTTGATTTAAGTAATAATATTTGATAATCTTAAATTTTCATGGAGTGTTTAATGGATTTCCTGTCAATCTTCGTGTCGTCGGGAGTCGCTCGGAAATTTCCGGCCATGGAGAAAGTTCATCTGCAGCTTAACTGGAAGAGTATATTCTCACGAAATAGCGACGAGCCTCCGGCGGAGCTCGAGGTCTTGCCCGGATCATCCTTGAAAGAAAATTTTGAGTCTCACCCAGATTGCCAGCTCGCTGAGTCGATTCAGCGGCACCAACGTCACCTCCATCTCTCTCACAAGTTGCCTGACAGAGGCGAAAAGCTTAGGGCCGTTCTAAAGGGCTTGACTGATGAGCAAGAGCGCAGAAAGTTGTCCAGACTATGGAAGGTTATTAATGTGTCTTTTAATGGGCGTTTTAACCTTGCGTTCCCTATTTCTTCATATCATCAGATTTATCGGATTTGGTCTGCTTTTTATGTGGCTACTCCAATCACCTTTAAGCTGGCGGGTCCTTATCACATGTAGATATGGTTTATATCCAAAATATCCACAGGCCAAAGTTCAGTAACTTTGTGACTCTGGATACTTCTGTTTGACTTTCTGTATCTCTTTGATAGGTCCCCATTTTTTAATGCTTACTTAACAGATCAATACACATTCTCTTTCGTCATTCGTCAGTCAGATGGTAGCCTCTCTAATGCAATTGATGAGGACCTGAATTATTTTGGTTGGACTTACCGCAAGAGTTGGACAAGGATAGAGAAAGGGAAAGCGGTACTCACTGTCTTCAAGGAACTTACCTTTTAGATTTCCAAGCAGTTCGGCTGTGATGACAGATAAAAGTGGACGCCCGAATACCGATCAGAGTGACATCTATTCCTCTGAATTTTCTTCTTCTTTTAATGGGAGAAGCTTGCCTGCCCGTTCTTCTGAGAAGTATGCTTTTCCTTTGTCTGAGCCTTTATTTTCCTGTTCCAATTCTAATATATTGCCATCTTAACATTTTTAAATCATTGGTTACTTTAGGGTTTATCACAATATTAATTATTCTCATGTACTCATGATTGGTTGGGTTTCTTTAGTTTTTTTTTTTTTTATCCAAATTTCCATTACTTGACTGCTGGCCATTTTGTTTTTCTTCTATACCCTTTTCAAGTTAGAAAATTTTAGATTTTCATCTAATAAATTGATATTCTTTTTTACTAGCCCAATCAACTTCAAAATGATTGATATCTAACTTTAGGGCATTCATTTCTGTATTTTTTTTCCTATTGTAGATATCTTGTATAATAATAATTCACATTATTTTTTTCTCATTTTAATAGTGTCTAAGTTTTTCAAAAAACTGTGCTTGAATGGAGTTGGCAAATTCTACATGTCTCTCTTCCTCTCTCTCTTTCTTGGGACATATGGATATGTATATATGAACAAAATATTGAACCATCCAGTTACTTGAATTTAGTATGACAGTTCTTTATAATTATTGACCATAAGGTGTGCTTAGAATTTGAGATACCTATCTAATATTTTGTTGATAACTCTTGAATGGAAGGGATGGCCAAATAAAATCTTCACCAGCTTCAAAAGTAAGAAAGGTAACCTTGCTTTCTAATTCTGTGCTCCATGAATATTCTAATGTTTCCTTTTACTATTCCAAGTGATAACGGTCATGTGCTTTATCTTTGTTATTATTGTTCTTGTTATTGTTTTTTTATTTTTTTTGAAATAGTGCTGATTTTATTAAAAGAGAAAGCTACAACAGAGCTAAAAGGACCGTCCCAAACAGTGAGAGATTGAAGAGAGGTCCCAAGTTTAGCTAATCTATTGGTCTAATATTTGTTGTTGTTTTATGCAGTTATGATTTTTATTGTTTAGTGCAGAAGTAACTGAAAGATTTTCTTCTCAATGAGACAGGTCCAACAGACTGTGGTTCTTTTGGATGAGGAGGATGCACAATCCGCTCATCCTGTAGAAGTGGAAACGTCCAAAAAATGGTAAAGTAAATTTTACAAAGACGATATCTTTTGACATATGTTTGGCTTTTATAATTTCAGTTATATTCAATCTCCAAGTTATCAAAATTTCAATCAGCTGAAGTTTGACATTTGTTACCTTTAGGCTGAAGGATGCTAAAATTTATTACCCTTCAAGGTATTCCTTTACTCTTATCTATTTTGCAAATATTAATGGAACAATTGAATCTCATGGTTTCCCATTTAGGAGTATTAAGTACAATTAGTGTGTAACATGGCCTTTTCTGCATGCAGGAGTGATCCTGAGGCTGTGGAACTTTGCTTCTCTGATATGGAATGCTTAGATCCCGAATCCTTTGTGTCATCACCTGTTATGAATTATTACATTCAGTAAGTGAATATTTGCTTCAGATTGTTAAAAATTATGCTATTTTGTTGTGTTGATGCAATGGGCTGAGGCTTGACTTATTAATAAGAATAAGAATAAGAATATAAAGTGAAATGATCAAAATGCCCTTGTACTGAGTTTTCGACAAGTATGTTATGGAAGCAAATGCCTTGTCATATTTCCTTTGCATCTTGTATTATCATCATGTTCAGAGCCTTAACCCAACTATGTTTGGGGCATTTGCTCTCAGATTCTGCAGTCAGCTATTTCACTTGCTAATTCTTGCTAGAGCTGGTTTTGGCCTCCACCACCATGTTGTCGGAAAAATTCTGCCTCTGAGAGGCGTGCTTGTTCATATTGTCTCTCTTTTGTTTGTTGTAATTATTCTGTCTTCCTTTTTCATTCATAATATTTATGTCCCAACAAAAATAAAAAGTGGAATTGCTGAACATCCAGGTCATTGTCCTGATGTGACCCATGCATAAAGTGGGTAATAACTAACTTCTGACATTTTGTGTTAATTTTTAGAGAGATTTTATGTGACCTGCCAATGTGATGCAATACCTCTTTAGATGGACTTTTGGGACCTGGGATTAATTAATTACTGGAGTTCTATTCCATCTTAGAAATGAGAAATAATTGTTTCCTGTCTACAGCTTTTGTTTAGTTTAGTCTTAAGAATGCATTGGAGGGATATAACAGCTTCTTCTGATTTTAGAATCTTACTATTGTTTCTTGGGAGCCTTCCCCTGTGAGTTAGTTTAAGCTGAATTTTGGTGGGAGCTCTGGAGGGAATCTAAGCCCTGCTAGAGGTCTTGGGAGCCTTCCCCTGTGAGTTAGTTTAAGCTGAATTTTGGTGGGAGCTCTGGTGGGAATCTAGGCCCTGCTAGAGTTGGGAGAGTAATTCCTGACCATTTAGGTATACTTGCTGCCATTTCGTAATTGTGATTTGTCTAAGGTTGTACTCTGTGCCCTTCTTTGTGATTTCCGTCATTTTTGCCAGTATTTCTCGTTCGCATGTGGTGGAGGGAATTCCTTGGTGATTATTTGATGGTTCTTCTCTAGCAAGGGTCCTCCCTGGCATTTCCATCCTATTTAGGATGTGATTATTAAAATCCTGGCCTGTTCAGGTTCAATGGACTCATGTATTACACAGTGCAAACTGCATGGTGTATTTGTGGTCTTGTCAAGGCATTTTCCTACAGTGTTTTGTCAAGGGGGATTCTTTCCCTCTAGATGTTACTGATTGTATTTTAGGTTTTGTTTCTTTGTATTTTGATTATCACGGGTCTTTCTTTGGGATTTGTCCTCTTTCTTTTTAATGAAATCCTCATCATCTTCAAAGAAATGAAAAAAGAAAAATGGTTTGGTTCCATAGTCATCAGTATATCTTGGTTAGTCTCTCATAGTTTACCAGAAATTTTCATTTCATAAAACAATGTCTCAAAATATCTATTCTGGTCATCTTGTATAGAAAGAAAATGATTTAAGATACTGAATAAGACCATAGGACCAAGGTCTCACTATAAGCTTTATTTCCAAATAACCTGTGGATTGTTTCAGACCTAAAGGTTCTCTTTATTTTGCATTTCACGATGAATGAATTAATTTGTTCACTTGACAGATCATATTCTCATTTTGCATTTAGGTTTAATCCTTTAAATCATTGTTTTCTATCACTTTTGTGTGTTTCAGTTTTTCTTGCCAAAATTCACGGTTTTGATGTACTCTTTTAGTCCCCTGTTTTTGTTTGTCTTGGTTGCATTTTATTTTTTACTTATTTAATAAAGAGCGATTACATCAAAGGGAATGAGAGATGCTAGAAAACAAGCCTATCAGAAAATTGAGAGAACATCAATTTTGTACTACATGGGGAATGTTGTTCACCTCACTGTTGGGGGATGACTCCATTTCTTGCTAGAGACTCTACTGAGGAAGTTGCAGAGGAGGCCTCATATTGCTTCATAATAGTGTAACATCCACCGTGGTAGAATTCTCCTCATCCAACTTATGACTATTGCTTGGTACTCTTCAAAAGCTCCATGAAGGCATCCTTAAATTTTGAAGCCTTAAGAGACTATTGGAAAAAAAAATGCAAATGGAAAAATTTTCATTTAACCAATCTTTGCTTGTGTTTCTGCAGGTTTTAGTGATGGAAAAATTTTCATCCCAAATTCTCATCTACCAAAATGTTTAAATGGATAGGAAAATGAGTTTCAAATCTTCCAATAAGAAACAAAGGGAATAATAAACCAAGAAGGTACAAAGACAGGAAAACTTGTTAAGGAGAGTTTGTTTCCAGCGGCTATTAGTTAAAGGAAAACTATTATTCTGTTGTTATTTTTCCAGCAAACAATCCTTAAATAGTGTTGAAAGAGGCATTAAACAATTCTTTGCTTTGGGTATGTCTATGCATGTCTGTGCTCCTGTAAAGTCATCTATTTTTAACTGCCATTCATTTTTTAGGGAAAATAAAAAAAAAGATAAGCACAATACCTGGTGAAAAATGAGCAAAAGTTGGATGGTCTTACAATGCGCAGCAGCAATTTGTCAGTGTTACATTCCTCAAAAATAGTTGATTCTGATATGGGTGCATGCTCCTGAATGTGGGAGCAGGTGACAAATTGAAAATGAGTTAAAAGTACAAGAATGCCAGCTTGTTCTTAGGCAAATACCATTCATTGGATAAACGAATGTTGTTCTTCTGTTATTTCCAATTATGAGGAGTCCCATAAGGAACTAAAAGAATTACTCCATTATTGTCGATTTAGTGTAAACAGTCTCACTGACAAGTAGCTTACGGTTGATCATCAATCTCTTGTTGATCTCTCCTCTGTAGTCAATGCTTGTTTGCTGTTTTTTTTGACCTTTTGGCTTTAAAAGAATTTGGTTTAAAAAAAGTGAATTTTGTGGGCATGAATCTATATTTATGGAAGGTAGTAGTACTTCAAGATAGTTCATGAATAAATTTTCAACAAAATGACAATTCATCTATGCCTTATGTTTTGTCTTTGTGTGAAATAGTTACCTATGGGATAGTTACTATATTGTCCACTCTAATTGTCACATTTTGGCAGATACCTTCAGAAATCAAAGTCTCCAAGTGAAAGGCCTGGGGAGGATTATCATTTCTTCAATACATATTTTTACAAAAAGCTTGAGGAAGCTGTATCAAACAAGGTAATATTTCTTAGACATACAAATGAATGTTGGTTTATGTACTTATCGCCTTCTTTTGATAAAGATTACAACATACATTTCAAAAAAAAAAAAAAAAACAAGTAGATGGAAACTGTTAGAAAATCTACTGAAGGGCAATAACGTCATTTTTCACTTACTATAAAGTCCAGCAGCTACACTATCTTATTCTATATGTTTATTTTTATGTCTAGTTCAATTTTCATGTAATTTGAATAAGTATGTAGGGAGATATAAGGGTTCAAGTGTTTTTAAGCTATAAGGGGCATTTCTGTAATTTATTTTTCCAAAGTCTATGAAAGGACCTGGGGGTCGAGCTCAACCCCGAAGCAGAGCTATTCTAGCGCTCTGACTTCTTCCTCTTTTCTCTCTTTCTCTCTCTAAAACCCTAAAGTTCACTCGCTTACAGAAATGTTATTGGAAGGAAAAAAAGAAGTAAAATACAAGTACAAGAAGGCACGAGGTCTAGAGGGAGGAGAGAGAAAAATCTAAAGAAAAAGAAGGATAAAGAGCATAAGTTCATGATAGAGAGGCATAAATTTTGTTCTAGGTACATCTTCATTTGCCAGAGTCCTCATAAAGAGAATTTTGGAGGACATGAGTCCAAGAGACATGGTTGGGGGAGGCAGCAATGAGATCCAAAATTTCATCAAAATAAATTTCAAATTCCAAGACCAACAGGGACTCTGGTTTACCCATAGACCGGTATTAGGTGAGCTGTCTTTAATAATCGGTGGCAAGAGCAATACTTGAAAAAGATCTTGATCCTTTGGCTGGGAGAAAAAGCTTCTGCAGTCGTCACATCAACTATGCAATGGGACCCATAAATTTAAATAATTGTGCCTCCTAAGAAGCCTCTATTAAACCACCTTAGTCACTTGAACCAGTGTTTACATGAGATTGTGCACCAAAAATAACCTAGAAGAGTTAGGTATATGATGAGGTTATTGATTTTGTCAAGATAGGTGTCTGTAAATAAAGATAACTGAATATTTTTGGAAATGTTTTTTGTCTTTACCAAAAGTACCTAGTTGATGCCATGGTTTCCAGACTCTAGTCAACCTGGATTTTAATGGGTCTGAATTGGGTCAGGTGCTGGACTCACCCCTTTTATATTGGGCAAGTTCCTTCCAACCCGACCCAAATCTGATTTTGTCTTTAAAATGTCTTGGTTAAATTTTATTTAGTTAAGTCCTAGGAAATTCTATATTGAGCTAGCAAGTCCATGGTTTAAAGGAGTCTCAGTTCTAAGAGGTGACTATGGTTATTGAATTGAAATTAATGAAATTTTATTGCAACTTTAGCTCGTATTTTATTTTCTTTCTGTTCTCAATTTGTTGGCTAATTCATTGAATCTACTCGAGCATATGGATTGTGTCACTTCTTTAGGTAACTCTTGATAATCAGGCTAAATTAGGCGTTTCCCTCCAATAGCTTGTTGTGGAAGAGGGCCTTCTTTAGTTAAGTATGTGTTCTTTCTTCTGCTTGCAATATAGTTGTGCGTTAGGTAATCTCAAATAAAAATCTTATTTAAAAAAAAAAAAAAACTCTTGTGACATCTTGAATCTCAAATAAAAATCTTGAATATAGTTGTGCGTTAGGTAATCAATTGGAGCTCCTAAAGCTGCATTGTTGAGAATACGGTCAAAGTATGGATGAAAGTACAAATATCTCATCACTCAAAAAAGTACAGATATTTCTCAAAATGTTTTTTTTTTTTTTTTTGAAGATATTTCACAAAATGTTAAAACCTGATGCGAGTGACTAAGTGCATTTGCTAACTTGTTTTTAGAGCTTACTGTTGAAGTTAGGGTTTTTTGTGTAATTATTCTTAAAATAGGGATCTAATTATAAATATGTGAAGTTGTTCATTTTTTGTATTAGTCGGGGGTATTTTTGTCTTTCGATATGTAACTGTATAGTTATTTAATGTAATAGAAAGAGCGACTTGGTTATCAGAAAAAAAAAGGAGGGATTAGGAAGTCTGCTATTTTGGCAGATGCCTTAATGCCAACATTTTGTGCAATGGCAACTTGTCGTCCAAAGTTCAGTTTTCTTCATCAAATCTTGAAGGATTGATCTTCACATGGTATCATAACCTACTCTGGTAGTCCTTTACAAATGTTTCTTTCTTTAATTATCTGGTTCATGTTTTTTGAACATCTGGAGAGCAGCTCACAGAAAAATTGTAACTTGTGATGAACTGAATCAAAAGGGTTCAAAGTGCAAACAATTTATGCACTCTTGTGGAAAAGTGAGGAGTCAGCTGATCATATACTTCTCCACTGCCCTTTAAGCTTCCAACTATGAAGGTCATTCTCAGTAAGTTTGGTGTGAGTATTTGCTTATTTGCAGCATTCTCCAGCTTGGTTTTGGCCATTTCCTTGCATTAGTAGAGCTCTATGAAAGTTGAGTATGGCCACCATTCCATGGCGTTTACAGAAAAGCTGAACAAGACGACATTTCAGCATTCTTCTGGCTCCTTGGGGTGTATATTTGAAGCTGCCCAGCTCTCCATTCTGCTATCGGCAAGCACATAAGAAAATGCCTGCTTCTGCTTCTAGCTCCCTCATCTGCATTACAAGATCATGATTTGACTTCAGAAACCTCATCCACTCCTCTGTCACTCAGGTGGTGCTTCCACAACATGGTTAGTTAGAACTAAATTTTGATGGCAGTTTGGTTGGGAGCATGGGGCTTCAGGTGTTGGTGGTGAGAACAGAGAGTGGAGGCTGGAATGTGGGCACTCCTTGCAGGAGTCAACCTGTAATCTCAAAATTTTTCCTCCCAAGAAGAAATAGGAGTCTTAGCTTTAATGATGTCATGGATTTCAATGAAATCAGATCCACCATGGTGGCTGAGTTTTGTGTTTCTGAAAAAAAAATGTAGAACTGATTCAAGATTGTTTTTTTTTTATCTCAAGTAACTGTTTTAAATTTCCTCACAAGCCACAAAAAAAAAAAACAAGAGATAATGTTCTTGTTCTATGTGGATTTCGATTAGACTGTTGGCATTTTTTCCTCCAAGTCTTATTATGCAAGTGAAGAAGAGTTCAGGTCGTGTCTTGTTACATAGGGTTTTAGTCAACATCCACAGATCTGGTCCATTGAGATTCAACTGAGCAGCTTTTTTATATTGGTGACTTTTCACTTATTCTCTCTTGGAAACTGACAAGTCTCTTCCTCAAAGTTTGCTCTTCTCAGTTTACGGCCTGATCTTACAACCCATTTAAGTCCTTGCATTCTTTATGCATAGTTTCTAGCTCTGGTTTAATTCTGTCCATTCTTAAGATTCAAAGACAATATCAGATGTTACTTCATCCCCAAACTAGCTATCAAAATCATATGTTACTTCTAACATGAGTTGAAATTCACAAAAGAAAATATCATCAATCTGAATGATAGTCAAAATTACTTTCAATCATTCCCTTTCAAAAATTCCTCATTACCAAGGATATGTGGAACATCTCACAAAATAGCCTCTAAAGAAGGAAATCAGCAATTAGTATAAGAAGTGGATAAAGGATGTAACTCCAATCATCTACTTTGCACACATGTTTTCTCTCATAATTTGCCATTTGTGTGCCTGCCTCAACTTAACATATGAAGAGTATCCTGTTACGCATACATTCACTTTTCTTACTATTTAGATAATTTTTTTGGTTTATTTTATTTGATTTCTCTTTTTGTCGTTGATAATTCCATTAATATAATTTAGCCATTTTTTTGGTGAATGAGATAATTTTGTCACTTTGTGATTTACAGGGCTGTGATAAGGACACTTTGTATGAGAAATTCAGAAGGTGGTGGAAAGGTGTTAATATTTTTGATAAGGCATACATATTTTTGCCAATACATGCAGAGTGAGTTTTAAAGATATTTGGTCATGACCACTTAGCTTTATTTCACATTATGTTTTGAATAACATGGAATGTGTTTCCCCTCTGGAAGGGGCTTTTTATTTTTTTAATTAATAAAAAGCATTTTATCTCTGTTTTAAAAAAAATGCATACATAAAGAGCATATTCTTTTTATGTGAACCTGTACATATGATCTCCAACAGTTGTAAATGTGCTAGTTTTATTGATTTTCTTCTGTTCTGCACTTAAGTGGTTTTGATATTTACAGCCATCACTGGAGTTTGGTCATTATTTCTTTTCCTGCAAAGGAAGAGGACTTGAGTCCAGTTGTTCTACATTTGGATTCATTGGGATTCCATCCAAGCAGCATAATTTTTGAGAACATTGGAAGGTGCTGCAGTTGAACCCTAATATGTTAAATCCATTTGCATATGATTGAGGACTCTCTTCTATTTACATTTCTTGTTTTCAGATATAGTGCTGCTTTTGCTCTAGCTATGATAACAGCTTATAGTATACTTGTTGCACCTGCATTTGGAAGCACTATCTCAGGAATAGGACTTTGTCATACAAAAAGGGCATTTGATATATACTTGACCCATCATGTCCAAAGCATGATGGGAAAAGAAAGTGAGTTGGTATGGCCTACTGGTTTTTTTAGGACCCACTAAAAATTCGTGTTGACTTTAGTGTTAGGTGGGCTTTTATGGTAGTGCTTGCCGATTTTCTTATCCTTGGAGCATTTTAGTTTTTTATTTGTGAATCCTTAGCATGTTCTTAACATCATGTTTCATTACCTAAAACTGCTTGAGAAAAGCATGGAGACTGGTCTCAGTATCCATTTATTTTGTGTGTACATGCCCCTTTTTTTATTAGTGTATTATAATATTCTGAAGACCAAATCATTTAATCAAATAAAAGTAGCAGGATGATAGAAAAATTTCTACCCTTGATTTTGATATGTTCAGACCATCCAGAGGACTCAATGCTGCAGATATGAGAAAGAAAATATCCACCAAGACACCAGAAGATACTTACTATTTGATTGTTTGGGAAATTTTTTTGTTGCCTCCAAACCATCCACTGTAACTTTTAAACAAAACAATCAAACTTAAATATGTTCGAAAAACAGATGGAACCGTTGTGAATTTTGTTGTATTTTATATTATTCAAACTTATTTGTTGTTTATCAATGATCTGTGTTTTTTTGTACTGCACAGTAGGTGTGTGTTGTGGTCCTGTGTTAAGTATAACAGTGTGTTTCTTTTTCTTGTTTTCTTGAAAAAATTGTTTTAAGTTTACAAGACCTTTGTATTCATTTCATGTGTGGATGCAACAGGCAGACTACCTACTGTGTAGGATCTTTTGCTTAGCGTTATGGATGGTGTGATTGTTATATTTTTTATAGTCTCTTTGGTATGCTGTTTTCTTAAATCTGAGAGAAGTTCTCTGATCTTATGTAGCTTTTTAAAAGAAGAATGGAAATACATAAATCAAATTGGTCATCCCACAAGTATCACTTTTTCTGGCAGAGTAGGGAAGAACCTTTCTCATAGAGTTGAGCAGAAAATAATCCCGGTAAAAATCTTTTTAGCAGTGCATTCTGCATGCTTACATCATTTTTCATCTTCATACTTCTCTTTTTTCTTTGTTACAACCTGAACTTTTCTTCATAGCTTCTATAGTCCAAATCCAGTTCAATGCTGATCATTAGCACAGTAGACTAGTTTCTATATTTATATTTACTTTTTTGTTTGAAATGGTGGTTAGCTTTTATTGCTGAGAAAAAAATAATCAATTACAGGAAGAGGGCTGAGAAGGGGCCCTTAGCTCCTCTGCACCACTAATGCTGGCCAGGAGATACCGTGCTTACAAATATATCTGATACTTTATTAGCAGCGCTAAAGTGTGCTGCCAAATTAATGCCAATAAGGTATTTCATCATAAACTTAACTGTACTGCTATGGAAACGTGGAGCCTTCTTTCATCCGGCTTATAACAATCTAAGATTCCCTTTCCATTATCACTGGGGCTGAGAAATGCTGCACATATCATTTCAGTTCTTGGAGTAGAGCCCTGGTTTCAGCTTCAGCTCAATCACAAGTGCCAAGGGAATGGGGCCAGAGAAAGTCATAAGAGGAAAAACCAGGTGATCCCTAATAATGCACCCGAACCCAATAGGACCAGGGTTCCCTAAAAAATTTCCTTTGGAGTTTAGCTTGAAGGAGCGATGAGGAGAAACACATATACTGCTGAGCTGAGGTTGGGAGAGAGAGACCATTAATTTCAGTGTTTTCTGATGATGGAAAAGGGGAGGCAGACCTTTGTAGGTATTTGTCCATACTAGTTTTATGTGCAATATTTTCTCAATGAGGCCTCCAAATTGGAGAAGAGCCCTGTTGTTTCTTTCCTTCCTACGCAACCATGGGACAACAGCTACAGTAGTTTTTAACAGGTGCTGATTTTATTGGCAAGTTCCAAAAGGAGGAGGCAGGGGGAATAGAGGTTATCCTAAACTTGTTTTGAATTGCACCCGGAGCCAAGAAACTGAAGGGGCAATGAAGCTGTTTCTTCCTCTGATTGGCTGAAAGGCAGGGTTGACGACTGGACATTCTCTCTTGTATTACATTACGTGTTAAAATCTTCCTGGGGACAGCAGTTCATAAGAAATAGATTGCCTTCAATGGACCAATTAAATTACCATACTTGTGATATTATGCTTGGATCTTCTGCGACTGGGGCTAAGGGAGGTGCTTATAGGAGGATGCTGTTTGAGAAAGAGCCTGATACCAGATAATTGCATCACAGCCCTCCCTTCTGTGGACCAACAAACCGTGTCTCTACTTCATCAACTTTTCCGAGTCAATTTTGATATCACTATACAAGTTTAGGGTTTTGATTCTAAGTCTTCTCAATTTTGTTAATGCTTTCTCAACTTTTGATGTCTGTAATCTAAACTTTTTAACGGTGGATAATTGTTTCTTTATGTTGTTTTCTTATGGATGGTTTGACATTACACTGAATATAATTATGGAAACTAGTGTCTGCCCATCGTGGAACATAATCTAACAAAACCCGTTTGTCATCTTCAGTCTTTTTCTTTATTATTGTTGATAACTGACAGTTGCCATTTGCAATACCAGGTGCCGCAGCAGAGAAATGATTATGACTGTGGCCTTTTTGTACTGTACTTCATGGAGCGCTTCATTGAGGAAGCCCCAACCAGACTTGGGAGGAAAGATCTTTCTATGGTAATGTTCTACTCCTTTGGTTTCATTTCACATTTCACTTTTTTGTGTGGCTAAAATGCCTCGTGTTCTTCAGTTTGGTGGCAGATGGTTCCTACCGGAAGAAGCATCTGGTCTGAGAAAGAGAATTCGTAAGTTGCTTCATGAACAATTTGAGAGAAGTAAATTACAAATGTGGTCGTTGGGAATCGAGTGACTCTCCTGTAGATAGCTAAGTGCAATCCTGCGACTCATTAAGTACCCACTACATCACTGTTGCAAATGATCGGCCTAGGAAAAATGTATAGTTCCCCATTGTCCATTATTATCTCCATAGCGATGCTGTTAAGGTAATTGGTGCATCTTAACTGTTTTATATTCTGAGAAATCACGCTTATTTTCAGTGAAAGTTTTCTTGTTTCTAATGAGGAGAAAACACCACTTCCTATATGAAAGAAAAATAAAAAAAGACAACAAAGATAACGCAATTTTTTTGAATGAACTAGACAATGAATCAAATCAAACAAGCTTGGAAATGGAACGGTTAGTACCAAGTTGAGTACAAGTTCGAACAAAACAAGCTTGGTTAGTATGAATAACCAAGGAAGACACATTTATCTGATTGAGGAGACAATTTATTAAGAGATTACCCAAGAACATGGACACAACATAGAACCAAAGACTCGAGGGCAAAGGAGAAACAACTCAGTAGCCGGCTTGAGGATTTGTAAAGGACACAAATGACGACATCCTACTAATTAGAAAGCAAGCAATGAAGATAACATCACCTCAATAAGACTTGGAGACCTTCAATTGAAAGAGCATAGTGTTGGCAACATCAAGCAAGTGGTGAATCTTTTGTTCTACAATTTCATTCTGTTGTAAGGTATAAAAACAGGAAGACTGATGCATGATGCCATTGGTGTTACAAAATGTATCAAATTTATGATTCATGAATTCAAGCCCATTATCAATATGTAAAACACAAAGTGAAATACCAATTGATTATTTATTTTACTATAAAAATTCTAGAATACATCAAAGACCTTGGATTTCTCCCCTAGAAGATATAGCTTTGTGGACCAACTATAAGTGATCAATAAATGAAACAAAAAATTGGAAACAAAAGATACTAGATAACTCGTAGGGGCTCCATACAATTGAGTGAACTATTTCAAATAAACTATTAAAACAACTCAAACTAAGTGGAAAAGACGCTCTATGGTGCTTCACGATTTGACAAGATTCCCACTAAAATGATAAAGTAGAAGGTAAATCTAGAGATAACTGGAGAATCTTGACTGAGGAGGGATGTTCCAACCACAAGTGCCACTAAAAAAGGTGAAATAGTTATATTAAATGTTGGAGAAGATGGTTGTATCGAACATTCCAAAGTGGTAGAATGTCTCTTTTTCGTGCCCATAACCAATCGTCCTCTTTGCCAAAATATCTTGAAAGAAACAATGAATAAGATAAAAAGATATTGAACATTAAAATGATTTAGTAAGTTAACGGAGAAAATAAAATAAAATAAGTTTATTTTCTCTTGTTTGGATGCCCATGTAAAATAAGGGGAAAAAATAAATGTGGTTTATCTCGTTTGCACAAAGAAAGTGGAATAAGATAAAAATAATAAATTTAATTTTTTTAATGATTAAAATTATATACAAGTCTAAGAACTTAAATATTTATAGCTATTAAAATATTATTGATATGACTTTTATTTACCAATTAAAATCAATATTATCAATAGACTTTTATTTATAAATTTATTATAAATAAGCATACTATGATTTTAGTATTTCTACGAATTTGAGTTTAAATCAGTACTTTTATATTTTTTATATTAAAATAATTTAAATTTGAATATTTTTATGCTATGATAAAATTTTCTCTATGATTTCTCTTTTTTTTATCTTTCTAAATTCTATTTTTTCATATTTCCTTTTCTCTTTGAGAATATGCACTGCCAAAAGCTGAAGAAGACTTTATTTTGTTTGTCTTTGTTTTTATGATTTGATGAAAATACCTTGGTTTTTTAATAATTTTATTTCAAATAAAATATATTTTTACTAAAAGTCACACCCACACGAATTTTTAGTCAAATTTTTATTAAAAAAATAGATTTTCTTTATTTTTCATTAAAAAGGCTAAAAGGTGTGTTGGATTGTAGAAAATCAGGGAGTGTGTTTGTGCTTGCAGAAAGCAAGCCCAGCGTCTGATGATCGTTGATATATATATATATATATATATATGTGTAGTTATAAGCACGCGAGGTACTATGGTAGCGTCGCAGGGTGGCCATACTTGTCTTGTTCCTTATCACACGGTAATATAAAATTCTCGCTCTTAGGTCCTCGCTTATTGCTGATTGACACGGAGTCTAGGCGCCATGGGCTGCTCGTCCTCTCTCCCAGGTTGTATCTCTAAATTGAATCATCCGTTCGTGGCTTCTTTCGTTTTTTTCGTCTCATCGTGCATGCTTAGAGTTATGCCTGGGTGATGATCTCGATGCTTCGAAATTCATCATTGGAAGTAAAAATGGAATCGATTTAGTGATTCAGGCGTATTTGAGTTTCTTGGGCCTTTCAAAATAGTTAGACGCTACTCGAGAACTTCCTGACTTAATTCCGGTTCTTTTGTTCTGAAATTCGCGCTCTAATTTGTTGGAGGCTGCACTCTTTATTTGGTGTAATTAGACTTAAAAAGTTTTTTTTGCTATTTTTCTTATCTACCTCCTGAAGTCTTAATCACCCTTGCACAATATGCACGTCTTATTTACTTGCATTTTCTGGATGTCTGTGAAGTACTGAGTTGTTTCTTCGTCAATATTCTGTTTCAAATTACTTTAAATTAATTACCACGACGAAATTCTGTCACTTGGATGAAGATATTATAAAGAGTGTTTGAATATGTTATGGCACCCACTCTTATACTTGAGAGATCTAGGAGCAATTTTGAACTTTCTACCCTCTTGGTTCCTTCTATTATCACAGATCATGGATGCAGCTATTTCCACCCTCTAGGTTCTGTCTACTATTATGCTCTATTATATTTTTCAAAACGTTTTCTGGCATTGAAGAGTAACAATATTACTGCTAATTCTTGTCATCGTTAACCACATTGTTATCTTTAACATATTTATGCTGGGAATGTTTGATAGATAGAAATTCTGGGCAGCTAGGTGCAAATTTAGAAAACTCTGCAAGTGCTGACTCAAAAAACTTGAGGGTGAAGGTATACTTATCTTTCTTTTAGGCCTTTAAAGATGTTTCAGTATTTGACTTTGCCTTTCTCTAGAAATGTCTATAGATAGGATCTCTGAGCTGCTGGGCAACTAAATCTGTATGTTTCTATATCATCTAACTGCCTTTGATTATATTATATCATGGTCTAAAGGTTGCAGACTACAATTTTTTCTTAGGTTGTTTTGACCCTAAGATTCTGCTTTATCCAAGCCAAGTGGCTTCTGCTGCAGTGGCTTTTCTATGTTAAACAAGCAAATGCCATGTTTTTGTTGGTGAGCCTAATGGCTGTTGGTTTCTTTTATTATATTGACCAATGAAAGTACATCCACAATTCATCTCAATATCTTGCTCTTAGCATATTCAGTAGGTAACCATATTTCTTGAACTATTTATTCCCAGTAGCCTAAGTTGTTCTAACATATGTTTTTGAAATAGTGGATTGGAACTTCTTTTTTTGGTTAATGTGGTAGATTTTTCTGAAACCTGCTCTTGTAAATATTGAAAAGCTGCTATGTGAATTTCCCCTGAGACAAGTTCTAGGTTCTGAGGTGGAAAGCTAGAGAGTTCCTCGTGAGGAGAGAAAGAGTGCAAACAACTTTAGTGTTAGTAAATTTTGATTTGGAGCTATTTTGTTGCTTCTACCTGTAGTCCGAAAGTTTCATGTTTGTTGTTTTGAAAAATGCATGTTGGTTAGTATTATTGTTCTGGGGATTTGTTAAGTGCACAAATGGGAGTGATGCAGCATTTCGTTTCAGTACTGGATGTTGATATCACTGACATAGCTTGGTTGCTTGGATGGAGCTGCCAGTTTAAGAACAAACAGACCATTGTTGTGAGATAGTAATCCACACTGGTTATGCAAACATAAGAGCCACCTTTGTGTTTTTCTTTACTTGGAACTTCCGTCATTAGAATTTGTGATAGTCACCTCAGTGTCATTACCAGTGCATTACTTTACGTATTCCCATGAGATACGTGTTGTATAAGCTTTATACAAGTTCCATACATGCATATATTGTATCATATAATTTTTTTAATCTTTTGCTTTTCTTCTTATTTTTGCTCTTGCTTGTCTGACACTTTCTTATATCCTTCAACTTTTTTTGTTCAAACGCAATTGATTTTTCCCTCGACAAACAAATAAATGTTCACTGAATGTTATCTTACAAATATTTGTATTCTTTGGACTTTTTTTCTAATCTTGGGACTGGCACTACATTACAAACTTCATATGAACCTTCATATTATGGAAAGAGTATCCACCTATTTTCTTTTATTTTTATAGTGCACTTTTTCACATTGTTGTCTCCGCCTGTTTGCTTCAGGCATTGTTTTCTATTTTATGGGTCATGAGATTTTTTATTTCTGTTGTGGGCTTTGACTGTAACAATCATAATACAGTTGGTGCTCTTGGGGGATTCTGGTGTTGGTAAAAGCTGTATTGTTCTGCGCTTTGTTCGTGGTCAGTTTGATCCAACATCAAAGGTATGAATATATTTTTGCTTATTTATGCAATATAACCAATTTCATGATGCAACTGAACTTAATGTTCTCTTGTTCCTCAGCCAGTATAAGTATCGATTCTCTTCACCAAATGATTTACAGTTGTTATCTTATGTCCCTGATGACAAAATTGGTTTCAGGTGACAGTTGGTGCATCATTCTTATCTCAAACAATAGCTCTGCAAGATTCCACTACTGTGAAATTTGAAATATGGGATACTGCAGGCCAGGAGAGGTAGAGTCATAGAATAGTTCCACGACTTGTCTGCTTTTTAAAGCCTACATTTTGAACATTTGCACATTTAAAAAAAAAAGGAAAAAAAAAAAGAATCTTGAGAATTTTCAAATTTCATGTCGAGGGAGTAAGGTTGTTTTTCTGTGAATCTTTATTTTTCATCTTTTGGATTCTGCCTCTCTTTTTTGAGGAAGTATGAGACTTTCCAGTTCTTTGTCCGTCTCTTGGCTCCATCCACTTGATTGTGGTAAACCCCATTCAGATTCTCTGGTTCGACATGGAGTGGGACACCGATTGCCTTATTATTTGCAACCCTTTTACTGCTTATTGTATTTTCTTGTTGGTTGCATGTATTTCTCTTTCTTTGCTAGTGGCAAGGAGGTTTAGCGTTATTGCTTCCTTCCCTTCTTTTTTCTCTTCTTTTGCCACTCTTTGTTATATTGTAATTCTCACATCATTCTGGAAAGAAAATTGTTCCACATTGTTTTGTTTTAAGACTACAATCCATTCAATTACATTTTTGTTTTTTATCAGGTATGCTGCACTGGCACCTCTTTACTACCGTGGAGCTGCTGTTGCAGTTGTTGTGTATGACATCACAGTCCCAGAGTCATTTAACAAAGCCCAATATTGGGTTAAGGTACTTGTTGTGGAAGCAATGGGTTGATAGTTATTTTTTCAATCTTATATTGAACGATTCATGCCCTATCCCATGTAACAGGAGCTGCAAAAGCATGGAAGCCCAGGCATTGTCATGGCTTTAGTGGGTAATAAAGCTGATCTTCACGAAAACCGTAAAGTTTCAGTGCAAGTATGTTTACATTCTTAAGCTTGATTTGTATAAAATATATGGACCCTATTTGTTAGGATAGCTACAGCTTAAAGACTGTTATTTGACATCTAAATATCTTGTTCCTGAAGGATGGTGTAGACTATGCAGAAAAGAATGGAATGTTTTTCATTGAGACATCTGCAAAGACAGCCGATAATATAAATCAGTTATTCGAGGTAAGTGTCAGACTTAACTGCTGTAGTTTTCTTACCAGCATACACTAGATGGTGTATATCATCAGTGAAGACTATCTATTTGTTTCATTTCCTTATTGATCTTTTTGTTGGTGGATGTAAATTTTCCAATTGTTACTGTTTTAATTGTTCTCATGCTAGTATATTAAAATATAACTTACATGCTTTTATGTAGTACAGGTTGTTCCATTATTTTGGATCCTATGTTATATTTTCATTCTACACGAATAATTATAGTGTTCATGGAGAATGGTATGTTAATGCTTATATTTGTCAAAAATGTGTGACAAATGGATGTACAAGGATCAGGATGAGAAACGTATAAAGGAAGTGTCAAATACCAATTACTACTTTAAAGTAAAAGATTGTTGCATTCTTATCTTTATTACAGTTGAAAAAAACTGTAAAACAGTTTCTTGCAAATTTTATCTAGTAAACAAAAAAGGCGTTCTGAGCTTGTAATCTGATGCAGTTCATGTCTACCTAACGGCTCAAAGCACAGTGCATGGGATCCTGGGGATTGAGCCTTGGGCTCAATGGCCATGTGTAGTTTTTTAACTTGATATCCGGGGTTCAAGTCTCACTGAAGTCAATGGTTTCGTAGGTGTCTACTGTTACTAATCTCAAGAAGAAAATAAAAATGTTTGGGTTCCTTTAGTAGATATTGGATGAATAAATTGCTGATGGTGGTTGCAAGGAGTTGTCATCTGTTGTGGAATGTTTAGTCGATGTTGAATGGAGCTCCTAGATCATCTGAACTCAATGTTGCCTGTAGGCTTAATTTTCTTGAGCTTCAGGGACATTGTCATCCAGCATAGTTCTGGTAAATGGGAGTCATATTCTATACTACGAGCTATAGCAAACATTTTATGTGAAGTAGGATTTTTCCAAACAACCTGAGATGGTAATGTTTTCTTTAAAGTTGGGTACACATACATCCTAGAATGGTTAGCCAAAGTTAAGAAGCAATTTTTCAACCAATGATTAACCGAAGGATTTTTCCAGTCCTCCTTTATTAACCAGAGGATTTTTTCCAGTCCAACTAATATTAACCAAAGGATTTTTCCGGACTTTAATCAGTGTGGGATTATTCTCATTAATATATATTTTTTAAAGTGTAAAATTAAAAAGATAGAGGAGAGAGACAGGTGTGGCAATTCTGGCACTCATTAGGATGTCTAATATCTACCTCTCTTCTATAATAGGCACTTAAGTGATAATAGGACAAAAGTACATAAATGCCCCTCTACCCTAAACTCTCCATTACTCCCTAATGGCAACTCAGAATAAACTAAAAATTTAACCATATGAATCCCTTACCAAATCGGACATACTCCTCTAGAGTGACAATGTTATAAGGTGAAATGACAAAGTACCCTTGTCCAGCATTCAACAATTTTCATTTTGGTTAAAATATTTTTATTTATATTTAGCAAGTAGATAATAAGGCGGACGTTCATTCTTCCTTTTAGTGTTGTATGGAACTCAATCAAAAAAAGAATAGCTATTAATGAAAGAAATCAGTAGGGAAGCAGAAAAGACAACTTAAGCAAAGTTCGCATAACTTAGAGCTTAGCAGAAAAGAACAGGATTGGTGTGAACTTAGAGCTTAGCAGAGAAGAACAGGATTGGTGTGAACTTAGAGCTTAGCCAGAGATTACGGCATAACTTATGCAGATGTCATTGTTTATTTGCCAAAAGTTATAGGAAGGACAAGGCTGAGAGCTTGGACAGAAATTTTAGCATGATCTTTTTGCTAGTCCCACATAGATTGCTGCATTAGCAATTTTGTGCCACACCTCATCTCTGCCTCAGATCACCTTGTTTACAACATTAACTGCAAGCAAAATTCAGTGACTAACTCTTCCTCCATATTGTATTCATTTTGTAGCCATCTCTAACAAAGTATTTGGCCTGTCCTAGTGACCTTCGAGGTTGTTTGATAACTGGCAAAAAAATTATTGGTGAAATGAGGGGATGAAAGAGTGAACACCTTCTCTACAGAGACTGAAAGAGAGGAAATGGAAGAAGAGAAGTGGAGATCACTAGACGGGCTTATGAGGGATTATTCAGGTCTTAATTACCAAATTGGTGGTATGGATGGTTGGGTGTGTATTATGAATCTTTGATACTGTTCACAAACTGGGAGATTCCAATGGTGAACTTGTGATTGGGACTTTAGTTCAACTGTAGTTCAACGGTCACATGAGGGACTTTGTAATATGAGGTCTTGAGTTCAAGTTTCACCTTCAAGTATTGGAGGTAGAGTGTGTGTGTAATCAACATTCAAAAAAAAAAAAAGAGAAGACTTATGGAACAAATTGCAGATATGGTTTCAAGGAGAGGAGAAAGTTGCTTGGTTTTAAGTAGCGATTAGGATTTTGGAACTATTTAGTAAGCTACTCAGAGATTATTTGAATTGTTGAAAATGTTGCTTTGGGGTTGGAATCTCATTTACTTGGAGATTTGTTTTGGATACTAAAATGACACTTCACCTAAATTTCTGAGAAACCTTTGGAAAAACTTCAAGGAGATGTTTCTGAAACATTTAGGAAACCTTTACTATAATTTATTTGAAATTTGTCCAGAATTCCATAAAGAATCATTTATTTATATGTTTCCTCAAGATGGCAGGTTAAAGATGAGAATGTTGAAGTGTTTGGTTTTAACCTGTTGTTTAATTGAGTAAAAAATAGATTATAACTAATTAATTGTTTTGTACGTGAAAAGGAACTTAATTTAAATATGAAAGTAAATAACCAAACTTATTTTGGTAGTTCAAAGCCTGCTCAAAATTCCTTTACGGGCATGATTATGTTGGACTCTCTCTCTCTCTCTCTCTGTGCTTATGTCTGTCTTTTACTTCTACAGGAAATAGCTAAGCGGCTGCCACGAACATCTTGATTGTAAAGCTTTGAACTCAATCAATCAAATCGTTATCATGTAATGTTTATTTTGTGTATTGTCTCAGTGCATAATAATTTTTGAATTTTGTTTCACTCTGATGGTTTTATTGTAGCTTTTCAGCTGTTCAGTCCTGCCATGGCCGTGCAAGCTCAACTGCACCCTGTTTTATCGATCTCTTGTTTTTAAGTCCGGTTTCCTTGTTCATAGAAGAACAGCGTCTCTCAGCTTTATGTCACGACGGCCTAGGATGCAAATGTAATCCAATTGTATTGATTGCATCCCTTATATGTGACCACTGGCCTTCTTCCTGCTGCTACGTTCAGTAGTTTGTTCTAAGCTTAGTGACCTGGAAATCTGTAAACTGGAAACTCGTAACTTGGCAAGCGCTGTGGTTCATAAGAAAACGGTTCTGATTCAATTGTGACATAGTAACCAAAGGCATGATAGTGAATGGAGAGAGTGATTAATATATGCTCGTGGACAAGTGTCAGGAAGCTACGTTCATGACCTTGAAAGAAATCCCTCCTGATACACTCATACTCCTTGGCAATACTGCATTGAGCTCGTCATTGTCACGGTCGTTGTTAGTATACCTGCATCGACATGACCTCGATCGTCGTTTTCATCATCGTGAACAAGGTTGTTTTTCTTCTTCATCACTCTCATTGTCATTGTCTTCCGCGTGTAGAGGTGGACTAGGCTTTGGTGACATTCAAGGAGGCTTATCCGAAGGAGTTCGTTGAATTTGTAGTAGTCTGGAAAGCTCCGGTGCAAAGCTGGAGAAATCAATCTCCTCGACAGTCGATCTCGAACTAGCAGTCATCCAGGTCGCCAGTATCATCTTCTCCTGGAAATGCCCTACCCATGGTGGCTTTGGTCTCCAACACGCTCGGCTCCTCCTTGTCGCCGCCGAACTCTCTCGTCATCATGTTTCGGATGTCTGCCGGGCAGAGGCTCGCCGAAAGAAAATGGCGCAGAGAACAAGAACCAGGATGGACGGCTCCTCTAACAAGGGCAATTCAGTTCGGAAAAGCTCGGTGTCTCTTGTTGGATCGAGAGCATTAGTATATTCGCATTCGGCTTCAGAAAAGGGAACAAAGGCTTGCGGCCAGTCCAACCACTCAAAAGTAAGGATCTTCGTTGGACTCTGGTAAACACAGCCCATGTTCGATGGGAACTAGCTCCGTCGTTCCACCTGCAGCGCAACCGTCATTCAAGTAGCTGCCCAGACCAGTTTAATCATTCAAATAGCTGTCAAAACCAGTCGAATGGCTCTGTTTCCACACCAGGCCAACTACAATTTAACCATCATTCGGGTAGCTGCCCAAACCAGTGGAAACGTAACCATGATTCGAGTAGCCGTCTAAACCAGTCGAATGGCTCTGTTTCCTAACCAGGATGTTTCCGTCGTGTCTCTCTCTGCGAAGCCACCATGCTCGTTGAGATAAGCAGCGACCTAACGGACCGCTTTCTTAACGTCCCGTGCGGGGCCGGTCAGCCCTTCGGGCTCTAAGATGAAGCCAACCAAACTCTTGGAGATGCCTGGTTTCTCATCAATTGGCTTCACCACCGGAATCTTGGTTCCATTGTCGTTGCACAGGTAGCAGGCTCCACCTACAGCTCCCGGCGTAGGAGCAGATCTCCCCCAGATTCAATTGCTAAAAGTTGCCTCCAGAATGAGTGCAGGATATCATGGGCCTCCCTCCCGGCAAGGACCTCGATGTGGGCATGGCCTGTGTACTCACCGTCATGGGGTTCATCCACTTGGCCTGCACTGTTGAGGCGAGGAGTGGAGAAGCTGCGCTTGATGGTGGCAGCAGAGATGGCGGCAGTTTTTAAGGAGCGGGCAAGGTTGGCTCTGATCAAGTTCGAAAGCCACGGGGTCTGGGAAATGAATGAATGATCGGAGCTTGGACGTGCTTGCCTCTACCGGCGGGCAGAGGCTTGATTCCATATGGGGATGATCGATGGTTACAGCCATTTGCAAAGGTATAATCTTGATCCTGCAAACCGAGATGATGAAGTGCATGCTTAGGTTACTCTTCCTTCATCTTTTCTGCTGCCCCCGTCTTCTGCGGCCTGCTTCCAATGGCCGTACGCCATAACGAATAGTGATTAATGCAATGACCATACGCCATTTTCCTCTTTGCTAGAAGCAACCAAATTAGTGAGACTACCTGCAGGAAAACATCAGACCACGCCTCCATCAAACAATAGTGATTAATGCACCATTGCAGCAAACGCTTTGGTCGACATAAATAGCTAGCCCAAACCTTTCAGAAGGCAAGTAATCGGCTGTAAGTGGGATAATAAAGGATTTCTTTAATTCAGTAGAAGAGGTCAATTGGTGCACATTCATGGAGAGGCAAGTTTCCTTCTCTGCTTTCTAAATTTAGTGAAGATAGAGAGATATTTTCTTAGTTTAAACGGTAGTTTAAACTTTAAAGAATTAATTTCCTGTTTCTTGTTAAGGAACGAGAAATCGAGTATGAACTGCTAATTTATAGTATTCAATCTCTTTTATCTTCATCTTAAGACACACGATCCTAGGACTCCAGCCAATCCATTTTCCCTCAGCTTCCCTCTCTCTCTTCCATCCACTGAACTTTGCTCAAGATCGTTTCTTCACGATGAATGAACCTCCTGGCTTGGTTGAGCTTCAGCGGTTCTTTTCGTGTTTGTTTTTGAATAAATATATCAGTTTTGGTATACCTCCCTATTCGACCTAACTGCTGGTGCATTCCACAGTTGGATTCATCAGAGTTAGAAATGAGGGAACCCCCAATACATTGCTTTCGGATTTAGAGGAGAATTTCATGTATTTCAACTGAACAACTAAGCAAATGATGGTCCATGCTCTATTTCAATGGAACAAGTCCATTCCACTATATTTTGAAAAGATAATCCACTCATCCATGTCATCAAAAACCATAATCTCAATTATTCAAATCGTCATATTATAATTAGAATATAGAAGCTCATCTTACAAAGTAGTTGAAAAGCCAGTCAAATCCCTACAGCAGGCTAGTCAATCAAATACACAAAGAAGAAAAAACCTTTACACAGAGTGCAGCAACCAGAAACGCCAATGATGTGCCCAGCTTCCTTTCTAGTGGTAACCATCCCATGTCTATAACTGCAAAGCTTCATCCTCTAATTACAAATGGTGATTACCATGAGCTCATTTTCCATGTCTGGGCCCAACTAAAAATTTCTGCAAGAAGAATCTTCATTACGGGCCCCGATATCTCCTGAAGCACAAACATCCCTGCTGCTGGTCCAAAGGTATCATCCCTCCGCCCTTGGATGTGTCTATCGCCTCTAACATAGCTACCGCTTCATCCATCTCAGGCCTCTTATCTGGGTTTGCATCCCAGCATCTCTTCATCACATTGGCCAAGGAGCTTGGACAACAGCGAGGGATCTCAGGTCTCAAATTCTGCCATTCCAGGACAATTGGTAATTTTTATAGCTCAAAACTCCAAACAGAAGGATTTCAAGGACTAAAGGATTCACAGCTTACTTGTCGGACAACTGCAGAGGTCACTTCCGAGAAGCTAAGATCAGGATATGGCATGTCACAGCAATAAATCTCCCACAAGCAGATGCCAAAGCTGTACACATCACATTTTCTATTATATGGGCTGCCATTGAGCACCTATAATAATTTATTCCGGTCAGTATGAGCAACAGCATACAAGAGAACTTCCAGTGACTCAAAACTGTTGCAACTAGAAGGAAAAGAAAACTGGTAAACTATAAAGATAAAATTCTACTGGGAAGAATGCTGGATACAACAACAAGTACCTCAGGTGCCATGTAACCAAGTGTTCCCGTCTCACCAGTCATGTCATTAGGATTTTGAGCCTCAACACGAGCAACCCCAAAATCTGCAATTTTTACAGTTCGTGTCTTATCCAGAAGCATGTTTTCTGTCTTCACATCTCTGTGAACAATCTTTTTCGAGTGTAGATAACTCAACCTATAAAAACATAACTAGCTTGCTTTACAAAAATAGCTTCTTCCTAAATACAAAATCGTTATACAAAATTGTTTAATAATGATAATTGATAAATGGACGATTACAATTGTGACACACTTGTAATTGAAGTAAGAGCTAGGGGAGAAACTTTACCCTCGAGCAAGATCAAGTGCCAACTGTACTACTACTTTAAAAGCAAGCTTCCTTCTTCGATTTTTTATGAGGTACGATTTAAGTGCACCTCCAGGAAGATACTCCACAACAACACAGCAAACATTACTTGGCATGCCAATTTGGCCATTTTCTGTTTGTATATTTAAATCGGATGAGCCAATAGTTGCACCTATGAACTACATAAGAGTCCATGAGTTAGACTTGCAGTGAAATGTATTAAAAAAAATGGCATACACAAGGTCCACACAAACAACAAAATGGAATAACAAGCAAATATTACATTGAGTAAGAGCTTTAGAAAGAAAATAATATGAAAAGAAAAAATGAAGATTCTACGTGCAGCATGAGGCATTTCACCACTCCTATGAGATGGTGCATATGTATGCGAGAACAAGTGTTTTTTAATGCCTGTTGTTCTCAGTTTTATCACAATTAAAAACCGATCTGTTTCAAGACACAAGTCAAGAAATAGTGACCAAAAAGATGAACAGAATTTGATAATGCTAAGTTGCTCTGCATCTGGAGGACTTACAGCCCTACTAAACAAGCAACTCCATTTCAACAATTAAGTTCATGCAGTGGAATAATATTTTGATACATAGAAGCATCCAAGATGTCCCATCAACTGTGACTAAATCACTCTGACATGATAGGATCAAAGTACATCCCTTCAAGAAATTACAAGTTCATCCAAAAAACTTAGAAAGAGAAGACAACTGTGAGGTTTTACTGAAAGCATTTATAACAAAGAAAACTGCTGATATCCATAAAAACTAAATGTTACCTTAGTAACATTAGGATGATCAAGCTTATGCCAGACTGCAACTTCTTGTGTGAAAGCTGCACGCAGAGAAGCAATTTCTGCTTCTGTTCTATGTCCCTCCTCCCCCCAGTCAAGCAGTTTTACTATATATACAACATTAAAGACAGAGACACACTGTTACTAAAACCCAAGTTGAATGTTTGTTTTTCTTCAATTATAATCAAAGAACGCAAAAATATAGAGCAGCTTGAAAAAAAGAAAATTCTTCATAGTGAACCCACATGGAACTGATCAACAAACAGCAAGAGACACACCTCATCTTCTTGAATATTTACACACAAAGAGTAAGATAGTATGAGGGAAAATCTTGTGATGTCAACAAGAACTACCTGAAAAAGAAGAACCATATATACACTGAAGTAGCGGTACCAGTGTTGGTACTAGCATGCTTCTTCAAGTAACATACTTTATTGCTAAGACCAGTGGAAGATGCCTGAATGACCATTTCCCAGGGAAAAAGTATACTTAAACTATTCAAGTAGCATCAGTAAACATGATCCAGCCATGAAAGACATACAGTTTTCCATCATGGATGGATCATAGCCATACGAAACGACGATACGACAAGTGACCTGCAATGGGCAATTAAGATAAAAAGAACAGCCCATAAAATGTCCACAAAAAAAAAAAGGCCAGGTATTTCCTCTTGTCTTGCCATAAAACAAAGTCGTTCATAGGTCAGTTAAGGAGTGTGGGGAGTGGGAAAGGAGAGGTCTTGTGAGGACTAGAGCAATGTCCTGTATTGACAATGACTACAGTTTGGACAGTGGGCAAACTGACACTCAATCTAATACTACGGCCAAATCATCTTGTTCAACTTGTGAAACCACTGGTCCTGCACGTTGCCTAGTTCCATTGTGCATATGTGCTTTCCTAGGAACATCATAGTTCAGTAAATGATATAATACTCTCCTCTAATCCATCCAATTACTTTTTTATCTCCAACTGCCAGGAAATCACAAAACTGACATTACTGGAAAGGTCTGAACCAACAAAAAGTTGGAATCACATGAACACTTAGGAAAAGATACCAAAAACAGTAAAAGTCACAGTGAATACTGTGAAAGTCACGGATTATCTGAAAGACTAAAGTCGGTGAGAAAAGCCAGAACTATGAGAGTTTATCAATATGGAAATATATGGCCTGCTTAAAACAAGAACATTTCCAAAACAAAGCGGTAAATCAGTCTAGCTAATCGAACCCAAGACAAAGACTAAATACAGCTCCCAACTCAAAGACTTAATACAGGATCTGACCAAGATGAAGGGTTCTTCTACAACAAACAAACTGTATACTTCGGTGGTCAAACTGAATAATGCAAGTACGAAACAGAAAGGCCACTGGTTGCCCAAATCCAAGACCAACAGAGAACATCTAAAATCTAAAATTACAATGGCTGAAAAGCACATGGATGAGGATGGATTAAATCCAATTCCACACTCATACAAGAGGACAAAAGAAACGAAGCCCTAAATAAAAAGAAGACGTAGAAGAGGAAGATCTAGGTCTCAGAGAGGACACCCACCACCATCATCACAATCAAAGCCCTGTCCAACTACGTTGGTATCAGGATTCTGGAACACTCAGGAAAAGGGAAATGGAAAACCAGAACGGAGCCTAGATAGCCTTTGAGACAGGTAGTTCATACCTGGGCCGAGGAAAACTATAAAAAAAAAAAAAAAAAAAAAAAACAAACGCAAGGTCTGAGAACCGAAAATGCAAAAAGGTACTGAAGAAATGAACGCCAGAAAGCCCAGAACAGGGAACCGAGAAATAAAGGATCAAGGAAACTCATAATGCTTTTCGGAAACCCCAAATGTTTTCAACAGTTAAAAGTTTCTCGGGGAAATGAAAGAAAATAGATCCAAAAGCCCAGAAGGACTCCTACAATGCATCCACAATCAGATGATCAGACCACAAACAAAGAGAGACGTGCTACGACAGAAAAACAAAAAACAACAGCACAGCAACTACAATCCAAAGTCCGGAGCTTTTACATGCAACATCCTGTCCGTCGTAAATTCCTCGATGAACAGTTCCGAAGGTGCCCCGAGCAATTACACTCTTTATAATAAGCTTGGAGGGATCGATTTCCCACTCTTGTCTGGCGACCCTCTCCTCTTTCTTCTTCTCCATGGTCCATGCCCGTGTGAGGTGCCTCTCAAGCTGATCATCGAGGCTTTTTAGGTCGATCTGATCCGCCCTCACGAACCCATCACTAGTCTCTTTCATTTCCGCCTCTGTTCCGCTCTTTCTTCCCCTGCTCTCAACGCTTCCGTAGGAGATAGAGGAAGAGGTTGGATTAGAGTTAATGGGTGTTTTGCCGCCTTCTGCCTCTCGGGGCAGTTTGTTTTCCTCTGTTTCTCTCACCTCTCTTGTATTATGATCCATGTGGGCACATGGATTGCCTGATCCCAGCGTGTGTTTCTGACCCACCTCGGTCTCTCTCTCTCTCTCTCTCTCTCCGCCTTTTAAAAAAAATCTCTCGCTACTCTGTTTCTTCTCCCCAGCCCCGTGCAGTCCCTACTTTTTATTCTACAACACTTTCCAGTTCTATACTGGTTCTCAAATTTTGCGTTTTTCCTCCTCCTTTATTTATCCTTCTCAAATTTTAACCAGAAAAAAACAAATGAAAGATGAAAACTGAGAAAAAAAAATCATGATTTTACTTAATTTCTACTGGTTATTTTCTTTAGTACTCAAATCTTAACGTTCGTAAAGAAGAACTTCCACTTAATAGCTCTCTCTTCCCTTGTCTGTTTCCATTTCTCGATCGTTTATATCTGCTCTCGCCTTCTTTGACCTTTTTTTCTTTTTACTGTTCTCCCTCTCCTCTCTTCTTTTCACCTCGTATCCCTTTCTGTTTTGATATTTTCCAGATCTTTCTCATCTAATCCTCTATCTACTTGTTGATTCACGGTCAGAGTACCTTTCCGCAACCAATCTCTTAAAAAGCGCCCTTGCCTTGTTGATTCTGGTGATTCTGGTGATTCTAGAGCGTGGAAGTTGCAACAAGTAAAAAAATCTTCCACAAGTTCACGATTTCACTGCTCTTGACTTGACGAGAGACTTTGATTATTATTAATAGCGGCAGTGCCATATCAATATTTTTCTGTTTGTCTTTTTATATACACTTTCACCGTCACATTGTTAGACTTCGATTAGAAAACCAACACCAATCAAAGAGTTTTCAGTCTTCCACGGAATCAGAAGAACAGAACTTCACGCCGGAAATGGATTTCTGAAAGGTGTTAGAAATATCTCGGCCACTGCTGTAAAAGTGGACGGTTGGCCGGTGCCGGAGGGGGCCACATGCAGTTCCCTTTCATACTCCATAGAATAATAAGCATTAATGATTGAATGAATATAAAAATCGGTTCGAGCTTGCAGAAAAAGAAAAATCTGAAACATATAAGAATTGAACAAATAGCAAAACGAAAAAAAAAGAAAGTAATACATGTTTAAACTGCAAATCGCAAAGTTGAAAACTCCATTTTAGGCCAATGAAGAATTTTTCTTTAATTTATTTTTAGAGTCATCAGGAGCATTCATGGCACCACCATGTGGTGTTACCAAACTGGAGAACTGCTGAAGATGTCTCTGCCTGCAAAATCACCCAACTTTCTGGTTAATCTTCATCTCTGACAAAAAACGGATTACGAAAATAAAGGCGAAGACCCTGTTCTAATCTTCGCATCTTCGCATCATTATTAGCTCTCGGAATCGTTCTCGTTTCAGTATTTGATATAAATGATCCGTCCTGCATTCACAAGGGAATTAACGAACTGTTCTTGGTCCCTAGGGAACAGTGCTTACAAGACAATCATTTAATGGATAAACTCTGGAGTCATAATTGAACAACTGAACTATCCATTAATGGGTAAGCACTGTTCAGGCTTCAGTTCCTTTCAGTCTGGTCAAAGATTGAAGGTTAGTGAACTGAATTTAAGATCAATTAAAAGGACATTTCATGAGGCTTTTATTAAATCTTTTTCGTGTTCTGGGTATAGTTTGATTGAACGCTTTTCCATCTTAATGTAAAAAGCCTCAGAGAGAAACAAGCATGAAGCATCTCCTTTTAAGCGTTCTAGCTTTCTTTTGCCTCTCCTAGATTTTGCTTTGAATGAAATTAAAGGGGATTAGGAAAGCCTGAAAATAAAAGAAAAAAGTAAAAGGGGAGTGCATCTTTGTGTTTACTTGGATCAATGGAAAATCAAATAATAAATATAATAAAATATTTCAATATTTTAACCAAAACTTAATGATGTTTGTATTGACATGCTCAAATTCAAAATGAAGAAACCAGATGCTAGCCAAGGAGATCGATCCAGGGAAGGTGTATTTGCATTATTAAACGCACACATCATGATCTAATGACTTAGGACGAATGGGTGTATCTAGGCCTATCAATCCAACAAGACTCTGGAGGATTACTATATTGTGGAATTGAGCTCGTACATTATAGTGAGCTCACTCGTTAAAATTATTTCTCTTGTAAACAACTTCATCATTATAGTGAATTATTACAGCGGCAGAAGACATGACATAGTCTCACCTTGAGGCGAACCTCTATAAATCTTGTGTTTTCGTGTTTGCTCTCATTAATATTGAATTAAAGCGTCTAATTCCTAACAAATTGTTCATTCTTTATCATGCTCTATGTACCCTTTTTTCCTTCATTCTTTTGTAATTAGTTACCAATGTATTTTTCTCATCTTTATTATCTTAATCTTCGTTTCATTAATTCGTCGAGCGATTGAAATTAACATTCTTACTCGAGGGGCAGTCCCAGAGTTAACACAGGTAATGGACGCATCAAATAATGTGGTCTGGATTGAGACAAATATTCATGAAAGCTACTCATCAATTGTTGCTTGAAACAAGAGATACAACAAAGGAACTAAAGACGGGATCGAATTGATCCACATATTATGTCCTAATATTGATCAAGTCAATTTGATGCCTTGGCTTTGTTTTTATTTTTCTGCATGCTCTAAGATTACTTCCACATGAAGAGAAGCTTTGTCTTTTCTCTGTTCATTTTAGGGAAATTTAGGTTTTTACCCAATTTTTTAAATTTATTTAGATAAATGACCACCAATTGGACTTATTTAGAAGAATACTAAACTTTGACCGGTCAATTACACATGTGTACGGTCAAAGGTGACACGTAAGCTTTGACCGATTACATGTTGCCACATCATCGCCCATGAAGGATGCCATGTCATTAAATGACAAAAAAAAACCACAATTTAAAATATAACATGGCAAACCACGTCATCATCCATGTTAATACCTTTTAGATTTTAAAATAAAATTTATCAATACACTTTTTATTACCTTATATATTAAAATAATAAATTATAAAAAATAATTTAAAAAATTAACTCTTACCTATTTAATGATGTGACATCTTATATGGGTGATGATGTGTTAGAATGGTGACATGTCAATCGACTCACCTAGTGCCTATGTGCCATGATAACATAGCGACGTGTTACCTTTGATTGTACACATGTACAATTGATGGGTCAAAGTTGGGTATTTTTCTAAATAAGTTCAAACTGTCGTCATTTATCTAATTAAATTTTAAAAATTGGGTAAAAACCTAAAAGTCTCTTGATTCTAATGTTGCTTCATAAACACAGAACTGGTTTCATCAGGAACCAACTGTTTAAATAAAACACAAAAACTAGGAAAGTCCTTTTTAATGTTTTGGGAAAATGGATCATCGGGTACATGTTTTGAGGTATTCTCAAGATGTTTTTTGCGAAAAAAAAGAGCTCTATTTGTAGCAGAAATGCAACAATTCTCTTTTATTTTTCGAAACATGCAAGATAGCTTTGTTCACCATCGGATTAAGCAAAACCGACGATAAAAACCCCATTACACTTCTCACTCCATGCGACTAACAGAAGTCGTTGGAAGCTGAACCTCCCGCTTCTCGTCTTCGTCGTCGTCCCAAATTGTTGTCTTGTAATAACAGCCATACAGTATTAACTGGATCGCTCCCAAAATCACACCTGAACCGTTGGGAATCTGTAGAAGAAAAACACGATTATGTAAGCTTCGACTAACCTTTAATGGAGGCAATGCGATTATATTTTGAAGGTACTTACCACAATGAAGGGATCAAAATCGATAAGACCGTAAATGGTCCAACAAATGCCATTCAGAAAATTTGTCAAAGACAGATAGAATGGCATATACTTAACGCTCTTCGTCTTCATCACGGTTCTCTGTAAAAAAAAAACAAATAAATTAATGACTTAATAAAGATATCAAAGAAATAGTTTTTTCTCAAAGAAATGGAGAGGATTACCATGATCGTCAAGGGTGAAGCATACATTGCACAGTTGAAAATCAAACAGAGAATTCCAACTATGCGTGATCTCAGTGTATGGGTATGAGCGAGGGTTAGAACGACGGTGACAACCGCGGCGATGAAGGCTACTTCAATCAGCAAGATCACAATCATTCTCCACTGCATCAATTCGAAGAAAAACAATGCAAGATCAGAGATTACGTACTTTACAGTGCATGTTTGAAATGGTAGAGCTTACCCTTTGTTTTTTGCTGGCGAACGTGAAGTAAATAATGAGGAAAGCGGCCCCTAATACGAACCCGATACCATTGGTAGTTACAACGAGGATGCTATTAGGGTGGACGATGGGGAGACCGTAGAATATCCACAGAACACAGTTCAAAATCGTAGCTAGATATGGATCCGCTTTGAACTTTTCCGTGTCTTTCTTCTTCCATATTTGATAAAATGTCGGCCTGCGAAAAAAAACTCGGAGGACTACAAGCACTTGTATTTATAGGAGTTTAGTAGATAAGATACATCTGTTACAAATATTTGAAAAATATTTAAATTTGAACAGATTTGGTTATATCTTGGATTATCTTCCATAATCGTCATCCTCATCTATTTGTTTAGCTTTATCTGTTTGTTGAGATTCAGTTGTTCCAATACGCCCCCTCAATCGCAATGGGAGCTCGTGTACATTGTGATTGGCTCGAAGTTGGCAGAAACGTGCAGTGGGAAGCGCTTTTGTGAATGAGTCAGCTAGTTGATCTGCGCTGGAGATGAAACGAACCTGTAGTTGACGTTGGGCAACCTGATCGCGCACAAAGTGAATGTCTAGTTCGATGTGCTTTGTGCGTGAGTGATAGAGAGGGTTAGCCGTGAGATATGTGGCCCCTATATTATCGCACCAGAGTGTAGTTGTACGTTGACTTGAGATGCCGAGTTCAATGAGAAGAGAGCGGAGCCACATAACTTCTGCAGTGGTATTAGCAATGGCACGATATTCTGCTTCGGTACTGGATCGTGAAACCGTTGGTTGTTTGCGGGAGCTCCATGATATTAAATTAGAACCAAGATATACACAATAACCACTTACAGATCGTCTGTCGTCGGGACAACCGGCCCAGTCGGCATCAGAGAAAGCATGTATTTCTGTGGATGAGTTACGGCGGATGAAAATGCCATGGTGAATAGTTTGCTTAAGATATCGAAGAATGCATTTGACTGCGGTCCAGTGCTCTGTAGTTGGACGTTGCATGAACTGGCATACTTTGCTGACTGCAAAGGCGAGGTCGGGTCTTGTAAAAGAGAGATACTGGAGAGAGCCAACTGTGCTGCGATAAAGAGTAGGATCACTGAAAGGATCACCTTTGAATATTGATAAGTTGGCTGTTGTGGACATGGGGGAGTTAACTGGCTTAGCTTGTAGCATATTGGTTTTCTTGAGCAGGTCAAAAATATATTTCTGTTGTGAGAGAAAAAGTCCACGATCATCATGTAGTGCCTCAATACCCAAAAAATAGTGAAGCGGCCCAAGATCTTTTAGGGCGAAATCTTGCTGAAGATTGGTGATGATTGAGTGTAAAAAAGATTGGTGAGGCCCAGTGATGATAATGTCATCAACGTATATGAGTAAGAAAATAACAGTATGTGTTGACCTGAAAATGAATAAGGAAGTATCGGCCTTGGAAACAGTAAAACCCATTTCTACTAGTTTATTGCTGAGTCGTGAGAACCAAGCACGGGGTGCTTGTTTGAGCCCATAAAGAGATTTTTGGAGATGACATACAAACTCAGGACATGATGGATCTGAGAAACCAGGAGGTTGGGTCATGTAAACCGTTTCTTGTAGATTTCCATGTAAAAAGGCATTTTTGACATCTAGTTGTCGTATAGGCCAACTGTGTGATACTGCAAAAGAGATAACAGTGCGAATGGTTGTGGCCTTGACCACTGGACTAAAGGTAGCATCATAGTCAATACCTGGCAATTGATGAAAGCCTTTTGCAACGAGGCGGGCTTTGTAGCGATCGATGGACCCATCAGCCCGTTTCTTGATTCGGTAAACCCACTTGCAGCCCACGAGGTTAATGTTGGGTTGTGGAGGAACTAGAGCCCATGTGCCATTATCGATGAGGGCCTGAAATTCTTCAATCATGGCCTGTCTCCAATGTGGATTTTTCGAGGCAGTAGAGAATGAAGTAGGTTCAATTTCCTGGGTTTCAGTGATTAAGACCCGTGGAGGGGGAGTCATATCTGGGGGGAGACTTTTGGGTTTGTGTATATTATTTTTGGATCGTGTGATCATGGGATGGGAGTTTTGATTTTCAACATGGGGTTCGGGTTGAGATTTTGGGCGGGACGGTAGGTCTGGTTGCGACGGAGGGTTATGTGGCGACGGGTTCGGAATGTGCGTCGGGTTTGGATTTTGCAACGGAAATTCATTCTGCGACGGAAGGGTATTTTGCGATGAGAGGTTGTTGTGCGCCGGAAGCCGATTAGCATTTCTCAGGTGAACAAAAGTTCCAATCTGCAGAAGAAAAAAAAATACGAATTCAAAAGATCTAATGCTCTTCAATGAAGGTACCTATTACGCCTACGGCATTCCTTACGGCACCGGCATTGACCACCATCTTGGGAATGCGTCAAAATAAGAAGAAGCTAAACTAGGATAGAAGAGCAAGTATCGAAGAGGAAGAAGAAAGGAGAGCAGTTAGGAAGACGAAAGGTTGGTGAAGAGGGAGGAGAGTAGCTAAAACACTCTGGAGTCGGGAAATGCAGCGATGGAGTATGTGGGAGTGTGTGACATTAATAAAGAGCCCGGTTGATGAAAGACGTCAACGGCGTGGAGTTTGGATAGAAACGAAACGGATGGACGGATTCGTTTGTTCTGTTTTTGTCTCTGGAATTTCTCGCTGTGTTTTTTCTGTTTACCTCAGATTACCTCCTCCTCCTCCTCCTCCTCCTCCGCCGCCGCCGATCGAATGCATGACCCGGTTTCTCAGCCCTCAATTCATGGACGAGGGCGAGACGCTTGCCCGTATCCATCAATAAAGGGAAGAAACCGGGTGATGCAGCAACACCCAGCCCGCTGCTTGAAAAGGGTCAAACTCAGGTTCACTTGGGTTGAACTAGCCGGACCGTGTAGATTAGTTAGCTATAATAGAGTAACATATATTTTTAATTTAAAATAGTAAATATATTTAAATAAGTTAAATTATTTAAGTAAATAGTAAAAGTATATATTTTTATATATTAAAATTATTATATTTATATTAAAATAATATTATATTATCTATTTTTCTTCCCACTCTTAACATTTTGCCATTCAAGGGTACAGAGGTACTTTCGCCAGAAATCTCAGGAGAATCTTATCAAGTGTGTCCCCTCGCGGGCAATTAACAGAATATCAAATTGGTTTCGGTTACTATCCCGGAGCTATCTCCTCACCCTGGGCGGCCCGCATATGTTTGAGGCCATTATTAGCCGAAGCGGAACTCTCATCTCCCGCCATGGTCGTTGTGGCATCTCCTTCCCCTTCGACGCCCACCCCCCATATTACTTCCCAAAAAACACTCTCTAACTTTTCTTTCAAATCCTCATTTTCTTTTTCAAAATTTCACCATTTCTATCGAGTTCCGCACCAAAACATTCCCAAATTGAGTAGCAGGAATGGAGTGTTTTTTATCAGGGCCTACATGGATAACTCCAATTCTATGGCTAGCATCGCCGGCAGGGTTATTGGTTCTCTCCCCGTGGTCGGACTTCTCGTCAGGATTTTCAGTGACGAAGGTGGTGTAGGAAGCGATATTATTGACTTTGCTGAGTTCCGCCGGCGTGTAGGGAAGAAGTGCAGCATCACGGATTCGAGGGCTTTCTATGAGTTCCAAGATCGGCATGGCCGGGTGAGGTTCCTTCAGTTTTGAATGTGAATTTATGTTGAATTTGTTGAAACCCCAGTATTAGAACCTTTAATTGTTTTCGAGCTATATAATGTTGAGATAAGCTACATCCTTCCTTTTATTTGTACGTGTGTGGTGTTCATTTTTTTTCTTTTTCCCTGTGCTTTTTTCACGGTTAACTCGTTGTTTCTCGATGTCGTATTTTCCCTTTTCCTTTTTATTGTTTTCCCTGAACTCTAGGTGCACCTGAAATTATGAATATAATTTAGATCTTTATGGGTTTTGACTATTATTTAAATCTTAGTAGTTCGATAAGGGTTCAAGTAAAGAGAATTCTGTTCTAAAAAGAAAAATGTTTACTTGGTCGTTTCTACTGTGTGCAAACTAGTCTTCGTTGCCTTTTTTTTCAGTGGCATACTGGAGTTAAACATTAACCTCTAATCCCCTATATGGAAAAAATTTCTGAATATTTATGTACAAAGTGTTAGATTCTTCGCTCACTATCTCTCTATATTCAGAGTGTACATTATCTAGAGTTCTAATTTACTTGTGGCACTATAAAATTCGATTGGATCAGAAAAAAATAAAATCTTTCTTACTTTCAGTCTCTAACTTACATTAACTATTACTGGGTAGGCAGGGGATCCTTTGTATGTCCTTCTCTGCTGTTGGCTGGCCGCAGTTGGTGCTGGACTTGTAAAATCTGAGGAAATTCTTGAAGGAGTAGCCAGGCTTCGCATTTCCAATGACATTGAGTTTGAAGAGCAAAACTTTATGGCTATCATGGGTGCTACAAAAGAGGTTGGTGCTAACTGCTAACTACTATACAACTGTCTTTTTTTGAAGATATTGTTTGCAAATATTTTTGTTGTGCAGTAAGTTTTGGTTCCACTATGAGCAAAGAGCAGACATGCATTTTCATGATAGTCAGCTTTCCTGTCAAACTGTGCATTTTCGTCTTGATAAGAATATTTCCTTCTACAGCGGCGTGATAAGCTGAAGGCTTCAATTCCAGAAATTCCAATGGAAGTTCGAGCTGAGAAAGCTCTTGAAGCTATATATGTCTGTTGCTTTGGGAAGGATCCTATAGAAGAAGAAGACATGAGATTGCTTCAAATTATACTCAATGCAGTATTTCCTTCGGTGGGGCAAGCTGAGGTGGATAGAATTGTTTGCTCCAAGGCAAAACTAGTAGCTGAGGGAGAGGGACAAAATTATCCAGAACCTTTGCCGTTTCCCAAAGAAGCTGTACAACTACAAATGAAAGACCTTCAATTTCTGAAACAAAACAAAGAAACCTGAGTCTCCTTTCTGCTGTTATTATCGTACTCATATTATTTCTTGAGATGAAAGTTTATAGTGGTGTTACTGTTTGCTTGTACTAAGTTTTGAGAGCATTGCAAAATCTGTTAGTATGATTTGAAAATAAGGCCTTCCATGGTTTGAAAGTGTTTGGTTGAAGTAGATAGATCACTGATCAGCGCTCAGATTTTCTTTCATCAAATTTCTGTTGTAGTTCAAAATTATGTCAGATTTCAGTGCTAGTGTTGGAAGTTGAGTATCTATTTGAGTTGGTGGCGTGCTCCTTTTTCTTTCAAACACTTGTAGATCTTTTGGCCTCAATTTTTGCAGCTGTGTACTTCAAGAAGAGACTAGCAATTGGGTAGAATAAAGAAACCCCAATGGTACCATAGAATGGCTGCCTGGATGGTGCTTGAGGATGCCGCCATCCCTTAATCTCAGCTGTTACATGTGTTCAAAAGAGATGAGACCCACAATAACTGGTGCACACTAACTACAAATATCCAACATATCTAACCATGATGCCGGTCTATAATCCCCGCCAAACCTAACTCCCCCACATATGCTCAATGGTTCTTCACTTTGATCCTTAACTTTCTGGCCAAATTAGCTGCTCTTGGATGTGGAGGCCTCTTTCGGGGGTCATTCTGCTCCACCTCTACCCAGTTTATTATCTTCAGAATTAGAGACTGCGGAAAGGTGCTAGACATCTTTCGAGGGTCTCCACCTGTTGATCCTTTCTTCTTCTTCAAACCTGCCTCAAGGGTCTCTTCCAGAAACTCCATAAACCAGTTTCCTGCTACAACTTCAACTTCCTTGGCCAATTTGATTGCGTTGCTAAAGGTACTTGTACCAGAGGCAGTTTTTTTTAACTCATCAGGCACCCGCTGGTTTTCAATCTGCCTCTGTTTATCGAGAGCAACAGAAACAGATTTGGACAGAGCTGACCGCCTGTTTAAGCCACAATGTGTACTTTGCTTCATTGAATTCTGTTCTACTTCATGTAAGATGGAGGAATCATTTTCTGTATCTTCCTTGGGTGATTGACATGTTATACTGGTAGCTGCTTGAATGGATTCCATGTCAGTTACTGCTTGGACAACTTCTTGATGGAAACCCAGAAATTGATCGAAGCAGGATGCGGGATCTTCTAGGTTTGCACATTTGCTCAACTCGGTAAACATCCTGTAGCAAGTATCCAAATCATTCATTCAATAAAGGCACTTATAACATAAAAGGGTGAAATTATTAATGGCTTTGTCTAAATCCATACTTGAGAAGTCTAACTAAAGTCTCCGAAGCTGAGGCCTCTCTAAGGGCTTGAACAGCGATCTTCTGAGTAGTTTCTCTCTGCTGCAGGATTTCCTGTTGAGTATCACGACATATTACAGTTTGAAACATTGAATTTGTAACTGATGGGTTGAGAAGGTGTGAACCATAGGGCTGGAAGATTTACCTTTCCTATTATGCTTAGCTTTCCGGGCAAAGCCTTAACCTTAACGGTGCTACTCTTAGCTGTTGGGTTAACAGGTGTGACCTCAGCTGCGCTGCTTTTTGAAGTGGTTTTATCAGAGTGAGACTTCAATCGCTGGGTGATAATGGACATTGACGTGTTGGCTGCATCCTTGGAGTTGTTGAACGAAACTCCTACTCTTGCATTTCTTAATCTCGGGGGTGGTGTAGTGCTCTTCTTTCCTGCTAAAACATGAAAGCAGATTTCCAGTTAGTGTACTGAGTATGGTTGGTATCTTTGTGTTGTCTTAAGAGTGCAGAAGTTGGAATTTGTGATAATCTAAAAAGTTCTTGAAGAAAAAAATTATAAGAGAGAGAGACAATGTACCTACAGATGTATTAATGGGAGTTCTTGGGACCCGCTGATCGCGTTCACAGACGCTCTTGCTCCTTGGAATCCTGGAGGCAGACAAAGGAGCGATACAGCTTTTCCTGACAGCAATTGGGCTCTCTCCTCTCAGGTCCGCCATTGTAGGTAGCAATCCGTTCACCGAGCACCTAGGATCCACTCCAGATGAATTGCCTCCCATCCCCAGTCTCCCTCTGATCGATGGCGAATTCTGAATGTTTCCAATCCGCATTGAACTGTTCCTTTCCTTGATTGGGGTACTCTGCTCAGAGTCGAATGGGATCGCCTTGACAACCAACGGAGAGTAAACTGGTTCAACAGCATTCAGGTTGGTGCCCCACGAACCTCTTCTATGGAACGGGGATTTCGAATTGTCCACTTTCTCTCCATTGTTCTTAAATCGTGTTATCGGCTCCGGGGTCCCAACCAGTGGGTGTCGACCAGGGAGTGGCCTTGCGCCTTGAATAACAGGAACGGGCGATCCAGGTTGAAGTTTATCTACATAAATGTACTGCCCGAGCTTAATTTTGTTGGTTAGAACAAGATCGTCTTGTTCGAGGGGAAGACTCGCATAAAGAGTATGCGAGGAATCGGAAATTTTGATGTAGAAGCCATGTTTCGGCCACAGATCCTTCTCATCGAGGTCTACAGGTACTATGTCGGTCACTTGGAGGAGAGCACTTCGGTGCTCCCCCGTGGGTTTAATCCCTGTGTTCATCCCATCGATGAGCTTCAAAAGTATTCCCGGAGCCAGAGCTGCCATGATCTTCGTGATGGAGCCAATTTGCAAAACTGGCAACGATTTGACCGGGTTATTAGATCAAAATCCTTTGTAAAGCTGAAGACCGGCCAAGCCAAGATTGTAATCGAAGTATTCCCAGAGACGGTTTTCACCAGAAACTCTGGAACGATTTAGAATTCGACGGGGAAGAGATCAAAATACTATAAGAGGAGGGAAGGGATTCAATCTTCAGCTGGAAGTCGCCAAAGTAATGAGAAAGAAGACAAAGAGCAACCTCAAAAAAAAAAAAAAATCCAGAAATCTACTTTCCAGGATTTAGATACGAAATTCGCTTGAGAGCAGTCAAAAGAAAGAAACCATTCATGTCGAAAGCTCACCGGGAAGTCCGTCGCGGAGTTAAATTTGTCGACCACAGCTTCAAGAGCCTACAGAAAAACGAGTACGGAGACGTTCAAATCCTTCAAGAAACAAGACTCAAGACAGTTGTTGAGCAGCCTAGTCCCAGGAACGCTCAGGGGCAGGGTCCTTCTCAACGGTAACCATAGCGGTGATAAAGACGATTTTAAAATTTGGATTTTGGGAAGGGTGGCGCAACGGTCATATGTCACAGGTGAACGTCCGTAACAACTTGACTGGCGAAGTTACCCTCAACTATTTGTACAATATCATGAAAACATCTCACTCTCTTTAAGTCTTTAGCCCGTACTCGGGGGACAATTTGGTAAAATTGTTCGCACATTTTAATTAAAAATATGTTATTTAACTATAAAGCCTAATTTTGAGAGAGAAGCAGCAAGCAAGGGTAAATTAGTCTTTTCAAGGAAAAAGCGAAGGACGTAAATGATTAGGATTACAAGGACAAAAAGGCTCCAATGGAGCCAAATAAATACTGACTTGGCCCAATCGTAACTAAGGCGGAGGCATTCCGAGTCGACTCCGTTAAAACCTATGTGTTATGCCTCAAAACTGGGATTTGACTTGGGGGGTCAAAGTAGAGTCCGCGAAATTACTATTTTTTATTGTTTTATTTTTAAATGAATTTCCGTAATTAAATATTTTAATATTTATATCTAATTTCTAATTTATAACGTCCATTGTAGTGATTTGATTTAGAAGCTTAGACGAAAAATAAGTAAAAAAAAAAAAAAAATCTCTTAATTTTTATCCATCTCTATTAGTTCTCACAGTGAACATACCCAAAATTCCCCTTTCGTGCGTCTTATCATTTTCTTTTCCTAGTACAAGAGAAAAACCAAGGGTCCCTTCTCTGCCTATTCTTTTACAACATCTCTCCACCAAACCGCTGCTTCGTTCGGAGTGTTTTAGTGAACGAGTTCTTTCAGTTTCTGGTACACTCTTCCACTCTCGAATCCAACTCTAGAGCTCTTGACCTGCAAAAATCATAAGAAAAAAAATCAATCTCTGAAGAAGTGTGAACAGGGATGAAAGAAAGAAGATAGGAAGGCTGATGAAAACACCCACCTGTGCGTGGATTATGTGGAAGATCTTGTCACCCACTACGGAGAAATTGGCATTCACTACTTCAACGCCTTCCTCCTCCAGAACGCTGATAACATCACAGAACGTGAATTTCTTGTACAGACCACTGATCAAAACCACCTCTAAACTGGAGCCTAGGTCCTTGACTTCCACCATGGGCAGCCGTAGTCCTATCGTCATCCCGTCGCTGAAGCCTTGATTTATCCCTTCCACTCTCATCGCCAAATCCCTCTTTGATTTCAACTCCTGGATTTTCTCTTGCAGATTCTTTATGTGAACTGCCGCTTGTTCCAACTGATCTTGCTGAGACAACGCTTCCTGAAACAACAAATTTATATAAAGTTAAAATTCAAACCAAGTTCCCTCTTTCTCAAATGCAAAATGAAGAAAGAAAAACCACTCAGTTGTCTTCTTTGTTCAGCTTCTTGCTATTTCAACCGAGACAAAGGTAATCGGTTCACTCAGACGCGATTAGGCCAAAAAGTTTCTGAAAATCGAAGGGAAGTTCAAATCAAATTCAAACAAATTAATATCCTCTTCCTCAAAAGAGAATAAGAAAAAAGAAACGAGTCGAGTTTTTTTTTTCTTTTTTTGTCAGCATCTTTCTCACGCAATCCAGACGACGGGAAACGGCTAATTTTGGAATGATTAAAGACCTAACGAAAACCCAACACACACACACGAAAAGAAAAAGAAAAAAAAAAACGTAAATTATTTCAATCACTTGAGAAAATCTATGCACCTTCGAGTGGTGATTTGAAAGGAGAGAAGCCAACTTGAAGCAGAGGCTTTTCATATGCATTCTCCTGTTTCTCTCCACTGTCTTGCGTTCAAGCTTAGACGAAGCATGGGCGCTCTTCATCTTCTCACCCTGTTCACCCTGTTCACCCTGTTAACTGGAACCAAACAAGTAGACGAACGCGTAGTTTTCTTTTTTCGATCGAGAGAGAGAGCGAAAGGAAGATGCTCTCGTCTAGCCTGGGTTGGAGTATAGCTTTGTGTTTGGATTGTTCTCTGACAGAGCAGAGATAGTATTTTATAAAGGGGAGGAGGAAGAAGGGCAAGGAGAGATAAGGGGGTGAGTAAAGCCATGGGACCCACACCGACATCTGCATTATTTTGGTTTGCTTTGATACGTGGAAGGGTGCGCAGGAGACGCATAAAGGCGGCTGCGGCTGGCTGACTATAGTCAACTGCCGCGGTGCACCGACCACTATTTCTGCCAGATTTTCGTTTGTAGTTCCCCAAAATAGATTAAAAAATAGGTCATCATCCCCCTGAAACAACCTAGTATTCTCCTTAATTGAAAAACCTCGTATTAATATTATTATTTTAAAATTATTAATTTTAAATATAATTTCAAAATTCTTATGAGTGGACATATATCCAAATTATTCACAAACCTACACGGAAAATGTTAAAAGATAATCCTACATAATGAGTATAAATATTTTATATTTATTAATTAATAAATTTTTTAAGTGACTAATTATTTTAAATTAAAGACTTCAACTCAAATTTAATAATTAAATTAAAAAAAAAAACTATAGGTCGGTGAGGACCTATTTGCCTGGAAGTACTTCCCGTCAATTCAGAAATTCCCCATTAAGGTTTGGTAAAATTTCGGATTTTTCAGTACGTACAAATGCGGTCGGTTCTCAACTTGGATGATGCTGCTGATGCGTTTGTTAATTCGTAAAATTACAGGTTTTGATGGACGGCAGGTTCAGTTGGCACGCTCGAATTAATGGGAACTTTCCTTGTGGTGATCGTTGATGGACACAGTTGAGGATTTGACGTTTGATCTAATGCGAAAAATGGATTTCTGTGGGCGTGGGGGGTTCTCATTTTTTGGCTTCAGAATCAAGATAAAGCTGCAAAAGGATTATCATGCCTTTTTTCTTCTCATCGTTGATCAATATTCCTCAGTCACAGAAAAAAACAGGGTGAATTGATTTGGATCAAATTAAGTTAAACCAGCTGTAATAGAATCGACTAATCCGAACATGAAGATAAAGTTACGTCGCTTTGATTTTGTCGCTTCAACGTCAAAGACGCCAGGTTTTGAACTTCGAAGAAATTGCTCTTGAGATATGTCCAGAAAACGCATCGGTTTGCGATCAGCAGAATCGTCGGAATAAAGAAAAGATAAGGAAACCAATTGCACTTCCTTGACGATCTTTCTCTTTTTCATATCGTCAAATACCTTAGAATCACTACCAGCAAAAAGCATAAAGCATGTCTCCTCCTGATCCTCCCGTCGTACACGTCTTCAAAGGTTCGTAGACAAACAGTTCCCTCTCCCAGCCTACGATGGCATTCGGTCGTGGATGGAGGAATCCCCGAATGCCATCTTAGGCTTCTTTTTATGTGGGTCGTTGGATTGGAGCAAAAACTGCGAATTTTTCCACCTTTTTTCTGGCTTCTTTTTCTCCTTTTCTTCCCGTTTCATTGTGCAATTAGCATCTTTACCTACAGCCGTAAAGAAAAACCTAAGTGCGTCTGCGTCACTCCAGTGACGCAGCCCTTGGTTAAGTCACAACCAAACCTACTCTTCGATTCTCAACTATCGATCAATCAGCTCAGCAGTTGGCAAGAATTCAAAGAAGATGACATCACAGATCAGAATGACGATGACGCATCCTTAACTTTATCAGCAACGGACGTCATCCATATGACGCTGGCAATCTTTTTTCTTACATCATTCCTCTTTCGCACTCGAGATTTCTGTCGAATCAGTCTTTAACTTTCTGAATTGAAAAGCATTAAAAGCTTTGAAATCTTTGGCTTACGACTGCAAATTTTGCCTTCTGGTTCACACTGGGAGAAACAATCTGGTTCACACTAGGAGAAACGCAGACGAAGGAGAAGACGGTCAAAGATTGTAGCTCACGACTAGAGAAAGCGCCATCAAACTTCTTGATTTGGATTTTCGGCTACTGGTTGACGTTGTTGTTGTTCCGGCGACAAGGATCTCTCACACTCTAAGGTAGGTCGGGTCTTTGAGGTGGTTCGGCAACCCCTAGCCGGATCGGTGCCCGCGACTAAAGTATATAGCTGGCAGTGGAAGCTGCAACTAAGTCTTCTATGAATGGACCAGTTAGCAGGAAATTTCTGGCTCTGCTTCCCCGGGGACTGTGGTCCTGCAAGTTTTCGGCGCCGAAGAATTTTAACGAGCGATCGAGCTTCTCCTGCATGTTGCACGACTCTTTATGGGCCCTCACGTCGCTTGGCTCCGAGCCTCCGACCTTCCTTTTCCGGTCCACAGTCTTCGTATTTCTCTGGTCTTCCTCTTGCTTTCTGGTAAAATCCGCTCTTCTGTTTACTCCGAAAGTGAAGGGTTTCCTAGTTTCCTCTTGAAATTGCGACGGGACTCTAGACGATCTCGTTAGACGTAAAGGATTTTGTAGTCCTTTTGAAAACCGTTCAACAGATAACCTCTGAATGGAATTAATTGTTGTCTTTGCAGGGTTCCACCATGCAACAGAGATACCTTATCCTGAAAATCTCTCCTCTCGAAAAACCTGGGTTTTCAAACCGTTCCCACCTCACCATCCCTCCCCAACTCTGTTCCCAGGATCAATTTTTGAATTGCTTCATCCTGTTGGAAGCTTCATGTAAGTTGAGTTTGAGCTGATTGAGAAGATTATTGCGTGAGGCCAAGTTCTGGTCTACCTCATTAACAAGAGAAGAGCCCAACTGATAGTGAGGAATGTTTGAGCTGATTGAGAAGATTATACGTTTATATGTGTGCAACACTCTGGAGTGGCCACCAAGAGGAGTCATGGAACTCACGCAGTAACTGTTCAGGAATTTGGAATATCAGCCCATTAAGGGAGGCCTGGTTTCATAGCAGCCATTATGGGTGGCATTGCACCGAGCTGAGCTCAAGCCACAACATTCATTTAAATTTTTTTAAAACATACATGTCAAATAAATTGTATATAAAATTATGCATACATTTTACATAAAATTGGGTATGACATCTACTTAAAATTGGGCATAAGGGTGACATCGAATCCAGCTAAGTCCGAAACTTGTTCAAGCTGAGTTTGATTTAAATATTTTGAAATCAAGCTCGACTGAACCTAAAATTGTAATCGAACTCGAGCCTAATAATTTTAATCAAGTTTGAGCTCGAACTCTAGCTGAGTTCGAACTTAACCTACATTTAATACTCTATATAAAATATATGTCAAATAAATTATATATAAAATTATGCATACATTTCAAAAAAAGAATAATAGGGGAGGTTCAGGATTGAATTTCAATAATGGATTAGAATGCACCAATATTAATTTTTTTTACTCCAAATATTGTCTAACTTATTTTGTAATTTTTTAATCTGGCCATAACTTTCCTATGGTCTCCTTAGTGCCTCTAGTTGAAAATTTATATTCTAGGAAAAACTAGAAATATTTTTCCTATGATACATATTTCCAAAAAATCCTTTAAAAAAATCCTATTACTATTAGTGACTTATTAAAATTACAAGAAATATTTTAAATTTTTTTAGGAAAGTTAAATGGACCTCTTATTGCCTCTTTTTTGGAAATAAATAAAAATTAATAATCAATCTAATATATTACTATATGTATCGATAAAATTTTAATCAAATAAAATGTCACACAAAAAATTGCTATGAAAATTGCCTCATGCTAAAAGTATTACAACATCAACTGTCAAATACTTATTCAAAAAATTTCTATACGATTTTCTAGCCCATCTTGGCTGGAAAATCTTATTTAGAAAATTATATGATTTTTTAATTTTCAATTAGAAAAATGTTTACAAAAAACATGAGACACTAATAGTCCCCAGAAACTTATTTCTACTAAAATATATTTTCAATTTCTTTAAGAGCCATGAGGAGAAATAAATCTTCACGGTTTCTGGTTTTTCGCCGAGACTAGGAACGACGCTGAGGGAAAAGCTTCTAGTGGCGCCGACAATCGTCGGGGATAACAGCTACGACGGAGGTGGCAGCAGCGGCGACGGAAACAAAGGCGAAGGCAGACGAGGGGGAAGAAATCGATCGATGGCCATAGAAACAGCAGCAACTAAAAGGCAGAAGGCGGCCGACGAGCCGACGAGGCAACTGTCAACTGCAACAGAGGCGGCAACTACAGCGGCTGGAGGGGCTGGGCAGTGACGAGGGGGGGAAGAATTTCCCCCCTGGCTCTCCCTCCCGCTCGCTCGGCGCTCCGATTCCGCTCCTCGATCCCGAATCCCGCGCCGCTAGTTAAGTTAATGAGTCAACTCGCGAGGTTTCGAGTCGAACCTTCATTCGGTCGAGCTCAACTAGTTAATTTAAATGAGTTGATCCCAAATCTCGAACTTGGCTCGAGATTCAGGTATACCAAATCGAACCAAGCTAGAATCGAGCCGAGCTCGAGCCACTAACGAGCCAGCTCGGGTCGAAGCCACCCCTAGCCATCTTGCCAATTCGTTCCATGTAAGCATAGCCTTTAGCTGCGATTTTTATTTCCTCCTAGATTTGAGCTTGCGAAACAAATAAAGAGTTAAGAGTTGGGGAGCCTGTCACGCGGGAAAGGGCATCGACTGCTGAATTTTCTCTTCTAAGGTTATGAAGTATCTCATAATCATTTCCAAGTAGTTTCGTAACCCATTTTTTTGCTCTGGTATGACGATACGCTGCTCGAGCAAGTACTTGAAGCTTCATTGGTCAGTTTAGATGTAGAATTTCCACCCAAGAAGATCAGGTCGCCGAGTTCGTATTGCTCGCACGGCTCGAATTCCTTCTCCATAAGCATCAGTTTCAATAGTAAATAAACACTGAAAATCTGGCGTGGCAAGGGCGGAAGTTAGGGGTGGCTTCGAACCAAGGCAGGTCGCGAGCGGCTCAGGTCGATTGGTATCCTACTAACTCGTTAATTTAAACAAGCGGAGGGATTCGGGAATCGAGATTTTGGGAGTTTCGAGGCCTAATGAATGACTTCCAAAATAACTTTAAAACAAAAAGTAAACAAATAAAAGTCTTTGATAATAAATGTTGAAGGAAGACCTGGAGAGAGAGTCCATTAATTTTCTGGTCAGTGCTGGGACGACTTGAAGACCATTTTGGCCATTAATGGCGATAGCTTCCACGGAGGTGGATAAGAATGGCGGGATTACGCAAGCCGTCAAATGGTTTACCTCTCCTGTCTTGAATTTTCACTAAAATTCAAACTCTTTCCCCTACCTGAAGATTTTGTTTTTTCTTGTTTTTTCTTATTCAGTAATTTTTTACTTTAAAATCTTATTAAAGTCCTACTTGAAAGTCGTATATACGACTTAACAATGTGGACTTAAAGTAATATCAGAGATTAACGTGTCATGCCGTCCTTTTTCTATTTAGTCGGTGAAAAGAACTTGTGACATGAATGATTTTTCATAACAATATTTTCCTAGGAAATTAAAAGTGAAGGCTCTTAAAAAAATTCCCCTATTTTGTGAGGGTACATTTCTAGAGAGATAATTTTTTTTTCTAAGAATTAGTTTCTTTCTACCTAGAATAGATTTCCCAAGGGGCACGAGACAAAGTGACCCTACATATCTTTTGCAAAAGTGGAAAGCAAATGGGAATTCATACTGGCTCTCGTGCCCAATCTCATACCGGTATTATATACATAGGTTATGCCCAATTTTATGTAAAATGTATGCATAATTTTATATATAATTTATTTAATATATATTTTTGGAAAAATTTTAAATGTATGTTGAAGATCGAGCTCGGCTTGAACTTGGTTAAAATTATTGGGCTCGAGCTCGATAACAATTTTAGGCTCGAGACTAGGCTCGGCTCGAGCTAGAGTTCAAAATATTTAAATCAAGCTTGGCTCAAACATAGGCAGGTTTGGACTCAGCTCGGTTCGATGCCACCCTTAGTGGGAGTGGTAATCATAGCTTGCTTAAGGAGCTTGAAGGAGGTCTCAACTTCTTCAGTCCACCCAAATTGTCCTTTTTTCAAGAGATTAGTGAGTGGTCGAGCTAAGATTCCATAGTTGCGAACAAACTTTCAATAATAATCTGTAAGACCTAAGAACCCCGTACTTATGAAACATTAGTAGGTCGAGGCCAATCAAGCATGGCTGTAATTTTAAGTTGGTTCACTTTGACCCCTTTGAGCAATGACAATTTGCCCCAAATATTCTAATTCTTGCTGTCCAAATGCATATTTTTTTAGTTTTAACAAGAATTGGTGATGCCTCAAAATTTCAAAAGTTTGCTGAACATGTTGTTTAAGATGCATGTTCCAATTGGGGCTATAAATTAAAATATCATCAAAGAATATTAAAATAAATTTATGGAGGTGAGGACGAAATATGGAATTCATGATGGCCTAAAAAGTGGATGGAGCATTATAGAGACCAAATGGCATAACAAGGTATTCATAATGACCATTGTGAGTACGAAAGGCAATTTTATGAATATCTGATGGATTTACTCGTACCTGAAGATAGCCAACCTGTGGATCGAGTTTTGTAAAAAAAGATGCCCTATGAATTTAATCGAGCATATTATTGACAGTTGGAATGGGGAGTAAATCTTTGATGGTAATGGAATTAATGGCTCACTCGTCGGTACAAAAACTCCATGTATCATCTTTTTTTTTTAACAAGCAAAACAGGAGATGAAAAACGCCAATTGTTGTTGTTGTTAAAGAATTCGTTGGTGGACAAAAAACTTTCGATAGCTTGTTGATGGATTCCTCTAATCGTTGCATTCCATCTAGAACCCCACCCAACCCAGCCTCCAAAGCTTTGATCCATTCTTTGTTAGACGCTATTCCAACGAAGATCTCACGGGCTCAATTTTTTTTATGTAGGACACCATTTTGGTGGTCCCTCAAAAAAAAAATGATGGACTCAATTAATTTTATGAGACACTAATTTCAGTGGTCCCTCAAAAAATAAAAATGTTGAGGCTCTTTGGAGCATCACGATAGAGACGAGAGGATTCAATTCATCTCTCTCTTTTTCGACAGCCTTTAGCTGGAGTTGCGGCGAGTGTCCGAGATGACTTCGACGACTTTCAACTAGCATCACATTTCTCGCCGGAGATGAGGCTTCCCTGGAGCATCGCGATAGCGACGATTCAGTTCATCTAGCTCGTTGATGACGGTTTTCAACTAGAGCCACGAAGATGGTGGTGATGAACGATGTGTCGGGACGGAATCAGAAGGGCAACGACTATGCCGGTGCGCAGAGATGGGTAGAGCAAGCAGGGCAACGACGAGCAAAGAAGAAACTTCTCGCCATAAAAAATGGCGATGAGATCTCTGATACCAATGATAAGTCCCAGTCAAAGCTCAAGAAATAAGGACAAGTTGCTCTCTTCGGGTGAGAACAAACCACAAGGTTTGGGATAATTTTTTGTCCCTTCTTCTTTCATTGAAAAAGTTTAAATGCACCTATTTTCTAACAAATCTTCCTAAACTTACGACCACAACTAACGTGCCTAAAAAGAAACTAAATATAGAAGCAGAAATAACAACTTGTAGAAGAATAGGACTCCAATTGTCTCTAAACGTTACATCCAAGGACTCGGTCCAAATACTTCTGATTTGGCTGAGAAACAAGCTAAAATCTTCGTGGTTTATCACAAACCCATCCCAGTGTGTTGTATCAAGTTAGTTTTCCCCTTGAACCTGATATATTGCTCTTTCTTGACCTAAATTAAATTATTAAAAAAATACTAAACATATATAGGGAATTTTACTGTACTACCCGATTTTTTTAAAATTAATAATACAAATAACCAAAATTTTAAGATAATATCACAAATACTCAATTTTGATCGGTCAATTACTCATGTGTCACGTAAGCTGTGACTGCTTAATGGGTACCACGTCATCAGACAACTTTAGCACTATGACGAGTCCAAAAATCATGTCACCAACCACCTCATGCTCCATGTATGACACCAACCACTTTAAAATATTTTAATAATAATTTATATTTTTTAAAAAATATAGTTTATAGTTAATAAAATTTTATAAAAAGAAATTATTTTTAAAAAATATTTTTAAATATAAGGTAATAAAACATGTACAGTTAAATTTGATTTTTAAACTATAAAATAAACTTTCAAATAATTTTTTCAATTAAAATTTATTTTAAATCGATAATAAAAAGTGTTAAATAGGTAAGTATAAATTTTTAAATTAATTAATATACGAATTTTATATTTTGTTATTATAAAAAAGAAGGTAGAAAATGTGTAATTAGAAATAAGAATAAGTGAAGGTAATGAAATGAAATATTTAAGAATATTTAAAACCAGAAATTAATGTTTTTAAAATATTTTTTAATTACAAAATAACCTAAATCAGTCTTGAAAAGAAAATGAAAGACAAGAGGCAAACTCCCATGGAAGGATTATGTGGCATCCTACATCGAGAATGGCATGACTTTCTGATAATGTGGAGGGTGACAAGTTATATTATTTGGGTGGTGGCGTCGTAATGATGCGTCACAATATAAGCGGTCAAAATTTATGTGTCACCTTTGAATGTACATATTTACAATTGATCGGTCAAAGTTAGGTATTTGTGATATTAAGTTGAAAAATTGGTTATTTGTATTATTATTTTAAAATTTTTGGGTAGTACAATAGAATTATAAAATATTTTATTACATGCATGGATGGTAATCTGAGACATATATGGCTACTCAGGATAAAAAGTGTTTTACATGCCCATGCAACTTCTTCAGCTTGCCACTCTCAAATCCTATGCAAATACATAACATGCATGGAAGCTGTAGGAACAAAAAAAAGAAGATATGGCTGCGCTCTTCCTTAATTTATTTATGGCTATTAAGAGAAATGAACCCTCGTTTCCGCGTCTATTTTACTAAGCAAATCGTTTTGCAGACTTCGCTGCGCTCTGTACACCATTGCACTCTCAAATCCAGCTCTACTGCTAGTCACCTGTAACAGTTAAATAACTCTTTGTGTATTAATATGAATCCCCAGAAAGATGAAACCGAAGGGATCAAAATGTGAGATGGAATCATTCACCTGCAAGTGGAGTACATGGTGTCACTCATCACTTCAACCCCTTCTTCCTCAAGAACAGAGATAACCTGAGATAGCATCAATTTCTTCGACAACCCACTGACCAAAGCCACCTCCAAGTTCAGTATCTGTCATCATTTGATCACCGCTCCTTCTGTTGTTTCCGTGGGTACTACCCAATGCGCAACCCCTCTTCTTCTTCATCTCTTCGATATGCTGTCTCAATTTCTGTATGTAAACCGTGGCTTGCTCCAGTTGTTCTAGCTGCGACAGTGCTTCCTGCGTGCAAAAATGCCGGAAATTTTCAGATTACTGCTTTGGGATACATGGTTGGTTCTCTGTCTCAGTTTACTTATTTTAATGAAATCTTAATCTCATTCTTCCTAGAAGCTACTAGTCCACCAATTGCCTTGGAAAATGTTTGATTTGTCATTTACCTAAGTGTTTATAAGTTTTAATTAACATTTGACTTGGCTATGTACTGCTCCACTGTATATAGGTTGAGCTAGTTGGATATGCAGTTGGAGGAGATTCTCTGTTTCTCGTGTATGAATTTGCACAGAATTGTGCACTGAGTAGTCATTTACACAGCCCTGGTACTCGTGGTCTATAGCTTAAATTCTTTCCTTGCTGCCGTTACAGTGAATTGCTTCCAATTCAGATCGGGGTGTTCACTAGAGTTCAAATTGCTCTTGATGCAGCAAGATGTGAAGACGAGCAATATTCTTCTGGATGCAAGGTTTCAAGCTAAGGTAAGTAATCTTCTCTATGATATTTTATGGTATTTGAAACATGTTAAATATCAAGTTTTGATCTTAGTGGTTGTGTCAAGAATAATTAGCATGATAAATGTGAAACTATCTATGTGAAGAAACATGGCGTTCTTCTTAATGCATTAGCACAAAAAGAACACCGGTAACAAGTATAGCATAATAGTATTATTTTCATTAAGTCACTGTGGGAGTGTCTACTAATCAGTTTGCGAATTTTTGTATAATTTATTTAATTTTAGTTTATTCAACATATGTAGATTATCTGAATGATGATATTTCTATAGAATTTAGTGGAAATATGGTGGAATTCTTTTAAATTTGATTCTAAATCAACCTATACTAATCAATATCTGTCTTGTTAAATGGATCTGAACCAATGTTCAGTTGAATCCTTGTACTTCTCCCATATTGGCAAAAATAGAAGTGATTATATGAATCAAATTTCTTCCTTGTTCGGTGAAAATGTGTATTTGGGGGGAATCTCCGATTTCTTCTTCTCAGTCAACTACATTTTTCTTATGGGTTCTTTGTTGTATTTTGCAGTGGAAAAAGAAACGTATGAGGAGACTCAAGAGGAAACGATGAAAAATGAGGCCAAGATCGAAGTAGGAGTTTTGTTGGGAAGGCAAGATGGATTTTCTCCTTGGGCAGTACGCAATGCTCATGTCGGTGCTTTCGGCGTCGGCCCACCCCACATTTCCTTCTTGACCTATCGAGACTGCTATTAAAACATTTGGACTACCCAAATCCCCCTGTTTGACATTTCCCTTAAATTTCTACTTTTTTTTTATGCAAAGGAGTAAAAATTAATTGATATAATTTTGTTTTAAAAAATTACCCTTTACTTACACTTTATTTGACATGAATTTTTATATTCTGTGACATCCTTTTACATCCATCCTTGCATATTATTATTAATACAAGGTAATAAAATGTGTACCAAATATTTTTATTTTTAAATCTAAAATATTTTTTTAATTAATAAAACATTTTTTCAATTAATAAATATTTTAAATTGATAATAAAAGTATTAAATAGGTATGAGTAATATTTGTAATTAATTAATATACTAATTTATATTAAAGTATTTTTTAAAAAATAATTAATAAATATTTTAAAACGATAATAAAATGTGTTAAATAAGTAAGAGTAAGATATTTTAATTAATTATTATACTTATTTTATTTTTAATTATTTTAAATATAAGGTAATAAAAAGTGTAAGATAAATTTGATAAAAAAATATATTAATAAATTTGATTTTTAAACTCAAAACTAAAATTTTCAATTTTTTAATTAAAATTTATTTTAAATCTATAATAAAAAAGGTGTTAAATAGGTAAGAGTAATATTTTTTAATCAATTAATAAAATTTTTAATAACTTATTATTTTATATATAAGGTAATAAAAAGTGTACCAATACATTTAATTTTTAAACTCTAAAATAAAATTTTCATATTTTTTCAGTTAATAAATATTTTAAATGGATAATAAAGGGTGTTAAATAGGTAGAGTAAGATTTTTAATTAATTAATATATTTTTTAATTATTTATTATTTTATAATAAGGTGATAAAAAGTGTACTGATAAATTGTATTTTTAAAACTCTAAAATAATTTATATATATATATATATATTTCAATTTATAAATATTTCAAATTGATAATATTTTAAATTGGTAAGAGTAAGAATTTTTAATTAATTAGTTAATAAAATGTCCCGATAAATTTTATTTTTAAACTATAATTTAGAATTTTCATATATTTTTAATTAATTAATATTTTAATAGATAATTAATGGTGTTAAATAGGTAAGAGTTAATTTTTTAATTAATTAATATTTTATATAATTTATTATTTTAAATATATGGTAATAAAAAGTGTATTCGTAACTTGGATTTTGAAAATCAAAAATATTTTTTTTCTATTTTTTTCATTTAATGATATGGCATCTTACTTGGTTACTAACGTGTCAGAATGGAGATGTGTCACTCTACATGTCAATCAACTCTCCAAGTATTGATAACATGGCGACACGTAATCAGTCAAAGTCTACTTCTCACTTTTGATTGTACATATGTACAGTTGACCCATTAAAGTTGGATAGTGTGTTATCTAATTGAGTTTTAAAAAATGGGTAAAATCCTAAATTTCCCTATTAAATATGCATGCAGTAGGTCAAAGTCTACTTCTCACTTTTGATTGTACATATGTACAGTTGACCCATTAAAGTTGGATAGTGTGTTATCTAATTGAGTTTTAAAAAATGGGTAAAATCCTAAATTTCCCTATTAAATATGCATGCAGTAGAAAGATGATACTCCTAGTACCTTGGAATGCTTGGTTGGGATGAGAGGCGAGTTGCAATTGTCTTGCGCTCGAGCTTAAGTGTCTTGCGCTCGAGCTTAAGCGGTACTTGGCTGCTCCCTATCCTGACTGCCCTTGTTTACTGAAAAACACTGGGAGGATGGGGGAGGGTCATCTAGAGGTAGAAGAAGACGGCCTTACGCAGTGGGCTCCAATCTTCTCCTATGACCCCCTTTCCTTTCTGGACCTCAAAATTTCGATTACATCTCAGGTTTTACTGCTTCAACGATTGATAATCAAAACATCAGAGCACTGATCGAATTTCGGCGCAAAAATTAAGCTGGATTCCATCAGAGACACTTGACCATCACAGCACCATTTTCTGAACGTTGGCTGCTTGAGAACGACGCGGCAAATGGTAGCATGGGAGACTGCATGGTGACTGTTCAAAGTCTTCCCCAGCTATCGTTTCTCTAGTCTTCAATGACCATTCAGAGCACATTTCACAGTTTCTTCAAAATCATTCGGTACCAGCTGCCTCAAAATTTTATTAAGAAAAAAGATGAAAAATATTGTACTGGTTGAGCTTGACTGGAACACATCAACATGTGTCTCATATTTCCCAAGATATAGAGCATTCGTGTTTGCATAAGATAGTTGTCTTACTTATCAAAGGGTCAAGAATCAAATTGATCGATAGCTATAGTTGATGTTTGTTAAAATGTATAGCTGTATAGCGTGATTGTTTCCTCCGATCCCGTGATTGTATTCTTGATTTTATTCCTTGATTTTAGGATCTAAATTGATCCTAAAATCGACTTGTAATATATTATAAATAGCCTCTTAACGGAGAAGAATAAACTCATCGGAAAATCATTCTTTTAGTCTCTGTTATTATTTTCGGTTCTTTCTGTTTTACATGGTATCAGAGCAGGAGAATTATCCTCTTTTTTCCGTTGCGGAAAGTCGGAGCTAAGTGCTCCTGTAATCGCCAAAGGAGGAAGCCGGAGGAAGAAAAAAATCCGTCGGAGTTGTAGAACTCTGTTTTTTCTGCAACTCCGTATTTCGGCTGTCCCGACGCCCGACGACGATCACTGAAGACCGAAGACAACCGTCGACGACAGTTCCACCTTCCCGTTATTACCACCGATCACCACTGTCGCCGAGGGAAGTCGAATTGCCGAAAGAGAACAGAGTTCTCTTACGACGGTCCTGTAGTTGGAATCACGTCGCCGACGAGTGTCAACGATCGCTGACGAGTGCCGACGAGCGCCGACGACGGCACCACCACTCTGTTCAGACTGAAGCCGACGCTCCGCTGCCGTTGCCGAAGACGAAGGTATTTTTTTTAACTTAGGAACGACTGTTCCTTTATTTTTCCTGTCGACCCAGACCGGCGGGTCAATCAAATCGGACCAAACCAGTCTAAACTCGAACCAGATCGGACCAGCACTGGAGCGGACCAGAATTGAATCCGCCCAGATCGTACCGAACCGGACCGGATTAAAAAAAAAAAAAATTCAGATCGATGGCCACCACTACAGGCGCATCCACTGAACTTATCCCATTACCACAGATTATAGTCCACCAAGATAATTCTGCATTTCCAACTGGAATTATCCTCGATGAGACCAATTATTCATTATGGTCCCAACTCATGGAGATGCGAATTGGCGCACGCAACAGAGCTGGATACCTCACCGGTGAAACACAAAAACCAACATCTGGTGATACTAATCTTGGAGCATGGATTACTAAAAATCAAAGAGTCAAAAGTTGGCTTATTGACTCCATGAGTTCATTGCTCATGCAGCGATTTATTCGCCTCTCCACTGCCAAGGAGATATGGGAAGCAGTATCAAAAATATTCTATCATGGATCCGATGAAACTTGCATATTTGAGCTGAACCAGAGATATTTTTCTACCAAACAAAATGGTAGACCGTTATCCACATACTACAATCAACTGGTTGCTATTTTCCAGGAGATTGATCATAGAACTATATCTCAGGAAAGAACAGTCGAAGGGCTAATCCAGTTACACTCTGCAATGGCTAGGCTTCGGGTTCATATTTTTCTCAGTGGGCTTGACTCCGAGTTTGATCAAGTTCATGGAGAAATTTTGCGAAAAGATCCTAAACTTGATTTGGAGAGTACATATGCATATGTCAAACGCGAATAACAACAGAGACAGACAATGGGGAGCTATCGCCCAGTCTCCGAGAACTCGGCGATGTTGGTCAACCAAAACCGACAAGGATCATCAAGCAGTCGGAACCCTCAATCCTCTGGCAAAGGTAACACTCGTGTATGTATTCACTGCGGGAAAAAAGGACATTCACAACACCGGTGTTATGAGATTATTGGCTATCCGGAGTGGTGGGATTTCTTGAAAAATCCCCGTAACAAGATTGCTGGGAAAGCATTGGTGACATCCATGGAAGAGAATCAAGAGCTACCTACTGCAAATGTTGCCCATCCAGGTATTCTCGATAATGCATTAGTATTTTATGTACATTCTAAGAATAGACCTTGGATTATTGATACAGGTGCATCCGATCACATGACAAGGGATCCCAGTTAGTTACAATCCATCATACCTTCTCCACAATCTGTTATTTCAACAACCAATGGTAGTACCTCTCCTATTACTGGGGAAGGATCTGTTATATTATCCAATAATCTGACATTAGATACTGTCCTTGTGGTTCCCTCTCTTGAATATAACCTTTTGTCTGTTAGCCAAATTACTTCCGCTCTTGCTTGTACTGTAACTTTTTGGCCCTCATTTTGTGTCTTTCAGGACATTCTAACCCGGAAGATTCTTGGTTATGGTGTTAGATGGGGCAAACTCTACTATTTGGAGTTGACAGAGAACGGGGGATCGAAAATCAGTCAGACAAATCAAGCTAGCAGTGAAGATAATGCTCAAACAACTGTATGGTTATGGCACCGATGATTAGGCCACCTTTCCTTTGGTTATCTTAAGAAATTGCGACCTCAACTTTTTTCAGGTTTGACTGATGTGCGTTTTCATTGTGACACATGTGAATTGGCTAAAAGCCACCGTATTACTTATTTCCCGAGTTTGAATAAAAGTTTTGAACCTTTTGCGGTTATTCATTCTGATGTTTGGGGTCCAGCCAAGATTCCCTCTATTTCTAGAGCTCGTTACTTTGTGACATTTATTGATGAATGCACTAGAATGACTTGGGTATCTCTGCTTATCCACAAAAGTGATGTGTGTCTAGCATTTCAGAAATTCTATACAATGATACATACTCAATACCAAAAGTAGATTCATGTTTTGCAATCTGACAATGGTACTGAGTTTGTTAATGCTTCTCTCGAAACTTTTCTGACCACTCATGGAATTCGTCACCAGACTTCTTGCACCTATACTCCCCAACAGAATGGATTGGCAGAAAGAAATAATAGACAACTTTTGGAAGTAGTGTGTGCCTCTCTCTTTGGCATGAACATGCCTCAATTTTATTAGGGCGAAGCTATCACATCTGCTGCCTACCTCATCAATCGAACACATTCTAGAGTACTTGATTTTCAAACTCCTCTACACAAGCTGCAATCCCTGATTTCAACTCCCCATCTTCCAAATCTTGAACCCCGAATTTTTGGGTGTACCGCTTATGTTCATATCCCAAAGATCTTGCGAAATAAACTTGATTCATGTGTCAAGCGATGTGTATTTGTTGGCTACTCTGATTTTCAAAAAGGATATCGGTGTTATGATCCACACACCAACATGCTCCATGTGACTTTAGATGTCTCCTTCCATGAATCAGTCCCTTATTATTCAGGGGGACTTTCTTGGATATCTCTTCAGGGGGAGAGTTCAAATGAAGAGAATGTTCCACATGAAACTAACGGAGATGTTGAAAGAGGTGCCGAATTTATTGAGTTAGAAGCGGTGAATGAATTTTTTAAGTGTCATGATGTGCAACAAGACTGTGATTCGGTAATTTCACCTGAAGAACCCCCAGAGTTTCCCCCGTCTGCACCAACAACTGAAGAATCAACCCGGAATGTTCCTCCTCAGGTAAATACGAATCCTGTGTTTGATGAGTCTAATGAAACATGTCTTCCTACAGAAAACATAACCTCTAAATATCCATAAAGATTGAATAGGAGAGTTCCAAAAAAACAGTATGAACCTGATCTTGAAGCTAAGACCAAATACTCAATCAATAACTATGTGTCCTCCCATAGGTTGACTAAATCGTATGCATTTACTGTTGATCAATTATCCAGGGTTTCTATTCCTAGTAATGTGCAGGATGCATTAGCTGATCCAAAATGGAAAAAGCAATGAACGAAGAGATGGAAGCTCTACAAAAAAATCCCACTTGGGAACTTGTTCCCCAACCTAAAGGAGTAAAAACAATTGGATGTCGATGGGTGTTCACATTGAAACTCAAACTGGATGGAAGCATTGACAGATATAAAGCTCGGCTAGTTGCAAAAGGATATACGCAAAAGTATGGGATAGACTATCAGGATACTTTTGCACCAGTAGCTAAGATCAATACAATTCGTATTCTTATATCTATAGCAGCAAATCGAGACTGGCCTCTGCAACAATTTGACGTTAAAAATGTCTTCCTCAATGGAGACTTAGAAGAAGAAGTCTACATGGAACTACCACCAGGTGTAAAAAGTGGTTCTTTGTCTCAAGGTAAAGTTTGTAAATTGAAGAAGTCATTGTATGAGCTGAAATAGTCACCTAGAGCATGGTTTGGGAGATTCTCGGCTACAATGAAGGAGTTTGGTTATAAACAAAGTAACTCAGATCATACTTTGTTTATAAAACACAAAGAAGGAAAGATAACAACATTAATTGTATATGTTGATGATATGGTCGTGACGGGAGATAACCCAGGTGAAATGCAAGCTTTACAGGAGTATTTAGCTACTAAATTCGAAATGAAGGATCTCGGACAACTTAAATATTTTTTGGGGATTGAAGTTGCAAGATCGAAACATGGAGTCTTCCTTTCACAACGAAAATATGTGTTGGATCTTCTAGCCGAAACCGAAATGCTTGATTGTAAACCAATAGAGACGCCCATGGAAATGCATCATAAACTCGGAATTCTTCCATATCAAATTCCAGCAGACAAAGGGCGTTATCAACGATTAGTTGGAAGATTAATCTACCTATCCCACACAAGGCCCGATGTAGCATATGCAGTAAGCGTTGTGAGCCTGTTCATGTATGCACCAAGTGAAGAACATATGGAAGCAGTTTATCGGATCTTGAGATACTTAAAGAGTGCTCCAGGAAAAGGTTTGTTATTCTTAAAAAATGGTATCTCTAGTATTGAAGGGTATACAGATTCTGATTGGGCAGGTGATCAGACAACCAGAAGATCCACGTTGGGTTACTTTACTTTTGTGGAAGGGAATCTTGTCACTTGGAAAAGCAAAAAACAGAAGGTAGTATCAAAATCAAGTGCTGAAGCTGAATTTAAAGGTATGGCTCATGGTGTATGCGAGTTGTTATGGATACGGAATATACTGAGAGACTTAGGAATTGAATACGACAAACCTATGAATCTTCACTGTGATAATAAGGCAGCTATCGCAATTGCACAAAATCCAGTTCAACACGATCGCACTAAACATGTTGAAGTTGATCGTCATTTCATCAAAGAGAACCTCGATGCAAAGATTATACAATTCCCCTTTATTCAATCTGCGAGTCAGATGGCTGATATGCTCACGAAGGCAGAATCAGGAAAAATATTTCTTGGTATAATTGACAAGTTGGGCTTGACTGATATCTATGCACCAACTTGAGGGGGAGTGTTGAAATGTATAGCTGTATAGCGTGATCGGAGGAAACTGTGTAGCGTGATTGTTTCCTCCGATCCCGTGATTGTATTCTTGATTTTATTCCTTGATTTTAGGATCTAAATTGATCCTAAAATCGACTTGTAATGTATTATAAACAGCCTCTTAACGAAGAAGAATAAACTCATCAGAAAATCATTCTTTCAGTCTATGTTATTATTTTCGGTTCTCTCTGTTTTACAATATCATTTATGAAAGGGAATTTCACTTAAATACCCATTTAAAATAAAATATTTTTAAAAATATCGACGTCATCAAAATATTTCTAAAACTACCCAACTTTGACCAGTCAAATGCCTATGTGTGCAGTCAAAAGCGACACATAAGCTTTGACTGCTTATGTGTCGCCACGTCATTTGTGCAGTAAACATAGATCGACACATCGTCTGCCATGTCATTATTTTACCATGTTATCTGCCACGTAAGCTGACACATCATTAAATAAAAATTAAATAATCCTCACTGTATTCCACCGCATTGTTTTTCAAAATAAATTATTTTAAATGCCTTATGTATCCCCTCTCATCGTTCTCCTCTTCTCTCCTCTCGCCCTCTCGCCTTCTCGCTGCCGCTCGGCCTCCTCTCCTCTCCTCTCGCCCCCTCTCCTCTCGCCTTCTCGCCGCCGCTTGGCCTCCTCTCCTCTCCTCTCACCCCCTCTCCTCTCGCCCTCTCGTCGCCACTTTGCCTCGGCCTCCTCTGGCCTTGCCGTCTCTCCTCTCGCTGTCGTCTCTTGGCCTCAACCTCCTCTCCTCTCCTCTTTCCCCCTCTCCTCTCGCCCTCTCACCGCCGCTCAGCCTTGGCCTCCTCTGCCCTCGCCCTCTCTCCTCTCGCTGCCGTCGCTCAGCCTCGACCTCCTCTCCTCTCCTCTCCTCTCCTCTCCTCCCCCCCCCCTCTCCCCTCTCCTCTCCTCTCCCCCCTCTCCTCTCCCCTCTCACAGTGCCTGCTGCCGCCGCTCCTCACCGCTCGGCCTCAGACTTCGCCCTCGATGCCCCCCTCTCAATTAAAAAATTAAAAATTTTAAAAATATTTTAAATCGATAATAAAATATGTTAAATTAGTAAGAGTAAAAATTTTTAATTAATATTATATTTATTTTATTTTTATTTATTTTAAATATAAGGTAATACTAAATTTGAAAAAACAGTATTGATAAATTTGATTTTTAAACTCAAAACTAAAATTTTCAAATTTTTTTATTAAAATAAATTTTAAATCGATAATAAAAAGGTGTTAAAATGGAAAGGGTAAGATTTTTTATAACTTATTATTTTAAATATAAGGTAATAAAAAGTGTACCGGTACATTTATTTTTTAAACTCAAGTAAAATTTTTATATTTTTTTAGTTAATAAATATTTTTAATTGATAATAAAAGGTGTTGTAAGATTTTTAATTAACTAATATATATTTTTAATAATTTATTATTTTTTAAATAATATGATTAAAATTATACAAATAAATTATATTTTTAAACTCTAAAATAATTTTTAGGCTTCGAGACATAACATTTATTACTTTTCCCAAAGATAAATGTCCATAGATATTAGGTAATAAAAAATGTATCTGATTTTTTTATTTTTTTAAAAAATATTTAATTTTTATTTAATGTTGTGTCAGCTTACGTGGCATATGACATGGTAAAATAATGACGTGGCAGACGACGTGTCGATCTATGTTTATTGCACAGATAACGTGGTGACACATAAGCAATCAAAGCTTATGTGTCGCTTTTGACTGCACACATAGGCATTTGACCAGTCAAAGTTAGGTAGTTTTAAAAATATTTTGATGACATCGGTATTTTTAAAAATATTTTATTTTAAATAGATATTTAAATGAAATTCCCTTTACGAAACATATCTCCCCCACGACCCATTTGGTCTCTATAGACCATAACTTTCATTGAACACCTACAATCTCTTCCTGACGAAAATTAAATTTGTTCTGGATACTTGAGACCCACCTCTTAAGAAATGGCATTTTTGTTATTAATCTTGATTTTTACCTTTACTGTTTCACAAGTTTTCAATCTGTCGGCTTTGTTTTATTTCTACAGGACCCCAGAGTTCTACCAGTTCTTGAAAGAACAAGGCGAAGTGCTTTTAGATTTCAACGATGAGTACTGTAATAAAAATTAAACACCTTGCAGTGGTCCAATATTCAATGGAAATGTCAAGTTTTACCTTCACTGTCGTTATAATTATTATTGAGCCTGTCTTCTCTCCTCTGTCGCAGTACCGTCCTCAGGTCCTCTTACCTTCTCTTGGGTACTCGTAGCTTCAATTTCTACCAACTTATCGCACGGAGACATCATCATGTATGCAAACGACGACGACCCACACCAAATAATAAACCTGTGCTCTTACTGCGTCTTTTCAGTTTTCACGAGGAACCGATTTCTTCGTTTCAAGCCTGAGTTTTCTACTTAAGGCCGGTGGAATCGGATGAATCTCGAAGAACCCATGCCATTATAAAGTTGTTTGAACTTTACCCATTGGACTGGAGCTACTGTGCTGGAATCTACTCTATAAACAAACTGTAGAGTGCGGCTGTGCAGATAAACATTCCAACTTCTGGTTTTAAATTGAGACCTCGCTATCAATCTCAATGGGCGCTGCTGCACGGAGCATCAATTATTATAAGATTTGTGTCTACTAAACCCTTCCGCAGCCTTTTCTGTAGCTCAGAGAAACACTAACGAGTAGATAAGATCGATCACACCTGCTTGAATTGTTAATTATTTCTATCATACGAAACAAATAGTCGCAGTGGAAGCGAGGAGGCCAATTCAGCATCGCCAAGTGCCCAGCTGCCGTCACCTCCGGCCCAAATCCCCCGGGCGCCACCCTTTCCTCCACGCACCTTTCAGCTTTGTTTTGTAGAAACCATTAAGGCAGGTTACGTGGTAAAAAAACAAAAAGCTTGCGGTAGTTGCATCACATCGCGTCATTTCTTCGCCCTCCCGTTGCAGCTGCTGCCATCTCCCTGTCTGCTTGGTTCTATTGCATGGGCAATGTCAGGCTTTCTGCCCTTTCGCAGAGGTCTGTCCAATGGGCCCAGCTCTTAATATTGATTCATTGCGCGGCTTCTCCCAACCTCTGGAAACGAAGTAATACGATGCGACACGACACGACACGACAATCCAGTTTTCTTTAATTACTCTCCTCTCTTCGTCTTCTCCCTTCACCGGCCGACACCACTTTCCCTGCTCTCTTCCCTCTATCACTCTCTCCTCGGTGAGCAGCACTTGAGACTTGGGTTGAGCACTTTGGCTACGAAGCCTTCCACCTAATGGAGAATTGAACCAGGATTGAGTTCAGTTTCCGAAGTCTGGTTCATCCAGATCCTATCAATCAAATTCCACAAGTGCATTTATTAAGCTACCTGCATCACCGTTCGGGTCAAAGCAAGGAATTTTGATTGCTCTAATGGCTCCCTCCCCCTTTAATCAAAGTGATCTTTCTATCTAGGCAAAATTAATGCTCTTAAAAACCAGGAACTACGGACTCTTCTAATTTCTCTAATTGCTGTAATAAATTAGGAATATTGCCAGACCTTTTCGATCTCGTTATTGATGACAAAAACAGCTTAACATAGCAGCTACAGTACTATTTATTGCTACGACAAATTCCATTGATCGATCGTTTATTAGCGGAGGAGAAAAAACGAGAGAAAAGCAGTTCTTAACTACCACACTATCACACAAGACAACCAGTCACCTATTATTTGCTTCACATCACATACTTCCAACGCATAATAAAACAGAAAACAGAAGTGCCGGGCCATGAAAGCACCGTGGCTGAGCTCCAAGCGGAGGCGTCTATGTAGCAGATGGCCCCGCCGTGATTGATTTTTGCTTCTTCTCCACGTCCAAGATGTCGGCTTCTCCACGTCCAAGATGTCGGCTTCGTAGACGCAAGCTTCCGGACAGAAATATACCAAAGTTATGTAATAGACCATCTATTAATCACCTAGCCAATACTACCCAAAAGACCGGTCTGTCAATACTATCGAAAAGACCGGCATGTTAGGAGCAGAAGACATAGGTACTTAACCCCAGAACCATAACAGTACACCCCACCTTCGCGAGCCGACGTTCACGGCGGCTTAACACTCAATGACGGGTACAGGGTTAAGATCCCATAATCCCTTACGACGACCACATCTGGGGCTCGCGACACCCGCGCTGGGACTCCCCTCGAGGATTTGAACTCGTGTCATGGGAGCTCGCTCTGATACCAAACGTTAAACACGTAACCAATACTACCCAAAAGACCAAAAGGCATAGGTACTTAACCCCAAGACCAAAAAGAGTTTGTCATTTGGTTTAAACATAAGGTTAGTTGTGTTCATTAGGATAGTGTTAAATATTTTTTATTAAGTGTAATATAACAAGCAAGAACTACTCAAGTTGTATTTTATTTGATATGTGCATTTACATTGAGTAATTTGAAGAAAATCATAGGACTCGAAACAACAACATCGTTGTAAAGGGATACTATGAGGATGTCGAATTAGGTACCTGGCAATAATTCAGTTTATGTACTCAATTATAACCGGTTTGATGTAAGCATTAGTGGACAAGGTCTTAGGACTGATCATTTGTTTTTTAGTGTTAACACATACATCAAATGATTTCATTCATTACACCATCAAAGTCTACATCATTCTCTTCATATAAAACTCTTGACCACAACACCGCTCTTTTGAGTTCTTCCATGTGCTTAGTCCATCTAACATGAATACTTTGATTATAATCATAGTTATTATGATTATAATTGTACTTATCATACTTACTAGGTTTAATTATTACAATAAAAATTATGATCAGAACTACCCATTGTGACTATAATTATGAATGTTTTTATAATAGTTTATGGCACTTAATTTTTGTTTAGATTAAGTTCATATAATGGTATGATTATACTTAATTAAGATTAAGAATTTTAATTAGTATAAGTTATTGTTAATGCCTTAACCAAGTTGGAGGCTTTGGATAGTGGTCTCAAATTTTGACCTGGCCCTGCAACCAACCGGATTTAAACTTGAACCACTATAATTGGTCTAGTTTTAGGTTTTTTTCAATTGACCCAAACAATAAACGGGGAGGTTTGAGGTTGGACACAAAGACCCGCTTCTCCCCATTTAATAAACGGCTGGGTTTTGGGTCAGCTCTTTCCACATTTGGTCTAAGTTGATTCAATACGGACCCGAACCCAACCCCCCTCGCACCCTTCTCGAAAAAAATAAAAAATAAATAGGAGGATTTTTATTTGGAGGGACCGAGTCAGGCTTCCTTGCAGAGAAATAGAAGCCTCTCAAACTCCTCAGTCTAACCTGCTCCTGCTCTAAGCATTGGTTCATCGGAGCAGACTCCAGTACCCTGCACGGCTTCTTCCATTCCAACCACTCAGGAAGTCGAATCGACACGACGACCCAATCCCCTCTTTACTCTCCTCTGTATATCCGCCGACACAACGTCCTCCACTCTTTCACTCGCCGGGTCTCCCGCAAATTGAGACGGGTTAAGATCCGAATTTTCCATGTAATCTATAAATTATGAACCGGGATTGTACTCCGTTTTCATCCAGATCCTATCAATTATGGCAGAAAGAAATTTTGACTGGCCTTCCATTATCGTTATTCAGATCCCTTCCATTTATGGATTGTTAAATCCCATCTCCGAGCAGAAAAAATTAATGCTCTGAAACAGGAGCTGCACTTCATTCAAAGATGTTTGAAGTTCTGTTTCTCACTAAAATTATTGCGAGATTACTACATTAAGCAACGGCTTTTATAATGTAAAACATTAAGAATGCCAGACCCTTTTTTTTGTTGATGAGAAGAAGAGTTTCACAGAAGAGGTACGACGGAGCCTTTTATTTCTCCAATCAATCCCACTGATCGGTTTTACCGTGGAGAGAGAAATAGAGGAGTTACAAACACTTATTAACTACCACTCTATCACGCGACATGACCACTCAACGACTACTTAGATTCAAATTCTAACCCGTAAAACAAACAAAAAACTAAAGCTTTTCTGGTTAATGATCGGCGACCACCCAGGTCATGTCATTCTGGAATATCCAGTGGCAAACTTCAATCTTCCCGGGCTCACCGCCGAGAGACATGAAAGCACCATGACCAGGGCCCCAGGCCGAGGTGTCTATGTGGCAGATTGCCACGCCTTGATTTATCTTCTGCTTCTTCACCACGTCCAAGATTTCGGCTTCGTAGACGCGAACCGTGGGCACCGAGTGACAGAAATACACCAAATACGGGAACAGACTCTGGTGACATGAGACGCTCTTCGTCACTTTTCCTCCGTTCAGTCCCACCACGCGTCCGATCTCCACCGTCCCTTTTGACCCTCCTAGACTCTCCGTGCTCTTCACCGTTACATCGTTGCCCAAGACCTGAACCGCGAAATCGACCATGTCCTCCGCCGATGCCACGCACCGCTTCGTCTCGCCGCGGCTCGGCTCCCGCTCGCACTGCTTCAGCGTCTTTCCCACGATGCTCGCTAGCGTGGAATTCTCGTCCGAGTTGAAGATCTTTACAAGTTCCCTCATCCGGGCTGACGAAAACGGAAGCTTCTTAGCCAGTGATCGCGGCAGGAATGACCGCGGCGGCATCTTGTCGGCGATGTCCGGCATCTTCATCACCGTTCCCTGCTTCAATTTCGATTCCCTGAAGAATTTTCCTTCTTCCACCACCCACCTGTTCGTCGTAATGCCTCTGCCGGTTTTAGACGAAGACCTCTTCTCGTATTCGGCGAAAGAAATTGTGTTCTTCTTCTCGTAGTCTTTGAAGGTGGTGTTGTCGTTACCGTACGTCTTGAATCCGATCAACTGGTTGTTCGCTCCCTTCCCGTACTGCTTGAACGCGTCGGATCCGGGGTTCGCTGAATGCCCATAATTTGTAAAAGTAGCTTTCGCGTAGTTGGAGTTTTTGGCGTAAGACGAGAAGGAGTCGTCTCCGACGTTGGATTGATTGCGGTAGCTGTTGAAGGACTCCGAGCCGAAATTCCCCCTGTCGCCGTAGCTTTTGAAGGTGTTCGTTGGCACGTTGCCGTTCGTGCCATAAGAAGAGAACGTGTCATTAGCGGCAACCGCCGATTCACCGTACCCGGAGAAAGTGGATCCCAACACGTTAGAGTCCTTCGCGTAGCTGGTGAAACTGGTGGGTATACCGGTGCCTTTTCTTCCGTAACTGGAAAAGGACTGATCGCCGGCGTTCGTCTCGTCGGAGTAGGAGGCGAAAGTTCGAGTACCGGTCCCGTCCGTGTCATAGGCTTTGAATCCGAGATTGGGTGCGTTGCCATTCCGCCCATAGTTGGTGAACTCCCCGGAATTGCCGAGTCCAGAGACGGAATAGCTGGAGAATTGGTCGGAGAGGACGTTGACATCGGGGCCGTAATTTACAAAAGTGTCCCTGTGTCCGAGAGACTCGCGACTGTACCTCTTGAAGGAGTCAGCAACCACGTTTTCCCCGTCAGAGTAGTTCTTGAACGAGTTTCCATCCCCAAGGGCACGGGTGCCGTAGTTTGTGAAATTCTGATTAACGTAGTTGGTGAATTCAGAATAGCCGTTATGTTTGGCTAGAGAAGGAGACGACTGAGGAAAGCAAAAGAGGTTAGCCCAGGCGCAGAAGGAAGGGAGTTGGGTAGATAGCGCATTTCGGTCGGCAAGGCTCTGCAGAATAGCAGAGTTCTGGGGAGTGAGAGGGGAAAGCTTGGAAAGGAGAAATGTCGGTTTGCGGAGTCTGTTGGGGATCTTCTGTGCCCAGTAACGAAGAAACGAAGCCTTGGGAGTGAAAGGGTTGTTGGCAGTTGTGGTGTGCGCAGTGGTGGTGGCTACCGCATCGATTGACACCTGCAAAAGTGGACAAAGGAAATCAGGAAAAATTTAAACAACGGAAACAAATACTCTTTTTAGGAAAGAAAGAAAACTCAGAACTCACCGTTGAGAGGAGGAGAAGGAGGAGGAGGAAGGGACGCTCCATTTTTGTTCCGGTGAGAGGTGCAGTGGAGAGTGTAGTCAGGGAGTTTAAATAGACGAGTTGTTTCATTGCACGGTTGAGTCTTGATGGGAATGGATGTTTGGAGGAGAATCGAGGGTGAGATAAAGAGTGAGCCAAAGCGAAAATGAAGGGGGTCACTCGTTTTGAACATCAACCTGTTGTCGCCAGACGAGACGAGAAGCAACTATTCGTAACAACAAAATGTCAAACCTTCATTAACGTTACAATATGCATCATTGAATGCGAAACATTGAATACTTGGATTGGAGGATTGGACGCTAATAATGCGAAAACGGACAATTGGACTGCACGACCTTTTGAGAAATTATAGGCTAACGCATCACAATGACGAGTTCGAATTCCACTTCAAACGGCATTCTCCCTTTCTTTGTCCACTTTTTTTAATCCTCTAAAACGTCCATTCAAACATTAATATGCTCCATTGCAAAGTGTAATCCTCTGGTTTTTCGACTTGTGAAGGCGCGGAGGACTTTTCAATTCATTATCACAGTTGTTGAAGTCTAAACATCAATTTTCTAGCTTTTGATCTGTCCACAATGATGCCACTTCTCTTTCTCTCGTCCGGAAAAAGAAAAGAATCATCTAATCTATCTGTTTCCAGTTCGAATGCCGCATATAGATTTGTTTTCACTTTTCACTTGGATTAAGTAAGATATCAACTGTTTCACAAAAACCAAAATTTTTAAACGTCTCCGTTCTGGTACTGGAAAGCAAAGTGCGTCACTAGAAAAGCTGATTCTTTACCCTCTATATCCAAACACGATGCCGCTCGACTTACCGTTCCTAAACTGATTCTGGGGAAGAGGGTCCCGATCACTACAAAGACTGGACTAGTGCTAAAAAAACAAGCACTGGACGAAGATCTGGTTGCTATATCTTTCTCTTTCCAGGAAAATGGTGATTGACGACATTGAAATGTTCATCAATGCAAAATATGCTTCTAGTTTGGTCTATGAAAGGGCTACTTTTCAATTTACGTCCCCAAGTCCCCTTGGCTAGCATTTGGAAATTGCAAACTCTGAGATTCGACCAAGATGTGCCCTTCGCTGGAACTGATCCGCTGAATGCAACATATCATCCCCAACCTGGGGAGGCTCAAGTTTCCAGTTTCACCTCTTTGTTCGATTGAAAACGGGAGCTTCTTCGCGATTGTCATCCGAAGAGATAAACATCTTACGTAACCAGTTATCAAGCATGGTCTTCAAAATTAATAACTCCCCCTGCTCTGAAGTAGTAGTAGAACGACGTGACTGAATGCATTCTGTTTGTGATAGCAGATACACGAACTGATAAAAATAAATGTGATAACGTGCCTGATTCAGAAAATCCATGACGGAAGTTTGCCATTTGAAGGATCTTTTTCTAGCTAAAAGAACAGAAAGAAAAAATGAGAATTTTTTTTAAGGAGGCTATAACATGTTCTCTTTTCTCAACTTCTTCCAGTCAAGCCGAGTTTATGAAAGATTTAACATGCTTCGAGTTCCAGGACAGGATCGACCACTGCAGCTCCTTCTTTTCTTGGGAACAGTTTCCTAACAGTGTTCCGTCCACAACTGCCACCATTGTTTCGCAAACAAGGAGTCAATTGAATTAACAAAACCATAGTTGAGTCCAGGTTGGTCGAGAAGCTAGCACTACGAAAAGCAATTTTCAGTAGGGTTCAGTAATCAGTGCATGTCGGTAGCAGATGCTCTGCAATTATATAGTGGCTCATCTTCTAGTTTCACGCACTGCTTCACTGTGGGTTGCAATGAGTATCAGCGTGCTTAAAGAGAGACATGAGTTGGGCTGCTTTATTCTTGCCCAGAAGGAGAGACATGGGTGAAGACGTTCAGAGGGAATAATCTCTAATAATAACCAAGAACGACTTAGGGAGATGTCTGTGGTTTTTCTCTATGTTTATCACTTGGAACGAGACTCAGATACATAAAGAGAACAAAATGATAGGGTAGGACCCTAGAATCGTAGCGAAAACAGCTCATCCCTGACCAATTCAGATTGATCCCTTCATCAGTTGCTCTTATATAAATTTTAGATGATGTTCGCAAGATAAACAGGGCATCTTCTTAAGCAACAAATCAATCTGGAGAGGCTGATTTTGATATTCGATCCAAGTGTCCAAAGAGTTGATGGAATTGAAAAGGGACGCAGCGAGGCTCATGACTTATGAAATGATGAGTCGAGGTGGAGAAGTTTTCTCATTCCTCCTCTGTCAATATTTATGTTTCTGGAGTGTCTGAATTAATGGATTCAAATGATTCTTTTGCAGACTCCCTATTCATTCTTTAGGATTTGCATAACTTACTGTTATATTCAACTAAGATTTCTCCCATTTTGTTGGTGAGAGAGATCCTCGTGCTTGTACGGTGATCTTCAAGAATCACACGATTCATGACGCACAATAGGGTTGTTCCTAAGGCAGTAAGAGATGGCCAGAAGGGAAACAACAAGAAGCGGGAGAGATCGTTTTGATGCCCTGATTTCTGAATTGTTAGACGGTACTCATGTCTTTTCACCCTTCTCTTCTTCGTCCCTCTACTTTTCTTGGTGATGCCCCCAACGTTATCGGCAAAATCTCTAAAGCTTCATTTACGTCCGGATTTGCAGCTGCCTACGGTGATTCTGACTGACTAAATTGATTAATCAGACACTTCTAGTCTAGTCGAAGAGATCTTGAAGCTGCATTTCTATTGATATAGATTGCTTGAACATGGCTGGGCTGGCAGTTCTCGTGTTATTCGCTGTTTTCAGCTTTTTCCTGCTTTGAGAAGGACCGAGCTCGAGCAGAATGTCACGGGCTCCGTGACAAGAAGCTTATGGTTCTAGCTGAGCCATGGTTCAAACTCGGGTGGGCTAGTTTGCCACCCCCCAAGTTCTCAACGGTGGATTACGCGCCTAAAGCACCACACAAACAATAACATTCCTCGGCAATATGAATAAAGCCACTCACAAATTCCACCAACCAAATGAAAATTTGCATCCAGACAAGCAAAAAGCATGGGTAAAATGAGAACTAGATTGGAATAACATCGTACCTCATGTACCAAAGCAACCATCAGGTACATACCAATAATTAAACTTTCATAAGCATCTGATATAGCAACCAAATTACTCAAGTATGAGTTCTAACAGGTAGGACTTGCAAATTCTTTAATCCGGTGCAAGAGCAATCATCGTTACCAAGTGAACCTTTGGACCGATCAGAATTTTGTCCACACGTTGCATTGAGCTTTGCAAGGTACGATCGGACTCCTACTCAGGGTAGCTTCTCATGATTGTAACCTGTTGGTTCTTTTTTTTTTTTTTTTTTTTCTTTTTCTTAAAGAGAACTTTTCCAGGGTAACTAGGTAACACTAGCAGACCAGGAATAAAACAGAAATACTACTTACAAACCTTATAAAACCGCTTTCGCTTTCTGTGCAGAAGTAGTAATAGTGGGATGTCATTTGTTCACTGGTTATTCTTCCACGACATTCACCAACTCATATTCCACTAGTGACAAGTTATTGTCTTCCTTTACCGTGAAATCAGCAGGATCAGTAACTTCAACACGGCCCCACTTGTCCACAGCAAGCCTCATGGATCCCTTGAACATATCAATCTTTGCATTTCGCAGGGTGACAGTGGTATCGGTCTTCATCTTGTCCACTGCACACAAACACACAGAACAAGTACAACTTTATTTGGCCATCAGTTTAGAAGAGATCAATCAAATTGAATAAAACAAAACTAACAAAAAACTTAGCAGCATAAGAAACATTCCTGTTATATGCAGGAGTAAAAGGTGTAGCCCAAATTATACCTTAGCCAGTATTAACAAGATCAAGAATCACTTCCACTATCCCAAAATTATAAAGAAAATAAAAAGAAAAGAGAAACAAAAGGTGGGCCATCAAGATGAAAAATCATTTCCACAAGGCCATCTATTCCATTCATATAAGACAGCTTACAGAAGGAGAAAGGTAACTGCAAACTATCAACAAAACACAAAGCACCCTAAAGTCGTTTTAAAGAATATATGTGAATAATCAAAATAAACCAAGAGGAACGACTTCAAATCACATGCTTCACCAAAAGGTTACGCCAAGACTAGTGGACAACCTCACTTTTTGGTTCAAAGTCTAATGGGCCTATCCCAATTCTTTCACAAGGCATTCTTGCAAAGAGTCGAGCCTAAGCAGTTCAAGCCTATGTGACCAATGCTAGCATAGCCCTTTCAACCTTAGGGGATTTAGCTCTAGCAATTCCGATTGAAAAAAGAGAGACAATCTATTCATCTGATCACTGTCACAACCCAATAGCAGATATGTGGCCATTGGGACTGTTTTGCTCCTTCTCTGTGCACATTCGATACATCCACCGACACTTCTTAGACCATTCATGCCCCATAGCCAACCTATGGATGAACACCAGACATTCGGACCTAATTGGCAAGCTGTGTGCTCCAGCATAAAATAAACCCAATAGCAGATATGTGGCCATTGGGACTGTTTTGCTCCTCTGTCACATTCGATACATCCACCGTCACTTCTTCTTAGACCATTCATGCCCCATAGCCAACCTATTGATGAACACCAGACATTCGGACCTAATTGGCAAGCTGTGTGCTCCAGCATAAAATAAAGCCAACAGCATTTACTAAAATTTGAAATAACCAGGCAAACACTCTTTTCCTGCTACTGACCATCCAATGGCTGTTACCACTCTTTTGGGTTTCAGCAAATGGATAAGCACCAGCCATTTGGACCTATCCGGAGAGTTGTGGTCAGCATCAGATAAAAACCAACAACCTTTTCTAAGATCTGAAGTAACTCAGTCAAAGCCCCCTCCTTTCCTACCACTGACAATCCAATGGTTAGGCACCCTAAAATAGGAAGCCATGTCTCAGTCACTTGCTCAGCCTGACTAAGGAATACAAGTAGACCAAAATAAAATAATCACGGGCCTGTCTGGGCCAAGATTAAAGTTTGTAACTGAATGAGGCTGATCTCAATCAACATCTCTAACAGAATGATATAGCAACTCTAGAAAAAAACATAAAGCAACACGTTCAAATAAAAAAAGCATAAATCATCCAAGATCAGAACGGACATAAAGGTGAAGGAACATTTTCTTAAAATGCAAAAAGGTGTAAGAACATTTTCTTAAAATGCAAAAAGGTGTAGGAACATTTTCTTAAAATGCAAAAAAGTGTAGGTACTTCAACACCCATTTTTTTCAGAAAGAATACTTTAACAACTGTTAGATACTCCAATGACGGAGAGAAACATTAATAGGAACACTTCCCACTTCATAATTTAACTTTTCCTTCAAAATAACCAGGAGCATGATCCAGAAAATTAGGGTCAGGGACGCATTGTTACCAGAAAAGATGAGACAATTAGTACAAAAAATAAAGCAGACCAATTAACACAACCCTTCTTCATTTACTTTCATATAATTTTCTCTTTTTTTTACAACCCTTCTTCATTTACTTTCATATAATTTTCTCTTTTTTTTAGTTCTTTTTCTTTCACTTTAGGCTATTTGATGGCTCCTTTCTGGTCATTATGTCCCTTGGGAGTGTCTCCTAATAGTATCTTTCTGTCATCTTCAGTGTGCACCATGTTCAGTTTCAGCATCTTCATATTCCTTCGGATAAGGCAGGATCTGTTCGGCTGCTGCTTGCAGCTATAGGATCACTGCTGCTTGTTCTGACTCGTATTCCTTCAACTACACTCAGGAACAAGAGAAAAAAGGATTTTTTTAAGCTGCACCAGCACAACAGAGCTCTGGAGACGACAACTCTCAAGCAAATTTTGATAGATAATATCTTCTTTTTTTTAATAATAGACTATCTTTGACTTGAATAATTACATAGAAAACATTTATTCTCATCATTTTTTATGTTGACTAGAAATCTTAAGGATCTCACAGCACTCATACTATTCCATGCATGCAATGAGTAGCCCATGTAGACATTTCAGTTAAAGATATCTTTTTCAGCTTCAGTGACATCTAAAATCACAATCCAAAAGAGGCATGATGTGAAGTGCAAGACCTGAACAAAACCAGCACCAAGAATCGGTTCTAACTATTGGCTTTCAACTGATGAACAACAGAGTCCAACAATACCCTACTAGGCTCAGTTGAGAGGTCTGCAGAACACACTTTTTCTTAAAGATGTGTTTATTGCGAACAACGTTTCAAGAAGATGCAACAACCACTTTTACTTCTTAATTGAACATGACATGTTCCGAACAGAGAAGCAGTTACATGAGTACAGAAAAGATATACAAAATAAAATTACTGAACCAGTTTCACAAGTATAGATAAGTAATGATGATTCTCGGAAACTCTTAAACAGAAGCATGTCAGCTTGCCTCGCGAGTAAGAACTTAGCACATTAGAGTATTCACCTTAGTTTTAAACACCTAGTCACTGATTTAATCAAAAATAAAAATAAAAATCAACCACCCCAACTCAGGGCAGTGAACTCAGCCATAACTATGACTGAACAAGGGACTGCTACAAATATGATGCGAACCACATTGGCCACAAATACAGCAGCTAATAACATTGATGATTGCAATTAATTAAAGCTGTTCAGCGGCTTTTCATTAGAAGTCTGAATGGAATTACAGGTCACAACGGCAAAGCCTGAAAGAGATCAATGTTTAGATCACATAACTCCAATGTACAATGATCACCACTCAAATTAATTAGATGAAACCCCAACAAACAGCTAATTTAGAGATATTAACACAGATAGTGGAAAAAACTTTTTTGAATTATGTGAGTAGGAGAACCCTGACATTGAACTAAACAAAGTCAGATACAAAAAATTGCAATGGAAATAATACTAAACTCAGATTTATCTACAATTTCAAAAATCTTATTTCCCAATGAGTATTTTAAGTTTGCCTAATTAAGGCTGACAGACAGATTGAATCAGAGGCAAAGTGCTTGCTGACATTGCATGCAGTAATCACCACATATCCATAAACCAATACTTTAAGAGATAAATTAAGAGAAAATACAATCATAGTACAAGGAAGTCTTTTCTTAAATTCCCTTCTAAGAAAATTCCTTTTTTTCCGAAAATATCCATTCTAAGAAATATCTAGGCATCAGCAAGTTGGAATTTCCTTGTGATCACGCACAAGCCTACTGCTTCGACCAAAGACAATGGTCTGATCACTTTGTGTCAACAGTACATCCTTGAACCAATTATCTAATTGCATAACGCAAATGCACAATGAACCTACAAGTAAACCTTAGATATGGAAAAGGACAAGTGTTCACAATTCAAGCACAAATGCAAGATCTCAATGAGGCAGGGTTAGTTGCACCTCTATGAGCATAACAAACTACAAAGTACAGAAATCATAATTGAAAATTGTAATCCCCTTCACTACACCTATTTAGACTAATCTGCAAAGACTCCACAAGGAATACAGAAGCTTCAAGTAATTGGAGTTTTGAAACACATATAGAACATAATCAATCATAAACAAAACAAGCATTAGGAATCATACAATAAGAAACAATTCCATAAAAGTCAAATTGTATCCAGTGCAAACCATGGTTGATTGACAAACAGTCATCCATTTCCCACTCAGTATTGTCAGAACTTTCTAACAAATGTTAAACCGTAATTCATAAAATAAAATATTTATTGGTACATTATGATACTAAATTTAGTGAAATAATCACATCTAAAAGAGAATATGATCTATGGGAAAAAAATTACAAAAGCTGCAGAACAATGTCACTGTGATCTTATTTTCTAATTCAAATGCGGTAAGAAAGAGTTTGGTAGGTACAGCAACAAACAACAAATGACCCAAATATCATAGAAAATCTCTAAATAAAGCAAAGTGCAATTCTACATAAAATTTTGTTGATATTTTCAATATAATTAAATCCTTGATGAACCAGACTACCATCCTTGTTGATATTTACCATTGAACCAGACTACCAAAATATGAGTTATCTATGTTAGCAAAGACATTTTGGTGTCTAAAGCTGTTTTAGCATTTTTTTTCCCAACGAATGCCCAGCATCCTAATCCACCCCCCACACCTTCACCTGTAGATACATATAAAGCAAATTTGGCACTTTTCAGAGAATGCTTCACCTCCCCAAGAAATAAGAATTATACCTTGCTCATTTCTAGCTGTAAAGACAATCACCCCAGTTTCATCTCCAACCAGACACTCGGCAATACGCATTTGACGAACTTGAGGTCCATCAGGGCGGCCCTTCTGCAAAACCATTTTTGAACTTACCACCTTCACAGTCAGGGTGTGGCCACTAGTTCCAGGTCGGAGTTGTTCCACCTTAGTAAATACTGGTTTCCTCATTCCAGGCTTAGCCTCAGCCATTTGTAACTATCCATTAATAGCAAAGCAGATCAATCATTTGTTTGAGAAGGATGAAACAAGAATAAAATGTCTTACAACATTCTGATGAGATAAGTATGCCAGAGTTAAACAACATTTCCTTTGCAGGAAGAAAATATCAATACATGCATACACCTTCAGTTCAGTTCTTTCAGAAGAAGAAGAATCGAGAACAAAATCTTTATCATAGGTTAAAGAACAAAGTTTAGAATCATAAATCAAAATAATTCCACAATAAATACATTTACTGGAGGTTTAGAAGGTTCAAAAACTAATAAAGAGGATGAAATACATCATTTGTTAGATAACATAATCACTGGTCTCCACAGTGACTGGATGCAGATAGCAAAAAGAAAATTAATGCACGGTTTCTAGCAGTCTGTGATGCTAACTAGAATCATCAAAGCATAAATAGGGATCCTAAGATGGATTAAGTAAGAGATAAGAGGTGGCAATGGAAACTAGGGTCACTGAAGTCTTTACCATGTTGAAGACGGAGGTATATAACTACGACAGAGATTCTTTGAGAAGTCAACCTCTCTTTTGGGTTCAATGAGAAGGTAAGCATCAGCTTTTGGAATCTAACTGGGAAGTCATAAGCGCCAGCATAAAAGAAAGCCAACAACCTTTCCTACAATATGAAATAACCAGGAAAAGATCCTCGTTTCCCAAGATTGAAGGGCTATTGGTTGTCAAAAACAATCTCTCTTTTGAGTTCAACCACTAAATAAATACTTGGACCTAACTGGGAAGCCATAGCCTCCAGCATTAAATAAAGCCAACAAGCTTTTCCGGGATTTGAATAAACCAAGGCAAAAGCATCTTTTTCTGCAATCGATGGGGCATTGAGTGTGAAAGGCAGTCTCTCTTTTGGGTTCAACCAGTTAATAAGCACCCACATTTGGACCTAACTGAGAAGCCATAGCTTACAGCATAAAATACAGACAAGAAGCGTTTCTAGGATTTGAAAAAAGACAGGGCAAGACCCTTCTTTCCTGCCATGGGACATCCAATGGTTAAGCAGCGTACTATGAGATGACCCTAAATACTAAACTATAGGATTATGAGACGATCAGATCCGAAGCAATGTTTCTTTTACCTGTTGAAGCGAACTTGTGAGTCCAAGATGGCCAGAATAACAAAATAATGAGCATGGTGGGGCCAAGATTAATGTTTTTCAAAAAAGTCTGAATCAACATCTACGACAGAAATATAAAGCAACTTCAGCGAAAGCATAAAATAACACACTCCACAATACCACCAAGTTTGGGCAAAGAAACCCAACCAGCTGGATGGTACTACTGAAATCCAGATAATAGAAACATAAGATGAACTCAACGTGCTGCGCAGCACCTTTTTGTAATAGTAAAGCAAAAATCTAATTTTACACATACAGTAATAACAGAGATAACATCAACAGCAAATGTAGACAGAGTACACCCAAGATCAGAATGGATAAAAAGGTGTAGGCACATCAACAATTATTCCATGCTCTAGTGATGGAGATGAACATTAATAGGAACATTTGCAACTTCTTAATTTTAACATTTCCTTCAAAAAAAAAAAAAAAAGCACCGGAAGTATGACCGGCCGATTAGGGCGAGCGAGGAGTGCGTCGCCGGCAAAAGGGATTCCGAAGACCTCAGATGGACCAAATGAGAGATCAGAAATGGCGATGAAAAGACTAGAATTAATGAAGTCTTTACCTTGTCGAAGACGCAGCGAGAGGAAAAATCAACACAGTGGTTCGGATTAAGAGATCAACCTCGGTAGCCTCAGACGGCGAGCATGGACTTGGCATTTTGAAGGACAAGGAATGTGGGGCGTAGCCGTTCGATCTGAGGCATTTTTCTTTCGTCAATCTGAACCGTACAACAGGATTCCTTGGGCCTGGGCACTAGAGAGCGGTGACTCAGACCCGTTCAGAGTCTGCGACATGCACGAGTAAAAGAGGCCCGCATCTAGCCATCTATTGTCATGTGGGTCCGGGAGGTGGGACCCAGCTCTGGCAATAGACGATTCAGAAATCAGAACACGCTACTGGCAGACAAGCTTCACGTAGAGCGTCTAAGCGAATGATAAATGGAATGGATGAGGACGAACCGAGTTCTCTTATTTGGGATTTCATCGTTTATTCTTTCGTTTGACCGTTATAACCCATGGTTTAAACTCAAAAGACAAGAATATCCTCCAGAACTATGAGAGTTTCTATTTGTAAAAAGAGGTCACTTTTGGAAGATAAAAATGGCTTCCAAAACCCCCTCTTTTTCTTCTCCCCAACTTCTTATCTCTCATTAAACTAATTCAATTGGATTTTAATCATATCACTTTATTAATAAAATATTTAACTTATTTAATTATATTAATGACTTTTAATATTATATTAAATTATTAATTTAAGAGTGATAATTAAGATATCGTAAAATAAGAATTTGATCATGTATCTAGACTAAATATTTTTGTTTAAGTATTCTATTTTTATATAGTTAATTTAATTAATGTTTTTATTCTATTTTTATTAATTTAAACAAAAAATTATCTCAATTTTTAATAAAATACCTATTTATCTATTTGTTATATTCATAGATTTCTATAGTATATTAAATTAGTAATTTAAGAGTGACAATTTAAACATTATAAAAGTAACCATGGTTGTTTAGGTGTATTTTATATATATATATAATATTTTATTTAAAAATTTTAATTATTTTCCTTTTTTGTTAATTAAAAAGTAAAATAAAAATATATTAATAAAGTTAAATCTATGAGAGTATTTTAAGCACATTGACAAAAAAAGTATTTTATTTTTATTTTCACTAATTATCTAATGGAAAATAAAAAAATTATGAATTTGATTATTATTATTCCAAAAAATAGTTAGTGAAAATAAGAATGTGATCATTATCTATTTTCACTGATTTTAGGAATAATAATGATAAAAATTTTATTTATCTATTTTATTCTAGGGGTTAAAGTTTAAACCCTAAGTACTTTATTTTGCTTCCCCGAATCGCCATCTTTACCCATTTTCTACTGATTTTGCCGTTTATTCTCTCTTACACCCTCATAATCTTCCATTGCGAAACAAAATCCCCTCGACACTTGCGAGAATCTCGACGTCTTCTTTCCCTATTTTTTTCTTATTCCCCAATATCATCTCTGTAGCCGCCAAAAACGTCGGAAACCCTAAGAGCACCCTATTTTACTTCCTCAAATTGCCATCTCTACCCATTTTCTACTGACTTTTCCGTTTCTTCTCTCTTACAACCTCATATCCTTCTATTGCGAAACAAATTCCCCTCTGTCCTTGCCAGAATCTCGTCATTTTCTTTCCCTCTTTCGTTCGTTCTGTTATCCCCGCCGATTCCGAGCTGATAATCTCGCTTGGCTTCGACTTTCGCCGATGAATCCCCCAAGGGAAGGTTAGTTAGCTTCTTTCCTTTTTTTTTTTTTTCTCTATTTTTTGTTCTCTTTACTTGTTCTATGTCCTTGCCATGTCTATTTGTTGGACCATTTCAGATTGTTCTTTTATTGTAATTTTTTTTTTACAATTTTTTGCCATTATTTTTTTTTACAAATTTTTAGATTACTGAATGGGCGGGGACGGGCGGCGGCGCCGTTCCTTTATCAACCCCGTCCCCTTTTTTTTTTTTTTTTCGTGTTCACGTTTCGAAATCGAGGTTCGGGCTCGACCTCAACCTCAACCTCAACCCGACCCTCGTCCACCCTTACCAATCTCTAAATGTGAAAAGAAAACCCAAACAACAATACGATCTATTTCTTTTAGAAGCATTTATCTGTTCAAGTATTCTTGAAACATAAAACAGCCAGCATATGCAATGTGAATACCATTGAGAACATGAATTTAAAAGCCAGAGGCAGAGAACAGCACTGTGAAGGGACCTTTGTTACAATAAGAGATGGTAGAGAGACCCTTACTAAGCAAGAGAATCAACAAGCTGATTAGCTTATCGCCGAACAGATTTGGTGATAAACAATAGAAGTTGGTAACATGTCTAAAATGAATTGACTATGAAGGCATTTACATTGACGTACTGTTAAAGGACATGCTTTTTACTTTTTCAAAAGGTATAAAGGCTTTAAAGTGAACATCAAGTTTCTGTACTTCATTTCTAAATGTAATCTCCATATTGAGAACAATAGACTGATTTGATGGAAGGCAGATCACTCAAGGATACTAGAGAAAAAAATGACAGTCCTAGTGAGCCATAAGTTCTGTCTGATCTTCCAACCATAAATTGTCATTGGAATTAAAAAAATACATATGAAATTGTTCCCTTAAGAAGTTCTTCTCATACTTCCATTATATCTTAAATGCTGTTGACAAGAGAGGATATTCTTCCAACCAGCCCAGAAAGCCAAGGATGTTCTGAGAAAGCAACAGAATGAAAGGAAGGCAAATGAACCCAATGATCACAGATGCAGCAAGCATAGAGGAGAACCTTCTGTTGCTTGTCCTTTTTGGATGCAGAATTTTATTGTTGAAAATAAAATGGAAACAGTCCATGTAGATAGCATCAATTTACTTATCAACTTAAGCAGATGGCCAAAATTACACGATGGGGAATGTAAAAAACAATTCATAACAGAACTTTATGGTACTGATTGCTGCTGTCGAGCTAAGGTTGATAAACTTTTTGAAGTGCTTGTTGGTCTGCCCTGGAAGTGATAGTGGGAAGGACTTGCAGAACAACTGTTGCCTGGCCTAATCAACAGAGAATCTCAAATCTGCTCAGAGTATGTAACAAGCCATCTACCTAATAGGGATTATATACATTGAAGCGAATACCCACAATTCCCTCTCTAATTAGCTAAGAACATCCAGAACCATGTGGGAAAATAATGCAAGTTCCTAGACAAAAGGAGCAGATTTTTTAGTGAATTTGTACGACTGAAATCTCCAAAACAGTTTCTAGCCTTCCTCACCAGAAGAGAATGGGGAGAGAAAGAAGAACAAGTTACTGTTGACAAATAGAAAAAGAATTAGAACACTAAAAAATGTTACCTTGTAGAGTTTTACTGCTGAAAGGAGACATTAAATGAAGAGAAAGGATAGATAAGACAAAGTGGTTACCTGTAGGGTGTCGTCATTGAGAGGAAGAACTAAAAGCATCTGGCAAGGGCATTCCAACAAAAAATAACGTTTTTGATGCGAAAAGAAGTTCCAAAACGACAATGCAAGAGTTGAAACTTTGGTGGCATTATCCAACTGATCAATCTCAGAGTTAAGTGCAAGAGTGAAGCTAAAAGGATCGACCAAAGAAGCATGTATGAAACTACCATGGATTATGAATGAGGTTGTCCTAACCACACTAAACTAAGAAATGAGATTTTAGAAAGCAAAAATAAGGAGAGATCACATTTGAATGGTGAGAGCTGAAGCTTCCTAGTCCTAGAAGAATGTTTTCTAAGCATTTTAGATAACAGAAAGAAAATGACAACCATGAAACTGTGATACAAAACAAGGCCTGGAAAATGTCTTAAGGAGAGGTGTCTGTATGTTGATACATCTTGGATTTGAGAAAATTGATTATAATAACTTTTAATCGCTCTTGGCAGTGAACATTTAGCAGAATCAGCAAATTGAAAAGTAGGTGTCAGTGCAAGGAGTCAACAAATCCCATTCCTAAGCAATGACATGCCAGCTGGTCTTGATAGACTTGGGACTGTCATTGGTGAAGGTTATCATGTTATTGGGAATATAATTGGTTAGTCATTTTAGGATAAGACTTTGGACCCAACTTCATATGGTATTAGGGTAATTGCATATACCAAACTGTCCTCGTGTAGAAACCACAAAAGAGGGCCTACGCATAAGGGAGAGTGTTACAAAAATAGTCGCATATGGATTAGTGAGTAAAAAGATCTTAGGTTTATTAGTTGGCAAGAACCTTCCTATCTTGACTAGTCATTTTGGGATGAGCCTTGGACCCAACTTCACATAAGGATGAGATGACTTATGATTTATGAATAAGTTAACCAAGTCATTATTATAGCAAAAAAAAGGATTGACAAGAATACAACTTGTCTATGCCGATTGGCCATACTTGAAAATCCTCAATCAATCTCTTGTTTTAGCAGAGGGTGTACAGATTTGTACAACAAATGGTTGACCCATTTTGTTAATGACTTCTATATATCATAATAGCTTCAAAGAAGATCTACTACCTAGGGTCCATTTCAAAATGACTCAAGTGCAAGGAAATGAATATGGACCATGACTGGTACAAAAACTAAGAAATAAGTAGAGCAAGTTCAGCAGCTTTAACCTAAGGTTGTTTGGTCTAGTGGTATTCTCTTTACATCAGGTGCGTCAGGTCGCAAGTTCGAATCGCGCCACGCCCCTCTCAAAAAAAAAAAAAAGTTCAGCAGCTTAAGAAATTTACTACTTCAAAGGATGCTCTAAGTGTAGAAGAAACTCAAATGCTGGTAAAGTTTATCTATGTGGAGATCTTCCTAACCCCTTTCTAATTATCAAGGTCTTCATTGACACTATAGTGAAGCTGCTCTATTATTTATATTATTCAAATTACTTGAAGAAAACGATGGGATGGTACCCCTAGCAAAAACAGGTTTAGTTATTGTGAAAATGTATCCTAACTTATAGTATTATCACTTGTGACAGTTGAAACAACATACGCTGTGAATTGTTTTACCTCTTCTGATTGAAAGAGCACAAGAGTATCCAATTGCAACTGTGTAAATATAGACATAGCAGTAGTTTTGCTTTTATCAAATCCTCCAAAGACATCAAATTAAGGTTGTATGTGGTGATGGAAGTGGTGCAGGTTTTATAAACCTGACTCTGCCCCGCAACCTTACCCACCATCCCATCCCAAATATTGGAGGATTTGAAAAAAAGGACATTGAAGGTTCCTCACACCCCCCCCCCCCCCCCCCCCCCCCCCCCCCCTTTTTTTTTTTTTAAATATTGGCTTTGTACACTATTACATTTAATTTTTTGTCGATTACTTATGACTTTTTTTTTTTTTTTTAATTTTAACAGGACTGAAGTTTATTACATAACTGGGACTTAAGTTTATTAGTCAAGCAATAAAGGTATGCTTTTAACTCTGTAGGGATATGGGTTACATTTAAAGATTTTGTTTGTTCAATATTTTTATTAATATGTTATAGAATTTTTTTGTTCTATCGTCATTCTCATTTGCTCTTCTATTTCTGTATCAATGATAAAGATAGTCACATTTTATTATTTACATGGTTAAGGTCATTGTCGACATTTACCTTTGAGTCTTGTTATGTTGATTTCTTCTCAGATTTCTTCGTTTCTTTCATTTTTTTTAAAAAGAAAGTACTTCCACACAAAATTTACACTCTTCAATTTTTGTCGATTACTTGGGACTTTTTTTTAATTTTTTTTTGCTTTGAACAGGATTGAAGTTTATTAAGTAAGCAGGACTGAAGATTATTAGCCAAACAATAAAGGTTAGTTTTGAACTTTTAGAAATGTTTATTATTTTTTATTTATTTTTTAGTAAGATTTTTTTTTTGTTCAATCTAATATCTTTTTTATTACTGGTACAAATGTGTTTGTCTATAGATATGATGAGTAAGAGGGGTTTATTTTAATCTAAATAGGATTATCATCTCTTTGAGCTATGCCAATTGATCTCTAATATGCTCTTGAAAGGATGCTTATATTTATTTCTTTGCTGATTGGTATTTAATTTTTTCATTATTCTTTTTTAGTCAAATGGCATTTCCTTTGTTCCTTTATGTATCTTTTATTTTATTTTTTTGGTTTTTTGGATTAATGGATTTTGTGGATTTGGCACGGATCTGGTAATAATATGAGAGAGTAATGGTTTGATTTTTATTCTTCTGTGGATTAACGTCTCTGCTTTTGCTTTGCTTATATAGTGTTGAGGTTTGTTATTTATAAAAGTCTCATTTACAAGTCTTCAACTTTTTACTAAAGATAATATTACTCACTGATAGAGGTAATGTTTTTAACTAAATCTGTGTTTGATCTTGTAGCAAACAACTAGATATGAAGGGACCTTCGATTTTATCTATATGTTTACTCAAAAAAAAAAGTTTTGTTATCATGTAGCATAATCAGACATAATGTCATACGATGATGTGGAGATTGAAGACATGGACTGGAACGAAGAGTTACTGGCTTTCACATACCCTTGCCCATGCGGAGATCTTTTCCAAATAACAAAAGCAGAGCTAAAAATAGGGGAAGAGATTGCTCGATGCCCTAGCTGCTCGCTTTATATAACAGTCATCTACAACCAGGAAGATTTTATGGATTCTGATCAGAACAAGAGCGTAGAACCTGCAAGGCAGCAAAGGGTGGTAACTGTTGCATAAGAAATAGGATAAAAAATTGGCTGTCTGATTTTTGTAGCATTGTAAATCAACGAGTTCTTATTTCTCTTATCCTAGTCTGAGTATTGATAAAAAAAGATGTTAGTGAATCATGTATTGCTATTGAGCATTTACGCATAGTTTGAATTTGATGGTTTGAAAATGTGAGTTTTCTCAGAGGTTACACATTTTGGTATTGTACTTAAATAGTAGATGGATGCTGCACTGAATAGCAAGCGTTTCCTGGGGCTCAAGATGTTAAGACTTGTTTGGATGGTCGAGGAATCGGATTTTCTTTCTGTGGCTTTTCTTGCTAGGAACATGGTGCAATTATTGAATTATACAGGAACTTCTGGTTTTGGATGCCAATTGGATTAATGGCTGAGAAAAGCTATGCTGTCTTTTATTATATTACCTTAAAACAGGAATTATCATTGTTGATTGAGAGTTGAGACTGCTCATCATTTCTGTTGTAAGTTGTAATTCTTGAGTGATAAAATTGTCTTAATGTTACGTTTCGTGGATGTTATCTCAAGGATCTTCGTGTTACCAAAAGATCTTTGATTCTAACTTGTTCCAGTGAATATAGGAAAAATAAAAATATTTGCTTTGTCGTGCGATAGAGGGGAAAATTTGGCTGTGCAGTTGGGTTGGAATTGTAAAAAAATTCCCCTGTACGATGTAGTGGGGTTCCTTGCTGTTAGAGATTGCTTGAGAACTTGAGAGAGGAAAGGGTAGAAAAAGAGAGGGAAGAAGACTACGAAGAGATGGTAGAACTGAAATGGATATAGAAGATAAAAGAGCAGTGGCCGTCATGTACCGGAAACTCTTGCCCCAGGGTTACTTTGTGAATCCCTACAGGCGCCAGTTGATACTCAACATGACCCACACGAAAGCTTATTTTCTCTTAACAGGTTATTAGCTTGTGACTGAGAGAGTTTAGACAGAATTTAAAGGTATTGGCTGGCCAATTTCCCTTCCTTCACGATGCAATTTTGAGGAGGGAAATCTTCTCCCTTGTCGTACTGCACGGCATCATTTTACAACCCATCAAGATTCTATCAGCAGTCGCCTACAGGACCATCAAGAGAGAAAATTTAACTAGTCTGTGCATCAATGGTTGTGCCAGAGATGTGAGGCGTCATTGCATGGTTTGGCATGTATCTCCTCCATACATCCCCACTGTAACCTGCAAATTTTGGAAGATATAAAAGGCGTTGGATCTGTTTAAGAAAACTTTCTATAGCCTATGAAACAGGATATTGTGATCCATGTCTCTATTGGAGATTAGTATCTCCTATCTCCTACTTATCATAGAATGTTTTGTTCCAGCAAATCCCAGCAAATTTTAAGGTACTAAAAAAGAGTAATCTTCCCCAACTCAGATTTGCTAGCAAGGGGCTAGTCCTCTCCAATTACATGAAGAGAATGAATGGAGGCCATTTATAGAGAAGAATGAGTCTTATCTGTTGTCCCTATGTGAATCATGGGTGCTGATTTGTATCATGGGCCAATCGACTGGCCTGAATTACACCTTCGTCCCTTTCCCTCCATACGCTTGAAATTCAGTTACCAACAGTTGTGATTGTGGTCAGCGTTCCCTGGTAAACACACAAATGCCAATGTCAATCTCCTCTATTCCTTTTGTCCCTCCGAAAAGCCCTAGAATTCCAATACAGACACCCCTGTTAATTTCTTCTTCCCCTTGCTCTGCATCTTCCCAGAACCCTAAAAACACCCCATTCCTCTCCAAAACGATAGCTCGACGTCATCTTCTCGTCGCTCTCACTCCCTCCGTTTTCTTCCCTCTCTCTACCGCCCATGGCCGAGGCCTCCTCCAGATGCCCCCCGTTCGCCTCAACAATAGGTAAAATACTTCACCCCGTCTTTTCCCTCACTACCACCCCCAACTATTGAGCTCTGACTCGGTAACAACCCCTTGTTCGGTCTTCAAAGGTATTTTTTGGTTCGCGCCGGGGAGTCTGAATTTGAGAAGTTGGGTATAATTAACACGAACCCCGTGGCAAAGACTTCGGTGGATAGTGGGTTGTCGGAGGAAGGGAAAATACAGACAGCAAAAGCAGCGCTGGAATTGAAGAAGGTGGGAGCATGCGAGGGGGATTGTTGGATCTGGCCTTCTATCACACAGAGATCCTATCAAGCGGCAGAGATTATAGCTGCGGTGAATGAGGTTAGCCGGAGGTAAATCCGTTACCATTTGGTTGTTTTGGAAGAGCTAATTAAGGTGTCTACTCGTTTTCCTGTCAAAGTAGAATTAAAATGTCAGAACGTCTGTCTATCAAAATTTGAGAAATCCATATTAAACATCGGTCTAGGTATCCCTGTAGCTTGTACGAGTTAAATCGTCATATACGTCTTCTGTGACGAAACGGCGGTAGGAAGAAGATACCACGCTTCCATTCTGTAATTGACAAATGTGATTCCAGATGATCTCATTGCGTCCTGAGACGATATAATGTTTGTTATTCTCTGCTTGTATCACAGCCGCATCGTTCCTGAGTATAGCTTTCTGGATGCTCGTGGGCTAGGATCATATGAAGGAAAGAGCTTGGAAGCTGTGATGGAGGTAATGAGATTTTACAAGTATTTCTGGGTCGATAGACGTTGATGATAACAAGCAGCTATTTTAAAAAAATATGGATTCCTGAACTCTTCGAGGATCATTTTACAAATGCTCTGGTCAGAAATAGATTTCACTCCGTAGGTTTTTCATTCAGGCGGAGCTTGAAGTTCCAAATCCACGACTTGTTTTTATCTTTTTCGATTTTTTTAATCTGCAGGTCTACGCATCAGACAGTGTTTCTCCTAACAACAAGCCGCCTCCCATTGACGATGGAACCCCGAACGAGAGCATCTCAGATGTCTTTGTTCGTGTGATACAGCTAATGTCCATTCTTGAAACCCAGTACTCCGGGGACACTGTAATTATTGTCTCTCCAGATTCAGACAACTTAACAGTTCTACAAGCTGGTTTACTCGGACTTGATCTTCGCAGGTAAATACCATATTTATCTTCTTCCACTTTCGCAGAGAAACCTGCACAGCTTTGAGATGCATTTGCACAGTATTGAATCATGTCTACAAATGATGTATGGACAGGCATAGGGATCTCTCTTTCGGCCCGGGAGAAGTTAGACTGGTTGATGCAAAGAGCATTCCAGCATCCAAGACGCCTGCCTCTGCTGTTTTTAAATGCTTCAATCCACCAAGTTGTCGGTGAAACATCACCCCTTTAATGTATTCATGCCTCTTGGATCGATATGATCATGTCTGCAGAGATGGTTTACAATTAAGATCAGACGCTCACCTTCAAAATTAAGAAACACGAAGCGTGCTTCTTCAAAAGACAACTAAGAAAAATAGAAACTCTAAAAAATATAGAGACAACCTTGTGGAAGTTTAGGGTTCAATCCCACTGTCTTTTGGGTTTGTTCTTTATATAGCTGAGGAGATTAAAGTAAAGTCATATTTTGATTCTTGAACGAACATAGGGGTATGTCTTTAATGACTCAAATACATGTGTTTTAAGGATCTAACTAGCAAAAATCTGCAAAAAAACTGAAAAAGTGGGCTTCTCACTTTCACAAGGCCATGGGATTCACTTGTTATTCTAATTCTGCATGTAAACGTGCATAATTGCATAGAAGACATCTTTGTGGACAACACAAATTAAGTAACCAGATCACAAAAGGAGATCCAAATCTCTATATCGTCATAGGCTAAAATAAACACAAGTACAAAACAAAGGAGATCAACTAAAATGGATATGAAGACCAAATGACATTACAATTTACAAGCATTAAACACTATATGTAAGTATTAAACAGTAAACACCTACTGATTTGTAAGTATTACATAGTAAACACCTACTGATTTGTAAGTATTAAACACGAAGAGCGACGTCAATTTATGAAGAGCTCACAGAAATGGCCTTTCTTCACAGCTCACAGAAAGGGAGAAATGGCAAATGGAGAATATGCATGGAGAAATTTTTGAATAGAGAGTTATATCTCCCTTTCGCCATTTCTCCCCAGTATCAAAAACATCGTTTCAGTTTCGCTAGTAATATGGCGAAATTGCGTTTTTGAATAGCTCACGGAACTTCTAAAATTTCATAATTTGCAGCGTCCAGTTCCTTTATTAACATATTTCATAATTTCAAATGTTGACACCAACAGAACCGCCGCTCATCCGAGTTTTGCTCATTTGCTTAAACCAGAAACCAATTTTGAATTCGATTCGAGATAGGGTTTATTCAAACCGAACTGAGCCAGCTCCTAGCCAAGTTCGAACTATTAAAAAACCCAGTTCTTATACCACCCCTAATAGTGATACACAGCGAATTAAAATCTTTATAGAATTTTTTTAAAGGTAAATCCAGAAAAATGACACGAAACTGCTTTAGCCGTCCATGTTATTCTGTGGTATTCATGATCTTCTGAATCCAGTTCCAACGTCAGGCAACCGTGGGGAAGAGATAGGAAGAAAGGATGCAACTTTGTTGAACCATACTGCTGTTGGCAAATCAAGGTAACGAACAGGAAATCGAAAAAGCTCGCTATTGGACTTAAGAAGGCAGAAAGTGTACTTGAGATGAATGTAAGTCATTATGGAATCAAACTTACAAGTAGATGTTCGTCAACAGCAAGAGCTCTTGCTGTACGAGGCCATACAAAAGGTTAATTACATGGGTTGTCAGAAAATACACGATTTGCACAACTAAGTACTCACACACTATACACAAAAAAATTCTGGCCACCAAAAATAGGCTGCTACTTCGTAAAGAACAAGCCCTTCTTCTTTCCTCTCCTCTTCTCCACAGCCTGAAAAGGAAAACAAAGAAAAAAGAGCAAATGTGTGTTAGCATGCCCTATAGACATGCATCAAACCTACAAAACCATTCAAACTATAGTCAAAACTGAAAATAGAACAAACGGTCCAATCTGAGTTGTACCCTCATAATAAATAATCTCAATGTAAGCACAATGGCATCTCTCAACCTGTCAAAATGGAAAAGTAAAACATATAAGAAAGAGAGAATTTTATACTTCAGAGAAACAGTATATTTCCATCGAGATACTATTACACATCTGAAGCATATGAAGAATCACAATATAAGAAGAAGAATCATTTAAAAAAAAAGAAGAATCACAATATAAGACCAGTACAGTCAGCGAGGAGTGTTGGCACTTACGAGTTACTGTATGCTGTCCTCAAAAGATATTCTACTCCACTAGAACTATGTATGGAAAATTCAGTTGCATGTCCAAAAGGGATTGTAACCTGCAAATATGAAAGATTAGATGCTACATGCCGGCTTTCTTTTCCTTTGAAAATGGAAATGGTTTTATATGATGGCTGTTTCAAGCCAAGACCCAATTGTCCCAAAAGTATACAGGAGCAGAATAGCATAATTCAGATTAAGAAACAAATTTTGAATGTATTAACGTCCACATACTGATGTAGTTTGCAAGAACTTCTCTGCCACAACAACACCACGAGGTCCATTACACTTGATACTGTAACCTTCCTTCTTAATAGCCAAAATGGCAGGCTCCCAGATATCCAGGCATCCAGCCTGCAGATCATAAACAAGAAATTGACATTCAAGATACACATATAGGAAACAATGAATCCTCACAAAACATGTTCAGTAATAGCCATACCGACAATGACACTTCATATGATGCATGTCCAGCAAAGAATGTTTTCTCTATTTGCCCTTGCATCTCTGAATCTGCAATCAACATAAAGTATTACTAAGAGAAATTTTAAAAGTTCTCACTAATTTGCGGTTTCAATTTAAAATTCTCACCCAAAAATGACAACATTAACACCTAACACATGTATACACTAAACTGCTTGTAACAGCTGTGTATGCCACACAACACTTCACCTTTAACTTAAAAAGTCAAAGAATGAATAAGTAGCAATGCTATATGGCACATGTATGTACTGCTTTTTTGGAATAAAATGCAGTTTCATACAATGATACTTGAATAAATATTCTTTTTTAACTGAGTTGTTCGAGAGATATAACTTGAGCCGTTTTTCAGGTATTCTAGATTTTATGAAGAAGATAATCTTAATTTCTATCATGTACAAGGATTACTAATGTGTCTGAATTATATAAATACAGTTCTTTCATACAACAAGTTGTTTAATTGATTGCTATAAAAGCAGACAAACAGTTTAACAATCTGATCAGTAATTTTCAACAAATAAATAGTCAAAGAGACACAGAGAAGTTTTAGGAACCCCAGAATCCGTACAGCATAACTAACAAGACTCCTAAGGCATACCTAACTAGTGCCTATTAAATACTATGAAAATAAAGAATGATAAAGGGTTTACTCATGCAGACATAAGTATTAGATCCCTGGACAGTGCTGCAGATATCATGTCGTGAGTAGATCTAAATAAATTAAGACAACTTCTATGGATTAAGTTGAGAGGCTTGAGGAAAACAAAGTAACTCAAACTGCTCAGTGTAAGGCATTGAAGTTTTTACATGTATATAATTTTTTATGAAATGCCAGAGATATTATATGTCCAGATTCTTTTGAATACCTTTCTTTAGCTGATTTGAATAGTGATTATATTAAGAAACCAACCAAAAAGGAAACGCATATGTCCAAACTTATTGAATCATTTTCATAAATAAGAAAGTTTCTCACCCCTATGCGGGCAACAAACTAACTGTTAATTATCCTAGTAATTATACCTATAATAAAATCGATCCATTACATTTCTATTTTCTTTACTGATAGTTCGTCCTACTTAAAAAATTAACTGTCAAACACAAATGAATTTAGTCTTGTCACATGGAACTGTAAAAATTTTAACACAGATAAAACCACATGAGTACTGCAATTGCATTTGTTTTTTTCTAACAAGGGATAAGCAGCTCACCACAAGTTATCTTTCTTTGATCATTTGCAAAGACCTTAACAAGTTCCCCCTGCATTATATGTTAACATATTATTCCAATTATTTAAAAGAAAATATGTAGGACACCACAATCAAGAAAAAAAAAGCCCACTAAAATATCTGAAAAAAAACCCTTCTACACGGATAATGATGCTACGAGATCTGATAAAGATCCTGTCAAATGTAGTGTAAGGGGCAGTTTGGTAATTTTACATGATCTGAACATTTCAGCGTGGATCCTACCATGTTCAGTATGTTTAGGTATGTCTAAGTTCCAGTTTTTACTTTGTTTGGAAGTGTAGTTATAGAGTTATAAGGAGTTATATTTAAGAGGGCAAATATGTCACTCTCATCTCACTTAAGTGAATAAGAAGAAAGGGGGTTGAGTTCTGATCCCCATCAAGAGCAACCTCAACGCTACCTTCCAGCCCTTCTTCTTCTCTCTTCTTCTTCCTCTCTTCCTCTTACCTCTATTTCTTATACAAGTCTAACCAACCAATATGTGCTCACTTTTTGAATGTCCTAGGACATACTACGTCAAAGAACACCATTTTTCCATCCGGGCATCATGGCAAAACAGCTTACCAAAATTTTTACTTGAGCCGAAAGAGATAATTGAAAAAGTAACTTTTGATACTATTACAGCCATGATTTGCATATCAGCTCAATGCCTTCTGCTGCATGAATCCTCCTCTATTCTTGTTACCTCCCGGGAGGGAACATAAGCCAACATCAAGAAGCAACTAGTATCAACACCTCTCATGCAGCAATTCAAAAATATATATCATTTGATGGCCTTGCATATATCAAAATAAAATAGTAGAACAGTCCTCAGACTAAAAGGTAAATATCTTTCTGAAAGTGTGACACAGTGTTAAAAGACACCTATGTGAGTAGGGGTGGCATGGGTAGTAAATAAGAAGAACTTTTATAGAGATGGCATAGAATTGTAATTATGCATGCTAGTGTATATCCTCTTATGTCCTTTTCCTTTTGAAGCATGTAGCCCTAAGGGCATTGTAGTAATTATAAACACCTTTATATGACTATAAATACAGCCTCATAGCATGGGGTAGAGAATTCAAGCCTCTTCCTCTTGGCTCAAATTCGTCCTTAAACCTCTCTCTTTCCATCTTATTTCTCTCCCTTGGTTTCTTCTCTCCTCTCTTCCAAGAGCTAGAGTTCCTCTCTTCTCTCTTTTCCTTGAGATCTTTTGTGTTTATGTACTGGCTCTAAAAATCAACATGGTATTAGAGCGGTCAAAGATTTAATATGGAAAAGGAGAAAAAGATGGAGAAGAAATGGAGGAAGAGGGAAAAAAAAAAGGGGGGAGTTCCTCGTTTTTCCCATTAGTCTTCTTTCCCAATTCCAGTTTTCATTGGATTTCTCACGCTATATCGTTGGAAAATCTTTAAGTCTAGTTTCCAACTCAAAAAGAATTGTTACAATTAGATTTTTCTAGAAAGAGAAATCGATATCTGAAACAGAAAAGGTCAAGCAGCAGAATTTTTTTTAGTAGCAGTAGAAATCCTCAACTTTATAAACGGTTTGTACCGACGGTACTTAGTAATTTATACTGAAAATTTGATCTCAAAGGAAAGCTTATGTGAATCTACTTTCTATCCCAATAATTTTTTTCTCAATTTGATCTTTCTAGAGAGAGATATCCATATTAGAAGAATCAAAGGTCATGCTAGTATCCTGTTGCATGTGAAAATCCGAATTTAAGCTGAATTTTTTGCTTCACTTTTTGAGTTGCTAATGTTGGTTAAGTTTCCTATTTGTTTTCAAACTCTAGTTAATATTTTACCAACTTCAGTGTCTTTCCTATTTAAAAGTTTCCTTTCTTTGATCTCATATTACATTAGTTTCCATAAGAGAAGTCTTTCCCTATGAGTTTTTTTTTTAATTAATGGTGCATATATTGATAAGAAAAAGAAAGAAAATTACAAACCTAATGCCGGGGGCCTGACTCCATCTTTCCCTATGAGTTTAGTTTCTTTTTTAACAAAGTCTGAAATTTTTGAATCAGAAGTTATGTTTTCTCATTCTAAATTCCAAATATTAGTGCCCTAAACTTCCTTATTCCAGAATTTATCTCTTGAATATTTTCTTTCCAAATTGGTCAAGGTGTGTTAAAAAGTAATTGCCTTATATGAGAAGTCTATTTTTAGGAAGTTTCCATTATTATATTCTATCTCGAAACTTTCTTATTGGAGATTTTTTTTAAGTTTCCTCAATCATCATGTTCATGGAGGAATTTTTTTTATCTCCCTCTTGGGTCATACTTGGTCAAATTTTTTAAATTATTTCAATACTACCGTTACAATCTCCTTCTTATTATGGTTGTGATTATTTTATTTTCCTTAAATCCCCTATTTCCCTTTTAATCGATTATCTTTCTCCTACCATCCTTTTTTTACTCTCGTTTACTTTCCTAGGCTAACCATTTGATGCGTTGCTTTGGTTTGTCGTCTTTTTATATATGGGTATTTTAAGTCCATTGAGATTTTGAGTGACAGACATTACCCTCTTTAGTGATTATTATCATTATTTTGTTCGAAATCTTTTGAGGTTGGTTTCGACTTTTACTTTATCACCCATGTTTTTTCTTTTTGAGAGTTTGTGTCCGATTGAGTATTTATCCTTAAGATACCATGATGGAGGAGATAATTACAACAACTATTGTGTTTTTTGCTTCAAGTTGGGATCATTGCCATTACCTCCTAGCATGAGGGGGAGAATAGAAGGAGAAGTATGAGGATGAGATTGGAAGTTGAGCGCTGCAATGGTTGCACCTCCTTCCAAATTCCACATTTGAGAAGAAAAAGAAGAAGTATAATCTACAATAAAGAATTTTATGTGTTGTGGCAATCAAATTTGATGTGACTAAAATATGCAAGGGGAGAACAAGATGAAGATTACAAACAAAATATGAACAAGAACAAGATGAATCAAAACAAGGCAATCAAATTTCTTTTTTAAGCCACACAAGACTAGAATTTCTTTTCAAGCACAGAAGTTTCTTGACCAAGATTATTTGCAAAGTGAAGTTACAAACACCAGCTTGAGGAGGAATGTTAAAAGACAATCACGTCTGTAGGAGTAGCATGACTAGTAAATAAAGAGAACATCCATAAAGATGACATAGAGTTGTAATTATGCAAGCTAATGTATGTCCTCTTATGTCTTTTTCCTTTTGAAACATGTAGCGCCCTAAGGGCATTGTAATCATTGTAAACACCTTCATACTATAAATACAACTTCAAGGCATGGGGTACAGAATTCAAGCCTCTTCCTCTTGGCTCAAATTTGTCCTTAAACCTCTCTTTTCCTCTTATTTCTCTCCCTTGGTTTCTTCTTTCATCTCTTCCAAGAGCTAGAGTTCCTCTCCTCTCTCATTCCCTTGAGATCTTTTGTGACTCTAAAAATCAACAATGTATTTTTGGGTGGACATCCATAACTATCAGTTCCAAAAGATGAACCAAATCAAAGGCTAACCAACACAAAATTCTTTCATGCTATTGCCACGGTCCGTTGGAGGACTAACCAACTCACTTATTTGTCTATTCACAATGAAGTTACCTCGAATAGGGCCTCTATTACCGATGCCCTTCTCAGTTTTTTCACAGATCTATATAGGGAAGATTGCCACCACCGCCCCCGGCTTCTTCACCTTCACTTCACCTCAATCTCTCCTGCCTTGGCGGCCTTCATTGAGCTCCCTTCTCGGACCTTGAGGTTGAGGATGTGGTTATGGGCCTACCCCATGATAGGGCCGCGGGCCCCGATGGCTATAATGGTGAATTCTACAGACTTTGTTGGCCTACTTTGAGGACGGGTATTCTCTCCATGGTTCGTAGCTTCTATGATCGGGACATCACTTTTATAAGTGTCGGCGCCTCCCTTGTTGCACTTATGCCTAAGAAAGCCAACATTGAACATCCACGCTATTTCAGGCCAATAAGTCTTGTCTTTAGCCCATACAAGATCATTGCTCGCATCTTGGCTCACCATCATCCACAAAGGTCAAAAGTCCTTTTATCTGCGGCTGAGACATTCTCTACTTCGCCATGGCTGCCCATGAGATTATTGATCACCTCATCATGCTGAGTCTCCCGCATTTCATCCTCAAGCTTGAACTCGAAAAAACCTTTGACCGCGTGCGTTGGTCCCTCCTCGACAATGTCTTGCAGCACATGGGTTTTGATGACCGATGGAGGTTTTGGATTCGTAGCTGCATCTCGTTGGCCTCATGCTCTCTGCTTCTCAATGGCACTGTCTATGGCTTCTTTCATGGCTCCCGTAGCTTCCGGCAAGGGGACCCCCTCTCCCTACTGCTCTTTAATATTATCGCTGAGTACTTGTCCTCCATGTTCCACTCTGCCCATAACCTTGGGTGGCTTGATGCTGTCTTGGACCAAAGCAATTTCTATATTCCACTATTCTAGTTTGCATACGACACTATTTGCTTTGGTACTGGCACACTTGATCAAATCCAAAATATTAAGGCTCTTCTTGGCCTCTTTGAAATCAGTTTTGGTTAGAAGATTAACCGGAGGAAGACGCTCTTTTAGGCATCCATATTGATCCCCCTCTTCTCCAGCTTATGGCAAACACCCTGGGTTGCTTGATCATGACTCTCCCTTCCTCCTACCTCGACCTCCCTCTTATTGACTGCAAGCCACGAATGGGGCTTTGGGCCCCGGTGATTGAGAGGCTCAAGCGGCGGCTGTCTACTTGGAAGGGTAGGCTTCTCTCCAAAGTTGGCAGATTGACTCTCCTCAACTCTTGTCTGGCTGGTATACCCAACTACTTGCTCTCGTTTCTTCCTTGCCCCGCCTCTGATTGTTGGCGCATTGACATGATCAAGAGGCAATTCTTGTGGCGTGGTACCAGTGGTGAGTTCCACTATCACCTCGTTAGTTGGGAAGATGTTTGTATGTCGAAGTCCTTGGGTGGTCTGGGGATCAAACGCACTAAGGTGATGGGATCTGCTCTCCTTCTCAAGTGGTTCTGGAAGCTCAAGTCTAGCTCGGAGGCCTCCTAGGAACCAATGGTGACCTCCAAGCTCCGGCTTATCAGGGGCTAGATGGGTTACTAATGGCAGCAGGTGTCATCTCTCCCCCATTTGGAAAGCGATGTTCCACTTAACTTTGTTGGGGATGGTTCCAGCCTTAACTTTTGGACTGACAATGCCCGCCCCCCCACCCGCTTCTCCAGCTCACCACCACTTGTCATGATCTCTCTGTAGTCAATGCTTGGGGGAATGACTCTTGGGATCTTCGCTTGAGGCGTGATCTCACTGATGAGGAAGCCGTTACTATTTGTAATTTGATTGATGGCCTTGGTAAAGTTAAGTTTTGCGCTCATGTGGCTAACCGGATGATATGGCTCCCCAATGACAGTGGTCGTTTCTCGGTTTCCTCGGCCTGCAAGCTCCTCATGGGCTGGACTAGGCCCCCTATCACTCGGTCGGCCACCATTGCTTGGCATCTCATGGCCCCCCCCTCCGGTGAGATTCTTCCTGTGGAGTGCTTGCCGCAATAGAGTCCTCACTGTTGACAATCTCCTTCAGTGCGACAACTCCTCCCCGGACCCCCTTTGCCCCTTTTGTGGATTAGAGGAAGAAACTACTTGTCACATTCTTCTGCATTGCTCCTTTACCTGGCAGGTTTGGGCATCTCTCCTTAGCAGTATGGGCCTCCAGCTTGGCCTCCCTCATGACTTGAGCACCATGTGCCACTACCCACCCTGGGTAAGCTCCTCTTATTAGCCTTTGTTACCCACATCCCTTGGTGCCTTTGGAAGGAGAGGAACTCTCGATGATTTGATTGTGTCTTTGTGCGGCTTTTAAAATCACTTGCACTGCCACGGGCCTCATCTCTGGCTGGATCTGCACCAGAAACCAGAGAATGATAAAACCCAGCTGATTTGACAGTTCAACCGACAAACCGGCCGTCACCGTGAATCAACCAAGTCACTATTGCATGGGGAAAAATCGCCACACACACAACAACAAAAAATAAAAAAATAAAAATGCAGCAAATGGAGAATAGGGGCAGCGACCCTCCTCCCCCTCCCACTCTTTGTAAACTTTATAAACACAATTTAGAGAGATTAGAGGTGGGAGGAAGGCCACGGCTACCACTTCTTGTTCTCCTTCAAATGAAGGGGAGAGATCCCCCTGCATAGAAGCTTGACAAAGGAAGGGAGCAGAACCCTACCCTTCTCCCCTCAAGATTGGGGAAGAAACATTATCCAACAAAACATTAGAGTACCTTTCTTTTCCTGTTATCCAGGGGTTGGACTTCAATTGCAAGATAAGAGTCTACATCATCAGCTGTCACCAGGTAGTTGGGTTGCTTTGCTCCTGTAGTCAATAAGATGTTCAGGAATCAGACTATGAGAAAGATGCCAAAGAGTAAACAAAAGGCTAGGATTAATTAAAGAAGGATTACCGACTATATAATGAACTGACCCATCCTCCATATATCTCACCCACTGATCGTGAAAACAATTAGTTAGAAAGCAAAACAAACCAAAATGACTACAGTCGACTTTTTTTGCAAATTAAGCTACTCAAGGTGTCTACTAGCCCAAGGATCAACACATAACCTTTGAACAAAAGTGTACCTCAAAATTGCAACTCGTAGTTCCATTAATAGAATAACCACAGGCTTGAAGTTCTTGTCCAGGAAATGCTTCTCCAGCAATTTGAAGGCCCTCTATGGCTGGAAGAGGATCTTCATCTGCAGCTGGGACATTCAGGGTCCTCAATGACCAATAAAAACAAATGAAGCTACTATTTCAAAAAAAAAAAGAAAAAAACAAATGAAGCTAAACAACACTACCTAGTTGAAATAATTACCTTCAGAAAATGAGGAACTAGGCTCCTCTAAGACTGGAGGCAGATAAGGAGAATATGATGAACCCGGGTCTTCTTGTGTAGGTGTCATATATGTACCATTACCAGCAGCCCAATGGACGGAAGAGGACTCTCTCTTTGCGGGGGCCCCGGATACATCAGTATCACCCACCTCATTCCTACTAAGTGATAAAGGTCTATTAGAGTGATCATCATTAAGACGACCTGCATCACCTTGAGGGGTATGGCGAGCTGGAGCATCTTGTGCAGCTGGACTTCTAGGAGCAGTTGTGAAAGAGTTAGAATGAACTCTCCCAAGAAGAGCTCTTTAAAAGAAAAAGTAAACTAGAAAGAACAAGATATTAACTCAGAACGTCATTTAAATAAAGAGGTTAATAGTTTTTATAGTAAAACTAGGTGACCATGACCAGAATGAGAAAGATATACATCGATTTGTTGTCTCATGAGATCCTGCAACAAAGGTTGACAAATAAATTTGTTCTGGGTTCTTCACATGAACAACTATTGGGCAAATTAACAACTCCTATGGAGCTAAAGCTGATGAACATCTTTGAATAAAAAATTAAAAAAACAATAGAGCCAGGAATGTGTTCAGGTTACCTTCCCTGGTGACCAATAACCATGGGAGGTTTATTGTAATGACTACCAAGTAAAAAATGGCTGTTCTCTTGGAAAACCATATGAATTTGTCAAGCCATTTTCTCATTTCCTTTAACAAGGGAATTCTGACACTGAGGCATCCTTAAACTCGAAAAAGAATTTTTTCAACTACAGATGAGTAAAATGTGATAAAGATTTTGACAGATATTACAATAAATCTTATACAAAGAAGAAGGAAAATAATTAAGTTCTTAAATTTTAGGAGCAGACAAAGAGTGGAAAGGAGTTAGTCTGAGAAGACCCAAGGCTGTTCAATTGAACCAGGTCATTCCTGCAAAATTGATCAACAAGAGTATTGCTGCAATTTCTGATTCACAAGTGGAAAGAGTTTGCGTGGAGATTCAGTGAGCTTTGTCAGAATTTTGCCCTTTTTTATTAAAAAAAAAAAACAAATCTAATTATGTTATGACTGATATATAGAATCTTTCAAACATAAAAGACCCACAGTTTTTAACTCCGAAATTGAAGATCTTAAGTTATTAAGTTCAAGTTGTATTTAGTTTCTAGTCAATTATTATCTTTAGACTTAGCAGGAGGCCTTTTCTGGGTATTTCATGTGCCTAGTATGAAGCACCAGAAAGAGTTATTAATTCGTTATTCAAGGAAATTAAGGCAACTTGTCTGCACCATGTGGAAGATTCCTACTTACAATTTTATACAGAAGTTTCAGTAGCTTCTCAAGTTATGGAATAAATTTCATGATTCTATTCATCTAGATAATGCTTTGTGAGATTTCTATCCCTTCTCTTTTAAACTTTTCTCTATTTTTCCTATTAAGGTTAGTTCCTGCACTCTTTTTTAGAAAGGTACAATTTTTCTCTACTGGCTACACTAAAGCTGCAGACTGAATGAACTATAACCATTTATAGTTTGTCACAAACATGTACCAACAACATAGACTTAAAACCCCAAGGAAAAGCTTCCCAGAAATGAGTGAAGATACAATATACAGAACAGATATATTGCAGTACATCTAAAGGGTCACATGTTTATTATAAGTTTCCCTCAAAAAGCAGTCAACTTGATAAGGCTCACCTGTTAGCAGGAGAAAACCTTCCCAGATTATCGTGCTCCATATCTTTCATTAAAACACCACCAGCAGGAGGGAGATTATTATGGTGCCCAAATGTGTCCCATTCAACTGCTCTTGTTGTCTGAGCATTTAAAGGAGACGATGATGGTGTTTGTGAATGAGAATATGTTTGCTGAGGTACAATCTCCAAGCCATTTTTATTCTGACACCAAAAAATAAATTCAAATACACTTATCAAATACACTTATACTTTCCGGTCGTAAAGGTATCTTTTGAAATTAAAAGAACATAATAGAGGACATTGTCATACTGTGGTGGTCAAAGCTACTCCGAAGGAGTGAGTTGGTGATTGTGGAGTAAAACTAGTGTTGTTGTTCAATGCATCAGATTGCCAAGGGGCTACCTGATACTGTGATTCCTTCAACTTTGCCTGTAGATCAAACATGAAATAGATCAAAACAAAAATTCAAGATGGTGTATTTTTCTACTAATTGCTTATACAGACACTCAAAAATGAGTCAGGCTTGGACCAGGTAACTATTAAGAATGACCAGATGTGGCACTGAACCTTGCGTTCGGTCGCTAAATACAGCTGTCGCACCAGCCATACTTTATGCAGCTAACTAGTTGGTAATAAGGATGCAGCACCTTCTGCAGATGGCCATAACAGAGAGAAGACTATTGAGGTAGACATAGGGTAACATTATGCAAGACATAAAAAATTAACATATCTGTGAACATCTTGGGGTAACACAAATAGACAACAAAATGAGAGAGCAACTGGAGATGGTGTAAGCATGTTTGAATGAGTTCGAATGGTGCACCAGAGAGAAGGCATTCAGTCACTATTGGCTGAACTGTCAAGAAATTGAAGAAGGTTAACATGGATGGAAACTGTGAGAAAAAATTTGAACAAGGTCGAAGAAGAATCCATAACCATACCCATGTCCCAGCATCGAAACGATGCTACACTCATCAAGAACAACCTAATGATAGAATAAGCAATTGACAGAGCAGAATGAAGGAGGACAATCCAAATAGTGAACCATAATTATCTTCTTCAAGACAGACTAATATAGTTGGAGGGAGGCTTTGACGGTGACAACCAAATTTAGGCCGTGTTCTCAGAAAAAGAGTGTCCGCAGCCATCTTATACCAAGAAACAGTTTTCCACATATTTGTCTGCCTCTTAAAATGTATCAGTAGATTTGCTTATTCAATTTATTCTGTCAAAGGTCAAAATTTTGTCCAAAATAATGAAAAATATCAAATGAAAAGGATCCAGATATCCAAGAGAAGCAGAGCGTTGAAGTTGTAATTGTCAGGGGCGTTTTAGTCATTTGACATTCATGTATTGTCCCACTAGGACTACGAGACTAGTTACCAAGTTGTGTTAAGTGACACTTTCAATTTTCAGGTTCATAAGGGTCAAGAGGGGCATTTCTGGAATTGTACCTATCTGCCAGTTAAGTGACTTATTTAATTAAAAGAGGAAATCTAATTCCTCCTTGTGAACAGTACCACACAGAGTAGCTCTCTCTCTCTCTCTCTCTCTCTCTCTCTCTCTCTCTCTCTCTCTCTATTTCTCTCAACTTCTCTCTCTCTCCTTTTATCATTTCGACATGGTAATGCTAGATCCATCTGAGGTGACGCTGTAAGTGCTTTTTTTTTCTTCTCCTAAATCTGCTACACTCTTGGAAGAGTTTTTTTCTACAATTTTCTGGTGATTAAGGTTCAAGGTTAAGTCTTTTCACTTATTTTGTGCCATAACCCTAGGGTTGTATGGTTTTTGCTGCCTATTGAGCAGTTATCCTTGATTTATGTGCCCTTAGACGGTTGCTGGAGACTAGTCCCCTGTTCCTATGCCTGCACAGACTCCCAGATCTGTGCTTGGCTCTGCTTCATCTTTTGATTTGGTATTATCTACGGTGATATTGTACTGCTATGATAGATTGTGAGCTCTATAGCTGGTGACAAATAGATGCCCTAAACTTTTCATTTTGTGTGGGGCCCACATCATCTGCCCAGGTCTGTTGGGTGTATTTGAGTGTAGGTTTTTTGAGTTTTGCTGCTGGATTGTAGTATTTTCTGCTTGCTTGGGGCCATCTAGTAGTCAATGTCATTTGGGTGAAGTTGTCTCTTTTATAAAAGAGGGGGGATTTTGAAGGAAAGGACACGACCGTGATTACAAAAAAAAATGACTGGTTTGAATTACTTGAGTTGGCCCACATCTGTGAAAATATACTTGACCGCTAAGCGGGAAGCCATATATCTTATGGATCATCCTCCACATCCTCTTACAGATAATTGGGAAGGTGTGGATAATCAGGTTATGAAAGCTGCTTAATACTATGGATATCATGTTCAAACAGAGAGGTCATGAATTGTGTAACTTCAAAACAGATTTGGATAATCCTGGAGTCTTTATATGCTCAAGAGAGCAATCTATCAGTTATACACTCAATTGTTTGCCTTGAAGAGGGAGAAAGGTCGGTTTTAGACTATTTCATTGAGCTGCAAGAAATTTTACAAGAAATTGAGATATTGCATCTCATTACGACGAACGAAATTGATCTTCGGAAGCAACGAGGTGAATTGTCTGTGGCTAAATTTCTAGATGGTTTGGGATCTGAGTATGATGCAATTAGGGTCCAAATTCTTGCAGCAACAGATGTTCCATCTCTCACCAGGGTATTTAATTGAGTTATACAAGCTAAAGTAGCAAGGAAAGTAAAGATTCTGAGGCTGCTGTTCTTCTTAATCAGCAACCCCAGCAAGACTTATAAACCACCAATAAGTGTGGTCCTGGTGGTCGTTGCCGAAGCAGAGATGTCTTTGGTTGTGGGAGACAACACGGAGAAGGTAGTAGTTATAGCCAGTGTGTTCATTGTGGATGTACTAATCGCTACTCAGACAAATGTTGGGACAAGTTTGGTAAACCTGCCTGGGCTAATTCTAGTGTCACAGAAAGTGGGCCAGTCTCTCCTGCTTGTACTATTGATATTCTTCTTAGTGCACCTGACAAACTTCAGCAAGTAGCACAGCACGTGGCCCAGTTGATTATTTCCTACTCATCCATGAGGCAAAATGCTCCTACTATGACAACTACTTTGGCTAGTTCACGTAAGTCTGCATACCTTGGCTCATTTGTGTTCCATGTGAATCCAATATCCCCATGGTTTATTGTATTGGGCTTCTACGCACATGTCAGGTATGCCCTTATTGTTTTCTTCTCTTAATCAATCTTCCCAGTTTAAAAAAGTTACATAAGCAGATGGTTATCTTTCCTCTGTTGATGTATAGGACGGTTCAACCAATTTCCTCAACCCTAGAATCTATTTTACTTGTCCCCAAGTTTCCAATTAACTTGTTGTCTGTGAGTCAACTTACAAAGACCTTACAACTTTCAGCAACATGTTTTTCCTACTCATTGTGTCTTTTAAGACATTCAAACGAGGAAGACATTGGTTCTGAGAGTGAGAGTGGAGGCAATACTTGAAGAGTTCCAAAACATCATTCCATTTAGCACTTCAGACAGTTGACTCATCGTTTCAGTGCCATTTGCGGCTTGGAGATCCAGCTCCAGAGAAACTCAGATAGCTCTTTTCAGAGTTACCTTCCACCTTATCATTTCAGTGCAATTCATATCAGTTGAGGAAGCATCATAGAGCTAGTTTTCCTTCTCGTCCACATCATAATAATAGTTTATTTGAGATTGTTCATTAAGATGTATGGGGACAATATCGGGTTCTAAGTCTTTTCGGTTACAAGTATTTTGCTTCTTTTATTGATGATTATAGTAGGTCTATGTGGGTGTATCTCCCTTCGGACAAATCAAAAGTTTTTTTTGCATTCCTCAACTTTTATAATGAATTAAAGAATCAAATTAGCGCTTCCATTCATGTGTTACGTACGGATAATGGGCTTGAAATCATGAACAACAAATTTGATTCTTTTTGTACTTACCATGGTATTATTCACTAGTCTTCATGTGCGTACGCTCCACAACAAAGTGGGGTGATTGAAAGAAAGAATCCCCATCTGCAAGAGGTGGCATGCACCATGATGATCTATATGAAATTACTAAAATTATTGGGTGGTGTTGCTTTTACACTATGCTTCTTGATTGATAGGATGCTTCCTCTATACTTGGTAGGCAAATACCACTCAAAGTTCTCGAGTCCAACAACGAGTATTTTCCTATCCACCCACATGTATATGAGTTTATCATTGATAAATTGTCTCTCAAAGCAGTTAAGTTTGTATTTCTTGGATATTCACGTTCTCAAAAGGGGTATAAGTGCTACTATCTATCTACAAAGAAGACATATGTCTAAGAAGATGTTACCTTTTTCAAAAAATGTTTCATTCTTTTCATAATTAGTCAAATTAGATGGTGTTCCTGAGAATGTTGATCTTGTTGTTCTACTTCCTGTGGAGGATTTTCCTAGCATTGTGTAAGTTCCTATAATGGTTCTAGAGTCGCCCAAGTTTGCAAGTTTACAAGCAACAAATACCTTCCAAGGCTACAGCTCCAAGGCCCACACCTGTGCCAATGCCTCCCTCATCTACTACTCCTAAAGTAAGTAATTTACATCTTCCAATGTGCTGTCACAAAGGGATGTATGTCTCAGAAGATGTTACCTTTTCTGAAAACGTTTCGTTCTTTTCACAATTAGTCAAATCTGATAGTGTTCTTGAGAATGTTGATGTTGGTGTTCCACTTTGTTGAAAAACAAGTAAAGGGGTATTTTTGTCATTTTACTATATTTATATTTATATGTTTTGATGTAATCTTGTTATGTATGTCCAATTATGTCTATGGTCCAAGTTTTATGTAAAGAGGCTATGTAGAATGGGAGATATAAGGAGATTGTGGTTTCACTTAAGAAAGGATATATCGGTAATTGTAATCGATCAGCATTACAAATAGAGGTTGGGGGATGTGCACATCCCCCAATGCAGCTCTTTCTCTTGAGCTTTTGTCCCTCCTCCTTCACTCTCTCTCATTCTCTCTCTTCAACTCTCTCTCCTCTTACAATTTTCCTGGTATCGAAGTAGTAGATCACGAAGGTTCTTTGTCATTTTTTCATCCTTTTGAAGCAGACATCTACATAAAGGAAGGATCTTAATCAAGTTTTTCGGCTATTGGTTGGCAAAAATTCAATTTTTTTCTCCTTTTATTTTTGCCATAACCCTAAGTTTACAGATTCTACTCTTCTTAGAACAGATCTTGACGTTTTAAACTGCCCAAAAGAGGGTTTTTATGTTGATCTCGGGATGTGTGCCAACTCCCAAACCTATATGTGCTGATGTCAGCCCTATTATTGCTCTTTTTACACTGTTTGATCTGGAATTTAATTCTTGTGCTGGATTTCTGGATTTTCTGACTTGCGCACATCACCTAATTGCCCTAACCCTAATCCTACATGGTGGGGCCCACCTAGGCCGATTAATTTGAAGTGTTGGAAGGCTTATTTGATCTGTTTGGTGCTTCTATATATCTATTATGGCTGATTCCGGAGAAGTTTACACTCCATCTAAAGAATCTTACAATTCTGATGGGAAAGAAATTATCACCATCACCTTTGAAAAATTGAATGACGATAATTATCTTACTTGGTCCAAATCTATTAGAAAATATTTAAAGGGCCAAAAGAAACTGAAATTTATTAGGGATGATCCTCCTATCCCTCAGGGTGATGATTGGGAAGCGGAGGACAACCAAATAATGACTTAGATTGTCAACAACAAGGAATCTACTATTTTTTTTTTTTTAAATGATGCTGAATTTTATTATGAGAGCTCAAACGAGCAGCAGCAAGGAATCTACTATTAGAACTCAGGTTATGAAGTTTGAAACTGCCAAAGCTATGTGGTTATCTTTAGAAGCTTTATATGGTCAAGAGAGTAATCTTTCCCAAGTATATGAGTTATATACAGATTTTTTTGGGCTTGAAACAAGGTAACAGGACTGACAGAATATTATTGTTCCTTTCTGAGTAATTGGCAGAAAATTAATGTTTTTTATCCATTTACTATGGATGAATGGGAACGCAGGAAAAAACAAAGTCAACTCCTAGTGGAAAAATTCCTCGATGGTTTGGGTGCTGAATTTGATAGCATGAAGACGCAAGGCCTAGCCTTTGATGAAATACCTATCTCTACTACTTTTAATAGGGTAATGACAACTTCAAAGATTATTGTGCCTAGTAATGACACTAAAGGGGTGAAGCTACTAGCCCTAATACATTAGCTGCAGCACCTGGTTCCGCTGAATCATCTAGAGGACACACAGGGACTGCCAAAGGCAGAGGTAGAGACAGTTCAAGCCAAGGACTAGACCGAGGGACTCTCAAACTAAGTCATCTATCACTTGCAAAGCTGATTCAAATAGTTCCAGTCTTCCAGAGCTTCCTTCAAGCATTATTCAAGCGAGTCATGTCAACTAGGCAAGCATCATCGAAGTTCCCTTCCAGCTTCATTTCATCAGACAAGCAAACTATTTGAGCTTGCCCACTCAGATATCTGGGGTCTTTGTCCTATGACTAGTCAGTTTGGTCATAGATACATTATTTCCTTCATTGATGACTTCAATAGATGTACTTGGATTTATCTCCTTCGAAAAAAATCTAAAGATTTCGATGTATTTCAACTCTTTGATAATGAAATAAAGAATTAGTTTGTCATTTCTATCAATATCTTGTGTACAGACAATGGCCTTGAATTTATGAATCGAAAGTTTAACTCTTTTTGTCAGTCTCAAGGGATTATTCATCAAACTTATTGTATGTTCACTCCACAACAAAATGGAGTTGTTGAACGCAAGAATCGCCACTTACTTGAGGTGGCTAGAACTAAGTTACTTTGTATAAATGTCATTAAGTCATATAAGGGTGATGTTGTTTCCACTGCATGTTTTCTGATAAATAGAATGTCGTTCTCTGTTCTTGATAGTAAAATTCCTATTCAAATTGTACTGCTCACTACATCTCTTTTTCCTATACTACCCCATTTTTTGGGTACTTATTTTTGCACATATTTTTTATCCATCTAGGGATAAATCATCTTCTCGTGTTGTTAAATGTATATTTTTGGGCTATTCTCAGACACAAAAAGGGTACAAATGTTTCAGTCCATCTATGAGAAAAACATTTGTATCTGTTGATGTTACTTTCTTTAAGGATGTTCCATTCTTTGAGTCTTCAAGGTCTGAGTCAGTTTCTACTATTCCCTTGGTACCCAGTCTTGTAATTCCTATTCCAATTGATGACTGCATTCATACTTACATGATGCTTCTACTGAGAAACCACTACAGGTATATCGGCGCCAACAACAACCATCTCTTCCCGCTCCAGACCCCTCTCTCTCGTCGGACCATGATTCTGCATTATCCCTTGATCCTGAGGTAAGTGACTTTCACCTTCCTATTGCTCTTCAGAAAGGTGTTTGTAACGGTACTCATCCTCTACCTCACTATGTCTCTTTTGATTCCTTATCTGATAATTACCATAAGTTTGCTTTGTCCATCTCTACGTGCACTATTCTTTCTTCAATGTAGGGTGCTCTATTGACTCCTCATTAGAAGAAAGTCATGGATTTTGAGATGGAAGCACTAGTTGATAGAGGGACTTGGGAGCTGTGTGATTTACCTCTAGGGGTTGCAATAGTTGGTTGTTAGTGGGTGTATACATAAATATAATTCTGATGGATTTGTTGAAAGATATAAGGCTCGCCCCGTTGCTAAAGGATATACGCAAACCTTTGGAGTAGATGTATTTGAGATTTTTCTCTAGTTGCCCGCTTGTCTTTTGTCAAAATATTGGTCTCTATTGTGGTACATCAAGGCTGGTCTCTGTTTCAGCTGAATATTAAAAATACATTCTTATATGGTGATCTTGAAGGGGAGATGCATAAGGTATGTCGACTCAAGAATGCTCTTCATGGCTTAAAACAAAGTCCACAAACATGGTTTGAAAATTTTGATCAAGTGGTTATATCCATGGGGTTTCGTAGAAGTCACTGTGATCACTCATTGTTTATTCTGAAGAGATCATCTAGAATTATTATCTTATAGATGTAGGTAGATGATACCATCTTATTAGGGAGTGACTTATCAGGCATTGAAGAAGTTAAATCCCACTTGGCGAGTCACTTTCAGACTAAAGATCCGGGTCACCTAAAATATTTTCTAGGTATTGAAGTTGTAAGAAGCAAGGAGGGAACGACTTTGACTCAGAGGAAGTATGTCACTAACATGCTTCAAAAATATGGACTTTGGGAGCTAAACCAGCTGAATCACCTATGGAGGTAGGACATGATCTTGATGATGATCAAAGTCTAAAATTGAAAGATAAAACAAAGTATTAGAGGTTAGTAGGCAAACTCATTTATGCTACATTTATTAGACTAGATATCTCATTTGCAATCAGTGTGATGAGTTAGTTCATGAAGCATCCACGTAAGATTCATCTAGAGGTTGCTCAAAGAATCTTACGATATCTTGAAGAAACACCAGGAAAAGGTCTTCTCTTTAGACCTAATGATCACTTGAGAATTGAGGCTTTCACTGACGCAGATTATGACAGTTCCAAGAGCGACCGAAAATCATCCAATGGGTAATGTGTATTTCTAGGAGGAAACCTTGTCAACTGGAAGAGTAAGAAACATAATGTGGTTGCCCTGTGCAAAATATGAATACAGATAAATGGCCTACACCGTCAATGAGCTAATGTCGGTGAAATCTGTTACCCAGGAGTTAGGCCTCTATCAGGAGGATCCTATGACTATGTATTGTGATAACCAAGAAGCAATCTTCACTACTAGCAACATGGTGTTTCATGAGAGAATGAAGCACATAGAGGTAGAATGTCATTTCATTTGAGATGCAGTGATGAAAAAAGAGGTGCAACCCCATATGCTCGATCTGGTGATTAACTCAGCAATGTCTTCACTAAAGCGTTGGGAAAGCGTGAATTTCTAAAATTTTGTACATATACGCTCTAGCTTGAAGGGGAGTGTTGAAAAATGAGTACAGGGGCATTTTGGTCATTTTACTATATCTATATTTATATGTCTTGATGTAATCTTGTTTTGTATGTCCATTACTGTCTATGGTTTAAGTTTCATGTAAGAGGACATGTAGAATGGGACTATAAGGAGATTAGGGTTTTACTTAGGTAAAGGTATATCTATAATTGTACTTGATCAGCATTATAAATAGAGGTTGGGGGGCGTGCACGTCCCCCAACACAGCTCTTTCTCTTTGTCGAAAGATGCCCCCCTCCCCCCCCTCAAGCTGAGAGTAGGGGTGCCATTGAACCAAGCCGGTTCGCGAGTGGCTCAAGCTCGACATCAAATCGAGATCCAGATACGACTCGTTTGAGTTAACGAGCCAAACTCGACCGAATCATGATTCGGTTCGAAAGCTCACGAGTCGGCTTGTTAACGGGCTCGTGAGTCGCAGGATCGGGAGATGGAGATGGGGGGAACGCCAAGCCCCCCGTCCGCCTCTGTCGCCGTCGGTAGCTCCTCGCTGGCCGCTACATCCCCTTCCCTCCAATTTCTTTGCCTCTGTTTCCGTCGCCGCCGTGCCTTCGTTCCATGTCGATGGGCTAGAAAACCTTATAGAAAATTTTTGAATAAGTATTTGACAGTTGATGCTATAATACTTTTAGTATGAGGCAATTTTCATAGTAATTTTGTGTTTGACATTTTATTTGATTAAAAATTTATCGATAAGTATAGTAATATATTAGATTGATTATTAATTTTTATTTATTTCCCTATAAGAGGCAATAAGAGGTCCATTTAACTTTTCTAAGAAAATTTTAAAGTATTTCTTGTAATTTTCTAGTAAGTCTCTAATAGTAATAGGATTTTATTTAAAGGTTTTTTTGGAAATATGTATCCTAGGAAAAACATTTTTAGTTTTTCCTAGAATATAAATTTTCAATCAGGGGCACTAAGGAGGCCATAGTAAATTTATGGCCAGATTCAAAAATTACAAAATAAGCTAGACAACATTTGGGTAAAAAAGATTAATATTGGTGGGCTTTAATCCATTATCGAGATTCAATCTTGAACCTCCACCATCAATCTTTTTTTTTAAAATGTATGCATAATTTTATAGATAATTTATTTGACATATATTTTATGTAGAGTATTAAATGTAGGTTAACCTTGAACTCAGCTAGAGCTCGAGCTCGAACTCATTTAAAATTATTAGGCTCGAGCTCGATTACAATTTTAGGCTCGAGGCTAGGTCGGCTCGAGCTCGAGTTCAAAATCTTTAAATCAAGCTCGGCTCAAACGTAGGAAGGTTTAGACTCAACTGGATTCGATGCCACCCTTATGCCCAATTTCAAGTAGAGGTCATGCTCAATTTTATGTAGAGGTCATGCCCAATTTGATGTAAAATGTATGTATAATTTTATATACAATTTATTTGACATGTATTTTTTGAAAAGTTTTAAATGTATGTTGGAACTCGAACTCGAGACATGTAATTTTTGAAAAGTTTTAAATGAATGTTGAAGCTCGAGCTCGGCTTGAACTCGGTTAAAATTATGGGCTCGAGATCCATAACAATTTTAGGCTCGAGGCTAGGCTCGGCTCGAACATAGGCAGGTTCGGACTCGGCTCAGCTCGATGCCACCCCTAGCTGGGGGTGAGAGAACATCATAAACGTCCAGCTTACTACAAATGGTGTATAAGATCTGTTATGTTATGAAGCCTAATTAATGCCTTATGCTGAGTCGGTTTGCGGATCGGGTAGTTTGGGGATTTCACACTTGTATTTCGGTTGCCCTAGTTTTTTCTTTATATTTGGGGGCGTTGCTATTAGGGTTTATCACCCAGAGGAGGATTATCAGTTGCGGCTGAGAAAGGTTGAAGAAAAACATGTGTGTGTGCGATTTCTCTTGTAACCTACTTCATCATCATAGTGAAATATTACAACAGCGGAAGACAAGATGTAGTCTCACCTTGAGGCGAACCTGTATAAATCTTATATTCTTTCGTACTTGTTTTTTCTTGTTCTGAGATCATAATTTTTCTCATTAGTTTTGAATTAGGGCATTTAATTCCTTACAAGATCTTCCAGTATAGAATGGCAGTCCACCATATCTTCCAACACTCTTGAGCTTTTGCCTCTCCACCTTCTCTCCTTCTCTTCGACTCTCTCTCTCTCTTCTTACTTTTTTCACACTTCTTGTGGAGGATGTTCCAAGCATGGCTCAAGTTACTGTAACAGCTCTAGAGTCGCCCAAGCCTTTGAAAGTTTACAAACAATGGACACCTTCCAATGCTATAGCTCTAGGACCCACTCTCCCACCTATGCCAAGCCCTCCCTCGTCTATTGCTCCTAAGGTAAATAATTTACATCTTCAAGTGTCCCTTCACAAAAGTGCTTGTGCATGTAACTAGAAGGGTACTAGGCCTCCGATTTCCAAGTATGTGTCCTTTGATCACTTGTCTAACTCTTTTCAGTCCTTTGCATTATCATTGTCCTCTTGTTGTGTTTCTTCTTCTTTGCAGAAAGCCTTGTTATCACCTCTTTGGAAACAAGCCCTAGATGTTGAGATGGTGGTAGCGTTGACTGATAGAGGCACATGGACTTTGTGTGAGCCTCCACCAGATGCCACCAAGTAGGGTGTTGATGGGTGCACACAATGAAGCATAAGACAAATGAAGTATAAGGCTAGACTTGTGGCTAGAGGATATACACAAACTTATGGGGTGAATGTGTTTGAGACCTTATTGCTTATTGCCCTGTTGGCTTTTGTTTGAGTGTTGATCTCAATTATTGTGAATCAGGGTTTGCCATTATGAAACTAAACGCCAAAAATGTCTTCTTATATGGTGATCTCGCAAAAGAAATGTATATGGAGCAACCGCTAGGGTATATTGCTCAGGGAGAGACTAGAAAAGTATGTAGAATGCATAAGGCTATCTATGGTCTTAAACAAAATTCTAGAGCTTAGCAGCCAACTAGTGATGTCATTGGGTTTTAAAAGGAGTCATTGTGATTACTCCTTATTTGTTCTGAAGTGGTACTATGGAATTGTGGTTTTGATCGTATACGTGGATGACATAGTGTTGTCTGGAAGTGATAAAGATGGCATTGAAGAGGTGAAGAGACATCTGGTGAGCCATTTTTAGACCAAGGATCTAGAAACACTTAAATATTTCCTTGGGATTGAAGTAGCAAAAAGTAAAGCAGCTAAGGTTTTAACCCAAAGAAAATATGTGACTAATATGCTACATGAATATGGGTTGTTAGGAGCTAAACCTGTGGAGACTCCTATAGATGTTAATCATAATCTTCATGAGAAGGACAGTAATAAGTTTAGAGATAAGATCTTATATAAGAGGTTGGTAGGCAAGCTTATATATGCTACAATAACCAGATCGGATCTAACCTTTGTAGCAAGTATGGTCAGTCAGTTCAGGGAGCGTCCACAGAAAACTCATTTAGAAGCCGCCTTGAGAATATTAAGGTACTTGAAGGTACACTAGGGAAAGGATTGTTGTATAAGCTACATGGACATTGAAAATTATAGGATATGTTGATGCTGACTATGTTGGATACAAATTGGATCGGAAATCTACTTTTGGATATTGTGTGTATGTTGGAGGTAATCTAGTGAGTTGGAAAAACAAAAAACAAAATGCAATTGTCTGCTCAAGTGTAGTAATTGAGTACAAAACTATGGCTTATACAATTAGTGAACTGTTGTGGGTGAGATCTATAGTGCAAGAGCTACATTTTCCTACTACAAAGGCTATGACAATGTACTGTGACAATTAAGTCACTATCTTTATTGCTAGTAATTCTGTCTTTCACGAAAGAACTAAACATATGGAGGTCGATTGTCATTTTATCAGAGGTGTTGTGATGAGTGGAGCAGTACTCACTCCCTATGTGAGATCTACAGATCAGCCTGGTGATCTTCTAAACAAAGCTTTGGGAAAATGAGGTTACGGGAAATTTTTACCAAGCTGGGGTTTCTAAATATATATGCTCCGGCTTGAAGGGAAGCGTTACAGTGTTAATGTCAGAGGCATTTTAGTCATTTTATATTCATGTATTGTCCCTCTAGGACTAGGATAGTTACCAAGTTATGTTAAGTGTCACTTTAAATTTTCAGGTTCGTATAGTTGTTATTCTAGGAGATACAAGTTATTGGATCTAAAAAGGCATTTCTGGAACTGTGCGTATCTGTCACTTAAGTAACTTATTTGATTAAAGGAGGATGTCTAATTCCTCCGTGTGGTGTGACAGTGCAGCACGCTTGTCTCTCTCTCTCTTTCTTCGATTTCTCTCATCTTCCTCCTTTATTCTCTCCTTTTATCTTTTCTACACAGAGGAATTCAGTCATTTTTCTGTTCAGCTGACCATAGTACCTCAGTTATAATGAGCTTTTCTTGTAGATGTTTGAACAAAACCTGCAAGAAAAATTGAAAGATAACATAGAACATCTTTAATAGAAATACAATATAGTTATATTATTCAAATCATTAAATCATCAAAAAATAAAACCAAAACATTTTTCAAACCCATGCAAAAGCTAGTCAGATTACCAAGCAGATATAAAAGACAACAAAAATAATAATGATAATAAATGTATAGACTAAATTATTTATATTTACCAAGAAATTTCTTAAAATTTAACTTGCTAAAACATAAAAATGTTCATAATTGTCAATAAATATTTCAAGAGAATGAACACAGAAATCTTCCTCAGAGACTCCAGCTTTCTGCTCATGCTTCTAAAGAGCTGAATGGATAAACTATTTCGAGCAGTTGGAGTTTGATTACTGCTCTCTCGGCCCACAGGAAGAGCCCAGTGCAAGAATGGATGTCTCCCTGTCACGGGATCAGTTAATTAAATTTTGGTGGATACTCCCTTGGCATCCCAGGCCCGTCGGCAGGTTGACTAGCAGTGCCATTCTTTCCTCTTTTGCTGGCCTCCTTGGCATGGCTGATTTAACCATTATGAGCTGGAGGTGTCAAGGCATGGCCTTAGGATCTTCAAGACAAAAAATTGGAGGCTTGCCCCATGTTGAAGGATCTCAAAGTGCCATTAGCAGGTGTCTATAGAAGCATGACCCCTCGTTGCATCACTGGTTCATTTTTATAATATCCTAGATTTAGCTGCTGATCTTGTTTGTAATTGGAATCAGTTCCGAGAACAGCCAATGGCTTGGCCAACTCTCTTGTTAAGGAGGGGGTTGTTGTTAGCTGTCCCCTTTCCTAAGTTTGTTGTGCCGTTGTCAGTGGGCTTGCAATAAAAAAGCGCCTTTTTCAACCAAAAAGAAAAAGATTCATTAAGAAATGTTTACAACCCACATGGAAGTTAGAGACAGGGTAAAAATATCGAACGAACCATCAGCACTAATAGTAGAGCAAATGTCATAAAATTTCAAAAATTCATTTACAACCAAGCAATTGCCAACCTTGAGATTGTAGACGATTGATTGAGCATCAGCCACAGGAGGTTGAAAACCATACTCTTGCAGAAGAGGCAGCAAAGATGAAATGAAGGTATTTCTTTCTTGATGTGTGGCCTGAAGAACCAAAAGGTACACGTGAGGATTTATTTCTCACCCCACAAAGCAAATTAGTTGAATGAAAGTTTAAAGCAAAACAGACATTGAAAAGTGAGATATTTTTCTACCAAGTAAAGGAAAGAAATTAGTATCTTAATCTTTTAAAACTAAAAAAAACATAATTGTTAATTGTTTCTGATTCACTAGCTCTTATCTCATTAAGAAAACTCAAATATGGGTAAATAAAAGTACATGATATAATAGGAAAATTCAACTTGATCTTGTTGTCAAGATTAAGTTAAAAAAAGAATTAAGAATGTTCTTAAAATTTGAAAAAAAAAAGAAAATAAAATAGTCTTCAAAAAGTATGCATTTTAAATACAGATTCGGAAAGTGTTGTTTGTACTTTTCGGTAGCAATTTAAGCATATGGTCACAAAAAAATTAAAGCATATACTCATGAAGCTTCAAAATAACTGACATCTAGATAAAGAAAGAATCTAAAGTGTTGCTAAAAAATTATTCAGAGAAAGTTCTTAACTTGTCTAAAATAAATAAACTTTTGTAGGTCATAAATACAGCGAAGCAAAAGTAATCCTGCCCCATAATCAGATTACTTTCTCTAGCCTCTATGCAGGAAAGTTATCATGAAAAAACAAAGAAGAGGGCTTAAAGTACCAACTGCCAACACAATTTTAAACAAATTAATCTGTCACTATGACAACATAATCTGAGAAGATAGATAATCTACGTAAAATTTGAATTTTTAAGTTCCCATTGTCCTGAAAAGAAATATTAATACTTGTTTAAGTATAGATGAAAAAGCAATGCATTTATCAATCAAGTAACCAGTCAACAAGGTTATCATACCTGGAGTGCATAGGTGAGACGTATGTTTTCCTCAATTATATCTTGTCTATATGATAAAGCCTTTGATGCAGCATCAACCAGGTCTTGCTGCTGCTGATCAAACGCCTGTTTGAAACATGTATATAAAACTCTGAGCATAACTTATTGCTTTCCACTTGTTAAAAAGTGCATCTTAGCACTTATTCTTACCAATCGCATATAAGCAATGCGTTTTTCTAGAACATACTTCTCGTTACATATTTGAGCTTCCTAATAAAAAATCACAGGACCAAAGATAATTTAAATTAGAAATTAAAAATAGAAGAAAAATAAGTTAAACCACTCATTCAATGAAAGGATTCTCCCTGCCTTCATAGAATAGTCAGCCAGATGCTTTCTAAGTTGCACAATTTCCTCTTCATGTTCTCTAACCTTGAGAACAAGTTCCTAAATTATCAAAGCAGCAATATGTCAAGCAAAGAGAGTGGCAAATTACAGGGCAAACCGATGATAAAAGGATGACACTGATAATATTATACCTGCTTCAGCTGACTGGTTGGGTTATTCATATCAGAAACGGGTATCAAACCTTGCCCAGATAAACTAAACTTAGGATCATTTTCCCGGTCCTTTGGATACCTACAGCAAAACCAACAAGAAAATTACATTTTTTTCTCTTTAAAGAGATTGCTGCAGAATATATCCACTATTTTCTCAAATCTGATATGAGGGGAGAAAAATGCTCACCCACTAGAAGAAAAGGATCTTGAAGATGGAGATGAAAACTGAGAGAAGCCAACGTTATCTAAACCCAACTTCCCGCCAGAATGGACCTCCAAAATCCCGTTCACCTTACTATTATCGTAGTGCTGGTTTTCATAGTAAGGTTGTGAAGCAGGGTTCTCATTTTTCGGTACAATATTGTTGTGGACAACAAGTGTACCTTGAGGATTTGACGTAATATTGTTAGTCCATCTGAATCTATCTCCATTCTCAGTAGGAGGAACAGGTAGATGTGCCTTATTAGCTCCCGTCTCATGTTCATTTGCAAGACCATCTGCAGATAGTTGCAGGGCTGTTGAAGGATCTGATTTCTGCCAAAAACAGAAATTCCAATGTAACTGCAATACACCTCCTCCTTGGGGATTTGAACAACAAACTAATCTTTCATATTCCAGTTTCAGTGTTTGGTTAGAAATGACTTCTCTTTTCATCTTTCTGCCAAGTATAGACAAAGGTAATAACAGAAACCAACAAACTAATCTTTCATATTTCAGTTTCTCTCTTAAGTTAGAAATGATTTTTTTCATATCACTCAACCGGGTAGAGACAACGAAAACAATAGAGTTCACTATTAAGGCTCCAGAATTTACTGTGGGATGTTCTGTGTAAGTATGAACTCCATAAATGCATACACATGATCATGAGCTTTTGGTCTTGTTTCCTTTTACCTTTTTAAAATGCTTTCTCCACTAAATTTTGTTTTTGTTGTATACCGCTGATTTTATCTTCTTTTTAGAGTTAATTTCCAAATATAATATTTAGTTTGGCTTAATTCCAAAAGCATCCACAAGTTTGCCATATTTACAAATATGTAAATATGGCCCAATTATGAAGTATAGAGTGTGAATAAGAGACCACAGGAAAAAAGCAGAGATGGAAGCATGTCCATTTCGTTACAAAAAATTTCTAGCTTTGTGCTGGTTTTAAGAAATGGAAAATTTTCATTTCAATTCCTTTTCTCCCATACAAAGTTAGAAGGATGGGAAAATGAGTTCTTACTGCTCCAATATGAAAGAATGAGAAAAACAAACTCAGAAGGCATGAACAAAAAAAAAAAACAGCAAAAGGGCATTTATTTTCCCACACCAAATTTTTTTCAACTGTAAGATTAGTCAAAGGGAAATTCCTGTCATTTTTTTGTCTTGTGATGACAAAAATCATCCCATAGTGGACAAACATGGTCATGCCATTAGTATGTAGTGACATAATAAACTAAGGGCATTAGACATAAAAATGATAATTTTTCCCACTTATTTAAAGTTTTTTAATGCCTTCTATTTTAAGTTTTTAATTAAAGAAAAGAGGATATGGGGTGATAATTTTGCCCCTTCATTTAAAGTTTTTAATTTAATGTAAAGAGTAAGAGATATGGGAATCCCCATTCTGCTCCAACATTAAATGTAACTTGAGCACAATTTTTGCTCCTTTGCTAAAAGGTTTAATTCAATATGTTGGATTGAACATGGTTCCATCCCAAAATGACTAGCCACTTATGAGGCTTATTGCTCAACCTTATAATTAAACCAATTTTCTTAACACTTTTCAATGTGGGGCGTTTTCCTACTCAACAACAACACCCCCCCCCCCCCCCCCCCCAACCCCACCATCTAAGCTTACACATAACAAGGCTGAGACATGTCCACAATGCACAAACAACCTAACTCTCACCTCATAGAGCCCACAACACAAATAACCTAGGGAGCATACACTGGGTCTTGGCCTATACATACAATTTGCTCTGTTGAATTGAGCCTAGTTCCATCTCAAAATGATTAGCCACTAAAGAAGCCTATTACTCCAACTTTATAATCAAATAATTTTTTTCTTAACACTTCTCCATGTAGACTTTTCCCCACAAAACACAATTTAAAGCATACAAAAAGCACATGTCCACTTCTTCCGTGAGAAGAGGAAGATGGACCTCACATCTTCCCCCTCTTCCTCGAAGCAAATAGGACAAAGGCATGTCCCCCCTCCCACCCTCTAAACAAACAAGCGAGAGAGGAGGTACCCCTTCCCCGTTTTGCACAAAATGACAAAGAAGGTAGGAGGGGACTTCACAATTCCCTTCTTTGCTCATATACAAAGAGAGAAGAGGTACAAAGAGAGCTCTCTGTATATAGATATGCAAGAAGAAAGTGAGAGGGAGAAGGCTCCTCTCCTCTCCTCTCCTCTCCTCTCCTCTCTATTTATGACCAAGAGGAGAATAGAAGGAAGCTCTCCTCCACACAAACTAAGAAAACAGTGCATGGAGTCCCACCTCAACCTTTTCACTATTTGTGAGGTGAGAAAGATAGGATCCCTCCTCTCACTCCTCTAGATGAACTTGAAGAGGAAGGGGTGGTTTGACTCTCAACCAGGAGAGAAAGAAAGCAAAGGGAGGAAAGAGATGGTTCCTTCCCCTCCTCTCTTCACAATGGAGAGAAGGCATGGCGATATGGCCCCAGTCCATCCCACATCTTTTTTTATAACTTTAAATTAAACAAATAAATATAGATAACAAAAAAATTAGAATTAAATAATTTAAAAAAACAATAGCACCCTCAAATAAGAGACTCAATTAAGATTTCAGTAATTAATGTGGATTGGCCCATACTTGAAAATACAGCAAACTTGCAGCCATATTTGAAAACTAGGAAATTATGCTTATTTTCAAATATTAATTGTTAGAGGTTGAATTTTGTGCATTGAGTACAGAAACATCCTACATTATCATATCACAACACTTGAAACCTGCTCATCTACTAGAAAGTTTTCTTTACTTTTCGAGGAAAGGCACCTTCTATTTCAATTGGCATTTTGACAAAGGGAACTTGGACATACATTTAAAAAAGCTTTCAACAACCAAAACTATTATTTTGCTTGTTGAAGAAATGAGAAAAACCAGCCCACATTTGGAAGAGGTCAAGCAGCATTTCCATTGGAAAAACAAAGTTGGCACACCATTTTTAAACAGAATGTCATATGTCACAAACTGCTTGAATCTAACCATCTCCTAATCAACCAATAACCCCTAAAAAACAAACATGGCCTTCACCAGAAGAATACACCAAAAACTGACACATGACTCCTTGTTCAAAATGGATATGTGTGATTGTGGGTTGCTGATAATCTTAATTGAAAAGAACAATGACCAAAAGTATTAGAGAACATGGCTCATTTTCGCGTGTTTATGGTTTCTTTGGAGTGTCAAGAAAGAAGATACGAGTGAGTGAGGAAAAAGGATGATTTGCTCTCCCTCGCATGTGACAAAGCAAAATATGCAAATGCTGGAGTTAATCATAACCAGTCAGATAACAGCCTAGTTGTAAAATACAAGAGTAACTAAAGCACTTACATATCTTTCCAGTTCCTTGTCTTTTCTCTGAAGCTTGGTTCTTAAATGATTATTCTCTTCCAACTGTAATATGAAAATTTAAGGAAAATTATGAGTTCCACCACACAAGCATACAAAATGTAAAATATATTCGATTACCAAACACAATGGCTTATTGCATGTGCCATATCAGAAAACCCTTGTTATCAGGTTGAAAAATCTTCTGAAGCTGCTCAAGGCAGCAAGAAAATGAGTTTGAAGAAGTATAGCCAGCATATCTACCCTCAGCAGTAGCAAAAAAACTCTTGTCCTGTAGCTTGGATTACACAAGCATTCCTGGCATTAGATATATGATCGTGTTATTTTTGTTTATATTATAGGAAGTTACATACAAATTGGTTCATTCATTACATGATTCTTAAGACAGTCGCAACAAGCAGGATAGAACCCGAGCTGCAGGCCACCATTAATCTCGTAAAGCACAAAGACACTGTACTCGAAAGCCAAGCCAAGTCAACATCAAATGCAAACACTTAAGGTATATCTCCTGAAAAAACTATGCTCATCATAGCTTAAGTGGGTGCAATCTTCAAATTGCTGCCAGAGAAATTTCCCAATCAAAAAGAAAAAAAAAAAAAAAAACAGCATAATGACTAACCATTTCCCGAACATAACGGGGACCTACAATAGAATTGACAGACAAGGTGATGCATCACTCATATTTCACAGATTATTATAAATCTCTCCGTAACGGGCCAAATGGACAAACGGTATCTTGATAGCACGTGTTATCCGTCATAGCAAGCCATTCTCCAAACTAATTAAATTTAATTCAGTGAACGAAATAGCTTAAAGTAAAATATAGATATGACGAGAAACGTTTGCAGAGAGTGTCCGTGTCCTCCGACAAGAGTCGATAACCCTAACCTGTTGTTTAATTGTACTCTCGGCAGCTTCGACCGCCTTCATAACCTGAAGCAAACTCTCTTTAGAAGAAGGATCATCAATTCCCAGTCCCGATAACCGCTCGACCAGATTTGCCGTGCCGTTATCCACAGACGAATTCCACTGAGATCGAGTGTTTTGCATGTACGAAGTTTCGTGTCTACTATTTCCATCGTAAGCTCCCATTACGAAAATCAACTACAAAAAGTTCTTCTCCAAATATTCAGGATTCGAGCTTCATTGCTGCGAAGATTCCTAAAGAAATGGATAACAGTGAGAAAAAAGAGTAGCGAGTGGATATTTCGTACAATCGGAGATACAGAGGAAACTTCAAGAACCAAATAAACCCTGGAATTGCGATGAAAGGAAAAATAAATTCAGGCAAAGTTCAATAGAGCAGCAACAGGCTCTTTGTGTGTGATCAGAGGTGCACAAACGTGACTCCCTGCGCTCTCTTTCCATTTCGCGAGCAGAGAGACCAGTAAGCGTATGACCTCAAACTTTGGAAATTTTACTCTATCTTGCCACTTCAGACAGAAACAACATGGAGTAGAGCAAGCATGCTTCGCCAGGGCAAGTGCCACGAGGATCGCGCCCTTCGGGGCTTCTCATGTCATTAAACCGAACCCACTCTCACAATGCTTCGGTTGCATGATGTCAATTGTCAATGACGTCCGTGTCGTGACTCGTGAGTCGTGACACTCCAAAGTGGGCCCGGTTGCTGTGGACCCGTTAAGACGGAGAACGAGAACGAGAACTGCGATGAAGGAAAAGGAACGAAGGCCGGCCTTGCGCGCGTTTGGGCGACTCGTGTGGATGCAAAAGCATCCTAAACCGCAGGATGCAGCAAGTAGGCTCAGATATTTAATCAACGTGGGTCCGTAATTGGCGCAGGCCCGAAGCACGATCGGTTTCACCAACGCCAACGGGACAGAGGCGGCGTAGTGAATATCCAGAGGCACGTAATCTCATGATACGACATTATTAATGAAGAGTCGTGATGATGCCCTATCATAACACTTCCCGTGCAAGTCTTGCTTTCTTGCGATAAAAGATACGTTCATTTGTCATCTCCTATTTTCTTCTTCCATAAAGTATTAGTGAGGAAAATAAAAAAATTAAATTAATAATATTTTAAAAATAGGATGATTTAAATTATTTCTCGAGTTTTATTTATATTATTTTCTCCCTAAATTCCATATTTTTTAGAGAAATTTTATTTACTAAGAGATAACTTGATATCCTCTCTCATTTTATTTTTTCAATGATTTTTAGTTACCAAACAATAAAAATTATATTTTTTATTTTATTTCGTTTATGTGGGTTCCAAAGAGCCCCTTAGGGCATGTTTGGAAACCACATTAAATATAATAAAAAAGAAAGGGGGAGAAAAATCATTTTCCAAAAATTTGATAAATAAAAGTCTATCAATAATATTTTAATAGTTAAAGATATTTTAGTTGTATATATTTTAATCAATAAAAAAATATTAAAATATTTTTTTCCTTTTTAATTTTTTTATTTTATATGAACATCAAAACAAAATAAAAGAAACTTATTTTTTCTTCACTTTATATGTTTCAAATATAAACTTAAAAAAAAAGGAGAAAAAACTGGCGCACCCTCTATACTCTCTCTCGAGAACGCCAAGAGAGTCGAGACATCTTAAGGCCAACCCTTCCGCAAAGTCATTTACTCGTGTATAATGTTTTTAAATTCAAATCATTTTAATATAACAAATGCAAAAGTATTGTCTTAAAATTAAATTTATAGAAATATTATTTCATAGTTTATTTATTTATAATAAATTTGTAAAGAAAAGTCTATTGATAATATTGACTTTAATTGATAAATAAAAGTCATTCAATAATATTTTAATAGTTAAATATATTTTAGTTCATAGGTTTGTGTATATATTTTAATCAATCAAAATTTTAAATTATTAAAATATTATTTTCCATTTTAATTTTTTATTCTTTTATTTTCTCGTCACTTTCTATGTTTCAAATATAAACTTAAAAAAGGTGAAAAAACTGTCTCCCTCTGTTCTCTCTCTCGACTACGCCGATAGAGTCGAGACATCCGCAGTGTAAACTCCGAAGGCCAACACTTCAGCAAGGTCATTTAAAGTGATGTCATGCAAAAAGTAATTTCGTCAAATAACGGCGTAATGGGTCCCACGAACAGTGGCTAAATCGATCACCTTTTTGTTGCGAATTCTAGAACGTGATTGTGCTTGGAGTGGATTTAGGGTTTTAGATGCAGGAGCTATATCATGGCAATTAGATGCGTTGATTTTAAGTGGTAAGTCCTATTTCTCTTTGCCTATCGTTTATATTTATATTTTGCAACTCGTTGCGTAGTTTAAGTACGCCATTTATATAACATACTGCTTTAATTTACCTTTGTTTTTTTCCTTTATAACTTAGTAATATTTCTTTTCCTTACAGGTATGATGGTTTCTTTTTGTCGATGCTGGCGAAGAGTGTGTATCCTTGCACTGTTTTTTTTTAATTCTCTTGTCTCACCTTTTTTCGCGTTTTCTTCTAGTCTTCCCTTGTACCAAGAACATTATCGATTTTCTAATTTCTCAATTATGTGAACAATTTGTGCCGAGACTCCTAGCATGTGCTAACATTGTAGCTAAGATTGGACAAAATTAAGCTAGGAAACTGTTCTATTTGACATGAAGTTCGGACAGACAGAAATTCAAAACTTTAATTACATAGTTTCTTGATTTGCAGTTAAATAATTCGGTTGAGGTATACTTTTTCAGTTTATTGATTACTCCTTACACTTTTAGGACCTGTCCAGCAATAGTAGATTGGTCATCTTCATGTTTTGTTGCTAAAAAGTCTCCTTTTTCATCTGTTCTACATTTATAACATCATTTTGTTGGATGAGAGGCGGAAGCATATCAAACAAGAGCAAGGTGTACAACAGGGGAATATACGAGACACAACATGTTAGACTACATAAGAGAGATACAATATTATATCTTACAATAAAATATCTTCATCCATAGGATACTAAAGTATTCATTACATATCCCCGAAATTTACCACGAGAGGGGGGTTTAAAAACATAATTTTGGAAGTTGCAGAAGCATAGGCTACCCTCATTCTCTTTCCAATAGTATAATTTGCTCCTCGGCCACTGTTGAAGTTGGAACTTGACAAAATGAAATCCTATTAGTTTTAAATTATTGGAACGTCAAGCTAACGACAACTTCTCTTTAGTAGAATAGGAGTAGATGGGCTGTCCCCTATGTTAAACCCAGTCCAAGCAACCTCCTCATGGAGGAATAATTGATTTTTAACAATGAGTCATGAGAGAAAGATTGGCTTTTGATATATAGTGCTAAATAGGAACAACAAAAAGTTGTTTAAGTGAATCCCAAGTGACACAGACCAATTATATGTTTTTCAATCATGAGCTCGAGGAAGAAAATGGAAAACTTTAGTTATGTAAACGTGTACCCCCCACATAAAGGTGGACATGGCTAGAGGATCACTGGTCACTTGTTGGGTGGTTCAAATTCTGTAGCACCTATTTGGATGTGGAAGCTGTTCATATTGTTGTGACACCCAGAAATTGACAGTTGTCTCGGAGGTTTAGATCAACCCTATAGTCAGAGCCCCCCTGGCAATGCTGATCGATTCTATAGTCAGAGATCCACTTAGAAATTGAACTTTGTTTGTCATTGGTGTTAAAGTTAGTTTAATGTTGATTTGAAAATGCCTAGCAAATGTGAGGAGGTTTTTTCCAACTAATAAATAACCTCAGGATATTACCCGACCTTAACCCTTGTGGGGATTGTTCTCACTAACTAATTCAACTAGCTAATGGGATATCTCTGACCTATTTAGTTTTTGCTTCTGGGTAACCAATCTATAGAAGGTGTTTGTTCAATAACCTCCTCGGTGTTTCTCATATGCAGAGCATCTTGACATCTGATGATTGAGTCGTTGATAGAACCACAAAAGGGAGGCCTATTGTGATAGCAAAACTATAACCCCTTTGCACATGGCAGTGCTGCATGTTTCACTTTATGCAAAATCTGAACAATTGCTCCCATCATTAGATAACCTAAATCATAATAGCTCCTTTGTCACACTAATTCATCTTAAAAAAAAACTCGTAGTCTAATATCCAAAATTATGCACCGAATCTGATTTATCAATATCACCCAGCCCTGTGTCCTAGGCCAAGACTAAAGGCCTCACAGTGACTTCATGAAGAGGGTGGAGGGAGATGCATTTGCCTCCCTCTTCAATGCTTGTGTCAAAGGGGTCTTGCCTTCATTTCCCTTAGAACCTAAGGTGGAGAAAACATCGTGGGCTTATGTTTTATGACATGTCCTGGGCTGTACAAGTGGTTTCATCAAGTTATGGGGTGACAAGGAGAGGGAGATTTCATTGAGGTTGTTTTAGTTTTTTTTTTTAATTTTTTTATTGGTTTTTGGTGAATTAGTGTGAATAGTGGAGATAAATTGACAGATTCAGGGACAAGTGCTCAATAGTTATAATATCTGACCATGAAAGAGAGTGACGAAGCTATGAAAAATGCCTAGTTTGCTAAGTTTGCATGACCTCAATTTCAATCATCCTATTTTTGAGGTTGAACATGCTTATCATGAAGTCATGACTTCAACGTTGGGCGTAGGAAAATCAACAACCTTCAGAAATGGAGTAGTTGACCAAAAATGCTTTGTGAGTAAGAGGCTGTTAGGTACCTTGCCAACATGTTAATAGCTAGTTGATGAAATATGGAAATGTAGGCCTTTCTACTTATCTATTACTACACTAGCCCAACTTGATAGCTATACCCTGGGTTGGGCTACAAAGACTTACTTCTCATGTAGAATGGTAGCATAAATTCTATTAATAAACAGGTGGGAGACAAATTGCTAGAGGGATGTCCATGATTGTGGTGATTGGTGTGTGGAAAATGCTATTGAGTTGACTAAATCAATGTATGATGCAAAATTCGGGTGCAAAGGTAGTGCCATTTGACCAAAATCGAAGCATGTAACATTTTGGACTCCCTAACATGTGATCGAGGATCCTCCACTCATGTCATCTATACTCCATACAATGACATATTTTTTTTTTTTTTGAGAAAAGGTGTGAATATATTACTGAGAGAGAAAAAAATACAAACCTCACTAAATAGGACCTTCCTCCACAACAAGATATTGAAGAAAAACTCCCGATTTAGCCTGACATATTGATGTGCATTTTATATGTCTATAGTTTGATTTTCTTCTTTGTTGTCATTGTAAAAGGTGTGGGGTTTGGAAAAAGTAAGGAGAGAGAGAGAGAGAGAATGTGAGAAAGAGAGAAAATGGAGGAAAAGCTCAAAGGAATGAGCTGCGTTGGGGGTTGTGCATGATCATTAACCTGTTTATTTAATAGGTTTGATCAAAATTACAAATATATCCCTCACTTGAGTGAAACCCTAATTTTTTTATATCTCCCATTATACATGTCCTATTTACATGAAAATTGGACTATAGACATAAGTCAACAGAAGGAACGAGATTACATCAAGATGTAGGAATGAGGATAAAGCGAAATGACCAAAACGCCCATTGTACTTTTTTTTTTCAATATTCCCCCTCAAGCTGGAGCATATAGGTAAAAAAATCCTACTTGTCACAGAAGTTCATAAATTCACGCTTCCCCAATGCTTTAGTCAAGACTTCACCAAGTTGATCACTCGATCGAACATATGGGGTTGTCACCTCCTTCTTTATAGTGGCATCCCGAATGAAATGACAATCTACCTTTGTGTGTTTCGTTCTCTCATGAAATACTGAATTGCTAGCAATGAAGATCGCTGCTTGGTTATCACAATACATGGTCATAGGATCCTTTTGATAGAAGCCTAACCTTGGGCAACAGATTTCACCCGCATTAACTCACGTACAATGTGGGCCATCGCTCTGTATTCAGCTTCTGCACTAGATCGAGTAACAATATTCTGTTTCTTACTCTTCCAACTGATTAAGTTTCCTCCCAAATATTCACAATACTTCGTAGTTGATTTTCTGTCAAGCTTGGAGCCTGCATAATTAGCGTCAGAGAAAGCCTCAATGTTGAGTGATCATTGGGTCTAAAAAGAATACCTTTTCCTGGTGTTCTTTTTAGATATCTTTGTTAAAATATTTTCAATATTACATTTTTCTCTTATAGTATGGCTATTAGATAGAGAATGTCTTATTTTATCTCTAGTTAAATTTTCATTCAATTTAGACATGTATTTTAGGAGATATGTGATTTTGAGTATTGAGGGGCATTTGTGTCCTATTGTAAAATTTCACTTAAACCTTGATTATAAAGAAGCAGGAAGGGGCTTTCTGGCTTGGATTCCAAGGCAGCAAAGCTGCCTCTCTTCCAGAAAAAAAAATATTAAGGAATAGTCCCACATTGATTAGTGAGATCAAAGATTTTGAGTTTATTAGTTGGGAAAGGGGTTTCCTAAGATGACTAGTCATTTTGAGATAGGCCTTGGACCTAACTTCACAATCTTAAGATTATCTGTGCAACCTCTAGATGAATCTTACATGGATGCTATATGAACTGAGTCACTACACTAATTGCAAATGAGATATTTGGTCTAGTAATTGTAGCATATATGAGTTTGCCTATTAATCTCTGATACATTGTTTTATCTTTCAATTCTAAATTCTGATCATCTTGAAGACTATGTCCTACATCCATAGGTGTATCAACTAGTTTAGCTCCCAAAAGGCCATACGCTTGAAGCATGTCAATTACATACTTCCTCTGAGTCAAAGCAGTTCTCTCCGTGCTTTTTGCAACTTTGATACCTAGAAAATAACTATAATATTCTGTCTTTGTCCTGTTGCCTCTCTTCAAGCCAAAAAAATCTGTATATAACTCATACACCTTGGAAAGATTGCTCTTTTGAGCATATAAAGCTTCTAGAGATAACCACATAGCTTTGGCAGTCTCAAAATTCATAACCTGATTCCGAAGAGAAGAGTCTATGTTGTTGACTATCTAAGTTATAACTTGGCTGTCTTCCGCTTCCCAATCATTATCTTGAGGGATAGGGAGATCATGCCTAATAAATTTCAGCTTCTTTCTACTTTTTAAAAACATTCGAACAAATTTAGCCTCATTGAGAAAATTGTCACCATTCAATTTTTTTTATGTGATAGTGATAATATCTTTCCCATAAGAATTGGAAGTTTCTTTAGATGGAGTATATACTTCACTAGAATCAACCATAATGTGTATATATAAACACCAATCAGATCAAATAAACTTTCCAAAAAATTCTGTATGACTAGCCTAAGTGGGCCTCACCATGCAGAATTAGGGTTAGGGCAATTACTGTGATGCGCATAAACTTCAAATTAAATAACCCAAATTGTCATCAACCAGGGCTGACATCAGCATGAACTGAGGATGACATCAGCAAGGGCAGACTGTAGATTGGGAGTTGGTGCACATCCCAGGAACAACATAAAAATCCCCTTTTGGGCAGTTTAAGACATAAAGATCTGTTATTGAAACAACAAAACCAGTAAGCTTAGGGTTATGGCAGAGAAAAAAGAAGAAAAAATTGGATTTTTACCAACCGGTAACCGGAAAACCTGAGAAGATTTTTCCTCTATGTAGACGTCAGCTTCAAAGAATGAAAAAGATTGACAAAAAGCCTTCCTAGATGCGATCTACTACTTTGATACTATGAAAAAAGTAAGGAGAGAGAGAGAGATGGGGGAGAAAGCTGCGTTGGGGGTTGTGCATGATCGTCAACCTATTTATTTAATAGGTTTGATCAAAATTACAAATATGTCCCTTACTTAAGTGAAATCCTAATCTTCTTATATCTCCCATTCTACATGTCCTATTTACATGAAAATTGGACTATAGACATAATTCAACATAAAGAACAAGTTTACATCAAGATATATGAGTGAGGATAAATTAAAATGACCAAAATGCCATTGTACTTATTTTTCAATAGGGTTCATAATATTTTCCTGTTGGTTTGTTTTCCTAGGAGTCATTTAACCAATCTGATGTTGTTCCTATATCAAATCTTCTCAGGGATCTCTATATTCGTTGTTGAAAATCCATTGTTCCCCTCTATGACAGTGTGTTTGGACTTGGTCTGAGGATCAACCCACCTACGCCTACTTTCTATGTTTTTTGAAATGCACCTGGCCTTACTTTTACGGTGAGAAGATGTTACTTAAGTTTCATCATGAGAAGTTTCAAACTAGTAACATTTTAGTTATAAATTTCCAACTTTTTCTATGACATGGAAGCCAATTAGACTCTTGGAAAGTAAAAGAGGTATTTGTCTTGTTTAATACAGGATGCATCTTTTTGCCAAACGGAAAAAAGGTTTTGCTGTCTCTGGTAGGGCTAGGCTCTGTATGTAAAGTTTATGTGACCTAGATGTGTAAGACCTGAAGGATGAAATACGATAAAGAATTAGGATCTGAATGAAAAGATGAGTCCTGATGTGAAAGGACTATTTGGTCTTGAAAAGAATTAATACATTAGATCTTGTGACCTGAACTAGGTGCTTACCCTTGTTTCAGTTTATCCATAAACTTTACAAGTTAGCATTTCTTTAGCGAGTTTACAGTATGAATTTTGTCCATTCCTTGAACTTCGTGAATAACTTGTTGAACTTTGAAGTTAACTTTGAGTCTTTGTAGTCTTTAACAAGTCGACTATCAGAACAATTGTTGCAATCAATTGGAAGCATTACCATCTTTGTACATATCCTTTGCACATATGGATTGTAGTGAGTTTCCTGAACCCTATATACATATTGGTGATTTCAATAACGTATACTATTTTTCACTCAGCATCATGCTTCTGTTTTGCAACAGGTTGATTATACTGCTGTCTTTGTTTTTCGTATGGTACTGTTTGTAGACAATGGTCTTGCTGTTGGAATGCGCTTGTAAGGTCCCTTTTGGTTTTCTTCTTTGTAATTTTTCTTTTTTCTTTACAATTTATCATAAATAATATACTTGGCAAGAAAATAATGTATTCATTGCACCTTATTAACATATGGAAATTTACTATTTCTGCCTAGTGGTGCATGGGCTGGCTGGACGTCTTTCTTGTTACGTTTTGCTCATTTGTTAAAAACTTTTGTCCTGAGCAACTTTTTGAAACATGACTAAGGCCTCAGGCTGGCAGGGTGATGGGGTTGGATCAAACTGGTTCAATTCTCGAGGGCCACCATTTCAACAGACGATTTCATCATAAAAGGAGTTTTCTAATAACAAGATCTGATAGAGAAGTAGAAGGTTGTTTCTCTTCTTCTTCCTCCCTTTCATTCTATGAAGTAAAAAATTGTTCTCCTGACTTGCCTGGTTCAATGCTTCATGTTCAAACATATTACTTCAACTGGGTTTTTATTCTTTGAATCTGAGTTGTTCAGCTGTGATGTGCCCTGTCTTGCAATGGGTTGTGTCAACCTAGGTCCAAAACAGAAAAGTAAAAAAAAAAAAAAAAAAAAAAACTACAACCAATTAATAGGAATTAAATTCGCAACAAGCTGTTACAGTTCTCTGCCCTCCTTAGCTAGCTGATCTGTCATTGTATTTGCTGCGTGGGATGTGTTCCCATGAGCAATGTTTTTCAATAATGAGATCAGTGCTTTGAGGAATATCTGGTTGAACCTCCAGGTGGCTTGGTTTTTCCCATCTACAGAATTTCTGGTAATCTACAAAAGATGAGCTTGTCACAGGAGAGAATATCATGGTACACATATGGTAAGAGTAGGAAAGGCAATTTTTTTATTAATATATAAATGAATATTTAAGATTGGCACTGATAGCTGAGAGGATAGGAGAGAGTTGTTTGAGATTGGTCATGCATGTTTCTGCATAATGAAGGGTTTTGCCAATGTTGATTGATGAACCGGCAAGAGAAAATTAGTAAAAAAGGCCCAATACGACATGGATGGAAGAAGTGAAAAAGATTTGATGAAGTTTCACCAATCAAATGGGAGGAGCAAGTTCTAGAGCAAAATGGTTGAGGGGATTCATGTACCGAACCCATGCTTGGTGGGAACAAGGCTGTGATGATGCTGATATGTGCTAGGGGTTGTGGATGATTGAGAAAAAAGAGGTTCCTTTGCTACCACTGTCACTGCTGCTTGAGTGTCTTGGTCATCACAAGTCCTTGCTGCGGTAGGATCTCTCTTCCTTATCTTGGCACACTCTGGAGCAATCTGATTTAATCCCTGGATTCATTTGGTTTTCCCAAAAACAAGTGGCGTCTCTTTTGGTCAGACCAGGTTTTACTAGGTTGAACCAGGACATATTGTTAAATTATGAGCAGCCAGAACATGTCCTGGTGTGTTACTGGGAATCCTGGTCATTTCCACAACATGGCCCATTTCAATTTCCAATTACAAGAGCTGTTGGGCTACCGGTATAATAAATTTGGGGCATCTACCTAAATTACCATGGTCGATATGGAGGGGCAAATGGGGAAAACAATCCTGAAATTGTATAGGGAGGTGAGTCTTTTTTTTGTTGAAAATGATGTATATATATTAATAGAGAAAAAATTACAAAGGAAGAGGGAGCAAATCCCTAACAACAAAATATTGAAGGGTTGCTCTTTGTTTGGCAAGCACATCTGCTGCCGAATTTGCAGATCTTGGAATGTGAGACCAAATACAAGAGAAGATAAGCAATTTCTAGAATCTCTCGAAAAAATGTCCCAATGGCTCCACGGGGGAGAGGATGCACAATCACACCAACCAATACCACCTTCGAATTCCCTTCAATGTGGAGCGGGCCACTGTAATTGTCTCTGAAAATGCGAAGCTCGTTGAGGAGGCCATGGAACTCAGCCGACATTGAGTCAGGAATGCCTAATGGGTCAGCATACGAGAAACAGTGATTACCAGAGGGATCCGAGATAACTCTCCCAAAGCCAGCAATCCCGGGATTATCAAGAGAAGAACCATCAAAATTCAACTTTAGGAAACCAGATTGTGGAGGAGTCCATTCTTGCATGACTTGGACCTTGGTTCCAATCAGCATCTTAGCCATGATGCTCCAAGTATCTCTGATAGAGGAGCCCACAAAGGAGAAAAAAGGGCTTCTTAGTAAAAAGCCAAGCACAGATTTGGCCCGATACACGGTCAACAACTCTTACCATGGATTCACATTTAGCATCAAAATGCCTGCGGTTGTGTTCATTCCAAAGTCCCCACGGAATAAAACCAGCACATGCAAAGATCATCAACTTTCCAAGACCAGGAAGGGGAGTACCAATGAGCGACTTGATAAAGGAGATCAAATCTGCCGACATACAAAATTGTAGCCCTATCTTGCAAAGAATGGAAGTCCACACATTTCACAAGAAAAAACACTGTAGCAGGATGTGACCGGTGGTTTCGACCTCTGCGTTATAAAGAGGGCAGAGGGGGTCGATAGATGGGTGGCCTCTTCGTCTAAGCACATCTGTCGTGAGAATCTTTCTTTGGCAGGTGCTCCACACGAAATAGGTGACAAAGTCTTGAGTAGATTAAAATGTTTAATCATGCATGATTTCAGATTCATGTACCGGTAAGTTTGTGCAAATATGTTCTGGAAAAGCTGAAGTGTCGCAAATTTATTGTTTCTAGGTCTATCAGGCATCGAGTCACTATGAAAGAATTGTCTCCAGTATCTCACTCCTAAATGAGCGAAAATTGCCATTTTCTAAACTATAAAATGGTATGAAACTGTTTCCAGTATCATTGATTGCTGATTATGAGTGCCGTTAACAACTTTCAGAGAGTAATTATCATCTAGTTTTTCTATTAAAGAATATCGGATAATTTTCTTATAATTGGTTATTGCTAAACTTATGTGGAATCAAGCATGTCTAATTAGTTCTGTTACTTGTGTTCTCATCTCCTTTGGTGGAAGTTAAACGTTGTTGTTTTGTTTTGCACTTGTACATGATTATAGGGATTTAGGATGGCAGCAACAATATGCTCGTTTCTATGGCAGAATCGTGGTTCTGTCAGCCCTTTCTTTGCTCCTGTATCCCTTTTTATGGGCTTGGACTGTGATTGGTACACTGTGGTTCTCCAGTGCAAGGGGCTGCGTAAGTTTTGATTTTTGATTTTCTTAAGTTGTCCTTATTGTTTTTGACATCCTAATTAACAAAATTTGAATGCTCATATTTAAAATGGTTGCAGTTGCTTATGTTTATCTAATTAAATGCTTGCAGTTGCCTGAGGAAGGTCAAAAATGGGGTTTCCTTGTATGGCTGCTTTTCAGTTATTGTGGACTTGTTGGAGTTTCTTGCATCTCTATGGGAAAGGTATGTATCGCTTTTTTAAAGATCAAGTGGAATTTTGTCATTGTGTAAATTTAATACAGCTCTGATATCATGGTATGATTGTGTCATAGAATCTTTAAAGCTTTGCTCTGTGTTTAATATGTTGAAGTAAATATTTCACATAATTGAAATAAATTTTTGTCTAAAATTGTTAAAGGATGAGGTGGTGGATCATTGGAAAATAGAAGAAAAGTTAAATTACAACATAAATGGACAATGGTGGGTAACAGAGATATTATTGAAAATCTCCTCGTGAAAATTAAATATTCACCAGCTTGAGGAGGAGTGTTGGGGCTTGGCAAACAAGGGAGTGTTTCTTGTACAGCCTGCAAAAATTTGAATTTTTCCTCTGCTGTTAGTTAGATCCTAATTTCTATAGGTCGTTTCCTGATTTTATATAGAATTAGTTTCCTAGATATACGGCCTTTGTACTCTATATATTGTGTAGTTCTCCCATCAGTTAATAAGAAGGAGAAATATCTCTCAATAATCCCAATGACAAAATTTCAAACACCTGGCTTCATTCATAAGCCTATTTTAGCATGATCAGAATCCTCAAAACCCATTTTTTGGATAAGGTCATTATATTAATCTGTATCATTTCTCATGTTTCACGTTGAACAAGGACATGCTTGGTATGGTGCATGTTTTTTTTATATAATATCATCTCTGAATGTTTTCTTCTACACACTTAATATCTGTTTTCTGTATGTACATCTAAAGATAACAATGCTTATTTGTGCTTTACTGCACTTTTCTGTCCCCTGAGTTTTCTTCCCTGTATTTTTTTTTCGAGATATCATTTACTTGGAGCCTCAAACAGTCTACATTCTGCCATACCTATTTTTGTAGGCCTCTAATTGTCTTTTCTTCTGTAGTGGCGGGTTCGGAGGAATGCACTCCTGCAACGTTTCCAACAAGGGATTCCTATTTCAGAGTATGGGGTGAGCTCTACCTTTTCATGGCTTGGGTTCTTATCTGTTGTTAGAATGATTTACTTTTTATCTTACATAAAAAATTCTGTTATAATAAGTAGAGGTATTTGATAGTGGACAGGATTTCTAATAAGGTTATTGAGTCTGATAAAATAGATTTTAAGTTCTTAGTCATTACTTGCATGATTAACTTCAGTATTTTCTAGAGATGTCCCCATTCTTCATATCAGTTGATGCTGGATGTATGGGTATCTACAGTTTCACTAAATTCCCTTTTCTGCACATACGAAGTATTTATGAGGCTAAGGTTTGAAGTCATGCACATAAAACAGAGCTATGATTCTTAATTGACTCATTCTATGACCACGGCGTTGAAGTCGTGCGCATGAAATAGAGCTTTGATTTGTAATGATTTGTTCTATATGACAATTTCCTGACAGATTGTTGATTAAAAACAGAAAAAAACAGCTAATTATGTGCCAGAAAGAAGTAAGAACAACTAAAACAGTCTATATGTGCTTTGAGTCTGTGGTTCAATAGCTACATGGGGGTTTGGATTCTTGAGTTCATGTCTTGTGGGTATATTGGGTATTTGTGTGTGTGAAAGTGAATATTCATGAAAAGCTCTTGACAGTTGCTACCATTATTGCATGTAATTTCTCATCACAACTTCTATTATATCAATGTAAGTTGTTGTTCTTGTGTTGCTTCCTTAGTATTGGATGTCATTGCCTGATGATCGGTGTGTGTAAAAAGTGTGGATTATTGCCTTACTTGATTTTTATAATGTTTATTATTTTAATTTGTAAAGAGATGGTACAATCTTCTGTGATATTTCACTTTGGTTCACTACTAGCTGGAGAAGTTCTTCTCTTTCTCTCTCTTTCTCTCTCTCTCTCTCTCTCTGTTTTATGTGTTAATATACGTTCGTTTGTATCTTTCTTGTTAGGGAGGAAGGTCACCCTTAAGTTTCGTACTTTTGACTTCTATGTATTAAAATCACTTTTGACAGTGTGAAGCTTGCATAACTGAGATTAGTAGGATCCATGAACACTCGTTCAAAGTGGCTTGTCTTCACATAGTTTACTGTTGGCTATGCCATAGTGAAGCACTACATTTGTTCATTTGGTTTTAACAGCGTTGGCTTGTGATTAATTGAAGGTCCTCAACTGTTCCATGACATATGACTTGATAGTGAACCTATGTACTGAAGACAATCTCATGGAGCTACACTCCTCAATCAACCACTCACCTGTTACTTGATCAGGAGTGAGTTACCCAAGACCAGCTTGTTGTGGGCTCTTCTGTATAATAAGATCTCTATACGGTTTTATTTGATTTCTTGGTGCTATGTAGCTTATTTTCTCTATCACTTCCCTTCTGCATGGTCTGCTCCATTTGGAGCTCCTTGTTCTGCCCTCTTTGTAATTGAATTTTTATTTCAAATAGCGAGAAATTTACCTTTCAAGACGAAATGGTGAGAGTTTTATTGAGAAAGAAGGGATACACAGGGCTTCATGTGTGGGAAAAGACTTCTTAATAAAATTTTGTTCTCATTGTTTTAAAAAAATTAAAACAGAAACAGAGTCCTGTGCGAGGGTTGCCAAACAAAAAAACTCTGTTTTGATCTATGAATGATCCTCTCATTCTACACTAGCCTAGTTGATCTTCTTTAATTTATATGTAATCCTCACAGGTGGATAAAGACACGGGCCCTAGTCTGCTAGATACTTGTTTGAATGAAATGAACTCTAGTTGATGTCGGTGTGCATCTGGTCTGTGAGGAAAGAGACCAAGCTGACAAAGTGACAAAGTTCAGCGACAGTGAAGTGACAAAGTTGATGTTCAAGTTGGACTTTTATAAAAGTGATTATGGATGGAGGTCATGGTTGATGTTAAAGGTTGTGGCTCTGCTGATTATTTGGTTCATAAGAATGAGATTTTGATGTTTGACTTCCAGAAATTTTGTTTTGATCCTCTAATTAGGCTTTCAAGTGATCAACGCTGGCATTCTGCCTTGGTCCTCTAAATCCTTTAGGATTGAAGTTAACCTCATTTTTTATGAACTGCAGAACCTAGACCTGCAGCATTTATTAATTGATGTATGAATGGATATCCAGATATGCTTTTTCCTTTTTAAGGCTTGTGAAAATCATGTACTACACTTGACAGTGTAATCTAGAAGCCCTCTAAAAGGACAGGAAAGTGAGTTATGTTCTTTCTGTTGCAGGTTTTGGTTGACATGGTTCGGGTGCCTGACTGGGCATTTGAAGCTGCTGGCCAGGAGATGAGAGGAATTGGGCAAGACACTGCATACCATCCTGGTCTCTACCTTACTGCAACTCAGGTGAAGTGTCATGGAGGGCTATGTACAATACTTAAATGTATCCTTCACTATTATAATCTCATGCCTTGGGAATCTAAAGCTGTAAATGCATGCCTAGGGATTCTATTGCTGTACGTGGTTTACAAGTTGTAGCTTTAACGGTATGATGCATCTTACACCTTTAGCATAATTGTAATTATTTGCCCTCCCATCTTCAAGCTGGTTATTTTGACCTAAGTTGTTGGGATCTTTGATATCTATCAATTAAAGGGCTCGATAGATTTTCAAGAGCCTTTTTGGAAAACCTAATTGGTTTCTTATCTGTTGAGTTGGTTCTGTCTGGCTCCTAATAAAACCAGTAGATCCTTTGATTTTGTGGTATTGGATGTCTATAAAAATTATTATTTATGGTTTTGATGCTAAAGTTTATTCTTTTGAGTGTGATATTTGTTATGCATGTTCCTGTGGTTGAAGCATACTGTGTACTGTTCAATATTGTTCAACTGTTTTTATCATTTTTTGTGATCAAAATCTACTGTGCTGGCTCCAGATCTTGGCTGGTGACAAAGTAACATGAACAAATACTGATTTTGTCTTGTATTTCTGATCATGCTTACTGCTTTCATCATTCCCATCGACAGATAGTTTTTATTTTCTTATCTTATCTGTACAGAGGGAAGCAGTGGAAGCACTTATTCAGGAACTTTCGAAGTTCAGCTTGAAGTCTGTTCCAACTGATTGCAGTGAATGCCCAATCTGTCTTGAGGAGTTTCGCGTAGGGAACGAGGTAAGTAGAATCAGGCATTAGCTGTTTATTCTTTTCTTTGATAACATGTCAGCTGTTTTTGAATGTCATTGATACGGTTTTTGTTAATATTATGACTTGATAGTGTTCCTGCACTTGGTTTTTGTTAATATTATGACTTGATAGTGTTCCTGCACTTTTAAGGGACTTGGAATCTTGAAATTGTAATTGTACCTGCTGGTTTGCTTCGCAGCAGACAGTGAAAGTGAGAAAGTGCCCATTTTGATAACGCCGTCTAGCATTGAGGCATTAGCTAAGACGATGATATTCTTAAATTATTTGGGTTCCTTTTTCTCTTTTTTTTTTTTAAAGCAAATATTTGGGTAGGAGTTCCATGTCCAGTACCATTGAATTGATGACTTGCGCAATCATGCGATCTTATTTATCGATTGGACGGTTTCATGTGAGTGTGGGAGTACTTTGCTGAAACAATGTATTCCAGACTAGGAGGGAAATTTAATTTCTCCTTTGTGGGGATCTTTTAATTGTTCTTTCTTTAATCAGTCCTTTGAAATTTTGGTGTCAGGTTCGGGGCCTCCCTTGTGCTCACAATTTCCATGTGGAATGCATAGATAAGTGGCTTCGGCTGAATGTGAAGTGCCCCCGTTGCCGTTGCTCTGTCTTTCCTAACCTTGACCTTAGCGCTCTTTCCAATCTAAGAGAAGATTCGGGGCGAGCATCTGCCAGTGTTGTAGCAACAAGTCGCTACATGCGACAGGCGCAGCCTTCTGGGCATGGCTATCTATTGCGGATGCAGGGATTACTTCGTACTATTGGATCAGAGAATGGTGTTGTCGCGGTGGAGGCTGATTTAGGGCTGGAAGCTGCGGACAACGGGAGAACGCGAATTGTGATAACCGAGGGCCCCGCAAGCGCCGCAGCATCAGGAACGATGGCATGTGTGGTTATTGATCAATCCTCTCAACTAGATCAAAGAGCGTACCATCAACGGTAACATTAGGGTTCAGCTTCGAGCACTTGGACCCAAAGTAGGAATAATCCCTCGGTTCCCTTGTAATTTTTATTACTTGTAATAATTTTTGTTACTAGAAGTAATTTTTGTTACTCTCACTCCCTTGTAATTTTTATTACTTAGTCATTGGGCTTTTAAGATATGAATACTGGATACAAGTTCTTTGCATATTGAATGATGTTTATCATATTCTGTAAAAAAAGTGGAATTAAAAGAAATAAGTTGATTATTTAGTAAGCTTTATTTGAACCAAAATTAATCAATAGGCTTTTCAAAATAAAATTTTATGGACCTTGCAGGATTAATTTGGGCTGACGATTTCAATCACATTTCCAACAGTTCATAGTCTCTCTTGTTATTGTTTTTAAAGACTGTACATACCGCATAATCTCTTTTTTCTTAAGCCAATAAAATGTGCAGCCGTAAAAGCAAATTCACGGGTGTTTTGTCATCTCCGGGTAATCGTCTGGTTACCCCACTTCCGCTATTTCCTGGTCTGTTTATTCGTCGCATAATTTATTTTTCTTCGACGATATTGCTGGCGGGTGGTCGTCGTATTGTGCATCACTCCAATTCTATCGGCTTGCGGCCTGAGGGATAGGAAAATACACGGATATCATTGGGAAAGAGGAAAGGAAAAACTTGAAGGGGAGATGGTGCTCGCAAACACTTGGAGTGTGCGAAACGCGCATCCGTTTCATTTTATCAGACATCCGGATCCTGACTTCTCAACCAAGAAGGAGAGCAGTCTAAGCTTCACGGGTTCAATTCTACAGAAACCCATTTCAAGAAATGGCGGAAGTTCACAAGTTTCTTGCAGGTGCACCTCCAATTCTGATGGGGACTGGAACAGATGGAGCCAGCACTTCTCGGAAGTCGATAGAGCCGAGAGGCTTACGTCAGTTCTTAAGGTACCATTTCGCCAGCTGAAATATTGGATAAAAGAGATCTGTTAACCTCCGACGTCAGTTCTTAACGTGGCTGTTTTTCTGGCTTTTACTTTGTTCTACTTATTTCGTGCACGAATTCGTAAATGATGAAATCCGGTACGGACTTCGTATTGTACTTTGTCTTATTTTGAAAATGGTACAATCCATAAATTTATCAAAAAACTACTTAACTATGTGTGTTGGCTTTCTATTTTAGCAGAATTATGGTTAGGCTTCTCTGTCCCATGTAAATTTTGGTGTCAGAATTACTACTAGTATTTCAAGATGTTCGGTCAATGATGATTATTAATTTGTGACTTACTGCTTACACATATCCTTTTACCTAATGTGTATGCTGAACAAATGAGCTAATGTGTATGCTGAACAAATGAGCTTATAGAGGAAAAGTTTTTATGAGGAAGTAGAATAAAGATCTAGCTTGATTGTGATGATTCAGATATAACTCAGGAACTGAACTCCTGCACCCAGCACGGGTTTTAATAAAAGAGTATCTTTGGCTGGTGTTTGATGATAGGCATCCTATGAGTTCACCAAAGAATAAGTTTTGGGCTTTTTTCTTGTGTGGAAAAAGATATTGCTTAAGTTTGAAGTTTCCAGATTCTCTTATTTCAGTTTTATGTAAAATAGATCTTTAATATTGCTGTAAACTGCTTCGAATCCTCCCTCTATCAAAAATGTTTTCCCTTCCAGAAAAAAAAGGTTCCTCTTTATTACTCTGAGAATCACCTCAACAAAAAATGTTGTAAAACTATTCTGAAGCAATTTGAGTATATGGGCTGGGACTTGAATAATTCTCCTTCACTAAGATGGCAATGGTTCACATTCAGCAATCTTACCTGAAAGTTAGCTAGAACATTAGCTAGAATGTTTGCTCTGGCTCTATAGGCTCCAAAATGCACTAGATGATATTCCTGTGGGATTGGCCTCTGACTTCCTGTCAACCATGCACGAGTAAAGTTTCTGACTTGCAAGATATTAAAATTTGAGACTTAATGATATAGCTTGGAATTTAAATTGGTTTAGCATGTCAGTAGTACACGTGTTTCACTGACTCAAAATGAAACATGGGTACGAAGGGTTAGCCTGCAATAAAAGCAAACCTGTAAGCTCATAATGCTTAATATTTTTCTAAATCGATGATTTTCTCACATTTATATAATAACTTTTACAGCTACAACTTGAAGATGCTGTTGAGGAGGAAGATTTTCAGGAAGCTGTTAGGCTGAAAAATGCCATTGCAGAAGCTGCATCCAAAGACACTGTGGCTGAAGTCATGTCCCAATTGAAGGTTGAAATAATTCGCTAGATTAGCCAAGAGGTTGACCTTGCGAGAAAGACTGGATTTTTAATCTTCCTTACTCTTTTCTTGGCAGAATGCAATTGATGAAGAGCGTTATACTGATGCTTCAATACTCTCCAGATGTACTGGAACTGGGCTGGTAAGTTTCACCAAATTAATTCTTTGTACTTGGTCCATCCTAGACAATCCATTTACACTTCTTTCATTTTCCTGGATGAATGGCACAACAATCTTCACTGTATCTAATACCTGTGTCTTCAAGTATAGTGACTGTGCTCACGCTAATAGTTGCCAGTTAGGAGGATTCACCAGTTCCAAAATTCTTTGTCAGTTAGTGATTCTCCACAAAATGGTATTGAAACTGTAAAAAGGCCATATCTAAAGGTAGGCGTAGACTAGCAAGTTAAGAGGGAAACCCACTGCACACCAACCACCTTCACATGCGGTGGAATGGGTTTCAGCAAAAAACCTGTGCAGAGTCAGGCAGGGGACAGGTTATTCATGCCCCCATCTGAGGGGCCTTTGAGACTATTTGCACCTGTCTTTATGAAATGATATAGTTTTATAGGATAAGAAAAAGTTTTTTTCAGACAAGTGAGGGTAGTTACTGAAGGAAACTTTCCACTATTTATTTTTATGGAAATGACTCTTTTCAAAAGAGACTTGAAGTGGCTGTTTATTGAACGTAAATTTCAACTAGTAAAAGAAAAAATATTTTTATATCCTTTTTTTGAACAAAAGGATTCCTTATTTTAAAAAGATTGTTTGGGTGGGCCCAGGGCACGAGGATATGTAGGGTAGGATGGGATTGGAAATTCAACCCCATCTAGGGGTAGGTGGGGATGGGTTTGGGGGTTGGGTTATTGGAAACCCAACCTCCAACCTGGTTCCATTCCTTTCTAGTGAGTAATGATTCATGCATCAGATAGCTAGGATCATGAAATCAGTGGTGTCTGTTTTTTTTTTTTTTTTTGGCATAGCCTTTTAAAGTCAAGCATTCAAAAGGTTATCCATTCCATACTATTCTCGTAGTGTCATATGTTTTGCATTTCAACAATACATCAACTTAACCAGTTAAGCACTCCATCGCATTAGTTGGTTATCTCGTACATTATCAGTTAGTCAGTTTACTTTAAGGAGGAACTTTGTTGATTTTTGTTTTTCCTGTTGTTGTTTTTCTGTAATTTCATTTTTATTTTCTCTCTTTTTGACTTCTTATTTATTTGCCGCTTTCAGGTAGGTTGGTGGATAGGTCTTTCGAAAGATTCAGATGATCCTTTTGGTAGAGTTGTTCGTATAACGCCTGGTCTCGGTAGATTTGTCGCAAGGATTTACAGCCCGAGGTGATATATCATACTCTTTTTAAATTTGATTACACACAAATTACATTGCCAACAAAAAATCCTGCACATTATAAAAAAATCAAACCCAGGTGCAACTTGATCTCAAGATCTCCACTCATTGATGTTGCACTTAAACATTATTCCTAGAGCAATTTTTTTGGTGATTATATATGTGACAAACTTTTTATTTTCAGACAGCTGATGAGTGGCTCTCCTGGCACTCCATTGTTTGAAATATTTCTTGTCAAAGATGCAGATGCTTCATACGTTATGAAGGTGAGATTATTAAGATTTTGTGAAAGGCAACTGATATTTTAGCTTTCGAGAAATATTTTTCAAGGCTATGAGAGAATTCACTAAAGTGGATTTTCAGCCTAAGCTTCTTTATGAATGAAATGAATCAAAAGTGCTTTGTCAAATTTAGAGGTGGCACCTGTCTGATTTAGCCATCCTTACTGTTAATGTTTTAATGGTGTCAGTGAAAGTCAATATGGATTAACAGAATTTCATATCAGTTGATGTCCTGCAATTTGGACTATGATCTCTCCTTAGTGGCTAACCTCCTATTGGCGCCCATGCTATGAAAACTAATTCTACTTGTATGTGAGGCCCAGTATTAGATTACTGTATTCAAGAGTCTAGTCAAGAAGACGTTGTTGTTTTTTCTTATCCCCAATTTTCAAAGTTGTTCTGGTAATTCAATGGGCAGGTAGTATATATGCAGCCGGCAAAAGCTACATCAGTTCAGAACCCATCATCACCATCAAAATCCATTGATGATACATCTAAATCTGGAAATTCTTCTACAGAAGATAATCCAGATCATGAAGATGAGAATCAATCTGACAGTGTTGCTGACAAGAATGTTTCTTCAAAGGAAGCAACTGAAGAAGTGTTGAAAGGGGTCATAGACTTCCTCAAAGATAGAATTCCAGGTCTTAAAGTTAAGGTCATGAATGTTAGTAAACCAGAGGAAGTGAAAGGAGATAATGAATCTCAGTTGATACAGGAGGAAGATGATAAAGAAATCCATTCTTCTGAAAATCGTGAAGATGAGATCAGTAATGTAGATGGTGAAGGAGTGACACTTGAAGGAGGTACCAGTATCAAGGAAGGGGAGAAAGATAATGTCAAGCTCTTTATTGGTGGAATATTAAATAATAAGGACAAAAGCTTTTCAAAGACTTATTTGCGTGTTCCAGCAGAATTAAAGAGTATGGAAAGAGATTCCTTTGTTCTTCACATACCTAAGAGGGATGAAAATCCAGTTGTCGGAGAAAGTAAAATATCTGGCCTCAAATTGGCAGCTATTGCAGCTGAGGGGGTCTCAGAACTTATGCCAAGTGATGTTGCCAAGGCCTTTTGGAGTGTTGATAAGGTTCCTTCAAAGGTGAGAACAAGATAAGCTACACTCTTTTTCCCTGCATTTTGGGAAAAGCTATGACTTGGAAGTAGTCCCCTTTTCTATTCAAATAACAAGTGCCGACGTTATTTCTGACTGAGAGTTTCAAAGTATTTGGATATGTACTAACTCTCCTTTAGGTTTCATTATTCTTAAAAAAAAAAAAAAATTATTGTTTAGGTTTCTAGAGATGTTCGTGAGGCTGTCAAGCTTGCACTTAGTCAGGCACAGAGACGAAACAGATTATCAACTGAAACGATTTTTAATCGAATCAATAATGCACATGATAGTCTAGATCCTTTTGATGGTGAGTTATCTGTTTTTATTTTATTTATTTTTTTGTTTTGGAAATAATTTAGTTATTTATTATTTATTGAACACCTGCGTAAAGGTTAATGGTTGTTGTTACAACTGAAAATGGAATGGTATTTGGAAGCAGGTTTATATGTTGGAGCATTTGGTCCCTATGGTACTGAGGTAGTACAGCTAAGACGTAAAGTTGGCGACTGGCATGACTTTGGTAATGTGGACAATGGTTCTAGTATGGAGTTTTTTGAGTATGTGGAAGCAATAAAGCTTACTGGCGATCTCAATGTTCCTGCTGGCGAGGTTTGTTGCTAGCTGGTTTGTTGGTTCTTGCTGCTATGTATAAAACAACTTAAAATTTTGGTTCTAACTTTATTGTAGGTCACTTTTCGTGCAAAAATTGGCAAAGAGAATCGCCTGCCAAACCGGGGGCTCTATCCGGAAGAATTGGGAGTGGTATGATTCTCTCACTTTATAAATGTTGACTGCAGTCAACATATTGAGTTACTGATGATTGCTGCTTATGTACACTGGGAGTTACTTGTGCTTTCAATTCCTTGTAAAATGGCCAAATATACCCTCTTCACTACAGTTGGTAACATTTTACCAGTCCCATATGTAGTTCACAAATCTAATATCTGGAGACCAAATGGGTGATCGATGGAAATCACCAGCAGGATTGTCTGGCTCCTGCCAGCGTTTGCTGTACAGTAGTCTAGTTGGGGGAGAGATACTTGCCAGATTTTTTTACTGCTAGATGATGATTTTGATTACACAATTTTATCGCTCATTGCACATAGTGATTTCATTGTTTTAGATTGCAAGTTACAAGGGTCAGGGAAGAATAGCAGAAGCGGGATTTCGGAATCCTCAGTGGGTTGATGGTGAACTACTTCAACTCAATGGCAAGGTAATTAGAGATATAAATTCTCCATTTTCATGGTTGAGTTAACAACTAGGCAAATAATCAGACATATTTGTTTCTTATTGCTTACATTTGACTAGCCTACGGGTCGGGCTCAGTACACGTAGGAGCCTCTTGGACATGCTGGATGGGGTATATACATAGTCCGTTTTGTATCTAATATACTTGTGTTCAATTTCAGGGCCTAGGGCAGCATGTTAGAGGCGCTGAACTAGGGTTTCTTTACGTTGTTCCAGAGCAAAGCTTCCTTGTATTGTTTGATCGGTTGAAACTCCCAGGGTGACCAGTACTTGTTTCCTGCAAGATAATCAGTCAGTCACAGAAATATGAAAGATCAAATGCTTGAACTGGGAAAGATGTGAATTGGACATGTGATAGCTGGAGCTTAGGAGTGAGAAGCTGCCTAAGTGTTGAACTTTTGGCCTTTAATTTGGAAGAGGGGGGTTCCTTTAACCTGAAGGCGCTTGGGCCTGAGTTCAGTTTATTCTCTTTCTGTTCTAACTATCTTTCCTCTCTCATGTTGTATTAATATCAACGTATGGATCTCTCTCATGTTTTCTCAGTGAATAACACGTGAAAATTTTAGTGAGAATAATTGATTTTTGTTGTTAATACTAATTTGATGTTATTTCTTGTTAAGAACATGTAAACACAGCCCAAGAAGGTCCGAGTTCCTCTCTCTCTCTCTCTCTCTCTCTCTTATGTGTTCTATATTTATACATTTACAGATTAGTTGAATTTTATGGAACTGTAATATAAAGCTTCTCATAGCTTTATCGTAAAATCTGGGGTGCATCAGTCAGTTGAACAGATTCAACCTGTCCAAGGCTCTCGTTCAAGTTAATGACACCAGAGACTTGGGAATGGGAGAAAACTAGGTTGACCGGCTGGATCAGCCTGGTTCAACTGGTGAAACGGATCTCTCATTCTGTATCAGCAAGGGAGAAAGCCTCTGTCTCCACTGTCAGCTCCTCCCTTTGGGAGATCCGGAGAAGGGGGAGATGGGTTGTGGCCTCCTTCCACTTCGCCGCCGATAACGAAGGATGGCTTCATTGCCCTCTTTTTATTGCCATCTGTGAGTGTTTCTCGGTTACCCGAAAAGAAAAATTACAGTCAAGGCTAAACCGGGAAGTTCCGGTGACCCGGAGACCCGGTTCGGGTTGGACAACTTATTCCTAGGCTTAGGGGGTCTACCACTTATAAATTACAGTCGCTTGCTTTCTGTTTCCAGTTTTCCACGTGTCTATGAAAGCTTAGAGGAAAGAAAAGTAACTAAAGATATTTGCGTGGCACCGTTGATCCGAACCTTCACTCCACAGTGCAATTTGTTCTCTACCCATGTGTGGACCCCTTTTTCGTCCATGAAATAGATGCCTCTGCAATCGATTCGACCATCCAGCTCTTGCTAACACCGCCGGCGCGACATGGATGGCATTCTCTGATCGCCTCGGGTGTCAAAAAGGCCCTCCCCGCCGCCGGAGAACCCTCTATTATGGATCCGTCACCGAGGGGATCTCCTGAAAAGCCTCTCTCTCCGGCGATTCAGAAAATAACTGTCCAGGAAGTTCTTGTTTTGCCTCCTCCTTCACCGTCGACCTCCAATCGGACGGTGAGGGGCGAGCTGGGCCTTCCTACCCTCTCCTGCATCTGTTGTGAATCGGGCCAACCGAGACGATCCGCCGATCGCGACCAAAGTGGAAGCACCGTCTGGCCACCGTAACTCAAAGGTCGTGTTGGGGATTTTGCGTCGATCAAAGAGAGACTCAATGTTGAAGAGGGCGGAGCTAGGCTTTAGAATCTGTAGTCTTATTTTCTGTTTGATCTCCTTCTCGGTGATGGCAGCGGATAAGACTCAGGGATGGGCTGGAGATTCTTTCGAAAGATACAAGGAGTACAGGTATTTCAGACTCCTACTAGCTTTTTATTTTTTATTTCCGCTCGGGAGTGGATTGTCTAATTTCATGTGCTTCTGGTTTCGATAAGAAGTCCAAGCGTGAAATTCTGCACTCGGTACCTAATCAGCGAAAAGAGATTGAGAGAACATATAATCATTACTTAATCTCATCCTGCAAATGTTCTCTGTTTTCTTACTATTATATTGAGAAAATGCATTTCGAGTCGTCATTTTTTACTTTCCAGTATGTTATGCCTTCTCTTTTCCTTTTTAGTTAGAATCTCTTAGGTTTAATTCTTTTATCTTTTCTCTTCGTTTGCATTCGTGAAACTTTTCCTTTACTTTCATTTATGCTTGTTAGTTTTATTACAGCTTCTTTACACAGTGAGCAAATTGTGAATGGTCTATGGTCAGGTATTGTATATCGGTGACCGTAATTGGATTCGTGTACGCCGGCTTCCAAGCGTACGCGATCGTTCACCATTTGATGACGGGGAAGTACCTGACTCAGCATCCCTTCCGTCAATACTTGGATTTCTCGTTGGATCAGGCAAGTATCTTTCGATTTCGGGGGGGAGGGGTTGCGGTTTCCATTAGAGCTCACTGGTGGAGTCCTTTTTCCTGCTGCTTTTCCTGTTTTCCTTATCAGAAGGCGGTGCTTGGGTCCCCCACCACCTGGAACTTAGTGGTGTCTTCATTGGATTAAAGATCATAAGAGTTAGTGGGCTTTTATTACGATAATGATTGAAGATTGAAGCCTTCCAGTCGAAGGATTCCCAAATGGGTATGATTGCAAAGTTTTACCAGCGGCTGAGAAGCAAATCATCGAATTCCTGGAAAAACAGCTGGTTCAATCGATTGATCTTTTTTCTTTTCATTTCTTTTGACAAAAGTTCGATCGATTGGTACTGAAGGCTTTTGAGGATCAACCTGTTATATAATTTAAACACCCGTGAAATCTTCCTAGTTCCCGGTAAACCGAACTTGATGGTTTAGAACAAACGGATTATCATGATTGGTGTTTGATGTCTCCCGTTAATCAATGCAGATACTGGCGTATCTGCTGATATCATCTTCTTCGTCAGCTGCTACTCGGACTGACGACTGGGTCTCGAACTGGGGTGAGGATGAATTCACGAAGATGGCCGGTGCCTCCATCGGCATGTCGTTTATGGCGTTCGTATCCTTTGCTCTGAGTTCGCTAATGTCGGGTTATAGTCTCTGTAACGGAACTATATAATTAAGAATCTAAGACTTCTCCGTAAGGAATGTATAGTGAGGTCAGAAATATGGGCTTGGTTTAATAGGAAATTGTGATTCCTTGTTAATGGTTAGACAAATGAAACACAGCCAATCTACCTTTGAATTGGGAGAATTGAGCAATTGTTAATGGTTATTTAGGTATAATTATGTGGTACGAGAAAAACCCTTGAAATTAATAAAAAACAACAGAGCTAGTTATTAACCTTGTCATAGAATTAGATGTAATAATTCAAAAATAACAATAATAATAATAATAATAGAAAGAATACAAGATTTATCTTTGGACGTCTAAGATAATCATAATATGATAATAAAATCTCCAAATTATCATTAATGAAACAATAATCAATATATCGTGGACGTGGTAGGGGTTCTACTTTCGGACATCATTTGGAATGTTCACTCCCGAGTGCTCTCCAGGCTAGCATTGTGCCATTGTCAAGCCGCCCACATGTAAGCCATGACAGCAATTTGACTATGGGCAAGAAATTGAAAACGGAGATCACCCATGTGTCATCACTTCAGGGGGGAAAGCAGCAGATTACGCACTCTACCTGTTCGTTCCGTTCACAGTTAACCCCTACGAACAGAAACATAGATAAGCAGTTATAAATGATAATGGAAGCAATTCCCAGCATCACCATATCTGCGCAATTCAACCCTTTGCACCGCTCGGCCGCCTCCAGGAGTACATCTTTCGGCTCCTCATTTCTCTCTCCAACACCCCTTAAACAGCATTCTAGAGAGAGCTCGGTTTCCTTGGCAACCAGCTTTCCATTCATCCCTTTAGGATCTCTACGGCGAGTATGGAGGTTGTTAACCGGGTGTCTTGAATCCGATTACCTGCGACTCAATTAAGTCATTTCAAATCCACGTTATGACCCGACGAATGACTTAATTGGGAGCTCTCGGTTCGGGCCTCTAGAGTTCGGAACATTCAGACATTTTAGGGCTTCTTTGGAAATAAGGGTTTTGACGATTTAGGAGAAATTGATTTTTGATTTGTATATGCTTGGAGCTGCAAAACTTCTCTTCCGTTTAGTGGAATCGTCGTGGATGTAAGTTATTGCCGAACCGCATAAACTCCATGCCACATTTTTCGTATGAGCATTTCGTTATACATCACTCTGACTATCACAGTGAACAACTGTAACACCTTGTGGCAAACCAAGCTTACCAAGTAAACCTCTCAATCAGATAGCTTATTTCACTGCCTCAGTCATAGCCATGTACTCGACCTCTGTAGTGGATAAGGCAATTGTAGTCTGTAATGTTGCCTTCCAACTAACAACACAACTCGAGAGAGTGAAAACATAACCTGTCAGAGATCTCCTCTTATCATGATCATCAGCATAATCAGAATCAACATAGCCAACAACACCATCATCGCTGCAACCCCCAAATACCAACCCGGTACTAGTAGTACTCTTCACAGCCTGCCAGGGTGTGCCATATATCTACTCACAACACTAACCGCATGTGAAATATCTGGACGAGTGCAACTCATGGCATACATAAGGCTCCCAACTGTACTAGCATAGGGAACATGAGTCATGTGCTCCTCCTCCTCCTCGGTCTGCGGTGATAACTCTGCTGAAAGTTTGAAATGAGCAGCATTACTACCCGTGACAGGTTCACAGTAGTTCGAGGGCTCTAGAACCTTAACGGTCTCTGCCACAATCAATGCATAAGCAACCATGTCTGCATAGTCGTACTTTTGAGGCGGCCTTTTCTGCCTCCTCTCTCGATCTCGAGCCAAATTGCAGTCTTGCTTTTGTGAGGCATCTTCTACCTCACTAGAATCTTATACCCTTTCCTCAATAGATTGAATTGGAGTGTTTTCTATGTCTCTCCTAGAAGTGTCACACTCTAGCTCCACCTGTTCACTGACACCACGATTTCTGCCTTCATCAACAGACTCCTTTCTTAAGTGAAGCATATAAGTTTCATCAAAAGTAACATCTCTACTAATAAGAAACTTGGGTGACTTAGGATCAGTACACCATAATCTATACCCTTTTACCCAGATGCATAGCCCAAAAATATACATTTTTTAACACAAGGTTCTAATTTTTCCTTATTAACACGAGCATAAGCTGGACAACCAAAAAATTTTAAATTAGAATAATCTGCAGGAGTACCAGACCAGACCTCAACAGGAGTCTTACATTCAATAGCAGTCAATGGAGATCGATTCACCAAGTAACATGCTGTGGAAACTGCCTCAACCCAAAAATCTTTCCCCAAACTCGCATTAGAGAGCATACACCTAGCCCTCTCTAAAAGTGTCATGTTCATGTGTTCTACGATACCATTTTGCTGAGGAGTGTGCCTAATTGTGCGATGCCAAGTGATTCCCACATTCTTGCAGAAATCATTGAACTCCCCTGCATAGAACTCCAAACCATTACTAGTCTTCAATAGTTTGATCTTTTTTTCAGTTTGGTTCTCAATCATGGCCTTAAACTAGTTGAAAGTAACAAACGCTTCATCCTTTGTCTTCAACGGATAAAACCAAACCTTCCTAGAGTAGTCATCAATGAAGGTAATGAAATACCGAGCACCACCCTTTGAAGGAACACGAGAGGGACCCACATGTCAGAATGAATGTAATCCACTGTACCCTTGGTTCTATGGATTGCCGTACTGAATTTAAGACACCTCTGCTTCCCAAGAACGCAATGTTCACAGAAGTCTAAATTTTCTGTTTTCTGACCACCAAGCAGACCCTACTTGCTCAAAACTGTCAGACCCCTCTCATTTATATGCCCTAAGCGCATATGCCACAATCGAGTAGTGTCTGAATTTGAATCTGCAGATGAGGAAACTGCTGCAGCGCCTATAACTGTACTGCCCTAAAGCACATAAAGGTTACTAACCTTTGTCTCTTTCATCACAACCAATGCACCTTTGCAGACTTTCATAACTCCACCTTCAGCAGTATATCTGCAGCCAAGAGAATCAAGAGAACCCAGAGAAATAAGATTTTTCTTCAAATCTGGTACATGCCGAACTTCTGACAAAGTCCTCACTATACCGTCATGCATCTTGATTTGAACCGTTTCAATCCCGACAGTTTTACAGGGCATTTTGTTCCCCATCAAAATTGTACCACAATTCGTCAGCTGATATGTTGCGAAGTAATCTTTGGTAGGACACATGTGGTAGGAGCAACCTGAATCAAGTATCCACTCATCTTGTGAGTGTACAGCACAAGCATCAACTGAGAGAACATATTCTGAACCATCAGAATGATCTTTAACAATCCCAACAACATCTTTCTTTCCTTCTCTTTTCTCCTTCTCTTTGAGTTTTAGACAGTCTCGTAAAAAGTGACCCGGTTGACAACAATAATTGCACTTGCCTTGTTTCCCTTTTGACTGCGACCTAGAATGGCCACTGCCTTCAGAATTCACTAAATAGACCATCTGCTTGTTCCTCTCCCCCACTGGTAAACACCTTCTTCCTCAACTCCTTAGAGTATAAGGATACCTTAACGTCTTCCATAGAGATGGTATCGTGCCCATGGAGCATAGTCGTAACGAAGTGCTCAAAAGACAAGGGTAAAGAGCACATTACAATCAGTGTTTGATCCTCATTTTCAATGGTAACATCTATATTCTTCAAATCCATAACAATCTTATTGAATTCATTAAGATGTTCTTGAATTGATGTACATTCTTTCATCCGAAGAGTGTAGAGGCGTTGTTTCAAGTACAGTCTGTTCGTGAGAGATTTAGTCATATAAATACTCTCCAACTTGAGCCACAAACCAGCCGTGGCAATCTCATCCGCAACCTCCCTTGGAACCTTATCCGTCAAGCACAATTGAATTGAACGCAGTGCTTTGATGTCTAGTTCCTCTTTGTTTTCCTCTGATATCATTGTTGGAAGTTTATCCTTCCCATTCAACGCTTTATAGAAGCCCTGTTGTACCAACAAGGCACGCATTTTCACTCGTCACAGACTAAAACTCATCTGCCCATCGAACTTTTCTACTGTATACTTCGCAGCTATTATACCAAAATTAATCTCAATCACAAAAGGGAAAAATTGAGTTTCTCTTGCTCAGTTGAGTAAGCCTTCTCTCCCTCGGGACTGTGAAAACAAAGTCCTCTCTCGGCACTTACATAAACCAAAAAATGAGCTTCTCTCTCTATGATAGTCAGAGTGTTATATATTTGACTAAAAATCGGATGTATCATGAGATAACTAAGCACATTGATGTCAGATATCATTTTGTGAGAGATATTGTCTCTCAGGGCCAAATTGAGGTAAAGAAGATTGGTATCGCAGAGAATACAGCAGATATGATGACCAAACCAGTTCCTACACTCAAGTTCAAACACTGCTTGGACTTGATTGGTGTTCACAATATTTGATGAGGAGGCCCTAAGGGGCAAGGTAGAAATGGCGATAGATAATTTCATTTTTTTCAGAGGCGAGTGATTCAATTCAAGCCAAGGTAGAGATTTGTTAACCGGGTGTCTTGAATCCGATTACCCGCGACCCGGTTAAGTCATTTCAGATCCACGTTATGTCCATACGAATGACTTAATCGGGAGCTCTCGGTTCGGGCCTCTATAGTTCGGAACATTCAGACATTTTGGGGCTTCTTCGGAAGTAAGGGTTTCGTCGATTTGGGAGAAATCGATTTTCGATTTGTATATGCTTAGAGCCGCAAAGCTTTTCTTCTGTTTAGTGGAATTGTCTTCTCCTCCAGTGGATGTAGGTCGTTGCCGAACAACGTAAACTCTGTGCCTCCTCTTTTGTTTGAGATTGATTTATGTTTCTGCATATTTCGTTTTCTCATTTGTTTATATACTTCGTAGTTTGATAATCTCAAGATCTATGCTCGGTTTATACCTTTAGTTCTAACAGAGGTGTGGATGTGTTGAAATTCAATTAGAATGTTTTGGTGCCAGAAGTTAAGGAGGACCAGGTCTTGATTAAGGTTGTTGCGGTAGCACTTAATCCAGTTGATGCGAAGAGGAGGCAGGGGATGTTCAAGGCCATCGATTCACCCTTACCCGTACGTTGTCTGGCTCTTTCTCCCTCTTGGGTTTAGTTTAATCTTTTTTCTTTAATCCCGTCGAACTTCTGCGGCATTTTTGGTTACTCTAGCAAAATTTTCTGATGCTCCTACAATTTGCACTATTCTTGTTCAGTCACTCAAAAACATTCGATAGACGTTCACGAGCAGACGATTTGTGATGACTAGGTTCTTGTATGTGGATTTCTGTAGACTGTTCCTGGCTACGATGTTGCGGGCGTGGTTGTCAAAGTAGGAAGCCAAGTGAAGTCTCTAAAGCAAGGTGACGAAGTATACGGGGACATAAATGAGAAGGCCTTGGACAATCCAAAACGGTTCGGATCTCTCGGTGAGTATACTGCAGTTGAGGAGAGACTGCTGGCTCTGAAGCCAAAAAATCTTGATTTTGCACAGGCAGCTGGCCTTCCGCTAGCCATTGAGACCGCCTATGAAGGTCTCGAAACAGCTGGATTTTCTGCTGGTAAATCACTTCTTGTTCTGGGTGGGGCTGGTGGTGTCGGATCTCTAGTAATCGAGGTAAATTTAACGTACGGAAGCCACAATTTTGCTCTCTCTAGTTAATTTATGCTCATGACTTGTTTTCTCCATTGAAACAGAAAAGTAATTAACCTCCCGATAGTACAGACTTGTGTAGAATTCATCATAAGTGTAAATTTCGAACACTGGGTACATTGATAGCTCTCTGCTTCATTTTGGTCAGCTCGCAAAGCAGGTATTTGGCGCCTCTAGAGTTGCAGCTACTGCCAGTACAGGAAAATTGGAGCTGTTGAGGAGCTTGGGAGCAGATGTGGCCATTGACCATACCAAGGAGAATTTTGAGGATCTATCAGAGAAATTTGATGTGGTATACGATGCAGTTGGTAAGCTGCCTTCTCAAAATAAGACTAACATCATCGAGTTTCGTTATACCCAGGACAAGTTTGCAAATCCACGAGCTAAAATTAATGAATTATATGATTCAGTTGAATTTTTTTGAGCACAAGAGAGAGAAAGAACCTGCAGGCTGCAGCTGAATCAGTTACTTAATGGAACTATGCAGGACAGAGAGAGCGAGCAGTAAAAGCCGTGAAGGAAGGTGGTAGCGTGGTGGTTCTGACGGGGGGCGCCACTTCCCCAGCCCCAGGCTTCAGATTCGTGGTCACTTCCGACGGGTCTGTTTTATCAAAGTTGAATCCTTATATAGAGAGTGGAAAGGTAAAGCCGGTTCTGGATCCGGCGGGCCCTTTCCCATTTCAGCAGGTGGCGGAAGCTTTTCCTATGTTAAGAAGTGGCATGCAACGGGAAAGGTTGTCATCTATCCTATTCCATGAAGTGTCTGAGACCATTAGTTTCTGGGAAACCATCTTTCTACAGTTTACATGTATAAAACCTCTTTTGAAAAGTAGAAGTGCCACTACCATGTTGCTTGTACAGTCGCAGAGCTTTCTACTAAAAAATAATGAATAAAATAGTTGGGAGTGTTTTTGTCGGTCGAGTGTGCAAAATCTCTGTTTTGCACCGTCTAGTAGAGGAATTGGCTATGGATTTTTTACTTTCCTGGGCTCCTCAAGAGGGTAATGCATCTGAGAATTCTGAGCGTTTTCCCTGTTTAATTACTTGCTTTAATGAATAATAAGAATATATTGACTAAATATATTCAGTCCCGTTTTGAGGAAAGTCTTCAGCTTTAATATTATGATAATGGGAAGCCATGAACAGAATCTCTGTCACGTGGACAAAGAAAAACACTTTTGTGGACCATTCAAGAAGAAGAATTCTTCAGGAAGACAAGACGAAAACAAGCAACGAACCTCCTGCGTCCTGCCATTCCATTTCATTAGTTCTTGTCCCATTCTTTAGTACTGAAATCTCCAAATGAATCCGCCCATTTCTCTCCCTCTCCTCTTCAAGTTCTCAGCAGCTTCTGTCTCCGGCGCGAGTTTCTTCTTCGCATGGCGGAATAGCCGACGCTGCGACATTCTCTCCTCGCAGCAGGCGGAGATCCGACACGCTCTTCAAAACCTCAGGCGGCCGCCAGAGATCTTCGTCATCGGGTTCAGGGGCCACGGCAAGAGCTCCTTCATCAACACGGCCTGTCGTGTCCTGGCGGAGGAAGACGGGCCTCTCGTCTTCCGGACGGAGACTGCACCGGTGGGTCCGACCAGGACGACGCTGGTCCCGCGACTAGTCCAGGCGGCGGGAAGAATGGTGACATTAGTTGACACGCCGGGGTTGCCTACAGAGAGGCTCAGCCGGGCTCAGACGGAGAGCGTCTTAGGCCGGCTCGCGGGTGGCGATAACGGCGTGGTGCCGGAGTGCGTGGTGGTTGTGCTCAGGTGCTCGTATATGCGCTATTCCGAGAGGCAAGTCTTGATGAAAAAGGTGATGGAGATCAGCACAGTTCTGCGAGCAAAAGGTGCTTCTTGTGGCCAAAACTCAACCATGACAATACTGGGATAATCCCTTTGAAGCTCAAATCGATAGTTGTTTCAAAATTGAAAGATTTAACCTTGTTTGTTTTGTATCAAATGGTTGGTCTTCAGGCTTGCCTTTTGTGGTGCTACTAACGCATAAGAAGGCACTGAAAAGGGCAAAGGAAGCAGACGAACTAAGGAAGGAGTTGGCGCTGAGGGCGAAGACGGACTGCATTTACTTCTTAGAGAACTACACTCCAGGCACTGCAACGACGAAGAGTGGCAACCGTTCCATGTCAGTTAAAAACAACTTTGACACACACAACGTAACGCTAGCGGTAATGAGGCAGTGTGTGGAATTCGTCTCCACCAGCAGAACTGATCTGTGCTCACCATCCTCTTCCTTGTCCATGGAGCGTCGAATTCAGTAGCTGAATTAGATCAGTGGGAAATGCCGTCATGGTTGCCTTTTTGTTAGCAAAAAAGAAATCTATTCAAGTCCAGATTTGTATACTGGTGATTTTCTTAGTTGCAGAACGCTAGAACTTCGTTTTCTTTCTTTCTTTTCATTTTTAATGTCTGTGTTGGCTAGTGACCACGAGTGTAATGCACAAGTTTTAAGCATGGTTTTCTTGTTACTTCCCTTCGATCGTTAAGCGTTATGGTTTAAGATTAAGTATTGGCTGATCTCGTTTCGAGTACGTTATGCCAAATCGGAGCACTTCAATATCGTATACGAGTTTATGATAACACATTTATACATAAATTAAGAAAAGGAGAGAGGTTTCACATCTTTCAACCTTTTAATTCTCAATGGAAGTGGAGAGGAGTTCACCTCCTTTCCACTCAAATAATGCCCTTCAGGAAGGCCCCCTCTCCTCCTACCAAACAAGCAGAGAGAGAGAGAGAGAGAGAGAGAGAACAAAGGAGATGTGACCTTCCCATTTCCTTCCCCGTCAAGGACCAACAAGAAGATGAAGGGAAAGAGTCATCCTCCTTTTGAACAAACAAAGCCTCCGTTGGGAACAAGTAGGAGACTCCTCCCTCTTTCTCCTATATCTTTCACTTCTCTCTTGCTTGTGAGAGAGGCAAGAGGGAATGGAAGTGGACCCCTCTCTCTCTCTCTCTCTCTCTCTCTCTTCCCCATTTGCTCCATGCAAAAGAAGATAGCTTTAACTCTTTCATAACTTTTTCTTCCTAATACTTAGGGTTTAGGGTTTAGAAAATTAACTCTTTGAAGGGACAACCACTACAAGAAAATATGTTATTAACAACGATATTAAATGATGTACTTAAATTACTTTGTAGCTTAATGATACATATAGATAGAGCCATCATAGAGTGAAAATATGATATTAACTTTTCCTTATAGAGATGAGCCCTCGACCCACAATAGATAGAGGAGGATTTATTCAATCTCATAGTTTGGGCTCCTAGGATATGACACCCTTGTGGAAATCTATTTCAATTGAGTCGAGTGGCCCAATGAATTAGGATTTCCCTATTGGTAGACCAGGTCATTTCGGGGTAAGCGGATCATATAGCATGAAGAAGATGGCTTCAAGAAAATGATTCAGAGTTCTTGCAGACACGAAATAGATCTTCCAAAGAACAAGTCTTTTTTCGAATAAGTCATTTGGGACAGTGCAAATCCATTTTTTTTCCTATAATATGAATTATTTGGTATAAGGAATCGTGATTAGTAGTAGTTTCATCTCAAAATAATTAGCTAATAGCAAAGATATTTTGAGATATGGGACTTTTTAACACTCCAACACAACATGTCAAGTACATCAAGTTGTTTAACTACATTTATTTCATAGTAAGATACACAGATCATATTGTCTAAATAGTAGACTAAGACACACAAACATACTCATATTAGTACAAAGTGTTATGAATTAGATACCCTAATTTAATATTATCGTGCATTAATAATTGTAGAAGAAGAAATAATCAAACACGAACTCACAATATTTATACAGGTCGATTCATGTGTTAATTCTGCGTAAGGTGTTAATTAGATTCTATAACTTAACACAGAGGCCTAAAATCGACGCCATGGGAGCCTATGTCAGCGACACTACCATCTTCTTGAACAAATTTCTATACTTCCATACTGAAAATGACTGAAGCTCATGTTCAGACCTCCAGAATGTTGGGTAAATGATAGAACAAGCACCAACAGAAGTAATCCGATCTGGAGATCTCGAGTAACTGCTCAGCTGACATCTTCTCCAGATCCTTTTGCCTCCAGTTCGCATAAAGAGTCATGTCTTGTGCTTCAGTAAGGATAATCCTCAACCGGATGAACTTGATTGCCCATTCTCAAGTAAAAGTCTCATTCCAGCCACACAATCCTCGCAAGGGTCTTCAATTCCTGTCTGAATATCGTAGCTGTCAAGAGAAGTTTTGCATCTGTTTAGCTAATTTCTTCGACAGTGTTCCATACAATCATCTTGGATAAGTAGGGCTTAAGGTGTTACTTACCATTTAAAGGAGAGTTTGTATAGACTCAAACAAGCACCAAGCTATATAGGAATACAAGAAATTTGATTCTTTCATGGGTGATTATGGGCGCGACTAGGCTACTTCATTGTTGCGTATGTGGATGATATATTGATTATTGGTCGTGACACTAGGAATCTCAACGAACAAGCTCAAATGAAAGCTTGATCGATCGAGGTGGATGTCTCTATCTCTCCATACCTGTAATGGAAGTTTTGATTCTCCGATGGTGAGAAGACTCTCACAGAAGAACATGCACAAATTTTATCCTTCCGTTTATTATATACCCACGACGTGAAGGCTAGACGTCTTTCTTCTCCAACATGGCTTCTGATCTCACCATCTCTTTTCCAGATGACTCCAGTCTTCGCTTGGAGAACTATACAAAAACATGAGGGGCCAATGAATCCCTTGTTACAGTAAGAAAGTCGAGACAGAAATCTTATCATGATAAGTGTCCTCAAAGTAGGCGGCCGAGGTAAAGAGTATGAGTTGGCTAACTTTTGAACCTCGCAGAAGAAAGAGAAATGCGTCTCTTCAGAGTGTAAGGAGACAAAACAGTTTCCCTGGTGATCATGCAGAGGAGTTTTTTTTCTTTTCTTTTTTGACTGTTGGAACGACATTGATCATTTATTACATGTTTGCGTAGATCTGCATTAAATTGATTTGATGAAAGGCCACCTGTTTTCTCATATTAAGATCCAAGACCAACTGATGGTAAGAGACAGCAGTCATAAATGATGTCGAACCTAACATCAGCTACAGACTCAAGAAACACCGAAAAAAAGAAGAGGCTGGCAGGAGTGGATGTCAAATATGGGTTAGGTCTAATTCAAAATGATTAGCCATAGTTATGATAAAACAAACGTTATGAGATGTATTTTCAACTAATAATCATCTAATGTAGGTTCGAGTTAGAACTCGAGCTCGACTAATTTTAAGTTCGAGATTGAACTCGAGATCAAACCCAACTCAAACATATACAGGGTTTACCTCGACTCTAGTCTACCGCTATTCACCTATTTTGTCTCGGACATCAGGGGAGGTGAAAATCATTTTTTTTCAAAACTATGTCTGCTCTCGTCTGGCCCTCTAGGACCCTCTTTTTCTGCAAAAGATACTAGTGTTTAATTTCGCTCGTTCGAGGTCGCCAGTTTTTCTTCTTTCTAAAAGAGTGTTACAAGCTTCACTGAAAATTTTAGCCATAAGGTCGTCTCACAAACATCTTCCGCTGCTGGTTTTCATAGAGAAAAGAAGCTGTTTATGACCATTCTGTGATACCCTTCATACATTGCCTTGGAAGCTGTTGTTGCACAATATATCTTCAGATAGATCTTTTATAAGACCAGTGATTCGTGGCTAGCTCAAATCTTCGACGAAGAAAAAGCAATCTGCAGGGCAGTGCCGTTAGTGCTCTCCGTCGGCGACATTAGAATTCAGAGGATCTTGCTTTTTCACCTTTCTTCACCTATTCTTCTTTCACGGACCTCTAAGTTTATACCAGTGTTTTGATACTACTCGTTTCATTATCCATCCAGATGTCGGATATTTGAGGTGATGCTCCTTTCTGGCATCGCTCATCAATCATGTCCGGTTTCTCTCATAGTTTGAATAAAAAAAACGCAGAGAACTTCCCCGATCTTCAAACTGAACCGCAGACCGGCGGAATTCGATGCTCGATTGGATTATAAATCTCGATTTCCTTCGTCAATCTCCTGATTGCTCCGGGAATCATTCTCGACTCTCTCCCTCACACGGTTCTGATGCTTCTGAATTCTGTCTTTAAACAAAGAGATGAACCTAACGATAAGTTGATCCTAAAATTGAATTTCGGTGCACGTGAAAGCCAATACACGAGTGGGCCCGTGCAGTTTCCCCTACCGATCCTCCACATGGGTTGCATCCATTCGTCAATAATTGCTCTTTTTTAATTACTCCAATTTTTCACCTCGGGTAAAAAAAAGGTGAAAAGCTTTAAAAATTAGCTAATTTAGGAAAAGAATGAGACGAAGACAAGCGAAGTGTAACTCATGTAACATACCGATTACCGAGTCAAGCGAGGGAGCGACGGATTCGTAGGGTGACGTTGGGGCCCACGGCAACCAACCTCTCGAATCATTAGGCTCTCATGTGACGATCCAGCCATCACCCACGTTCTTCCTCGCCGACTAGAAGACAAAATATTCTGCTTTCCGCGTTTCAGCCGTTACGGATTCCTCGAGCCATACGTAACTGACCACGATCCGTGTTTTTTTTTTTCATAAACAAAATTCAATTGTTTCTCGCTTTTAGCTACGATGGTAGGTATTTTTGCCGTTACGGTGTTATTATCTCTGAAAATATCAATTAATAACTTGATCCGAAGCTTTTAAAAAGCGGGAAAAAAGGAGGAATCAACCGATTATAGTAAGGCGTCCGTATACGGAAGAAGCATACGGCTGTCCGACATGCCCACGGACGGCTCATGTGTGTAGTGGGTCCCGCTTCTTCTCTCTTCCTACGTGCTCACTTTCGGTTGAAAATAGAAAGCGCCACAAAAAATACCTCTTTAAATTAATTACCTGCCCCTCTGCTCCATCCGTCAGCCACCGGTCAATCCTGCCAATGAAATGACGCAGTTGCCCCCTTCAAATCTGACCCACACGTAGTTATATTAATTACCTAATTAATTATTGAAGTTGTTAAAGTATTTAATAATTAATAATAATAACTATTAAATTGATCGGATCTGAGATCCAACGTGTATCCGGTCCAATCAGGAGAGGAAGTAAATTTAAGGGGGTCCACCGTCTAACGCTAGTTACGTGAAAACTGATCCAGGGAGTTGAAGGTAATAAAACTGGAAGGAAAGGATAGCTTCGGTCATTTTGAAATCAAAGGAGAATGTCGAGGGTCACTTTCCGTAACGCCGTCAAAGTGGCTTTTTTGAAGTTTCTATTGCATTATGAGACGTCTCCATCTACGATGCCCCGTTTGTCTCCTGATACGCGGATGCTCTCATGTTCGCCTCCGAAACCGTCGTTGCACCTCTGTGTGTGTGTGTCTCTCTCTGTATTACAGAAACCTAGAAAATTTGCCTTCATTATTTCTCGGAAGCAATACTGGAACTAGACTCTGTGCAAGGTTTCTGAGGGTTTCAATCGTCGGCAGAAGCCTGCGGCTGAGCTCCAGTTCGAGGAATACCGGTTTTCTTTTCTCTTTTGTTTAAGCTCACCTTGATGAATTTGTCGATTTTTATTTGAAGCAAACTGCCAAAAACAATAGCGGATTTTGAGGCGTGCAGCTTTTGAGATAATAAATGTGAGAATTTTTTAGCTTTTAGAAGAAAAACAGACATTCCGAAAAAATAAAGGAGCTTTCGGTATTTTCGACTCGGGAAACGTCTTATTTATTTATTTTTCTCTTTAGTTTTCAGCAAAAGAATAACTTGGAAGCTGTGGTTTTGCATTTGAAGCAAATTTCTGAAACATGGAAGCTGCTTTCGAGTTTTGAGCTTTTATTTATTTCAGCGAAGCATCGCGAGGGATCTCTGCTGTTTCAGTTGAAACAAGTTTCTGAAAAACAGAAGGAGCTTTGAAGTAATACCGTTTCATGTTTTTCATCTTCTGTCATATATAGTGCGGAATCTGTGGCTTTGTGCTTAAGCAAATTTCTGAAAGATGAGGGTGGCTTGAGTTTCTCGTAGCTGCCTTTGGAGACGGAAGCCTGAACGTCGCTGTCATTCGATAAGCTGTCTTCTTTTCTTTTCTTAATATTAGGCGTAAAATGAAGAGAAGCTTCCATCAGGGAGTTCAAGCTTTTTCTGAAATAGTGGCGATTGGTTTTACAGAATTCTAGTTGAAATTTGAAACAGTGTTTCGGAGGTTCTCATTTCAGGTGGTCGGAGCGGTTCTTGGTCTCAAGAAGCCTGCTTTTCTGAATGTTTTGCTTATTTTCTGGATAAAGGACAGAGGATCTCGGTGATGTATAGTTCAGCCTCTCAATCCTTATTCTCTAGCAGTATATTTAGACGTTTCTCCTCTTCTTTCTAGTTTCGCTAGACTAGGAAGTGGGCTGGTTTTGGAGTGATGGTGTTCCTAAATGAAGCATTAGAGGCGGAAAGATAGATCTGGACTTTCTCTGTTGTTGTGGAGTCATGATAGCGGATTTCCTTCAAAAAGCTCTTGGTTTTGTCAATGTGATTGGAGAAATGGGGAGATGTAGGGGAAGCCTTTGATCCTTCAAAGGGAAGTTTTTGTCGGTAGTATATAGCGTTTAGTTAAACCACTTGGAATTGTATTTTGGTCACGCAAAATGTAGGCGAAAATGAATATTCCCCAACATTGATTGTGATAAATTGGACTGGAGGATTCTTCATAGCTTTGGTGCTTAGAACCTCCAATTTGGTAGTCCCCAAAATATTGTTGTGTTTCTGCAGCAAAAGGTTTACCCATATTTGATGTTTTTGGTGAATAGAGGATTAGATTGATGAAGACATTCCATTGCTTTAAGCAAATTGTGCATCCCAGACGCAGAGGAAGGAGACTTTCCCTTGGAGAGTATAATCGAGCAATCTCATGGTCCAAGTACTTAATATCTTCTGGTGGAGAGATCAAAGGGGAAGGAGAGGAAGAATGGAGTGCTGATATGTCTCAGCTCTTGATAGGGAGAAAGTTTGCATCTGGACGCCATAGCAGGATTTACAGGGGAATTTACAAGCAGATAGATGTAGCAATTAAGCTGATTAGTCAGCCTGAGGAGGATGAGGACTTGGCTGTTGCACTGGAAAGACAGTTTACTTCAGAGGTTGCTTTGCTCTTGCGCCTAAAGCACCCAAATATAATAACTGTAAGTTCTGTTTCCTGGTCAAATAATTACCTTCCATGGCACAAAGAGAATGTGGCTTACTTGTTACTAATATTTTCTACACTTTCCTGGGATGTTCGTTACGTGAGACACGGTTGGCCTTGGAATGCAATTTAGTTTAAGGGTGTAGTAGAATTTCAGTAATCAGGTCTGAGAAAAACTCTTTGCAGAATTTGATGCAACACTTAGTTTTACAGTTTTATGGTTTCTAAATGAAATGCAAACATATGAAAGGCATAGAGGTTGAAGTCTCTTAGGAGCATTATTCCAGTCATCCAACCCCCAGTTGTCCGTGTAAACATTGGCCTTTGAGTGGACAAATTGGTTGTCTTCTTGAGAAGTATAACACATTAGGTCCTGGGTCAATGATCTTCATCTTGCATAAAAAGTATAATGTGGTTTCTCTATTCATTTGACCAAATCAATATTACTCCTTTTGACATTCACTGGATGCTGTACCTTCCTTGCTCTACGTAGTATGTATGCATCTTGGCAGATAGGTTTACCACTAAAATTAAATGACATAACCTTCCATTATATGCATGCATCTGCACATGCTTATGTTTGAAAAGCTAACTGCAAGTAAATTCTGGCATACCAGCAGAGAAAGAAGAGTGTTGTGAACTTTGTGAAAGTTATCAATCAAATTACATGCATATAATTGGTTATTCCTGGCACCTACTATTGCTCAAAACTTGGCAGTAGTGTTTTTCTTTTCTAAAATTTTCTTTAGGCCAGAGAAAAATGTAATGTAACACTGAAATGCAAAACTACCTTTGTCTTGTAGTTTATTGCAGCATGCAAGAAGCCTCCAGTCTTCTGTATCATCACAGAGTACTTGGCTGGGGGTTCTTTAAGACAATATCTTCACATGCAAGAACCTTACTCACTTCCACACAAAGTGATCTTGAAATTGGCCCTTGATATTGCACAAGGAATGCATTATCTTCATTCACAGGGAATACTCCATAGGGATCTGAAGTCAGAGAACCTGCTCATTGGAGAAGATATGTGTGTAAAGGTGGCAGACTTTGGAATATCATGCTTAGAATCTCAGTGTGGGAGTGGGAAGGGATTCACAGGGACTTATCGCTGGATGGCACCAGAAATGATCAAGGAGAAGCATCACACTAGAAAAGTTGATGTATATAGTTTTGGTATTGTACTTTGGGAGCTTCTGACTGCTTTGACACCATTTCAGGACATGACTCCAGAGCAGGCTGCATTTGCAGTCTCTCAGAAGGTAAATACTACTGGTTTGGGGTTTTGAAAGAGTTTTGAAATTGTGCTAAATCAGCCTAAGTTTATAGCCTGACACTTTAGACTTCCATATGTTTGTGTGGGAGTTTCCAAGTTACAAAAAAAAAAGGTACGCTTTTCCATGTTTTAACAGTGTTAAATTTTAAATTTGGCATTAATAAGATGTTCTATCACTCCTTAATAGTCTTTCCTCCTTCCAGGACATCATTAGAGCAACCATTTTCTTGAGCAAGTTTATGAGGACTAGAGATATTTTCTGCATTTTGTGCTCTGACATTAGTTTTTTGTCCCTAACTAATAATTTTGGTATAATTTATGGGCTAGTGGACTTGATTTTTAAATTTACAGCATTTTCTGTTTCTCTTTTTTTTTTTAATTTTGATTTTAAATTTTATTTCTTGATTGTTAATTACACTGCACAGTATGAACTCAAGACCTCTTACAAGAAGCTTCCCATGTAGTCAAAGGCCAATACTTCTGTCCCCGTAAACAAAAGTAGTGGCTTTTTCTGGGGAGACAATCATACAGCAGTATAAGGATAATGGCAAAGGCTTATGTTATTGTACATGTTTTATATTATTTAAATGTCTCCATGAAATGTGAAGCTTTTCCCACGAAAGACACTTTTTCATATGTAATAGCTTTTCCCGCAGAAAAAGAAACAGGATTTTTGTGAAAATCAAAAGCTTCTTGCGATTGAAAGCTATTGACTACTTGAACACAGACGAATAGCTTCTTATATCTGTACAAGCTCAATTCTTGGGCTACATTTCCCCCCTTGTATCTTATTTGTTACATTTGTGTTGATGCAGAATGCTAGACCACCATTGCCGGCCACTTGCCCCCTTGCATTCAGCCACCTAATCAATAAATGTTGGTCCACTAACCCAGATAAGAGGCCTCAATTTGAGGAAATTGTTTCAATTCTTGAAAGCTATACTGAATCACTTGAGAAGGATCCAACGTATTTCTCATCCTACAGGCCCACTCAGGGCCAGACTATTAGCAATTGTTTTCCGAAGTTTCACTGCTTCACTTAGGTCTGTGTCATTAAAGCCTAAAGCTCTTTCTCTTAAATCCAGTGCTTAATATGTACCATATATTAGGTGTATATGCATAGTTAAACAGTTGTCGAAATTTCTTTATGCTATGTCTTCATTGAAGTAAGGGATTCAATCGGGATGTGAAAAAGTCCACTCCCAAGTTGCCATATCCCACTTCTGACTTTCAGCTTCATGTGGTTGAATGATGCTTGCTGTAAAATAACCTATTTGTTTCTTGGCGATAAATTCCGGTATATCAGTTCTTTTCTTGTTTGCTGGATTTGTCTCTGACCATCATACCCAAATTGTGATGTAATATTAGTTCTGCTTTAGTTATTGATCTTTCTCTTTCTCTATCCGATGGCTCTCATTCCTCTCGTTTCTGATTTTTTTATCAACTCCATAAAGGCGAGTCAAGTAAAGCTTTAATGGGTAGCAAAATTCTGATGCTCTGCTGTCTGAAAGTAGTGTGAAAGGCCTATTGCTGTTAGATTAGCATGTGGCTGCAGTTCACTGGAGAAAGAGGCAGTTGCACATGAGTTTCACGCGGGTTGGCATGAATGAGGATCGGTGTAGAAAGCAGATTAGCATGTGGCTGCAGTTCACTGGAGAAAGAGGCAGTTGCACATGAGTTTCACGCGGGTTGGCATGAATGAGGATCGGTGTAGAAAGCAGATTAGAACACGAAAGGCAGGCAAGGATCGGGGTGGTGGTTGGTTCATCAAATCAAATGTGGTCGTCGGTCGACGGAGATGGAGCCACAGGACAATAAATTAAACACATCGGCGGGGGCCATCCCCCTTCCTGTCGAGAATATGTTCTCGGTACTTCTCACTGGCTACTTTCACAGGCACACAATCACATGGACTGTGACTACTTCCAGGACCAAGCCAACTCTGACCTCATGCCGTGTTATGTTGTACTTAGACCTGGGGCCACCCTTGTCCCCGAGCCATGGTGGTCCATCTTGCTGGTTGCAACTCTCAAGCAGCCGCGCTTGTCCAGTAACAAAGGCACTAGCCATCTATAATACATATAATACTGGTGGGTGAGTGTTGGTTGGTTCAGCAGCAGACCAAAGAAGACTATCTATGACTGAGATTTTCTATTCAATTCCATGACTATGGAATCGTCAAAAAGGAAAGCGAGTCTTATGTCCGACGCATGGGTTTTGGTAAGACAAAACTAACGCTTCTCAGTGAAAAATGCCTGGTTTGTGGTTGATCGAGTATGTGATTCCGATAGTAAGCAATTATACGAGTCTTATATTGACACAAACTAAAGTATAAAATCTTATTCAAATTAATTTTGTTATCAACCCAGTACAAGAAAGCTCCAAGTAAACTAGAAAATCACTAAGAGAATCCTAATATTGGTAGTCTTAGTTGACAATTTCCATTAAACCCCTTTAGTTACTACCATCACACTAAAAGAAAATTTCTACCTGAGCTGGTAATCACTATTGCACTTAGTTCAAGACTATTTTTAGCCTCCCATGATTGAAGTCTCCAAATTAGATTGGAATTTAAAATCCTAGCTTTTTAGGTTATGACTTTAACAACATTTGATCTTGTGGTGCCTTTGTTTTCTTCCTTTGTTTCATAGGAACACTGATTCTTCCTATCTCTCCAACTAATTATAGTAGTAATCATCGACTTTCCCTTTAGTTTTTATCCTATGGTAAAATCAAACACAAATCCTATTGTTTATTCCTCCATCATCAAGCTAACAATGCCTCTCTTTCTTGAGAATATCATCAACAAAATCTTAAAAAGCCTTATAACTTATGGCATAGGGTCCATCAATGATCATAATAAAGTGTTGAAGATTAGAACACACACTATGAACTCGAAAATATAAATGCTTACTACATATCATGAGACTTGGTTTTTTTTGAATTTGACATATACAAGTATATGTAGATTATTTGTTGGAATTGTAAAGAGCGTGTTAATTATATCAAATATTTGTTACAAAACTGCCCAAGACTTAGATTAGATTTATGTTATTGTTGGATCTCCACATCCAATGTGAAGAAGTGGATTGTGCATCCAAATTAAGGATGAGCTGTGAAGCTTTCTTCACCAATTTTTTTTTCTTCTCTACTCTTGTTTGTTTGCCTATTGTTGTTTAATAATTGTTGCTACCACATTTATAGATTTTTTTTAAATTTAATTAGTCACTACAAGAAACACTTTTAGTAGTGGACATTTTTCAAACAAAATTAAATTTGTTGGCAAAATACCACTTTTGTTGGCAGAAATTTCAAATTGTGATACCCGGGAATTTCTTTCCAAGCGAAAAAATCAACTTTTAATTGGAATACTTGCAAGACTTTCCTAATGAAAATAAATTTTTGCTATGAACATAAATCTTCTCCCAAATAAATTTGAATTTGTCGAGAAAATGTTTCATAGTTTGTTGGGAGAAGTCTTCTATGTGTGAAAGACTTTCTTTTCCCAGCAAACACTATTTTTGCTTGAAAAAATAGTTCTTACTGTGAAAATAAGGTTACACTAGGAAACATTTTCCAATTGAAATACTATTTTCGCTAGGAAAAGTGATTCTCCAAGCAAAATTTGAAATTTCTTTGGGAAGACATTCCAAAAATAATTTTCTTGTTTTTGGGTAAAGTTGTCCCAAAAAAATTCTATTTTATTTGGGAGAAATGGTTCTCTTAGCAAATTTATGAAAATGTTTCGAGAGGAAATTTCTTGCTTTTGGTAACTTTTTTCCACTAAAACTGAAATTTCAAGAAAGAAAAGGTTTTTTTTTCACCAAATTTTGAAATTTCCTGGCTTAAAATACCTCTAGCTATGAATTTCAAAATTCCTTGTTACAAATTTTAAATTGTTGCAGTGAAATTTGGAATTTGTTGTTGGAGGTCTATTAGGCTTCTATACTCGTACCTTCCTCCCACCCACCCATGTCCACCATTTTTTCTTCATGCCACTACTCTACTAGTTGTAAGTCATTTTTAATTTAGTTTTATTAAATATTAAAATTTTATGTAAGGAAGCATGTTAGAAGTTAGGGGAGGAGGGTGCCTAGATCTAGTTTAGTATCCAGATCCTATTCTAGTTTCAGTTCCAAATTTGGAACTAGTTATGGTTTTGTATCTAATTTTGAATTTGGATATAGATCAATTCTGGCAAAGATGAGGATCTAGATGATGTTTGGGAATCAAACCAAATAACAAAGCAATGCCACTAAATGATACAGGAGTGAACAAAAGAAATCGATGTCGTACTAGAACCCAAAAACAATTCCACTCAACACTAACCCTTCACCCAAACCCTAACCCTAAACCGTAAAATCCTAACTGAAACCTTAAGTCCTAACCCTAACCCTAACACTAAACTTAAACCCAAACCCTAAACTCGAAACCAAAAATCCTGACCTTAACCCTAATACTAAACCCAACCCTAACCTTAAAACCAAATCTTAACATCTAATTCTAACCTTAACACTAAAAGCCTAGCCCTAACCCTAATGGTTGGTTTATCTTTTTTCTATTGATATTGATATATTTTTATGTATATTTATGTTGATATCATATTCTATGTTCATGATAAATAATCTTTGTTTTATTTTGAAAAGTTGAAGTGCTATGGAATAGTGTCCATACAACCATGAGCTAAATGGGACCACTCCATAGTTTTTATTTTTTTATTTTTGTGTTACATGATAATTTTGTCAGTTTCCTCCTTTCCTTTTAGTTTTTAGGTTGATAATGAAGAGCGATAGGAATCTAAGTTTGGTTGAGGTTGATTTTAATGATAATACGAACTTAATTGAAACCAAAATTTGGCATAATAAAAGCATAATGTGAACCTAAATGAACATATGTAAACATAATATAAACATCATAGAAACACAATTTGAGCATAACTTAAGCATAATTTGAAACTAATAGTATAATATGTAACTAATGAATAACATAATACCCAACTAATTAGTTTGTAGCATAATATAAAAAAATATACATAAAAAATAAAATAAGGTCAAATATAGTGTGAAACAAATGATGTCCATAATATAAACATAAAATTTAACAAAAGTATAATTACAAATTAATGCCAGAACTCGATAGAAATATGATGTTTTTGATCAATAAGCTCGTATACCAAATGCTGAAAATGGGAAGAGCAAGATACAATAAGGAGAAATGAGAGAGACACCTAGAGAAGCTCTTTTAAGAGAAAATTGCACAATTGTTCTCTTGTTTGTTTGATTGAGCTTGAAAATAAATTACAAATAAATAAGTCGGTACCTTACAAGTGTAAGAATCTAACTCAAACTAAGATTCTAGATACGTCATACGAGCTCGTTGGAATTTGGTTATCCTTACTTTTGTTTAAGTAGTCTCACTTGGATACTTGGGTATATATGTATCTTGGGTTTGTTAATTGGAAACAAGATTTTCTAAGGCTAGTCATCTTGGAATGGAGTCAGGTTCAAACTTAACATGGTATTATACGACGAATGTTGGACTTTTTTTCAATTGCCTCATAGTGTTTGTATACTATCCCTGTTGTGCATATTTGATTAGGCCCATTGTTCATATGCGTAACCCTGGACATGAGGTGGAGAATCGGTAAAACTAGTCCTACATAAATAAATATTAAGTAAAATTGTAAGGTTAATCAGAAGGTCTCTTAAGTGGCTAATCATTTGTGATGGATCTAAATTTAATCTTAGCATGATATCAAAGCAAATACTGGGCATCCACCCTAACTATCCTTGTGTAGGAGCTACAAAGACAGTCAACACACGAAGAGAAGTGTTTGAAGAGAAGTGTTCAAGAATAGTTTCACATATATACTAAGCTGAAAGATCTTGGGTTTATTAGTTTGAAAAAAAGTCTGATTAACTTGACTAGTCATTTTGGGTTGGAAAGAGACTCGAATTTAATAATTTTTACATTGCTGCTTCCCTCCCTTATTTCAACAAGTTAAAAATGGCCATAGCTCATGCTACTAGAAATGTATTATACTATCAATACTTAATCTTTCTCCTATTCTTCTATAATTGTCATGTATTTATCTCATATTTACAACTCATATTTGGACCCACTTTGTAGGAGATGACATTTCTTTTTATTTCTTTTTTCCTTATGTAAGTTATATTTTTTCTTAATTTTTCAATCATTTTGCATGGTTTTCTCTTACTATCTACTAGAGAATCATGTAAATTTTTACAAAGAAAAATGGTTTAATTTTCCTCAACTATGTGGATTATTATTATGTTTGTTTTCTTCTTTTTCTTATCTTCATTAAGCTAATCCTTCGATCATATGGGCGAATTGTTTTTAACAAAGAGTTTTCTCTCTCACGTCGATCGGATGGTTGGATTCACTCCATCCAAACAGTTGCTAATTAAAAGATCTTTCTCTCCTATATAATCGAGTTGGTGTTGCTAGCACATTTAGATGATGTGAGACTTGATCTGCTTATTCCTTTTTCAATGGTAACAATATTACTGGTTTAACCGGTCAGAGGGTGAGGATTTGAATTACTTGATCTTTGTCATTTTCAAATAATTCTTAAATATTTTTCTATTTTTATTTGTGAATAAAATATTGGGCATTTGAATTTTAAGTTTCTAAATATAACATCTTTAAGATCAAATTATTAAAAGGGAAATTATAGAATAACAAGTGACAGTTTGGCCGAGTGGTCTAAGGCGCCAGATTTAGGCTCTGGTCCGAAAGGGCGTGGGTTCAAATCCCACAGCTGTCATTTTAATTTTTCTCTCTGATACAATTGAGCGTTGGACCTTATTTGACTTTTCTCATGGCTGGTTTTGATCAAATCAAGTTAGATCCGGTTCAACCCTAGATTAGACCAATGTGATGCTATCATTAGATTTATTATATTTTTTATATTCATTAACTTTACCCAATTCAATTGGTTCGATTTATGGTCGAACTTCTAGCAATGTATATGGACAAGTTTGAAAGGCTTAAATTCAAACAAGAGGAAACGTTATCAGGTGAATAACCTACTCATGTACCCTTAGAAGAACAAATGGGCCATTGAATACTAGGTTTTTAACGGTGGAGTGGATCAGGTATTGGAGTCGGATTTGGTCACAAATCTGATTGAGCTGTACTTCTTCTCTAGACTCTCTACCCCGCTTCTCTTGGGCACCCTCTGCCACACTGGGCCTCATGTAGTGTAACTCCCTAAACCAGATCTGCGACACGCATGAAACCTCCGTCTACCTCTCCCAAAACCAGATCCGGGACAAAATTCTTCTCTTTACTCCTTTCACCCTCTTCTCATTCCCACGGCGGGGATCGGCGTCACGCCGACAATTTTGACAGTAATCATTTCTCCGTCATAGGAGCGCGATTCTCACTTCCGGATCCAATCATCCAGATCCAGGTTCTGAGAGTCAGGTTTTTTTTTTTTTTATCACTCAATTGAGCTGTTGATTGGTCCTCTTGTACTTCCTTTGATGCTGCTACCACTTATTCCTCCTGTTATCTCTCTAGGCTTTTCGGAAATTCTGCGATTTGATCCGCGGCAGTGAAGATGCTGACGAAATTCGAGACCAAGAGTAATAGAGTTAAAGGACTGAGTTTTCACACTAAGAGACCATGGATCCTGGCCAGTCTCCACAGCGGCGTGATCCAGCTCTGGGATTATCGGATGGGGACCTTAATTGATCGATTCGATGAGCACGACGGGCCTGTTCGCGGTGTCCATTTCCACAAATCCCAGCCGCTCTTTGTATCCGGAGGTAAAGAATCGCTTTCCCATTTCTTTCTGCTGATTTTTTTCTGATGTTCTGATACTGGTGCGGTAACTTTTGATCACTACGTTTGAAGGTATTTTTACTGTTGATCTGTGTCGAAATTTAGGTCTAGTCACTCGTGAAATAGTTTGTGCAGATTTCTCAGCTATTTCTGAAGGCAGAATGTTTATAGTTTGCAAGTGAGAAAAATATGCTATCTATCCATGTCAATTTTCATCTCCAATAGCTTCCTTCTGCATCTTTCCTTCTCGCAAAGGTAATCTAGATCAATGTCTTTCCCCTATGTGCTGCCAGAATAACTTCGTGAGATGGTTCTGGCTCATATTCAATTTAATGCATAACCATTTACTCTATATTACTTCAAAGCCTGCTTTGAAGTGTCCATTTGGGATTCTCCCTTTTGGATATGCCTTGCTCAGATATGGGGAAAGTTGATGGCTCATTTTGGCTGGCAATATGCTAGACCTAGATTAACAATTTTGGCAGCGTTAATACTCTTTGAGTTACATGCTTCTAGACACTTTGTTTACTTTGTACATTTCTATGTTGGTTGATTAGATCTATATCAATCATACAGTAGATCTGCAGTTTTTTCTTTTGCCTCTTGAAATTGCTTTTCACGCTTATTCCAATACATTATTATCAGAAAGTACCAAACGTAATTAATTTTCTGTAACTCGAGGATGATATTTACTTCTATCATGGTTGAGAAGTGTTCTCTAAGAATGCGCTATGAAATTGATCTTGCAGTCTAATGCTGTTTCATGGCATTTGAGGAATACGTTTGCATTGACTAATCCACTTGAGATTGTCATGGAAGTGGGGGATTTATGTTGGCTCGCCCATACTGGACATTGTCTGCTTTGTGATTAATTACAGATGAGAATTGAACACCAAAAGTTGCATGCTACTGATTTTTCTGCATGATCTCTCTATGAATGCAAATTACAAAATAAAAATCTATCAGTTAAAGCTCCATGAATCACACACACTTCTGGAGAAATTCTGGTGGAATACACATAAAGTTATACCAACTACTAGTATATATTCTCTCAAAAAAAGCCACTAATTTACATTATGAACATTAAATGCTAGGAATCGACTGGACCTTTTTCGTGTAAAAGTATTATTTCTAATATTGATATATTGGCTTTTGCAGGAGATGATTACAAGATCAAAGTCTGGAATTATAAGATGCACCGTTGTCTCTTCACTCTTCTTGGACACTTGGATTACATTCGTACAGTTCAATTTCATAATGAGTACCCTTGGATTGTTAGTGCAAGTGATGATCAAACAATCAGAATATGGAACTGGCAATCACGCACTTGCATATCTGTTTTAACTGGTCACAACCACTATGTCATGTGTGCTTCTTTTCATCCAAAAGAGGATCTTGTTGTATCTGCTTCACTGGATCAGACTGTTCGTGTTTGGGACATAGGTGCTCTTAGGAAGAAGACGGTATCTCCTGCAGATGACATTCTACGTTTGAGTCAGATGAATTCAGATTTGTTTGGAGGAGTTGATGCTGTAGTGAAATATGTGCTGGAAGGTCATGATCGTGGAGTCAACTGGGCTGCATTTCATCCTAATTTGCCTCTTATTGTGTCCGGTGCAGACGATCGTCAAGTGAAGCTGTGGCGAATGAATGGTAGTACTTTTATTTTTTCCATTCTTATTCTTTTTTTTTTAATATAAAGATGGTCTGGTTATTCATTTGGTTTTAGTTATTTTTACCAAAAAAAAACTGCTATTTTAGCAACTGTAACATTTTTCCACACAGGGTTCACTAAAATAGAGAAGTTGGGAAAGGACCACAAAAGCAACTACTAGTGTTAACGGCTGAATTTCAAAATATTATCATATTTCATTTTCATCATTTATGGTTATTTTTAATTCTATGGAAAAGAATAATCAATATGAAATTTGACAAAAAAGTGTTGCTATCTCTTAAAAACGAAATAACATCTAGGAACTGGAAATTTTTTGGAGACACTGAGATTTACATATTTACTATTACTTACTGTTTTTCCTAGTAACATTTATTTGAGGAAAATGTTTTGAAAAGGATATCTTTCAGTTGGTTATTACTGTCATTTTTTTTCAGATACAAAGGCTTGGGAAGTGGATACATTGAGAGGGCACATGAATAATGTCTCTTGTGTAATGTTCCATGCGAGGCAGGACATTATTGTATCCAACTCAGAGGATAAAAGCATCCGAGTGTGGGATGTCACAAAACGAACAGGTGTTCAGACATTTCGGAGGGAGCATGATAGGTTCTGGATTCTAGCTGCCCATCCTGAGATGAACCTTCTGGCTGCTGGTCATGATAGTGGAATGATTGTCTTCAAGTTGGAAAGAGAAAGGCCTGCCTTTTCTCTCAGTGGTGATTCATTATACTATGTCAAAGATCGGTTTCTTCGATTTTTCGAGTTCTCATCTCAAAAAGACAACCAAGTTATCTCAATAAGACGACCTGGGTCAACCAGCTTGAACCAGGGGCCGAGAGCACTATCTTACAGCCCCACTGAGAATGCTGTTTTGATCTGTTCAGATGTGGATGGTGGATCCTATGAACTGTATATTGTACCACGAGATAGTGCTGGCAGAGGAGATAATATGCAAGAGGCTAAGAGAGGACTTGGGGGTTCTGCTGTGTTTGTGGCACGCAACAGGTTTGCAGTGCTTGACAAGAGTAGCAACCAAGTGTTGGTGAAGAATCTAAAGAATGAAACTGTCAAGAAAAGCACTCTTCCTGTTGCAGCAGATGCTATTTTCTATGCTGGCACTGGCAATTTGCTCTGTAGGGCTGAGGACCGGGTGGTCATCTTTGATCTCCAGCAGAGAACTGTTCTTGGAGATCTTCAGACACCATTTGTTAAGTATGTTGTTTGGTCCAATGACATGGAAAGCGTAGCCTTATTAAGCAAACATGCCATCATAATTGCAAGTAAGAAGCTCGTCCATCGTTGTACTCTGCATGAGACTATTAGGGTCAAGAGTGGAGCATGGGATGATAATGGTGTATTCATCTACACCACATTAAACCACATCAAGTATTGCCTTCCAAACGGGGACAGTGGAATAATCAGAACCCTTGATGTTCCAATTTACATTACAAAGGTTTCAGGAAACACTATCTATTGTTTGGATCGCGATGGACGGAACCGTGTCATAGCAGTTGATGCAACAGAATATGTCTTCAAGCTTGCTTTGATAAAGGAGAAATATCACCATGTTATGAATATGATTAAAAACTCCCAGCTCTGTGGCCAGGCTATGATTGCCTATCTTCAGCAAAAAGGTTTTCCGGAAGTGGCCCTTCATTTTGTTAGAGATGAGAGAACTCGCTTCAACTTAGCACTAGAAAGTGGTAATATACAGATAGCTGTAGCTTCAGCTAAGGAAATTGATGAGAAAGATCACTGGTACAGGTTGGGTGTTGAGGCCCTTCGGCAGGGTAATGCTAGCATTGTTGAATATGCTTACCAGAGGACCAAGAATTTTGATAGGCTTTCATTTCTTTATCTTGTCACAGGGAACATCGAGAAGCTTTCCAAAATGCTGAGAATAGCTGAGATTAAGAATGATGTGATGGGTCAGTTCCATAATGCCCTATATCTTGGTGATGTTCGTGAGAGGGTGAAGATTTTGGAGAATGTGGGTCACTTGCCACTGGCTTATGTTACTGCTGCTGTCCATGGGCTGACCGAGGATGCTGAAAGAATTGCAGCTGAACTGGGGGACAATGTTCCATCTATTCCTGAAGGGAAGGTTCCTTCACTTCTCGTGCCACCTCAACCTATTCTGTGTGGTGGAGATTGGCCCTTATTAAGGGTTTCAAGAGGTATTTTTGAAGGTGGTCTTGACAATTTTGGCAAGGCTGAACCAGAGGAAGAAGAAGAGGATGCCAGGGCTGACTGGGGTGATGACTTGGACCTTGTTGGTGTGGATGGCTTGCAAAATGGAGATGCTAGTGTAGTAGTTGAAGATGGGGAGGTCAATGAAGAAGGTGATGAAGAAGGGGGATGGGATCTTGAAGATCTTGAGCTACCACCTGAAGTTGATACCCCCAAAACTACTCTTGTATCCCGCTCCACAGCTTTTGTTGCCCCTACCCCAGGTATGCCTGTTAGCCAAATCTGGATTCAGAAGTCATCTCTTGCAGGTGAACATGCAGCAGCAGGCAATTTTGATACTGCAATGCGTTTATTGAGTCGACAATTGGGCATAAAGAACTTTGCTCCATTGAAGTCAGTCTTCCTGGATCTTCACACTGGGAGTCATTCATTTCTGCGTGCTTTCACTTCAGCACCTGTGATCCCCTTGGCTGTTGAGAAAGGATGGACTGAAAATTCAAGTCCTAATGTGCGAAACCCTCCCACACTTGTTTACAATTTTTCACAGTTAGATGACAAGCTCAAAAGTGCCTACAAGCTCACCACAGAGGGTAAGTTTGGTGAAGCCCTGAAGGTTTTTCTTAATATTTTGCACAACATCCCTGTAGTTGTTGTTGAGTCAAGGAGAGAAGTGGATGAAATTAAGGAGTTGATCACAATAGCGAAAGAGTATGTTTTGGGCTTAAGGATGGAGCTTAAAAGAAAGGAAATTAAAGATGACCCTGTCCGTCAGCAGGAGTTGGCAGCTTACTTCACTCACTGCAACCTCCAGAGGATTCATCTGAGGCTTGTGCTTGTCAGTGCCATGAGCGTTTGCTTTAAGGGTGGGAACTACAACACTGCAGCCAATTTTGCACGTAGGCTTTTGGAGACAGACCCGACTAATGAAGCCCAGGTTAAGCGGGCTCGACAAGTCCTACAGGCTTGCACTGAGAGAAATATGAAGGATGCTAATCAGTTGAACTATGACTTCAGAAACCCGTTTGTAATTTGTGGGTCCACTTTCGTGCCACTATATAGGGGGCAGAAAGACATCGCATGCCCTTATTGTGGGTCAAGGTTTGTGCCATCAATTGAAGGTCAAATCTGCTCTGTTTGTGATCTTGCTGTAGTTGGAGCAGATGCTTCAGGTCTGCTCTGTTCACCTTCCCAAATGAGATAAAAAAAAAAAAAAAAGGGAAAGAGAGAATTCTAGATGAGTTTCTTGACCAAAAGAGTAAAGCTGTCTTCGACGACGACTTGGAGCTTTTTGCTCCTGATTGTGGAATCGCCAATGCGAAAGAAGGTAGGAAATATTTCGGGTTGGTTGTTATATCTTGTCATCCATCATCTAATATTGATTGTCATTTTCTGGTGTTGTTTATTGTAATAAACTTCTTTTCTCACAGAGAATTTTTGCTTCCTGCTCCTGTCGTATTAGTTTCTATCATTATCATATTAAGAGGATGTCTTCTATTTGATTCATTATTAACAAAAAAGACTAAACTGTATGAATTTGTGGATGCGGATAAAGTGGTGTTGGTAGTGGAATTAGAGGAAGAGCTTTAGTTCTTTCTTTTGCACGAACAGGTTGCTCGAAATTTTTCTGATATAGTTAATTTCATGTCCTTGCTTTCATATGGGCGGCTTGTCGGTTTACTGTGCACTTGACTCTTGCCTATCGTATCAGACTTCCGTGTGTCCTCTTCAGGCTTAGAGAGTTAAGAATACTTTTCTTTTATTTAATCATTTGAATACTTATCAGTTATGTCGTTGATAACTCTGTTGTTATTTCAACTCTTTTGTTTTTGTGTTTGGTTTGTATCACTTGGATGCCTCTCCGGTGTGTTTGAGAGGGAACGGGCTTTGTAGCAGGCTTCTTCACATTCTCTTTCCATGATTTTTTATATCTTTCTTTGCTGGAAAACTTCTTGTTAAGATTCTTCTCTTTCCATAATAATGCTACTTTGTAATATTCTACAAGAACCAACCAGAAATATAAATCAAGAAGCACTACGATAATACTTGATACTTGAAAAACTCACTTCTCTTACCTCCATTTTTTTATTTAGTTGTTTTAAAATTTTAAATTATTTGTGGTCATTTCCTGTGTCCACATAAACACACCGAAATCAATTAAAGGGATAATTTTCCAGAGTATTAAAAAAATTTAAAAAATCATTATCTTTTTTCCTGAAGGACTTTTTTTAGTTCCTTTCTTCCGTTTTGTCTTCCGTGAATGAGAATAAGCAAGTATTTTCTGTCTACTATTAAGAAATTTAATCTCCAAAAGCAACTGCCAAAGGGAGAAGGGGTAAACTATTTGACCAGCTCTCAGTGGTTACATAAAGAAGGGCCCAGGCAAAACAAATTTAAATACTAAAATCAAAGTAGCGGTCCCATCTACCATCAAATCAAAGCACCGAATCAGGCTTTTCTCGTGAAGGGAGGAGACCTTTTGACCGAATGACGCGGTGATGGCGCAAATAAGAACTATTCCCATGTGCCCTTTCTGGCCTGCGAGGCGATAACACAGGGAGTCGTTGGTTGAGACGTCTAAAAATCCTCTATGCCTCTCATCTCTAAGGTTGCCTTTCCTTTTCCCTCTAATGCTTCGAATGGACGAAAAAAGTTTGAACCTCCGAATCTGTGTCTTAAGACGAAAAAAGGTTGTCATTAATTATTAAAACTTGTCAATCCATAAATAAATTGGTTTTGCTCCTGGGCTCTCAATTCTGAAGTCAATTTATTGACAGACATGATATTAAGAAATTTAGAATTAATAAGACTGCGGTTTTCTTTGCCGTTAAAATTTTTTTAGGCCTCGGAATTATGTTGTTTCCGAAAAAGCGCAGGGAAAGCCGCAGATAATCACTCAAGAGGGGAAAAAGGTCAAAAATGAGTCCGTTTATTATGAAATGACGAATTTACCCCTATTTGGTGATGAGAGCTTTTCGTTGTCTGATTCTTCTCTTTCCGCGCGTTTCTGCCATATGGAAGTTGGTAATGGTGGTATGACTATTTATGTCCCAGGTCTAGCCAAATCATCAGAAGGTTATATCTGTCTTTCTTGAAAATATGCGTTCGATTTTGTGACTTTCCGCCGGAAATTGAACTCTCAATCATTGACGGTCCCACCTTGGAGCTTTCTTCTTCCGTTGATTTTTTGGCTAGGGCGACGAGTTGAACGGCTGGATCACTGTTTGTGGGACCCCTAACAGTTGGCAGTGTCTGACTGGAAAACGCTTGGAGCAACCGCGTTTATTCGCAACTACCGAGGGTAGATCCGGCATTTCGCTCGTAGAAGACAAATGCGGAGCGAGCGGCGGTTGCAGGCGGTGGAGGAGAAGTCGCCGTCTCTCGCTTCGACCTTCCACCTCTGCATCACCATTAACCTATTCGTCATTAATTATTTAATCACTTCGAATTATTGTTTTGCCCTCGCGTTTTTGTCATTTCGCTCCTTTCTCCTTCTCCTGCTTCTCGTATATAGCATCTCTCTCTCTCACTCTCTCGTTGCTCTGTCCGTGTGTAACCATAGAGATGGAAATCTTCGGAAACCCAAAGATGGAGATCTATTTCTGAGGTATGCAATCGGATTGTCAAATTGATTGTCTAACGATATGATGCTCTGTTCTTTCGACAAGTTTCTGTTGTTTTCTTTTTCTTCTGGTTGTTGTTGCGGTTGGATAAGCTGGGTCAGTAATTGTAAGCACTGTGGTCTTTGGTTTTCTAGGATTGTTGTTGTTGTTTGGAATTTTTTTTTCTTTGTTTCGAAACGGCAGTTGTTGTCCGGTTTTTTGACAAGATCTGACTGGTTGCAGTGGCGAAAAATGTTTGAGTTTCGTGCTTTATCTTGTTGTCTGATTGTTTCTGAAGTGGAACTGTTTCTCAGTTAGCCGTTCCCTAAGTGGAATTGGGTGGCATATTGAATAGAGTGGATTTTTCAGTCCCCAAAATCATCTTAAGAGAGGAGAATCTTTTGACTATGTTTTTTATTGTGCGAGATGTAAGAGTTTCACTACTTGCATAATTTTACTCAAGTCTTTGAGATCTGATCGTCTACTCGAGAAAGTTAAACCTTGTCGCGGTTGAGACTGCATCATTAACAATTATGGTTTTGACTGCGGCAAGTAGCATTGTGATGCACACAGTTATTACTTTACATTGAGATTCCCCTCAGTTCAGTCAATGAAAGATGAATTCTCAGTATTATGAAGGTTTTCTCCTTAATTGGTGAAGGTTTTATCTTTTATGCGATGTTAATGCACTTCTAAAATTGGTGGCTTTTACTGAATTCCTTGCGATGTCATGTACAGTAGAAATGCCAAACTTGTCTCAATTGTGGAGCTTATTACTGTGTAATCTGGATCTGAAAATGGAGGTAAAGCAATTAATTGTATCATTGGTTGTTGAAGTGATCTGCACTGAAACCTTGAAGTTGCTGTTGTGTCATATTGGTCTTGTCTGGAAACAAACTAGCATACTTGGTCTTTATCACATTGTTGAGGTTTCATAGATATAGTCCATTCTTGTAAAATTGAATATGTAGTTTCCATTATCCTCTGACTGAAGGTTTTCTTATTGTCCTTGCAATGATGTGCAGATTATGCTTCTATAAATTTATTGACAAGTGAAGAGTCGTTGGTTGATTACTCTGTAAAATGCCTGGAATTTTCATGGATGGTGTAAATGAAGATGGGGCCATAAATGGAGTGGACCCCACACTCAAGGAAAATTCTTCTGTAAATAAGTTGACAAAGAGTACTCTTAGTCCTCACAGCCCTCGAAGCGAGGCTATTAATCCTCCTGAAGGAACTTGTGTGGATACCTCAATTGAACAATTGTATGATAATGTCTGTGAAATGCAAAGCTCTGCTGATGGGTCCCCATCAAGGCCAAGTTTTGGATCTGAGGGTGATGAATCAAGGATTGATTCTGAGTTATGCCATCTTGTTGGTGGAGATATGAGGGCATTAGAGATAATGGAAGAGGAATCAGAGAAAGAGGAGCCCATTGAAACGAATCCAACTTCTAAAAAGGAAAATGGGTCTCCAAGTGCAAAGTTAGAGAAGACCCATTCTTCTGGACGTAAATCAGTTTCTTCTGGACACTCAAGAAAACCGTCTCAGTTGCAGTTGGATGCTGAGCCATCAGTAAAATCTGGTATGAAGAGTAAAGGGTCTAATATAAAGCCTCCTACAGAGGTAAAGACAGAGAAAAATGTAAGAAAATTGAGTTCTAGTTCTGCTTCCAATAAAAAAGAAAAGATTTTTACCTCGGTAGCATCAAAACTACCCAATGGAACTGAAGATCCAGCTGGAGTAGCACTAGACAACCCCGATCTTGGACCTTTCCTACTCAAGAATGCGAGAGATTTGATCTCTTCGGGGGATAATCCCCAGAAGGCCTTGGATTTTGCTCTTCGAGCGGCAAAATCTTTTGAAATATGTGCTGATGGGAAACCACGCTTAGAGCTGGTGATGAGTTTGCATGTTGTTGCAGCAATATACTGTAGCTTGGGACAGTACAGTCAGGCTATCCCCTTTCTTGAGCACTCAATTGAAATTCCAAACTTGGAAGAAGGTCAGGAGCATGCTCTTGCCAAATTTGCTGGGTATATGCAATTGGGTGATACTCATGCAATGGTTGGCCAACTTGAAAACTCCACACAGTGTTACAAAATGGGCCTGGAGATCCAGAAGCAAGTTTTGGGAGAAAAGGACCCAAGGGTGGGGGAGACTTGCCGTTATGTAGCCGAGGCACATGTCCAAGCACTTCAGTTTGATGAGGCCCAGAATCTGTGCCAGATGGCTCTTGATATCCATAGAGATAATGGTACACCTGCTTCTCTTGAAGAGGCTGCAGATAGGAGACTAATGGGTCTGATCTGTGATACAAAGGGAGATTATGAGGATGCTCTTGAGCATCTTGTTCTTGCCAGCATGGCCATGGTCTCCCATGGCCAGGAAGCAGAGGTGGCTTCAGTGGACTGTAGCATTGGGGACACCTATCTAGCTTTGGCTCGATATGATGAGGCTGTTTTTGCCTATCAGAAAGCCCTTACAGCTTTCAAGTCCACCAAAGGAGAAAACCATCCGACTGTGGCTTCAGTCTTTGTTCGTTTAGCAGATTTATATAACAAGACTGGTAAAATAAGGGAGTCAAAATCTTACTGTGAGAATGCTCTCCGCATCTTTAATAAGCCTGCCCCTGGGATCCCTGGTGAGGAGATTGCAAGTGGTCTAACTGATGTTTCTGCCATCTATGAGTCTATGAATGAGCCTGAACAGGCACTCAAGTTGCTTGAAAAGGCTTTAAAGATATACAACAATGCCCCAGGCCAGCAAAGTACAATAGCTGGGATTGAAGCGCAGATGGGGGTGATGTATTACATGATTGGGAATTATTCAGATTCTTATTTGTCCTTTAAGAATGCTATTGAAAAGCTTCGCACTAGTGGAGAGAAAAAATCTGCTTTCTTTGGCATTGCCCTTAACCAAATGGGGTTAGTATGTGTTCAGAGATATGCAATAAATGAGGCTGCAGATCTTTTCGAAGAAGCCAGGAGCATTTTGGAACAAGAATATGGACCATATCACCCAGACACACTTGGAATTTATAGCAATCTTGCTGGTACTTACGATGCAATGGGAAGGTATACTAATTATTTAGTTTCCTATAGGCACTTTAGTTTTCCTGTTGCATGCATGGTTTTTTCCATGACCTCTTTTTCTGCCACTCACCTTCTAAAGGATCCATTTTTTTTAGAACTATTTTGCAAGGAACATGAAGTAAAAATTGAAGGCGCAAGATAGGCCTTCTCTGAAGTAGTGCCTAGAAGAAGAAAAAACGAAAAGAAAAAGAAATTGCTAAGAATGCAAACTGACCTATGTTAAATACATGGAACCCTTATAAGAGGACAATATGTAGCTTTTAAATTTCTTTTCCTTGATATAGTTGTTCTTGCAAGAGTTGATGTGTCCTACTTTGGTACAGATTGGATGATGCGATCGAGATATTGGAATACGTGGTGGGGATAAGGGAGGAGAAGCTGGGAACAGCAAACCCTGATGTCGACGATGAGAAGAGGAGGTTGGCAGAGCTACTGAGAGAAGCAGGTAGAGTCAGGAGCCGAAAAGCCAAATCACTAGAGACTCTTCTTGACACGACCACTTCGACCAATACACATCTCATCGGGGAACAAGCTATTAAGGTATAAAGATGATCCACGGATGCAGCATAATATGTATATTATTATTCTTTTAAAGAAATGGTTGGGGTGGGGCATTTGATTGGTATTCTATTTGTTGCCCATCCTTGAAGGGTTTAATGAAATTCCCCAGCCAGATTGCTGTATTATGATTTGTTAGAAGGGAGGGATCTGAAGGGACGACGGATTGACTATGCTGAAAGAAAGAATTATTATAATAAAGACATATGGTATTCCTCAATTCTTAAAAAGCTACAACTTTAAAGAATGGTATGAAGTTTAAGATAAGAGGGAGAATTGGACATGGTAATGAAAACCAAAAAGATATTGCCATAACAAAAACAAAGAAAAAACTGCTTAATTAGAATTGAATCTAGTCTTGCTCATCTGAGCTAGCTATAAAATGGAGGAAGTCCACCACCCACCATGGCTTATCTTGACAGCTAGCAAATGACTCTGCCAGCGAACATTAGTTGTGAGCTTTCTGTCCATCCTCACCCATCAATCATCATCTTGTCGTGTTAACTTACTCATATATTTGTCTTTCAGTGGACGATTTTCTTTTGCATATAACGTGAAGAGTCTCTACTGTCAAACTACAAGGTACCTCGTTCTAACGACGAGAAGATAGATTGAACTTTTTCAAATTCCTTTTTCATATATTTCTGTTCTTTCTCATATATAAGGAACATAGGTTTTGTTGATACCGAAATAAGGAACTCATTTCGTAGCCTACTCACTTTACAGTTTACTCGAAACATAAGAATTTTTTTAAAAAAATTTAAACAAAACATAACAATGTAGCTCACCTCTGTTCTTGATTCTCAAGAACGTTATCAGAATTTAATGACTTTTTTGAGATATTGAAATGGTCCTAGTAGTCACTTTTGAATGTAAATTAAGCACTTATCTCTTTCTTGTTAGATTCTAGGGTTTAGTTCCATTAGGAGAAGTAGAAAGCCTATTAGAAGAGAGGACAAGTTGGGAGTGAAAGACGAAAAAGAAGAAGAGACAAGTTTGAACACTCACTTTAAAGAGGCCTTGCTGCTATTGCCTTCAATATCTTTACAAGTTGATTTTTTTAAGGAACGTAGTGCATACAAATTATTCAGACTTGAGAAGGCTAACCTAGTATATGATAGACTTAAAAGTCTTACCTTTTTACTTGCATCAACTCTGAAGTTTTTGGCATATTAATTAGGTATCTAATGTTAGTATCAAAGCCGACACCATATCATGTATTTAAATCTCAATTAAGGCAATTTAGTGAAGAAGACTTCTCTGATGCCAGAATGATAAAAACAAAGGGTTTTTTACCAAATTGCCCAATTTCAAAAACATATTTCGCTAAATGAAGATACTATGAATTTATTTTGAAAAATACTCAACTTTGACCGGTCAATTACACATGTGTACAATCAAAGGTGACAAGTAAACATTAACTGATTACGTGTCGCTTGTCATCAGCACTGTGTGAGTAGATAGACACATCAACTGCCACATCACAATTCTGACCCGTCCACAGCCAAATAAGATGCCACGTCATTAAATGATAAAAATTTGAATAATTTTTTTTATTTTTAAAAACAAATTTATTAATACACTTTTTATTACCTTATATCTAAAATAATAAACTATTAAAAATATAATAAATAATTAAAAATTAACTCTTACTTATTTAACACCATTTATTATCGATTAAAATATTTGTTTATTAAAATAAATTTTAACTTTACACTTTTTATTACTTTATATTTTTAAAAATAAAAAATAAAATAAGTATACTAATTAATTAAAAATTTTACTAACAATTATCTATTTAAAATATTTATAAATAGAAAAAATCTTACTCTTACCCATTTATTATGGATTTAAAATATTTATAAATTGAAAAAATCTTACTCTTAAGTCTTACCCATTTATTATCGATTTAAAATATGTATAAATTGAAAAAATTATATAAAAAAGTTATTTTAGAGTTTAAAAATACAATTTATTTGTATACTATTTATCACCTTATTTAAAAAATAATAAATTATTAAAAAAATATTAGTTAATTAAAAATCTTACAACACCTTTTATTATAGATTTAAAATATTTATTAACTGAAAAAATATGAAAATTTTTATTTGAGTTTAAAAATAAATGTATCGGTACACTTTTTATTACCTTATATTTAAAATAATAAGTTATAAAAAAACTTACTCTTACCTATTTAACACCTTTTTATTATCTATTTAAAAAATATTTTAATTAAAATTTTTGAAAATTTTAGTTTTGAGTTTAAAAACCAAATTTATCAATACATTTTTTTCAAATTTATCGAAACACTTTTTATTACCTTATATTTAAAATAATTAAAAATAAAATCAATATTCTAATTAATTAAAAAATCTTACTCTTACTTATATAACACATTTTATTATCGATTTAAAATATTTTTTAATTTTTTAATTGAGAGGGGGGCGTCGAGGGCAAGGGCGAGGCTGAGCGGCGGCAACAGGCACTGCGAGAGGGCGAGAGGGCGAGAGGAGAGGAGGTCGAGCCGAGCGGCGGCAGCAGGGGAGCAATGGGGAGAGGCAGCAGCAGGTACTACAAGAGAGCGAGAGGAGAGGAGGCCGAGGCCGAGCGGTGGCAGTAGGGGAGCAGTGGTAGCGGTGGAGTAGGGAGCAGCGGCAGCAGGCACTACGAGAGGGAGAGAGGAGAGGAGAAGAGAAAGATTGAGCGAAGAGAGATAGAACGAAAAACATAAGAAGTGAGGGCTTACGTGGTGCAAGATGACATGGCAAAGAGAGGGTTAATAGATAATGACATGACATCTTACCTGGTAGATAACATATCGGGATAGTGATGTGGCAGTCGATGTGTCTATCTATTTACATTGTATTGATGATGTAACGACACGTAATCAGTCAAAACTTATGTGTCACCTTTGACTGTACACATGTACCGTGGACCGGTCAAAGTTTGGTATTTTTCAAAATAAATTCAAAGTGTCGTCATTCAAAATATGTTTTTGAAATTGGGTAATTTGATATAAAACCCTAAAAAAATATAGTGAATTGTTGTGATCCAATGGGGCTTAAATATGTCTCCACAATCAGCTCCTCTTTCAAGCTCCCCTTCTCCGTGTGGATATTTCAGATGGATATGTGATATCAATTAATCCACAAGAGCAACATTTGGAGAAAATTTGATTTTTTATTATTTAATTCATAGAGAGGACAGATTGTGTCCTGAACATAGTTTACAGCAAGTCTTCTTACAATTGTCAATTTATAGAAAGCAAAAACTTAGTTAAACCTACGACAATTGGCACGAATTTCTCCTTGGGTGCCCGTCAGTGGATTCAAATTCCCCATCTTCGCCATGGCATTCGCTAAATCCGTGGAGAAAGCGCCGGCGTTGTTACTGTACGAGGTGACGATGGAATCAGTCGACCCGCCATTGAACAACACCTGATCAGAGTGAAGCAGACCTCTCCTGTTGATCAAAGCCTGGAAATAATTGTTTCCGAAACGGTTAGGGCTCTGAGGATCCAAGGGAGCCAAGTTGTCGTCACCACTTCCTCTGGCACGAGGACAATTCGCCTGCAGAGAAGTTGCAAAAGCTGGGTCGATGTTGGTTTCGTTGTAAATCCGGTCCCTGAAGTTCACACACCTTGCTTGACCGACTGTGTGAGTACCGGACAACGCGACCATCTCCCTTTCACTGAATCCCTTTCTACCAAACTTTTGGATGATCGAGTCGAGGTTTTCATTTGGGGCCGGGAGGTCGCTGTTCGCTGTATCTATGCTTGCGGTTCTTGCGTCCCTCCTCCCTAATGGCACCGAGTAAGATGGTCCGCCGAGCTGCAGTAATCGAGAACGTGGATATTCATCAGCATAAACTACTAGATTTTCTGGAGCGAATGCTTATTGCGAAGATATTTACGTGTACTTACTTCAACGACAGAATCACGGGCTGCAATGGCTAGAATATCTGCACAAGACACCACACTTCGCCCGCATGCTCGATCGACTTGGGTTTTGATGTTAGCTACTGCATCAACTCCACGAATGCCTCTGTTAGGGAAGGCAGTCTGCTCTCCAACAAACGAGCCAGTATCATCTAACAGGACGCTTCCGTCACAACCCTGCGGGAAATACAGTGAAAACAGCCGTTATATATATGCACCCATGAGAAACGCTTCCGATACAGTATCAGAAACGCAAAAGCTAACTTACATTGACGAAGCAGTCATGGAAGAAGAGACGAATGATGGATGCACCCATGCGAGTTTCCCGGTTGATGGCTGACCGAACCGCGGCCCTCACACTGTCGAAGACTGAGGGACACGTACTGCCGTAGAAAGACACTGAGAGCTGAGCGGAGGCCGGAGAGAAGATTGTGACTAGCATGATAGCTAATCCTAAAGTACAGATGTTCGAACGAGAAACGATGGCCATGGTTGACAGTCAACAACAAAAACCCAGAATTTGATACAAACTACTTTTTTCTACTTCTCTATACTTTCTCGAACTTTTCTGTTTTCTTCTTGGCTTCACGACTTGGGAAAGATGATGACCAGAGAGGTGTTTATATAGGTCCATCAGTAACGGAGCTTCGCGAGGAAGAAGACTTCAAACTTGAAAGAGCGCGTAATAACGTATGAAAAAGTATGAGCCGTTGAATAGAGGGCACTGACGTTTGACAAATGATCACAGCATTCAATGAGATCCAGACTGGGTTTTTTGTTGCCATACGGAAGAACTAAGCAGGGAATCAAACTAAGACCCCTCCTTCAGTGAGAAATTTCAACGTTATCACTGCACACTGCGAATTCATAGATTCGAGCGGACGAGGGATTCCTGCAAGTAATTTCTGCAGCATGAACGGGTATTTTAATTCATGCAGAGAGAGAATTGACTTTTTGGATTGCGTCCAAGCAGTGAGTGCAAACCGGATCATGATTTGCTCGCGCAGCCAGCCCAAAAGCCCCCAGCCTCCAATCAAGAATTTTTCTTTGTTTATGAATGAGCCAACCTTTTGTCTCAGTCTATTTGAGTAGTCAACTTTCCGACATCCAAAAATGGAAATCCTGCTCGCGCAAGTGTACTACGACTATTGACGCTCAGCTCTATCATCCAACGGCCGGCGGCGTTCTTGCGTTCGCATGAAGGAGCCTCGGCTGTCTTCTTCCTCGTAACACAACTAACCATTAAATCCCATGCACAACACAAGAGACGAAATTAACTCAAACTCTGGTTGATAATAAGTAAAAATATAAATGAAAGAAGCTGGAAAACCAATGCACTGCTAGACATTTGGCTAAGATGGGTTCGTACCAGGGCCATAGTTCAAGCTTTTCCTTGAGCCGGAACTAGGATGGCTGTGAAATTTTCGGGAGGTTCCGATGGGAGAAAGCTATTAATTACACGGCGAAATTTGTAGCCTTTTATGGGATCTCAAGATCTCAAAGTTTCCTCTTCCGCTTGATAAGGATAATTTGTCTGATAATTTGCAAGGGCCTGGAGGAGGAAAAGATCCGATCACGAACTGGGTATAGACGAATACATTGAACACTGATGCGCATTTATTTTTTCACTGCCTTCTTTCTCACGGTTTGACTTTATTACTCGTAGTTATCCTCTAATTGAGATTCATTTAGACGAATCTTCGATTCTCCTAGATGGAGAAGAAACATGATCAAACCTCACGGTTTCGTGTGATGTCACTCTTCAACTCCATATCTCTTTCTCACTCGTGACCTTCCTTGGACTTGTTCCGTTATTTGAAGAGAAAAAAAAAAAAATTCGAAACAGTTGAAATGATTTCCTTCTTTCTTTACTATCTCCTAGTAAGAAAATTAACCTGCAGGAAACAGTACCGAGTTTCGAGTTGTAAGATCCAAAAGCTTTTCACAAACGGACAGCCACTGCTAGCTGACATCCAGCATTCATCAACCCAAAGTTTGACTGGTTGATTCTGATCCAAACGGCCAAATGGGTATTTTGGAGGCTCCTCAGTTTGGACGGAGTTGATGAAGGAAGCAGGCAGTTGCCGATAAGACTTTTGCCTTTCTCAAGCTGTATACTATAAATTTTTGTCGATTAGTTTTTCTAGATTTTTGTTTCTTCCCCAACCAATTCGCGTACAGGATTCGTCTCTTCTGCTGTACAGAGAAGACTGATCTTTGAATAAATCTTCGTAAAACGGTGGAGGAAGCTTCCGAGTCACCTCTCTGTATTTGGCATTAATGTCAACACTAAGAGTAGAGCAATCTGATACGTTTCTTCGTCATCTACTCATCTTGGCCAATCGATATTAGTCTTACCAATCAAATTAAGCTACAAACAAAGAAAGAACCAATTTCTGTAGTTGAGAGTCAACTACTTTTCACCCTCCAATCATACTCTGAAATGCTTCCGATCCAACCCCTCAGTCCTATCATCAAGTTTAAGCTTTTTTATGTATTCATTGGTGTATTCGTCACCTTACAAATTCTCCATGTTTAACTTCTTAGGAAGATCAAAAGCAAACTTCTCTAGAAAAATAAAAGTTTCTGATTTTGTCTATTTAATTGCTGAGTTCAAAAAATAATGAATAAATCTCATATCAACCATTTCGAACTCATGCAACATCTCTTCTTTAAACTCTCTAATCAACCTTTATCTTCCTTTCCATGCATGTAATTACTAATTGAGAATTGTTGAATTTATGAAAAACTGTAATTACTAATTGAGAATTGTTGAATTCATAATAGAGGAAGGTAATCGAGTCCAATTACAATAAAATTACATTTGTCCCAATTACACCCAAATTTTAATACTTAAATAAGTCATAGCATAATTACATAACTTAATATAGATAAAAGACAAATATAACTCAAACTAAAACTCTTCTAGGACGTGACCATAAGATAAAAATGTCTTTGTGAGTTCTTTTGATCTTCCAACTTATGTGATAAGAATGTCAGCTCGTGGTAATCATGGTGGGTCCTACTTCTTATGGGTTTGGGCCCATCTTTTGGGTATTCCTTGGTCATGTGACCCATCTTATAATACTCTTAGATATGTGGATCTTTCTTGATCGTGTGAGCTGGAGCCCATCTTCCAACAAAATCAAGTTGATCAAAATATTCTTGGGATTCATCTTCCTATCACACCTACATCGAGTTGATCAAATTAAAATAACAAGTCGATTACAAAGGAAGATAAATTATTTTCCTCATTGTAGGTGCACGAAAGATTAATTTTTGGGAGGTAATTTGATCTTTTATCTTCCCCAGTGTTATTTCTCCATCATCTCCTCATGTCTCGTGTCTATCAGCTTTCTCTCCGATATCCTTTTTCTCTCTATGTCACTTCCTTTGTTGTTCCCTCCTTTATCCCAAATTCTTAAGGTTTGAGGACCTAGATCTTGTAACAAGATTAAACAAAGGATCCAAAGTGGATATGTGCCATGGTTGAGGAAATCCCTATTTGTGCATTAGAATTGTACTTGGGATTGGTTTCTAGACCTCTAGATAGAGTATATAGTGATATAAAGCCAGATTAGTTGTACAAGAATATACACAGTAATACAAGTTTGATTACAGATAAACATGTAGTCTGGTTGCCACAATTTGGATAGTGTTATCGTTTGTAACTCATCATGACGGGTCTTACATCAGTTTAATGTCATGAATGTGTTCATAAATTTGACTTTCTAGAAAAGGTTTACAAGGTACAACCCAAAAGGTTTTAAAGAATAAAATGGGGATCTCAAGCTCGAGCTCAAACTCAACCTCGAGCCTAAAATTTGAATTTAACTCAAGCCCAAATATTTTAACCAAGTTTGAGCTCGAGCTCCAACCTACATCTAAAACTATAAAAATAAATTACAAAAATAAATAAAATAATATTGTAATGAACTTAGTACTATTGAACTATAAGCAATCTTAGAGGAATTCAAGACTTTGTAATGGAATATATTAATGTATAATAACAAACTTAATAGACATCAATAATATTTATTTTATTGGCAAATAATAATATTAGATGTTAAGGGATAATCGATGTCTTTGAGGTTTAAGGCAAATAAAAAACAACTAAGAGGGAATTGATGAGAGCAGAGTAAAGAATATTTTAAAAAAAATCTATGATAACGAGTGGGCTCACAAACTAACAAGCCAAGTTTGAACTCGAGCCGAGTTTCAAGTAAAAACTGAACTGAACCGACTTTTATGAGTTGAACTCGAATGGTTTACCAGCAGGTTTGGCTTGGTGCCCATTAATTAGCATTTTTTAATTATATTGCACTCAGCCGGTTTTGTGGTAAAATTGTAAATTTAAAAAAAAACAATAACAGCTTCAAGCATTTCCAAAGCCCTAAACCCTTTGCCCGCTCCTCCTCGTCGCGGCCTTGTCCGGCTCGTTTTGGAAGCATATTCTCAAGACCTCAGTGGGTGAGAACGGTATTCGACGCATTGGAACTGCCAAGGTATTATCTACTGCGGATCATCTCTCTCCCTCTCCCTCTCTCCCTCTCTCCTGTGGTCTCTTCCATTTTTTCGTTTTTTCCTTTGTTCATGATGTAAGAACTTACCCACCACAACTTTGGGCTACTCCGTCCACAGACCTTATTTTTACTATATGGGGTTAAACTTTAAAAGGTCTCATAATAACACGTCGTGAATTCTCATTAATTAGGGCTTCGGTGCCAAAAGTGTGATATTTGGTTCTACGCAGTGTTTCACGTGCACCAAATTTTGTTATTAATGTAATTTGAGCTACATGCCTTTTTCACTTAGCAGTAGGATAAGTGGAAGTGGCGAATATTTGATAGGTTAAATAATTCTATCTGTATTTGAATCTCCTGGAGTAATTCGGATATTTGGATGATCAGAAAAAGTTTAATAGGATGAGAAGTTCCATTATATTCTGAAATTTGGGTTGGTCGATTTTGATATTTCTGATACTTTATCTGTAGTAGTGGCAATGACTTGTACCACTTATAGATTGCATCTCTATCGCTAAATAATATGCCTTGCTGATCTCTGTAACTTCTAATGATGTCTTGAGGCTATAATTTGAGTGACATCTTCCTTTTTCCATTTCAGGTTTTCCAGTGGCAGTTCAAAAGAAAATTCATTTAATAGATTGTTTCCTCTACTGCTTGAACTTTTAAATAATTTTTTTTTCTGTTTGAGAAGATGGATGAAAAGCCCTTGCCAGCAAGCCTGGTTGATCAAATAGTTGTAAGTAGTATCACCTCATTAAGGATTTTGCATTGTGCATATCACAGAGGAAACATTGTTTTGACCCCTTCATTTGGTGATTTTATAAAAGGTTCCAGGTGATGTAATTCTAGACCTTTCTAGCATGGCAAATCAGTCCGTGAAACTCGGTGGAGGTTTGTATCCGGTGAGAAATTTCTCTCCTCTTGTATGTGAGCAACTAGCAAATTTTAACTCTTAATTGTTTTGTTTTGTTAGCTTAACGGTTCACCATTATATTTCCTAGTAGAATTAGTGTTAGTTAGAAGCATATTTTGTGGATTCTATTGTTCTTCCTAACTGTTCTATCACTTCTGTTTGTTTACAATCCGATAAATTGTGCTTTTACTCACCTGTGTTTCTTTAGTTACAGGAATTTAAGGATTTCTTTTTATTTAAACAATATAACTAAGGTGGATTGGATTGAAAAGACTCATTTGCCTAACATTTTCAGGACTGTGATACTATTTTCGCAATGAAGGCCGGGAAATTAAGATTTTCAAAGCCAAATAAGTATTGGGTTGAAAACTCCCAAAAAAGGGTTAGGCCTTTTTCTATACTAATTTGACTTTTTTTATTTTAATTTTTAATTTTTCTTTAATCTTTGTTCAACTTTTTGCATGTTGTCTGGGTTTGATATCAAATTTGGAGATTATTTAGTCTGCAATAGCTCTCTAGTTTCATCTGAAAATGTGAAAAAAAACATTTTACTTCTAATATCTAGTACCTATTAAACTCGATCCACACTATATCAAGAAAGTGAATGTGTTTCATAAATTTTTGTAATTCTTTTAGCTTATGATTTATCTTTCAAAGTCTCATGTTGTCTATTTTGTTTGTTGTATCTCTGCAGTATGTACCATGTGTGGAGGATACAGTTCTTGGTATTGTGGTTGACAGTAAGCCAGATGTAAGCATCATCTATTTTTCAAGTATGAGACATGTTTGAGATAAAAAAATTATGTGGCAACAGAAAATCAAACATCCTTACAGGACTGTCATCTTAAAACTTGAGTCTGTCACTTGGGGGTTGTTTATCAAGAACTGCACCTTCATGTTTTTTCTTTGTGAATCTGACATCCAGGCTACTAGGCCTATTTTTGTCTTTTTTTGTTGCAATCAATCACGACCAAAACACATTTATAACAAAAGAACACGAGTATTTATGTTAAAACCCCTAATTTATGAAAGCCAAAACCACGAGACTAGCATTCAGGGGGAAAAAAGGAACTATGTTTGATGGAAATCTACTATGAAGTAGTATGCGTTTCGATGTTCCTACTGGACTGTATCATGTAGAAAAAAATTAAAAAGGATTGTGCACAATGGAAATCTACTGTAAAGTAGTAACAGTTTGGTGTTTTTTCTCACATTTAAGTGAATCTTGATCGAGGGATAAAAAATGCAACAAAAATCAAAAAGGAACATCTTGATTAAGTGTTTGGAGCTCTCAACTGAGGGTTTTGAGTGCTTAGTAATGCTTAGTGGCACTTCAAGTTGTCTCTAAAGAAACTTGTGTAAGAGTTCTTCTCCTTCATCTTACCTCTTCTTCTTCATCATCTTGTCCTCTCTTCTAGTACTTTTTCTCTATTAGTGTTCTTTGTCTCCAAAACCCAAAGGGAGATTAAGAAATAAGTGTCCGTTATTTTAGCTAGTAGAGAAAGCCAATAAAAGTAAGTCTTTCCTTAAGAGTCATTAATGCATGTCAAACCATGCTTGATGTGGAATCCCAGCATGTAGAATTAAATGTTTGCTATCAAATTCCATATCTATCTGTGCTGAAAAAGCCAAATAATGGTGTCCCATATCTACTTGCTGATACGTGATAAGTATTGGCCTTCATATTGAAGTCTGTCTTACTTCATATGAGTATTCTCTGGTTATGTACACATCCATGCTGTTCTATCATCATGTTATTGTACAGTTAGGAGAAAATGGAATACAAAAAATTAATCATGTTATCGTATTCAGGCCTTGAAATATGATGGATTATAAACCCTAGGTGATTCAGATATGCAAACCATGGTCAATTACCCTGGTTGTGTATATTCCACTACTAGTGATCTTTTTGGATTGTACCTAAAATATGTTCACAGAAAAAACTTTCTAGGCTGCTTGAGGAAGGTGGCACACCTGAGCAATTCAGTCATAGTTGCAGACCCAGCAATGACCAGCTTTATCCATCTTTGCTTGAATGTTTTGTGCTACTTCAGTTATTTATGATTTGGCAACATCTGTGATTGCATTCAGAAATTTTGATTTGATTGTCGTTGCTTTTTCTACATCCAGAACTTTCTGGTGGATATTAAAGGACCTGCATTGGCTTTTCTACCTGTACTTGCTTTTGAAGGAGGAACTAGGAGGAACATACCAAAGTTTGAGGTATGATTTGCTTGTTATTGTTATGTTTGTCTATTATTTCTGTAGCACACCTAGTTGTGTTTCTGTAGGGTCGGCATCTATTTAGATGTTTTATTGAGATTAACTTGATAATTGAACTGCTGTATAATTGAGGGTCCTCGAGAAATATATGAAGCCAGTGTACAGACACTTAAACAAGAGGATAGTCCGCCCCCCTCTCTTTTACCTTCCCAAAAGCAATTTACTCTTCACCGTTATAGACTGAATATTTTGTTATCATATGTATTGAACTCACTACTGGCAAAGTTTGTTGTCTTTATTAGGGATGGGCCCACTTGTAAATCAGAGTGAAACTTTGTTCCAAAAGTTGCAGTTTCTTGTTCAAATCCAACCTACCTTTCAGAGCGGCAAAATTGTGGTGGTATTCCTGCATCATTACATTGAAACATGTTGAGATAAGATACTCGATAAGGGGTGGGAATCTCACTGAAGCAAACAAACAGCTGTACCCATCACCCATCTGATGGACGAGATACAATGTATAAAATTTTGCTTTAAAATTTAGAAAGTTGACACAGTAGAGTGCCATGGCTAAAAAAACTACTGGTTTTAGGTAGTTTTAAACAAATGTTTATTATGTCAGCCTCATACAAGTTAAGAAAAAGGAGCTCCATAACTTTACAATGGCATCATTAGGAGAATTTTGGAATTTATATTATACTGGACTTAAGAATTAGAGAAAGATTAATAAAAACCAGAAAAAAAAATCCGAGTAAAGTTTGGAAGTGAGGGGAGGATTATTATTTATTTTGATTGATTTTAGCTTATTCACAATAATATTAGAGTTTTGACTTTTAAATAGTGGTACTTGAGTGGTTCCAACAGCACAACCGAAAATTATCAGTACTTTCTCTTTTCGGAATTTGTGTATGAGTTACTTGCTTGAAATGATTTCCTGATCACATGTTGAACATAGTTATATATATATATATATATATATATAGTGAACTTAACCTTGTTTAATGGATTTTATTCTAGTGATATTTATTATATTTTCTTAGTTGTTTTTACGAGTTGTCTGCTCTCGTGGTCATGCTTTGGTCTTTTCTTCATGTTTACCCAAGTTGCTACTTTGGTTGCAGATTGGTACTCTTCTCTATCTCCGAGTGGTTAAAGCAAATAGTGGAATGAATCCGGAAGTGTCGTGTATTGATGGTATAAGTGTTTTTTTACTCTTTTTTTAATACAATTGACACTGATGAAAGATACTAACCAAGTCAATAGATCTAAGGGAAGTAAAAAATAAGGCTTCAGTTCAGGGGTTTGGGGATCTTTCAAGACTTGACCTTCTCTTTTAACTATTTCTCGTCCATAGGGGTGACTATGGATTAAAATTTTGTCGCGTGCCCCTGAAGCATGGCTAAATGATATTCGTAGTTTTTGCATTCCTGATATTCCATTATTATTTTTTTTATTTTTTTTTATTTTTTTAGAATGATGAGAAATTATATTAAGAGAAAGCATTTACAAGATATAAGCAGAAAAAGCCACTTTGCTTTCCATTACGTTAACTGGCTATTTTCTGTTTTTTTCCCTTGTTTGAACAGCCAGTGGAAAGGCTGCGGACTTTGGTCCTCTCAAAGAGGGATATTCGTTTGAGACATCGACAGGCCTATCACGAATGTGAGCACACCACTTTTAATTTAAGGAACCTATTGAAGGAAAGAATGTAAGTTCAAATTTCCAAAAAATGTACGTTTTCAGTACTTGTGGTGGTGATTGTTTCTTTGTGCTGTTGATTAGGTTAAGGAGCTCCCCAACTTGCCCAGTTTTGGAGGCTCTTGGCAAAAAACTATCATTTGAGATAGCAGTTGGGATGAACGGTCGTGTGTGGGTATGCTTCTTTCCTTTATTTATGTCACCTAAATAGAGCCTAGGCTCAAAGTGATATGAGATGGATACTCCATGACTTTTCATCTTTTTAGGGTTTATGAAATTTGGTTTCCAGCCAATGTCAAGTTTGGGTGGATCCAATATTATTGAAATGAATGGTTATACCTATAGACCACAAGACCTTCCGAAGTTTACAGACACTTGATTTAGTACTTCAGCATGTGATTGTGCACTTTCTTAGCAGATTAGAATTTGAAATTCTAAGGCTCTGCCCACATGAAATTTGGATGAGATAGGACTGGTTCGAATTTGGAAAGATTCAAAATTTGTGAAGTCTTGATCGACTTCTCAGTTGTTAGCTATATTCCTTATCTGGATGTACGATTTAATGCTGCTGTTTGAACTTCGTCTATATGTTTTTGTAATGACAGGTGAATGCACCTGACCCAGGCACTGTCATTCTTGTTGCAAATGCTATCATGAATTCAGAGTCTCTGTCTGGAGTGCAGCAAAGAATTATGGTGGAGAAGCTCATGCAGAAAATATAGTAACAACTGCCAAAGACTAGTATTCTCCAAGTCCTAACAATTTGGTTTTACGTTTTTCTTCTTTTCGGTTGATTGTCCGCTTCCATATTTGAGAAGTGAAAACTGTGCTTCTCATGAAGATGAAAAGATGCAGCATATGTCCTGTATTAAAAAAGGTAAATAGAAGGTATAACCACTCATTAAATTGTAGATCGTGAAGCTCAAATATCACTCGAGTGCCTTTTGGCTCAACGATCATTTGCTTCCAATGAAGGCTAGCAAACGAGTCGTCGTGACGTTTCTCTGAACCTATACTTGCTGTAACATGTTCTTTCATTTTCTTATTATGCTGCTTCATGTGGACGGACAGAGGTCAGCTGCATTGATTTCTTGTATATGGATGTTCATTCTTGTTGTCAACCAAAGCAAGGGGAAGCTTATTCCTCATAGTAAGCATAAAGGCTTCCCAACATGCTTTAGCCAAACAATCATCTCCAAGGATTCTCAATGCTCCCTGCTCGAGTAACCGTGTCCCCAAGATTGACAAGGTTATTGGCCATTAGTTAATAGAATTCTTTTTCCTTTTTATAGTTTTGCAGACATCGATTCAAGAATTAAAAAACCGGTCCAATTAGCCGTTCCATTTTGGACTTGGGATGATGGGTAGGAACCCACCAGATGATCTTGCGATATGATTGTTGGCATTTGTCAAGAGTGTGCTCAACGGTGGGGCTCAGATCATAGGATGAAATCACGAAAACCACAAAGTTACTACAATAAGCACAGAAAGGAGCTTTTGAAACTTTATTTATAGTACTAACACAAGCCATGGAATTCCCTTCCATGTAAGGGGTGAAAATAGAAGAGACACGGAGCCGTGGACCCTAGTACGATCTTATTACAATTAGATAAGATAATTATTCAGGAACATATATGTTATATGGTTGACAAGACACAAGGGCCTAGACCAAAACTCACTGCACTTTAAGAGGGGAGGAATGCCCGTAGTCAAGGCTCCACGCCTCAAAAGACCCAGAGACAAAATCGTAGTAACCACCGTGTATGGCTAATGTTTTCTTGACCAGTCCATCTCTAACAAATGGGTATGTCAGTAGGTTACTTAGCGAAACGTTTACTGCTTCCTGTACACAAATTGAACAATACACCGTCAACCATCTTGGATAATTAACAAATAACAAAGAGCACACATGGTTTAAGCTCTAAAAAATGGTTTTTGAGTGTTAGTCCGTATTCCAAAAGTTTTCCGAAGGTTACTTCGCTTTACCATTAATTGAACAAAGTCTGAACAACATTTGGGGCCTACCTTTTCACATACTGTGCACAGGTCGGGAAAATCCAGGTTGCCGTTCTCCGTTTTCACTTTGCTTCTAGCTGGGAGACATATCTTCACCCAGTCCTCAATGAAGTCGCTGCAATTTATACAATTAGGTTACACAGCTTGAAAGATCACAACAGAAAACTGTAGATAACGATATCCTTTATTCTTGTCCTTTTCTCTCTAAAACAAAGAGGATTGCCATTTAAAGAGAATTGACAGCCAACATCAACAGTCGTTTTAAAAAATGAAATTCCGAATGAAATGCGAATGAAGACGCTATTTTTTTACACTAAATTAATAAGAAAACATCAGTAGTTATCTATTCAAAAACAAGTTTAGTGACTGAGAAGAAGCTATCACGTTCGATATCCGTATAAGCTTTAACAGATGCTAAGGGCCAAAAAAGGGCTCTGTTTAGAGGACAGGTTCCGTAGACTTTCAGTAGTTCCAGCTTTGCATGTGAAATCGAAGTCCCCTCCAACTCTGACCGCACTTTGGAGGGAACGACACTTGGAAGTTGGAACCACTTGCAGCAAAACTGTCCTCACCTCGTCCTTCAGTATATGGTATATCCCATATACTAGTAAAAAAGCTTGAAGTCCGTATAAAATAGAGGGAACAAAAGTGGTGCTTACGTGCTTGTGGAGCCGTCTTCCGGGATAGACATGAGCCCCTTTATCCCACCACAACAGCTGTGTCCAATGACTATAATATTCTCCACCTGTCGAATATGTTCTTAATTAACCAAACATCAAACTGAAGATACCATTTTAGTTGTATATCCAAAGCCGGTGTATAGAAAATTCTAGTGGATCCTTCGACTTTGTACAAGGCCACCGTCAAGTGCCCGGCTTTACCACTAGATCAGACTGGGTTACCATTTCCTACGATAGGAGGTGGAACCGTGGACTGATAACTGATGAAAAAGTTGGGTTACCTTGAGATGAAGGACAGCATATTCAATGGCAGCTCCAACTCCAGAATATCTAGTCTGCAAACACCAAACACCAAACAACACCACGATAGTGCAATGTGTAGAGCATAAATAAAATGAGTGGTTTCAATGCAGACACTTCATCTCCTTTTAGTGCGACTTTCAGACATTGCCTTCAAAAAGAGATTCCATCAATAGTAAATAACAATTACCAGGTCGTAAGCAGGGACCATGTTAGCTATGTTTCGGACCACGAAAGCCTCTCCCGGTTGGAATCCAAGAATATGAGAGGGGCACACACGTGAATCCGAGCAGGCAAACACCATGAACTGCAAATAAGTTACATACACGAAGTCAGTAAGGGAAATGGAAGGCGTTGAAGGAAGGCAATCTTACAGTACTCGTGAAGATTTAACAATTGACTAGGCCCTGTTATTTCCCTGGCAAAGGGTACAATCGGCTCCAACTAGCGCGTTAGTGTGTGAACGACTTGAGAATCATTCCCTAACTAGGGGGAAATTAGACTCGACCACCACTATTGATGCGCTGAGAAGGCACTATTCCAAAGTAAATGACAGATCACCAGATCAGGAATTCATAATATTGTTTTATATATTATAGGTGAACCCCTAAAGACACGTCACCGGTGTTACCTTTTGTAATAAAAGTAAAAAGAAAGTGGGAAGAGTCCCAACAAGCAGGAGTCTGGATTTGCGAGAAGGCTTATATATTATCATGAGACAAAAGCCAAAAGCGAGGGGAAGGAAGAACCCAACAACCAAGCAGTTCCAAAAGTTCATAGTTTTCTTATTTTATCTACCAAATGAGAATCAGCCCATTGTGAAGGCAGACGCTACAGGAAGTAGGAAGTCAAACAGGAATCTATATTTAAACTAGACTGCACCAATGATGGAAATTTGACTGTGTAGGGATAATGGACAGAAAAGGTTAAGAGTACAAAGGGAAGGAATATGCTATATTATTTTATGATGTAGTACACCATAAATTCAAAAACATTTCCTTACACGAGTAAGACCAAACTCGTTCAAATAAAATCAATTTTTTAAAATAATTTTAACCTAAGTTGTCGATTGAAAAAGGCCTATGCAAACAGTTATTTCCATCTATTGATCCGCAGATGATATATACAAGTAATGGTGTAACATGGATATACCTTTGGACTCTGTCCTTTCGAAAGTTCACCAAAGAGGCCAGGATTCGTCCTGAAAAAATGCAAAACAAATAGCAGGTAGGTCAGGTCTAGTGAAATCCAATGGAGACTTATTTGTTGTTTCCGCTATTCTCTTTCCGGTCCGTTTTAATGAATTTACTTTCTAATAGAATATGACTTACGACTGACGACTTGTTTAATGCACCAGATATCCATAATCTACATAATTAATTGTGACAACGTATGCGTCTTAATAAATGCGCGAAGGTCCAGGACTCCTATTCAGGTAGAAGTGCTGACCGGTTCAGCGCAAAATGAATGATTACAAATACGCGGAACGGATCAAGTATCATTGCAATAATTGAGACGAGCAGTAAAAACTTACAGGTATTTCTCCCTTTTGAAACCCTCAAATCCTACTTTCACTCTCTCTATCGGATTAAATGGCTTGGTATCGGCCGCTTGCATTTTCAAGTCGCTTGTTATCTGCTCGATTTTCTGGGCAGCGACGGTTTCCAATCCTTCCTTCTCGCTGCAATTTGCATAGTTGAAGAATAGTGTGAACATAATAGCTGATGGAGATAAATAGTAAAAGTAAAACAATAAAGTAAGAGAAACGGTACAGATCGTCTTACCTGAGGAGGTTCTTCAGCGCTTCAATTGCTTGTTCGTACTCTTTACCCATTTCTTCTTTCTGCAGTTTGCGCATTGAAAAGTCAGCAAAAAAAAAATCAAGTATGATCTTCTAATTACGGAAATCGATAATTATCCATACTAAATTAACTGAAACTTAATGATCTATACGACTACGGAAATTGAAACTCGAAACGGACATGCTATAAAGACAAGTCGACTGTTTCCAGCATCACGTGTAATTTTCGTACTAGCGAATATTCCATTACCAGGATACCTCTTCTTTTAATTTCTTTTTTTGAAGATTCCAAAAATTAATGAAGAAACCATCATCTTTGTTCCGGAGAAGAGAAATGAGCCTAGCAGAAGAAACCAAAGAAAAGAAAACTAGCGATGAAAATCAATCTCCTGAGCGACAGAAATTCGAGAGACGGCAGGAATTGAGCAGAAATTGAACCGAAAGAGCAGGATCAAATAAACCAGAAAATCTAAAACTTTTAACAGAACGAACAAATATGAAAGGGAGCTTGCAGGGGCCTCGTTCACCCGGCAGTCTAACCAAACGTCATCTAAAATTTTGTACGGCAATCCAAGTGATCTGTATGACATCAAGCTGCAGCAGGGAGGACAAAAGGATAGAAGACGAAAGGACGAATGAATTGCAGAAACTTCAGAAGATTCGTCCATTCGAAGAGGAAAGAAATTTCACATTGGACGAATGAATTGCAGAAACTTCAGAAGATTCGTCCATTCGAAGAGGAAAGAAATTTCACATTGGAACAAACCTTTTCCCTTGAAGTTATCGCCTGGACGCGATGGGCTGCGAGGTTCCCAACGTGTGAACTGTGACAGAAAGTACGTCTCTGGTAGATGGCAGGGGAGTATCCACAGTCACAGGTACAAACAGGAAGGGAGCCCTCATTTATAGGCTTTTCCCCTATTTTTAATTATTTTTCATTTTCTCTTTCTTTAATTAAATATCGAGGTCTTTAAAGCACGCGTCAAGTAGTTAACCAGAGTTAACTAACCAACCAGAGGGCGACTGGATCCTCTTTTTCTATTTCTGGCGGAATATTATAATTATGCCTATCAGGACACCAAAGCAACAATTGGCTCGCCGTTACGCAGGGAGGGCCGAACCGTGCGAACATTTCATGGAGATGTTGACCAACACGTGGCGACTTACAGCCTTCCTTAGACGAAGAAGGGCCCACAGTGGTTAAATAGGTCATTTGAAAGCGAAAATTGCCTAATAAATTAGTGGAGCAGTATTTATTTTCGATACATTTTGAGGGCGTAACGGGAAATTGGCAGAATGTCCCGAATCGGTGTGGTTTCCCCTCGAAATCTCCTTTGTTCTTGGCAATGCCCGGTGAGTAGAATTCACCTTTTCACAACACAGCCAATCAGTGACAACACCAAAACACCGTGCACAACCTCCCTCACTCGACATTTTAGCCCTACTCCTACATTCAAAAAGCAATGTCACTTTTTCAAAAGATTTCCACTTTGCAAAAAAAAAAAAAAAAATTAAAAAAATCACTTTTTATCGATTACATTTTCTTATTAATAAGCAAATTTGCTCCAATTAGGGTGGTACACCTCAGCATCGGGGCACTATACCGAGACATAAAAAATCCTATTTGATATGCCACCGGCCTCTCGTGGGTCAATGGCATTTCTCAAATTCACCACAGCATTGAAAGCTTCGATGGCTTCCAATTAACCAACCGAGAGTTAATATTCATCTCAGAAATGAAGAGAGAGTGAGTGAGAGGGGATTTACCGGAGCAGTGGGGGAGAGGAATTGGGCGGGCGCGGCAAAGACAGGGGCGTTCCTGATGAGACGAGGAGGGTTGTTGGGGGAAGAAGAACCGAGTTGAGAGAAGATACAAGGAGTGCGTCTAGTATTGGCCTTTTGTACGGGGAGTTTGATGGATGAGGAAAGGCACCACCCGTGCACGGAAGCTGTCGACATTGTGCAACTAACCATGATCCTGCCCCCGCTTATACACCCACCCAGCAGATAACGAAAGCGATCGCCTGATCATTCTCAGCTTCAACCACGGAGATGAGGATTGAACGTTGGAGAAGCAGCAAACCGCCTGTCAAATCTGTTTTTGTTTTTATTTTTCCGTTGCTGCTGTTTTCCTGTTTTTAACTTGCCTATTGCTCGCCGTCGATGTAACCAAATTTTTTGTACATATTCAACTCGTCCTTGCGTTACGGCGGGCATTTCCAGAAGCCGGTATTACAGTTACGTGGATGAAGCATATTACAAGTACTGGCATTTAAATTTTTTACAAAAAAATTGTTTTGGCAGACAATGGTGAATGTGATATGGTGGCTGCGACTGACCCATGATCGTCAATGGATAAAAGGAGATAAGGAAAGTGAGCATTTTCTGGCAGACATTCTCAGCTGCGATTTATCATATCCTCTCCTCTGAGGTGGCATTGCTGCATTGGCCAGGAGGGTGCAACCTTGAAATAAGGGATATGTGTGGGGACCCACTTTGTCTATCCGATTTTTACAGGTGAAGAGAGCCTTGGAGAACGAGTCTGAACCTCTCAAATATTCTTATAGAACAGTAATTAACCCAAGACATGCAACGTTGACCTCCAATGGCCACTATGTAAATATAAAAATATCAAATTCATGCCATCTGTTGCTCAGTGGCTAGTGCCTCTGTTCCCAAAGCAAAAAGTCGAAGGATGGATTAGCAGCCGATACACCTCAATTTTTACTTGTGAATCGTTATATTTTGTTAGTTAAAATTTTTTGGCCCTCATTGCTGAGGCCTGAGAGAAACCATTTCCAATAATGTAATTTCTAGTTGTTACTAATCTCTCCTGGTCATATTTATGTTGTTTAACTAATTTATATTTCACTTGTTTAAGAGCTCTAGTAAATTGGAATAACTCTAACAAGGAATTGTTGGTTGAGCCTTTTGGTTCAACCGGTAGCCACACAATAGATATAGATATAGTGTGGGATGAGTTTAATTGTAGCTATATCGTAAATATGACATGATTATTTGCATAATTTTGAATTTTTAAACTTATGCCTACTGATCAATGGTAGAAATACTTATAAAAAATAAGTCTACATTGAACAATTTATGAAGTATTTTTCTGTATACTAAGTTGATGGTAACTCATAACTAATGATTTTTATTAGTAAGGGTATATAAGTAATTTTAATTATATTAATTAACCCTCCATATAATTAATATTTGAAAAAATATATTTTTATTAATTATAATTAATATAATTTTTCATTGTATTTACAATCTCAATTTTGTGGTTAAAATTAATAAAATTTTAGCCATAATATCAACATGAATTAAGATTAGATGTAGTAATGAATTAAGTGAGTACTTCCTTTTTCATGATAAATTAGTATAAAGGTAAAGGCTTATTTGGGATTTTCTTTCATTCGCATATGACACGAATTGAAAAATATAAATTCCTGTTGATTTCCCTGATGTGAACGTGGGACATGACATATGCCGTTTAAAAAATTTCAGATCACCGGAGGCAGGTCGTAGACTAACCTGTTGTTTGTGAAAGGCCGCCAGACTTACGCGGTAGACAGGCTTGTAGAGTGACGTGATTGTCATGGCACAGTCGTCTCCTAAAGCATGCTCTAAAGGGCATTTTCCAGAATTGAAGGTAAATTCAAATCAGCTTTTTGAAACCGCCATGGGCTCTCTACTGGATTCATAAGCTGAAAGAAAGAAGAAACGTAGAAAGCGACTCACGGATCACGCGTGGAGCTGACTGACGGGCATTCCGTGCTTCTCGGCCCCACATTCGACTCCATCGTAAGCTTGAGGGGCGGATGTCTCTCGGAGATGTCTTGGATTTTGATATGAACAAAGGATCCGATCGGATCCGATGATCTTCTCCATCTACGCCGAGATCGAGTAGGGGTTTTGGTTGTTCCGGAAGGAGGGATGCACGGTTTGCAACTCGGGTGAAGGAATCGATGAGTCATGTATGCGAAGCAAAGAGAGGATCATCAGATTCAGATCTCTGCCTCCGTTAAAATGAAGACGGCGAAGGGGATTAAGGGTCTGAGGCCCATCATTGATCTTCTCCTCCAAGAGAGCTGAAGTGCAGGAAAGAGACTCAGAAACTGTGATTCTGTTGAGTGCAAGAGTACAAGTGTCTTAACAGATGGAGTCGGTTTATGAGGTTGAAGAAAGGTCGCCATCTTCTTGTCATGTTCGATCATGGCCCGGTTGAGCTTATTCAACAAAACTAGGATGTGCTCATCTTCCTGTCATCGTTTCAACATATTTGAGCGGCTTGCTAGGACTGGGGAGCCTGTATTAGTAATTCTTCACTAGACATCTTATATTTAGACGATTTATTTATTTATTTACTCTGTGCATTTTGAAGTATTAAAAAAAGTATTATTATAAAATAAAGTATATATTCATGTATACCTCATATTGGGTTGGGTTTAAATTGGTAGCCTTGTCTCAATTGGTACACAGTTTTTAGGGTTCTCCATTGAACTCACCCCATATGTTAAATTATTTTACATTATTTATAATTTATTATAAATATTATTTTTTATTTTATAATTTGTACATTATATTTTAATATTTATTTATTTTCTTATCTCTCATATACCGTGAACAATCAAATAAATTAAATAAATAGTAAGGTTTTTCTTATTTTTTTAGGTGAAAGAAGAAAAAATAATGGATTAAGTACAAGATAATTGGGATAGGTTGGAACAACTTGGTAGACGCACCAGGTTGGCCCTAAAAGATTCAAGAGACTATAGAGGCGTGGCACAAAACCCTCTCGAAGTCTTCTCGACTTTGGCTCGCTGAGCGCGGCCCTAGCCGCTTGAGTTGCGTTTTCGTGCTCGACGCGACTGACCGGTAAGATTAGTAAGATGCCTCGCACGAAGGAGCCTAGCACGAAGGTGGATTAAACAGAAATAATCCCCATATTTGGATCGGGAAGGGGAGTCCCTCCACCAGACTGAGCGCCATTTGGCCCTTGTCAGCATTTTGATACGAGCGAAACCGTCTGACGGCAAAAGATACATCATCGCTTTCAGCATCGTCAGAGAATTAACTGTAAGCTCATTCTCTCTTTTTCTCTCCTTTCAATTGTGCTTCTTCTTCTTCTTCGTGTCATCTTCAGCGCAGCTCCTCTGATCGCAATTCATTTGTTTTTTTTTTTTTTTTTGGATTTACTTGTTCACTTCGTTTGTTCATGTTTTTTTGAAGGGAGAAAAACAGCACTAACGAAGAAACCGAGCATGGGAAGTCAATCGACGACTACTCCTAGTCTAGCTGATAATCAAGCCAACAAGGAAGATGGTATGTATCTTCTTGTAATTTTGGTTCTTAATTGCTTATTTTTTAATTTTGATGTATATCTCTCGACTCGGAATTTTTTTCCCCAGAACTTTATCTGTACATTCTTAATGCAATATGGTAACAGAATACTTTTTTTTATTCAAACTTGTAAGTGTTAATTGTTTGTTTGGTTCATCTAAATTCTATGATGAAAGATATGAAGACGAACATACAACACATGTTGGTCTTTGAGGATGATCTGTCAGACACTAGTTGAATTTTATATCATATATTCTGCAAATATGTCTATGTTATTGCTGCTGAATCGTGAACTTGTATGAGCCCAATAAAGTGTAAACTCCATGTATGCCTCTTTCCGTTGCTAGAGAATTAAGTTTTATACTTGGTCGTAATAGTAGTTCTAATTTCTAGTGATAAAAAAAATGTATCTATGCAATATGTGGTGCAGTTACAGTAGGATCATGAGTATGAATTAATTGGGCAGTCATAATTCACCCTGATTAAAGACATGAATCATTGTTCTTTGATTATTATCACCCTCGTTGTTATTGCTATTTTTAGTGCTAGTACTGTTTTTTTTTTTAGAGGGGTGTGGCGCGATTTGAAGTCGCGACCTGACGCACTTAATGTAAACAGAATACCACTAGACCAAACGGCCTTAGGTTTAGTGCTAGTACTGTTATTACTGTTATTTAGAATTATTTTATTTTCTCAATTTCATGAATTTCTTTTCTTAAATATCCTTATGGTAGCAACCTAGGCCTATTCAGGCTTGTTTGTACTTTGATGTTGCTTAAATTAATCAAAAACCAGCGGAATGTGCTCTAGGACTTGGAATATGATTTCTTTATCTATTTTTGTTTCCTATCAAAAGCATCTTTAATATGGCTTTCGTGGAGGCTACATGCTAGGCTTGATGTTTTGTGTTTTAACTAAGAGTGCATATTGAACTACAAAGTTTGAATCTTGAACACATGCTGGGTAGCTCTCATTGCTTCTCGCACTTCCTAATTTAAACATGGATTCTTTTAATGTTGCATATGACCGTTTGAAGTAGTGAGATTTGATCATGCTGATGTGTAGTAATGCAGAGACGTTATTTTATTATTATTATTATTTTTTTTTTTTTTGAATGTTTGAGAAATTATACTTGTTTGGACATGAAGCAAATTTTCATTATAGTGAGTAGTAGGAACCTTTATTGAACTAATTTGTGCTTTCAGGGTCTCCTGAGTCTGTAAAGCCGATGGGTGGAAATGAGCAAGTTGCAAACATGGAGGCTACAAAAGAAGCTAGCCCAAAATCTGCTTTTGTGAACACAGAACCAATGAGGGAGGAACAAGTGCAAAACGCTGTGAAGTTTCTATCACATCCAAAAGTAAAGGGTTCACCTGTCATCTACAGGCGTTCTTTCCTTGAAAGGAAAGGCCTTACAAAGGAAGAAATAGATGAAGCTTTTCGCCGTGTGCCTGTAAGGAAACATCCTCATCTATCTGTTAAACTTCCAATAAACTCTTAATGAGAAATTTATATTCAGGCTGCTATCTAGTTAGATGATTATTCTTTATATTAATTACAGGACCCACCACCAAATGCGACAAGTGCTCCATCAACTCAAGGTACATCACATGGAGAAATCCATAAATTAGATGTACTTATATGGTTTGTTTCACGTTTTTCTGCTGTTGGTTGCTATGGACAGATATTCAATTTGAAAATTCCGTGGGAATGAAATTCTTCTTTGATGAATAATTCATGAAGAAGGGAAAAACATGTTTTTTGTTTTTGTTTTTATTTATTTTATTGTGAATCTTGCATATGCATGGAGTATGCACTTATGTCTTCTTTTATCCCAGCAGATACCCAGTTGAAACCATCTCTGAGCACACAACCACAAGTTTCATCTCAAACTCTGCCTGTGGCTGCCTCTCCTGGTGCCACTTCCATGATGCCTCTTGTAAAACAGTCCAGGTTTCAGTGGTCCCATGCTTTTTTCGCTGTTGGTATTCTTGCTGCTTCAGGTTGTGGCACTGCAGTCCTCTTGAAGGTATTTAAAGATTCTTTTCTTTTTAGTTGCTTGTTATCCTTAATAATATTATAAATTTCACAAATATACCTCACATAAATGGTTAACATAGTAAAAAATTCACTTTTAACATATACCCATATGTCTTTTGTGGGACCCATCGAACATATCATAAGCAAAATAGGCTATCCAATATGGGTCTACACATGTGATATGGGACCCACCAATCCTTCAAATTGGATGGCCCATTATCTTACCTTTAAATTGGTTGTACAATCTCTTATATTTATTTTATTTCAAAACTTAAGGTTCAAATAAGGGTATTTTTGTAATTACATTTAAAAAGGATGTCTTAATCTATTATATTATTTTATGAGTACAATTAAAGGCATAGTATTTTATTTTTGAGATTGTCTTATATAGTTATAAGTATAACATAATACATGATTTTTTAAAGTAATACACTCTTTTGAAATAGTTGTCGCCAAACAACAATTTTTCTCCTGAATGAGTCATTTACGGTGAATAACTCTTTGATACATGCATTCTCAAGAAGGCTTCTATAGAAGATGTTGCCCAAACACAGCCTAAAAGATGGGTAGTGAACTTCAACGTATATCTTATAGTATATTTTTGTGTAGAATATAATGGTTCCTAGGTTTAAGTCTTGGATTCGCAATGTTGTGTTGGAAGAGAATCATTCTGAGAAGAAAGAAGCTTCAAGTCCCACTTTGGCTGAAGAAGCTGCAGCAGCTGCAAAAGCAGCAGCAGCAGCTGCTGCTGATGTGGCCAGAGCAAGTCAAGAGATGTTGAATTCAAAAAATGAAGGTCAGTCTATTCTAGTAATTCCAGTTTTCTGTAAATGATTCTGTTAGAGATACTGTGATATTCAGGGGTAAATGACATTTTCTTTTGTTTTTCTTTAAGAGCGAAAATTCTTCGAATCCTGCATGGCTTTGCTAGATATGCAAATGAAGGAAATGAAGTCTATGGGTAATGCCATTCTTAAATTAGAGGCAGCAAGAGAAGTTAATCAGCCATATGATAGGAAGCGTGCTGAGGAAATTGTTCAATCTTCAACAATGAATGGTAAGTTCACTAGATTGATGCTCTAATAGTACTCTTTCTTGTGTTATTTTAATGATTTTATCTTTAAGCTGCTTTGGTGGTTATCCATGATCTGCAGGGTCAAATAATGATTCGGGGAGATCCTTCATTTCCCAGGTGGGTCTTTTTCCTCTTTTAGATATCAGGGATATAAATTGGACCATGGCATGTGTTGATGCAATGTAGTATCATTCTTCAAATTTTAACTTTTTGCTACATCAGTTATGAGTCAAATTACAACTCTAGTTATTTTCATGTCTACTTTTATTTATTTTACATGTGTGAAAAATATAAATGTATTTTGTAGCTAAGCCTGGTTTAGTTTCACATGGAGTTCATTCTGGGTTTCCATTAAAACAATAGGAAAATGCAACCCTCATTTGTTAGATGTGTGTGTGAAAAATGTGCTCGTTAAGCTTCTGATGGGAGGGAATTATTTTCTCCTCCAGTATGCTCTCTTTTTGCTACCCTGCCATTATATTTTCAATTTATCATGAGTATGATATCTACAGGCAGAAATGCAGTCTTTGTGGTAATGCTCTTGTGGGAAAAAAAGTGGTGTGTAGCTGCAGTTTTTTGTTTCATATTAAAAGTAATCAAACCAAACTTTTTAGTAAATCTAAGGAAAAAGCGAAGACATCACTTAAGTTATGTTAGTTGCCCTATAAAAGCTGCAGACAAGCCTTGGTTTTTTGAATCTTTACCACTAAAAGTCCTCTTAGGTGATGCATCATAGCAAACAAGAATGTATGAAAATAAGTCCTCTTCGAACTGGCTTACTTAGCAGATGCTCTCTCTCTCTCTCTCTCTCTCTTGTTCTCAATGAGGTGGTTTATAAGTCATGACAAAAAGATCCCTTAACGTTTCTATGCCTGAGTGGGTAATAAATATGTGCTACTTACAAATATATTTTATTGTTGAATTTATGGAAAAAAGAAATACTTTACTAACTTGTTGTAATTTGAGTACAATGAGCCTCTATTTATAACAGATGAAACAATTGGTATCCAATTACAATTAAACTACCCTTATCCCAGTTACACCCAAAGTTAAACACTAAAAACTGAGTCCTAGAACAATTGAGCAACTGAATATAAATAGAAGACTAACATAATTAAAACACCTTTAACTGAAACTCTTTTATCAGATCAGCTTCCATGAGACTCTTCTTAGACTCCACCATATTAATTATGGCTTTGAAGACTTCTTACTGTGAGAGTCATGTAAGACTCTTCCATACCTACTCTTCAATACTCCTACTCAAGTTGGAGTTTATAACTTCCTCTTGCAATGAAAATGATTTTTGGTCTTCAATTTTCTTTTGTTGAAAAGAATTCTTCATAGATGCAAAAACTTTATCTTTTGTGCTCTCCCTTTCTTGAATATTTTGGTCACATAAAAATTACCACAACATGTGGAACAAAATACTTATTTCTTGTACTTCTGTTTTTACTTCTCCCCCTCAACCTGGGGATAAAAATGGCATAAACACACAACTTGCTACAACACAATGTGGGAGAAGAGAATCACTCATAGCCATACGACAAAGCTCCATACACCAGTCAAAATGGTCATAGTCTAAAACACACTCCGCTCAATTTTAAAGGCGAAAAAATTGCCCAACTTTAGAGCTTAATAAAGAGACTACTCACTTTTTAAGTGTAATTCAAACACAAATCACCTCTTGGGTGAAGAATAAAAGATTTGACTCAAGCTGGATATTGGGCAGCCACGTATCCTTTTCAAGCTTGCAAGATGATTTAACATCATCTTCATATTTATTTTCATTATTTTTTAATTTTTCGAAAGCTCTTATTGCAAGCCAGCTGTATGTGAGGCATCAACATTGCATTTTTACGTAAGCACGCCCGTTGACTGCTTCTCCTACCGCCTTGAGAGACACCGCAAAACGACGAAATGGATATGGTCACACAAACTCTCTACCTCGTATTATAGCCAAAGATGGCAAGCCTTTAAAACCCACGTCTTAATCAAGACATATCACTGAGGATATTGTTAAGTGTGTTTTATTTTATTATTTATCTATACTTTTTAGGTAGTGGTCTAGGTATTACTTTGAAGTGATAAAAACATAACATGATAGACTGAAGATATACTAGAGGAAAACAACTTTAACCGGAAGTAGGTGATTATGCAACACTCACACTTTCAAAGTGATTTTTTTTTTTTTTTTTTGAAAACTAGGAGAAACTATAACGATAAAACTTAATAAACCAATTATAACGTATTTGGGGTGACCACAATTTTTTTGAGTTAACTATGCGAAAGATACACAACCAAGTAACAAAAATGTAAATTTTTTTTTTTTTTAAATGAAACAAAAACGTTAAACTTGAAACCAACATCGAAGCAAGATATTGCATACCTTGAATGAGCACATCATGGAGTGATTAAGTCTGACCAAAACTCTTTGATTAGAATAAAAATTTGGCTAAAAAAAATCGAATTTTAGGAGAAAAGGAAACTTAATTCAAGTCAATGCATGGAGAGATAATAGGAGAAGAAATAGGAAAAAAATGAGAGATTTTGGGTAGAATTGACCTGTGGAACTTCTGATATCGATATCTCCAAATATATAGCTCAGAATAACAAACAGTTTGTTTCTCAAGAAACTAGATTCAAAAAGCTTTAAGTTGATACCTAATTTGACATAAATGTTTCATTCTTGAATTTTTTATGCCCTCTTGATTTTCTTTGTTTTGTAGCTTGACTCTTGTCGACTCCAAGTTAAATATCTCCTGAAATATATATCAGATTGACATGAAATTTTCTCCTTTTGAAACTAGACTTCGATACCTTTCATCCAAGTATAACTTTTCTTTATAAAATATACTTCTTTTGAGAGAAATAATCTGATAGATTTTGAACTATTTAATCTGGCCAAACTAAGTACTCTTTTTTATTTGGCCAGCATGACCATTAACTCTTCCGAGATCGATATCTCCTCTAAAAAACTCAGATTGAGAATTGATAGGTAAGAAAACAGGCTTACATATATTTATTTTGATATATAATTCTCCATATAAAGTCTCGTTCTTGATGGTATAAAACGGCTCGAAAGTTAAAGTTTTCTGCTATTGCTTGAACCTCTCTTGCAATCTGATATTTTCTGCTTCAAATATCAATTTCTCTTTGTAGAAAATTTTGTTTGCCAAAATTCTTTTTGAGTTGGAAAGTAGACTCGAAGATCTTTCCGTTAATATATAATTTTCAATATGAAAAGTTCATTATGGAGGTGCGAACGCCAAAAAAACATGGGTATTGGGACAAGAAAAAAAGAAGAAGATAGAATACGAATCTAAACTACTAGAGTTGATAGATTAGAAAAGGATCACATTGTCTTTGTGAGTTGAGCGAGTTAACTCATAGAACCCGCTCTGATACCATGTTGAATTTTTGGAAAAGAGAAATACTTTACTAACTTGATATAATTTGATTACTATGAGCCTCTATTTATAATAGATGAAACAAGTAGAATCCAATTACAATTAAATAACATTTATCCCAGTTATACCCAAAGTTAGACACTAAAAGATGAGTCCTAAAACAATTAATCAACTGATCATAAATAGAAGACTAACATAACTAAAACACTTTTAACTGAGACTCTTCTATGAGACCTTCCATAAGACTCTTCTTAGACTCCACTTAAGACTCTTGTATACCTGATTTTCAATAGTTATGATATTGCATTTGCCATTGAATAGAGACATACTAGCAGGGAGGCATAATTGCTGCCATATCCCAGAGCCTTATTCCAACTGTGTTGGTGTCAGCTACATAAATCTACCTCCTCAAGGCTACTCTATCATTTTCAATGAGAAGTTAGATTATTAGGCTACATTATACAGCAAGAAGATTCCTGGAACAGAATATATCTACAATTTTTGTTAATGAAAAGAGGAGCATATGTGTGCAATTATATCAAGTGCACAAACGCCAATGGAGGAACTTCTATTTGGTTACTCATCCTTTATGACATGATAACTGCCTCCTTGGCATTCTTTGTCATGATATGTAGGTCATGCTCATGAGGACCCTCTTAAAGTTGAAATGGTAGACATTTTATGTATTAATAGGAACCATTTGAATCATTGGATCATACCTTTGGATTTCAAAGCTCTCAACCTATACAACTGTTTTGTCTATATTCATACGACTGCAGCATTTATTTGGTGTAAATAATTTGTAGTCAACATGTTATATCTATCTGAGGTTGTTTGCTCTTTGATAACTTCAGTAGAGTCAGAATTGTTCTGATGCATGAAATATAATTCTTTTGCTTCTCTTGCTTTTCTAGTGGTGGCTCCTTGTCATATAGCCTGCTTCATCCTGTTGAATATTATTGCTTTATCACTTCTCTCTTTACTCATGTGCGTGTACATTTCTAGTCATTTGGGTTTCTCACTACTACTAATATTTTTACAGCAGCCAAAGGTTAACGGCAGAACCAATACAGAATACTCAGGTAGTCATTTTGGTCTCAAGTTTTATCTCTTTTTGGATTGTAAAAATCCACAATGTGAAGTATATGTCCCATTTGTTTCTATAATATCTCATTGTTTCTCACCAGAGAGGCCTGCATCAGCACCTGCATCAACGGATCCTGCAGTGGTGCAGTATCCCAAGTCTTATACGGAGGTACTTTTAATGATCCTTGGCCATTTTATGTACATTGGTATTTTTAGATTTTATTTTTAGGTGGCTCTTGTCCAAACTATTTAGCGAGCGATGAGTCACTTCCTTAGAGAATTCACCTAGCAAACTTCATCCCTGTTTTTTCAGATTATGGATATGATACAAAGGGGAGAAAAGCCTCCGGGAATCAGGGTATCTTCGTTTTACGTTTATCTGCATTGAAATTGGAAGTACACTGCAATTGTATTTGACTCATTCTAATGTTTTCTTCCTTTTGATATCACATTTAGGAGATTGATGATAGACCTCCTAACCCTAATCAGCCCCCATCAAATCCTCACATGGCACCTAAACCGAAGGTATGTTCATCTTAAAGGGTCCAATTGAATTCTGAAAACTATCACCTTTCTGGAAAGAAATACCCAATTAATGACGGGAGGTGTGATATAATTGGTCACAGTAATACGATGAAAGCTAGAGTTAGCACATTGGTATTGGAGCTCTTTAGCAGTAAAATTGATGTTTGGGCCAGCCCATCTTGAGGATCAGTTTGTTTTTTTAGATTGTATTTGTTCACAACGTTTTGGTAGAGCCAATCTAATAAATGGTTTTAGAGCAATATCCAAGTCTACCAATTTATTTTCTACCACTAAAATTGATGGCAATAGTTGTGTTATTATGACAATTGAAGCCATCATCATTTGACTATGACCAAACCGCTGGGTTTGTGAATATACACTACCTATAGGATGCAAAAGTGATGGTGGGAACGACCTTGTGAGGTGATAGTAACATCTAATCTCATCGATAATAGCATCAGAATGTTAAATCAGTTGTTTGTCTAACTCTTGTTGGTCTACTTCAATTGAAACAGCCATGGGAGTCTTCTCAGGTGCAGCAAAACTTTACTTATGGACTTCAGTCTGAAATAAAAATTGAAGCATCAGATATTGAGCACCAAGGTAATGGGATTTCCACACACTTGAATGGGAAATCTTCAACTGTGTCAGGTGATACTCCTGAGCCTTGGTGGAGGCGTAAATCTGTGACAATCTCTGAAATACAACCTGCAATGGAGGAGGAGCGCCCGATCCGTCGTGCATGGGTCCCTCCCCAACCTCCAAGTGTTGTCATCCCAGAAGCTGTGGCAGCTATACGACAGCCAAAATCTGCAATTCAAAGGGAGCAATCAAGCGATGAGAAATCAAGGGTCAATGGAGGCAGTGTAACAGATGAAACATCAAGCTCTACAAAAGCCCCAGATCCGACGGCTATGGTTATTCCAGAAGATGGTTCAGCCGTTGAACAGCTCAATCCTACAACCCAAAAGTCAGGATCAGGTTATGAGCAATTGGTGGCAAATGGGTTGGTGGGTGAAAAGGAGCATGCCGAGTTTGACCAAAACATCTGATGTGAAACCCGTTGATGAACAGCGAAGCAATGGAGCTGTGGAAGCCATTTGATGAGAGTGTCTGGTAACAACAGTGTTGGTTATAGTTTCATACTTCAACGGGTAACTGTATTGGCTAGTGGACCATGAGCCTAGTTGGTTTATGGATTACAATGGGGAAGGATTACATGTGCAAAAGAACAAAGAGAATATTTTTATATAGAACGTAAGAAAACAATAAAGAGGCCCTCTGGATTACGTTTATTCTTTTGCTTGTTACAATATTTAGCTCATAAATGCGGAAGAAGGAAAAGAAGCACTGAAATAAAAGAGAACGAGAATTTATATAGGTTCGTTTCAAAGTGAGACTACAAAATAATTTATAAGAGAAATTATATATATTTGTATAAAACCCTAACAACGGTACCCCCAAATATAAAGAGAAAATTAGGACAATCGGATTACAAGTGTGAAATCTTTAAATTATTTTTAATAAAACAATAATCAATATATTGTGGATATGGTGAGGGTCGACCTGCGTACCAAATCAACGTAGGCGTTAATTAGACTCCATAACTTAACAAAGTATACGTATCCAGTTACCTCTCGAGCAAAGATGAGTCTTTCTCCGACTGTCTTTTTTAATGCTTTGTTGCAGGGTAGACAACGTGTTGGGTTGGGTTGCCAAAATCCATAATATGACCAATAATAGATTTAAGTTACAGAAAAATGAAATATGTATGTAAATGTACGCGGCCAATTTTTAATTTATCCAATCAAATTTGTATTGAATAACTTAAAATTAATTTTTTTTATCATGTTACGTTTATATCTTATTCGAGGAATTTATGATGGATGTTTATTTAAGATTCTTAGAATTTTAATACTAAAATAAAAAAAATGTTTTATAAAAAAAACAATTACTACTAGAACATTTAATTTTTTCTTCATAAGCTTGGCCGGACCGGTCTATTTGTGCCGCCAGAGTCTAAACCGGTCCGTCACTGTCAGACTCTGATACGAAAGAAAGATATTTAGTGAGGCCAATAGATTTGAAGTGCCCCGCGAACGACCAACTTGACCCTTTTCCTTCGCTTGGTGGCTTTTCTTAACTTCCATGTTAATCCGAAGTGGTTTTTTTAAACTGGAAGAAACGAACATACATGGTTCGAACAGGGGGACGGGATTAAGGTTGTGAGTTGAAATTCAAGTTCATATGGATTTCTCTGTGAATTCTAAGCGGTCGGAAACTACCAGCCCCTTCCCTCTCTCGGTCTACTTCAGATTGTCCAACCTATTTATCGAACAGGTTCTCTCTCCCTCTCTCTCTTTCTCTCTCTCTCTCTCTCTCTCTCTCGTAATTAAATTTTCCCGGTGGCTTCTTCGCAGGCGAAAGAGTGCAGAGAGGAGAAGAACATTTTTGCTCTGTATGTAATACTGGAAAGATATGTGAAGTACGTGTTTCGACCAAGCATTAATTTTTTCTCGTTCTGCTTTTCTGAATATTAGATATATTGAGCTTGTTTATTTCTTCGTTTTCTTTCTTAAAGCATTTATTTTCTTTCTATAAATATTGGTGCAGTTTACTGTTATTAGTTTACTCTGAGTTTTGTTGTTGTTTCTCCTAATTTTGATTTTTTGTATATCGAGTTTCTAATGATGTAATTGTCTGAGTAAGATTGCAAACGGTTTTATTGATCAAAATTTCATAATTTGTATAAATTGCACATTTGTTTTGCTTTTATAATCTTCGATTTGAACACAACTGTAAGGAACCCACCCCCATGAAAAATGTCATCTCTTATGGTTGTCTGGAACAGCGGAGTTCTGAGAGTTCCAGCATGCACTGAATAGATTGAATCCTCGGGTTGAGCTTGGGCAGCTGAGGCGAACTGTAAATCAAGACCGTCTTTTTAGCTGAGACAGTTACTTCAGGGAAAACATCTGAGAGAAACAGTACTTCTGAGACTCTCCTAAGATTCGTTTATTAAAATCCATTTTGCTTTGTAGGTAGCTGTAAGTTCAGGAAGTCGTCAAGCAAGAAAGTGCCTGCTAGTTCAAGTTGGAAACAAAAGCGTGCTTGTACACAGGTTCCATTCTGGTGTTGGGAGAGTTAGGTTGATCTAGACATAGAAGACTGAAGGAGTCAGGTGTACCCTAATATATGCATATCCTTTCTTATGCAATGAGGAAGAGGCATCGACCTCCAGGTGGGATGGCGATGTTGATCCAGACGTTCCTTTGCAATTGACTTTTAGGGCGTGAAATTGTGAGAGTAGTGGAGACGTGAATAACTATATAGTACTCGAAAATCTTTCGTCCATACATCTTCACCTTTGTTGAGATTAGAATTGTGGCTTCAATTTTTATTTTTTTTTAAGTTGGAATTTGGAACCAGTTGGTAGACTTATGGTGTCTATGGACTTTCTTCTTAAACCTGAAAAGAAGTTTATATACATTACCTCTCAAAGGAATTGCTTCAGAGCCTTTTCTTGATTTTTTTTTTTTTTTGTATTTTCAATATTTTATTCTAAATATTTTTTAACACTAATAATATTCTTTTATTGAACCGCTCTGCAGATTAATGTCAGAAGTTACATCTCAGCATCCAAGTTACCTGACATACTCAACAACTGAAAAACTTCATCACAAGAAGGTAACCTGTCAGGACCCTTTAGCCTGGTTTTTCCATGACATGAGAAATATCATCGGCATGCAAGCAGTTCTGATTATAATTTATTCTTATGCAGTAGTTGTGTTACACATTCAGAGAAGTATTTCTTGTTTCAGCTATAAGTCAACTGTAGAAAAGTTTAGGCAGTGGTGAGCAGTAAGATACTGTCTCTAGTACTAACTATTTTGTTTTATTCAGATATTGGAGGAGTTTGTTAAAGAATTAAAAGAGTTGAAGCCTTTAATACGAGCAATTTTTTTTGGCATAAGCAGAAATGTAGAGGATGAGATGGAAGATTCACGATCCAATGGTGGGAATCAGGTAAAAACCATCTTTTAGATTTTCCATTTACTTGTCAAGTAACATGCTCAACTTGACTATAACTACACTTTTGCAGGTCAAATGCTACATCAGTGGAGAAGACAAAGGGCCAAGGTAGCATGTAATTTGATGTTTAGAGTGGTGCAACTTCATATTTCATACTTTAGACTATGTTGCCTTATGCTTTACCTATTTGTACTTCAGGCAGGAATGGATACCCAATCATATGTATATGGTTAAAAGTAACAATGACCAAAGCATTGTTTACGGTGAGGAGACTGGCTTGGCATCTGTTGTCATGGCTGATGCTGGACCTGATTGTTCATCTTCTGGATCCCCTTCTTCAACCCACTTGACATCATCCAGAGGTTGTGATATAGATTGTCGTCCAACTCCTAGTGTTTCTTGCATCCATAGTCTTCCTGAGGGCGCCTATGGTTCACTTGTTAATGTTGGGCATTGGGGACAGAGGCATCTTAAATCATCAAAATCATTGGTTCATGATTCCTCAGCAACCAAGGCCATGCTTGATGTACACATAGTAAGTGCTGAATAATAAACTTTTTGTTCAATTTTTGGTGCATTTTGGCTTCATTAATCATTGAAAAGTATGTGGTTCAAGATGACATACAATTTTTGTCAGTCGGCCAGGTTGATGGAGGATTTTCTTGAACTTGCTAGAGAAAACACTGACAAGGATCTGGAGACATGTGGGGTCCTTGGTGCTAACCTTGTACGCTCTGTCCATTTTCTTTGAATCTGTTCCTAGGTGTTTTGAGGTTCAAAACGTTAATAGTTTTTCTCAAACCACACAGAGGAATGGGACTTTTTATGTGACCACCCTGATTATTCCTAAGCAGGAATCAACTTCTAACTCAGTGAGTTGACGACTGGAAACTAGATTATCTTACTTGATTTCTATGTTATCAATGCTTGAATTAGAAACTGATGACAGGTCTTCTCTCATCTGGCAGTGCCAAACCCTGAATGAGGAGGAGATTTATGCCATACAGGATGAACAAAACCTTTTCCCTGTTGGATGGATCCATGTGGGTTTTCCTTAAGATATTTTCTCTGGATGAAAAGCCATTTCTGATTCAGTAGCTCGTGATGATTATAGGCTGTCATGGTTTGACATTTTAGGGTGCATCTTTTTCTTTTTTTTCTTTTCAAGTCAGTTATAATGCATATTATATGATAGATAACACTTCTACTAAGGAAGTATGTCAAGATAGATCACTCATTTGATCTTTTGCTCGATTGGAGTAAAAAGGTTCCAATTAAATGAGGTGCTGTAAGAGACATAAACTCAGTTTCGAACAAACTCCAAGAACTACCTGCTGACAGTTTCAAATACTGAAAACTTAAAAACTTCCATCTTGGAACTTATTCTATTATTGGCCTTCCTATTGATTTTCTTTGTTATTTTTGTTTTTTCTCTTCAGACGCACCCTTCTCAAACTTGCTTTATGTCATCTATTGACTTACACACTCACTACTCCTATCAGGTATCTCCTAAACATGTTTTTTTTTTATATATTTATTTCTAATAGGGGTTGTGATGGTGCTGTTCGACTGACAACTTTTGAACTTGAGAACCCCAATCCCGTTAAAAGAATAACATGACCTTTTAATACATGTATAGTATTTGACATGAAGATACCTGAATATAATTCACCTTGGAATCAAAACTATAATTTTACCTTGTAACTTGTATTCTAGGTGATGCTGCCAGAGGCGGTTGCAATCGTCATGGCTCCCACAGACACTACAAGGTAGGAGCAATGGAAATACCTGATTGTAATGCATATCTTTTTCACAAGAGCTCTTTATTATTTGGCTCTCTGTGATGAAAACTCTTATCCACATTTTTAATATTGTAGTATTTAACAACATTAATCTTGCTTTGACGCAATGAATCTTCTTGTCAAATTTGTTAGGACTAGTGGAATTTTTCGATTGACCGACCCCACGGGGATCTCTACACTGAAAGAGTGCCAAGAGAGAGGTTTTCATCCTCACAGAGAACCAGCTGACGGAAGCCCCATCTATGAGGAATGCTCCGACGTCTACATGAACTCGAACCTTCGGTTTGAAATTATTGATCTACGTTGATTTACATGTTTTTATAGTTTGACACGGTATTTAGGTGTTTATCCATAGAGCACTTGTGTATTATGTGTTCTTCATAACTTCATATCAGCGTATTAATACTTTATTACGTATTGGAAAAAAAAAGTATTTTTAATGCCTGGAGTTTTTGTTGAGATTTGAGTTCAGATAGGCAGAGCTCACATGCTGTGGCGTGGCTCGTCTCCTTCAGTTTTCCAGGAATTCCAACTTTCCGTTCCCCATGCAGACAAAATTAAAAGAAAAATGTCTCTAATTTGATTACCGGAAAAAGAAAAGACCAAACGAAAGGAAAGATCCTTACGTCCATGTCAAGATACGATTTCAAGCAAATAAAACCTCATTGATGAATAAACGATCGAGCGATCTGTTAATTGTTACAGTCCAGAATCAGCAGAGCAAAAAAAATTTGAATTCTATCCTCCATGTCACTTCTTCCCCAATCTCCTAAATTCAGAGATTTCCATGGATCTTCTTCTACTTCCTCCATTTTCGTTGTGTCTGCTCGCACCAATCCATTGCTGCAGCAATTCAAGGGCTCAAGTTTGGCTTCAGTCGATCGATTCCCCCGACATGTGCTTAGACTTACCAGAGAAAGTCGCCGTGTCACCGGCTCTCGAATTACGCGGGTTTATGCAATGGCGAGTCCTGAGACGGGTTCGTTGACGACGATGAATCTCAATGAGTATATGGTGACTTTTGAGAAACCGCTGGGGATTCGCTTCGCACTTTCCGTGGATGGGAAGATCTTCGTACATGCTCTGAAGAGGGGAGTAAGTGAGAATCTTTTTATCCTTCAACTGTTTGAACTGCACTATCTCTAATTTGTTCGTCTGTTTGGTATTCTGTCAGCTGTATGTTATAGTTGAGTTGAATTATTTCTTGTGATCTTTTTCTCTGCTCTCTGAAGATCCATATTCTTTTAACATTAATTTATTGGAAATAATAGTGTATTAAGCAACTTCCTTATGTTCCCCTCCTTCTGATACATTGATTTGGAGAACTACATTCGCATCTGTATAACCTGGGTCATTCAGTGAGTGTGTTACACCAAGGGCACGTCAGTTGTAAAAACGACCACTGCAGCTGTATCCTCTTTCTAGTGAAAAAGGTTTCTAAACAACTAGATTATGACGAATTTTTTAGCAGGTCTACTCTGTTAAAGAGAACATTCTAGTTACTGTTTGTATTCTTGGATGAGTAAGATGTAGTTATGAGCACCTTACAGACTTCAAGCTGTTTCTCTTCCATTTCTTCCAAGGTCAGCATTTAAAAAGACTTCATTGCATGATAGAGATGTAAGTATAAAATACTAGATTAAATGTGACAGCCACCTAAGATCTGCTGGGAAGGTCTTTCCTTTGGGTAGGATGCAAAGAAGTATAAAGTCTTCCTTAGTACTAACAAGTTTCTGAAACATGCATAATTTCCTCAAAAAATGAGAACCTGTCTGGTGAATATTTTCTTAATTAGCAGTTGAGTTAGGCACTGTGACGGTGGATGGATCTATTTGCTAAATCTTACGGAAGTTTGCAGACAAGTCCCTGGTGTAGCATTGCCTTTTATAATAGATTCTACACAGTTATTTCTTTACTTACAAAGGATGCTTGAAGCAACGTCAGAGCCAGAAATTTTTGTGGTGGGACAGATTATACCAATGGGGAGGGGCATTACATTGTATTGACCCTTCCTGCCTACACCCCTGGCTTGAAGTGATCTGGATGCTTGTTGTTCCATGCCTATTATGTCTGTAAACTGGTTTCACTGTTTAGCCTATGGCTCTTCTCAGTCATTATCCTGAATTCACTGGAATCTTTGATCCTATGGCTCATTCGTCTTGAACATTTTCTATACCATCCTACTCTACTGACTCAAATGATCCACATTTTAAATTAATGAAATTAGCTGTATATATACGACACTTGTTTTTTTTATGGTGGAAATGACATGGTAGCTACTTGGCATTTTCTAAAATTCTCTCCGATGAGTTTTTTATTGCAGGTCTGAGCTTCTGAGTCTGAACTTCTCCATTTGTTCATGCATCAAACTTCTTTTGTAGGGCAATGCAGAAAAGTCGAGAATAATTATGGTGGGAGACACGTTAAAAAAGGCAAGTATGTCAGGCAGTGAATTTATTGACATTCAGGACTTCGGCGATACACAGTATGAGATTTATCTTAACTAGTGGGTAATTTGTAGCATGGTAGGAAGTTAAATGCATCACTTTTCTTCTTCTTTTTCTTCTAAATCCTTTAGTCAGAAGAGAGCACATTGTTGTTCTAAGGCTGAAGCTCTTAAATTTCCAACAAAATCATTTTTTTCAACTTTTATTATGCCTGTGTTTTTTTATTGAATTTCACTTTTACTGCAATATCTAGTATAGGTGAATTTAGCCATTATGGACTTCATCCAATTATTTCCATGCTATAAACAAGAGAAAGTGGGTCCCCTCTTATCCCTCTGACCTTGGAACTAATCCAGGAAGAAGCATTTTATGCTAGCTTTTTACAGTTCGAGAGCTAGTTAAGTTCCTTGGATCAATGTTTACTTTGAAGCAAATAGGAACTAGGTAAATCAGAAGAGCATTTTCTCCGATTTTTAGCTGCTTTGACCCTCAACTGGAAAAACCTGAGAATATTACGCAGTACATAATAAGCTGTTGAATTAACTGAAAAGCAGAAGCCACTAAAAATATATTTAAATAAATGAGCAGAGGTCTCTGAAGCACACATGAATCAATATTTTCTTGAAGCAAAAGGGAACTAGGTAAATCAGAAGGGCTTTTTCTTATATTTAGCTGCTTGGACCCGTAACTGGAAAAAATTGAGAATATCATGCAGTACATAAAAAAGCTATTGTATTAACTGAAAAGCAGAATCCTAAACATAAATAAGTAAATAGCCGGAGGTCTTTCTCTGATGCACACAAAGTAGTAGAAACTGTATGTTGTCATCTGAAAAAATTTACTGGACTTGGCAACTAAGATACTCTTTACCAACTTAGTTGCTCCCAACAGCTATTCTTTCTTGGGCATGAATTTTAAGTTTGATTAGTAGATAGTCCTCTGTTAATTAAAAATTAATATTGTCAATTGACATTTTCAGGATGCTGCTGAAGGAGAAAACAGGTTCCTTCAGCCTAGTCCTTGAGAGGCCTGTCACTCCTTTCCCTATCCAGCACTTACCTCTTATGGGGGATTATGATAATTTATTCAATAGAGGCAGAGTTCCACTGGCCACTTGGAATGCTACTTTACTGGCCTCAAATATGCAACCATCTTCTGAGTCCAGTGGAAAGTCGGGGTTTATTGTATTTTCTCCAAGGATCCTAAAACCACAAGGGTGGAGCTTTTTAAATAGGCAAAATGGAGAGACAATTTCTCAAACACAATTTTGGGGATTCTTTCACTAAACCAGTGAGTCCACTTGTTGGCATTTTCTCTGAAGATGCAAATTGGACTTATGGGAGCTTTCCCTTAGAAGAGTATATCAAAGCCCTGGATCGATCTAAAGGCGAGCTTTATTATAACCATGCCCTTGGATTGCGGTACAGTAAGGTAAATATTATTTCTGTATTCACTAAAAATGTCTTGTAAGAGTGATCATAATAATTTTCGTTATCACCTATTTTATTGACTCCCCTACCTCTGTTTTTTTTTGTCTGATAGATCACTGAGCAAATATTTGTAGGGTCTTGTATACAAAAAGATGCAGATGTGCAGACTTTGTCAGAGAATTTGGTATGTGGTTGTATTTCTACTTCATACTCTACATCATAATCCTTCATTAATATAGACATGATAGGATCCCTCTGGTTGTGAATGCTAGTCGTACTTCTATGTTGTCATACATCTTAAAGAGAGAGATAATCTCATTACTTTAGGCACGTCTACATAATCAAAACTGTGTGGTCTTGAGTCTAGGTCCACTCAAGAATGTGCAACATTTGCAGCAGTATGTCTCTCTTGTTGTGAACATGAAGGCCGCTATTTTTCTTCCTACCTGAGGTGGATGGTGGTTAGAAATGTGGGCAGGTAAGAGTATTTGTATAGAGTTTGCTGTCAACTTATTATGAATTCTTCATACCAGCCAAGAACATAGGACCTGCAAGATGGTCATATCTGTTTAAGTATAGGATGGAGCTTAGGATGGAGCTTAGGGTGGAAGCTAAGCATGAAAATAAGATGGGAATTCTCAACATACTCCACAACTGCAATTTACAATTTTTTATACAAACTTGAGGCCAATTGTCACCACCTCTGTTATTGTGTTTTTGTGATGATGATTAGGTTCTTGTCCTATTCACAAAACTTATGACCATTACTACTACTCTATCTCCTTATTTAATGTGATTTTTTCAGAAACTTTTCTTGTGAAAAAATTAACAATTCAGCCATCTCTGCCTCAGGGGATCACTGCTATTCTCAATTTCCAGAGTGAAAGTGAACGTGCAAATTGGGGAATTAATTCTGAATCTATCAATGAGGCTTGTCACCGGTATAATATTCTCATAGTCAACTATCCTCTCAGGTAATTATTATGTGTTTCACCAAAACATCAGAATGCTAGGTCATAAGCTAAGAACCTGCCTGATTGCTGGATCTGTTTATCACCTTCTTGAGGAAAGAAGAAGCCCTTTCTCCCATGGATTGCCAACTTTTGATTCCTTCAAAAACGTGAAAATAATCGAAGTAGATGAAAGCAATTAAATTTTCTACAAGTAAAGGAATTAGAAGTTAAATAGACTATTAAAACTCAAGCCCATGAGTTCAACTTAAGTGTTTGCATTTAGCGTTGTCTCACATAAAGTTTGATGCAAGTGAAGCACAAACTTGTTTCTCCTAACATATCTGCAGTTTCTGTGAGGCATTGGCTGTCCCCATGAAAACTATAATTTACAGACGATCTAAGATATCTGCTGAAGGGCCTACTTTAGTTTGAGTCTTTTAGAACTAAGGGCACTGCTACCTTTACTGACTGGCCTGCTTCAGGTGAATCTTCCAAAAGTAAAGGAACAACATACTAGGCAGTGACCATTCTGACCACCACGAAGATAACTTGATGTGGTTATACTGATCAAGTGAGTTACAGCTGACTGTACTACTTCGAGTCTGGTTATATCACATGTGAAGGGACTCTTTTTGACAGATTTTGAACTAGGTGTTTGTTGCGATAGCATAAATGTTGGGTTAGTTGTATCATCCCCAAAGGAGCAAAGACAGTGTCATCTTAGTCCCGTACCTATTTTAAAAGTTTGAGGTTTAGAGGTAGAGATTATGTAATAATTCCTAGTAATACATTTGAAAAATCATATACATTATTCCAGTTAAATCCAACTTTGTGATTGTATCACTTTGATTTATGATCTGGATCCATCTGTTGTAGAATGCAAAGGTACTCAAGACAGGATCTGAAACTCTGAATTTTGTGTCACAGGATCATCCTTGTTTTATTAATTATTTTCCACCTCTATGGTCAGCTTATCCATTTTTTGGCTCTTAAAATGTTGATAAAGTCAAACTGTTTTAGGCTGCCTTATTGGTAAAATGCTCTAATGTTCACAGTGTCTTTGCAGGGAAGTGGATTCTATTGATTTGAGGAAGAAACTTCCTTTCTCTGTGGGGCTTTTGTTGAGGATGCTTAGAAAGAACCTGCGAGTCTTTGTGACTTGTACAACTGGGTTTGATAGATCCCCAGCTTGTGTTATTGCCTATTTACACTGGATACAGGATACAGCCCTTCATGTGGCTTACAATTTTGTCACCGGTCTGACAGGTTTCAACAAAAACTTAGACACTCTGACTTAGTTACAATTCTTACCGAAAGCTCTAGCTATGTGCAAATGATCACATTGTGTGTAAGATGAATTGATATTGACTCGTATTTGAAAATGAAGATCTGGTTTACTTGGATAGTAGCAACATGAAAAGTCAGCTATTTGAATAAAAAAATAATTCTTAAACACATCATTATAAACTAATAACTGTGCCTAGTTTTTGCATTAAAAAATCATTGTTACTTGAGTTTCTTTCTTGACTTGAAATGATATTTAAAATATAAAATCCTTTCCTTGGTGATCTCTGATTACGTGTTATCCACTTCTAATTGTAGTGTATTCTTATGTTCTTTTTATTGTTGAGAGTCTTTTTCACTCATCATGTCTATAAAAAAAATAACATTCTCCCGTTTGTTTTCCTTTACAGACCAGCAATTGTGTGGGCAACATGTGACCTTATTGCTATGGTAGAAAACGGATGGCACGATGGTCCTCCAACTCATGCTGTGAACTTTGTGTGGAATCATGGGTGCAGGGAGGCAAGTTTGAATTTCCTTCTTAATGTTTTAGATTGTTACTATTAGCTATACCTAGTTTTTAAAAGTTCAATTTGATAAAACTTCCATCCGTTTCAGGAGCATGTTCAAATTTCTCTCTTAGTATTAACTTTTTTCATTCATATATGGTATTTTCGTTAGGGTGAAGAGGTGCACTTGATTGGAGAGACTTCACAGGAAATTGGAAGGAGACAATTAGGGCTGTTCATAAGGGTGGACCAAAATATAAGTCGAACTGAGACTTCCTCAAGGAAAGTAAGTTACATTCCTCCTATCTGGTAAATAAAAGAAGTTTATAGTAGGAAAGCGTTACATAGATCACATTTGTCATAAAACATAAAACGCCAGTAGCAAAATTTATTTTTCTATTTTCTTAATAAAATAATTGAAGACAATCATTCATGTGGATAACATAACACAGTTGAAATAAGCAATTTGATGATTTTATTGTTCTTTTTCATGTATAAAACCAAGCATAGATTAGGTAATTCACATATTATATGCAGAGGAAAGTTGTCTTATAATTTGACATAACGAATGAGTGGTCACAATCATTTTAGCACCTCACAGAATTGGACATCACTTGGTCTTTTTACATTGAAGGATGTGTGCCACCTTTGCGTGGTTTGTATAGGTCAACATGAACTAAAAAAATTGGACATGGCCACCGCGCATCTTGTAGGCTCGTGGGGGCAATTCATTGGTCTGGTGTCTTTAATCTTAGTTGAGTGCTTTCAGTGGGCTTTATAAAAATGCACGCAGAATGTGGTTCTCGTCTTATTAGACTACATAGTGGGGTATCCTATCGCTAATGTGGTTCACTATTTTGTAGATACTATTACAAATTTATAGTTGGTGGTCAGTGGAAACACTCAACATCATTACCAACTGAAACTGATGAACGTGGGCACATTAATAACGTCATTAGAGTGGGAGACATTGCCCGCATAAGATCTTCAGTCCCTACGCATCAACAGATTAAGGTAAAGATTCTTTTTATTCGCGAGTCTCGAGGAAAGAATCCCTCCAAATGTCATTATTCTCAGTCATCGCCACCGTATTATCTTCAGTCTTTGGTATTTACTGCTCTTACTTTTTCTTCAAACATGTTATGGCTGTCCAATTTCGGTAGTAGACCTAGATAAAATAAATGGAATGAGCGTTCGCATGAAAACTCGATTTAGTAGCAACAAGTTTTTAATGATTTTATTGCCTCTGGAACGTTAAATGCAGGATCCAACTGTTGTTAAAGTAATTGAAAGGCAATTGACTGACGATGAAAGGTTTATGTTGGCTTTTGCTGCTCGGCGTGTGGCCTTTTCTATTTGCCCCATCAGATTCGCCCTCAACTAACCACCCCACCTCTATCTTTTGTCCTGTGCATTGCCTCTTTATATAACTTGATGTCTTTTGTATACTGGTGTAAATTGGTCACAGGTTATGGAAACTGGTCAAACTGTGCTCGACAGATACCGCCATTGGATTCTGCATTTAATTTAGTAAACGAGCTTTCATTACATCAGTCTAAATTTTAATTCTACAGCCTTTGGTCGTACCAATGTATATCATTTGAATGCAAATATCTCAGCTGAATAACAAACAAACTCAAGACTACACGTTGAGTTTTTTGTGGAAATATCTAGAGAGCTAATTGTACCACCTACCCATGAACTATAAAACGACAATTTTGCAATTGAAGAGGGCTTAATCAAAAGCACAAATCATATAACCGTTTTGGATTTCACATCTCGTTTCCTCGAACACCTACATTAACAGCAAGGGAAGCATTACATAAGCTTCGTCTGTTTACTTGATACGCGTATATGATACAGTTTCTTAGAATGCTCAGCGTACCTCAGTGGAAAAGAGTGTCCAATGGGACACGAAACGCCAAATACTTATTGTTCCAGGTGCCATCCCGTTTTAGGCTGCATCCCGGACCGCTCACGCAGCAACAGGGCACGGGCTCGGGCTCAAACCAGCTGATGACTGCACATTTGCCGCATAATCCCGGGCCCACAAATCATAATGTATGATCTCGTCAAGGGAAGGTTTGGTCACCAACTCTTGCATATGCTTGTCGCATGTAACCTCCACGACTTTGAAAATATCCAAGTAGCTTATTCTAAAGCAAAAAAACAGTAGTATCAGTTGTAACATAGTTTTGCATAAGAAGCCTCCACACTTTCAATCTACCACCGAGTGCTTGCACTTTTACAAGAAATGCAAAGACTGAAGCACTAACAAAGAGTACAACTAGAGCCCCGCCTCCTTTAAAAAAATTTTATAAAAAAAATAAAAAAATATGAGGCTGAGGACCCAAGGGTAACTCACTTTTCATCAAGAAACATTTCCACTGCCTTCTCGTTGGCAGCGCTGAGAACTCCGGTCATGGTACCTCCAGCTCGCCCAGCAGCATAAGCAAGTTCCATGGATGGGTATTTCACATTATCAGGGGCTTTAAACGTCAATGAACCCAGCCTGCATTGCACATCCTTTCAGTACTATTGCCAAAAACAGTAACAAACATATAAAAGATATTAAGTTTTCTGAGTCAACGATGTTTTTTCGTTGTTTGGAACCAAATTTTCACTCAACTTAACCCTAAAGCAGAAAGCGACTAGGGAAGAACTTTAACATTATAAAACAAAGAACTAAGCAAACTGAAGTTGGCCATTTTAATATGTCGACTAGCAGTAGCAACGACTTTTGAATCAACGGTAGCCACGTAGCTTCAGCTGGTATGGCTCTAAAAAGACTTAGATTTATCGCAAGCAGGAAGCAATTGATTACTTTATTGAAGATTAGAAACGTGAGTTACTTTGAAAAGATAGAAAGTAAAAAAATCTTTACTTGCAAAGATCAAGTCGAGGCCAGGTTACTTCAGAACAATGAATTCTGTCTGGCCAAGATAATGTATAAAGGATGGGCAATCGCATATCAGGCCATCCAAGTTGGGCTAGCACTGATGAATCCTGGAAATTTTTGAAGAAAAAGGAAACAAAACATAAAATTAGGATACTAAATCTCAGGCTCGGCTTTAAACAAATTCCCTGAAGGAAGAAAAACAAGTTAAAAGCTCGAAATTATCAGCAAATGAAAAAGAAGATGTTCACAGTGTAACAAGGCAGTGAAATAAGACATTTCAAAACCTGTGTCTCAACCATCGAATGTACGATAGACTGCGGATGAATCACAATATCTATATCATCATATTCAGCCCCAAACAGGTAGTGGGCTTCAATAACTTCCAGACCCTGTTAAGCAAACCAGAAATTCAGACGTCTGACCCAATGATGTTTAAAGAGATAAATAAACTCAGAAGTCCAAAAATAATAGATGAGAATATATAGCATCATGCCTTGTTAAAGAGTGTAGCAGAGTCTACTGTGATCTTTCTCCCCATACTCCAGTTTGGATGTTTCAGAGCATCAGCTACTTTCACTTCTTTTAATTTTTCAACGGGCCAATCCCTATGGTATTAGCATAAGCAGAGTACCATGAAACAGATCAATTACTCCAAAATTTAATTTATTTTACCCCCCTTTAGCAGCAAAATTTTATCCAAAATGAGGAAAAGCACATTAACAAGAATCAAATGTTGAGAATAACTTCCAAAATGTAAGTTGGAGCCTTGGATAGAATGACAGAGGAGCAATTTCATCAACCGTTCAATTTAGGGGGAAAAAGTGGCATAAAGCTTTGTTAAGATATCAGAAACCTGAACACATACATGTCTAAAACACAAAAAAAATCATATTTTACTTCCTGCTCATGTAGTAGAAGGGCAAATCAGACCCAGGGATATATAATAGATAACGCACCAGAAATTACTAAGAGAACTACAAAATTTTCACCTGAAGGCACCTCCAGAAGCAGTCAAAATAATGCGTCGAAGTGCACCTTCTGGTAAGCCTTGGATACACTGAACAACAAAAACTCACTCAAATTTATTAAAAGAACACAGTTGATATCTTTCAATCAAGAGCCACAGAGTATTATCATAAACAACAATAAGAACAATGAAGTGAACCATCTTTCTTTATAATATTCGCATCGTTTTCAAAAAAAAAAAAAAAAAAAAAAGGAGTGAACCATTAAGGCTTCAAAGATAAAAAAATCTGTGAAAAACTGAAGCCAAATGAAGTACCTGGAATATGGCCGAATGTTCTGAATCAGCAGGGAGTATCTTTACATTATGCTTGTGAGCAAGAGGAAGCACAAAGGGACCTCCTGCAATTAAGGTTTCCTTATTGGCCAATGCAATATCTTTTCCTGCCTCAATTGCAGCCACTGTAGGCTAGAAATTAAAAAAACAAAAAAACAAAAATCATCAAGGGACACTAGTACATTTTTTTCCCAATTTGCTCTACTATTCCAAAGATGAAGCATATAACTTATTTATCAATATCTAAAAAAAAATAAGAAAAAAGAAAAAATGCTTCTGTAAAACAAGATAAAACAACAGAGTAATTTGCACGTGCAGTTGACACTCTTTCACAAGAGACTTTCATACACCACTTTAGCTGTATACGTGGGCACTGAAACATAAATTTCAACTTCGATAACAGCATTTTTTTCCATAAGATGAGTCATTGTAGAAGCAACCCAAGTGAATTTCTGTTTCCCTTCTCATTTGTTCCTTTTGTTTTCTTCATAATATTAGATATCAGTTGCAAAAGAAAAAAAAAGAGTCAAAGAGAGTAACTCCCAAGTTGTTGCAAAGCACAGGAAGCAAACCACTGTTACATTCGTCAGTGCTCCATTTGACATCCAGTTATCTAGAACAACATTGTGAGAAAAATCGCTGTTCCATAACAAACACTAAATGTCGTCTGTTAGACATATATGTGTTCCTTTGGGCCCCATAGTACATCAGCAAGTAAAATTCAAAATTTTCTGGTCAGTGACAGAATCCATAAGATCAGCTTAAGGAATTAGCATAAGAGCAGATTTGCAGTACAATTACTGGGTCAAAATGCTTTTTAGGAAAGCACATCAAGAAAGCAATTAGCGTCATTTGCTTTACCTGCAATCCTGCACACCCAACTATTCCTGTGACAACAGTGACAGCTTCAGGATGACGAGCAACCTGGAAATTTTCCAACAAATATGTGAAAATCTGAAATAACTGATATATAATACCCACAGAACTGTAAGTGGAGACAATAGCGTCGACCTCTGTTACTCCCTCTTCTCCAGGAATTATCTCAGGTTTGTGCTCAGTACCAGCCAAAGCTTCCTTCAGCTCATCTACTAATGACTCATTTCTGACAGCAACTAGTGTTGGCTTGAATGTTTTCACCTATTCAACACAGTAATGTAGTTGATTATTTATACTATCACTGAAAAGTTTCTTGCGAAACTTCGGCTTTGCTACCTTATCATATTTAGAGAAACTTGATCACCTGATCTGCAAGGAGAGTCACATTCGAACCTGCTGCTAGTGCAACTACTCTGAACTTATCTGGGTTCTCAGCTACGATGTCCAGAGTCTGAAATAACAAAATTACAGAGGTTTCTAAGAAAGAAAGACAAATACAATTGAGAAAAGGACTCACAAAGTATTGCCCTTCAAGCTTAAGGAGACAGAAGGAAGAAGATCTTCCATCCTGCCCTCCTCTCTCCCCCCCACCAAACAAAAAAGGAAAGGAAATCAGCCTCCTTTGAAAGTTTCCAGGGAAAAGCGGGAAGAAAATGAGGTACCATCTTGTCACGCTTCTGGAGATTCTATACCTGAGTTCCAATGGAACCAGTAGATCCGACAATAGAAATAGGCCTGGGGCCATCCCACACCTTCCTGCCCGGTTCAGGAGCAGCTCGTCCAGGCCAAGCTGGAGGAGGTGTCTGTAGCGAACAACGAGCTCTCCTCACAACAACTGTTCCATTCTCCTTTTTCTTCAAGCCAATTCCACCTATCAAGTAAGAGAAACCACGTCGAATTCTCTTCAACCAACAAACACATCTGTGACAGGATTATCAAGCAGACTCTAGCACTTTGCAATTTACATGATCCAAACAAGAAAGAAAAATAAAGATCGAAACAAAAGAATGAGGAAGCTTTGTCCGATTATGTAGACGCGCCAAAAGAATTTGCATTTCAACTATTCATCCTAATGTAGGTAATTCGATGGGAAACTCACGAAGGCAAAAAACAGTCGGACAAAACCAATCATCTACTCTCACCAACAAATAAATAATCGAATCAATTTTTAGAAAAGGAAAAACGCGAAAAGAAGGTTTCGGATCCCTAAGAAAAAGCGCTAGTTGTAAGGAAAAGTATAAAACCGTTACAAGGAAGTACATAGATGACAAAACCTCCGAAATTTTCTCCACCAGAATCCATGTAAGAAACATAACAGATTAAGCTTCAGAAGTTCCAGACTTGAGTGATAAAGCAAAATATGACATCCTCACAGATCAACCCGCAAGCTCAAATGTGCGAACTTCTTGACAACAGCAGGCCGCTAAGCTTAATCACTAGCTGAAATCACCGACTAAAACTAAGAAAACAAATATCAAGCATAAGGCAAAACCGGAACTACAAGAGCTACTGCATGTACACAGCGAGTTAACCGTGAGAGCAACAAGAAACATGACTTTCCAGTAAAAACATCGACCTTACGGAAAGGAATCTGACGAAAAAATAAGAAAGAGAACATGTTCTCGGTTCTGAAAAAAACAGCAGAAATCAAACCTTTAAGCTTCAGTAGGCTTCCTCTGCTGGAATCCATAAACGAAACGCCACCGATTTCCGCAGGCAAGTGCAGCTTGAGAGCCATGTAGTCTTCTCCCTCCTGTTGGCGCCGGAATAATTGATCGGGAAAAAAAAAAAGCAACAAAGCAAGAAATCAAGAAGGCCCGGGAGATGGGACGAGAAACGGGATCGGCGGTTTGATGGACGCACCGAAGGAGTTTATACCTTCCCGCTGAGCTCTCTCAAATCAAAAATTACAAGCAAACAAACCGCCAAATAACCTATAGTTTAGTGTCAACCGATTACTGTTTTGTGTCAGAGACAGTTCGTTCGTCAGTGCCTCCCACTTCCCCAAAAAAAAAAAACAGGGCCGAGTGGATGACGTGGCGCCATCGTGTTACTTAGCAGGAAAAACAGCTGTCGTCTGCATTAAACAGGCAGACAAGTAGTCTCGCAGTCCTTGCGGTGGACCACCTGAATGGGTCGACCGGTAATGCCGTGCCTCGTGATTCGTGATCCTTTTGTCGAGTCGAGCAAGAATTAGGAGTTGGTAGCTAACAAGCGTTCACAACACCTGTGACAGTGAAATGTGGACGGCTGTGAATCACGTGAAAATCAGAGGGTGACTCCAAATAGAGGGGTCCAATCAAGTCAGAGAAAGCAAAAATAAAGGGTAAACATAGATGGTGATTGAAGTATGGGGTATTCATTTTGTATGAAAATGGCAAACTGATGTGATGGTCAAAAACTGTGATGCACAAGTGCCCAATGTCCCTTTTACGTCAAAATTCTTGTTGTCATGGTCATAAATAATTGACAATTTTTTTTTAATTATTTTTTATATTAATTAATTAATTATTATTAAATATATATTTTTAAATAAAAACTATAAAAAAATAAACTAAGAAACATTAAAGAGGAGCTATTACCCATGTTAATGGAATGGCCATTTTTATTTAATCAGGTTACATTGGATTCATCCATAAGTTGGACCAAATTGATTTCTCAATTATTTTTTGTTTCATTAGCTTTTAACACAATCAATAATTTAGTAAACTAGTATAACGTTTTTCATGCAATTGTTTGGTCTCAATTTCTAATATTTTTCAAAACTCTTACAAAAAATTATCGAACTTGACCCGATCCAACCAACTAGACAAAAATTTTCTTCTAATTTATCCTGTTTCAATCAACTAGATAGGTCGGTTTTGACAACATTGGATAATACATTTCCATATATGATTTTGTCTTTTTTTCGATTTTTTTGTTTTTAATGCGGGGGTTGCAATGGAAACATGATGGGTGTTTTAAATTCGATAAATATCAAACTGTTAAGAGGCTGATCAATATAACTTAAAATATTAGTTATTTAAGTACGAAAAACCAACCTACTCAAGAGAGGTGGATCAAAACCTCCTCTGACACCCACCCTACCCTTATCGCTCTTCGCAGGATTCGAAGGCAAAATGTGGCATACCAAACTCTGATACCATATCAAAAGGTTAACCAATACAACTTAAAAGACTAGTCATTTAAGTGTGGAAAGCCAACTTACTTTCAAGAGAGGTGGACTGGAACCACTTCTGACACAAACATCAAGTAATACGTAATGTATATTATATAACTATTTGTAGTAATGTTCATAAAACTCTTTAAAAGAGTACTAAATTAAATAAAAATAATTGAATTATTTCAAGTTAGATATTAAGCTAATTTTACCTAATTACACCTATCATTTATTTAATAAGATGAAAACAGTTTTAAGGGTTGTCCCATACAGGATATTATGTAGGGCAATTGGGCTTTAAAAGGGCAAACTGGGTGATCTCATGCAGCTCACGGAGCCCAATTACATACTGATATCTGGATCGTGCTGAGTTTATTTATGGCAATGGGGCAGTTTCAAATCAAGCCCACGAACTAGGTTTGCTGGGTCATGAACCGAACCAGTATGGGATACACTATGTCCTGCAATTTGTTGGTTACTTCATGATGTTGTTAAGTTTGCCGTGTCAAGGAAGGAGCTTACCTTATTAAGACTACTAATCGATTACATTAATAAGGTTGGGAGGTTCATTCATTTGCAGACTGAGACGCAAATTGGAGAATCTCTTCAAACAATATTTGGTATCATTAATGTCCAAAATGCAACCTGCTCTCAATTATATTCCCATCACTTCCATAAATGGCATTACCAGATTCACGCGTGAACTACCTGTTTCTTTCAATTCGGGCCCAAAACTAGTTCCAGCCGATGTACTCGGTCATGATTCTGTTCTAACTTCCAGATATGCATTTACTTCTTTTTTATCTTCTCGCCTTTCAAATAATTCCCATCTTCCGATCGATTTCCACTCTTGAAAAGCGTCAAAAGATCATCCGAATGAATTATTTTAATACAAGCGGATTCACGAGTGCGGGTGCAATTGTGCAAAGACGAAAACCCAGAATGGATCTGATTAGTCAGTTGCAGAGATTGTCCAGTTCGGTCGACTCGCATTACCCATTAATTGATAAGAACTAGGTAGAATCTCTATCTCTGAAATTCAGGTTCACATCAATCAATCCAGCTCCACCCACCCAATCGAAGGATAGCGATTCACAGCCTGAGTCGCCTGATTAATTTTTATTCCCGGAATCCCGATTCGGTGACAGGTCCTGTTCAGTATTTATGAAGTCGTAACGTCTGACGGTGGTGGACGGTGGCGGTCACCGGCGTTACATCACCACCAACACTTTTTCTCACTGTCACGGTTAACCCCTTTCCTTCTGCTTCGGTTGCTTAGAAGAAAAGGAGAACGTTCCCTGTCGCCTCTTAAGGAAAATAGTTTGCCGCCTGTATAAATGGCCCACATCGATTTGGTTTGGTGCCCCGGAGATTTCTTCGTATTTGGCCGTCCGTGTCCTCTTTCTCTCTCTCAAAAAGTGAAAACACAGCAGACTCTGAGTCCGGGCCCTCTTTATGTAAGATCTTCAACATTTGAGGTCTCTGTTTATCGGTTCTGAGATTCGGAAAAGGAAAGCAGAGACGAACTACTCCATTTCTAAGCGTCTTATTAGTAAGAAGTGTGAAGTTCTTACCCGGTAATTCAAAAATGGACGGAGGAAGGAAATCGGATAAGAAAATAAAAGAGGGGAGGAGAAAGGAGATTTGCTGGGCAGCTTCATTCTGATAAAGAGGGGACAGGGAATGAGTGGTTGGTTTTCTGCATCTGCAGCCCGGACAAATACCATCGCCTACCGGTGATCGATGCTGAAAGAGAAAGACAGCTGAATGCCCATACTTCGGCTTTATGCACTTCCCAACGGCATCCCTGACCTCTCCGGTCTCCCATCACTGATTCCTTTTTCCTGCTTTTGTGTTATACAGCCATGATCACACAATTCGTTTCCCATTCCGGGCCCTTCCCGATAGATCTTTGACACTTCGATTTCAGCTGATTCCTCGCATTGCAATAGGCGTACGGTACTGCAATCGGCCCAACACCACATGCGGTGGCGGGGAATTCCCCGTCTTTTCAAAGAATTTTGCCTCCCACTTCCCCCCCCCCCAGTCTTGTCACTACTCATTTCCGTTAAGAAACTGAAGAGGGTAACGACAAACAATTTCGGCTTACGTTTCCTCTTTTCTCTTTTCTGCTTTCTGAGCAAAACTGTATATTTAATGGTTCAGATTCAGATTTCAGAATTCAGAACCCAGACAAGAGAAAAGACGTTTATTAAGACGTTTTATTAGCCTGAAAAAGCAGATAGTGCGTCGCTTGGGTGCAATTAATTATTATTTTCGACAGAAAATTACTTAAATTATGTGAAAACGTAGCCTAATTTTTTCGTGAAAAGACGAGGTATCACGCATCTGCCTTACTGGCTAGATTCTTGCACTGTCTAAACTTGGAAAAGCAACGTTTATTCGCGCTCTCGGATGCTCTTGCTGCTAATTCAAATCCATAGTTGTTCAATTTTTTTTACTTACTGGTCGTAAATTCTTTTTTAAGAGCCTTTCTCCGTTCCGAACAAAGAGAAAAGCAATTCCATTTCCGCAGATTGGGCAACTTCTGAGAAATCTTCAGTTACCCGAGATCAAGAACAAGACAATTGTACACTGATGGTCCAGATAAGAGAAAACTGAATAGACACCTATTAGCCAGAAAAGGACAGAGCCGTGCTTGGGATTAACAGCAAAAAGGGGGAGATGCAATCATTTACAAGACGACACGAAATTACTCTTAAATTGATAAAAAAACGCGCCTTATTTTCTTTTGAAGAAGATGCATTGGATATCTGCTTCTCTTTGGAATACGGAAGCCTATGATAGATTCTTTCACTGTGTGAAATTGGAAAAGCAAGTTCATCTGCACCTCTGCTCATTCAAACCGAAGCTTTCTTTTTCTTGGTTTTTTGACTGGTCGCGTAGATTCATGAAGAGTCTTCTCCCGATTCCAATCCCAGATTGGGCATTCCCATTTTACAGAAAAGAGCATATTCTGAGAAACTTCGGCCACCCCACTTCTGTATTCTGGATTTATTTATTGGACGAGATCAAGATAAAAGGCGCCAACCATGGTTAGAATGCTTCTGGCCGAGAAGAAAATTAGAGGTTGATATAGCAAATGGGGCCGATGGAGCTAAAGTATCGTTTTCGTTAGGTACAAATACAAGAACAGACTCAACCCAGTTTTATATTAGTAATCAATCTGATTTGATTAGTTGGATCCAAGGGTTTGTAGCTCAGCAGACGACAAGAGTTTTATATTCGAGGGGGAGAGACTCTTGACTTGAACAATCAGCTTCATGCCTTTGAATTCTCCTATGCAGAATAGAATATGTACAGCCACGCATTTGAACTCTTTAAGAGCAATAAAATGGTACCAGAGGTCCAGAAGGAAGGATCTGTTCAACGGATACGCGGAAGGGGTGAAACCCTACGAAGAGCTCCATTTCCAGCTCTTTTCGCTTTTTCCGTCCCCAATTTTTTAATAAAACAATAGCTACATAGAACATAGATTGACAGAAAATGCAACTGCACAGCGATTTCAAGTTCCCACTTTCAACCCGTCTTTTCCCACTAAGGAAAGAATTTTGAGAGGGAGGAAGATGCAATGGATAATGGACATTTCCACATTAATGAGTTCCAGGTCATTCACTATTTGGGCAGCAATGGGAAGCAGCAGCTCCATGCCGGCGTCCCCACTCATAAATGGGATGGAGGGGACAGGTGATTTGAACTTTGATGTTCTTTCATCTAATTATATGCCACAAGACATGAAAGTTCAAAACAAAAGAAAAAACATTAAATAATACAGAAAAGGTGAAATAAGAGAAGAGAAGATAAAAGATACAGGAACAAAAGAAAATTTACACAAGCCGAAAATACCTACAAATGAAAGAAAGTGAGAAATATAGGTATGGACAATGGAGATTAACCATATATTAACAATCGAGCTTTGATTTTGGACTCAATTACAGAGTTTGGGGGAAAAAAACACGGAAGAAAAAATAAATCAAAAGCTTCCATTGAGGAAGGAATCTAAAAAGGATGGAGAGTCCTACTCAACCCATTCACGTTCGCGAAAAACCCCACGATGTCCTGCCTGTAAGGCAGAAACGACCGCCGTCGATCTACCTCCTTGATCGCACGGTTTCTAACATAATGTAACTCGTGCGCCGACACCGTCGGCCCGGCCGTTTCAGAGGTTTTCACCTTCCTTGCTTCACCGGCATGAACCTTTTTCCCTTTCACGGCTTCTACCTTCCCGTCTTTCCCAGCTGCCATTGGCGACAAGAAAAGGTAGGTCTCTTTACCGTCGCTGCTACTGCGATGAAGCAAATCTCTGAACCTCCACCGCTTAGACGATCCGGTGGAGTTGCTCTTCTTGCAGCGATCGGGTGACGGCGGAACAGACCGGGGAGTCCAGACGCAGTATGACCCGGTAGGGAGCGCTTCCAATTCGCCGACCCCGGACGAAGACGTCGCATGTTCTCGATCATCTATAAAGAGCTTGCGGAGAGGAACGCAGACCGCAGCGGTTGGCGGCTTGGAACTCTTGCCCTTTCCGTCGTTGGAATCCTCGAACCAGACATCACGGTTAAAGATAGGAAACATAGGACGGATCTGACCATCAGCGAAGATCTCGTCGGCGGAGATCGGCGACGCATCCGGATCCCGAACAACAAAGGTAAACTCGAAGTCATCAGAATCTGAGTCATTTTCATTATCTTCGCCATCTTCTTCGAGAATTTCAGGTTTGGATTCTTCCTTCACCACATCGGCTTTTTTTATTTGATGAGAAGACGAAGAAGAAGCAGCAGCTTGGTCTGCCGAGATTACTCCAAACTCATCCGATTCCTCCTCAGCAGCGAGCTCGCTGATGACCCTAGCAGCGATCTCCTCACGTCGATTAGCCGAGTAAGCACTGAAGCTCGGAGAGCTCGATAGATGAGAAAACCGTTCACGCATGTCGACCATCCTCAGCAAAACCTCACGATTTCCCCTTCAATGGCGTCTCTGAGAGAAAGAAAGAAAGAGAGAAAGAGAGAGAGAGAGAGAGAGAATGAGAAACGGGCTTCGATGGCTTCGATTTCGTTGTCCTGAGCTCCGTTTTCGTCTTATTTATTTGTGACTGGAAGCTGGGTTCCGAACAGAGGATATGTAGGCTTGTAGCTCACAGGTAAATGGGATTCGTGTTATCTCCCCGCGTTAAAAAAGGCATCGCAACGATCTCGCGAGACGCGAAAATTTTTAGAACTCGATGCCATGACGGCTCATTTTCCGTGACGCTCAAGGTTTCACACGCTTGCGGGCCATTTTCTAGAAGGTCTTCATCCCTTCCCACTCACCCGTTTCACCTTTGCTTAAAAAAACCTCCTTATCACCTTTGTTCCAAGTTTACCCCCTGCCTTTGTTCCAAGGTGGGCATCGGGTCGGGTTCGATACGACCCAAAAAATGCTAGGACGGGGTTCTATTTCCACCCCGCGGGGTGGGAATGGTGTTGCCCTTTTTAAATATTTAAAAAATATTTAAATTAATAAAAATATAAAGCAAGAAAAATAATTTTTACATCAAGACACTTTTCATGTGAACATTAATACCCCGTTATTTGAAAATAAATACGCAAAACTTGTTTCCAAAAAATAATAATTTTAGTTAGGGCATTTATGGAAGAAAAAATCACGTTTCCTTAAGAAAGCCTGGCGTAGGGAGGAGAACCGGGCAGGGACGGGGTTGGTTTTTCAGCCCAATCCGTTTTTTTCAGGGATGAGACGGGGTTCGAATTCGGATTTTGGGAAACCCGTCACCCGTGACCACAGCTCCCAGCTTATAAGGATTTTTACCTACTGGTATTGACACGTAGGAGGCATTGCCGTCATAATAAAAGCCTGGTGACACACTTATCACCTCCCATCCGCCACGTGTATGTTCCCACAGTCTTCTTCTTTCCTCCCCTTCTTCTTCAATTTTGACAACTGTTATTCAGCTTTTACACCAATCTTGCGTGTCCAACGAGTAACTACATGCACGGTTTGCAACCAGAATTAATCTCGACCGTCCAAGTGTAGGTTCTATAATAAAGCATGATTATTGAAATTTCGGGCCAAAGAAGTGTGCGCCTGGAGGGGTACATCTGGAGAAGGAACGAAACGACTCAGGGATTAATGAGATCTAATCGCGGTTCATTAAGGATTAGTCCCAGTCATAAACGGTCTCAATCAACCAAATCACGACTCCTTGCAACAAAAGGAAGGGATTGTCGGTACATTCTGCTCGAAGGTTGTCATTCACCAACCCTTCTCTGGTGGACAGGATCCCCGTGCGCGTATTCCGAGTGATCTCGTCCGCTCATTTCGGGTATTTGTCTCACGTGTAGTGATTAGGTGAAACGGGTGAAGTCGTATAAGTACGTGCGAACAAATGGAGTCCGGGTAATTAATGAGGAGAGATTGAGATTCTAGAAGGACGTGTAAGTGTGCATGGGACGAGGGATCCCCGGAGGAGAGAAGGAAAGACTTGGAGGTGAGGTTTGTAGAGAAGCGTGGTGAAGAAGCAAATCAAAGCGGCGTTGACGCATCTGAATAAATATTTTTTACTAAGAAGCTTCTACAGATACAGATAACGTTAACGGGCCCGCCGTCTAGCAGCAGGGAGTGCGCACCAGCCTCGTTGATGGGGTCGAACTTCGGTCTCGGATCCGAATCCGGTAAAAGGAAAAAACAAACCAGTTCTGACGAGGCGAACAGCTTGGAGGTCGGAGTTGGTGGGTGGATGGCTTGAATTCACGTGTTGAACGGTCAAATTATATCCAGATGGAGTGGGTTTTTATAATTGTTAATTGGTGGTTTATGGAGGAGGGCAGAACACCAAGTAGGTTACTTGTATGTATTTTATTTAAATAAAATACATATAAGTACTTATTATTCACAAAATTAATTAATATTTTAAATTATTTTGACTCGAACTTAGTTTATAAGAGAGTGGGATCCAGTCACTAGGGACGTGGGTGAATGAGGATGCATGCAAAGGGTCTCACCTCCTCACGTTCGCACCGAATCCAAATCACTCGAAACCCCTCGTGAGAATGAATCGACCCCCACGACAGAAAAAGTCCATGAGGCCTTTTTGCTCTATGTCACATGTGAAACTCCGTGTCACAAAGCAAAGGTGGACAAACCGGGTCATGGCCCGAGTCAACTTGGTTAGGCCGGACTAAATCCCCATGGTTCAAATCTCGGATTTCAAACCTTTCGAGAGGAAAAGCAATTCCTATGGGGCAAGTTATCGGAAGATTGGAATGGATCCACATATCGGGAAGTGAACCGATCAGTCATGATTCATGAGAATAAAGACTTTCAGTGGCTGCGACATGTGACACCTGGGCCCACACTAAGCGTTCTACCAAAACTCAAATCGTTCCAAAAAAATAATCACGTATTTTCGAGGGTAAATATGTCTTTAAAAATTTACCACCACCCATTTCAGTGCATAGTCAACTTCTTAGAAATGATTGCTCATGAATCATGAAACGAGCCACATGAGTTGGATCATAAAGAAAGATTTGTGTGGAACATCTTTGTGGGCCCTCCAAAGATCGAGCCAGCATAGACAATTTTTTTAGTTCATGATTACGCCTATGGTGAAGCTTATAATTACATAGATAAAATCAAGAGCTATCGAGAAAGCTTTACAAATAAGCGACGAACAAATCTGATGCCAGGAAGGAGTATAATGAGAAAACGAAGAGAGGAAGAAGCGTTAGTTCAAGCCAAACCGCTCTGTTTAGTTTTCTTTATTCTTCTGAAACCTTTCTTGTTCTCTCTCTCTCTCTGTCTTTCTCTGGTTCGTTTGCTCATGCATGAGACCGACCATAGTCCTTGAGTCATCCATGACTTCACTCGAAGATACAGCCGAAATTACAATAATTTGTTTTTTTTAAAAACAGGTCAGTGCTCTCAACTCTCCATGAAAAAGACAGAAGTGAGCGGAACAGATTGCGTTCTAGAAAGTACCCAAAAATAAAAATAAAAATGGATACAATATTGAAAAGCTGGAGTTGAGATAATGGAGAAAGAGAGATTTGAAAATCTCGGAGGTTGATCAAGGAAGGCGGAATTTGTTTCTGGTTAAATTCAGGAAGGGTTGATCTCAGTGAGGTCATACGGAATAAGAAAATATTCAGGTTCCTGCCTTTCTGGAAGCAGTTTACATAGGGGGCTTCTTCGTGCCTCCCTCTATTATTTTTTATTTCCGTCTTAGCTGAATGTTTCGGAAATGTCTGTTGAAGGGAACAGTAAAGATTAAAAGACGGTTAGGAGCCGGGCGCTGACTGTAGCTAGGGGAGCTGCCACTCGCATCATCAGTTGCAGGATAAGGTTGGTGTTTTATCCTTGTCTGGGCAGGTGGGGACGATGAAAGGCATGATTTTGCGACTCGGACCGTGATACACGGTGAGTTTATCTTCCCACTCAAAAATCAAACTTTGGATAAGTTAAATGCTGATTTAAAGTGAGTCCTGACGTTGGATGAAGCAGAACCGGTACGGCCATTAAATCGGAAAACCATCGTCATCAAAGGACTACAGTAGTTAAGTTGGTAGAGCGATTAATGAATTTAAATTCCTTTGGAACAAACCCCTTAATTCTGGTCAGGATGCATTTCATACTTCAATGGTTTCTTGCCAAACACACATTAATCTCGATTTTGTTACTGGTCAAATTCGAGCCCCAAACTTCCAAATTGTTAATCAACGAACCGATATTAGGCTCACCCGCTCTTTCGTTTTTCAGTGAAGAGACCAACCCATTCTTCCAAGGGGGGAATAAGTCGCGAAACAGGAAACAGATTCATTTAATAGAAGCAGGAATGAACCAGCTATATGACTGTAGATTTCTGTATGCTTTCATGGGTCAAGAGAGTTCGATTTTGATGTTTCATTTGCGCTTCACCTTCCTCGTCTTCTACAACGTGGTGTTCCATATAGCTTTCTTAAATATTTTTTCTTCTGCTTCAAGCTCAGGCTTGCCATCCCACACAACTCAAATCCAATAGTACCGCTTCACGGCCCCACTTTCCACCTTCAAAGAAGCAGAAATCATCTTGAAGAGTAGGAAAAAGCATATCCTACTTCAAGACAATCACTATTAACAATAAGTAATGCATGTTACGGTAGAAGAATTTTACCCTAATCACGTATGAACAGAACTAAAGTTGGGTTGGTTTCTTCCAAAATGACTAGTTGAAACGAGGAGTTCTCTAAACCAATGTGGTATTATTGTATCACACGTAACAACTCTCAAACAACTAGCCTATCGGAAGACTTTCTTCTTTTGCACTATGACTTCCAGGCTAAGCAAGCAACCTAACTTGTTCATTTTCAGGACTCTATGAATTTAGTTCATGGAAAAAAATGGAGAGAGACCCATTGGAAGAAAACCAAAGGAAGATTAGGTTATGGACTTGATTTCCTAACCCTCCCCTTAAAACTCTATTTATAAATTAATGAAACTATTTTATTACAATAATACCCATGAACTTAGGGTTTAGGGTTTTAACCCTAAAACTTTAATCTAATTACATCAATGTCAATAAGATGACTCTTTATTTACATTCTTGCCATCATTGTGCGCTTAGTCCTTATAAAACATACACATTGACCACATAGAACACAAACATAGGCTTAAGTTAGGTCTAATACCATATAAATTAAGCGTAGATTGGAGTACAATGAAGAATGGATAGAGAACAAGTCACCAATAGCTTGGATCAAGAGGAAACAATATTAGGGCTACGTCAAGTGTTGAACCTTAATATTGAGCATTAGGTCAAGAGTTGAAGCTTAAGACCGTGCAATCTGCGTGTGAATTGATGTGGGTCAGAATCTCTAGTAACTAAATTCAGGTACTCAGTCGACAAGCCCAAGTAATGATTCGTAACAACCAGGTGGTCATCTTTATTGCCAGCAATCCAACCTTCCATAAGAAAATTAAACACATTGAAGTTGACACATTTTATTAGCCGTGAGTGTAATTTCTAACCCCTATAAGAAGAAAGTGAATCAAATTGATAATGTGTTTACAAAGGCATCAAGTGTTTTAAAGGTGAGAGTCCTCCCTTTTCTCATTATTGTTCCTCAGCGAAAAGGGGCAACTATGGGGAAAAGGGAGAGACATGCCTTCTTCCCCATTTTCTATTCCAACATAAGGGAGGTGTTTGAACACATAGAAACCCTTATGTTTAGAGAAAGATGGAGTGGAGGGTAGGGGCTCTCTCGCTCCTTAAATCAATTGACTTCAATTGGTTTATTTCTACATGAAGAGAGGGGATGAAAGGAGAGCCCCTCTATAGCCACCATCTCTACCCTTTGCCCAAAGGACGCTTCCCTGCCTATTCTCTTCAAATTTGCAAAGGATAGAGGAGCCCAACCCTTTTATAGATTTTGTTAATCGGGTGTCTTGAATCCGATTACCCGACCCGATCCAATTCGGATCCGCGTCGGGACCCGATTAAGAAGTTAAATCGGGAGCTCTGATTTGGGTTTTTTTAGAGGAGAGGTCGAGACGACGAGGGTTTTGGGGGATTCTCTGCGCAGAGAAAAAGGGGTTCGTCGAGGGAGAAATCGGACATCGATTTTGTATGCTTGAAGCCGCAAAGCTTCACCCCTTTCCGATTTTAGTGGATTCTCGTTTCCTCCCGTGGAGTAGGTTGTCGCCGAACCACGTAAGATTGTTCCCATTGTGTTGTTTCAGTTGATTTACTAATTTTCTGCTCATATTTGCTTTCTCTCTTAGATTATATGTTTCGTAGTTTGATATCGTTGATTATTATGATCGGATTTGTGTCTTCGTTATAACAGATTTAATTTATTAGGTGTAAAATATTTTAGGAAGTATAAAATCATGAAATTATCATTTGAATATTGATGATAAATTTATAAACAAAGTGAATATCATTCAAAGGTATTGTGAAGTAGTTTTTTTATTTACTTAGTATGTTAAAAAAAACTCAAATCTGAAAATATAAAATATTAAACAAAATATTTTTTTAAAATAAATGCCCTTCCTTCTCTTGTAATATCATTTTATCATAACGACATAAGTGTTTTCCGTGTGGCATCTCGTTTACTAAAGAGTTACATTAGACCTTTTTTTATGAGTTTCATGATCCATTCCAAATAGAGATAATAACCATTTTGATTTAATAAAATCAGATAATTCCTCTAAGCTCTCTCCCACCTCATCTCCCTTTTTGAACCTCAGCTAGTTTAATATTTTATATCTTTAATATTTTAAATTACAATACTAAACAGTTGAAGAAAATGATATTTTGCTCATTTAGAAATCAAATTGTTGATATATTTTTATTATTTTACTATTAAATTGTCATTCGCCCTAAATTTTCTTATTATCCACCGATAAATCAACAAGGTTGGAATTCAGTAGACTAAAATTCAACTCATTAATAAAAATTGAATACAAGAATTAAGAAACAAATATCAGTTTCATAGATGACTTGTCATGAAAGTGTCCATTACCAATCTAATTAAAATTTTGTTTTATACCAATGGTGGAATATAGATTTTATCCAACAAATATTTCGTCCAAGCCATTAGGAGAAAAACACTTAGAACCATATAAAATAATGTATTTATTTCTTAGCTTCCCAACTTAGGCAAACTCTTTAGAGATGGGATCTATTGAACCACATGGTCCAGGAAGTAGGAAATCTTTTGATCCAACCAATCATATGGTCGAGTATAGATGAAACTAGGGGTGGCATCGAGCCGAGTCGAGCTTGGACCTGCCTATGTTCGAGCCGAACTTGATTTAAATATTTCGAGCCGAGCTTCGAGCCGAACCTCATCTTGAGCCTACAATTTTTATTGAGCTCAAACCCAAAAATTTTAACCGAATTCAAGCCGAGCTCGAGCTTCTACATATATTTAAAAATTTTCAAAAAATATATATAAAATAAATTGTATATAAAATTATGCATATATTTTACATAAAATTGGGTATGACCTCTACATAAAATTGGGCATAACCTATATATATAATACATGTATAAGATTGGGCATGACCTCTACTTAAAATTAAGCATAATCTATGTATATAATACTTATATAAAATTCGGCATGACCTCTACTTAAAATTAAATTTAAATACTCCATACACTACAAAACATTATGAATAAACTCCATACAATAATCAAACACAACAAAATTAAATAAAATATCACTATCAATTTACAATCACCCAAATAAAAAGTATAAATCCTTTAAATAAAATCTTATTACTATTAGAGACTTACTAGAAAATTAAAAGAAATATTTTAAATTTTTCTTAGGAAAGTTAAATGGACCTCTTATTATCTTTTCTAAGGAAATAAATAAAAATTAATAATTAATCTAATATATTATTATACTTATTGATAAATTTTTAATCAAATAAAATGTCAAATACAAAATTACTATGAAAATTGCCTCATGCTAAAAGGATTATATCATCAACTGTCAAATACTTATTCAAAATTTTTCTATACCGTTTTCTAGCCCATCTTGGCAATAAAATCTTACTTAGAAAATTATATGATTTTTTAACAAGAATTTATAATTAGAAAAATATTTCAAAAAACATGAGGCACTAATTGTCCCTATATTTCTACTAAAATTTTTTTTTCAACATTTATTGAAAAAACCCACTAATAGTCTCTAGAACGTATTTCTACTAAAATATATTTTCAATTTCTTCAATAGCCATGAGGAAGGGACAAAGAGTTTTTTTTCCCTTGTTTATGATCTCACACGTAGGGGTGGCTTCAATTAATTATATATAAAATTAAGTATACATGTAAAAAAAAATGATAGGGAAGGTTCAGAATTGAGTTTCAATAATGGATTAAAATGCACCAATATTAATCTTTTTTACTCCAATTGTTGTCTAGCTTGTAATCTAGCCATAAATTTACTATGACCTCCTTAGTGCCCCTAGATGAAAATTTATATTCTAGGAAAAACTAGAAATATTTTTCCTATGATACATATTCCCAAAAAAACCTTTAAATAAAATCCTATTACAATTAGTGACTATTTCAATATTGTATTTATTTTTTAGCATCCCAACTTAGGCAAACTCTTTATAGATGGGATCTATTGAACCATGGTCTAGGTAGTAAGAAATCTTTTGATCCAACCAATCATATGGTCGAGTATGAATAAAACTCATTCACGCCATAACTTATTCTATTCATGAGCAATAAATTGATTGGTTTAAGTCCATTAATTCCGACCAAGCAGTCTAGAACTCAACTATGTTGATGTAGAGATATTTTCAAGGGAAAATCACTTTTTGATGACTTTTTAGTTTATTTATCGGTAAAGAAATATTTGATGGAGGAAGCCATCTATGGCTTTGGCTTTGTGGGAAATGATTTTGTTCATTGCCAAATTCAAAGAAAATACAACACTTTATACATGCCCCTCTTGGGGGGTAGGGGGAAAGTAGTCGACCGGTGGTGCTAAGCATGTACCTCACTTTGAAGGTTATTTCTATTGCATCCTCCCAAGTAGCATATTATGTTGATGATCGCTAAAGGTAGTACTGCCATCTTAGTTTAGACCTTCAACTTAACTTGGATAACATATAATATAGGATGAAAGATTAACTGAAAGATCCAACTTATAGGTCATTGTTCCAATCCTCTCTAAAGTTTGATAGAAATCATAATACCTTTAGAGATAACTTGACAAAATGGTCATCATAGTGCACCTCATTTGTATAATGTGCCTTCATATAGACCACATATATCTCACTTAACTCCCTATAGGTATATAGTTTGTCATAAGTGACCTCCATCTACCATTGACTCTTAAGAAATGATTGATTATGTCTTTCAAAAAGTTAATCTTTTTTTTTGGGAGGCAATATTTCACATCAGTTGAGGCTACTATACTTGAATACAGGAGTCATAGTTGGTGGCAAACATCTGCAAATGGTTCAAAAAAAGGTTATCTTAGCAACATTGAGGTAGGATGTATTATAATCTCTCAGTACAAGGTGACAATCAGACCCATTTTTGTGGGTAATCCCACAAAACACCTTAGATAATCTCCAAACACCAACTTAGAGTTGACAGTTGTTTGTTAGTTTAATGGGATCATTGGAGTTTAAAAAATTCCTATCAAAATTTGTTAATAAATATGAAGTCACAATTTAAAAAAATGAGTAGTGGCATACCATTTAACCAGACCACTTGGTTGACAAACACCTGAGCTACTTTCCTAGCAATATATGGATATGACATCTAGCAAAAATATACGTATTTAGAGAAGTAATCCACAAATACAATTATGATCTGGAGAGATGTGCATCCATACCTCTGTATGAACCAATAGTTGGTGGTAATGTCATTTCATACTTTTGGAATTGACACTCTAGACACTCCATTACAAACTTCTTAACATCACTGTGAGCCCTTACTAGAAGGATGTATTCATTAGATGGACATAAGTGTAGAGGCACTTGACATGTCAAGCTATCTTTGCCATATGAAATTCATGGATTAATATCAGTTTTAGCTTTGGTAATGAGGAATTACCATTTGACCTTTATAGTAGAGCAATTGGTTACGCCACTCATAAGCAAACCAACTAGTCAAGTGTTTGATTGTCTTTCTAAGGTCTATGTGTGTTGCTTCTCCTTAGGTTTCCATATTAATGCAATTTGTAATTGGTAGACGAACTAAAATGGTGGCATCAAAATAGTCGATACTAGATAGGGTATCAACTATCGCATTCTTATTGACAATAATAAATCTTGAAGCAATACCCAAAATTTTAATAACCATTTTTGTTATGTGGGTGTAGTGATCCATTGGTCCATTGAATAGTTTAGGTGTCATGTGGTCAATCACTACTCACTACCATCTCTACGAATAAGTAAGTCCGCCACCTATGAACAACATATTTTTTTTTCATCTATAGGCAATGTTCAAATTCAATTAGATAATACTTGATTATGGAAGACAATTGCATGACAATCTCTAAGAAAGTGCAACCTAATTCCATTATCCAAATGCACCATATTCTACCTCAAACAACCAAGAGAAATCTTAGATGAAAGCACTGTTAGACTTTGCTTCAATGCTTTCAAATGTTCAAGTAGTAGCGTCGGTCGAACAAAAAATCATTTTTTAATAGTTCTATCTGTCCCTTTTTCTCGAGAGTTCTGTGCATGGAGTAACAATCTATGCATACCTTTGAATAACTATTAATAGTTCCACATGAGCCTGAGAAAGCCCCACAATCCCTTGAAAGTGGTAGGTATTAGCCATGACTGCGCATGGCTGCTAACTTTGTTGAATCTGCTTCATGATTTGTAATGTCCTAAGTAATCCTTTCTTGTCTAGTTGAAACTATATTTACTCATTTTAACAAATAGCTTATGGTTACAGAACCATTCATGATGTTTTAAGAGTTCTTTAGTGTGGTTATAAACTAAGAAGTTGTAAAAATAGACAAGGATGAACTTCTACGAGTAAGGTCAAAAGGACTCATTCAATAGAGCTTGGAGAGTAGAAGGTATGTTTTTTAGTCATCACAAGAAATCTCCAATGGCCTTTCATGTGGGTGAAACAGTGTTTTATGAGTGTCATTTGAATTCACTTGAATCTGACAATCCTTGGCTTGCAAATCCAATTTGGAAAAATAAGACTCTCTATTCATCTTAGAGTCCATCAATGATAGGTACTAAAAATATATTTTATAGTCATCTTGTTTAGCATGCAATAGTCTTACACAATATTTCCAATTGTCATATTTCTTGCGCATGAGAAGGTCCAAAGAAAAATATCAATTGACCATCGAAGCTAGAAAGACTTTGAAATGGAGGTAATTCATAAAGTAAATTTGATTTAATAAAAAAATTATTCTTAATTTTAAGAACAACCGTATAAACTCTCTATGATAAACTTGATGTTTCGCTCAAATTATTGCCTTCTCTTTGATCTTTTTGTTGAAGATTGAATTTATTCTTAGAATATATAAAATTTTAGTATGTTAAAGTAAAACATCTTTTTAGAAAATGTTGAAGTAAAATTTTAATATAACAACTTTGCGAGAACTATCGGTTATCCATGTCAAATGTTTCTAGAAAATTATATCAATTCTTTTGTAATTCTAAAATATTTTAGTTTCCAATTAAGAAAGCAATGTCTAAGATATTGCAATAAAACCAAATATTAATTTTATTATTAATTTAATATTTTATAGTTAAATTTATAATACAAAAAAAACAAATTAATTTGAAACTCATAAATTTTTATAATTTTAAATTAAAAAAATATGAGTTTATTAAAATATTGAATTTAGTTATGTTATCCCCAAAAAGAATATTTTAAATAAATAATTCCATAGAAAAAAGATGTATGAGATATTTTAAAAAAAACTAAACTTATAAAAAAAATATAAGTTTTTGAAAATATTTTTTAAGGTTTTCAAACCAAATATGAATGCTAAGGTTTCCTATGTGTGACTACTTCATTCTACCCCCTAAGACATTAGAGAAAGAATGAGATAGCAAGTGAAAACTTATTGTCACAACTGAAAACTTATTTGTACTTAATGTCACTATTCCAATTACTCTAATTGAAATTGGAGTTTTTATTTTAAGGAGTAAGTTATTATTTTTAGCTACTCATTATTTGAAGGAAATACATGTAAAACTCTCCCCAATTGGGGAAGCAAATTAGAGGCAAGCATCCACGCCCCCCCACCCACCTAAAGTAATCCCAAAATTCAACATCCCTTTCACTATTATATTACAAAATTTTCCTTGTGGAAATGGGGGTATCATTAGGCAGTATTGGAAAAGATTTCAATGTGGCGATCACTTAAAAAATAGGTCACTCTTGTTGTTGCTTTTTGAATTGTCGACAATTCCAATAATGATGGTTATGGAGAATCCATTTCTCACTAATTTAAGTGTATTTGCTAAATTAATGATTTGTATTAATCGTGTAGTCATTCCTCCCAATTTGTAGTAGTACTCATCCTTTGCGTGAATGCCAAAGTTTAGTCCAAAAACTTGTAGTGCATGTCACCAAAACTGCCACAACCATTGCGCATAAAGACCATGACAATTCCTTTAAGTGGTAAGAGGTACATCGTTGCTTCATATTTATGTCCGCCACTAAGAAGGAAGTTCATTAGTGTGTTGTTGAGACTAGTAATCTTAGTACCATTAATTAGCACAACATCATGTTGCCCCGTTCATTGGCTAAATCGGTAATCAACGTGCGAACTATATGTTAATGACGTTGTGTGTGCTCCCTGTCTATAATAAATACCATTGGTTGTCATTTGATAAGACAACTAACTTATGTCATTTGTGCCCCAATTCTCTCGTCACCACATGCATTGAGATGTAAAATGTTTGGCCCTTGAATGTTACATCTACAAAAGGTTGATTAGGACAATCATCTCGAGCATCATAGAAGTAATTTTTTAGTTTCGTACTCACTCTATAGTCTTTATTACCCTAAATAAAGCACGGTCATCTGAATCTTTTGAGCTTTCATTTCTTACATTTTTGCCAAATGGCTTACTTCTACTAGAGCCATTGGAGCAAATAATGTTATTTCTATTGCAACTAGTTCTTTGAAGCTACTTATTATTGTCCTAATGCATTATGTGGCCACCCCTTTACTCTTTTTGTCAATCGTTCAAACTTGTTTTGATACTGGCTAATCAAAATGACTTAACTCAAATGGTAAGAATCACACCCAAATTTTCATAAGTTATTGATCAACTACCAGCAATACTTAATTCAAGTTAGATTGTGATGTTACTCATTTCGATTCATAAAACAAACAAATGACTTTGCCTTCCAAGTGAACAAAGCTATTACTACGTTGTGTGCCTCATCTATCAATTAGTAGAGAAAACATATTTTCATGTGGAACACCCAAATATCCAGAGCATCTCAAGTCATGCATGAGAGTATTGAAAAATGCACCCAAGAGAAAGTGTACATGAATTATGATAGAAATTCTCACATCTAGATCTGTTCTAGAGTTGTTTGTTGTTGGAAGGATAAAGACACCAACTTAATCAAGTTTCCCATAGGGATTGCATTAGAGGCGAGGCATTGCCTCTTACATTGGTTTTCCTCGATTAACTATTGCATTATTGTCGCTCGCTTAATGCCATCAAATTACCGATCGGGGTATCATTATTTGACATGATTTTCTCCGGTATTAAGTGTAGTTTCATAGAGATAAAAAAACATGAGGATGAGGTTCTTGTTTCACCTTGTGGATTAGGGATGGGGTGGAAAAAACATTGCCAAAGTTTTGAGGTTTGGGATGGGTTTCTCCATACCATATTTATAGAAATTAAAAATTCAACTATAAGGAAAGGGTGGGGATGTAAGGACAGGTCAAAGACAAAGCTAGGATAAGGGGTGGAAAAATTGCCATGTTATGAGGTTTGGGATGGGTTTCTCCACACCCTATTCGCAGGGATTAAATACCCCAGTTGCAGAGAAAGGGTGGGGATATAAAGATGGATCAAGGACAAAGTTGGGACATGGGGTTTGTCCTATGTCAGCTCATCTACCCTCGACTTGACTCGCACCCTCTTTCTCCTCTCTTGCTTTCTTTGCCTCAAAAGTAAACACAATTTACCTCTTTTACCACTTAGCTTGCATAGCTCTAGAGGAGAAATACATAAAGGATTCACATATAAACCTAGGGAAAGAAAACAGCAAGGACAGTTAGGGTGACGAGCACGTGGCATTTGTCCGAGAACAATCAAACCAGCCAGCAGTCTCCGACACTCCCGAAGCAAAACCCACCCTAGCGTCTTTAGCTTGTCTTGCTCCCGCGCTTTCCGTACTCCTTACCAAAAGTACCCGACAGTTCATTAATTTGGTTCATAATTTTCGCTCGAACATATATTATTATTCTAATTTTATTAAATAATTAAAAGGCCCCCGACAAAATGAATCTCGACCCTTGTTGTACCCACGTGTCAAGATCCTCAACTATTTAATGCGAGAATAGAAGAGGGTCAATAAGCTCGCGTTCGGTCATGCCACATGCGCGGGTATCCATGGCTTTGACGAGATCGACGGCGGAGAAGCGGCACTTGCGCGAATGGGTGAAGGAATAGGACTGGCATGTTTTGTACGGCAGGGATACAAAGCTGACAGCCAGCTTTGACAGAGTGGGCGAAGTGGCAAATGGGGAGTGTCTTAAGACGAGAGTCAAAGGTAAGGAAATCTCGCCCTTTTGGTAAACACAGCAAATGCTTTCGCCGTAAAAATTAATCGATAACTTCGGAGTGACGCCTCCTAGTATCCCTACCGTGTGGTGGGGATCCCGCGAGACACACTTCAGACGCCCGAGAGACGGTCGTTTCTCGTCGGGTAGATCATCTCACTTCGGTACCTCTCACGATAATGGCTACGAAGTTGGAGTTTACTCTAGGAGGGACGCTCTGTTACGCTTGTTTTCTTTTCTACCAACTCCGAACTGAAAACGTAAAGAATTTACACATTGGGGCTGGACCCACGGCCAAATTGCACAGCAGCATCCTTCCTCATATCCTCCTCGACTGTTTCACGTCTCCCTTCTGCAACTGAATCTCTCCTAGAGAAAAGAGAGCGAAAAAAGAGAGAGAAAAAGAAGGCCCCCTTTGTTTTTTTTTTCTTCTTTCTCTCGTACCTTCATTGATATACTCTGATCGTCGAAAGAGACAGTTAAGAGCTCTAAATTAGGTGGTGGCGGACGGGACGAAGAAGTTTGCCTTGTTCGTTAATATCTAGTAGATCTCTTCTCCGGCTGTTTTTCCTGTTAAGGAGAATCGGAATACATGCAATTCTCATTTTCTGGCAGCAATATGTTATTTAAACTCTAGATTTAGGCTTCCAGATCAGGTATGGTTCGTTTCTGTTATTATTATTGTTGTTGTATTCTATGTTTATTTTGTGAATTTCATTAAGTCAAAGACTTTTAAATTGGGTAAATGTGTGTGCTGTAGAAAGTTACGGTTTCAACTGTTCTATTCTTCTGGATCAGATGTTTGAAATTGAGCATTTTACTGTCTCATTTACTTTATTTTTCGTTGTTTTGTCTCTTGTCAGTTTGAAATTGTGTTTGCTGTTTTCGTTGCTACTGGGTGAAAATAAGCAATTCTTGAAGTTGTAAATACACTTTTGTCTCAAAATTTATTGTTTTTGTATGTCAGTTATTGGATTTAATTGGTTCTTGTGGGAGGAAACCCTGTGGCAAATTTGCACTTGCTTTATTAGTATCAAGACGTAATAGATGTTTTTGGTAGGGATCGTATGATATGGTTCTCCATGAATTTACTCTGCTTGATGTCTTTCTCATCCCGTGGAGATACCCGTGATGTGGCATGGTAGAGGAGACATATGTAATTGCAACAAATGTCAGAATTTGCGCATTTAGAGCAGTTTCAAAACTTAATAATCATAATAACTAAAATCATTATTCTATGAGGATCATAACAAGACACATAACACAGAGTACCATCTGTTCAACCGAGCCCGAAAATCGCGTGCTTCGCATAAATGCTGTATTTTAATGAGTCTAGGAAGAAGACTGGAATGCTATCATTTTTTAACAAAAAACTATAGAATATTAAATGCAAGAGAAGTTATCCACTTGTGAAATCCATAGGAGCTGCATTTTAGGAAATTAACTCCTAAATTAGGGTTACCACCAGTTAAACTCTTGTTTTGGTATCCTATCCCCAAATTGATGAAGCATTGGTGCCTATATTGTCTTTTCTGGTAGAAGCTTGCACGGATTTACTGCTTAAAATATTTCTGAACTTGGAATGGCTTTTAAAATTTTAGTTTGTGACAAAACTGCAAGATTTTGAAAGTTTGTATGCTTCTCTTGGTTATGGAGGATGTAGCTCTACACCTCTCTCGGTAATGGAGGATGTAGCTATATGCAAAAGGAATGTGCCAGTATGAAATACATGCTGGTGGGCACACATCAAAGTTCCAGCAGCGCTCATCAAAGTTGCTAACTTCCAATATTAAGTTTGAATATGCGGGTCCTGGTTAAATTTGAACGTGCATTTTGATGGACTTTGGGGCATACACATACATTATACGACAATAAAGCTTGTAAAAATTGGTTTTGAACTTTGAAACGGGAACTTGTAAAGAGAAGAGAGATTGGTGCTCTAATGAACCCAGCAACATTAACCGTTTATGATGAACCCCTACTTGAACTTAACTCAATAGGCCCAACAGCCCAGTTAACTAGAGTTTTAAGATAGGTTGCCAACCAGTATTCTTGAAACAACCAAAAAAAAAAAGAAGAAAACTTCCTGTAAGTCATGGACCATATTTCTAGGCATAAAGGCTAATGTTTAGTTACTATTAGTGTCTTTTGGTTTCAATGGTCTTTGCTTGAGGTGATCCACAGAATGTTGGGAAGAGAAACTGTTTCATGACATATAAGTTCTATACTTGACAAGATTCCTGTACTAGAAAATTTAAAATAATGTGCCATGTATGTTTTCCCAATAGGAAATATGTGGGGCATATCTCGTGTATCCCTTTCTGGATTTGAATGATAGTTTACCACGTGACAGCTCTCAAGCTCTTCCTTTTTGTGCTTGTCTGTCTTTGCATGAAAACTTGGTGTCTACAACATAAAACAACCTGGTGTCCTTGTAATTTGCTCGGACCATCTGAGAAATGTTTCTGAGTGCTTGAATGTTTCTCTTGAAATGAGTTTGTGAGCTTCTACTGCTCGTTCCAAGAATAAAGCCCTTGATATGTTGTCCTTCGTTGGTTTGGAAGGTAAAAGATCTTCTAGTGTTTTAATTCCTTGGCATAGTATCAACAGATTTTACAACACATGGGCTGCCAAATACATGTTAATCTTACTCAGAGAATGATGGTAAATAGATACAATATGTCTACATTGCCTTGGAGGGATGTCGGGATGTTTTAAGGAACATTATGCTGACGTTTATATGTTTGTATGGAGCATTCTGGGATGACCGTCTGTTCAAATTACTTTTCTACCTTTTTAATGATAAAGTTGGGTCAGTTCTTTTCAAAATGACTGACTGATATTAGGGATATTTTTCCAACTAATAAGCATAATTTTTTTTCAAGCTCAAGCTAGTGAGAGACTTTTCACCCATACACAACGATTCCCACTTCAGACAACTGGCCTAAGACCTGGAGCATGTACAACTATAGATTGGAGGACATTTTACCCTCAATACTTCCCCTCACGTCTTGGCCTTAACAGATAACCTGGCTTAAGATGTGGAAAACATACACATTTGGTCCATAGAGAACATGTACAAAGGCTACATAGAATACAAACATGGGCTTGTGTTGGGCCAGTCTCTCCCAAAATGACTAGCTGAGGTTAGGAGGGCTGTTTTCAACTAATAATTATAGGATTTTTTCAAGCCGAAACCAATTTAAGACCATTCTCGTATGCACAACAATTCTCAGTTCAAGCAACTAGCTTGAGATATGGAGCACATATAGCTATAGACTAGGGGACTTCTTACTCTTTGAAATCTACAATATGTATACTCTTTACCTTGGAGGGACTGTCAACTATGTAGGGCTTTTAGGGACTATACTTTTTTCTTTACTGTTATACATGCCCATAGAGTTTCCAGATACAAGCCACATAAAATTTGGTGCGCACTGTTCTCTCTTACTGTCATCAAAACTTCATCACCGAGTTACTCTATTCCATATTAGCGGTATTTGTCACTTTTTCTACTTTAAAGTCCAATTTCTTCATTGGAGCGATTTAATGATTGATAGGCATTAATTTGGAAAACTAAGAGCTCTTTATTACGTATCCTGTAATAGTTAATAGTTTGTCATTTAACTTTTCTAAGTCATTTAAAAATAATATTACTCTGTAGCTGTTGGAAGAGTATTTCAGTTCATGTTGCTGGCTTTTATTTATGTTAAAAAAAGACTCAAAGCTGGTGGTGCAGACAGCTGGATTAGTTTATTCATTCTTGCCTTTGCTGCCTCGTTATACAATGTAGTTTTGGCCTCTTCTCTGTTCCTTTCATCTTTCTTTTTCTCTATTTGTTGCCAACTTATTTCTAATGAGGAGGCATCAGTTCTCTTTTCCTTCTAGTTGCTATATATTCGTTTGAATCAGTTAACACATTTTCATAGGAACTTTACTTGCATTCTAAGCACTACTTTTTACTGTGCTCTCATTTATATTACATCTTCAGCATCTTCAGTGCTAGTTGCAATTTTTTTGTCTCGTTAACATCCTGCCCAAATTGTTGGATTTAGAAAGTTTATAATTCTGACTTTTCCAATCTGGTTGAAGATGGCTCTGGTGCTCTAGTGTGGGTTTTACGTGGAAACTTGAGATACCTGTGAAATTGGACCATTTTTCATAATATACTTTATGAAAATTCGTTATGAAAATACATGATTACTCGCTTACATTGGTTTTTTTCTACCTAAAGACCATTAAGAACATGATCATCTTCAGGGGCTTTCTCAGGTTAGGCTTTGTGTGAGACATTATGTTGCTGGGAGGAGACTATTATCAAGTTGGAAGAATCTCAGTTTGATCTCAACAGCAAGTTATTGTAGAACTCATTTATGCACTATTTAACTTCTTGTTGTACGAAGGGCACTAAGAATGTGCTATAGGGCAGAACCATGGAACGTGTATCAGATAAAAAATTTCCTGCCAATGCAAAAGACTACAAATTATATGAGGAGGTTGGTGAAGGTGTCAGTGCCACTGTTTTCAGGGCCCTCTGCATTCCGCTTAATGAGATAGTGGCCATCAAGGTTTTGGATCTGGAAAGGTGCAATAATGACCTGGTATGTATTTAATTTCTGTTTGATGCTCATGATGCGAGATTGATGTGATATTAATAATGTTTTCCATTCTGAGATGCAGAAAATGACTGCATATCAAGAGGTGCTATAACACAATTAAGAAATACTAATTATGGCATCTTGGAGCTGGCACTTTGAAGGATGGTTTAGTCAATTTAGAGACAATACGGATTTTTGTTTTTGTGTATTTGTGTGTGTTAGAGAGAGAGAGAGAGAGAGAGAGAGAGAGATTCCTTAAAAAAGGTCATGAAAATTGCATACCTGGCCTGTTGGTAGGTGGCTGAAGCTTTTTACTTTTTGACATGGTGTAAGGGCACCGATGTCCTTGTCAATAAGGTTTCTACCAAAGAATTTCATGGCAAACAGTAGGCTAATAATTGTCTTCTGTTGTTATAAATTACTAATTTTCAGTCATTGGCAAAAAAATTACAGAATAATAAAATTTAAAGTTGTCATCTTATCTACTTTGAATACTTACTGAAATGCAAAGGATGCAATGAATATTGGTCAGACTATTTCATAAGTTTTGCTATATCTCTGTTTTGATGTCATTGGTAAAGATTTGCTCAGTATAGAGACGCCTTATTTTGCATTTTCTTACTCATGTTATACAGGATGGGATCCGTCGAGAAGTGCAAACTATGAGCTTGATTGATCATCCAAATCTTTTACGAGCACATTGCTCATTTACTGCAGAGCAAAGCCTTTGGGTTGTGATGCCTTATATGGCAGGGGGGTCTTGCCTTCATATAATGAAGTCTGCTTATCCAGAAGGTTTTGAAGAGCCTGTTATTGCGACCCTCTTGCGTGAGGTTCTTAAGGCTCTTGTGTATCTTCATAGTCATGGCCACATTCATAGAGATGTTAAGGTATTGACTGTTCTTTAATTTACGCATTCCTGGAATCATTTCAAACCCGCAAATTAAACATCTTATCACCACACCGATCACAAAATAAAGTTGTTAGCAGTTGTATTTTTCTCACCCCTCACACCAAATATACTTGTATACTTATAGTTAATTTCATTCCGGTTAACCATCCTATGCAGGCTGGAAATATTTTAGTTGATTCCAATGGCTCTGTAAAGTTAGCAGATTTTGGAGTTTCAGCATGCATGTTTGATACTGGGGACAGACAACGTTCAAGAAATACGTTTGTTGGGACCCCTTGCTGGTGCTCTTCTTGGACTACTTGGAATCTTGCTTCTGCAAGTGTAGCTCACTTTGTGCCTCATGATAACTGAATCTTACTTTTTGTCTCTTTGCTTTTTTTCATTTTACAGGATGGCTCCTGAAGTAATGCAACAATTACATGGATATGACTTTAAGTGAGTTGTTGTGAAAATAATATTCTCAAAGTCTTTTTTCTAATCTCTTACAAGTTTCTTTGTAAAAAAAAAAAAAAAAATTGATTATAAAGAAAGACATCCAACTAAGAAGCTTCCTTTGTTAAAAAAAAAAGAAAAGAAAAAAGAAGCTCAAGTTAGATGGGATTGCCTTTTCCAAAAAAAAAAAAGATTGTAATGTTCCAGCAAAAGTTCTTATCTTGGTTGTGGATCACTTTGTAGTTGCTGTGAGATTTATTCTCAACAATTGCTTCTTCTTTACTGCTGACAGGGCTGATATTTGGTCCCTTGGGATAACGGCTTTAGAACTTGCTCATGGTCATGCCCCATTTTCTAAGTATCCACCTATGAAGGTACACCTCCTCCATTTGCTTATGAGTATATACCTACTGAATTTTATTTATTTGTTTTTCTATGTTTGCAATGCAGGTTTTGCTCATGACACTACAAAATGCTCCTCCTGGTCTCGATTATGAACGTGACAGAAGATTCTCTAAGGTTCTTTGCATGGCTTTCTAAACTAATATACATTGTACTGAATCAAGTGCTTTGGAATATTGCTTTGAATATTTTGTTCTCTTTTTAGTCTTTTAAAGAGCTGGTAGGTGCATGCCTTGTAAAAGATCCAAAGAAGCGGCCCTCTTCCGAAAAACTTTTGAAGCACTCTTTTTTTAAGCATGCTCGTCCATATGAGTATTTAGCTCGATCCATTCTTGAAGGTCTTGCTCCCCTTGGTGAACGGTTTCGGGCTCTGAAGGTCTTTATTTTGCTCTTCTACCTTTTACTAAATCCTTTTTTTGTTGTTAATTCTGTTTGGCAGAAATTTCATCTGTGTACTGAGGTTTCTTTCATTTTCAGGTGAAAGAGTCTGACTTTCTTGTACAGAATATGGCAATGTATGGAGATAAAGAGCAGCTTTCTCAGGTAAAAATATGCCCCTGGACAGTTGGCATGAATGAGGAGATAATTTTACTCAGCATGTATTAAAATACACAGGATAATAGTGGTCTTATGCTCAGATTTGTCTGAGTCTGGACTGCTCCACATGAGGGCTTTCTGGCCAAGTAGTTCAGTGAACATCTACCCTCTACCCTGTTTGGGAGTAAACTCTTGGTTAGGGGTGAGCATGGATTGGGTTTCTAATCCCGACCCTGAAAAGAGCCCACTCCAATATCCATCCCCACAATCCTGTCCCCGCCCGTCCCCGTATCCCTAACCCATCCCTGCTTCAGTCCATAGCCCAATCTACCATTTATTTGATATTATAAAAATCTAAAAAAATATTATACTATGTAAATAAAGAATAATAAAAAGTCCCTCAAAAAATTAAAGAAGTTGTCTTTTTTTTAATATATATAGTTATAATTTCAAAAACAGGCACAGAAGTTAATTAGGTTGAGTTAGGGTCCTGGTTGGGTCAGGTTTGGTAAAACTTGTCCCAGCCCTGAACCTGTGTGGGTTTCTTTCCCTAACCCCGTCCCTACTCTATGGGGTGAGGAAGAAAACCTGAACCTGGTTTTTTTGGCTTGAGTTCCCTGCTCAAACCGACCTGATACCAACCCTACTCTAGGGATATTAGCAGCACTATATTGTTGACTGCAAATAGCTGTTAGTGACTAAAATCATGTTCTGAAACACAACAGACACTTGTGCGTACAGGAACCAGTTTGAAGATAAAAAAAAGGCCATATTGGTAGGGATTTCTTGTGTTTGTGAAATTTTTTCTATTGCCTGTCTAAAAGTATTTCTTTAGTAGGTTACTTAACAGAGTCAAGCTTGAATGTGAAATAGAGCAAAGAAGAAAGAGAATATCACAACAATAGTTTGTGTCGAAGAAGGAAGAATAGGGCAAAAATTGACCCCTCTCTCTTAGTTACATTCACTTTATGCAAAATACATAGATGGACAAGTATAGTGACTGTTATCTTAATTTGAACAAGCATAAGTCAGGAGTGTATTTTTTAATTGCTTGGACCTGGTTTTTGAGGTCTTTGAACTTGGCTTTGACAAGTTATAGATGCTCCTTGTATTAATAATTTGGGCACTGGTCCAACAGTTCAAGTTGCTGGAGTGAACCCTGTTGTAGACACTTGTAGGAGTACAGGAGATCTTAGAAACACTTGCCAAACTGCTGCTGCTGCATATGGCATAATAGCAGCTTCTAAGATTTTTAACTGCTACCTGGTTGCCTATGACGCTTTGCCATACTATTAATATAGACATGGCTCAAAGAATTGATGCATGTAACTTGATCTCTAGTTAAGACAATAGAAGACAAGACGGAGAAAATAGAAGAAAGAGGATAAAATTACCATGCATCAACTTGAGAGATTAGGGCTAATGGTCGACCCCTCTCTCTTATATTAAACTCAATGAAGTTACATAAGAGGACAGTTAAGTTTGTGCCTGGTTCCATCCCAAGGTAATTTCCACTTTGGGGGACTATTGCGCAATCCTATAACCAATAGAATCCCAAACTATTTTCATTTTTGAGACTTTTTACCCATGTTAATACTTCCTTTCACGCCCTGGTCCATGGATTGTATGGTTGGTGCACCAAAAGGGTGTGGGGTCAGAACTAGGTTTGATGCCAGGTTATGTTTGGGCCTGGTTCCATGCCAGAATGTGTTATGAACCCCAGTTACGTCCAACACCAGACCATGTTCGCCAAGAGTGATTGGTTAAAACATAAGTGTAGATGCCCCTGAATGGGTCGATAGGGTAGGATAGGGTCTTAGGTTCAATGTATGGAAGCATCAAGTTTAGGCATAATGACAAGGGTGAGTCCGAGGGTCTTTTGGAGCAAGGAGTCAGTGGATTTGCAAAAGAAGAAAAGAGGTCATGTAGGCAACAAGTTAGAGCACATACAGGAGTCCTAGTAGAAGTAGGTTAGCCAGTAGCCAATAGAAGAAGTCTTGCATTAGTCCCACATAGGTTATAGAATAAAAATAACTCAATTGGAAAGTCTATAAATTATAGCGACTTTAGCTTACGCCACTGACCATTGATAATCGGTAAATTAGCCCCCCCCCCCCCCCCCCCCCCCCCCCCATATTCTTTTTAGCTCTCTATGCATTTCTTATTTTCCACCAGCCACCCCAACAATTCTCCTATATCAGCACTGCTGCCCGAGTGCCAGCATCCATCTACATGTTCAAGATGTCAGTCACCCAGCCATGTAGCCACTCGGTCCATCTCCAGTCTTCTACACATCCAGAAGAGTTCAACCTTCAGCAGTTGGCTCCCTCCACACCACTTCCAGCCATCCTATTCTAAGTAGGAGGCCCCAGTAAGGGCTTTCTCCCATCTGAGTCCCATCTGAGTTCTACTTCCCATCCTAGCCATCCTAGCTGCACAATAGGTTCACCATTCCATTCATCCACTAGAGCTCACTCTTCTTTTATCCATGCCACTTAGAGTCCCAACCAACCAGAACTCTTGGTGACTTATGTGACCTTGAGTCCATCTAGAGTCCCCATTCCTCCCTCACACGTCGTAGCTTCCTTAGGAGTCTATCTCTAACCTATAGAATCCCGCTTCCACCCAACCTCTTCCACATGAGTCCCTCCCCAACTTTTCCAGCTCTATTAGGTCTCTCTTAGCGACCTTCTAATAAAACTCCTCCCCAATCCAAATCCACGTCTAACTCTTCCACTCTCCCCTATGCAAACCCCCTTTTTCCTCTCATTACTCTCAGTCACTGCTGCCTATTCTCTCTACTCCCTCTCTTAGCTTATTTGATTCCCTATCTAAACACTAGCCAAATTTTTCTCTCACTCTAACCCTAAAATTGACACGTCCACTAGTAAACCTAGGTCCCTTGCTTACCCTTGTTCCAAGCACTTTTTAACTGAGCTACACAACCCTGGCAAGTCACCTCCCTTGTTCCTCTTTCTTTGAACCGCATCCTTTTCCCCTATCTATCTATTCCAGCTCTTACCTTTCTTATCCTTAACCATGTAGAACTAGCCCACCCTTTACATGTAACACATCCAAAAGGTTGATCATCTAAGTTCGCCCTCTGACTGATTGCATGCAAAGGAGGTCCTATCAGAATGATTAACCACTTTGAAGACTATTCGTTGACCTTATAAACCTATAGAAGGGTCTGGTTCCATCCCAGAATGACTAACTACTTTGAAGGCCTATTGGCCTACCTTATAAACCTATAGAATAAGCCTTTTCATGTGTGGGACTTTTTACCTATTTGAAGAATGACAGGTATACCCCTCAAAAGACTTTTAAACATACGTTAAGTGATGTTACAACTCTACCATTAACTTCATGCAAAAAAGTCAACCATACAAGGTTCCAATTTTACCCCCAAGTGCTTGCTGTCTGGAGAGATTCATGTTTTTCAGATTCATTAATGCCTCAACTGGATACATTCACTCATTTCACACAATTCTTCTTGTCATGCCTCTCCTCTTTACTTTTATATTCCCATATTCAATGATGGAGGCGGAGTACTTGGGATCAGCAGAATTCTCAAACTACAGTACCAACTGGTTTCACACCGAGTCAACAACATCCGGGGCAAGGACCCCAACAGTTTGGAAGATATCTCAAGAAAAGGTTTTAGCACCTGTGTATCCTACATGTACTCAAGTTTATTTGAAGTATCCCAATGGTGTAACGATGTTGACTTATTGGGAAAAAGGAAGAAAATCACTTCTGTCTGTTCTTACTCTGAAATAAGTTGCTCACGAGGAAAATATGTACTCTAATACACAACAACAATATACCACTAAGACAGTATTATTGAGCCAAAAAAAAGAAAGAAAAACTAAGGCTGATTTGGGGCTGCTGACAATGGAGAGATAGCAACCCACTTACCTTGCTAATGGGTTAGCAATACAATTAGTTGGTAAGTGCCCTAATACCACCAATATCTTCTAATATAGCAGTGAAAGAATACAAAAGTTGCAAACAGCTTTTAAGGCCAGCCAACTTCTTTTGAAACAAATTTCTTTTTTTTTAGTATATTCTTTGGTCGTTAATATTATTCTTGTTATTTTCAAAAACAAAATGCGCTTCAGGAGTTGAGGGTAAGGGGGATCATAGGGGGAGACCTGCCTCTGATTTCTAAATTCTTTGAATCAAACACTAGGGTAGTCATTGAACTCATTGAAGAGACTTGCCCAAGGAAGGATTTGAGGAATAGCTCTCTCAGTGGTACCCATTAAAGAACATGCTTTCTTAGAAAATTATTGCATTCCTTTCTTTCCACATAGAGCAAGGAATCACAGCCAAAGTGGTTTGTCTCACAATTTTTCCAGCCTTTAAAGGGCAAAAACAAACATTGTGAGATACTAGCTACAAAAGTAGCTGGATAGCATGGTATAATGCTAAACATTTGAATACTAGAAGCCCACATTATGAAATAGGTAGGGAAGTGGAGGAGATGGTCAATAGTTTCATTATGGTGCTGCTAATTGTGCAAAGGTGGTTTGAAAACAAAAGACAGCATATAACATATCTGGCAAGCTGAACTTTAGTCAAGTTTCTACCTCCTTTGTGGCACACCAGCAGAAGTAAAGCAGCCCAAAGGGGCCCTTTAGCTTTCAAGCTAATGATCCAGCAATAGGCAGCTAACCAGTTTTTGGACTCATGTTCCCAGATCAACTAATTTTTTAGCTGATTCTCTTGCTAAACAAGGTGCTGCCCTCCAATGGCTTGTTGTAAGGGGAATGCACCTTTGCTTGTTTGTTTGTTCTCCTTTGCTAAATAAAGCTCATCAAACAAAATAGCAGCCAACCTGCTGGGAAAGACCGAGATCTCTCTCTTAAAGCTCTCATGGAGGATTTACTACTGCCGTTGTTATTATTCCATATTTATTTTCTGTCAGAATTATAGAGAATATGCACCCACTGATTGATTTATATTTTTGGAGGTCTTGTACATCTAATATCATGGATGAATTCCTTTTAGGAGACCTCTGATTGATTTAAATCTTGACTGCCATTTTGTAGCGCTGTCCTGTTTTACATTCTTGATGTTGTCTTAATTATTCTATGTGAGATGACTAGGTTTCAGATTTTGATATCTTTAAGTGAGCCACCATTCAAAAAAAAAAGGAAAAAAAAGTGAGCCAGCTTTCTAAATGCAAGTTCTTGGTGCCTGGCAGCAAGAGTATATACGAGGAATAAGCGCATGGAACTTTAATCTGGAGGACTTGAAAGCTCAAGCTGCTCTTGTAAGGAGGTTTTTTTTTTTTTTTTTCCAATTAATGGTCCAAGAATTGAATGTGTCATGCTTATTTGATTTTGTTCTAACGCATTCTAAAGAATACAGTTTGACTTGGCTAACATTCTATTCTCTACAGATTCAGGATGATGATGGAATGCCCACCCACCAAGATGCAGATGTAAGTAACAATTTGAAGAAGGGTGGTGATGTCAGGGGCATTGCACCAAAGGTGCGGTCCCCTGATATGCTCAACGAAAATAAAGCTGTAGCACCTGGGGTATCTCTTTGTCTTTATTTTTATCCTATCTGTAAGATGTCGCTATTTTTTTCTCACTAAAAGAGAAGTACATTGTTCTTGTTATTTTCAGGAGGGACTTCGTGATCTTCACAATGCAGAAGGTTCACTTGCTTCTTCATTTCCTGCAAAACCTCTTCAGGCACTCAAGTGAGATTCAGTTCCAAGTTCTTGGATATACCAGCTGATTAAGAATTTTTTTGACTATCATGGAATTAAAATTCTTAACTCCCTTCAATATTTGATTTTTTTGTTATTTTTAGTTATATTTTGAAAATACACACCAGTCAAATATTGACAGTACCTTCATACATTTTTTTATGCCAATGGATAGTGTTGGGGTCACAGGTGATGAAGAAATATGCCTAGGGGGTTGCACATAGATAAGATCAGTATGATATTCAAACCAGAATCTTAATTTGAAATAAGAAATTCAAAATGCAAAAAGGAATACGGAAGGAGTTCACCAAAATGTGCTGCATTGTGTTTCTAATTTACCATGATCTCCAGTCTTAACCACTTAATTTTTCATATTTTTTGTCTCTCCTTCCATTCTCTTTATTCCTTATGACACCAATTTTGGTTCATTTTACATTTAAAAACTTGAAGGATAAAATGGCAAGAATGGCAAAGTTATAAATACATGGAAAAGTTGCCATTTTTGTACATATTGCAAGTTTTCAAGCTAGGAAAGTAATTAGTTGCACCTACCCTGTCTATTTGGTCTATGATCTCCGCCTTAAGTCCAAGATTTCTGAAATCATTATAGAATATCAATCCTGAATGCTCTCTACACATCTATCCAGGATATCTAAAACCATTTTAAGGCATCCCGATCCAAATGAGTCCAGTATTTTAAATGTTTTGGGTTAATTATATTTAACATAACGATTAGTGCTTTGGACTTTTTTTATGGTAAGACACATGTTCAAAATGCTCTAGTTAGAAGGGAACTTAAAAAAGAAATTACGTTAATACTTCAAATTTAACGAGGTATCCCTCGTTTGACTGGTTGAGAGGGAATGAATTTGACAAAAGCTCATATCACAAATCTGAGTTAATAATAACTTGCTTTTCATTTGGGATGTTGTGTTGTAAGATGTAAGGAATATCAGTTACTTAGTACAGGATGGTTCTCATACATATTTTGGTACCTAAACAGTGTTGTACTGGTAGTTCTTCTGGGTTCTCCTTTCAAGTGATTGAAGCATTGCGCCATGTGGGCAATTCTATACTGTAATCTGTGATAAATAATGTAAGCTGATCAGAAATTACCAGAATTATCTGAAGGTTGCATCTCATTTAAAGGAAGATGTCTTAGAGGACCACTTGTTTAGGACTGAAACATGGGAATATTGGTCTGGCTTAGTAGATTGGACGTCCATCCCTATAGTCCACATGCACTTATCTGATGGATATTTTGGCTTGAAGCCACCTTAACTTTTATTTTTCAATTGCAGCAATCATGAGGGGATCATCCATTAATTTTTTATTCTTCTGCAACAATTTAACACTTGATGCAGGGGTTACTTTGATGTATGTGAGGATGAAGATCTCAATGCAAACAGCCCAACCTGGAAGAATGATATGAAGCCACATTCGAGAGACAGGTTTCAACTGGAGTCATCACCACCAGCTGACCTTCCTGAAACTAAATATCAGATCAATAATAATGGAGAACTTATGGAAAGAACTAGCTCTTTACCCAGGAATGCTGTTGCTGTACCTGGACAACGACAGAAATTTTTGAGTGGGTCCCTTGTACCAGAGCAAGTAATTTCCTCTTCTAGAACTGGGAATGGCGAAAGGTAATAGTTCTTCACCTTTATAAAATTTATGAAATTTTGGTTTTTGAAGATTTTGTGTTTGCTTCCCATTGAGGTTGATATCCTGTCTTTCAAGAAAAAGGTTAATATTCTGTTTTATTTCATGTTTTTAACTGAAGAATTTGTTGTCTCTAGCATTTGCTACTGTTATTCATCTGTTTAATGATGTGAAGATAGCTGGCTTTTATGTCTAGTATCTTGCTACGTCAAAATTGATCTGAAGTCCTATGGTTAACATCTAGTCCTACTTGAAACTGATTCTGAAGACAATACTTTTGTGACCTGTTTATCATGAAAGTCTATTAAATTTGAGACAAATATCAATTCCACTGTCTATGGGTGTAAGATGAGATGAAGTACTTTTCTTGAAGACACAGGGAAAACCGAATCATACATTTTGTTTTACATCTATGATATAACTCTTGCCTAACTTAAAAAGTTGGGGAAATATTAAGACCACCTATGTTCAATGTTATCTCCACTGAACATTTCTTTTTCTTGTTTTGGTTCTCCAATGGAGACTTTCCTGGATTTCTGTTGTGCTTGGGGATATATATCCTTATTACTGGATGGAACCACTTTGCCATGTACTTTGTGCTTTTATGTGCTGTGGCTTGTGTTGATTGTTTGTAATTTTGAAGGGATCATGCACAACAAAAGCATCAAAATGATCGAAATTATAGTGGACCACTACTTTGCCGTCATAAGAAGGATATTAACAGCCATTCATCTGGTATGTATTATGCATTGTTCTCTTCTCTGGTCAGCCAAGAGAGTAGGTCACTTTCTTTTCAATTTTGCTGCTATATCTTTTCTGTTGTCAGACCATATTGCTTAAGGAGATTTTGATCTCTGCAGCAGCCATGCATTCGTTGGATGAGGCAATGGATGGGTCAGTCGTGCAGCAGAAAGGGCGTTTCAAGATTACTTCTGATGTGGTATAGCAATTTTGCTGAAAAGTTGTCTTTTCTAAAGGAATATGATTGGGGGTTTGAAGGTTTTCTGTGTTTTAATTTGCATTATTTGAACTGAGATTCTATGGATGGAAAATGGTTTTCTAGAATAATATTACTAAAATACATAATTTATTAGTGTGATTTCTAGAATTACCGTTTATATATCCACCTAGTATAATTTCAAATTAGCTGTAATAGCTTACAGAATAGTCATTACAGGGCTTACATGTTGTGTAGGACCAACAGGTTAATAGTAACACGATTAGGACAAGGTGCTGTGATGTGATAAAAGGGTATTTCTATCATTCGACATGACATGTATTAAAGATGTTTGGGGGTCTTTACGGGTGCTTTGTTATGTTGCCTTCAATTTTGTCTCATGGAGTCTAATTTTTTTGGTGCAAATTACTTTTTGTTTGAGACGGTTCTCCAAAAATCAATGGTAAACTTTTCAATATGAAAATTTGTTACTGATAAATTTCAAATCTTGAACAATTAATGCTGGAAGTTCTTCCAGTTCTTTTCCTTTGAAAGTACCCTTCTATTTGCATTCTGAGCTGATTCTTTCATGTGCGTCTTGCATGCTTTATGATATTATATTCAGCATCTAATTTGCTGCCCGCCTTCAATTTGTTTCGTTCTCTTACTCTGTTATTTTTGCAATGGCTTTGGTGAAATTTATTTAATGTATATGTTATTTAGGTTACTCATCCACAAGACTGCTTGCCTAATGCTTCTTGTGGACCATCAAGTTCGACAATAACAGCTGCCTCAGTTCTTCCATCTCTTCAATATATTTTGCAACAAAATAACATGCAAAGGGTAGAATAATGCGCCTGCCCTTCTTTCTGTTTCTGTACATTTCTGCATATAGTTATTTATATGCTTCTGAAATATTACCTCTTGCACTTTGTGAATGCTGACAGGAACAAATTGTTAAATTGATTAAATGTGTGGAGCAAGCATCTGGTTAGAGCCAACCCTGTCTTTTCATCTTTGCATTTTTATCATGTTCTCTGTATCAAACATATTTTCTCTATTTAATTTGTCTTTCTTGATACAGGCTATCCAGATCCAATTGATTCTGGGGTAAATGGCCCAGCACAGGTACGAACTATTAACAGTATAAGAAGCATGCATATATGGTACTAACTTGGGTACAGAATCTGCGTGTACATTTACATTAGAGTTACAAAATTTTCTTGGTGTCTATTTGCATATATGGTCGTAGTGTGTGTATTTTGTTTATCAGGCAAGGCATACGAATTTTATAGTCTCTCAACTATAGAAGGATGGGCAATTCCACCTTTTAATAAAAAAAAAATCTGATGAAGAATGACTCTCGTTTTTGAAACTTTAAACTAAATTTTCTCTGAGATTGCAGATGATGCTTTTTTTTGGGGGGGGGGACAAACTGAATGTGGCCATTGAACCAAAGACTCAGTCCACAGCATCTTCTTGCTTTTTTTATGACCATTGAGAGAAGATACTTAATAGGCTAATAATCTTGCCTGCTTCTAGACGATTTGTTTGGTTTCAAAAGTAGTATCCGTGCATGTTGTTCTTTAAGAGTAATTGTCATTTTGTTTTCTTAAAATACAGTTTTCCCCAGCTTCTTCAAGCAGGGAGAGAGAACTACAATCCCAGGTGATTCAGCTCCAACAAAGGTACGCTAGCCCTTAAAGTCTGATATACATTATTTTCTGTTTGTTGACTTGTTGGACTAAATCATATATTGACTCACAGCATTGGGAGCCTCATTGAAGAGTTGCAGAGAGCGAAAGTGAAAAATGCTCAGGTAAAATTTTTTAGTACATTTTCCACTTTAGCTTACGTTTATGACAAATGTTAGTTTTATAAATTCGAAAAGATAAAATAGTTGTTCATCACCATTTGACTTGGTTGACCGCATCGAGGTTGTGATGATAATGATTTTGCTATTGCTTCTCTTTCTGTCTTCCATTTTCTAACTTCATTTTAGTTGGTTTTAGGAAAAGAAGTAACAACAATTTCAGAGATCTGATTTCTGTTTCTCCTTGTTATGTTGCCAGCTTGAACGGAAGTTGAATGTAGAAAGAGAAGTAAGGCAGAAAGAGAAGCAAGGGCAATAAATAGTTTTCCACCATCTATTTCGGGACTTCCCGAGAAAATCCCTTCACAGCCAATCTTCGAATGTAATTTTCGGTGTACAATTATGAAAAATAGGCATGTGATCCCCAATTTTGAGATTGATTTTATATCCGACCCTCCTTCTAGACGCTTCCTGTAATTGAATGGGATAAGTGATTTGTTTATATAATATAATATAATATAATATAATATAATATAATATAATATAATATAATATAATATAAAAGTTACTCAACAGGGAGGAGGGAGGGTTGTAATTCCCTTCACCGTCTATTGATGTGGAAAAGACTTGCGTCAATGATTATGATCTTACCAAGGGCTTGCTTACTGAGGGAGATTTATGTAGAAAGGCAAGTGTAAATCATTATAAAATCATGGATGGTAGGGTTAAATCCGTGGGCTGTAACAACGGCTGACACTATAACTACATATGGAATCCAAATTCATCAGAAATTATTAGAGCGCTGTTTTTACGATTTTATGGGCGCCATTTGTTTGCGTTATATATATTTTTATGTCATTTTTATATAATTAAGAATTAGGAATTATGAAGGACAGCAGGTCGCGCTGGCCGCAACTTCTCCTATAGTTTCTCCTTCCCTTCCTTTTCTTTCTCCTTGGCTTCCCCGACTTTTTCCTGTTTCTATCAAAAAACCTAAGTTCGAGATTTTTCTTTTTACCTTGTGAGTCAGGGAAAAAAACCTTTGGGTGGGAATAGATTTTTTTCTAAATTAAAATAATATTTAAATTTAAAATAAAATAATAAAGTTTCCTTAATTTTGGATTTTTTTGGCTTAATTTATTTTTTTACATTAGCATAATACTTAGGTTTAAAAAAGTTATAATTTATATGAAAAAAAAATAAGTGGTGAAGCGGAGTACAGAGAGGAACACGTCTATAGGGTTGAGAAGAAGGTAAAAACAAACGAGGTTGGATTTATGTCTTCTTCGTAGTTGACATTTGGAGAAGTGTAAAGCAAGCAATGGTGGACACATACTAGGAATATCCTGGAACGAACTCCGTTTCTAACCAAAACCGCCTTCAGTCGACAGCAGCAGTCTTTTCACGTTGTTGGTTGTTGGTTGTTGGTTTTTGGTGTGAGAAACAACCAAGTGTTAACCGAACCATCCGCTCACAAAGTCTTCTTTATTCTGCTCCTCCAACTGGGAGCGCTTCCATGTACTTGCGCTCTAAGAAAGAGGAAAACATTATTGTTTTCAAGCTCCAAGGCTCCTCCGGTCTCTTTACCCAGTCCAAGTGCCATCAATTATTCGTCTGCTTTTCGTTTCTTTTCTGCTTACGATTGATTCATCAGCTTTTCAAGCATATCTTACAAAGAGAACATATCGGGATTTTTTTTAAAAAAAAAAAAAGTGTTCGCTGCTTTTCTCAAAGAAATTGGTAAATAAATAAACATTGATGCACTGTGCTGATCAGTCTCTCCCGACGATTCATTTCATTTCATTTCCTTCAAACGTCACAAAAATCCATCAACGACTTCCCAATCTTCGGATTTAATTTGGCAAAAGTTCATTTTTGGAGCAAAAAACGAAAAAGGCAATTGGTACAATTTTCTTTTTCTACTCGGAAGGGAGAAACAGAGAACAATCCCTGATTCTCCTCTTCCACCCCTACTTTTAAGTGTTCTCGTTAAGCGCTATTTGGCCAACAACCGAAACGCAATTCCTTTTCCTCCTCCCTTCCAAAGTGTCTTCACTTCCCACTCTCAGATGCTTCCATGAATAAAAATTGTATCTTTTGCTTTCGCCCCCCATTAGAATTTCTGAATGGGATTCTGCGAACAAGAAATCAAGGCCAATGTTAAGAAATTTCAACTTGCTTGTATCTTCAAAATTGAGAACCAATTTTAGCCTCCCATATTGGTTACACAGCAACAAGGAGACGCACCTTTGAACGGAAGGATTTGATGGCGGATGCCAACAACTTGTCCCCTGCGATTATTCTTACCCCCTTTATCATATGCTCCCTCGTAATCTTCTTTGCCTGCAGGTCATTCGTCTATATAAATTTATAACGCTTCAAAAAACATGAAAACATCCTCCAAGTAAAAGATCTTCAATTCAGACATTAATACCTGGTAATCGTTGTGATACTTCTTGATCAAATTAATTGCATTAGGAGGTAAGAAATCTGAAAGCAACACTATGAGCTTTGGAAATGGCATCCATGCCGAGGTAGGTTTCCTCACAGGTTGCTGCAGGCTTTGAAAACCTAGAATATAAAGAAAGTTTGATCCCCATTCGAGCCTCACTTATCTATAAGAAAAAGAAACAGCTACAGAGTAAGTTTTATTACCTCTGGGCGTAGTAGTAGGACCCCTGAAGCTTATGACGAACTCAGGCAAAATATGAGTGTTCATGTTTGTACTCCATATTATATATCTCTTAGGATTTGATATATTATCAACACCGGAGTCAAATTCTTCAGAACTTGGATGAAACAGTTTTGATCCACAGCCAACTGCTTCCACATTCCCCAAAATGACACGGCATAGCAGCAAATGTCTTAGCCCATTTTCATCCACTCTTGATGATATGATGCTGACAATATGAGAAGCCAGGTTAAGGAACATTAATAGAACTAGATAACCAAGCACCAGAAAGAAACTTTCAAGTATACCTTTCAAGAGAAGAATTTGTAGGAGAAAGATAGACACCAGAACCAAATAAGGCTCCATTTTCGGGTCTCTCACACAGACCAAATCCATGATTAATGATCCCATGAATTTCATCCTTGGAAGCACCATACCAAGCACACTTCATATTACTCTCCCCACCACGTTTCTTCGCTGTAGCTTCTAAAAAAATCTGGAAAGATTGCAACCGAGCTTTTGCAGATGAAGAAGAGTAAGAGTTCCTGTGTATGGCTACAACGGTTGTATTCTTTGCTAGAGAACCCATTTCAGATAAGAAAACCCGTTTGAGGAAATTGTGGTGTTTATCGCCGTCGTCAAGTCTTACCATCTTGTCTCCAAAGAAACCAGATATCGTATGTTGGGAATCACTAACACTGCTTTCGGAATCAGAAACCGACGTTTCAATCTCATTGTTGCGCTGAGAAAATGATAGCTCCTGTTCACCGGTGCCAGCGGCTGCCTCGATGTCAATATGCTCGCTGTGTTGGTTGGACGTACCCAGGCCAGAAATGTTCGACTCTAGGTTTCTATTAAGAAAAAATTGAGATGCAGAATTCGTTTCTCCAGTTGATCCCACACCGAGATCCATCCTTCACTTAATACTTCACGGACTGCTCTTGTAAAGGCAGGACCGCAATAGCCCAAAAAGGTAAAAACGTTGGCTACACGGGGTTTCAGGCAAGAAACCCGATAAGTCGGTAGCAATTTACCTTGTCAGGCAAGAAAATCAATGTGGGTATTTAGTAAAGGCACCGATATCGAAGATCAAGACCAAAGACATCTACAGTTGATGATATTCGTTTCAGAATAAATAATGAATAAATTCACAAACCCTTCCGCATTGCTCCACCGATAACGAACCTCAAATCTACAAGTTCAACATAGACAATGAATTCTCTTTTCAGATAAAGGCCGTAGTTGGCACAAACAGATAACCAGAACAGGAGAAAGAAACAACACGAGGAAATCACGAATTCATGCTAAAACCAGCAGAGAAGAAACGAGAATTAATAACAACCTTACAAGAAAGAAACTATTGTAATATTACAAAGCAACACACCTGAAAATCAATAAACAGAACCCAAATCTCAAATTCTGTCGTAGTCTCAGGAAAGACCTCCACGAGGCTACACAAACTCAAGAGGAGAAGAATCAGGATCAAACGAAGAAAAAAAAGGGTCAATAGACTTCCTTCGCCAACGTTCTGAACCCCAATAAGAACGCAAAGCCAGGAGGACTCAATTGTCGGTCTGCAACAGCAGATATATACAGGCAACAATGATGGATGACTTGGCGGAGGAGGCAAAAGAGCCTTTCGGTTATATATTAGAGAGTCACGAGGCACAAACAGGTAGCCGAAACCGCCTCTCTTTGAGTCACCTTTATGGCGGTGCGGCGGCACGCAACCGCCACCAGTTTTAGTTCCGCCGTTTCGCGGGACGCCCAAGGAGAGTCGTGTTTCGGCTTTTCGGGAGTGAAGCCAGTTTTGAACGATTTGATGTTACTAAAAAGCCCTCCTTGATGTGGTGCCTCCTTTGACGACGGGAAACTTGGTTGCCAAGTTAAAAATTAATAGAACAGGACCCCGTTTGAACGTGCGTTGCGTGTACGGACTCTAACAGTACACGCGTTTCTTATTCCGTCTATTCATGTCATCTGACATTTCAAAATTGATTAATACTTAATTAATTTCCTTTTAATGTTAATTAGGGGACCTCTGAAGTTCCCTTTCAGAGGTCGGCAACTGAAAACCTAATCCATTGGTAAATGATCGAAATTGGAGATTTTTAATTTAAAAAATTGTTTCTTGAGATTGGATTAGTCTCCGTCTCCGAATCTAAGACGAGACCACGTGCATGTGTGCGATCGAAGCTCGCCACAGTAGAGCTTCTAATCCAGTTAACGAAACCATTTGCAGGTACTGATCCTGCGCTTCCAACGACTGCAGCATCAGAGTCTGGAGCATAAGGCAAGTGATTCTTCATCTTTAATTGTCTGCTGACGATCTTTTTGGTTCGGCATAAGAGAAAGTGGTTACGAAAAAGCTGGAAGGATTTCTTTCACATTTGATCTTTTAATGGCGAGAAGTGAAGGAGATCGAACTTATTGCTCGACTGTGCAGTGAATATTGACAGAACAACAACAAGAAACATCAATGATTCGATTTTGCTCATCTCCAGTTCATCTGAATCGCCGCATTTATTTCCTCTTCCTTTTTTCTGCAATCCATTATTGAGCAACGGGATACATTCGATAGTTTCTTCTCATACTTTTTCTGCCTTAATTTCTGATTAGTGCCTTCATAAATACACGACGAATACGGTTTTCTTCTCGTACGCGAGCATGAAATGATCCTGCGATGGCTCGGCTAGCTCTGTGATTTTCGAATCCGTGAAAATTGGATGAATTCTCTTTCTAACTTGAGCAAAACATGTTGTTTTAGTTTCAGAAGTATCTCCACTTGTCGATTTGTCTTCAGACAGTAATATTGTTCTCTGGGACTTGTTTTGTTCGTCTGCCATCTTGCAGGTCTTCAATTCTAATGGCGTTGGAATGTGATTCTCTCCTTTCACGGAAGTTTTTCCTCCACCACACAAATCGACTTGAAAGTGAATGAAACAGGTAGCCCTTAGTATTAGCCATAGTTTATTAAAAAAAATAAAAAAAGGAAAAATAGAACAAAAGTTGTGCTCAAAGTCCCGAATCTTGAACCATTATGGATGAATCAAATTCCTTCCAAGAGAACTAAGAAACTTAAGACTTAAGAGATCAGTTAACTGAACTGCGGCAGCAGAAAATCATTCAACTAACAGGCTGGTACCAGTGAAAGCGAGCCATCGGAGGAAAGCAGCTTGTGTGCAAGAAAAAGTCTTATTATGTGTATTCTTTTTCTTTCTTTTTTCTTGAGACCTTGCTTTTGATTCCACATTGCTGGAGAATTCATTTATTTTGCAGAAGCTTCCGAAGAGGACGAAGAAGCAAACTGATTGAAGGACGTGTCCACTAAGATAAAGACGAGAAAAGAGAGATCAATGTCCCAGTCCAGATTTTTCGATGACGGATTTCACTAGTGAAAGGTTAGAAAAGACACTCAAGATTACTGAATGAATAAAGTCTACCTGCTACAGGCCTTTTCTAGTAACAGGCACCTGTTTTTTTTTTTTATTTGGCCAAAATGGAAAGAGCGAGTCTGATCTGATCCAACCTACCCTTAATAAATCTGAGTCAACTTCATTAAATTGTTTGGTCAATTCACCCTATTAAAAAACCCAGATTGAGATAATCTTTGCCCATCGGAGAAACCTAAGCTACTTGGGAGATAAGTAACATCCCTTTCAGCTTCAAAGCACCTTTCTTGTGTTACAGGGAAACCTTCATGGCCAAACATACCATTGAACTTTTTAGGTTGCAGGAGCCCACGGTGAGTTGGATTTGGTTTGACCTGACTTGAATCACTTTTAATCAGGTGGAGCCAATGCACCACCCAGTTAAAATAGCAGGCTTGAATTCGGATGTGTAGTTTTGGCTTGCTTTTAAGTGAACCTGATTAATAGAAAATTTTGTGAAAAATTAGGATTTTGTTAAACACATAAAACTGTATAAGAAAAAATCAACAGTTTCAAAATTTAGAGATATGAAAATTAATGATCAAATAAGTTTAATTAACTCTAGATAAAATGATTACTCTTACAATGAAAGTTTTATATTGAAGAATGCTTTATGCAAAGTAAATTCTATCGAAGTTATAACTGTATGCATAGATGGTTAGTGAAATGGATATAATATCTGATTGTGGTTCAGTGGAACTGGTTCAAGAAAAGGAAGAAGAACCAAGGGGGAAGGAGATAGCAAAAGACTGAAAGAAAGATTAAAACATAATCTGCTTTAAGAACCGTTGTTAAAAACATTTATTTTTAATACTGTTAGTTTCAAATGATGCGAAACATATTAAACCCATCCTTTTTGGGGGTCATGTCAAAGTTTTAGCTCCATAATGACATGAATCAATGGATTTCCTACAACACAAAGGCGCAAGAAATATAGTAAAAAGGACCTATCATTAGAAGGGAACAAATGATTTACACTCGTTTGGGTCATAAGAAATTATTGTTTTTGTTAGCGGTAGTGATGAATGATTATGAAGAATCAATCTCCAAGAGTGTAATTTGGCTACATGAGCATTAAAACAGTTTAGGTTTCATTATCGCTTTGTCAACTTCACCTGTTCAAATCCTGTAATTGTACATTTTACGCAATCCTCTCCATACTAACCTGCTGTCAGGAGTTAATTATTGTAATTATTGTTTTGTTCACAACAGATTGCAAAACTTTATGTTAAATAATAGTTCCACATGGATCAATGAGTACAAAAATCTTTAGTTTATTACTTGGTAAATGAGTTTCCTAAGTTGATTAGTCATTTTTGGATGAGCCTTGACTTAACTTTACATAGGTATGTACTCATATATGGATCTCTGTCCAAATTATATATATATATAGTCACAAAAGAAGGCTTATGTGAGGGAGAGTAACTTCCTAAGTTGGCTAGTTATTTTGACTTTGGACCCAATTTCACATAGATTTGTTGATTAGTCATTTTGAGATGAGCCTTAAATAGGCAAGGAAACCCTTTTAAACGATCATAAGAGATTGGAAGTGGCTTTATGTGAAAGTTTAAACTTCAGTAATGAACTTTTTTGACAAATCTAGTACAAGAATTGGTTTCTGCTTCATAATTCAACTATTAGATCGGGAAAAGTTGTATAGAAACTGTCAGATTAGATAGGTAGCACAAACCCATTGTCTCCAGTTGTGAGCTTCTCTTCTTTTTCGAATCAGAAGTATGTCAATTAAATCAGTTGCGAGCCTGCAATTCAGCTTCATTGAGGCGTATCTTCAAACACCGAGAAGTAACACGAAGAACAAAAACTATGAAACGTGAAAATAAGACACCCTGCATAAAATAAGCAATTTTTTTTATCATAGGATAAATGCCACCCCAACTGCCAAACACGAACGTGCTCCAGCTTGAAGCACATCTGCTCTGATCACATCCTGCCTCGTCGTGACACCTATTTTTTTTGTTAAGGAAGACCTGTTGCCACGTTCGATCAATCGGCATCCATTTTAAGTGCCGATAGGTGGCTGGATCCTAATCATCCTGAAATTATATTGGATTATTTATCAAAATTTCATTAATTTTTTTTAAAAAAATTAGAGTATAGATTCTAAAATGTCGAGATAGGAATTTATCTTCATCTAATTTCCATTCTCAGTTTAGAGGTTTAACAGAATTAGTGGATGGACACGTTTGGTTGAACTCAATTCAATTGACGAGTCTAACTCTCCTAACATTGATTAAATTACATCAAATTTTATTTAATTTAAAAAATCCCTCACATAAATTGCAATAATTCAAATAGTTTAGTTTAAAGTTTTAAACTTTGAATAGATTCACATAATTAATGGACCAATTAAAAGCAAGGTAATTAACTTTTAGGGTAATTTAGACCGTTCATTTATGTAGGTCAATTGTGAAATCAGAAAGAATTGATAAATTACATGACGCGTGTACGGCCAGGATAGAGAGAGAAAGGAATTAGGTTAATGATAAGCATGTTCAGGATTGCAGATTAGGTTTTTTGTTCACTCGGAGGAAATACATAAACATTCCATCTTTCCCGGGTGTTAAGCGCGGTTACCCAACTTCAACGCGCAATCATTCAAATTCCAACGACCAACGGCTGCTAACGAGTTTCGGTTCGAGGAATTCTATATTGCGCTTCGCGTGTAGAGATCCAACCGTTTCTTTCAGCCCAATAGGCAATACAACCAGCATTAGCAATTTAGGAATTAGGATTCATCTCCGCCAACGCAGCTGTGTGTTTTAGCATTACCGGTGCACGAAAACCTGTCGTTTACGAAAACCTGTCGTTTGAGCGGTGAGGCGAGGTTTTAGCCTTAAGGTCAGCTTGTGGGAGAAAAAAAGCAGCAGCTGCTGCAATGGCCGCTACTATTGGAAAGAATAGAGAAAAATGGACGACTTGTGGGAAGGAAGCGAGAGGGATCTGATGGTTTTCCTTTCAGAGGAAAAACCTTGAGTACAACTTTGAAACCGTTTGACGCTTCGTTGCTTCTCTAATATTGGCATCAGTGTGACATTTTAGAAGTGAATTCGTCCAATTTGCGGGATTTCTTTGCCGAAATCTTTTTCCATTTCGACGGACGGAAGCCATCCGTGAAATGCAGCTTGATTTGATGGCATTATGAAGTAAATGCTGCAAATGCAGGGTAAGCCAATCGTTTTTCTGCTTCGTCGAATGGTTGGATTTCTCGTACTTTCTTACCTTCCTGTTGGGTGCTGGTCAGATGACTGCGGCGAGGGAGAATTGATCGTGTATCTTTCAGACTACTCCGTCTATTCCTTTTCTGATGCTGATGGAATTCATTCTTTGGAGGTGCAATCGAAGTTCATCAGATGTTTCTGACAGAAAATTAGGGATGCTAAGGAGAGAAGGGAACGGTTTCTTATTGTGTAGGGGTCATTGCTTATTCCGATAGAAGAAAACGATCATGGATGTTTTTGATTCAGCACCATCACCCGATTCTGCTTCTGCAGAATCAGACGAAACTTCAAACAACACCGCTCCTCCAAATGAAAGCCCTCCTGCCCCAGCACAAGAAAATCTGGAACCAACTGGGTCCCCTCCGGCACCTCCAACATCACTAACCACACCAAATTTAAGCACACCTGATGCTTCTAATTCTAAATCTCCTACAGGGGCCTCACCACCAGAAGGTTCTTCTTTGCCGCCTCCGGTCGTTTCAAACACTAAACCACCCCCTCCACCAGCCGATTCTGCACCATCTTTGCTAGTGCCACCGCAACCCTCACATGTTTCTCCCCCTCTTACTCCTAGCAAAAAACATCCTCCACCCCCATCACCCGGCTTGCCTCCATCAAAAAATTCAAGTTCATCTTCAGATCCTGCTCCTATTCCTTCACAAACTCCTCCTCAACCGACCCCAGGGTCCCAAGATCCATCATCTCTGCCACCACAAACTTCTAGGACAGAACCAAATATTCCAGCCATTCAATCTCCTTCATTGCCTGATTCACCACCAGCACATCCACCTCCCAAGAACACCCCCAAGTCCGGGGTTACTCCTGTTCCATCCAATCCCACTACACAGACGTCAAAAACTCCTAATCGTGTTCCACCAGTTGATGATCCTTCGAGACGCTCTGGTTCCAAATCATCTCACTCCACACCATTACATGATTCACCTGATTCAACCAAAACTGGAGAGGCTATAGTGGGATTTGTTGTGGCAGGAGCGTTGCTAGTAGTTCTTGCTGTTGTCCTCTTCGCGGTGAAAAGGCACAAGAAGAAAAAACATTCTGCTGCTTTCTTTAACCACTACAAACCTACTCCAACCTACCATTCAGGTAAAACAGAAATCTCAGAACTGACCTTTGTAGCAAATGTAAATAACTGTGTGCATATTTCATTCGCTACTCCTATATCTTATTTCTATCTTAATTCTTCTCTGTTCTAGATTCATATTATAATACACCACCACTTCCCCCGAGAGGAGTTTCTGCTAGATCAGACTCTTACTATGGTCCACCGCATTCAACTATTGGAAATGGGTATGGAAGTCAGAGAACAGCACATGGACATAATCCTGGTGGAGGAGATCCAAGTACACTTGGGAGTTCAAAATCATCCTTCACCTATGAAGAGCTGATGAATGTAACAAATGGATTTTCACGAGAGAATGTGATAGGTGAAGGTGGGTTTGGATGTGTATACAAGGGTAAGTTGCTAGATGGGAGAGAAGTGGCTGTGAAACAGCTGAAGGCAGGCAGTGGACAAGGAGAGCGGGAATTTATGGCAGAAGTCGAAATAATTAGTCGTGTGCACCACCGGCATTTGGTCTCATTGGTGGGATACTGCATAGCTGAGCATCATAGACTACTTGTATATGAATTCGTTCCAAATGGCACCCTGGAGGAACATTTGCATGGTATGCTGAGTACAAATGTCATTTTACCATTGCTTTGAAAATTGGTATTTACCTGATTTACTACATGAGAACTTGAACACAGTTGGTGGAGCAGGCAGAGGAGAGCATGTGATGGAATGGTCAAAGAGGATGAAAATTGCTATTGGTTCTGCTAAAGGATTGGCATATCTGCATGAAGACTGTATGTGGTTTTTCAATAACACCCTCCATCACTCAGTAAGAAACAGCGATATGTTTTGATCATATTTGCTGCTTGCATTCTAAATCTTCTTCCAGGTCATCCTCGCATTATCCATCGAGATATCAAGTCAGCAAACATTCTTTTGGATAACTATTTTGAAGCACAGGCATGGACATACAACTTTATTAAGTGAACTCACCAGCTATGTTTTTCCAAATGTCGAATATGTTCTTTAATGTAAAACCAGCTGTTTGTGCTCTAGGTTGCTGATTTTGGGCTTGCTAAACTAACCAATGATACTTGCACACATGTGTCAACTCGAGTTATGGGGACATTTGGGTATGTTATCACTTCATTCAAAATTTGGTCTGGTCGCCGTTGTTCTTTCCCTGCCATCCTCTGTATCATCTTTATGTACTTGGATCATATACTTGAACCTTACTTATTTAGGATAAGGTTATGATATTGATGAATGTATGAGTGAAGATGATTCGCTGATTTTCCTTGTGACTTCATGTTGTTTTGATGTTCAGGTACATGGCTCCAGAATATGCATCAAGTGGCAAGTTGACAGACAGATCTGATGTGTTTTCATTTGGAGTTGTGCTTCTTGAGATTGTCACTGGACGTAAACCAGTGGATGCCTCCCAGCCTTTGGGTGAAGAAAGCTTAGTTGAATGGGTAGGTCAAGCAGGGAAAATTGTCTGTTCATTGTTAAGAAGATGCTCATCCTATCTTCCATTCAACCTTTTGTAGGAAACTGAAGACGAAAGGAATGATCACATAAGGTGTTGAGCTTAAATGCATTCTTTTCCATGCCTAAATGCTACTTATGTCCAGTTCTACTCTTGATTTGAGACCATTCTATTAAGAACCTGATAAACGAAGATCCATATAATCATTGTTTAAACATGCATAAATAATAGGCCTCACTTCTTGATCTCTATTTGTTGGTTATTTGTGTCTTTATCATTTATCTACTGCAGATTGGAATATACTAAGACTGATAAAGCAAGTTATCCAGAAGCAACTCATCTGAGAACAAGCACGATTATTGTTGCAAAAATTGCTGGTCATATCCCACATAGTTGCTCGAATCCTCAGTTTCTTTTGATTTCAATTCCAACAAAGACTTTACTAGATCCTTAAACATTAAATGCTGTTCTTGATATGCCGAGTGGTTTACATGCTAATGGCAAACGTAACTGGAAGAAGACTCCAGTTATAATGATCATGAAAATCTTTGTGTATGAATGCCTCTATTATGGCATTACCAAGATTTGTCCATATCTATAATTTGTCCACCTTTACTGGAGGTGCTTAAGTCTTCCATATTATATACTTCATGCTGCCCATTAGGCCAAAATTTCCTTCTGTATGTCGGCATTGACATTGTCATGGCTTCTGCAGGCTCGGCCCCTCCTCATAGAAGCACTTGAAACTGGGAATTTCGAAGCACTAGTTGATCCAAGGCTCGGAAACAATTACGACCATAATGAGATGATCAGAATGATAGAGGCAGCAGCGGCATGTGTTCGTCATTCAGCCCAGAAGCGACCCCGGATGATGAAGGTAATAAAGATACACATCACCTAAGAAGATTTATAAGATTACACTAAAGAATATTCATTTTATGAAGTAGATTTCAATGGAAGAAACTTTGCTAGCCAGGTTTGCTATCCTTATTCTATTTCATCATATTAGGGGGGAGCCTTTAATGACAATCACGATGGAAGTAACAATTCCAGGAATAAATACAAAGAACAGAGACGCACTTTTCGCCCTTGTAATATAGAAGGATCATACGATTTTCTACTATTAACCGTTTGTCCCTCAGGTGGTAAGAGCACTGGACAACGACGGAGAAATGTTATGTGATCTCACAAACGGTGTAAAAGTCGGCCAGAGCACTGTCTTCCAGTCCAGCCAGTACCCCAACTCGGAACTCCAAAGATTCAGGCGAATGGCTTTCGGCAGTGGAGAAAGTTCCGAATTCGGTAATTCTGGAGAGTACGAACAGAGAAGCTCCTCGTACAGTGGGGAGAATCATTCCAGAGATACAGGGCCGAGACCAGGCCCTGCATGGAAGTCTGATGGACCTTCTTCAGGAGAGTACCAAAGCAGCAATGACTCGGAGACTCCATGCATGAAGCCGGTGAGGAATGAGCGAGGCAATCGGAACAGTTACATGTGATTTGTTGAGAGATAAATCTGAACCTCGTTGCCTCGCCTTGAACAATAGTAGATTACTACTCTAGAGAAGGCATAATATGGATCCACCCAGGTTGGCAACCATGAATTGTTTGATAAATGAACAGGGGATGACAGCCTCATACAAATATGAATAGAGTGAGTCTTTGTTCATCTGTAACATCATTCGTCCTACTGACCTGATTTTGGTTTCTAAAGGCCTCAAAGCAAAGCCTATTTAAGCTTTTCCAGGAGGTATTTATGCAGGCCATTCTAACTTATTGTTACAGGTATTTATTTTTTCTTCTTATCCAGAACTCCATGTAGAAAATCCTATTTGAGACCATTCTTACTAATTTTTCAGAATTTTTGCTCAGAAAAAAGGATACTTGTTTGGACCTCTAAACAAATTGCAGCAATTTTGCCACGCTGGACGACCAAGTTTGCCCTATGGGTTTATGTCATGAACCATTTCCCCATCATATTTGGATTAAACCATTTAATTGCGTACTTTATATTTTTTTACACTATGTGGTTATCATTAATGGTTATTTTAATCATTTAATGTGAAATAAAGGCAATGGCACTGATGTAAATTTAATACCATGTGTGACAAAGGCTGCATTAGACTCTTACCTGCTCCTACTTCACTGAGGTTGAAAGCTTCCGAGATGAACTTTTAAGTTAAAACGATATTGTTTTTACTGTTGCCTTAGGGTTTATTTGCTAGTTAGGGGTGGGTGTCAGGTAGGGTTTCATGGGAACCTGACCCGAAATCCCCTGGTCAGTGTTTCGGGTTTTCCCCGTGGGACAGACGAGGTGGGAAAAAAACCATTGGATTTCGGAGGATTTTCCCAAATCCGACCTGCGGGAACGAGACAAGATGTAAAACGAACTAGGGAAGGGTGGGGGATGAGTCGGGTTCAAATCAGGTTTACAAGGACGGTTGTGGGGATGATGTTCGAGTCACAGTCGGGTTTGACATTTCTGATTTTTTGGGTTCGAGTTATGGGGTCGTGTTCAGGTTTTGAAGAAACCTAACCTCGACGTGACCCATTCCCACCCCTATCATTAGCTAAGGGGCCTTCCTTTGAATTTTCCTGTGGGTTGATCCTCCGAATGTGCTTGGTTTGAGTCATCAATAGGCAGGGGCGGGCCAACCAAAGTGAGAGAAAAAATGAGTGTGTGGATAATGGAGTAACAAATCAATTGAGAGAAATTTCAAATTTTAATACAATGTTAAATTTTGTCATAAAAGATTATATTTTAGTATTTAACAAGAAGAAATTGTTAGATATTTGGAGAGGCAGAGAGGGCCAAACTCTCCCTAATCCACCCTAAATAGAAATCTTACGTGGTGGAGGGGACCCTTTTGATTTCAGCCCTATAAAGCAAAGAAAAGGGGTGTAGGAGGCCCTTCATCTTCTCCACTTCTAAGTGGCATGGGAAAAGTCACTGGTTTTAGCCAGAAAAACCATGTAGCTCTAACGCATTCTGTAGTTTATAATAGTTCCGCCGATCGCATAATAATAGAAAAACAAATTAAAACAGATTCTCAGATAATAGTTTCTCTTTTTCATAGTCTTCATAATCTTCGATCCGGACAGCGGCAATAGGCTGTAATGTCCATTAGTTAAAAAGAAGGTGACAGTAACTACGAGGACGATTGCTGCGGAAAGCTACATCTTTCTTGTCGACGTCGCTTTATAATCTGATTAAAGCATGTCCAGCCCAAGAAAGAAGAGAAACTCGTTACTTGTTTCTGGTTTGAATGGGGGTTGGTCCTCCACGAGGATTGTTAGTACCAGTGAAATGGGTGGACAGCGATGATGACAGAAGAAGAGAGTTTGATTATGACGCAGTGACGTGAGGATTCATGTGGGCCAAGCCTATGGTTTCTTTCTCTCTCAAAACATAATGGGCTCCGTGGTAGTTGTCTTTTGCTCCCGAGGAATTTGCAGCGCTTGAGCTGGAGGTCCCTTCTGCATGACCTCCGTAAATTTTGCAGTGAACAACGTAGTGTTGGTCGTCTCTGCAATCTTTTTCTTGTTCTTCATCCTGGTCCATGCCATGTTTGAATCGTAGCCTTTGACCAGCGGAATCGCCGAGCTCCTATATATTCATCCACTCCACGCGTCTGTGCATCTCTCCCGTTCATTCCGTGATACTCTTTGAGCTGTTGGAGACGATGGGGGTCGTACGGACGGCGGAGCGCCGGAAGGCAGAGTTGGAGGAACTTCATCGGGAGATCGTGAGAACCATTTCTCTTACCACCAAGGGAGGGAAATGGAAAAAAGAAGGCCACGATAACTTCGTTATAGAAGAACCAGCTGAGGAGAACAACAAACTGGTCTGTGTGACTAGTGGGATTTCACTTTTGGGCTTCGCCATCGTCAATCGACTTCTGAGTCGTGGCTATTTAGTTCGAATTGTCCTTGAAAGCCAAGGTAGTCCCTTTCATTTTTCCGTTCTTTCCAAATACCAGCTGTTAATAACAAACAGAAGCCACCTGCTAAAAGTGTGGATTGGTTTTATATATTCTATGATTGCCGTAGAGGATTTGGAGAGGCTGGGAGAAATGGGAGCTGGTGAAAACTGCAAGAGGATTTCGGTGATGATGGCCCAATTGACAAACTTGGAGAGCTTGTGCGAAGTATTCAGTGGCTGCAGTGGCGTATTTCACACCTCCTCCTATGTCGACCCTGCCGGTCTATCTGGTTACTCGGTAAAGCTAATATTGCTTTCCATTTTGCCTAGCCAGGAAGGGTAGTTGAATTCAGCGGGCCTTCCATGGATGCATGTGACCGGTGTTGCAGTGTACACGGCTACCCATCTCGTGGCACAGTGAGGTCCGGGACTGCAAACTAATTAAAACTTTCTCGTATAATTTGTCTTTCTTGAGCAGAAACACATGGCTGACCTGGAGTGCACTGCTGCGGAGAAAATGATCGAGGCCTGTGCAAGAACCGAATCGGTCAGAAGATGCGTCTTTACATCTTCTCTTCTTGCCTGTGTCTGGCAAGCCAATGACAATCACCTGGACCGCCCTCGTCTCTTGGATGAAAGCTGCTGGAGTGATGAAACCCTTTGTAGAGACAAGAAGGTAAAACCAGTGACACAAATTGGATTAACGAAATAACAAGGATTTGAGGCCACAATTCGATTAACCAGATTGTAATCGTTCATTGCACTGTTGTTTATGGGAATCAGCTGTGGCTTGCTCTTGGTAAGACCAAGGCGGAGAGAGCTGTCTGGAGAATCGCACAGGAAGGAGATGTGAAACTTACCACCATATGCCCTGCCCTCGTCACCTGTCCCCAATTGTCTCACAGAAATTCCACTGCCACTATCGCCTATCTCAAAGGTACCCTCGACAAGCCCCTCGATCATTTCTCAATTTCCTTGAAGAAAACCATGAATTTCTTTCTTTCGCATTCAGTAGTTGTGCGTATCCATAGAAGAAAGATTTTGGTACGGGCATTTCATCAAACAGCTGCATGTTACGATCGTTAGAATAGATATCAACTTGACAATCGATGCAGAAACTGTTGATTGTTCCAAGTAGGTAGCCGAGCATGCAGAAGATACCTTTTTTATCCCCTTCCACTCATCTTCTTCAACAGGGGCGAAAGAGATGTACCGGAAAAGATCGCTGGCGACGGTGAGTGTCGATCTGGTGGCAGAGGCGCACGTACGTGTGTACGAAACTCAGGGAGCATGCGGAAGGTTCATCTGCTATGAACGTGTGATCGACCGAGAGGAAGACGCAGCCCAATTGGTGCCGCAGATCGCGACGGCGGAGAGCGTCGGCACCCAAACGTCCGTCGAGTCTGAGCCACCTTTGGAGCTCAGCAATTCTAAACTGTATCGTTTGATGTGCCCATTGTCAAGCTGCAAGAAGCCTTGAGCCAATGACGACCCTAATTTTAGTGCTTTCGGATTCTCCCGCTTTTGTTGTCATGGTAGAACCTTTTGTAATAATTTGTAGGGCCGATTCTAGAAGTTCGATTTGCTTTCCTTTTTTTCCGAAATCTTATTCAAATAGTTGGCCTTAAAACAGGGATTTATAATTTGATCCTTGGAATGCTAAATTCAGATCTTCAAATGAATCAACCACATTGTTAACTCATTGGGATGGCAGAGTAAGTTGATTTACTCCAAAGAGGGGACAACTGAGTCGTGGCTATTCAGTTCGACCAACTGGCTATTCAGTCTGACTTAAGGTCGTTAAATATTTACGCAATTCTATAGAGACATTTTGCCTGCAATTAACTGCCTGAAAACATTACTTCTTTTTAGATCAATGAGTTTTTTTTGTTATTTCCCAGCATTTATGCGACTAGTTATAGAAGTAAAGAGTTGTTTCTCAAAGAGATGAGCAGTGACAAGCAATCTCACCTCCTCCCATGGCTTTATTCCTCTCCAATGTACCGTTGGGTAGGAACTCCATTTAAGAGCTTCGACTAGTTGTGAGATGCCCCAAATGATAAACAGCTCAGAAATTGTAGTTAATTCAATATTGCCTGGAATATTTCATGCCAATCCGCCCCCCGCAACGACATTAATCTCCTCTGCATGCGCAAATCAGATGTTCTTGTCCATTTGAAGTTCGATTTTACAATTAAGCTATAGTTGAAGTCAATGCAGTGACATAGGACGAATTACACAACGAAAAGTAGGAAAACAAAAAGCTGTACTTCAGAAGTTGAAAACTAATTTCGCCAAAAGTGAAATACGAAAACAGGTAGACACTGAAATTTTAAAACTCTTACCCTAAAGCATCAGAGATCTGCTAGCAACCCAACATTCAGAAGTTAATGTCCCCTCTGATTGAGAGTAAACTGTTGCGTTTCGGCTCTATAGCACAGAAATAGTGGCAAATGTGACCCCAGAGAAGTGAGAACAGATCATTCACAATCTCTGACTCTCCCTTGGCCCTTATTCTTCTCTCAATATTTATAATTATTCACAGTTATTCCGCTCACATTCCTTGTGATTTACCAAGCAAAATAGTAGATCTTTCCAAGTAAAACAGTGGCCATATCTAAACAAAACATCACCAAAAGTCACAGGCGAGTACGAAACTAGAGAAATCTTGACAGGCAAAAAAAAATAAAAGAGAGAGATAGAGGAGATCTATCAAATCCAGAAGTATGGCAAAAATGATCAAATATAATGGACATAAACCAGGGAAAAGGTTAAACACGATTTATCTAGCACTGAATGAACCGGCTGCAATTGAAAGGGGAAAAATCCAAAAAATAAAAGAATACTTCTAAAACACACGAAGAGAATGGCTCAGATAGTTGCTTTCTTTGCTCAAGGAAGAGCTCTGCAAAGAACCCTTCTCATACAAGAGGTGTCAGAAAAGAAGCACTAAATCATCTTCGCCCTAGAACGATCTAAACGAGTGAGAATGGCTCAGATAGTTGCTTTCTTTGCTCAAGGAAGAGCTCTGCAAAGAACCCTTCTCATACAAGAGGTGTCAGAAAAGAAGCACTATATCATCTTCGCCCTAAAGCAAACCAAAAATTACTCATAAGCGGAGGACGCAGGGGAAGAGTTCGCCCGCAGCAGCTATCGGCATCAGACGCCCCTGCGACTCCATTTAGGGTTTTCTGTCAATAGGGTCTCGTGGTAGGAGCAGATTTATAGGGGCTGTCTCAAGGATTAGAACTCTGGTTGAAGAATTCAAAATTGGGCTCAATCGCTACCACGAGTCCACAACAATAACTTATAAAAAGTACAATAACTTTCTGGCCTAAGTGTTACGGGGACTAAGCCCACTGCATGCCCATTGGGCCCGTGATCCATTTGAGGATACATAGAGAGAGTTCTTGTCCAAGCCCTCTATGATGGCCCAACCCATGTGTTAGAATGAGGGATCTCTAGAAGGTTCTATACATACACCAAGTTGGGTTTGGTATATGTACTTGGGCATACACTTTAGTATTGTATATAAGAGTCTAGAAAGGCCCATAGCTAGATGGTAGTGAAATAGTCTAGAAGAATCCAAATCATTGGATCAATGACAAATGTATACAATCTAGAATATTCATTACTCTCCCTCAAAATTATAAATAGGGGAAAGTCTCTCATTTGTACACAACTCATCGGAGTGCAATACAATTTCACTTAAGCAAGTCCCTTGAGTCCTCTTAAGTTCTCTCATGGCTAAGCAAAGGAGTTGCGACCCCGTGACATTTGGTATCATAGTTTCGGTTCGAGAGGGAGAATTGCTGAGGATTGTTGCTACATCATGGCTAGTAATTCTCAAGTGACCAACGTGGTGGTGGAGGGCCAGTCTTCAAAGTCGAAGAGAGATAGGTCAAGGGATCGAAGTCGAGAATCGATCTTGGATGCTCGAATCTCTATATTGGAGACTCGGCTCGATAAGTTCGAACAAACTCTCTCTGAGTGTTTAAACAAGTCGAATGCTTTTGTAGATGCTTTGCATAATCTTAAAGCCGACATGCGAAGTGTGGTAGGGATTTTTAAAACCTTGGGTGAAAAGACGACAGAGAAGGTCGAAAGTATGTCGAAAAAGTTTGAGACTATGGAAGGTGAAATGACTAGCCTCCGAGAGGAAGTAGTTGAGCTTGAATATGTTAAGATTCGGTTAGCCCTGTTGGAGAAGGCGGTAGCCACTAGGGGAGGGCTTGGACCGAGGGAATTTGCTCCAAAGGTCAAAGTCCTAAAACCTAAGAGTTATAATAGGAAACGAGATGCCAAGGACTAAGAGAATTTTCTTTGGAAAATGGAGCAATACTTTAAAGCTGCCAAGATTTCGGAGAAAGTCATGAAGGTGGAATACAACCACTATGTATCTCACCGACAATGCAATGCTATCGTGGAGACGAAAAATACAGTGACGTGACCAAAGGCCGCTGCACTATAGCAACATGGGAAGATTTCAGGAAGGAGATCAAGTCTCAATTCTTCCCAGAGAACGTGGAGTATTTGGCTCGGAAGAATCTAAAGCGACTGAAACATACGGGATCCATTCGAGAGTATGTCAACCAGTTCATAGCCTTGCTGCTGAATATATCTGACATGGCTGAGAAGGATAAACTCTTCTTCTTCATGGATGGATAACAACCTTGGGTAGAGCAAGAGTTGCAAAGGCATGGAGTTCAAGACTTGACCACTGCACTCTCAACAGCAAAGAAGTTGGTCGAATTCACAAAGAAGGTTGAGGGCTCAAACAAAGGCAAAAAGGGCAAGCCTAACCAAGGCAAAGGTGGGGGAGACAAGCCGAAGTACCAAAAGGAAGAAGGCCAGAAAACCAGCTATGATCAAAAGGGCAAAGGTAAGTTCGTCCCTTGTCGCTCGGGTTGTTTCATTTGTGACGATGACCATAGAGTTTTTGAGTGCCCAAAGAAGAAAGCTCTCAATGTTCTGTTGGTAAACAAGGAAGGTCATAAGGAGGAGAGTGAGAGGAGGAGCCTAAGATGGGGGCACTTAGACTTTTCAATGCCATAAAGGGGCAAGCTCATGTGGCAAAGCCTGCTACCCATTCAGTCAAAGAACTCATTTACGTAGACGTATGTTTAAATGGCAAAAGCACATGTGTTATGTTTGATACGGGAGCCACTCACAACTTTATCTCAAGAGAAGAGGCCAAAAGGTTGAGTCTCAAATTGGAGAAGGATGTGAGTAGGATGAAGGCGGTCAACTCTGAGACTAAGGCAGTGATAGGGGTTGCAAAGGGCATCATCGCCTTTAAGGTAGAAGAATAGCAAGACATTAACCTGACAGTAGTGCCTATGGATGACTTCAAGGTCATTCTTGGAATGGAGTTCCTTAGCTCAGCCAAGGCCATTCCTATGTCATGCTTGAGTGTGTTGAGTTTTTTGGATAAGAAGACACCTTGCATGGTCCCGGTGCTGAAGGATGGCAAGAAGTTAGGCAAGATGTTGTCGACTATGCAACTGGTCAAAGGCCTCAAAAAGGGTGATGTAACCTACTTGGCCACTGTCAAAAGAGAAAAACAAGATACCCATGTCACCGAAAGTCGAGGAGGTCCTTAGTGAATTTCAGGATGTCAGGCCGCCAGAGCTGCCCAAGAGATTACCACCAAGGAGGGAGGTCGATCACCAAATCGAGTTGGAGGCCGGTTCAAGACCCCTTGCGCTAGCCCCATATCGGATGTCGCCACCTGAGCTAGAGGAATCAAGGAGGCAACTACGAGAGTTGTTGGATGCTGGCTTTATACGACCGTCGAGAGCCCCTTATGGAGTCTGGGTATTGTTTCAGAAGAAGCACGATGGGAGCCTTAGGATGTACATCGACTATCGAACATTCAACAAGGTAACTATCAAGAACAAATATCTGATTTCGCTCATAGCAGATTTGTTCGATAGACAGGCTGAGGCACGGTACTTTAACAAACTTGATCTATGATCGGGGTACTATCAAGTGCGGATTACTGAAGGAGACAAGCCGAAGACTATTTGTGTCACGAGGTATGGAGTTTACGAGTTTCAAGTCATGCCCTTCCGCTTGACGAATGCCCCAGCTACATTTTGCACTTTGATGAACAAAATCTTTCATCCATACTTGGATCGATTCGTGGTGATCTACTTGGATGATATTGTGGTCTACAGCCAAATGTTAAAAGAACACCTAGACCACTTACGAATTGTTTTTCATGTGCTACGAGAAAACTCTCTCTATGTGAAGAGAGGGAAGTGTTCTTTTGCCTTGAAGGAAGTCTCATTCCTTGAGCATTGGATTGGAAATGGCGGATCTGGATGGACAAGGCCAAGGTCCACGTTATAGCAAAGTGGGAGACACCCACGAAGGTGACAGAGCTGCGGAGCTTCTTAGGCCTGTCAACTACTACCGGATGTTCATTGAGGGATACTCGCAGCGTGCTACTCCACTCACAGTTTTGTTGAAAAAGAACGTCTCATGGCCATGGATGGAGCAGTGCAAAAAGGCGTTTGAGGACCTTAAGGGCGGGGTAACGGCGGAACCAGTGCTCAAGTTGGCAGATTATTCCAAATCTTTTGAGGTACACATTGACGCTTCTGACTTTGCCATTGGAAGGGTTTTGGAACAGGATGGGCACCCTGTTGCATATGAAAATCGGAAGCTGAATGAGACGGAACCAAAGTATACGGTCCAAGAAAAAGAGATGATGGTCGTGGTACATTGCCTAAGAACGTGGAGGCACTACTTGTTTGGCTCTCGCTTCATTGTCAAGACTGACAATGTAGCTACAAGTTATTTTCAGACTTAGAAGAAGTTGAGTCTGAAGCAAGCGCGTTGGCAAGACTTCCTGGCCGAGTTTGATATGGTGATGGAATACAAGCCTAGACGGATTAACCAGGTTGCGGACGTACTAAGTCGGAAGGCTAAACTCGTCAAACTTAATGAGACTTTGACAAACCATATACGATAAGGGCGTCATTCAAGTTATTGAGGATGGAAGGACAAAGAGATTTTAGCAAAATGATGGATTTCTCTACACTAAGGGGAACCATCTCTATGTGCTAAAGTGGGACACCCTCATAAGAGAATTGATGAAGGACTGTCATGACACCCTATGGGCTGGCCACCCAGGGCTGAGAAGGACCCTTGCTTTGTTGGAGACTAGGTACTATTGGCCACGAATGACGGACAATATAGACAAGTACGTGAAGACATGTATAGTTTGCCAATAAGACAAGGTTGAACATAGAAAGGCAGGAGGATTGTTGGAGCCATTACCCTGTTCCGGAACGACCGTGGGAGAACATCTCTATGGATTTCATATCGGCGTTGCCTAAGATGGACGGGATGGGGTCTATCTTAGTTGTGGTAGATCGGTTCTCCAAGTATGTTACTTTCATTGTTGCTCCAACAGATTCCACAACAGATGAAGCAGCTCGACTGATCTTGAAAAATGTGGTGAAATATTAGGGAGTCCCTAAGCCAATTATAAGTGACCGAGACCCTCGGTTCACAGGGAAGTTTTGGACGGAGATGTTCAAACTCTCTGGGACAGAACTTTGCTTCTCAACGAGCTTTCACCCCCAAACAGACGGATAGACAAAGCGCATGAACGCATTGTTGGAGGAATACCTAAGACATTTTGTGAGTGCAAATCAGAAAGATTGGGTGAAGCTTTTGGATGTGGCCCAATTTTACTACAACTTGCAAAATAGTGAGTTAACAGGCCTCAACCCTTTAGAGTTGGTAACAGGCTAATAATCGATCACACTATTGACAGTAGGGACCAGCTATAAAGGCAAGAGCCTTGTAGCCTACCAGTTTGCTAAGAACTGGCATGAACAGGCCGACATAGCAAAGTCCTACCTGCACAAGGCCACTAAGAGGATGAAAAAGCACACGGATGAAAAGAGGCGACCACTTGAGTTCAAGGTAGGGGACCTTGTCATGATAAAGTTACCAGCCCAACAATTCAAGGCTTTACATGGTAAGCACAAGGGGTTGGTAAGAAGATATGAAAGGTCTTACCCCATCAATCAAGAGAGTTGGAAAGGTTTCATACCAAGTCCAACTCCCACCATCCCTCAAGATCCATCTGGTCTTTCTTGCAAGCATATTGAAACCCTATCATGCAGATGCGGAGGATCTTTCACAAGGAGTTAGCAAACGTGCACCACCACTGATGACTTCATCGTTTGACAAGGAGGTGGAGTACATCATCAGCGATCGCGTGAAGAGATGGAGGGGAGTCCAGCCTAAGACCAAGTACTTAGTGAAATGACGTGGATTGCTAGAGAATGAGGCCACATGGGAAGAAGATGAGGCGTTATGGCAGTTTGAGGACCAGACCACGATGTACAAGGAACGCAACGAGGACATTGCATAAATTAGGTAGGGGAGAATGTCACAGGGCCTAAGCCCACTGCATGCCCATTGGGCCCGTGATCCATTTGAGGATAGAGGGGGTTCTTGCCCAAACCCTCTATGGATAGCCCAACCCATGTTCTAGGAGGGATCTCTAGAAGCTCTCTAAAAGGTTCATCACATACACCAAGTTGGGTCCGATATACGTACTTGGGCATACACCTTAGTATTATATATAAGAGAGTAGAAATGCCCATAACTGGATGGAAGTGGAATAGTCTAGAAGGATCCAAACCATTGGATCAATGACAAATATATACAATCTAGAATATTCATTGCTCCCCCTCAAAACTATAAATAGGGGAGAGACTCTCGTTTATACACAACTCATTGGAGTGCAATACAATCTCTCTTGAGCAAGTCCCTTGAGTACTCTTAAGTTCTCTCATTATTTTCATCGGGCGAGTGAGTGTAGCCCTTGCAAGTAAGAGTGAGAGTTGGGCTGACTTATGTATTTGCAAAAGGAGTTTGTACACAAGTGCCGCATGAGTTAAGCAAAGGAGTTGCGACCCCGTGACATAAGGCTCACAACCAGTGTAATAAAACTAAAAGGGATCAACCCATCAAACTGATACTCATCTCTTGTCTGGATGAGAACGAAAGCGAGTCGCAACCTAGTTGATCACGTTGGCTTGACCAATTTAATTGAGAACTTACTCATGTGGGTGAATTCCGTTGATTCAGAGTGGGAGCCGGGAGGGGGCTTCTCCATCCCGTCCTTTTACATAGTGGCATTTTTTTTTCTTTCTAAAGAATTACATCAGAGTAATATTATTTTAGGCTAATTGAGGAACCATTAGATCTTAATTAACTCATATTCAACTAGACCCATTAGATCAGTAACCAAGTCAATTTTTATAACATTGCTCTAGCTCATTAAATTTAATGCTCAAAATAAAACCATTACTTAAAAAAAAAAACAGAATAATTAAAAGCTCTAACCTTAAAACCTGTGCAGAGGAGTTATGGACGTCAAAAATGTTGCTTCTGACTAAGGGTTGGTCGTATTGGATCAATTGTATTTGTAACTTTTGTTCCTTTTGCCGTGACCAACTGACCATTGTCCAACTCGATAGCATGTTCAATGGCTGCAAAAGCTTCACCGCACTACCATTTTGCTGATAAGACTCCCACCATCTTTCCCTCTCGCATGGGATTACACTCAAACATGAATCCCATTCTGGGCCTCTCCACATTTTGAATAATCTACTTTCTTCCGTGACCCGTAATGTAAATCGGGAAATATGAGCAGATTGACGAATCAGATTCACGTGGGGTGGTACCTCCCTTCAATTACGTCTTCTCGAGTTGCTGCCATCTCTACATAAATTAAACAGTACTGAAATACGAAAAACAAGAAGATGCACGGGCGTGCGACAGCGAGAGCGGAGTCCTAGCTGCTGGTAACATGGATAAGTTTTTATAAATTAGACCAAGTCAAACTTCCTGCTTCCTTCAACGACAGAATCTGGTTGTCGATCCCTCTCTCTTTGACTAGTATGATCTCTTAAATAAGATTAAAATCAAACTCGGCACACACACACAAAAAGAGTTTTACATTCACATGTTTAGTCCCTTTGACCAGTTTGATTCTTTGCCACAGATCACATCCACATGGGCATGATCCTACAAGTGCAACGCAAACTAAATTTCTTCGGTTCTCTACACAGGAGACTGAACGGTTTATTCCCTCTAATGTGCCATTCCTGACTGGAAGAGGACTCAAAGTGGAAGCTGACTTAACAAATTCACAATTAGCCTTGCTTTTGTGAGTTATATACTCATACAAGAAGAGTATTTTGCATTAGACATGTCATGTGAACTTGACAACAAGAGATAATATAGTTTGGCAGTACAGTTGGTACCAGTTTTCTGGCTGTATTGTACAAGTAACCAACCCTGATGCAAAAGCTCACCTACTCTCCCTATTGTAATTGCACTCGCAAAAAATTTGTCCGTCACTGAGTCAGTCAGTGTTGATTATGCTCATAAATTGAAGCAATTGAATGTGTGAGAGGTAGGTGTAGAATTACTATCTAGCAATCCCGTGTCTCGGTCAAAGTATTGTCTTTTGTTTTATAGTTATTCATGAAGTCATGTAGTGTTCATCTTATGCTTAATAAAGCTCATTCATGGCTTTATGTACCCCCTTCAAGCCCAGCTTTTAAAAAAGATAAAGTCAATCCTGATATCGACTATTCGTGTGCTGCCAGTCAGTTTAGTGCTAAATAGTACAGAAATGTAAACTTGTCTGAGGGAAAGAAAGGAAATCAGCAAACAGATAGTTATCACTTAGCTTTCGGTAAAAATACTGCCACTACACCGAAAGTAAACTTCACTTTACCTTGGGCAAGCAGTATGAAGTACATTGGTTTGGCCTTCACTTTACTTTGTGAAGCTGAATTTCAATAGCTTACTGCCTTTCTTCACTCTATGTTTCCAGTGAAGGTTCATAGATGACTTTAGTTTAGTTGAGGGTTTTCTGTCACGTCTCTTTTTCCTGACTTCTACACAATCAATGAGAAAGAAACTACCAAAATATTAAAAAATATATAATAGTATTCCGTCAGAGCTTGAAATGTCGTCCGAATAAGAAATTTCAGAAAAGAGAAATAGCTCGTCCTTTTCAGCTTTTAACCTCAGAATCGTGAAAATTGAGCCATTTTGGCAAATTTATAGCCGCGAAATGTCATTTGGTTTCAATGTTGCTGTCACTGCTCACTGGCAGTACGCTACCATCGCTCGAAAATGACAGAAAATAGAAATACTACGATATACAGGAAGAACAAACCACTGAAATAATTTCTCGAAAGCAATCCAAAACAATAGAGAATCATTATATATAGATCAGAATTCTGAAAACGCTGACGGCCGATGCAAAATAAAAGGGTGAAACGGAGAAGGAGACTTTGAAGGGTTTGAGATCGTACCTCTGGAAGGGGAGCGACCACGGGAGCAGCATTATGAGCTCACGTGGATGGTGACAGAGAACACGTGAGGGCCAAGGTCCGTGGCAAATTTCTTGGAAGAGAAAAAACGGGGAAATCTGGCTTGGTAATTGAGACTGGGAAACGGAGAGACACCTCTCCGTTATTCGCTGTCATCGGGAACCATGAAAGCTCCCACGGCGGACCTCTTCGTAGTATATTTTAATGTCTACGCCCCAGAAGCCGCCAACCAGAGCTTCAGAGTGCTCTGACGCTATAAAGAGGGAAAAAACTTACAAAATTCCCTCACAGGGATCAAAGAAAGCGAAAACCTATTGTTTCGTTTAAAAATAGAAATGCTGAGGGTGGAGAGCTCACCTTGGAGAATCCGAATCTCAGATTGGTTTCAGTAGTCTCTTTTCCTACCTGTTGCAGACTGGTCTCATCGTCCTTCCTCCTTTGGCGCTCGGCGTTAATTTCTCACCGGTTTGTGCTCCAATACTTCAGATCAGACCGAATTGAGCCGCTGAGTGATTTTATTCCGAGTATATATATATAGACGTATCGCCGATCGATCTGAAATCGAGGTGCGTCCACTGTACATACCTTTTCTTCTTCGTCTTCCGTTTCGAATTTTTCAGTTTCACTCTAATCGTGCATGAATGCTCATGGAAGGAGCTACCGTGAGCCTTTCTTGTTTGCTTTGGCTTCAACTACGCGCATAAGCATGACTATCTGAAACGAATCCTCCACTGGATTTTCGTGGACTGCATTACATAAATATCTCCATCTCTCTCTCTCTCATTCGCGTTCTCCTTCGCCAGAAAGCTATCACTGCTACCAAGTGAGTGCCTGCAACATTGAATCCACCTTTCAGAATCTCCCTCACTGGTCAAGATCACGACAATGCAGGCAAATACAAAGATTCTCCCGTGCTTCTCACGCCCTTCTTTTGTTACCGAATTCCACAGTTTTCCGTCATTCCCTTCCTTCTTCAAGGGCACTTCAGTAAAAGTACAACACAATCAAGGAAAGCCGTACATAGTCGCTTGTGATTCAGTCATGCACATGGCCCACTCCAGTGGGGCTCTAAGCGAGATCTGAGCCGTTTAAAAGCTGCCGTGAAATGGGCAATGTGCGGCCTACTCTTTTGTCTGAACAAGCTGAAGCTTTTTCCTTTTCTGGAACGGCCGGTCCAGATAGTCTGATAAAATGGACCCCACCGCATCTCTTATGCGTTTCATTTATGACCGTTTATTTTAGGAACGTAAAAGCTCAGGGTCAAGTACCCGTTTTAGTAGTCCAACTGGCTCTGCAGTGTGCACCAGTGCACCACTACAGGACTAGAATACTCTTTCCAGGATAAGTCATGCGGGTCCCTCAAAATTACCAAATTACCAAATTTGTGATAGCGTGAGGGCGACTTGAATTAAAGCGTCTCTGGCCCTCTGCCAGATTACTAAAACGAGGGTTCTTACAGTAATTTCCTAATTTATGAGTCCAGTGAAAATATGGTAAATGCTTGAATGTAGCTCCATTTTTTCAATTTTCTTGTCTACGTGAATAAAAAGCATAACTAAGACTCGTCTTCCTGTTCGAGTCTATCAGGTGCTGCGACCGATAGATCGAGCCGACACCAACCCAGTTTCTGGATTACGCGCATGGGCTCCACTTCTGAGGCTTCAAAGAACGTAGTGACGAGGAGGGAACGTTTCTCGGCTGACGAGAACGAGGACCTCGTGGATTGTTCCGGCAAGTCTTGCCGTTCTTGTTCGGGGAATGTTCTCGCCGACTGCGTTGCCGTTTGCTGTTGCCCGTGCGCTGTTGTGAACTTGCTTGTTCTTGCTTTTATTAAGGTGCCTTGGGCCGCCGGGAAAAGATGCGTCGGAGTGCTGAAGAGGAAGAGACGCGTGGAGGGGTGGAAGAGTAAGAGAAAGATTAGAGGAATAGAGAGGGCAGAGAGCCGTGTACAGGAAGATCGCGATTCGAGGAAGAAGGTGGAGGGGAAGGGAGACTTGCAGTTCCCGTTAGGGTCGAAACGTGAAACTGAAACGGAGGAATACGAATGGCAGGTGGAGAATTTCTGTGCAGGGCGTGACGCTGAAAGAGTGTGGATGGAGTTGTATCAGATAGGTCATTTGGGTTTTGGCCGGGTTTCTTTCACGGGAACTCCAGGGAAAAGCATTTAGTGGAGAAGGATGTGCGTGGCTGGCCTCTTCTTCGGTGATGATACTCAAATCATTTAGTTTCGATTACTCTTTTTGAAGATACAGAAGATGTTCTCAATTAACCTCTTTTCCCCAGGAAAGAATTGGAAAAGACCAAATTTTCATTAACAAATAGGTTTTTTTTTTTTTTGAATCAGTTGGTTTAGTGATTTTTACCTGCAAATGAGCAGTTGGGTTGTAAGATAGGTTTCTTCTTCATCGTCTTTTTGGAAAATATCGCAGAGCAGAGATCTCGTTTTTCTTGCAATTAACAGTAATCTCCGTCACAGTTCATTGAGCTTTACAAGTATGACGACAAAGTTCTTCTCCATCGCAGATTTTTTTTTATTTTGATCGTGCATAAAATTGTTAGTAAGAAGATGATCGAGTCATGCTAAGAGATGTAATTATGCTGAAATCTACTGCAATAACAAATCAATTTAACATTCATTTAAACCCTTTTTACTTTGTAGCCATCCCCATTTTTCATGATATTTTGTAACACAGCTTTCTTGATAATTATTTTTATCTCCTTTTCTGTTTTGGTAGAAATCCTACCAGGAAAATTCTGTAGTTAAAATGAGTATTTCCTCAACAAAAAAAGTGCTTTCATCTTCCATTTGCATTCCACATTTTTTTGTAAATAAGAGATTACTGAAATTCTCTCTTTTACAATTAGCCACAAGAAAACCTTCTTTATTCTTTGGAAGGCATTTTATACTTCTTAATCAGCCTTCTTCGTATGGGTGACACGTTTCCTTCCCTTTAATCATTTGATTTGTCTATCTTATGTATGAATTTAATTAATTAATCCTAAAATAATTTATCAAATGAAAAAGAGATGGGTAATGATATGTATTAATTTTTTAAAAAAAATATTTCATTAAATTTTGTAACTCTTATCATATTTAAATATGTGTTTTTCTCTCACAATGTAAAGTATACCACAAGAAAAATATAATTAACTAAAAATTAATTGTATTATTTTTTAAATACATATATTTATATATTAATTTTTATTTTCCTCATTTTTTCTTCTCCTACCATTTTTTCAGTTTCAATTTAGACTCGTTTATTAAATTTATAAATATTTTTATAATTTTTTGTTTTTCCCTTTCTTTACCTGATAAATTGATTTATAATATATGTTTAAAAATTACTACGATTCAATAAACTTTATTTCGTTTCCGAGGCTAAATCTTGTAAAAATTATTTGTGTATTTTTTATTTTCAAGCTTCAAAATTTATATTCACAATGTATTAACAAGCTTCAAAATCAATTATTTTCATTTCTAGACGTGCTTTTGACAATATTTTTATTTCTCTCTCGTCGAGTTCTCTGAGATGATTCCTTTCAGTTTTGATAGTAGATCGAGACGTATTCTCCTTTCCATCTCTCAACGTGTTCTTCTGAATAAGGGCAATAATTCTTTAACAGAAGCTCGTACACCAGTTTCTGGAAGTACAGAGCCTGAATTCAGATTTCAGAGTAACCCATCACAGAAATAACCGGAAATCGGTCGGGGAAATAAGGTGGACAAAGATATAAAAGCAAGAAAACCCTAGGCCAGAAGTCATCTTAACAGATTTTAGTAAAACCAGACGAAACAATCTTTTATTGAACTGTTACATGAGCTAACCAGATGGCTGAATAGCCGATGTTTTCACGGCAGACGAAGATCAGAAAGCACATTGACATTGTTAAATAGAATTGCATGGTTAACTACCACACTTACAGACAACTCGGTTTTTGAAACAAGAATGCCATCACTGTCTGCATACAGCCATTCTCCATCTCCAATCCAGGTGCCTCCTATGTAAACAGGGACATGTTTTTCTCCGCCGCCCTTCTTGCTGGGTTTCACAGGGTAAGACCCCAGTGCTCTTACTCCTATATTCACCCCATTAATCTCATCTACATCTCTGATGTAACCATTTACTACTACGCCAGACCCACCGTTCTTCTGGGCTAATCCCGCCAAGAGACTTCCCATTAAGGCTGTTCTCATGCCGCCGCTTCCATCTATCACCAGGACCCTTCCATTCCCTCTGCTTGCAAGCTGCTGTATCACCTCGTAATTGTCGTCCACCGCCTTTACTGTCACGATGGGCCCGGCGAATGCCCGAGCTCGGCCGTAAATTTGAAAGATTGGTTGAAGGGGACGAAGATCGCCACTAGCCAGTAGTTCTGAGTATGCATCGCATGCATCTGTAGTCGCTATAGCTGCCATTGATGTTGTGAGGAAAGCTGTGAAAAAGGAAGGTATTAGTGATCCAGTGGACAAAAAAAAGCCAATCGCAAAATAAGAAAGAAAAATCGAGGAATTATAAACTAACCCGATGAGTTTAGACTGAGAGCAACCCGCAGACCAGGACGTCGGCTGATAATTTAAACAGTTCCACTACGATTCGCCATCTTCTCTGTAGCTCATCCATTATTGATGCGTGGGCCTCATTTCTTTTTTTAAAGCTGAAACAATTAAAGTTCGACAAGAGACTAGGAAACAAGGAAACAACATCTATTCCTATGCTGGAGATCTTGCGGGGATCTTACTGAGGGAAATTTAGGTTTTCACCGGATTTTTAAAACTTAATTAAATAAATGAGGAGCTTTTGAACTTATTAAAAAAAATCCCTAACTATTACGGGTGAATTACACAAATGTGTAAAGTAAAGGTGACATGTACACTTGTGTTACCACGTCATCATGCCACATCAATATTCGGTCAATGGAATGACACATCATCCTATAGATAAGTCATCACCCATGCAGGATGCCATGTCATTAAATAATAAAAAAACCCACATTATAAAATATAACACGGCAAACCACGTTATCATCCATGTAATACCTTTTATCATCTATTTAAAATATTTATTAATTATATATATATATATATATATATATATATATATTTAGAGTTTAAAAATCAAATTTATCAATACACTTTTAATTACCTTATATTTAAATTAATAAAATATTAAAAAACATATTAATTAATTTAAAATTAATTCTTACCTATTTAACACCATTTATTATCAATTAAAATGTTTATTAATTGAAAAAATATAAAAATTCTATATGAGAGTTTAAAAATAAAATTTATTGGTATACTTTCTATTAATTTATTTTTTAAATAATAAAAAATAAAAAAGTATACTAATTAATTAAAAAATCTTACTCTTACCTATCTAAAACCTCTTATTATCGATTTAAAATATTTATAAATTAAAAAAATTATTCAAAAATTATTTTAGAGTTTTAAAAAAAAAATTCAGTACAAATTTTATCACCTTATTCATAAAATAATAAATTATTAAAAGCTTACTCTACCTATTTAACACATGATATTATCGATTTAAAATATTTATTAACAAAAAAATTATGAAAATTTTATTTTAGAGTTTAAAAATAAATGTATTGGTACACTTTTTACTACCTAATATTTAAAATAATAAATTATTTAAAAAATTATTAATTAATTAAAAAATTTTGCTCTTACCTATTTAACATTTTTTTATTATCGATTTAAAATATTTTTTAATTATTTTTTTTGAAAAATTTATTTTATAGTTTAAAAATCAAATTTATCTATACACTTTTTTACCAAATTATAGATTCAATTAAAATCAATACATTAATTAAATACCTAAATTAAATTCTACACAATAATTAGATTCAATTAACAAAAGCCCTACAAAATCACCTTTCTAAATCGGCTTTTGAAATTCAAATTTGGGTTTGAGGGGGAGTAGGGCTTCGGTTTTGAAAGAGGGGGTGGCAAGGAGATGAAACCATAGTCTTTGATTTTGAGAAAGGGGCAAAGAGAGGATGAACTGAGGGGAACAAAGAAGAAGAGAGAGATGTGGCTGAGACAATGTGAGGGTTGAGAGGGGAGGCAAGGCCCAAGTGGTGGCAATAGGGGAGCGTCAATAGCTAGTACAATGAGAGGGCGAGAGGAGAGGAAAGGAAAAAGATCGAGCAGGGAGAGATTGAGAACCAAAAAAATAAGAAGGTGATGAGGGCTTACATGGCGCGAGATGACATGGCCTCTTACATGGGCGATGATGTGTTAATTGACTTACCGAGTGCTGATTTGCCACGATGACGTAGTGACGCGTAATTAGTTAAAACCTACGTGTTACTTTTGACTATAAATATGTGTAATTGACCGATCAAAGTTAGGTATTTTTCTAAATAGGTTCAAAAGGTCGTCATTTATCTAATTAAGTTTTAAAAATGGGGTAAAAAACCTAAAAGTCTCTATTAGTAAGCATAACGAGATTATTTTATGTTTAGAATTTCTTAATCAAATTTCTTTAACAAACTCAAGGGGAGGTTAGTGCACTTTGAAAGTGCTGGGGAAAGTGAAAGTAAAAGTGAATGTGTATTACCTAGTGAATCATTAGTTTATGTTAGTGTGCGCAATAGAAAATGCAGTGTAAAATACTTGTTTGTGTTAGTGTGCACTATGTAAAGTGCAGTGTAAAGTATTTGTTTTTGTTAGTGTGCACAATGGAAATTGCGGTGTAAAGTATAAAGAGATTAATTATTAATAAATATTTTGATAAATTTGACTTTTATAAAACTAAATTAATATTAGTTAATTAATTAAATATAATAAATTAAACAAATGCTTACTTTTATAATATTAAATTTGTATTCAAGTTGTAATTTTGTAATATCTAAAAATGAAATAGTTATATAAAAATAAAAAGATAAAATTTCTTTATTTTCAAGGTGTATTCTTAAATTTTATATTGTAAATTTGATTTTATGGATATTTTTATGTAGCTTTTAATTTTTAAATATTTTATAAAATCAAATAAATAGTAAATTGAGCCAAGGACAAAAATGGGACGGAGTTGAGATAGTAGGATAAGGTGAGGATGAATTGAAGAGAAAAAGATTTTTTTGCGAAAAATAACCATCTTAATTACAAGTTTTTGCCACGCCATCTTGGAGACAAAAAAGGAAGAAAAAAACGAAATAACGAAACAAAAAGGAAGAAGAGTGTTGGTGGAAAATAATGAAATGGTAAAAGTCGTCCCTGCAGCGGCCGACGACGGGATTTCTGTTTTTCGTCCCACCTCTCAACCGCTTCTTCTCTCTTGCCGCTTCCACCAGCTAGGGCATTATTTTGCAAATCTCCGCGGTCGCGGTGAAGATCCCCGTACCTTTCTTCGATCTGAATTGGAGACATTTTTATCGAATTATAATTGAGCATCATCAGAAATCACTAAAACTTGAGCCAAAGAGAGACGAAATCCCAGTTTTTCCAACCTCAAATTCCAAACTTGGTGGAAAGGGGAGGGCAGTAGCGTATAAACCGGAAGGCGTCAGCGTCACCACTCGTAGCTGGTAGCTCTCTAAGCGAAAAAATCCAGTCGAGAGGTCGGGTTTGGTGCCACTGCCACCTCAGCTTGTCGAGCGATGTTGCCGGGGAGAGGTTCCAGAGGGGGGGGGGGGAGAGAGAAATCGCGGAAGGTGGTCGGTGTCAAGCAGTGCTGGGGACGGCGAGAGGAAGAGAGGTTCGAGCGACGTTGCGGGGGAGAGGTTGCAGAGGGGGCAAGTGAAATCGCGGAAGGTCGCGCCTGATGTAATTTAAATGCAGTGAATTCACTTTCACTCGGGTTAAGAAACGGAGTGGGAAGTGAATTACATATATCTATTACACTTTCACTTGTAACTTACAGAGTGTATTTACAGTTTTTTGTGTACTTTACCGAGAGGGGGTTAGTTAATATTGAAGTTTAAGTTCAAGTTCAAGTTTAAGTAAGACCTCAAATTCAAGACAATAATTTGATTTAACTTCAACTCTTCCTTGGGTGTTAATATATACGAGTTCAAGTATACTAGAAAACAAATTCCAGTGTTAAAGTCCTAAAATAAAAAATATGATGTAAACGAGAAAATGAGTAACTTTTTATAATATACTTAAATAGATAATTAACCATAACAAACATGTTACTACACTAATAAGTGATTTAATATAGAAATAAAATATATTAATATTTTAATTAAATAAATAAAATTTTATATTAATTAATTATTACAGTTGATTGTACATTAATACAATAGTTATGTGTGAGAATTAGCTATGCAATGATTAATTATAAAAATAAATAAATAAAAAAATTAAAAATACAGAAACAAATATAATAAATAAATAAATTAATTAATTAATTAATAACATAAGATATATAAGAATCACACAACAGGGAGCTCCAGTCTCTCAATTCACGAACATTCAGTAGCCCAAAGATCAAAGGCAAACTAATATTGGATAAAACCAAAAATCCTTTCACTTCTTTTTTATAGAATTAGGACGGGATTTACAATTTCGCACATCTTAGTCTAAAATTATAGTTGCAACGTTAACTCAATTCCTATAAAGCTTGGGACAGTTAAAAAGATCACAGATGCACCACTCAACTCCATGTAGAACAATTTACATCCTCAGCATACACTGTCTCACATTCTAAACCAAAATATTAGCCATAGGTTTTGACTGTTATTACAAAGAATTTTAATAACAGACAATGAAGCTATCTCGTAACTCCATCTGAAACATCAGATCAATCTCATGGAGGAGGCCAGTCAATGGCTGCAACGAGATCATCAAATCCTTCATAGAAACTAAGCTCCAAGTAGTAACTCCTCTCATAACAATCCACAATACAGGTTCCAGCTTCTTGTTTGCGAAGGGATCCACAACTTCTTTGTTATAAACATTTGCAACATTCGATCCATTTGCTGGGAGTTGCTTCGACGACTCCATTCTTCAATGTCGATCTTTTGAAGGCCCTGAAACTGCTCTGCCCCAAGACTTACACACCTTGACTTCACAACACATCCAAATGACGAAAATCCAGACGAACGCAAGAAAATGAAGGAATGCGAGAGAAAAGAATAATGTTTTTCACTTTTTTGAAAAATCAGAACTCCAGGCTTATAAAATTTGGGGAAAACCGAAACCCAATGTAAAAATCAAGGGAAATCGAAGTAGAATCAAAGAAATTGACGCTGAAATGGGGAAATCTAAGAAAACCGGAAGGATTTTTAGGGGAAAAGAGAAGAGCGAGAAGGAGAAGCGAGGGGGAGGCCATGAGTGAGAAGAGAGGAAGGTGGAGAGGGAGGCTGAGAGAGATAGGGAGAGGAGATGCAAAGATGATGAAAGGAGAAGAGATGCAAAGATAATGAGAAGGGAGAAGAAGTCGAAGGGAGTGCGAAGACGAGAGGAAGAAGAGAGTGGGAGGAAAAAAATTTCGGGATAAGAAGACCGAGAAGGAGATCATAGTGCAAATAAGAAAAAAAAATCTTCAGGCGAGGGAATGATGCGTCCTGAGCGATACTTGAAGTGAATGATTTGCAAAATCGGACTGAATCATGATTTCACAATTTTAGCCTGAGACAATTCTCTGTGTTTTTCAAATGATATTGGCACGCTTTCACCACTAAATCAAATGAATTATATATTACCGGTGAACTTCATTGTAACTTCATTGTTGACTAACACTCCCCCTAGTGAAATTGAACAACTATGAAAATGGATCTTCTCTTTTACTAATTCCTGAAACTAGTCACCCTTTGGGTTTGATGACTAATTGAGTTTTAATAACATTTAGGCAGAGTTCATTAGTTGGACCACAAACTAAAAGAATCTCTCTTTTCAACTTATTAAGTTTTTAGAAGGTAAACTTCCGTGTTAAAAACCTAAATGAATTAACGCAAAGAAATATGTTAAATTTATTAGTTAAGAAAAAAGTTTACTGGTCAATAGGGGATAGGCTTGGACCCAACGTCACCTCTCTCTTTAACTCATTAACCCATCATCATTCTCTACAGAGTGAGAATAGGCTTAAATTTTTTACTAAGTAATATGGGTTTTGCACGAGGGCACAAGCTTCCGAGTTAGATTTTCTAAAACCTAACCCAAACCTGATCCTTGTCGTGCTGTTCCAGTCCTATCGATGGTGATGTGGAAGCGGGAGCCAACCACTTGGGGTCTTATCTGTTGCACGTGCCTTTCCTCTTCCGCGCACGTTAGCAAGAATGGTGTCCGGTGGGAGACGAGGCGGAAATTGTCATCCCTGGCCTGCGCACGTTAGCTCATGCCTGCACGACTCGCAAGGAGACAGAGTGAGACTGAGAGAGCATTTCCGTTATTATAAAAAGTGCAAGAGGAGCTGACAGCCAACTCAGTGTCTGTTGATTCCGTTCTCCATTTTCCATTACAGCTGCGAGAGGCAAGCAGGGAGCCATCACAGTCAGAAAATGGCGTCTCTGAAAGATGAGTCGTCGTCACCCTCTTCGCCTCCTACTCGGATTATGATTGCTGTGAACCAGTCGAGTCTGAAAGGATACCCCGTCGCCTCTATTAGCAGCCGCGGCGCATTTGAATGGACCATGGCGAGGATCGTCCGTGACAACGGTGCCGGCTTCAGGATCCTCCTCCTCCATGTTCAAGTACCTGACGAAGATGGTATCGCTTCTTCTTCGTCCTCGTCTTGTTTATTTTTTCATGTTTTTTCTCCCTACATGCGCCGTCAGTACATAACTAGGTTATTAAGCTTATTAGGGTTCTTCTATTGATTCTGCTAAACGATTTTGAGTTGACTGCTGCGATTTAGAATCTTTATGGTTTTATTTTCATTCATTGCGTTTGTTAGGTACATTTTTCATGTGAAATTGGGCACAAATCTTATCTGAGTTCCTATTTTTCTTTCTCCACGTCGAACTAGAATCTGAATTTGGAGACTCTCTTGATGAAGCTTTCTGAATTAGTTTCTTAACTCGTACGACTCAGTAAATGTTTGACTTGGTAAAGGCTGCGTTCCATTGAGTTCTCTTGCCGTGTGTTGATCTTGTGGTTGTTTCATTCGGAATATTTATGCCGTTATACTAACTTACAGAATCTGTTTTAAACTTTTGTGATAATATTTGTGAAATTTGATTTGTATTTCAAATTTTTGGGTGGATCCACGTCAAAACTGATTAAATATTAGCCGCTCGATGTCTTGAAATTAATTTTATTTTTTCGGGGCAAATAAAAGTTATTTACAATGTTCCCTCTTTCTTTATTATTATTGTGTTGGAATGTTGATGATTCTTTTGGACAATAATCATGATGAGAGTCGATTTAGGGAGTGCAAAAGATTTGTGTTACCTTTCTTTTTTAGTGGGGAGAGGCTTTCTTTGGGCAGTAAACTGAAAGCTAGAAGTAATTTCTGATTATAATTACTCTTTCTTTTGCTGTTGTTAGGGTTTGATGACATGGACAGCATTTATGCTTCCCCTACAGATTTTAAAGATATGCAACGGAGAGATAAGATTAGAGGACTTCACCTGCTGGAGTATTTTGTTAAGCATTGCCATAAAGTTGGGGTACGAATTTTTTTCTTCATCATTTGTGTGCTCTCTTCTTATCATCATTGACAGATATTTTTAATTTTGAGCATCTTCATATATTTCTTGATTGTGCTGGTAGGTTGGCTGCGAAGCATGGATCAAGAAAGGTGATCCAAAGGATGTTATCTTGCATGAAGTTAAGAAAGTTCGTCCTGATTTTCTGGTTGTTGGAAAACGTGGGCTTGGTCCTTTTCAGAAGTATGTATGAAGCTTGCCTCTCATTGGCTTCTTATCTTCCCATTGTCCTTTCTTTTTTTTTTTTTTTTTTTTTTTGCCTTCCATCAATTCTGTTGGTCCTCCCATTCTTTTGAACGGTGGAGCATTATTCATGAAGAACTCTAAACAGAACCTAAGCTATCCTCTTTCCAAACTTTGTTGCATAATTCTGCTGCATATTGAGAATGTGACTGTTAGATTTGCAAGCTGCTTCCAAAAGGCAATATAGTGTTGCAAATTTATAAAAGAAAAGATTTATTTTCCTTCACAAGTTCATTTTAACAACCTAGGCCTTCCTTCTTCAATAAACCTTTAAGCAAGTTGTGTGCAATCTCAGGAGTTGTTGATCAAATGCTTCCTGGGAAAGGCACCTGTTCAATTTGACTGGTATTGTGCCATAGGAAGTATAAAAGATTCACATTAAACAACTAGAATTGATAAATATTTGAATTGCTCTGTGGAAGTTTATTATTAGAGGTGACCACTTATAATTGTTAAGATATTCTCCTCTCTCATTCCTCTTTCCTCTGGAGAAAATTATTAACAGACTGATTGCCATCCACTTTGTATGGAACGTTCTGATGCCTGTATATCGTGTCTATTGACAAGGGAGGGTGACATTGTAAAATCTAAGCTCTAATAAATTTACATGTGTCTTGTACAATGATGGGATAGGTAAAGAGGTTTTATGTGGAAGTTGAAGTATTAAACTTTTGGCTGGAATGGTGTATAATAACAAGAGGAAGGTTGTATGTTACGTCAGAAATGTGTCTCTATTTTGGCAGTTTTTTGGCCTTGCTTTAGTCAATGAAATCCTAAAAAAAATCACTTCTGAGAATGTTGTCTTTTTGGTTTTTGGAATTGCCAATAGTGGCTACATACACTAAATTTTAATGCTCTCGTTTCTAGAGATCTGTACACTGCATAAAAATGTCTATGGAAACCACACTCCTAGATGATTACATGCATGTGTTATGGCACTTGTAATTGATCAACCCCTTCTAGGTTTGCATCATGCCATAATATCACATGGAATCTTATGTTCTTGAATGGGATCCTCTTTAGTGATTTCATGTTCTTGCTTAACTGTTTCTAGTAGAGAGTTACATTAAAATTTGCTACTGTAACGAAATATCCCTTCATATTCATAAGCTTGGAGAAGAGGAATTCTTCCACGTAGTTAGAAAAAATGGAAGTGGTCTTTTCGACAAGTTATGGTTCATGTCTCTATGTCAAACTGTTGTTTCATCCAGAAGGAAAATTTACATTTTCAAAAATAAAAAAAATTCTAGATTCTGTACTACATCTAGCATATAATCTCTGCACATGAAAACATTGATTGATGTCTTACCTTGACAAAGTTGGGCCTTTGACTCGATGGTTGTATGGGGAACTCTAGCTTGAGGTTGGGGTTCAAGTCTCCCCAGGGGAAAGGAGTGTGTGTTTATGATCAACAAAGAGCTTTGATAGTGATAAATCGAAACATATAAATAATGTGTGCATGCAAAGATCCTTAAAACATATGCACTTTAATTATCGGCGTTCAAAAATAATGTACGATGTGTAGACATAGGTCAAAACTAATAGATTTTATGGGGTTTAAAAAATCTTAGTCCCATGTCTTAGTCTAAAAGCATATGCATGCACTGCAGGAAGATTGCTTTTTACCAGTTTCATGACTCTTTTAATCTAGACAACAGAAGACAATGTGCAGCCTCAGTATAATTTCGATTTTTTATCGTAAGGAAGTTTCCTCTCTTAAAATTCTCTAAACACTTGATATGGTTTGTTGACCATGTTTGCATACAAGCATTTTTTTAGACTTGAACCGAAGATCTGATACCAGACATCCACCCCTATGACCATTGCATACATGCATTCTGTTTACATGTTACTAGTCTTTTAGGAAAGAACTTTGTTCAGATAGTTTCTTCTTTTTTTTTCTTACTGAATGGCAACAAGGATTCTGTAAATAATGTGTTTATACTCGTTTCATTCCTTTTTAGAAATGTTACACTTATTTTCATTGACCAGCAAACCCAAGAACTTGAAATGAAAAACATGCTTGTGAAAATTAACTTTTGCAACTGAACTATGGTTTTATACATCTATTTACAGGGTATTTGTGGGAACAGTGAGTGAATTCTGTGTGAAGCATGCAGAATGCCCTGTGATCGCTATCCAACGGAAGGCAGAAGATGCCCCACAGGACCCAGTCGATGATTGAGAGCTTGTCACATTCTTTGGCTTAGTCATTCAACCCACCTAGTCATCATATCGATTACAACTACACTAAGGGTCGAAATGAAAACATTTAGTGAAAGAAAAACAAAGAAAAAGAGATATTGATGTTGGAATTGGCTTCTGCATGATATGATAGCTTGTGATCTTTTGTGCTACGCAGTTTGTTTGGCTGCATTTCCAGTTTCAACTGGCTTGCTTTCAGCATTTACATCTTCATTTTCTACTGGTCTGGCTTGCCTAAACTCCCCATTTCCGGTAACTTTGGCATTCCTTTCACCATTTCCTTTCGGTTTGACTGCATATCTTGTATGGAACCCGTTTTCTGGGTCTCCCTTGCGTTGAAATGGGTGGCTATCTTGTGGCTTCGAGCGGCAGAAGCGATCTCCAAAGATGCGACCGATGATACAGGCAATCATGGACAGAACGGTTATAATGGCCAGTACAATAAAAACCGGGCCAAAGGAACCCTTTGTATGGGAGGAAGGCCGTGTGGAGACAGAGTGTGGGTAGACCACCACAGGCTGGGCAATGGAAGACATCTCTATCGACCTCTGGCCTTTTGTTTTTGTGGAATGAAAGAGATGTGATGGGTTGGAATAGGTTGTTCAGACAGTCCTATACTTTGAGTGAGGAGGAGCGCAGGCTATTCCCGGTGAGCCGCTCAAGAAACAGCGGGTACTTATTCTGGGAGAAAAGGGTTTGTGAGGAGCGCTTTGGATATCTAAAGGAACTGAGAGACTCCTTTGATAAAGATAAAGGGTGAGGTTCTTTGCTTTTGCAGTAGAAAACAAAAAAAAAGAAAAAAAATGGGACGAGTGCAATGTTTTAAAAAAGGAAAAAGGGTACTCTTTTAAGCTTCGTTGGAGTTGGGATGGAATAAAAGCATTACTTGGCTCAAAACTCGGAGTTGGTCGAATTTATTTGGAAAATTTGCCGTTATACAGTAGTATGATATATGTTAGGAAGTGGCAATGTGAAAACATAAAATGAACATCGGTATTTGTATTGTGAGGTTTTCGTCGTGCTATTTGTTTATACCAGTGGTCTTGTCCATCAACTTTTGACCAAATTGGTCTACCGCCGCTCAAGATTTAAAATTATTTTTTCTTTACGAAAAACACCTCGAGTGAAGTGCATCAGCGAATGAAGATGCAATCATCTTCATCCCAAAGTTCCGGTACCTGGAAAAAAAGAGCTTATGATAATCTAAAGCCCTTTAATCTTCAAAGCTGCTAATTCTGAGCTTATGAGATCGATGGAGTGCCAATTTATGCGTACCGACATAACTAAATGTCCCTGATTGCTTCTCATATTAAAACATCCATGTAAGTAAATGGTCCTGATTCTGTTCGATAGTTCAGGGAACCCAAACGAAGCTACCTATTTTCATTTTAACCCTTTATTTTGAGGAATTTAAATGTAGTTTCAAATAAACTTTTAGAAAATATTAGTACTGCTTTTCTCATAAAACTACTCAGAACATTTCCTGAAATTTCCCAAACGATTCTCATAGAACATGAAAGGGAAATATCAATTTAGTTTCCAGAGCACGTTTTCTGAATTTTTTCTACATTACTTGCATGTCTAATATTGAATAACTCTCACACCCAATCAATCAATATTAGTGTAATAAATTCATATCATTTAAGGTTATTAATTAGGTAAGATTATAGAGCAGTCTACTCCAAAAATAATTGTTATAAAAGTCACATTCAGTTTTTTTATTTGAATTAGGATAGTCTGATAGAACAGTAAAAGATAATGGATGGGCAACGAAAGGGCCAACGGTCAACTAAATTGAGCTAAGTTTTTCTGAACCTAGACCAAATAAAAACTGTCAAGAACGTAGGTTACATTGATTCTGAAATTTTTACAATCACGTAATTAACTTGGACATAGATTAGCAAAATGAACCAATTTACCCAAACAAAGATAAGCCTCAAGACTGAGGAGTTTTAGTTGGGAAAATAAAATAACGACTCTAAGGAAAGATATTGAAATTCTGAAACAGAGAAAAAATAATAATCTATTGACCCTCAAAAATCTGCCATCTGGATGAAGTAGACAGTTCATATCTTCAACAAACACATTTCAGCAACTTAAAAAAACTAACGAAGAAAACATAAGCATAAATGAACTTAATCTTAAGACCTTGGCTTCTCTTTCTTCTCCTTGAAGAGTGCCAGTAAAGACACACCTGAGACCTTCACAACTTTGAACCTAACTCCGGGAATATCTCCCACTGCATGACCTTTACGACCAAATCCAGCAATCAATACCTCGTCCTGGGAGAAAGAGAATGAATAATACTATTAGAACAACATCAATAGTTAAAGAACTTATTAGGTTTTGCGATTGTCAAAGGTTTAAATTAACACTCACATTCTCTTCAATGTAGTTCAAACAACCATCATTGGGAACGAAGGCAGCGATTTTCTTTCCATTCTTGATCAGTTGAACTCTAGCACACTTCCGAATGGCAGAGTTGGGCTGCTTGGCTTCAATACCACTGCAACAAAATGCATCTAAATAAGTCAGTTTATGCATCACGCGAAACTTTTTAGAGATATTAAGGGAAAAAACATACATCTTTTCAAGAACAATGCCCTTGGCATGGGAAGAACCAGCAAATGGTTTCTTCCACTCATTACCAAGATGGCTTTTCTTGTATGCCTTGTCAGCCCACTTTTGCCTCCTACGGTGAGTTTTGAGCTTGCGCCCAGCTCCCATACCACGGGTCTTCCTGTCATTTAAAGAAAACAATAAATTAGCATCTAGGTAATCTAGGACAGTATAGTACAATCAAAGCCTTAGCCAAATTGAATTCCATGAGTAATAACATACAGGACAGTTTAAAACTATTAAAAAAAAGGATAGCCAGCTAACAAATTTTAAAAAGTTACAATCCAGTTTTCCCAGCAAAGAGACTACAGGCATCGGCCACAAGGGTACACAATTCTCTGTTATGGCCTTCAACTAAAGAGATTTCATAGAGTTTGGAGGCCTGCATGATGCAATTGCATCAGCCTTCGCATTATAAATTTCTGTTTAGAAAAAGCAGTATCATGATACTTCCAGCCTACTCACTTGAGTAGACATAAAAGGTGAGATTCAAAACTGAAAAGCCTAGCCTTCCAATTAAACATTGCACAATTGACAAAATCAGCTGGCAGTTTACTCCCTATACTGACGTCACAACACTTTTCAAAAGACACAAGCGCAAAAGAGAGAAGGAAAATTTTAAACGCTCTCCACAGTAAGAAAGATGAAAGTGATTGCCATGTAGGTGTAAACCTTATGAAAGGATGAGATTACATCGAGATTTGATTTCAATAGACCAAACACTGATACAGAAAAAATCTAATCAGAAATACTCCACCCTCTTTCCTAAATAAAAAATGGATACGTCTACCCAGAGTCTAATCCACTGGCCCAGTACTCTGAGGCCCATCAATAATTGGATTAACACTCACAAGAAAAAGAATAAAAATATTGCAAGAGCCTACTGTAAGAAATACGGCTGAACAATAAACCCTAAACACCAATAGTCTAATTAAAGTGCTCAGAACACTTAACGAGGGGAAAAAAACTCGATTCCCTCTTCCTCAACCACTAATATCACATAAACTTTCAGAAAGAAAGAATAACTATGTCTTGACAGCCCTAAATATAAAAGCTACACATGTTGAGAAAGTAGAATACATTCTAAATTACATAAATATTTAGAATGATTTATTCACAAAACTACATTATAAACAAGACCATGAAACTACTCTTACATTTAACATCCCAAACATACTTTTTTCACCTCATTATCTATTAACAGGATTAACGATGACAGTCAAAAATAAGCAGCCGCGTTCATAATCTACAAATCGAAGACCTAAGCACACGGCTAAAGAAAGCAAACAAACAATCGAGCTACAGCTCAGAAGCAAAACAGAACAGAAAAATAGCAACAGCTAGAAATATAAGCTACCGAAATCGAAAAACACGTATGAAAAACAAAAATATACATCTAAAAGGGAAAAAATTGATAATGCATAATTACGCGAAAAAGGAAAGGAGAGAAGATGCGCAAGTAGATAATCTAAAGTCCACATCATTCGCTATTATACAGCAGACAATAAAGTAGCAGCAGATCGAAAACGTGTAAAAAATTTACCCCATTTTCTATCGAAGTATCTGACAGAAATCCGCGCAAGGGATAGCGGAAGAGGCCGAGGCTGAGAGTCTAAGCTTCGGGGAGCACTGGAGGATTCCGAATGAGAAACCCTAAAAAGCTTTATATAGTTAATGGTTTCTGCATTGTTTTATAAGAAAATTACCTAAATAACCCTATCGCCAAGTAGAGGCAAAGGTCACAAGGCAAATAGTGTTGCTTGGTCCAGCAAAAATCGGGTCTTGTAATAAAAGTCTCGTTAAACTCGGGTCCATGGATCTCAATTGACCTGAACAGGAGTTTTGAGTCTCAATTCATCCGACTAGTCCGAGATTGACTAGTCTGAGATGACCAATTTCAATAATTCGAAATCTACATTGAACTTAAATTTTCTCATCAACCAAAATTAAGGGTTTGAACTATTATTTTAGTTGTACTTACGATTTGTGCTTTCATTAGAAAATTTACCTATTTGTAAAGGGGGTGCACAATGTACAAATAACTCCATCAAACAGAGGCCTTGTGTAGGCAAAACTGAGATAAACCGAACCTCTTAATGTTGCTAGACCAAAATCCTTTAACCCGTCTCATAATGGCTCTTTCATCAGCTAGCTCATCTTCCGCATGTGCCTCTCAGACCGGTCATTGTATATCCTCCTATGAAAAATAACAGGAGGTAGTAGATATTAGAAAATAAAAAATAATTGATTTTTAAAACATTGTTCATACAAATTTAGGTTACCTTGAACCTTTCTCCTTCAAATAGTTCATGCACTACCACTGCCAGTCCTCGAGGGAATTCCTCTATAAAGGGTAGATGGTGTTGTTGGGTAGCCTCCATACTCATACCACCCATACATAGTAGTTCGATGTTGTCGAAATGTAACGCCCAATATACTACTAATATATTATGCATGACAATTTGTGTTAACACATTACTAGTAAAATCGATATCAATTTTTTTCGTACAACACAAAACATAACCAACTTTAACAATTTAAACTAAAAAACTAAAAAAGAAAATCCAATTGAACAATTTGTAACATTTATCTCAATATAAAGATAACCACAAACTATTTGGTTTTGAACGTAGGATTAAAAAATTTCAACGTTCACCTCCATAATAGTTTTCAATACATGACGAACCCAATGTGTGAAAATAGTACTATGGAGTCCCAATGCCCATCTCATAACTCCATAGGGATCCTCCTCCCATCGAGGTATGCCACCAGTTCATCAACTTTGAAGCCCCTGGTCAAGCCTCACGATCAGCTCATATGCGAGGATGCACATGGAACTGAAGTGGATAGACCCATCGAGGTGGGTGAGGATAAATGTGGATGTATCTATGTATACAAAACATAATTTACCATGAGCAAAATATAATTTAACATAAATGAGAGTGATTTAATTGACTTTTGTACTGTGTCTATGAGACACAATCATCTCTCTCCATAACTCACTTTCATACAAACACCGTCTCGGATGAAGTAGAGAGTGTGACCTATCATAGCCAAGGTGGACAAGGATGCATGATATCAGATGTACTTGCATATGTAGTATTCCTATGACATCACTAATGTTATTTTTGATAAAAAGAATAACACTAACATTTGAGACCTATCAAAATAATTTTTCAATTTATTGTTGTCTAAGGTTATCATTCCTAATTATCCTCATCCAAGCAATGTGAATGTTATAAGGGATTTTTCGATTTATGGACATCTAATTATTGTTGATTCCTATATGTTTGTATCACATTTTATCAATTGAAAAACTTTGTTAATTTCATATTTTTCATCTCTTATTTAGTTGTATACATGAAATTTAGATAATGATAATGTATGCTTAAATTTTAATGATTTTGAGTGAACATTTGGAAGTTCATTCATTAAGAATTAAGATAGATGCCACATATGGTTCTCATTGAAAAGGAGATAGTTGCATTGCAATAAAAAGTAATATTTGCTTTAAAAGACTTACCGCCGCAATAATGTAATTTAAATTCTTTTGTTTGGGTATAAAGATATTATTTCTATGGAAAAAAAAGTTTTGAGAATGTATCAATATTAAATGGTACATATAAGGAATTAAATAGGTCAAGTCAGCAATTCCTGCTTTTAAGGATAACTATTTATCCCTTTTAAGAATTAGATATTTCTTGTTTTTAGTACATCCCATATATGTAGATAAGATAGGCACTTGTAACTTCCCTCTTTTGATGAATTTTTTGTTTAAGAAATTTGGATCATCTGTGACTTCTCCATCAATGAAATTCTGAATAGACGAACCACTTTTCTTCCGGAATTTTATCACAATTGCTGGAGGTAAGCATACTTCATCCTTCCCCTCCGTTTACATTTAGTTTATGAATTTCATAATGTAAGAACTTGAATTGTTGCAATTTCAACTATTCTATATTCTTTTACCTGGATTGAGTCGGCCCAATGGAGAACTCATTCCTTCTAAACGCCAATCTCACTCATAATCTTGAAAACCAAGAGTGCAAGATGCTTTTTCAATCAACTTATGCATTGAGAGTTGGCACATCTTTTACAATCATGTTGGTTTATTTTCCTGTAATATTTAGGTATGGTTTGCAGTGGATACAAGGGATTGATAAAGGGGTGGGCATGGGTTGAATGTGGGTTTTCTGAATCCGTTCGGAAAATCCAATTTTAAAATCTCAAAAAGCCAACCTTATCCCCATAGCCCGAGATAGTGTCACGTGAAAGTAGCTTGCAGTCGATTAAACCTTAAATAAAACAAGTGAATTTTACCAAAATACTGGTTTGAAATAATTTATTTATGAAAATAACGAAGCTCTTAAATTATTTACAAAACTACCTAACTTTGACAGGTCCACTATATATGTGGACAGTCAAAGGCGACACATAAGCTTTGACTGCTTACACGTCGCCCCGTCATCAGAGCGATGTTGTAGATGAACACATAGGATGCCACTCATTATTATTGACACATCATCTGCCACGTCATTATATGATAAAATTTTGAATAAATTAAAAAATCAAATACACTTTTTATTACATTATATTTAAAATAAAAAATTATTTAAAATTTTTTAATAAAAAATTAAAAAATTAACTCTTACTTATTTAACACCATTTAATATCAATTAAAATATTTATTAATTAAAAAATTATCGTTACACTTTTTATTTCTTCATATTTTAAGAAATAAAATAAAATAAGTAAATTAATTAGTTTTAAAATATTTATAAATTTTAAAAAATAGAGTTTAAAAATAGAATTTATTTGTATACTTTTTATCACCTTATTTACAAAATAATAATATTTACAAGTTTTAAATATTTATAAATAGAAAAAATCTAACTCTTACCCATTTATTATGGATTTAAAATATTTAAAAATTTAAAAATCTTACTCTTAAGTCTTACCCATATATTATCGATTTAAAATATTTAAATGTTTAAAATAATATACAAAAAAGTTATTTTATAGTTTAAAAATACAATTTATTTATATATTTTTTATCATCTTATTTACAAAATAATAATATTTAGAAATTTAAAATATTTATAAATAGAAATAATCTAACTCTTACCCATTTACTATGGATTTAAAATATTTATAAATAATTTTTTTACTTTTAAGTCTTATTATCTATTTAAAATATTTATGAATAGAAAAAAATTCACTCTTAAGTCTTACCCATATATTATCCATTTAAAATATTTATAAATAGAAAAAAAATTACTCTTAAGTCTTACCCATACATTATCCATTTAAAATATATATAAATTAAAATATATATATACAAAAAAGTTGTTTTAGTGTTTAAAAATATAATTTATTTGTATACTTTTTATCACCTTATTTACAAAATAATAAATTATTAAAAAATATATTATTTAATTAAAAATCTTACAAAACTTTACAATAATTTTAATTTGGCAAAAATTTCATTAACATAAAATCAGAAATTAAACATTAAATCACAAAAAAATCAATACAGTAATTAAACACCTAAATTCAAATCAATATTATAATTAAATACAATAATTCGATTCAATTAACAAAAACCCTAAAAAATCACCCTCCTAGGTTTTGAGGGAAGGGGCGGTGACAGGACGACGAGAGGATTAACAGAGGGGAGCGGAGAAGAGAACGTTTTGAGAGAAGGGGCGGCGAGAGGATGGACAGAGGGTAACGGAGAAGAAGAACGAGAGATGAGGTTGAGACGAAGAGAGAGCGGTTGAGAGGGGGACGTCGAGGGTGAGGCCGAGCGGCGGCAGCAGGGGCGAGGCTGAGGCCGAGGTAGAGAAGCGGCAGTAGGGGAGTGGCTGAGGCAGAGCGGCGGCAGCAGAGAGGAGAAAGATCGTGGAAGAGATTAGATTTAAAAATATATGTGAGAGCTGACATGGCGGCTGCTTACGTGGCCCATATGACGGGGCAAAAAGAAATATTTTAAATCCATAATAAATGGGTAAGAGTTAAATTTTTTCTATTTATAAATATTTAAAATTTGTAAATATTATTATTTTGTAAATAAGTTGATAAAAAGTATACAAATAAATTATATTTTTAAACTCTAAAATATTTTTTTTGTTTTTAATTTATAAATATTTTAAAACTAATTAATTTACTTATGTTATTTTATTTTTTTAAATATGAAGAAATAAAAAGTGTAACAATAATTTTTTAATTAATAAATATTTTAATTGATATTAAATGGTGTTAAATAAGTAAGAGTTAATTTTTTATTTTTTTATTTAAAAATTTTAAATAATATTTTATTTTAAATATAAGGTAATAAAAAGTGTATTTGATTTTTAATTTTTTTAATTTATTCAAATTTTTATCATATAATAACGTAGTAGATGACGTGTCAATAATAATGATATGGCATCCTATGTGTTCATCTACAACATCACTCTGGTGACTGGGCGACGCGTAAGCCGTCAAAGCTTATGTGTCGCCTATGACAGTCCACATATACCGTGAACCGGTCAAAGTTCGGTAGTTTTGTAAATAATTTAAGATCTTTGTTATTTTCATAAATAAGTTGTTTCAAACTGGTATTTTGGTAAAATTCCCATAAAACAACCACATGCATTTGGAAGGAGTGAACTGAGTTACAGAAAATGGCATTGAGAAAGGGTTTTCCGATTGCCCGACATTCCACCGATTACAATACCATAATCCCTCCTTAACATCCGATCGAAGTCAATCACCCTGCGTGCTCTCCACTGGATACCATTTCCACGAACAGTGCGAGTCCAGTCTCGACAGTAAAAAAGACAACTCCCGCGGCAATATGCGACGCCGCTGACTGGGATTCCTCCTTCCGTTCACAACGGAAGGACACGTAAGCGTGCAGCAGCATACTAGCGACACCAGCTGGTGGAGCAGATCCTCGTGGTCGGCCGTACCGTATCACCTGCGGCCCACACGTAACGGCGCTGCCTCTTCCTCCATTAACATAAGGGATTGGTACGACGAATGCGTCCATTAGAATAACCAGCGAAATTCAAAGACGAATGCATCCATTAGAATAACCAGCAAAATTCAAAGACGAAAACATAAAATAGTAAAAGAAGAGGCCATCCTCTCCACCGACCTTTGAATGCTCGGTCGATACGTGATTTCACAGGTGGTTGGAGAATGTTTTGTTGTTCGTGGCCGCCGAATCGGAGTAAGGAATGGAATTTAAGCTATTTAAACTTTTTAAATTACCACAGTGTGGCGTGCTGCTGGGTCGCTTGGTTAGGGACACCTCCACCCTCTCCTCTTTCTTTCAGGACGCACGGCAGTCCCATCCATGATCCTCCTCCCACCTCTTTCAGGCCCATAGGGAAGGGTACCCAACCCCTCAACTATTAAAAAAATAAAATAAGGGGGAGAATAGGCGGGTAGTGCTCCCTCCCCAATCTTAGCAAAGAAGGCCCTCTCCCTCTCATCCACCCACGTAGGAACTCTACACAATGAAGTAGGGGGTAGAGAACCATCCTTTGGTGGGAAAAATAGCCCCTCCACCGTCTTTTTAACGCCAAATGAGCCTCTTCCCTATCAAAGTCTAGAAAATAACCCTATCTTACTGAAGCTTCTCCATGTAACCTGAATTCTGGATTGACCTAAGTCAGCTACGTAACTGGTAAACATGGAAGGACCAAGTCTAATTGAACCTGGCTCAACTAGATGACATAAAATGGGTGAACCATATTATAAAGCTTTTATTAACCTCAAGTTGACTCTTTGACCACAGGATTACTGTATGAAGAGTTCATACATAGTCCTTAATAAAGAAAGGGTGCCGTGCCCAAGAATTTAGTAGCTTTGAATTTCAAATGCCCAAAATCGAATCCTTCCCAACAAAATCAAAGATCGGATTGTGGGGCCACTCTAATGCGGGACCCGGTCACACGCCTTGAACTCCTTCAGTAAGCCGCAATTTGCCAAATTAAAGTGCCTCATAAATGTCACATGATTGGTGACGTACGATAAAACCAAAATCTTCTTGTCACATGACTAAGTTCTCTTTGTCCACTTTAGTCAGTACGACGGGCCCACATTCTCTGCTGACATAATTGGTACAGTCTTCTGTCGTGCTATTCCCGTACAACACCAATGCCACGTCTATTAGCTGTTTTAAAGACCAAACGGTGTTTGACCGAGGGGATTGCGGGTTGACTGTCTCGAGCCAGGGAAAATCACCGGAGAACGGACGACCTGTGCGAGAAAAGCTAAGGCCCGCGAGCCATGGGAAGCACGTGGTGCTTGGTCCTTCATACGGTACATTGTGACCCAGAGGGGGGCTTCGCCCTTAAGAGCAATGATAGTTGGGAGAATCTATGCTTTGCTTGGTCGAGGCGAGGAAGAAGGTCCGCTCTATCAGAGGGTGGTGGGCCCGGGTGGAGTGCTCTTTCGGTTTGCTCTTTTTCGAGGTCCCAAATATTCCCTGGTCTGTCACGTCACACCACCGTAGTCTGGCACGTGTCACCATTCGATGACCCAAGATTCACATCGGCGGCTCCAAGCCGCTTATGTTACGGTTTTACCACCACCTCAACTCGTTCATTGTGGCGACTCATGCGAGTCGTGTTTGCTATTTTTAGTATTTACTGGGTTAAGTAGGACCCCCGTTGTTTCCACACTTACAAGGATAACTTCGCAGTTAAGAAAAGAAAATTTGCACTAGCTGCAGCCGCTCCCGCGAATTCAAATTAGACCCCTTTAGTCTAAATCGAACGGGAATATGGAGAGAGAGAGCGAGGGGAGAAAAGGAAATAATTTATTTATTAATATTTTTCTTATAAAGTAATGATACAAATACCTTATTAATGTGTATATTTTAGTCTTTAGTAATTTTATTAGAAATTTATTCTACTATTAATTTTAACTAATCTTTATGACGAAATATATAAGTAAAATATGCTTATAATAAGGTATATAATGATTATTATTCCATAAATATATAGTCGGGTGAGTCTAAAATATGATTAGCTAGTGAAGAATACTTATTCTAATTGAATCAATCATTAAGGGTTCGTTTGGAACCCATGGAAATTAAAAAAATAAAATTTTAACCATTATTTTTTCAAAAATAGTTAGTAAAAAAGAAAATTTGATTATTATTTTATTTTTTCTAATTATTTTTGAAAATAATAAACCTAAGTATTGATCGATTAGATTCTCCCGGGCAAATCTACTCGGCATAAGAGATTAATTGGTATAATGTGAACAAAAAGGATGCATGTCTCAGTTCGGAGAGAAGTGCAGCGGGTTCGGGTCGGAACTGGATAACGTGAAATGGAAGATATTAAGCTGAGCCGAGCCGAGTTGGTGTTAGTACTGTCCACACTCGATGGTGCTGGAAGACATGGTGGGACCCAGACAAGCCACCGACGACCGACTACTGCTACTTCCGCTTCCTTTTTAGGCCTTCTTATTCACAGCGCTCGCAACTCGCTACCATACAAACCATCCAATCCTCGCTTTTCTTCTCCATTTCTACGAACACCGCGCATCCCCAACAACCCACCCCACTTCAGAAAAAGTATCTCGAGTAGTTTCTGCTCTGTCCGCGAATGCTCATTTGATCTGGGCTTAATTTACCTTTTAAAGTTGGATTTTTGAAATGGGTCTTACCTCTCTTCAAGTCTGCATGGATACTCCCGACTGGCTTCAGGTATGGATTAATGGGGAAGAACTGACTAAAATGTGGCTATTCCTTTCTTTTTATCTTCTTTTTATCTTCTTTTCCCCCCTTCTTCCCCTTCTTCTTCTTCTTCCGGTTCTCGTTTTCGTTTTCGATTTTGTTTAACTATTGTGACGAAATGAAGCTCCAACGATCAGAGCTATCATTATTACAGCTAATGTTGATTTTTGAGTGCTAATGTTGCTGGATCGCGATTCTTAAATTCTATGAAAAGGATTTTTTTCGGGATGAAGGTTTTTTATTTACTAGAATGAACTTTCAAGTAAGGTTTTGATGAATGGGGAAATTAGTGAAAGGAGCTCCTTCGTTCCATCTAAATTGGACGTTTGGAAGATATCACAGTCTCTCGAACCTTTGCGCTGCAATCAAACCATTGCAAAGATCAAATTAAAGAAGCTATGTTGTGTTGATTTATTTATTTTAGCTTTTGTCTTAGAACTGCCGAGAGTCAGTCGCTTAGGCAGCGAATGTTTTTCAGTTTCATGTATTGAACCTGTATTTACCTTAAAGTCTTCTTTCACCGTTCTTTTTAAGTACGATCACCTGGATCTCTAAGACCTCGCCGGACAAGACTTATCTCGTCCAATTTCGATTCTCAATAATAAGACTGCCATTTTTGACTGATGAGTGAAAGGACATTCCCATGAAATCCTGAGTTTGACGTTTTTGTCATCTTTTTCGTTTTTAAAATAGGGCACCGTCCACGAGGAAGGAGCTGTGGATTCTGCTTCTTCCCCCGGGGAAATGATAACATGCTCCAGGCCGCCATTGCTGGAGAGGAGACTCAGACCTCAACATGACCAAGCTCTCAAGTGTCCTAGATGCGACTCTACTCACACTAAGTTCTGCTACTACAACAATTACAGCCTCTCCCAGCCCAGATATTTCTGCAAGACCTGCCGGAGGTACTGGACCAAAGGCGGATCCCTCAGGAACGTTCCCGTCGGTGGAGGCTGCCGGAAGAACAAGAAGGTGGCCTCAAAGAAGCCAAACGAACAACCACCCAATCAGCTTGTCGGTTCATCCTCGCACGAAGTAACTGATCTGCATCTCTCATTTTCAGGAGTGCACTTGTCGCACCTTAACCCCTTCATGGGCCACCCTGGAAACCCTAATCCAATGGAGTGCAAGTACGATACTCTACCAGGAAACTCTAGACAAGCAGCTGATTTCGCTGATAACAAGCTCGACGCTTTATTTGGAAACACTGGAAGAAGTTATGCTTTCATGGGAGGCAGCGACTTGGGTAATGTGGGCGGAATGGGAGACATGAGCAACAGTTTCAATTCCTCAAGCCTTCATGGTTTCTGCTCTCCTCTAGGGTTTTCCTTGGATGGTTCACACGGTACCTACATGGACAACGGAGAGAGGTTGATGCTTCCATTTGGCGGAGCAGAGGATCCCACTCCAATAGACATGAAACCAAACCCCAAGCTTCTATCCCTTGAGTGGAACGAACAGCCGCACTGCTCCGAAGTAGGAAAAGATTCATTTGGATTCTTGATGAACGCCCCTGGATCGTCGTGGTCTGGAATGATGAATGGCTACGGTTCTTCTACGACCAACCCGTTAGTCTAGATTGTCTAGTTTGCTCTAATCCAATTCCTACTTTTGTGAGCTAGTTTGATCGGTTAAGAGAAGGTTCTGATGTTCTTGTTCTTTTGGTTATTTGACAACTTGGGTCTTCCCGTTGTTTTCCCTTACCAAAGATGTTTTTCAATGAGAACACGAGATGACATGACTAGAAACTGGCCTTCCGATTTGGACTTTTTCCTTGTTTGAGATAATAATGATGCTTGCTATCATTTTGTCTTGGCATTTAGAGGGATACAAAGCTGTTGGCTCTTGTCTTCAACGTTATTAATGAAAGCGTACTATCTTCCATTTGACAAGAAGTTAGATACTGTCATGTCCAGACGAACAAAAGTGAGGCAAACAGGAAAGACAGCAAGAAAACTTAACCAGAAAAATAGCATTTCCATTCAAATCTCAGCGTGTACTTTTTCTTGATCTCTTTTGTGATAATTGAGCCCTTATCTTGGTTAGAGATATAAACTAAGAGATTCTTCTTTTTGTTTCGCTCTTCTTGTCTTCTTTTTTTAACCGGGGCACCATCCTCCATCTTCCTTTCAGAGATTAAAATAGCTCCACTTGAGATTTCAGCTTCGACGGTAGCTTGATCTACTCTAAGATTCTATAGATTGAAAGCATCTTTGTCAGCTATTGGCAAGAAGAAAAAGTGAGGCAGGCACTGCAAAAACCAACAAAAGCTAGATCTCAGTCCATTTCATGCAGCTGCCTTCTCTTCCCATGTGATTTGAATTACCTTCCGTGCTTTAGAAGTCTCCCCTTTATTCGCATCCATGGCGGCAAAATTTTTGGAGGCTCCTGGTGAAGTAAGACTTCTAAACAAGAGGAGTTCATGAAAGAATAACTCTAAGCTCCTCGCGGTTCTCTGGAATTTGAGCAGGAATTTACCAAACACTGGCTTGTTAAACGGAGGCTGGGTTTGGGGGCGACCCAAGAGATCGCATCGTCCCTACGAGAAAGAGGCGTTAGGGCAGCTAACGCTGTCGGAAGTTGTTACAGGCCAAGGTGAGTCGACTCTGATGAGTCGAGAATCGCCTCGAACTCTTTTAAGTCTGCATCAGATTGCCTCGAGTGGATAAGGTCATAGCTGGAGCCCAACCTGAGTCCTGGCCATTCAATTGAATCACCCAATATAAAAGAGGTGATTTCACCGTTAACAAACTCACCAAAGGTGAGTAGACTCGTTGACCCACAACCGTGGTTCTATGTTTGAATTGGATGGTTTTATCATAAAATTAGGTTACAGACATAAACAAGCAGGACCTAATTTGCTAAAACTAAATAGCATAAAAACCATCATTAAATAGCATAAAAATAAATAGTTAAATTAATTAGATTAATATTTTATAAATTAATAATTATAAAAGAAGGAGGAAAATGCCCTTCCCTCGACTTCATCTTCCCTTGAAACGGGAGGATTGCAGACGAAGTAGTACTAGAAGAGAAGCAGAGAAGCAAGCCACTGCAATAGTTCTTTACGTAAGAGTCTCTTCACTGCTATTTCCCGTCCGTTACTGAGCTTCCGCTGATAGGTAAATAACAAAACTTTTCTTTTTATCGTCTGGAATTCTGGGTCAATCGAAAGCTTTCTTTACATTTGATCTATTTTTTCCAGTTTCATAGCATTATCTTAATCACATAAACGGGTGGTGCGAAACACGAAATGCAGCAGGAGTAACGGTCACGGCAACCATTCACGACGGCGAATTCGTGCATCTCGACATGGAAAGTCACCACCGACGTTAGTGCCCGGAACCAAGACTTCAGATCCATGGCCCATTGAGCTTAGATTTTGCAGCAGACAAACCTAGAGACCCATTCTCCACGCTGCTACGGTAAGCACAAGTACACAGTCAAATTCGGACGCAGATAAAGCTCATAGAATTTGAAATTGTCTCTAATTGTAATTCTAAAGTAATGTAAACTCTCTTAGTGATAATATCTATCATATAAATATTTGTATTCGGAAAGAAGAAGAGCTTGCACATGTGATTCATATGTGCGAGAGGGAAGAAAATTAAATAAATCTAGAAGCTGATTTTATACTCATGGTTACTGAAGATACTCAAATCATTATTTCCAATGCCCATAACCCAACAACACCACTTACGGTACTCCACATCCACAATTCAATCAAACTCACCTCCACCAATTATCTTTATTGAAAGTTTTAGATAAAGACTATTCTTATTGGTTATGATCTCTACAAGTTCGTTGATGGTTCTTATCCTGCGCCTTCAACCACAAATATAGTCAATAATCTAGTCACTCCCAATCCTGAATATCATACATAGCTTTGTCAGGATCGGCCGATTTTTTGTGCTTTTGTCGGTTCTCTCATACCATCTTTGATTCCGCTTATCACTCATCAAGAACCACTCATGAAGCCCAGAATATTTTGGCTAGTACTTAGGCTCGTCATTTGCATGGTCACATCAAACAAAACAAGGAGCAACTCAAACATGCCACTAAGGGGTTTCAAACAATTTCCAAGTATATGCAGTTTATTAAAACATGTCCTAATGAACTTGTGGCCCTAGGAAAACCTATGGATCCAGAGGATTTCACTAAAATTTTTTTGGATAGCCTCGATGATGAGTACAAATCACTTGTTAATATTATCAATGGTTGTGACGTATTACCACTAAGGGGTCTCAAATATTACCGATTTCTTTTGATGAGCTGCATGAAAATCTCATCAACAAAGAACTTTCGCTACGTATCCATCAAGCTCACTCCTCTCCACTTCCAGCCTCTGCAAATCCCGCCAGTTCTCTCGCTCCAATTCCGAAAAATTAGGTAATCGTAATCACCGACGACAAGGGGTGCCTTCCTACCGCTCACAGCCAAGTACTGCCTCAGGTCTCTACAACATCGTCCCTCCGGATTGTCGGTCTCAGCCTCAACCCTACCTCGGTGGTTGCCAGTTGTGCTGGGAAAAAAGGACACCATTCCACAATGCCCTGTCTTTCTCTTAATGCAACGGCCTCTGCCACCTTCCTAGGCTCCTCGCTACCCCTCTCATTGGCAACCTTGCCCTTCAGCATCATGGCAACCACGAGCACATCTTGCAAAAACCAACTCTCCTATTAGTTCTCCTTAGCTTCTATACAGTGGAGCATCACACCATGTTACCACCGACTTGAGTAATCTCTCTATTCATACTCCTTATGGCGGCACTGACAACATTTTGATTGTTGATGGCACGGGTTTTCCTAATACTCATGCTGGTTACATATCTCTCTACACATTCATGGAATTTTTTCTTAAATAATGTTCTTTTTGTTCCTACCATGCAAAAGAATTTTATTTATATTTCTCAATTATGTCACTTTAATCATACTTCCATTGAATTCTTACCTACTTCTTTTTGTGTGAAGGATCTTCATACGGGGGCAACACTTTTACAAGGTTAAACTAAGGATGGTGTGTACGAATGACCATTGTACTAAGTCCAATCTCCACTAATAATTGTTTTCTTTCGTGTCAATACCATTTCGTCTGCGTGACTACCGATTTTGGCATGCCTCGAATATTCGCAATAGAGGAGACTCATGGCAACACCAAAAGACCTCTGGGGGGAGCTTTGGCGGAAGTAGAAAAGATTGAAGGAGGAGGAGAATGAGAAAGAGCTTGCAAGATGAAAGGAAGAAAGGGAGGCTGATAGGCGCCTCGTTGGAATATCCTTAGCTTTATTATATTTAATAATTTGGTTTTAATTTAACAAATAAATAAGAAATTGGCTATTTAGTTAATAAAAAAATTTAATTGGTTACTTTGGTAAAATTCCCAAAAATATTAAGAAATAATTTGCTATTTTAGTTAATAAATTATAAATGATTTTTATATAGAATCAGGTAATTTGTTATTTAGTACGAAATAACTTACTATTTTAGTTAATAAATCATATATAGGTAACAAAGTAAAATTTCCTGAATACTAATTCATCAAAAGTATTTATTTAATAAATGACAAAAAATCGAATAAAAATAAAAAATTGACCTCCCGGTATCAGTCTTTTCGGATCCCAAATTTTCCAAATAAATGCATTTTTCATGTGCGGGGTAGGTCGGGCCCCGTTAGCCGGGCTGAGCCGAAGGTTACGAACCTCTCCATGTAAATCCTTTTGCTTGGTAGGCCCTCGGATTGCAACGGAATCTCGGAGCATGTAACCTGAGTGTCTCTGTGACACAGTGATCACATCGTGGCTTGAACTCGAAGGGTTTAAAAGGGTTTAGGCGATATACCGAGACGGTTTTTCTTCCGACTGAGAAACGCTCTCGTTAGAACTTAGCCGTGTACAATAAACCTTCCCGGCGAAGGTAATTTTTCTCTCTGACGAAACGCAACAGTGTCGATGCATGCTATATTTCAACTCTGAAGCTACGAGTTTTGCTTTCTTCGTTTTTCTCTCGGATAGATTTCAAATGCTTACCTGTTTAGTTATTATGCTAAGCATTCAAATTTTGGATTATTTCGGGCTTGTCTGATCATTAAAGGACGAAGTCAAAGAGGAATGCGAACGTCAATTATTCACCGAAATGTTGAAGCAGTGCAGAATCAACAAGCCAGAACAGCGTCTCGTTGTCCGTCATATGGAGGGATTGTTTCGACCTAGTATGTGTGGCAGATGTGCAGGATCTCGATAGCACTATCTCTTACAGTATGACTAGCCTTGACACTAGTTAAGAAGACATACCTGTTATTGGTTTCTTAATTCTCTATTTTGGTATCGGCAATATTTTCAGTTGTCAATAATTGGTACTTCAAAAAAAAAAAAAAAATGGTTAACAATCAGTTCATCTCTTTGGGATTAGGGTTCATGCAAGATTGATTAGATTTATTTAGATTTTGTTCTTTTTCATGTGCGGATTAGTCTTTGAATTGCTTGATATAAACTGAGGATGGTTGATGGCTGGATGATGGTTTTTATAGGTAACATGCCACATGCTGGTTGTTCTCTGTTAGTAAAATTGTTTGATTGAGTGGCAGTCTAGATGCCTTATGTTGTGTTTCCTCAGTTCAATGAGCAATGCCTTACCGATGGCTATAACCAGGTTTCTTTCTCCCATTTAGTTCTCTAGGTATTCTACATCTTTCAAGCATTAATGTTGGCACCTCAACTTTTACTTTACATGCCCGGTGTTACTCTTACCCAAAGCTGTAGCTAATGTAAATGATACTCTCTATATATGAGCTTTTTGATGTTAAAGTACCTAACCAAAAAGTGTCTAGGGGGAATACATTTGGTAAACTTGTGGCTACATTGTCCAATTTTTCTGGATAATTATGATGTGATTTACTTCCATTTTGTTACATATCTTTTTGAGTATTGCTTTCATGGGTCATAAAGTGGACCACTAGGATGTCTTGGAGTTCTGATATCTGATCAAATGCATCCTTGAGAATATGGCTCTGATCTTCTCCAAGCCTTTAGCATGTTTGAGATGGTCCTTTTATTGCATAGGTGGTTTTAGGTGCTGGAAGATGTTAACTTAGCATGTTTCCTTTTCTGCAGGTAAACAGCTATTGGACTTAAAAAAATCTATTTTCATCCACAAAGAGAATCTCCCTGCACAATGGATAAGCATATTTATCCATGAAACTCCATTTTAAAGGTGGAAATCATGAGAAGTTTTGGATTTCTGAGAATATTTCGTGAATCCTCTTTATTGGCTGATAAAAGAAGGAAATGTCCTATTCTATGCCGTCAACTCCATCTTGATTATGTACCTAGAGACCCAAAATCCAAGCCAAAAAGGTACAAGTATCCCTCGGTGTATGATCCATATGCCCCACGACCGCCTCCCTCTGAGAAGGTTGTCCAGCTTGCAGACGGGATAGCTGCTCTACCTCCAGAAGAACGTAAGCAAATCGGCCCCACTCTTAGAGAGAAGTTACGACATCCTAAAATGCAAACAGTTTCATCTGATAACATGGGCTTCGGTGCACATAGTGGTTCTGCAGGTTCAGCAAAGGCAGAGGAGAAAAAGACAGAGAAAACAGCGTTTGATGTGAAACTGGAGAAGTTTGATACTGCTGCAAAGATTAAGGTGATTAAAGAGGTCAGAACTTTCACTAATCTTGGATTAAAGGAAGCAAAAGATTTGGTTGAGAAGGCACCTGTATTGCTGAAACAAGGAGTCACCAAGGAGGAAGCCAATGACATAATAGAGAAGATTAAAGCTGCTGGTGGTCTTGCTGTAATGGAGTAGGAATATTCTTTTCTAATGATCTGGTTCTTGGATTTCTTCAAGGTTCATGGAGTATGTAATGCAATATCATGAAAAACCGATACTAAAGCCTTTTTTTTTGCTTATTTGGCGTAATAACAAGTGAACATCCCTTGGTCTTCCCAGTGTTTTACTTTCTCAAGCTCTAGTCCGTGATTTTGTAATTTGCAAATACTGGGTGCTTGCGATGGTTTACACCGTTCATGTGCCTCTGTTTGGTTGTTTCAGTGGCGCGGGGATTTGCTGTTTCAGAAAGAGAAGGCAGCACCCTAACCATGAAGTAGCAGCCATCCGTTCAACACTAATGAGCTGAATCTCTATTGCATTCAGCTGTGTGGATTGCTTCACTAATGAGCTATTTTATTCATTATCTACCAAATCCTGACAATTAAACTTGTAGACTGTGGAGTTATTCAATATTTTTAGAATAAATTCTGGTAGTAGTAGCAATCATGGAGTGAAGTCAGTTTCTTCAGGTGAAGGCATACAATACATATGGAATAAATTCTGATAATATTAGCAATCAGGTGAAGTTGAATCATGCTTCCCAAATGTGCTTTATATGTTTGGTAACAGTCTGGCTGTTAATCACCGCAGGTTAAAATCTGTAGGATCCAGTCAGTCCAGGTTGCTGTTGGTGCACACAGAAGGAAGATGAAATCTCAAAAACTATTTTACAGGATTCGATCCATTTGGAACTAGGGAAGTATTGAAATGCATTTCAGCGTTTGTGGTCGAGACACTACACTACACTCCACACCTAAATTGTAGCAGTTTGTAATTACTGATCTCTGGAATGGGAAGGATATAACAGGCCAGAGATTAGAAATGAAGAAAAAAGAAGAACAGATTACTTCCCTGTATGAGTAAACTGTAATTGTATAACTCCACCAGCAGTAAAACCAGTAATCTATATGTCACAATGAACCACCACATACCATCATTGTACAACTACACAGCAGCCTACAAACAGCAGCAGAAAACTAAAGACCACCTAAAACTAAAGGTTTACCCATTTGGAGGAAACCTGAACAGACTATGCTTGTGATGAAGAGTCGACTAGTTTCGTCACCTTTTTCAACAGCCCACTTATCTCGCCTATCAAATTGGCGCTCACCTCCGGTGATAGCTTCTCCTCAGAACCCATATCACCATCCCCCGAGTCTGTCAGGGTAGACATCATAGTCTCCAGGTTCTTCTTTATCACCAAGAGAGTTGCTGGGGAAGACGTCGGTGTAGGATCATTCCCAATCCCAGAGCCAGGAACGAGTGATCCGAAGCCTACTGGAGCTCCATCCTTATCATCATCGGACGTGGATGCTTTCGCCTGATTTTGAGCTACATTGTTTTCGACTTCAGACGCCCTGGATGGAGCTGAAATATACCGTAAACGGTAACTAACAACGACAGTCCTCAGAGCACTGATTTTGTCCAAACTATTGAAGGCTTTCTCGGCGTCGGAGCTCCTCGTGAAGACCACCCGAGCACAGCCCAAGTCCTCTAGCACTTCTGTCTCTGATTTATTAAGCTCCCCAAATTTGTCAAATATTGTAATCAAATCTTCATTTGAAGGGAAAGTGGTACCTTGGCCAAATGTCAGGAGAATGGCGGCCGGACCACCTCCGTTAACTTCCTTGTGGTTTGCCTCAGTATGAGAGTAAACATTAGCACTGTCAAGTGTACAGACTTTTTCAGAAGCTCTCTCTCCGGTTCTCTTCCTGGAACCGTCGGAATTTTCTTCTTCTCCTAGCTTCCGTTTTTTATGTACAGCTTTACCTTCGGTCTCCTTGGTCCCTTCGGAATGTTCATTTCCCGGTGGCATAGTATTCTTAGGCTCGGTGAATGATGATATCTTCTTTCGACCAGAAGACCCTTCTCGTCCACGATGATCAGCTCCGCCTCCACCAGAACCCTTGGAGGACTTTCTGCCACCGGACTCCTTTGGTCCCGATTTGCCTTCAGATTTTTCAGTTCCATCTGCATCTTTAATCGTTGAGAGTTTTCTTTTTTTTCCCCCCTTGTAAGTGTTATAGTCAGAGCCTCTAACGTACAGAGAATTTCTGAACTTCTCAAAGAAGGCCTTAATAGAATCCGAAGACTCATCCTCCCCCAGAAAAAGAGGATTAACAGCTGTGGAGCTTAAGTCAGAAAGCATATCTTGTGGAGCAACATTATACTCGTCAATGACAAGTTTTTTCTCCTTCAATTTTGGAGTCCGTGGGCTGGAGCTCCGAGGTGTCTTTTCTTCGGCATCAACTTTCTTAGAAGCCTTTTTCTGAAAGGTTTCGCCGCTGCATTTTATGATAGGAGGGGCTCCAGTAAGCTTGGCGGCAGCTTTTTTCATACCCTCACCGATCTCAGAAATTTTCAAAAGCTTTGGGGTGGCTTCTACTTCCCGTTCTCCTTCCCCTTCCTTCAAGGAATTACTAGTTTTACTACTAAGCATCGTGTAAGGTGGAGACAAATACTTGCTCTTTTTCCGCTTCCTTGGAGAAGACAGAAGGTTTCCTTCATCAGCCCCATCATCTTGATTTTCATCATCACAAGGTTTATCTTCTTCTACGGACACGGAAAGAGACGCATAGCTATCGGCCTTCTTATGTTTCCCAGATTTTGAGGCATGTTTCATCTCGTCCTTCCCTTCCTGCACAGGAGAAGACTGCTCAGATTTCTTTCGCTTCTTGGAAGCAGAAGCTGATTTACCCTGCTCTTTGCCTCCTTCGGCACCGCCATGACTGCCATTTTCGACATCAGAATCCGTGCCACCAGCCATTAACTCGGACATGCTTCTCTGCTTCTTTCTCTGTAACAACTTATCCTCTGCAATATCTGGTCCTTTCAAGGATGAGCCATTGCCCTTTTGGTTAGTCACTCCCGATGTAAGCGACTCCCCTCCATCTACTTTACTCGGGCCGTCTGTCCTTCCCTCAAGCTCGGTTCTCTCAGATAGGTGAATATCCCCAATTTCTTCAGGGTCTGTAATTCCTTGAGGGTCATAGAACACGGGCAAATCACCATATCCTCTAGCATGATAAAAAGCCGACAAGCGACTCTTCAACACAGTAAGTTCAAGCGTATTGCTAACTGAAACAGCCTGAGCTACATCTTTGAGGCCGCAAAGGAAGTCCACCGGTTGAAACCTAGTGATTGAATGTTCAGCAATCCAGCCCTCCGGAACCGTGACTCCTTCCTTGATCCCTGAGTTCATAGTGAATGGTTTAACAAGCTTTGGCCGCGCTTCCACGCAGGAACAAGTCATCTGCGACTCCACACATCGACCAAACTCGTCCAATGCCTTTTCCACAGCATTAATAAAGCTTCTCGAACTGCTCTGGTTATATAGTCGAGCAAAATCCTTTCCGAAAGGCTTGAGTTGAGACGGGTAGCACCAGGCAAAAGTCCCATCCCCAAAGTATGCAACAAGGAGCCGGTCCCGCCGACGGAATCTACCAGCATAATCTGATGCCTCTAAAGGGTCATAGATTTGTCCAGGCCACCAGGGATGAGACTTGATTTTACCCCAGACAAAATCACCCACAGCGAACTGCACGTCTTGATCACCAGACTCACCCCCCTCCTCTTCCTCCTCTTCCTCCTCTTCCTCCTCGTCTTTCCCCACGGTCCCATCCTTCGAAGCTTCACCTTTGTTACCCTCTCCAGCACTAAGATTTCTGCACCCATCAGCACCATCAGCACCAGCAGCAACATCATTCTCATCTACTGAAAGCCCCACGCCTCCTACTCTTCCACCGCTCCCATTCTTACCGAGTAAAATTTCAACTCGAATCTCCTTAACCTCCGATTCTTCCACTCTCCTCTTCGCCAACTCCTCACCGCCAGAACCCACAGTGACGTTCTCCTCCATCACTTCCTCAACAGAAACCCTGATTTCATCGAGCGAAACCTCCAGCTTATCAACGATAACGGCGCCATTGCCTGCATTCTCGGCCTCGTCATCGCGACACCCACCGAGACCAGAGACCGTCGCACCGCCATCATTGTGAACCCTAGACTGCAACCCTAACCCTAATCCTAAGTCGGTCGGATTCGCATCAGGAACCCCAGCGGCGACCTTCCCTTCCGAGCCGTCTAGGGTTTTAGCCGGCGACGAGTCATCCATTTTTGAAAAATTGCTCCAACCTTCGATAGGTTGTTCAGTTCAAAAGGAATTTAGTGAAGAAGAGTAAAATAATACAAGCAAAAAAGGAAAGGGAAAAAAGGGAGAGAAGGGCAGGAGAGTACCTTGAACAGCACACGATTACACGAAACAGTATTTACGGTTATTTATTATCTTAGTCTTTTCTGTTTCTGCCTTCTCTCTCTCTCTCGTTCGCTATTCGTGCGAAGAAATCGATCGCGGAGACGGAGAGGAAACGGGTAATAACAGCAAGTTCTCGACTATGAAAATCGTGAGAAATTGGTTTAACGCAAGTTTCGACGGAGATGGACGAAAAACAAATTTGATGGGCATATATGACTAATAAGCATGGTTTGGCGATTTGGCTTGTGAACCAGCGGGTCGGTTCTCCAATACCTGACCTGCCTTCGAATTACGATAACGAGAGGCAGGTGGGTCAGGACTTGAGTCGGGTCAGTCGTGCTTCGTATATTTGACTTGCTGATCCGGATTTTCCCTGGTCTTAAACCATTGTGATGGGCGAAAATAATTGACTAATTGGGGTGGGTTTAACAATAATAATTGATAAACCTTAAATTAGTAAACATTATCACATCAAATATGTAACAATAATACGAATGTCAAACATTGATATGTTAATTATTATTATAAAGCATTACTACTATCAAACATAATTATCATTACAATTAATTTTAACTAATAATAATGGATAATACAATAAATATTTTAGTTATGACTACTAGAATTTAAAAACAATAAATTTAAGCAGTAATAAACAACTACAATAATTAATGGTTATGTTTATGCTTACTTGATTTCTTAATTATTAAAATATATTTAATAACTTTTATAAACAATTTAAACAATAACATTAATTAAAAGATTGAGAGAAAGAGATGACATTTTGAATTCTAAGCATTTTGGAAAGAATTAAAACCAGGGTGAATTCTATGATCAAATAAGAATGAAAGATATGAATTTATTTTATTTATTCTTCGTTGAGAATTATTTAATTAAAATTTTATAATATTATTTTAATTTCAAAATGCATTGCATGCTTTTTATATATGTTATATAATAAAATCGTATTAAAATTTATCCAAAATATTTTTTTGTCTTGTTGTATTAATAAAAAAAATTAAAAAAAGGACCACACATTCCTTCTACTGGGGTGTAATCCCACCTCTCAATCAAAGGATTTTGTTTAGCCCTGCGGAGTCCTACCTTTTGAATTTACTCGTTATGCTTGTTACAGACGACCGTGCTGTGAATAAGATTACGAAGACACGAATTCATATTTGCTCTTCTGAGTCATATTTGACAAATGAAAAGTTTCAACTCCATATCAAATAAAGGAAAATTCTGCTTCAACAAGAAACAGAAGAGCTATTTGACAAATTAACAATGACCTTACAAGACTGCATCATTCTAACTACAACAAAAAGGAGAACACTTCTAGAAAAATACAAATTTATTGCAAGTATCCAACCCCAAGAGAGGTGGATTCGTTAGACGAAAAGCTCTGCATCACATCACACTGCCTGCTTGGTAAATCACTGGCATTGATTGTACTGTGTCACCTACACAGGAACAACAATTCCATTCAAGTTCTGGTCATGTTAAAGTACTCATACAACAGTCACACAGTTTTGGATCATAAACCCACTGAACCAGAAGGAAACTTTCATGCAAGCACAAGAAGAAAGAACCATTACAACGTCGCTGATATTAGACGTCATTAAGAAACTAGTTCAAGAGTAATTCCCTTGAATTGGTTTTTAAAGTACTAAGGAAAGGAGAAGAACTTCAAATGACCAAGAGAAACTTAAAATTTTCTATCATTTCAATGAGTTCTAGCCACTGTCATTCCTAATACAACTCTCTCAAACTCATACAACAGTCACAGAGTTTTGGATAGAACCAGAAGGAAACTTTCATGCAAGCACTAGAAGAGAGAACCATTACAATGTCACTGATATTAGACATCATTAAGAAATTAGTTCAAGAGTAGTTCCCTTGAATCGGTTCTTAAAATACTAAGGAAAGGAGAAGAACTTCAAATGACCAAGAGAAACTGTAAATTTTTCTATCATTTCAATGAGCTCTAGCCACTGTCATTCCTAATACAACTCTCTCAAACTCATACAACAGTCGCACGGTTTTGGATCATAAACCCACTGAACCAGAAGGAAACTTTCATGCAAGCACAAGAAGAGAGAACCATTACAATGTCGTTGATATAAGACATCATTAAGAAACTAGTTCAAGAGTAGTTCCCTTGAATTGGTTCTTAAAGTACCAAGGAAAGGAGAAGAACTTCAAATGACCAAGAGAAACTTTAAAATTTTCTATCATTTCAATGAGCTCTAGCCACTGTCTTTCCATCACCAGGATCAAGCACATGGGCATGATATTTTCCAAAGATATTAAATAAACACATAAACAAACTAGTGCAAATAAAAGAAAACTAATAGAAAGTAATCACTAGGACCCATCAGCTAGGCAGTATATCCCACATTTGCAGCAGGACCGAGAGAGTCCAACCAACAGCCATGAGAATTATATGAAACTTATATGATACCATAACAGACCAGAAACCTAAGTTCCCACTTTTACATGTTTATATCCTTTACTATGTTCTTTGAATGATCGCAGAAGTCTGTCACCAAGGAATCAACTTAAGTGAATTAGTAAGATCATTATGATTATGTAGATTATCATCAACAAAACAACAACATGAAATAACTAAGTTGCCCATTTTGGGATAGTCCCCGTGACCATTCCAGAACTGACAATTTGCTCCCATTGGTGATAATGCCCTTAACCTTCCATTGGATAGGAAATATTTTTTCTTTTTTGTTTTGATCTTGGGACAAGCCTATCTATCACTCACAAGCCCATCAACAGAACTTATCTCATATAAATATTCAGTTCAGACAGGACAAATACGGTTACAGCATTGTAGCAAGAAAGACATAATGCAGCAGAAGCCTAAGAAAATCCAGTACAAATTCCAAATTGGAGATTCAGGGTAGAAAAAGAAGGAGAGAGTTCAAACCTCAAGTATCGTCCACCCAACATCTTCTCCCGAGTTCTACACAATAGAACACTTGGCTCCAACCTCCTCCAACTGCTTCTTTATCAGCTCAGCATCCTCCTTCGACACCCCCTCCTTACACTTCTTGGGCAACCCCTCAATTAATTCTTTGGCCTCCTTCAATGCTAGGCTCGTCAAAGTCCTCACGACCTTAATTGTTGCAATTCTTGCATTGCTTGGGACATCCTCAATCACCACATCGAATTCCGTCTTCTCCTCGACTGGCGCTGGAGCAGTCTCAGCTCCAGCTGCACCAGGAGCCGCAGCAACGCCCGCAGGTGCGAAGGCAGCCGCGGATACACCTAGCTCCTCCTGTAGCCAATCGACAAGGCTTCGAGCTTCTTCTAAGGTGAGAGTTTTGAGGTTTTGTCCCAGTTCTTCGACCTTAGGAGAGACTGCAGAAGTGGCAAGGGGAGTGACGAAGGAGGCTCTCCGGCGAGAAAAACTGGGAGTAGGGATTCGGAAGACGGGGATTTTGAGGCCCTGTTTGGGCGAAGAATACGTCCGGCAAGAAGGAGTGCACGGGGTGAGAGGGAGGGAAGAGAGACTTGCCGCCATTGCCAGAGTAGAAGTGGAGAAGACGGGAGCGCCTTGAGAGGAACGGAGCAGAGAGCGAAGCGAAGATGGATAAGGGGATAAAAAAAGAGATGTGGTCACGGCAGTCGAGTCCAGCCGACGGCTGAGGCTTAAATCGTTCGAGCACAATCAAATACGATCCATTTGAGGAGCAAGGAGGCCGTATCGCCGATACGCATCGGCTGACACAATAGAACATATCGGCAGTATTCGAATTACAAAAGCTTGTCTTAGCCAAATGAAAAAGGAATATTTAGATATCTGCAAACAAGAAATTCAAACCTTGTTAGAAAGAGGATTGATTAGAAAATCCTATTCTCCATGGATTTGTACAACTTTTTATGTCAATAATGTTGAATTATAAACCCTTAATGATTGTCTCAAATGGATTAAATATCCAATTCCTAATAAAAATAATTTTTTAGATAGATTGCATTCTGCTAAAATATTTTCCAAATTTGATCTTAAATCTAGATATTGGCAGATCCAAACTAATGAAAAAGATAAATATAAAACTACATTTATTGTTCCTTTTGGGCATTATGAATGAAATGTTATGCCTTTCAGATTGAAAAAATGTTCATTCTGAATTTCAAAAATATCATGAATATCCTCATCTTCTCTACAACTATAGAATCGCACTTTAAACATTTAAAAACTTTCAAAATCATTATTAAATGAAATGGTCTTGAGATTTCTGTTCCAAAAAATGAAATTATTTCAAACTTCTATAAGATTTTTGGGCCATGATATTCATAAAGGAACAATTATTCCTCGACAAATGAATTTGCTTCTAAATCCCTTGATGAAATTAGGGATAAAAATCAATTACAAAGAGTTTTGGGTATTCTAGACTTCTTTATAATAGATTAAAGAAAAACCAGGAGCCTTGGATTGAAGCCCATACCATGGTTGTCCAAAAAATTAAATCTAGAGCTCGACAACTTCCTTGTCTTGTTTTAGCCAACCCTCAATGGAAAAAGGTTGTTAAAATCGACGCTTCCCATATTAGATATGGAGGCTTACTCAAACAATTAAATCCAATTTCTAATAAAGAGGAATTGGTATGATTTAATTCAGTCCTATAAAACACAAGCCTAGTTGAACTATTAAGCCAGAAACTCTTGCTATTGTTAAATATCTTGGTAAATTTTAGGATGATTTACTCAACCAACATTTTTTGTTATGAGTAGATTGTTCTACAAACAAATTCTTATGAAAGATGTTAAAAATTTAGCTTCTAACCAAATGTTTGCCCATTGGTAGGCAAAATTAAGTGCATTTGATTTTGATATTGAATATATCAAAGGAAAAAATAACTCCTTACCTGATTTTCTTACCTGTGAATGTCTACAGGGTTAATGACTCATTTTCCTGGCAGGGGAAATTCCCAATCTGCTAGAGGAAGAGACAGAGGCAGATCAAACAATAATGGGAAAAATAAAGTTTTCGAAGCTTCAACTTCTACGTCAATGAAGGACATATTATTATTTGAACCAAAATTTACCACTCTTCCAATTACGAAAGAATTTATGGTTATTAATCGCTAGGATATGCTCGTGACCGGTGATCCTTGGAAAATTATTTCTATGTGGTTGAAGGATTCATTTTTCCCGGTCACTAATAATAACTCTTGGTTTGATTATGAAAAAATTATGACTCACACTCAATTGGTTACCAATAATAATACTTTGTCAAATATTAAAAATCCTGATAGTCCAATTGCCTATAGTCGATGCACTGTTAGTAAATTTGTATCTCCATTAGTGTGGGGAAAGCATAATATTACTGATGAAGAAATTGCACCCAATGCAAAAAGGTATAATTACTGGGATTATGTTGATATTTGGTCTACTATGTTCTATGATTAGAATCCTTCACATTGACTTTCTTGGTTTATTACCCTCAATGCTGAAATTAAGAAGCACATACAAGAGAAAATACCTATTCCTTTATGGGTATATACAAATGATGGGTTAAATTTGAAACTCCAATTTCAATTTTTTATAGCCATTCCAGGAACTTTATGGTCAATGGCGGGCCATTCATCCTAGTACAAACCTGGTACCAGTACCAAGGTTGTTGATGCTCTGTCACGAAAGGAAGAATCCATGGACCTATCAGTTGTATCTTTGGTTTGTTTTTCTGGTCTTGAAGAGTTGGAGCAAGAGATTCAAAAGGATGACGGACTTCTCAAAATTCAGTAGGAGCTACTCATAGATAGCAACAACCACCCACCCTACCACATCGTCAAAGGTTACTTGATGTACAAAAACTGATTGGTAATGCTGTCTTCCACACTTGTATCCCCCGCCTCCTTGAAGAATTTTTTTCTACCCCTTCGGGAGGACATTCAGGTTACTATTGCACCTAGAAACACCTGGCCAACATGGTGTATTGGATATGCCTCAAACATGATGTACAACAAATTGTTGCCATTTGTGATGTCTATTAACAGAATAAGTACAATGCTCTCACACTAGTCAGATTGCTCCAACTACTCCCCATCCCCAACCAAGTATGAGAGGATCTCTCTAGACTTCCTTGGCAGTCTTCCAAAGGTTCAAGGTTTAGACACTTTCCTAGTAGTCGTGAACCGATTGACCAAGTACAATCATTTCCTCCTCCTCGGTCATCCCTACACCGCCACCCAAGTTGCCTCATTGTTCATTCGAGAGGTTATACGTTTGCATGGGTTTCCTTAGTCCATCGTCTCTGAATGAGACACGATCTTCATTAATAATTTTTAGAAGGAACTCTTTAGGCAATCTAGTTCCAGTTCCGCACAAACTCCGACTACCATCCATAGACAGACGGTCAGATTGAAGTGGTCAACAGATATTTGATCACATAGTTCCGTTACTTCGTGAGCAGCCACCCTCGGCAATGGCCTAATTGGATAGCTTGGACAGAATTTTGGTACAACACCACCTTCCTCCTTATTGTTGGCATGACCCTTTTTGAGCTTTTTCCAGGAGGGATCCACCGACACTACTCCTATACTCTCTCAGCACATCATTGATAGGTGAAAGCCATCCTTGAAGAACTCAAAGCTCAATTTAAATAATGCTCAGGCTCGAATGAATGCACAAGCTGATACTGAATGGAAGGAACTACACTTCCAAGTTGGTGATCTTGTTTACCTCAAGTTATAAACTTTGGCCTGCAAACCCTGTTTTCCTCATCAGCCAACTTAAAAAGCCCACTCACCCTCCCATTTCCAGCCAATCCCTACCAACCCACGTCTTCTGCACTCGATAACTCCAAGATGGCACCTATGAAGTACTTGTCCAATGGAAGGACCTTCCATGATTTGAGGTTGGGAGCCCTACACCACCATTCTATCCCGGTTCCCTTTCTTCCACCTTGAGGACAAGGTGCCTCTCAATCGGGGGAGGTGGTGATAGACCCACAATCTTACGTGTATACAACAGAAGAGAAAAGATGAATCAGGGTACAAGGGGGGGAATGGGACACCCAAGCATCCAACACAGCACATCCACTTGGCAGCAACAAGGGAGAGCTGCTTCTTCTCTCATTCATGGTAGCATCTGTGCTTTGGATAAAAGCGCGGAGGCCAAACTAAAAGCTACTTCCTCTCACAGGGAACCTATGGTCGATGTGACATGTTGAGGCAATGAAAAGCATGGCGGCCGTTTCATCCTTTGAAACGGATAAGCGAGCCCAGGGACCCGTCCGGCCGTTTCTCTCGCGTTATCGTGATGACCTCTCTTGCTTTTTGATAATATTAGAATTAATTTATAGTAAACAAGGGGTGAGAGAAGAACTGGAAGATTTTTTCCGCTTTGTCGTTACTGCTTTGGATACCCTTCTAAAAACAAATCTTTATTTATTGCTAATTTTTCAATGTCACGAGTTGGGCTTATATTGGACAATGTATGGTTTTAAATTATGATTATTTTAATTGATGTATGGAGCTTTGTCCACCGTTAAAATAGATTTTTTCTCCTACGTTATGTTTTATCCAAATCGGCTCTTGGGTTATTTTAGGTGCTTCAATGCTAAAATATCGCTCGTTGCTTTTCTCAGCGGTATGGATCTTCCTCACGTGAAAGGTCCAGATTCAAAGGCTGTTTCCTTTTATGTGAACTACTGCCATGATGATACGTGTCATGATATAAGCAAAATATCGTCTTTTATTTGTGAGAGTTAATCACCGATTACTCCCAGTTGAATGAATGCAGTACTGGCAGCAGCTAGCTGAGGCTTCTACCGGTCTCACTCTCTCTCACTCTCTCCCTCTCTTGGAAGAAGATACGGAGTTTTCGTGGAGGTAGTGAGAGGTGATTTTGTGGAAAAATTGATTTGATTAGTAAGAAAATGATGAAATAAAAACATTTGAAAGTAGACAAATTACGATTGTCTGCTTGTTTTCTTAATATTTGCTGCTGAATCTAATATTTTTTTATTGTTTTTGTTACATTTTTCACAAAGTATTCTCAGAGTTTGTCGGAAGCTTGCGAATTTACCTTTCATTGGATTGCAATGGGCAACAAATATCGCTCGGTAGAGTCATCTATAGGAAACTTATGATCTCCAATGCGCTGTTAATTTGGTTCTCCTTCTAGCTACTTGAATGGAGCCGATTAGTTTTATAAACTTGGAGTTCTTTGAATTTCCACCAGTAATACGTTTTTGAATCAATCTTATTTTGTTCCTGTTATGTTTTGTTCTTCTACTAGCTGACTCTAGCTTTATTTTTTACCACTACGATCAGTTTACGAAATCTATATCGTCCTTTGTATAATGAAGTGCGTTTGGCTAGAATTAGATTAACCTTCTGCTGTAATGGTTGATTTTCTTAGCGGAGCCGGTACTTTTTAGTATTTTTACCACCGTGATGAAAGGGAAAGACAACTATTTTCCTTTTTTCTTTTAGAATTTTCAGTAGGCATTTAAACTGTTCATGATTTTCAACTCTATAGAATTGCATTGGTGGACTGGCCGTTTACTCTTAAGCATAGTTTGGAGAACTTAATTTACTTGAATCAAGATACGCTTTCTAAAGTAATGACAGACACCTGACTAATGCAAACTGTTTCAACTGCTATCTTTGTCCAAATTCAAGTCGACTCCTTTTCTAGATGATCCTCAGTCTTATGCATGGTGAAGTTTACTTTCAAGAAAAAAAAGTTTACAACTAGTTTTATGATGATAATTTGTTTTTGGCAGCTTTTACTTTTTTGGGAGGTGCATCCCTGAGCGTGAGATATGAGCAATACTTTAGGACATGGTATCCTTCACCAAGCTCTACCCTACCTTAAACCTGACCATCCAAAGAAAGGTCGTTCAGACTCTTCTGGGAGTTCAGCTTACCATGTCACCGCTGCATCATTGTCAAATCAATCAGCACACCAGCTGCACAATCCTCTAATTTTTGCCAAGTTTTACAAGAAAAGTCCCAAAACTAGAGACAGCATGGTTTCCATTGTTCCTTGTGCTGTATTGGCAACAAATTCTGTCTCTGAGGTAAGTTCTTTCCTCATGTAATATTAGGAGGATAAGTGGAATTCTTGAAGCTCTGAGTGCTTTTGTTATATTGGAAATCAGTATATATCTCAAGTATGTACATTTAAAAAAAAATGTTTTCAGTATTGGTTGTTATTTATTACTGAAGTTGGTTTTCTTCTACGGCTACTTTGATCAACTTTGGATATTCCTATAATTTTCATTGTTCCTATCTCAGGCATATAAGCTTGAAGTATGGTTATGGTTATCCAGAGTTGCACTTTTGAGACTCCTACCGATACTGGATATAGTAATAACTTGTCTGAAAAAGTGTGCCAATAAATTCCATCTTTCATATTCTAAATGTTTCAAGAGGATATACTCTGAAAATGTTAGTAGATCTCTAACTATTTCTAACCTTGGCAGATCACATGGAGATTCGATCTGGATGGAGGTTCAGAGCTTCAGGTACTTCCTCTGGAAGTTTACTTTGTCCTGAAAGTTAGGAAAGTAATGTGAAACTTTATCTTACCTATTCAGCAGGTTGTTGTCAGTACAGTGGCTCCTGATTCTCATTCTCAAGTAGATATACAAATTACAAATAGTGATAGCTCGCTCATACTTCACTGGGGTGCAATTTGTGGTACAAATAGGTATGACTGTATGGTTGAATATTTTTGTGCACTCTTTTGTATTCCTCCACTGTGAGTTTTTTATTCTCATGAGTTTGTGCAGGAATTGGTCAGTACCTTCTCACTGTCCTGATGGATCAAAAGTGTACAAGAACAGTGCTCTGCATACTCCTTTTCGGAAAGTATGTTATCAGAAGTGATACCACATCTTCATTATATGCTAATCTATAGTTTTGTTTCTGTATTTGGATTTCAGGGAGAAGTTTAGATTTTTTTTTTTTTTTTGGTAATAAGCTTATTTGAATACAGTATGAATTGCTTCCTCTTACTAATCTTTCATTCTACTTTCTCCTAGTCTGGCCCAAACATGTTTTTGTCGTTGGCAATTGATGATCCTCAGATACAAGCTATAGAATTTCTTATATTTGATGAAGCACAAAACAAATGGTGAATTTCTAATAAATCTAATTTGTCTATTTTATGAATCAAGTTTTATGTTTCATTGATGTGGTTAGACTATTTATGCCAGGTTTAAAGATGGAGGTCAAAACTTTTACATCCAATTGCCTAGAAGTGATAAGTCAAATGCAAACAATTCGATTCCTTCAAATATATCAGTACCTGAAGACCTTGTGCAGATTCAAGCGTATCTGAGGTGGGAAAGAAAGGGTAAACAAGCATATACACCAGAGCATGAGAAGGCAAGTGTCTGTTGTCCACTGTTTACACGAGACATGGTTACCTATAAGGAAAGAGAACAGAGTTTCTGTTTAACTCGAATACAAGAGTTGTCACAGTGAGCTCAATTTGATACTATCTCTTTGTTAAAAGAGGAAAAGCCTCATAGCTTCGGATAGTCATTTTTGGATAGACCTGAACCCAACTTTAACACTCTTCATTAATTTCTGTGATATTCATTTATCTTGGCCTTCAATGCCAGTATATCACATTTGCTGTTTTTCGCATTTCATCTTTCCTGAGCAACTAGAACTCTACAAACATTTGGTGATGGATGACTTCCATTTTTTTTCCTCGAAAAGGATGATTCCAGTTATTTTTAATGTGATATGGCTTGTAGAAAGTAGTTGTTTCATAGTCTTTTCAGTGAGAAAGTTCAGGCTAATTAGCAGTGGTTTCCTCTTGGTGTTGCTTTCATTTTTCTGTTGATAGAGTATGCTAATATCTTAGATTAGATTAGGGCTTCATGCCCTCACGAATTTGAAAAAGCCAATTCCTACTTTTCCTTTTTTTGCTTGATTATAATATCTAGTAATATCTAGTTAATTGCACTCACTCTCTTGAAGTGAAATTACAATTTTACAAACACTGCCTAGACATATTGATTTCTCCACTTGGAGCCTTGGTTTTTAATTTCGTTAAAAAATACCTTTCACTTTTAATCTTTTTTTTCCCTCCAATACGTGAGGGGCCACACTTCCTTTCCCCATCCTCTGTTGATGTGCAAAGAGACAGAGTGAGGGAAATGGGAACCCTCCCATACACTTCCCAAAGAGAAACAAGGAGACGAGGACTCAAATTCTATTTATCCTATTTCTTCCCTGAGTTTAGTAAGGGTATATTGTCATATTAAGAGAAAAAGAAGGCAATGGATGAGTAAGTGTGCTGAAATTCAAAACCAAAAGCATAGATGTAATTGTTGATATTTTTGGTGGATTAGTACAATTTCACACTTTTTCTTGGTGGAGTGTAATTAAGATACAATAGGCATGCTGTGTATTGCAACTCTAGCTCAATGACTACATGGTGGGGTTTATTAGTTTGAGATTTTCAGTTCAAGGTTCACGAGGGTTAGTGGTGTTGAATCTGTCTGCTCAACATTAAAGAAATATTTTTTTCGTGCATGCTATAGGAAGAGTATGAAGCTGCCCGAACTGAATTACTTGAGGAAGTAGCCAAGGGAGCTTCCATACAAGAGATTCGTGCAAGGTTAACAAAAAGAGATGACAAGCCTGAGGAGGGAACTTCCACATTTGAGAAAAACATTCCTGATGAACTTGTTCAAATACAAGCATATATACGATGGGAAAAGGCGGGGAAACCTAACTTTTCCCCAGATCAACAATTGGTAACATTCCTACTCTGTTCTTTTGTTAGTAGCAATGATCATTTTATATCTTGTACCATCATCTACATCTGTATGGTAATCAATTTATGTTTTTGTGATAGAGGGAATTTGAAGATGCTAGGAAAGAGCTACAACTTGAATTAGATCAAGGCATCTCGATTGATGAGATAAGGAAAAGAATTACCAAGGGAAACATACAAGCCACCAATGCTTCACAGTATTTGAAGACAAAACAGTATTTCACTGGTGAAAAAATCCAGCGCAAGAAAAGAGACCTCATGCAGTTTCTCAATAAATATTTGGCTGAGCCTGGGAAGGAAAAAGAAATTTTCTTAACTCAAACCCCAACAAAATTTGAACTATGGTCGAAGGCTAAGGAAGAAAAGGATGGTGGCAACATTGTGAACAAGAAACTTTTTAAACTGGGAGATGAGAAACTTCTGGTTAGATAACATTCTGTTTTTTATTTACTCTTCAAAGCTGTTCTTTCTTCTAGAGTAATAAATAACTTTCCCATTTTAAAGGTACTTGTGTCAAAGCATCATGGGAAGACCAAAATTTATGCTGCTACAGACATGAAAGAGCCAGTCGTGCTTCATTGGGCATTATCAGAAAGAGCTGGAGAGTGGATGGTAAGACATTGAGCATGGACTCGACAATGTTAAACAATGGATTGTTAGTTTGAAACAGTTCGCCTCAACTTTTTTGTTATCTTTTTAATAATGTGAAATTACGGAATTGGTGTCTAATGTTTGACAGGCACCTTCCCTCAGTACACTTCCACCTGGCTCAGTTTCGATGGACAGAGCTTTTGAAACTCCATTCATAGAGGATTCTATGGATGCTGCATCCAAGGTATTCAAGAAGAGCAGAAACTTTAATCTTAACACGGGTTAAGAGCAATAGTACTCACACTTACCTCACATTTTTTACCAACTTCTCACAATTTCTTTTTAAAATTTTCAGTTGCAGCATATAGAAATAGAGGTTGATGGAGGCACTTTTGTGGGGCTGCCATTTGTTCTTCTATCAAATGGGAGATGGATAAATAACAACAAGTCTGACTTTTATGTTGAATTTAGCAGTCAAGTTGAGAAGGCTAAGAAGGTCTATTTCTTTTGGATTTTGTTTCGTCTCTTTTTTTTTTTTTATCATTGCTCTGATATCTTGTCTTTATGATTTTTAATATGTTGATGCTGTTTTCATAGGATGTTGGCGATGGAAATGGTACTGCAAAGACATTGCTGGATAGAATAGCTGAATTGGAGAGTGAGGCTGAGAGATCTCTTATGCATAGGTAACTATATGGTTGATTAACAGAAGACATAATCTCCTCTACCGTTACTTCTTTTTTTGTGTAAAATTCGTTTTAAAGCTTTTTCAGAAATAGTTAACCTGGGGTCATTATTTTCTTCCAATTTTTTTTTTTTTTCATCTTGAGCAACTGGTCCTGTACATGATCTATCAAGAATGATGCCATTTTGTGGCAGATTTAATATTGCAGCAGACTTGACAGAGTGGGCAAAAGATTTTGGACAGTTGGGTCTTGCAGGGCTTTTAGTGTGGATGAGATTCATGGCTACAAGACAGCTCACATGGAATAGAAACTACAACGTCAAGCCTCGGTATACCTCTTCTTGCTAACTTGCTCCATCATATTCACTTCTTCTGTGCATTGTTCGTTTTCCCATGTATCTACCATTGTCTACTCAACTTATGATTTATAATAATATATTTAGTTGTAGATAAACTTCTGTCTGACCTGTTTGCAGTGAAATCAGTAAAGCTCAAGACAGGTTGACAGATTTGCTTCAGGATTTATACAAAAGTGGTCCTCAGTATAGGGAGCTCTTAAGGATGATCATGTCAGGTGTAGGCCGTGGAGGTGAAGGAGATGTGGGTCAGCGGATCCGAGATGAGATTCTAGTGGTCCAGGTACTTTCTGGATCATTATGTTTCTGCATTTCTTAGTTTCACTTTTTACATGGGAATTATGAAGCTAAAATATGAAATTTTGGCAGAGAAATAATTACTGTAAAGGTGGAATGATGGAGGAGTGGCATCAGAAGTTGCATAACAATACTAGTCCTGATGATGTCATAATTTGTCAGGTAGTCAGTACTACAGTTTTATTAAACTTTTTTGTAAGCAGTTTTAATTACAGATAACGACAACATTCTTGCAGGCGCTTATTAACTATATCAAAAGTGATTTCAATATTGATGTCTATTGGAGTACCTTAAAATCAAATGGCATAACAAAAGAACGGCTTTTAAGTTATGACCGTGGCATTCACTCTGAGCCAAATTTTCGAAGTGACGAGAAGGAGGGCCTGCTTCGTGATCTCGGAAACTACTTGAGAACTTTAAAGGTTGGCTTTTAGAATCTTTTTTATTTGGCGTTCCTTTTATTTTCCTTTTCGTGTTAGAAATGTAATTTGTTGTTTTTGAATTATTATTCTCTAGGCAGTTCACTCAGGTGCAGATCTTGAGTCAGCTATCTCAACTTGCTTGGGTTATCAAACAAAGGTAATATCTGAAATTTCCCTTTGCATGTCTAAGTAGAAGTTTCCTCTTTTTGATATATGCTTTTTGTTTCAGGGCCAAGGTTTCATGGTTGGCGTTCAAATCGATCCTGTTTCCGGCTTGCCAGCTGGATTTCCAGTAACTATTCTCAACATTAATCATAGAAATTTGATGAAAACATCATGATCACTTGATGGCCGGGTTAAATCCCATGCATTTATATGGCTTGTGTTGCAGGCGCTCCTCCAATTCATTCTAGACCATGTTGAGGATAAAAATGTTGAACCTTTACTGGAGGTGGGTCAATGCTTTGGGTATTTTTATTCATCAGTTGAAGAGACGTTCACTTTGAACTTATTGTATTGCTAAACATGATTCAGAGTTTGTTGGAAGCTCGTGCAGAACTTCAACCACTGCTTCATGGATCTCATGAGAGGTTGAAGGATCTTATATTTTTGGATATTGCATTGGATTCGACAGTTAGAACGGCCATTGAAAGGGGATATGAAGACCTAAGCAAGTCTGCTCCAGAGGTACATTATATTGTTGGTGTTACCCTTGACTGTAGTCTCTGTTGTTTGTCCTTCTGACAGACATATCTATGCTGTTAGTACATATCAAACTTAGTGCTACCTATTACTTTTTCTTGCAGAAAGTTATGTACTTCATCACCCTTGTTCTTGAGAATCTTATACTCTCATCGGATGACAATGAGGAACTAATCTACTGCTTAAAGGTACTTCAGTAAAATACTATTGGTTTATGTATCTTTCATATTGACATTAGGCTTTAGAGATTTTAGAGAGAAAAATTTGGATGAAAATCAGATCATATATAGTAATCAGTTTGAGGTTTCTGCTTTTTATTGTTAGTTTAAGGGTGAGACCTGGTTTTCAGAAGAAAATGTTGTGTCATGATGTAATTGGCAAAATTTAAACTATTGAGGTGACGAGCATTTTTTTTTAAAATAAAATGATTAAATTGTAAAATCTAATAATCAAGTGGTTAAGATTGAGAAAGAGAGAAGTACAGAGGAATACAGCCAGGCAGTCTCTTTAGGGGTTTTATAATCAACCCTTAACCTCTTTATTAATCACTTCAAACAGAATTATACTAGCATGATTAAAATGTGCCTTATTACATTCATCACTTAATACTGACTTCTAAACTCGATAACTTTCTAATTTCTGACTTGAATTGACTATCTAAACCAGAGACACTCCTAGATTTATGACGGACCAATTACATAGATACCCCAACATCATATTTTATAATCATAATGATGACATACTTTGTGAAGACAGTGATTACTGTTATCTCTACCACTCTTAAGTCTGTTTCCTAAGCTGGGAAAAAGAGTCCAATAAATAGGTGGCAGTAATGGGCAGGTTGTATGATTTCAGTGGTGAGGGATGATAACACCAGACTACATTACTTGCAAGGGACGATAAGCTCCTGGTAATAGTAGGGCCTGAAAGAAAATTTTAAACTTCCTGACTGAAACAGGCAAAACATAACCATACCTAACATTTTGTTTCTCTATGCTTGGTAAGTTAGTGGAGTTTTCTGTTTTTGGGGTGATGAGACTTCTAATTATTTAGTAGCTAGTTACACCTTTATAGCCATTACATCTCTGTTTGCTTCTGAAATTGGTGCTGTTAATGAAGGGGTGGAATCGTGCCCTAGACCTCTGCAGAAGTAAAGATGACCAGTGGGCATTATACACCAAATCAGTTCTTGATCGTACTCGCCTAGCACTTTCAATCAAGGCAGAGCACTACCACCATGTCCTTCAACCTTCAGCGGAATACCTTGGACACCTGCTTGAAGTTGAACAATGGGCTGTATGTATTTTTCAAGTACATTTCCTGTTTAATTGATTATAACACTGCAGTTTCTCTGCTTATTTGTCATTAACATCTTGTGTTGCAGGTAAACATATTCACTGAAGAAATTATTCGTGCTGGATCAGCTGCTTCTTTGTCTTCTCTTCTCAACCGGCTTGACCCTGTTCTTCGGGAGACAGCTCATCTAGGCAGGTTAGTTTATTGCTATAAAATGATTTGGAACATGACTTATTGCAAAGCCTTACAAGTGGGCAATGCCAATAGTCATGATGATTAGATTGGAGTAGAAGTTGAGTTCTTGTTAATAGGACTCAAAACCTGTTGATCTGTGGCCATTTTTTGAAAGCTTACCATGAACAAAGTAGAAAAGGAAAATAATTTAGCAATATGTTCATTTTCATAAGGTTTTTACCACCTGAGAGGAAATCTTAAAGTTGTTCTTGACCGACATGTTTTTTCAGGAAACTTCTCACCTCAAAAAAATTCCTTTAACTCCCGAACGATATACTTGCATTTTCTAATCCATTATTTTTTTTTCATTTCTTAGGCAGGTTTTATTGCTGTAAAACAATGTGAAAAATGACTTATTACAAAGCCTTATAACTGGACAATGCCAATAGTCATGATGGTTAGATTGGGTCAGAAGTTTAAGTTTATGTGTATAGGACTCAGAGCCTGATTATCTCTGATAATTTCGAATCCTACCATGAACGAAGTACAAAAAAAAGAAAAATTGGCATGTATACCGTTTTCAATAAGTTTTTTACAATCTAAAAGGAGATCTGGAACTAGTTCAAAAAAAAAAAAAAAAAGAGATCTAGAAGTTGTTCTTAATCGTGCATTTTTTTGTAAAATAAAATTTCTTAGTGCAAAACAATTCCTTAACCTCTCAACTATGTGCTTCCATTTCTGTGGCATGAAAGATGAATTCCATTCATACTTGACACCTCCGCTGGGTAATAGCAGTTGTTAAATCCATCTAATAGCACTTGGCCAGCCATTGACCTTCAAAAGTATTCAACAGACAACCATCACTTTGTATGAGGCAAAGAGGCAGTGCTGAAGCAATGAGCTTTGATAACATTAAATAGAACAGATATATCTTCTTCTAGTAGAATAATTCTGACTTTAAAAGAGTGAAAATAGAGTTGGAAAGACCATTGGAGAACCCCACAAAACAAGGTGAAAATTTGAAATGGTAAAGAAGAATGGATTCGTGTGGTATTAGTTGTGCATGAAAAATGACTTGTTAGGAGCTCTTTCACACTGGATATGGGATTCTTAGCATTAGAGGATGTTGAAGTTAATGAACATCTTGAAAAGTCTTTGACATGCAAAATTTTAATTCAAACCATTGAACAATTCTAATGGCGTATTCATGTTTGGACCAGTTGGCAGGTCATAAGCCCAGTTGAAGTTGCTGGATTTGTGGTTGTCGTAGATAAATTGCTTTCTGTCCAGAATGAATCATATGGGCATCCAACCATTGTAGTGGCAAACAGTGTAAAGGGTGAGGAGGAAATCCCAGTTGGTGCTGTTGCTGTCCTTACTCCAGACATGCCAGATGTCCTATCTCATGTTTCAGTTTGAGCAAGAAACTCCAAGGTAATGAGCCAACCCTCTAGTTCAGTAGGACTTCAATCCCTAGTGTTTATCTCTATATTGCTGATGGCACTGTCAAAACATTGTAATGATGAGAGATTGTGAATTATGAATCACAAATATTCTGATGGCAGGTCTGCTTTGCTACATGCTTTGACCCTAACATTCTTTTGGACCTGCAAGCAAGAGAGGGCAAGTTATTGAGGCTAAAACCCACATCAGCGGATGTTATTTACAGGTCTATTCTTATAACTCAAAGAAATGAAATTTGTTTTTTTGTCAACCTTCTATATTAAAGTGTGCAGAAATGTTTCTTATTTGATGATATAATGGTAATTCTAACTCTCCCTTGTGGTGTGAAACTTTAGTGAGGTCAAGGATAGTGAACTTGCAGATCCAAGTTCATCAAATCAAAGAGATGCAGTCACTGGACCTTCACTAACTCTTGTTAGAAAGCAGTTTGCTGGTAGATATGCAATCTCAGCTGACGAATTCAGCAGTGAAATGGTTAGTATTGAATATAATATGTGATGCACTTTTGAGCAGCCAACTTTTTCTGTCTTATGGAATTTCAGAAGGTGTAGTTAGAAGTGAGAATGAAAAAGACATTTGTTTAGACAGTAATTTTTTTATGTGTATTGTGTTTAACTTTATGTTTATTAGGTTGGAGCCAAATCCAGGAATATATCATATTTGAAAGGAAAAGTTCCCTCCTGGGTGGGTATTCCTACTTCTGTTGCGCTACCATTTGGTGTTTTTGAGAATGTTCTATCAGATGATTCTAACAAGGTGGGTTCAGTTCATCCTTCTTATATGGTAGTGAAATGTAGTTTGGTGTATTTAACAGTATATTTATTTTGTGGGAACAAAGACAAGGAGTAGATTATGTTAGTTCAGTACTTTTTTGAAGGTTATGTAACCTCATTCTAATAAATTGTCAGTAATGTGACTTATGATTTTCAACCTTATTTACAGACAGTAGCAACTGAATTGCAACAATTGAAGAACAGATTGGTAGCAGGAGATGTTGGTGCACTTGGTGAAATCCGGAAAACAGTGCTGCAGCTTCTTCCCCCACCTCAATTGGTACGTCCAATTTGCATTGGTAGAATCAGAACATGTGGAATGAAAGCACGCACTTTGGACTGACTTTATTGAGATTGTACCTGAACTGTATGACAGTTGAAATCTAGAAAGTCCATCTGACTCCAGATTGTTCAACTGGACATTAGGCACATTGTGTTATCAATTCTTTTTGGGTGAAGAACAATTTTCAATTTTTAGGGTTTAAATAAGTAGTTCAATTGCTTCAGGTGCAAGAACTGAAGGACAAAATGAGTAATTCAGGAATTCCATGGCCAGGTGATGAAAATCCGGAACGATGGGAACAAGCATGGAAGGCAATAAAAAAGGTGAGCAACTGAAAAAATCATTTAACCTGCAGTTACTTTCTGATTGAAAGTATTTGCTGGTTTCTTTGAGAATTGGGTGTAACTCTTTTCTGAACCAAGAATGATGAAATGACTATGCGGCCAAGTATATATGACCAAATGATCAGCTGATAAACTTTAGCAAATCGTCTCAGTACTGAAAACAAAGGCTTATTTTCTAAATCGGGTGATATATAGGATTGACATCTCATACTTGCATGATGCAGTATGCTGATTGCAGTATTCAGAATATCTGCTTGCAAGCTACCCATTTTATTTTGGTGGTACATTTATTCATTTCTTTCAGGTTTGGGCTTCAAAATGGAATGAGAGGGCCTATTTCAGCACCCAGAGAGTGAAATTGGATCATGAGTACCTCTGCATGGCTGTCCTTGTTCAAGAAATTATTAGTGCTGATTATGCCTTTGTAATTCATACCACTAACCCATCATCTGGAGATTCATCCGAGATATATGCTGAGGTATGTCTATCTCAATCTGACTTATGGACTAGTAAAATCCTCGTCCACTTCAATTTTACTGTGTTTCCTGATTGGCTTAGTTGGTAATCTATTGTCTCATTTCTGGCGAGAACTTTTCTCCCTTTTCTTGGCTTTAATGGTACTAAAACTAACATTACATTGGACTCCTAGAGTGCCTCCATTGAAAATCTGGCTTTTTTCATGTAGGTGGTGAAAGGACTTGGAGAGACATTAGTGGGAGCATACCCAGGTCGTGCTTTGAGCTTTGTTTGCAAGAAGAGTGATCTCAATTCACCCAGGGTAAGTACATGGTAGTTCAATGAGTCTTTCTGTATCACATTCATTATTTAACAAAGTCTAGTTTGTACAAAAGTTCAATATGGTTAAATGTATTATGTGTTTTTACGTTTGTCATAAATCTAAAACTCTGATGCAACTATTGGTTGGAGTAATAAAATGCTTACAGGGTGTATAAACACAGATTTCTATCGCTTCTTGCTGGGCTAATGGATCTTGTTGTCTGTCAGGTATTGGGTTATCCAAGCAAACCTATTGGCCTCTTTATAAGACGATCAATTATCTACAGGTCAGACTCCAATGGCGAGGATTTAGAAGGGTATGCAGGTGCTGGACTTTATGACAGGTTAGCCCCAACTTTTTTCTCCTTGGTAAAAAACTCTTATCTCTTAGGGCATGTTTGGAAACCACAGAAAAGAAAAGAAAGAAAAAGAAAAGGAGAGAGAAAGTCCTTTACCAATGTTTGGCAGCATATTTTTTACGAGAAAAGAAAATATGAGAGAACTTACTCTCTCTCTTAGTGAATGAACTCTCTCAGAAAAGCATGGAATGTGGAGAGAAAATAAAAAATAAAATAACAGAGAAAATTTTAATCATTGAATTTTAAATATACTAATTTAATTTTTTTATTTTTTCGCTTGTATCCTAACAAGAGAAATTATATTTTTCTTCCATTTTCTTTCTTATTTTATATGGGCATCCAAGGAAAAGAAAATAAGCCTCTTTCATTTTCTTTTATTTTCTTTTATTTTCTTTTTTTCTTCCTCTTCTCTTTCTTTTCTTTTCCCTCTACTTTCTGTCTTCCAAGCACAGTTTTAATGACAGGTTAGCCCCAAACCTGTTGGTGCTTTTAATGAGTAACTGTCAAAGGTGTATGAAACATATTAAGCCTGTTGTTATTTTCTTAATAAAACTTTACCATCATTCAGAAAAAAACAAAAACAAAAAAAACGATATTAAACCCGTTGACTGAATTTTTGTGAGAATGAGTAAACAAGCTCCAATTTTGAATTTTTATATCTAAAACTCGGTTTGAGTTGCTTTCACTCGCCCAAGTCAACTTTGAACAGTAGAAAATTGCATGACTCAACAGAGTAATTTTGTTATAAAAAACCAATTTTTTTTAACCTTCATTTAACCTTTATTAGCGAATTTGTGTGGTCATTAAACTTGCACAACTAGATTTAACAGTGATTTTGATATTTTTATGCTTAGCAAATTTTAGGACAAAGAAAAGAATAGATGCATGATTTAACCGTGCATCTTATAGATTATATAAATTTTATCTTATTACATTCTCTTTTTTTTAACTAATTTAGTGATATGTCTAACTCTAGTTGTTCATAAGATTAAATGGCATTTATGTTTGCTGTGCTTTTATTTATATTGGATGTTCTTGTGTTTTTAACTGGTCAGAACTAACCAGCTGTTGTGTTAACTTGGACCCATAGGAAAATGAACTGTCTTAGTTTTGATGTTTTTATTATGATGCTATTGTAGACATCCGTGTGCATGGAAAGTTGTGGGGTTTCTTTTCATTGTCAGACATTATCATATGGTGACGATGCTCACCTTGTCAGTTGCTTCAAATTTGTACTCTGATCAGAGAGATCCTTTATGGGTCTTATTAGTGAACACCCAGTGCGTCTTTCCCTAGTGCTTTTCTTAGTTTTTTTACAGTATACATTTTCACGGCCTTGACTGCAGCAGTTCAGTTGAGGACCTATAGGAGAGTATTTTTTTAGGACGTCATGGTTAAAATTTCATGGAAAGGATAGATGCTCAGCCGATGATGCTCAGTAGGTATAATATCTTCCACCTGTCTGCAGCCGATAGATGCTCAGTAGGTATAATTTCTATTTGTTAGCTCTATTGTGGACTTGCAGCTTGGTGTCCACCGCATACTTCAGCTAATAGAAAACAAACGAACTCTAGACACAGGTTGATAACAACGAGTGTCCAAATTTGATTTAAAGGAGATTTAATATCTTCTTCTGGCTAGGTCTCAGACTTTTTTTCGCTCTGTTTTTTCTTATCTATTTTGGTATCTAATATTGCAGTTCTAATATATAGATATGGAGTTATTTTAGCATTTTTTAGGTCACCATGTGCGTCATCAATTTTTACTGATTTTTCTTTATTAATCCATAGTGTGCCCATAGACGAGGAAGAGAAGGTTGTGTTAGACTACTCGGTGGATCCACTAGTAATAGATGCGAGTTTCCGAAATTCAATTCTTTCAAGTATTGCTCGTGTTGGGAGTACGATCGAGGAGCTTTACGGATCTTCACAGGATATTGAAGGTGTTGTGAAGGACGGTAAGATATTTGTGGTGCAGACAAGGCCTCAGATGTGATTTAAGATTTTACGATTCGCTGGTTCCTGTGCCCGCTAAATTTTCCGAGAGTGTAGAACATAAAACACAAGGATAAACATCGACAGCACAACGGATGCATATTGTTATATAGAGAATAAAACGTCCGTCTGTGGCAGTTAATAAAATTTTCAACGATCAACGGCAGAAACAAAATTTGTATTTGAGATGTGGAGGCAGGAAAATGAACTAATGTGTCACGCTAAGTTAGTTATATGCTACAGTAATGAAATTATTGTTATTGTTAGTGGATATAATCCTATGTATCTAAGTACTAAAAAAATCTTTTTAGTTGTAAAATGATCGTTGACTAATTTTTGGATGGACGAAAATTAACTTCCTATTCGTACTGTCTTCCTTTTGCGGGTCAAAGAATGTGTTATCTGCACAAGTTAGGCCACTAATTGTCCAACTATTGCCAACTTGGGACAATACTTTCGCAGGGAAAAGAATGTAGGAGGGAGAAAAGGAGGGTGACCAATGAAATTATGGTTATCATGTACGAGGTCAATGTTATCTTCCAGCTGGCTGGTGTTAATACAACCAATATCAACGATGAAAAGCAATCATGTTTAATGTTGTAATTTTTTTTAATATTTTAAAGACAAATACTTCAAATGGAACAGGGTCTTCTTCCAATGTTGAGGGGGAGAGGCCCTCTCTCTTGCTCTGAGTTGAAACTCATGTTAGTCTTTAGATACGATCGAGACCGTTAATAAATGCCCTTTGATCACGATCATTATATTCTGGCTATACTTCTTCAATTTGTTGCTTGTCTGGGATCTTAGCGTGTAATAATTCTGAGAGCTTAACTGAGATCCTCCAGAAATATGAGTGAAATATTAATAAGGACCTTCTATCACCACCTAGCAATACCAACAACCCAGACAGCGGTGCATTATCGATGCTCCTCTCCTTATGTCCTCGGATCAGGCCATGGCTTTGAGCGGTTGTAAGCCTAAAAAGCAGGAACAATGCCCATATAATAGACTTGAGAATAGAAATTCAACAGAAAGGATCAACATTGAACACTGAACAATGAACAATCTCTCCCTCTTCAAATGCATTAAATTAACCTTCTAGACCGACATTTTCTCTCTCTTTCAAATGCAGTGAATTAACCTACTAGACCTTGTTGATGTTCCATCACTCGCACATAGGCGTCTGGGAATATAAGTTGACTAGGTGGGATTATGCACCATAACCCCCATTGAGGTTTAATAGACATGTACTACAAATGATTGAGTTGGAGGTTTTGTTTTCAATTTCTTAGTAACATGTCCACATCAGCAAATTCAGTCACCAATAGGCCAGCTAAGGAGGGAATCACCCATCAAGTTCTTTCAATTGAATTTTCTTTTTAGTTCGTCTTGTTCAAATTCTCAAAAGCTGTATCATTACAAGCTGCCAGCCCAAACTCTGGCCCCCATTGTACTTAAGATTTTTTTGTTAATTAAATAATGCAACGTCTCATAAAAAAAAGCACCAAAACCTGGTGAATACATTGACATCAAGTGTCCTTATTGTTAATGGATTTCTCCGAACGAAGGTAAACCAAGAGATCGATTTCTGTATCGATACTCTCTGATTTCTTCCCATTACATAGATATAGAAGTTTAAGTTATGAGATACATAAAATTACAATACTGCCCTTTCATAAATACAAATATACGATAACATCCCCCCTCAAATTGATGTTGGTAAGTCAACCAACAACAATTTGCCAACCCAAAATTGATGCTGTTGTCTAGTCATTGCTTTAGTGAAGACATCGACAACTTGGAAATCCGATGAAAATATAAGGAAGAGATATCACAAGGTATCTCGGATAGACTGACAATCAACCTCAATGTGCTTGGTGCGTTCATGGAAAACAGGGTTGGTGGCAATCTGAATAATACTAGTGTGATCAGCATGAAGAGGGGTAGAAGTAGTTTGAGGGAACTCAAACTCCGCAAGAAGATTGCGTAGCCATACAATCTGAGAACAAGCAGTAGACATGACACGATCTTGTTTCTTACGTCTCTAAGAAATTAATGCATCACCTAAAAACATACACCAACCCGTAGTAGATCGACGTGTATTCGGACACCCAGCCCAATCAGCATCACTATAAGCAATAAGTTGAAGAGAGGCGCCTGTATGAAAGAATAACTCACAAATAGGAGAACCTCGAAGATAGCGGATGATGCGTCGAACTGCAGCAATTTAGAGATGACAAGGAGATGACATAAACTGACTGACCTGATGAACGACATAGGAGATATCAGGGCGAGTAGTGGTCAAGTAGATGAGACTCCCAACCAGGCGCCGATAGAGAGTAGGGTCATCTAGAAGGTCCCCTTAATCTTTCCTGTATTTGACATTTACCTCCATAGGAGTATCAACAGAAGAAGTATCCTCCAAGCCAGCCAAGGTAATAATATCTTGAATATACTTATGCTAGTTTAAGAAAATACCATTGGCCCGATGATGGACTTCCAGTCCTAAGAAGTATGTGAGTTGGCCAAGATCTTTTATATGGAAAGTGGCATGCAACAGCTGTTGAACCTTAGTAATCAAACCACAGTCAGTTCCAGTAATGATAATATCATCCACATAAACCAAGATAAAGACTATACTCGAAGTCGACTTGTGGAAGAAGAGAGAAGAATCATACTGACTTTGTGTAAACCGGAAGGTAAGAAGCATACTGCAAAACTTCTCAAACCAAGCCCGGGGAGCTTGCTTGAGTCCATATAGAGAACACTGTAGCTGACAGACATCATGAGGAGAAGAAGTAGTCATACCACAGGGAAGCTTTATATAGATCTTTTCCTGAAGATCACCGTGAAGAAAGGTGTTCTTCACATCCATCTGATGCAGTTTCCAGGACTCGGAAACAACAATAGCTAATATAGTACGAACTGTGGTCATTTTGGCAATAAGAGCAAATGTATCCTCATAATCAATCTCATATTCCTGTTTGTTGCCCAGAGCTATTAGGCGAGCTTTGTACCGATCCAAAGAGTCATCAGAGCGATGTTTTACAGAGAAAACCCATTTACTCCCAAAAGGCTTAATTGTAGGAGGGCAAAGAACAATATCCCAAGTGTGATTCTCCTCAAGTGCCCGAAGTTTTGTTTGTATTGCATTCTGCCAACACTCGTGTCATGGCCTGTTTGTAACAAGTGAGAATGAAAATAGAAGATAAAGTAGCCACAAGAGAGACAGTGGAGGAGAAACCATACCAATGAGACTTGACGACGACGATAAACACCACAATTTCCTCAAACTGGTTTTCTTATCTGACATGGGTTCTCTAGCAAAGAATACAACCGTTGTAGCCATACACAGGAACTCTTACTCTCCTTCATTTGCAAAAGCTCGATTGCAATCTTTCCAGATTTTTTTAGAAGCTACAACGAAGAAACGTGGTGGGGAGAGTAATATGGAGTGTGCTTGGTATGGTGCTTCTAAGGATGAAATTCATGGGATCATTAATCATGGATTTGGTCTTCGTGAGAGACCCGAAAATAGAGCCTTATTTAGTTTTGGTGTCTATCTTTCTCCTACAAATTCTTCTCTTGACAACATCATATCATCAACAGTGGATGAAAGTGGGCTAAGACATTTACTGCTATGCAGTGTCATTTTGGGGAATGTGGAAGCAGTTGGCTGTGGATCAAAACTGTTCCATCCAAGTTTTAAAGAATTTGACTCTGGTGTTGACATTGTATCAAATCCTTGTAGGTGCAGCAGGAATAGGAACAGTTGGCGAGGTAGCAGGCAATGCAGTAGAACTAAAGGCACCAACACAGGCATGATAAGCAGTACTCTACTTCTTTTCAAGTTGAATAGGGCAGGTATGACCATGTTTCTTGCAGTAGTTACAAAACTTCCTAGGGCAATCCCGAGCAATATGACCAAAATTTTTACAACTATAGCACTGAACAACACGCATGTCTCTTCCCTTATTTCTCCCCTGTGCTGCATAAGCCACAGTAACATGGGCGCTAACATTAGCCCAATGTTCCATGCCAGCCTGAGTTACTATACGTTGCTCCTCACGAAGAAGTTCACTGAAACAAGCATCTAGAGATGGTATAGGATGCCGATTCATCAGATTAGACCGTGCAATTGAAAAATCGGAACGGAGCTCCATCAAGAATTGATCTCTCTTGCTGGTTTCATACATTGCTTGAATAGCAGAGAGAGCTGCAACGGGAACATTAGAATAAACAATGTTTGCATAGTCAGCCCAAAAGTTTTGAAAACCAGAAAAATATTTCTCAATGGAGAAACTTCTTTGTGTGAAATTAGTCATCTCATACTCCAATTGAAAACGTCGAGCTGTGTTGTCTTGATGGTAAACCTTGGTGAGGTAACTCTACATGTCAGCCACATTTCTATAAAGCCGCATATTGAGAACAAAATGAGGCTCAACGGAGCCAAGGATCCAGGTCATGACCCTAGCATCCTTGACTATCCACTTGGACAAAGCCTCGAGCCCTCGAGGTGCGGGATCATTCCCATCTATATGAGCCCATAACGCTTTTCCCATAACGAATAAACGAAATTGAAATTCCTAGGCAGTGTAATTTTTACCTGTGAAACGGATAGGGAACGAGTCTAACCTATCAGATGACATGATAAAATCCAGGTGACACCTCTCTGGACAAAAACCCACAAATTGCAAAAAAGAAACACCCTATTGTATTTCCTTTCTTTGCCCTCTTTATGTACAGGCACATGGCTGGTGTTCTGTATCTATAGACACAGAGCCCAAAAAAATGGCTTAGACCCTGTTCCTTTATGAGCGGTTTCCCCCCTTGCTACTCTCTGCTTCTGTAAAGAATGGAAATATGGTGAAAAGGACGTCAATCTGATCATTAACTACCATAAACCACACACACTCAAATACCTCCACCACGCATCCCTCGTCTACCAAAAAAAATGAGGCGATAATCAACAAAAACCCTAAAAATCACTTCACTCTCCAAAAACTGGAAGCAAAAGACGGTGAATCGTTGTTCCGAGAAAGACGACGAATGAAGTCAGTGTAAGAAACAACTGACCCCGCTGTCGTAAGGCCTATTCTATTACGGAGAGAAAACAGGGAAAATCACCGTAGACTAGCCGGAGAGTCACCACGCCGCCGGTAACCTGTCGTAACCTACAAATGGCAACGACAAAATACCAATCCAGAAATTTGTTCTCCTGCAAACGAGATCCAACAGAATGAAAAGGAAGAGAAGAATCCTCCCCTTCTCTCTCAGTCCCATCTCTCTTGGCAGAGACGCAGAACCCCTTTTCACCGTCGAAAAGCTACTCCAATCGTTTGCTCAGGCACAAATCTTTGGAGTCCGAACTCTGTATTGTCAAAAACCTCACCCTAAACTGAATCTCCCGATGCAAATGACTCCGTGAGAGTCCACCGAAACCAAATCAAGAACCGAGAACCTAGATCCAACGAATTGATAAATTGGGAGGAAGATAACTCACCTCTGAGAGCACCGAAAACGTCGAAGAATACCACTGGCGCCGATGATCTCCCACAGCTCTGATACCATGTTAATGGATTTCTCCAAACGAAGAAACTAAGAGATCAATTTATGTTTTGATACTCTCTGATTTCTTCCCGATACATAGATATAAAAGTTTAAGTTATAAGATACATAAAATTATAATAATGCCCTTTCATAAATACAAATATACGATAACACTTATAACCACTTATGTGTGAATAAAATTGCATCAATTTGAGAAGGTTTTGGCATTGAGGATCACATTGGTGCCGGTCAGACCAACTGGAAAAAAGATGGAAGCCGAAAAACAACACAGGAAGTGATGAGAAAAGGTCGAACAAGGGAAGGAACCGATGGAGCAAACAAATAAGCGACCAGAGTAGAGGAGAATTTATGTAGCTGACACTAACATAATTAGGACTACGTTCCTATGGTGATGATGAATCATTCAGTGGAGTCAAGAAAGAAATAAATAACAAACTATTATGGATTAGGTGAAAATATTAATTTATGATTTTTTATAAAAATGTTTAATAGATTAGATGCATACACTACACTTAATAACCATAGTGAGACTTGAACCCCAAGACTTCACACCTAAAAACCCCAATATCGACATGAATTTACCAATTCTCAAAAAAAAGCATTTACACCTGAAGCTCACTATCTGAACATAATATATGCTCTTGAAGCTCAATATTTTTGAAAGTTACTTTTCATTTGCCACCTGATGAACACTTCAAAGAAAAATGAGAGATATCAAGGGTCAACATCCCTAGTCAGTGGAAGCGACATTTACCTGTACCAGCACAGACCTCACACTCACCTCCTTCTCCAGCTGCACGTGTAAGACATTGTTTGATTCTATCATTCACAATATCCTGCCAAAAACATATGGTTTAATGTTTGTTAGGAAGTACCCAAGACTTCTCAACATATGCATGTTTCAATTCCTCATAAAAACAAAGGCTCAAACAGGCAAGAAAGAGAATTTGTCATAGCTGATGCATCCATAAGACAAGCAGGATAAATTTGAGCCACTGATTGCATCAACCCATGTTTATGCAGATTATAGCAACAGAAGATGCCGATAATTAACAAATCAACTAGACCAAAAAACTGGGCCGTAAGAGTATTACTTTACTGTAGTCATTTCGACCTTCCATTATTTGTTGAGGGTGATTCAGCTATTGTAATTTCATGGGGATGGGAAAGACCAATCCGCCATGGAAATTTCACCAGATATTTCTTCAAGTTGTAGATCTTATTATTGATAAATGGTGCTCATGGAAACACATCCTCCGATCAGCAAAGTCAACGGTAGATCAACTGGCAGAGGAGGACACATTATTGCAGCTGCTCGTTGTGAATTTAAGTCCTGCTAACTGATATTAACATTTTTTTTTGTAATTAGTTCTTCTTTATTGATATAAAGTTTTCACTAATTTAAAAAAAAAAAAAACTATGCAATGGGGCTGCTCATGTCTTTTGTTAGAGATGCATCTAGAAGCAGGTCGCTGCAAGCGTCTTAAAAACATGCACAATGTTCACCTGATTGTTCCCTACAAGAGCAGGTTGTATAATACACAACAAATCACATTGATGGCATGGTTGTGAATTGAGAAAAGATAGCCAGCAAACAAAACGAGAAGGGTCCATAGAGTAGCCAGCAAACAAAATGAGAAAGGCCCATAGGGGAATAGCTAAGCACAGCTAGTATGTCTTGAATTGAAAAGTACAGCTAGTATGTCTTGAATTGAAAAGTTCCACAACAGGGAAATCAAAAACCAGACTCAAAGAAGAAGACAACAAGCTTGTCAAACTTCAAAGGTACCAGCATGCTACTGGCCTTCTTCACTGCATAAAACTTGTACACATATACAAGAAATAACATGTTTTTCTGGTCCTTAAGTAATGTCTTTAGAAAGTTTATGTTGCCATGTCAACAGTTAAAAGAAAATATATACCACTAACAACTTGTGCAAACCAAGAGGTGCAGTTACAAGGTAGGAGATGCCAGGATGAGATTTTGCAGCTTCAGCTGCCAAGGTTGGAATATCCTGAAAAGAAAGAAGAATCACAAAGTAAGGTCTTCCTATTTGTTGTTTGTTTGAAATAATCTACCAAAAACAGACCTCTATATTAAAAATTCAAAGCTCACTTGATGCCAGTGCTTTCCAGGGAAGAGGAAAAATGGACTAACAATTATCCTAGTTGCCCCTTTCTGCACACATGAACTAAAAGCATCTCCAATAGATGGTTCTGCCAATTCCTAATAACAAGAAAGACATGAAGAAAGGGTGTGCACATAATCAATCTAACCAGCCTCAAGAAGGAAGTACGAGAGATGCATGAAAATATATTCAATGCAAGGTTTTGTTTGATTACACAACGTATTCTTAATTTCCACAAAATGGTTCACTAAACAAAAACTTTTCAGACAATAGTGTTTGAGTGGAACCAATTTGCAGAGTTACTGATATACCAGAAGAAAATACAAATGGACAGAAGGCAATACTGGAGCAACTAATCACACATAATTTGATCAATAAGAATCTTTGGCCTCACACTATTGCCATGATATTGAACAACTATAAAAGGAAACAACATCATATACTTCTGTTGTTTAAGAAAATTGAGATCTTTATGAAGTGAATCTTGTTACATCTGAAACTAATATGCACTTAATATGACTTGAGTAGTGATGGAAGAAAACTCACCATATGAGCAGGCTCCACAATTGAGTACCCTGTTTTACCTTTAAACATTGCTACAAACTCATCTGAATTCTAGAAAATTAAAATTTTTAGTCCCACATGCTATGTCAAAAAACAAATATCTGAAACAAATCAATCCGAAGAAAAACTCACTGAGCATAAGATTTGATTCTTGCCGTCGAGATCCATGGTCAACAATGATCAGACCATCCCTTTCACCAACTACATTTTTGTTTCTTCCATTTTCTTCATTTCTGATACTCAAACAGGAAATCGGAGAAATATTTCTGCTTTTTGCGAAATTTCTTGGCAACTTGATAAATTCAGGGCAAACTGGATATCTCTCATTTCCTCTGATTAAAATTTTGTTCCCACTTGAAAAAAAAAATCAAAATACAGGAAAGGCAGGATAAATAAATCAGTTTTGATATTAAGGGTATTCTGAATTTATGATGCATAGATGAAGTTAAGGGTAAAATTTTCCAATTGAACAGGAGTCCAAGTGTATCCACAATCCACAATTTGTGTTTTGATGTTCTTTGTTAATTTTCGGGAACATGGATTTATGACAGACTGATACTGCTATCTCATGAGAGGGACTCACACTAGCATCGAATCCAGTCAATTAAAATCAACAACTTTATGTTAATTTTTGAGTTCTACAACACCTTGTGTCAAGAAGATGAGTGACACTAGTAATGAAGATTGTTGCTAGTGCCTTCCAACGTAAGTTCAGTTTAGTTTTCTGAGGCATCTAAAGGGATAAACCTGTAATTTTCACACCTGAACTAGCCATTAAAATTCATATAGATGAGAAAGTCTGTTTCTGTAGGAATTTGCTTTCATCCTTATCTCTGTTCAGTATTAAATGTTGTTACAACAACCAGATTTTTAGAAGAGGATATGTACTTTTACAAAGAAGATCCATTTAATTTTTCTTTCAATGTCCAGACATTGGCAAGGAGGAACAAACACTAGAGTTCAAACTTTTTTAGTTTAGCTTTTCAAATGTAAAACATAAGTTTGCTAAGAAACTGTTTCTGGAAAGATAACACAGTTAATAAGTAGGAAGACTGACAGAGAAGGAAAGCTAGTATTTCCAGATGGCTGCAGCAATAGACTGAAAATTAGACAGGAAGACACGGTAAAAATGGAGACTGAACTCATTATGGTTATAAGTTATCAGATAATAGGCAAATTAAGAGATATGCAATTTAATTTGTAGACAGATAATATCCTTGATCTAACACAAATAACCAATAAGTAGTGGCATTAAAGGTGATGTAATTGTGACAACGAGGAGGAAAACACTACAACTGTGATATGGACTTTCATCAAAAACTGACATGGCAAGGTACCATTTTCCATCAAAGAAAGAAAAAAGTGCCCTGGCTAGACTTCTGCATAAAAAATTCACAATTGAAGTGAGTATGATGCTTGAGGCTTGTATGGGGTTTCATCTACAATTTTGACAACGTGAGTAGAGACGTTTTCCATGTTCTATTTGTAGAAAATGAAAGTACAAAACTTGTACAGTTTAACCAATCAAAAGGCCAAGAACAGGTAAAAAAGTACACTTTTCTTATCCAATACAACATATTTGGACAAATCTCTATATGCTTCATTCTGTTACTACTAAAATGAAGTGCTAGACTATTATACAAGCCCATGATACACCACAACCAGGCCTGGATTTTTGCATCAACATCTTCTAATAATGTTTGGGTTGAAACCTTCTTTTCTTGCGAAAGCTTAGTATCGCCGTCTAGATATGCGTCTTATTAACTTCTCCGGCGGAACAGGAAAACAAAATGACTGTGTTATCATATCGACTAGATAACATAACTTTACAACCAAACACGGAAAGACAAGAGCAGTTTGTAGCAAGTTTAATTGTTTAGAAGGTTTACAATTATACTCCAATCATTTAACAACATGAATTGAGTAAACCATATAAAATACATCTCAATTAGATACTATAAGCACATACGAAATCCGGAATCTCATAAAGCACCGCCAAAGCAAAAGAATCCAGAACACAATCAGAAGCACATTGAAGAGGCAATATTCAGATACCTGTTTACAGTAATTCGGCCAGCAACAGAAGCTGAGTTCATCATCCCTGTCTTCTTCTTCGCCTATTTTTTCTTTTTATTACTTTTTAGCAGAAATCGTCGTCTTCTAATAGCACCACATTCAGTTCTAGGCTCCTTTCACTTCCTTATCAGCAGAACGCAGCCGGGGACGGTAGAATAACCTTTGTTTTCTGCTGGCTCGATGGTACTTGTCGGAGGAATAAATGGTCAGTTCCCAACTTTTTAGCCTGCCCCCGAACCAAATCAGATCGCGTTACAAACCAATAACTGTTGGAACCGTGATAAAGATTAGCTTTTGGACCAACACTAGCCGGGTTCAGAAAAACTCGAGCCGCTACTTATCTGCACGGTTCTGTGCCAGAATAACGGCGACTCTGGTTCACCGTGCACAGTTGAAGTCGACCCACCATCAGTCGGCGAGTGAAAACGTTCCTTTTGGCGGCTCTGGCTCGAGAAATTCGTTCTCACCCAATGAGCCTCAACAAGACGAAATCCGTATCTCAATAGTTTCGAATCGTCTTCGCCTTCTGGAAGTTTTACTTCTCTTTTGCAACATTTTCGTATCGAGTGTCTGTCAATCTTCTCGAGTAAATGGGTTATCTCTAATGCCCGTGAACATGCATGACTTGAGCTTCTAATTGGTGGTTTTTTATTCTTTACATGGCAATTTCTACTCGAAGTTCTTTCTCTTGCTCTGGCCTTTCTCCTTATTCTCATTCCCGCAAAGAGCGCTCAAAGGTAGAGTAAATGGGTTATCTCTAATGCCCGTGAACATGCATGACTTGAGCTTCTAATCGGTGGTTTTTGATTCTTTACATGGCAATTTCTACTCGATGTTCTTTCTCTTGCTCTGGCCTTTCTCCTTATTCTCATTCCCGCAAAGAGCGCTCAAAGGTATCTTCATGTGGCTCGTAAATCCTGTTATCCATCACTCCCTTTCCATTTCGTAATTTAGCTTCGGGTATTATGTGTGAAGTGGCTCAGAGGTTCGTGTTGAAGCTATGCTTCACACTCCCTCTGTACTGAGGTCCTTATAACCTACAAGCTCCTAAACCAAGATTAACACATTTATGCCCATCTGTTTCGTGTCCTGATTTTAGTATATAGCTGCTTTTATCTTATTGAGCCCAATAATTGTGTTTAGAGCATTTGGACTTTCGGTCTAGGGTTAAACTGCAGTTGGGATAAAGTATCAGTCATTAGCTTCCATTTAAGATTGCATTCTTCGGACCATAATAAGGTGAGTTGCTAGAGTCATCGCCATCATCATGGTTCTTTGTGTGAGCTTGAGTTAATACGATTAATAGTAGGGGTGTGGATGGTCATTTTTTGTTTATTATATATTTTCCTGCAGGAAAGTTTGAAGTGAGGCATTGGAGGAAAAGAAACCTGTTGCACCCTAAACTGTGTTAACCTTGCAAGAAGAGGATTAAACCATCTAAACACTTAATCATTTCTGTAGCCTCTGTTTCTTGTATTTAGGTAGTATTAGACTTCTTTAAAGTCAAGCATCCTTTTTTAAAGGACTTTGAAGCCGAATATCTCAAAAGGTGGTGATAGATCCACTATTCATTTGCCAGCATCCACTTCTTTATTTGCTTCACATTTCAAATGGAACTTAATGGCTGAAAGACTGACTATCAACAAAGAGTATAATATAACAGAGACTGTTAGGCTCTAAAAAGGAAACTTACATGTTTTCAAGTTGGGATATCTTATTGATCTTCTTTCTACATTCTTTAACTCTCCTTCCATGGTTGCACTCCAGGTGTGCATGCTTCAGACTACTGTGATGAGATATCTATCCACTGCATAAGTAGTTATAAGAATTTCAAAAAACTGAGACCAGTAGTAGAATATACTCCAATTTTGAAGACTTTTTCTCTTCAAGCATGACCTTTTCTATAAATATTCTTATCCGTGTTCCTCAGAAAATATATAACATAAAATTTTCTGCTCTTTAGATACTTTGATTGTTAACTGATGGATTTTTCTTTTTGAGGCAGTCTGAGTTTTTCAAATCTTCATGCCAGTTGTCTTACTATTTCATTGTTTTTTTCTAGTTGAGTTTTTCATTGCGACTGCTTGAGGGCCAGAGAAATGAACTATGGAGTCTCGTAAATACACAGGGTAAACCAATCATTCTAGATATTTTGTTATTTAGTACAGATGGATTTAGTTGCCTCTCTTCTATGAAGCCAACTCCGAGTTCTAACTGCTGCCAAATTGGTAGTTTCTATGCTTCAGTTGAAACAAGTTGGTAAATCAAAGGTAGTTGCACACAGACCCTTCAATGTGAAGAAGAATCTTCCGAAAAGACAACTAATTCTTTTTGCCACAATGGAAGATGAAATATCAGAAAATGAGCTAAATTTGGCTGCCACAGAGCCATCGAAGCAGGATTCTGGTGGTGCAGATGTCAATCTGGAAAATGATTCAGATATCTATGTAGAAAGATCAGGAGGAAAGCCAGGGCTTATCTCTTTCTATGGTCTTCCATACAAAAGGCAGGATGAAATCCTAGTATTTGAGCTACAAAAGAAACACTCAAATTTAGTCTGGTTTGTTGGCCCTGCTGTGCTGGTAGCATCTTTGGTGCTGCCATCTTTATACTTGAGGAGAATACTCTCAACTATATTTGAGGACTCTCTTTTGACAGGTAGTGACTGGATTTTTTTTCTTTATATGTTTATTTATAGATGTTGGCTGGAGTATTGTCAAGTGCACTAGTCAGGCATTCTGCTTCATGCATGACATGCACGTATCTAAGCATCTTACTAGGACCTACCACCTCAACACTCCTATTCTTGACTTAACACATTAAAATATATATATATATACCAGTGGAAAGTGATGCCTTTGTCATTTTTCCTTCTGAAAGAATTAGGGAATGTTTCTCATGTACGATCTTCCCTGTAGTGATGAGGTTAGGTTGGGCTTTATTGCACAACTGGGAATTGAGGACTGCCTTACTCTAACATACGCTTGACTTCAGCTTTACAAAGAAAAGTAGATCAAGTATTTGATGCTTAATTTTTACTAATACTTGTTTAGGTGTCACGGAATCTGCATTACTCCATTAACCATGTGATATTGTTTTGTGCAGATTTTCTCATATTATTCTTCACCGAAGCTCTCTTCTATGGTGGTGTAGCAGTATTTCTTATGATGGTGGATCATGTACAGAGACCCCTTCGGCCAATCACCTCTAGGGGAAGTATCCTTTTATCAACTGGCATAGGACCCCGGATTTCTTCTGTGGCCACTTTGGTACTCAGCCTTCTAATACCTCTAGTGACAATGGGATTGGTGTGGCCTTGGACTGGGCCTGCTGCTTCTGCCACTCTTGCCCCCTATTTGGTAGGAATTGTTGTGCAATTCGCTTTTGAGAAGTACACAAGATATCAGAAGTCACCTGCCTGGCCTGTTATACCTGTTATATTTCAGGTACTGACTCCGAAGTTGTGTAAAATAAGCCTCTTTAGGAACTGCAAAGGATATTATATCATTTGAAGGAGCAAGTGAAGTGGCTTGCACAGAAATTCCTTCATACCCTGCTTGCCACCAGTAGGCTTATCCTTCTCTTTTTGTTGAGATTACCGTATGTTTACTCCAATTATGACTAAGATATTGTGTTTGTGTGTATATGTGCATCTAGTGGATTTTGATCAGATTGCCAATTATTGGATTTCCAATAGTATGGTTCCTCTCATTTTATGGATAATTTTGACATAGCTGCTAACAAATTTACACCGAATCTAAAACTGCCTCATTTTAGCTGGAAAAAATCTCATTTCATGGTGCCATTGGCTCTTTTCACTGTTGACTTTAAAGCACATTCATCATGAGGATTGTCTGTGAATCACATCATTTTTGCTTTTAGATATTTAGTGAACCCACCTGTTGTTCCTTTTGTGAAGCAAGAGTTTTATCATTTATTTGTGTGGAAGTTTGTGACAATTGAGTCTTACCATTCCTATTTTCAGGTTTATAGACTGCATCAACTGAATAGAGCAGCACAATTGGTGACCGCTCTCTCCTTCTCTGTGAGGGGAGCAGAGACAACATCACAGACACTGGCCATAAACAGTTCTTTGGGAACTCTGTTGAATGTGCTCCAATTCCTTGGTGTCATCTGTATCTGGTCTCTATCAAGCTTCCTCATGAGGTTTTTCCCCTCTTCACCTATTGCACCCGATCCATGATCTCTCACAAAAGATTTGTGGCATTCTGATTATTGAACTCAATGCAACATCTTCAGAGTTTCCCTACAGGAAACAATGTTATTTGCTTCTTAGTGGCATTTATCTGGCAAAATTTGCATCAGAGCTGGCATCAGGTCCTTAGTCTTATGGAGCTTAGAAAATATATCCTAGACATTGGCTTGTGGCTTGGGTGCTGAATGGCAATATGGGTATAGTGCTGACTGTGACAGAAACTCGAAGCTTGATTTGCAAAAAGGAGAAGAAGACAAGAATAGAAAATAGTCAATGGCGGCTGCTCATACAAGTTATTCCTTTTTTTCTTGTTGTTGAATCTATTAGATTCCGATTTTATTTACTCTGCTTGTGCAGTACATGTTAGTCTAATCATTTGATAGTGGTTGACAGAAAGGACATGGATCCATGATGTAACTGTTGAACGATTTGTAGCTTTTCCATCAATACATAATATATGCTCGTTCATTCAGAATTTACTGTTGATGGTTTGAGTTAGATATGACTCCGAGGTCCAACTAACAAGACTCCTATTCTTATATTTTACATCTTCATTCTTTGGGGATTTTGTTTAATTTCTTTACTGTTTGTTTATTGGAATTTCTAAAGAAGCCTGCAGCTTGTTTAACGAAATGCCTGAAAGAAATGCAGCATCTTGGACCGTACTTATTCAAGTTTCATGAATCATGGATGATGCAGTTTAGTATTTCAATAGGAACCCATTTAAGGATGTTGTGACCTGGACTGCTATGATGCATGGGTTTGCCCAAAATGGATGAAGTCTGCAAGCTTTGATGCTGTTTAATGAAATGAGAATTGAATGGAATTGCATCAAATAAGATTACATTTACTTGTGTTTTAGACCTGTTGAAGTTTAGATAATTTAACTCGTTCTTCTCTGGTAAATCTTAGATTCGTGTATGTTTTTCTGAGGATTATCTTAAATGAAAAGGTTTTTTGTGCTTATTCTTGAAAGGAAATGAGAGGATTATATGAGTCTTTTGTTTCTTCTTTCTCATGTAGAGTTATTTTACTGTATTATGGAGTCTTAAATGAATTGGTTTGGACTTACTTTGTTAAGAATGAAAGAAATCAAGGCATCGGGCTTGTTTTAGTTTCATCACCAGTGGATCGGAACGACAACGATAACTTAATTTAATCGATTTTTTATATGAAAATCTAACCTGCCTCATCCCCAAACCAAGTCGTTTACACCTCTGTGGATTTAATTAATTTTCCAAGAATTCAAGCTTCCATCGTACAGAGAAAGCCAGCCCATTAGACAGTTGGGCTATGAACCGTGTTAGGGCAGAAGATGATTCACGTTATTTCCATACAGGCAGAGTGGGCGAAGTGAAAGGGAAAGGGAAAAAGAGAAGAAACACACGCCCGGCAAAAGTTTCTGACTTTCCCTGTCATTGGAATTATCTGCTCTACTCGCCCGTGCTTGAAGCCTGCAAATACAAGCAAAGGCAACGAGTAGACTTGGGCACTGAAAGCCAAGCAAGACTCCGCTGCCTCCCCATAAAAATCCTTTGACAGTGAGCCTTATGTCTCCTCATCTTTGGCTCCTTTCACCAAGAATCTTCCTTGAGACGAAACCGCCAGTTCTTCTTTGCGTTATTATTTTGGTCAAACACCGCTGAATCTCCGGGACACCTATGACCAGTAATTTCTGTCATTCACGTCTTCTTCTGATCTCGTTCCATTGATTAAGCTCCCTTCTGGGGATTTTGTTATAGAAAGAGTAGGTGTGGGTGGTTTAGCTCTTCTGTTTTCTTCTTATAAATTTTGAATTAGGTGACCTTATGGTGTACACAAATGTTAGATCTTTGGCGTCAGCCTAGTGCTATATCATTTTAGTATTGAAGATAAATGGCTGGCAAGGGAAGCAAGCAAGCCCCGTGATTGGGTACCGGTATTGAATTTCAATTATTGAGTTCAACCGATTCAAAGTCTCACATTGCCCATCTCTACATGGTCAACTCACTAGGACCTGCTGTGAACTTCCTAGCTTGGCCCCTTGCAGTTTGTTTTGATCGAACCATAAGAATATTCTACCTGTTACGATGTTTCTAGGAGAAAATGTCGGAGTGGTATGGAGGTATAGGTGTGTTCACCTGCCATCGGGTTCTGAAGCTTTACTGTAAGTCACTGATGATGCGATAGGAGAACCAGTGTTGCATCAATGGAACTGTCTGAAAATGGTTCTGATTGTTTTGATTTGGAATGTAGGAATTCTTTAGAAACTATTGATTTGAGCCAAATTTAGAAAAAGGGTCAATTTAAAATCACTTTATAAATGCAAAAACCATTTAGATGATCCAAATGGATCTATTTTAGAGGAGAGTCAGAGAAAGAGTACTGGTTGAGAGAAAAGAAATATGAATTACCTGACCAATCTGATCACAAAACCATCTTATTTAAAGTCAATATCATACCTAAATTCATTGAAAGCTTTCTTCTTTACACTTTTGTTGATCATTGGAATGAAAATAAGGAAATCTGGAGGGACCACAGCCTCAATTTGTCTAGTTTTTTTCTAAGTGGTCTACCCCCAACTTGCCCCTTTCAGTACACCCACCTCACTATCTTATCTCTGGGGTTCTTCCCATTCTCACAAGGTACTCAAAACCTGAACAAAATCGGATAATGGCACGTTGAAAAGTAAGCCTTTCTGAGTGTGGAAATGGGAAAAGGAGAAGCAAAATATACGATTCACAAAAGCCCTAGTTAAAGTTTAATAACTTTATTGATTTGCAGCTCTCCGATACTTTAGCGTAAACTATTTAAACTCCAAGCTTTCATCATCATTCCTGCTCAACTCCATTTCTCATTCAAATTTCTGTCTCCGCAGTCCAACTCTGACTCCCAACTCTCATCCTCTCGTCTTTTTCAGCTATATTGCTTGTTCAAACATCCCCGTTGTGTATTCTTCTTTGATCTGAGTTGCCAACCCAGGAGCCAATGTAAGTATTCACTCTTGCTTGTTCTCGTAGTTTCTTTGAGCACCGAGGAAATCTGGAGTCCTTAGATGGGTCGAGTTCAGAAGTTTAGTTTAATTCTTCTCTCTTCTCTGCTATGTATCTTGCTAACTGCTACATCAGCAGAGCATTCCAGGAATTCTTACTGGCTTCTAAGAGTTAAATCTAAGTTCATTGACTCTAATGGACTTCTTGACGACTGGTCTTCAGGAGCTCATATTTGCAGTTGGAATGGGATAGTCTGCTCGACAGATGAAACCCGCCTTGAAGGTCTGGTTTTGGCTGGATTTGGATTATCCGGTATCATCTCACCCGAACTCTCAAATCTCGATTCACTGCAAACTCTCGACTTGTCGTCGAATTCCCTTACAGGGACAATTCCATCTGAGCTCGGAGAGCTTAAATATCTGCGAGAACTGCTGCTCTTTTCTAATTATCTCTCCGGCACTATTCCTCCTGAGCTCGGTCGTCTAAAAAAACTGAAAGTTCTTCGAATAGGAGACAACTCGCTGTCAGGTGAAATCATCCCATATATTGGGAACTGTACTGAGCTTGAGATACTGGCTCTTGCATTTTGCCGATTAAATGGTAGTATCCCAACGGAAATTGGCAATCTGAAGCATCTCAAAGCACTGAATTTGAATATGAACAGTCTCACTGGCGTTATTCCAGAAGAGATTGGGAGGTGCAAAAAGCTTCAGAACATCTCATTGGCTCACAATATGCTAGAAGAGGCAATGCCCTCTTCTCTGTCAAATCTGGATGCCTTGCAGGTCTTAAACTTCGCAAACAACAGCCTTTCTGGGTCGATTCCTAGGGAATTCGGTGGTCTTTCAAATTTGAAGTACTTGAATCTGCTCGGAAACAAGTTTGCTGGCGTGATTCCTTTGGAGCTAAACCAATTAAACCAGCTTGAGACACTTGACCTGTCAAGTAATCATCTTTCAGGAACCATCAATATCTCCACTACCCGTTTACAAACTCTCAAGAGTCTCATCCTGTCAAACAATTTTCTCAGTGGAACGATTCCGAGAGACCTCTGTCTCGGTAATTCGAGTTTGGAAGTACTGTTTCTCTCTCAAAATTTCTTCTCAGGTCCGTTTCCGTCTGAAATTCTCGGCTGTTCTCTGCTCCAAGAATTGGATCTTTCGAACAATAGCTTCTCTGGCGAAATTCCGTCTGGTATCGACAGACTGGCGAGATTGAGAAACATTGCTCTCTCTAATAATAGCTTTTCGGGCAACATTCCTCCGCAGGTTGGTAATTTAATCAATTTGGAGCTTCTCTTACTCTTCCAAAATCGTCTGACAGGTAGAATTCCAAAAGAAATTGGCAAGCTTCAGAGACTGCAAACGCTCTATCTCTTCGAAAACCAGTTGTCTGGAACTATACCAAGGGAATTGACGAACTGCTCGAGCTTGGCAGAGATTGATTTTTTCGGGAATCATTTTTCCGGGCGCGTGCCGGAGACAATCGGCAAACTCCAGAATCTCGTTTTTCTTCTACTGAGGCAGAATGAGTTGTCGGGTGACATCCCGGCTAGCTTGAGCTATTGTAAGAAGCTTCAGATACTGGTCTTGGCTGACAATAAACTGACAGGGAAGCTGCCCCCAACTTTCAGATTCCTCACGGAGCTGACACTCATCACCTTGTACAATAATTCATTGGAGGGACCAATCCCAGAGTCATTCTCCCTTCTGAAAAAGTTAACCAGCATTAATTTTTCCCATAACAGGTTTACTGGAAGTATCTCCCCTCTCTTGGGTTCAAACTCTTTGATCAAATTGGACTTGACAAATAACAGCTTCACTGGTCCAATTCCTTCTTCAATTTTGGAATCAAGAAACCTGATGCGACTCCGGCTTGGTCGTAATCGTTTAACCGGGAACATTCCGTCGGAATTAGGTCAGCTTACTGGGCTAGAGATTCTTGATTTGTCATCGAATGACCTGGCGGGTGGATTGGATTCTAAACTTTCCAACTTGAATCAGTTGGACCATCTTCTTCTGAGAGAAAACCGACTTACAGGTAATGTCCCCTTGTGGTTGGGGAGCCTGAGAGCTCTGGGAGAGCTCGATCTTTCTTCCAATAATTTCAATGGAACAGTACCAGCAGAACTGGGAATGTGCTCAAAGCTCATTAAGCTCTCTCTCCGAGACAATAACCTGTCTGGCCACATTCCTCAGGAGATTGGGAAGTTAACTTCTGTGAATGTTCTAAATCTGCAAAAAAACAATCTTTCTGGTCCGATTCCGTCAACCATCCAGCAATGCAAGAAGCTTTACGAGTTGAGACTCTCAGAAAATTTCTTAACAGGTTCCATTCCGCCCGAGCTTGGAAGACTTAGCGAGCTCCAAGAGATATTAGACCTCAGTAACAACCTCCTGTCTGGTGAAATCCCTTTATCTCTTGGCAATCTCTTGAAGTTGGAGAGAATAAACCTGTCTTTCAATCATCTCCAAGGTCAGATACCCTCCTCACTCGCGGAGCTAACTAGTCTTCACAGACTGAATCTCTCGAACAATTTTCTCCAGGGAGAGGTCCCTTCATCTTTCTCAAGATTCCCAGCAAGCTCCTTCACGGGTAACAAAGATCTCTGTGGCCCGCCATTGGCTTCATGCAATAGGCTAACTAGTTCGAAAGGAAAACAGCTGTCGAACGCTGCAGCTGCAGGCATCATCGTGGCAGTGGTGTTTACTTCAACAGTCGTATGCCTGGCGATGCTCTATTTCATGCTGAGGATATGGTGCAACTGGAGAAAGGTTTCTGTTTCGAGCTCCGACGCTGGCGGAGTTGGGCAGAGAATGGAAGAGGGTAGATGGGATTACGCTGATGCAGAGAAGAGGAATTCGGAATATTGGAAAATGAATTCCATGGCGCTAGTTTCTTCGACGGAGAAGAACATCTCCAGTCCCGTGCGTTTTTTTTCACCTGAAGATAAGGGCAAGCATGGTTCCTGAGGAAACAGATTTGAGCTATACCAATTTTTAGCTCTTTTTTAACAGTTCATAATATCATTCAGTTGCTTCTTTCATTTGTTTGCGGAGAGAGAAGCCATGATCTGTATCAGCAGCAGCCGAAGGAAAAAGACTCTTACTCTTGTGAATTCAACTGTATATCTTGAGCTAAGTTCATCAAAAGTGTAATTTCGGTTGTAAATTATGTGTTTCAGTGGGTAATAACAAATGATCTCCTCACTCCTCTCTGTCTGCATTCATTAGAACTTTTGCTATCAAAAGTGAACTTTTGAGCTTTTTGTTGAAAGAGGAGCTTAAAAGATTAAAAAATACTGACACTTTGAAGGGTTTTAACTGAGATTAAATTGTAGTCTTCATTCTTAAAAGATCACTTTGGCATGTAATTCTCGTCTAACACAGTTCTAAGAAGCCCAACGCCTAGTTCAAATCTGCTAGACGACATTTCAGATCGTTAGTTATTATTGAGTTGAGGACAAAAGCCCAGTTTGTCAACCTAAGATCCGGCCCATTTTGCATTGTGAAAATTTACTGCCACATATGCAGTTGAATTTTATGAAATTTTAATTTTTTTAATAACTATAAATAAATTTAACTAGAACATATCATGTACATAAGAATAATGTACAAGTAATAAAAGTAGCATACAAAATAATTTTTATTTTATTTTATTTATATACCTTTAATTCCAAGTGACTATATTTATTTTTTTCTATTTTCAATATAAGTAAGGTTAATTTACAGTATTTATATTCAATTATGTTAAATTCATAATTCTAATATTAAAGGTGTTATAGCTATGATCCATATTATTTGGGATAAAAATAAGATTACGAGTGCAAAATATAGTTTTCCACACTATTTTAGCATTGCTGTTCTTCAAAAAATAGAGAATAGAGACATTTTTTTGTAGTTAAATACTATGTTATGAATTATCAGAATCATATGTACTGATGAAAACAAGGACATTCTTTTCATCCCAAAAAATATGATCTATAACCATGAGTTGAAATGAAATCCTAGCAATATTAAAAAGACAAACTAACTGAGCACTGTCCTCCTGCAACAAATTTGAAACTGAGACCCTTTGTACGAACAAAAGATTTACGTTCCCCGACTCAGAATAGAGGACAAGATCCAGAAACACTCAGTAGAAGAAATATGAGCTAAGTTTCGTTTTACATCGCTCATCTCCGAGAGCAGAAAATCAAACTCTGAAGAAACTGCAAAAAACTTAGTACTTTTGATTGTCAATATCTGCAAAAGGTGGCCGCTCTGCGCATGAAGTATAGCAGGCGGATTGGAAGTTTTTGCATCATTCAGTAAAACAGTCAAAATCAACAAAAATCAGTGTCATGAACAAGACATCATCTTAAAACACATTTGTCAAACTTCTACACACAAGTATAAAGAGAGAATCCAGTAAGAAGACTTCCAAGAAGGAACATGAACTGACCGGAAAGATTGAGGTACGAGCAAGTCAAAGAGAAGTCGATGAAACAACACTTTCATGATAAAGATCGGATCAATGAGTTAGAATCTAATCAAACGTAACTACAAGCAGCAAGCCAAAACACTAAAATCACAACGCTGATTTAAAACATGAAAAGAGAAAAAGAGGAGGCAGCAGTGAGGATTTCAAGACGGAAGGGTGAGCATTGAAAAACAGGCTTCTCCACATCTCCTTTTATAGCGTTTGTAATTTGTATAGAGCAGCTGTAGGGCTAGCTGTATCGTTACTTATTAGGGTTTAGGGCAAGTGGGAGCGTGGGTGCAGCGGCACCAATGGGATCTTGGCAGTTTATTCTTAAAAAATTCGTTCGAAACCATCTCCAGCTGTGTGATTTGCTGTGTAAATTGCATCTACCCTGTGCGTGTAGCATATGTAAAGAGAAGGAACTATGAACTATGAACATTATTAATGTGGTGAACATTATTAAGTAGGTGAACATTATTAAGTAGGTAATTAAGGTTTAATATATAATTTTTTATTTAAAAATAGTTGAATGTTATCATCATCGCGATTTATTGGTACACATCAATCATCCCACTGGGAAGGTGGTATATGTGACTTCATCTTTCGGGGTTCTACAAATTATACATATGGATATCTAATTTGTCTTGACCCATTGAAATTTATTATTCTTTAAGAAGTGAATTGTGTAGTGTATTAGTTTTTATTTATCTTTTTAAGTGTTATGTACTTGGAAAAGTCACATACACCACCTTATTAGTACCTTACTAGGAAATTATAAGGAAAATTAAATGGACTTGTTACTACCTTTAATAGGAAAATAAGTAGAAATTAATAATCAATCTCATACATTACTATATTTATCCAATAAATATTTAGTAAAAAAAAAGTCAAATACAAAAATGTCATTAAAAACTGCCTTGTGCTTAAAGTATTAAAAACAATTATCAAATACTTAATTAAAAAAATCATATGGTTTTTTTTTACATATCTTGGCTAAAAATCTTACCTTGAAAATTATATAATTTTTTAATTAAGAATTTCCCAGCTAGAAAAGTGTTTCCAAGAAACAAGAGTCATTAATAGTTCATAAAAACATATTTTTACTGGAAATATTTTTACTTCAACGTTTTCTAGAAAAGGTACTAACATGGCCTAATTTACATACTTTCTAACGTTTAGTTATTTTGTGTTGATTAGATTTATTAATAAATCAAGATTATACTCGATCATTAATTAATTTATTATACATTTTCTCCTTTCCAAACAATTTTTTGCAGTTAGTAAATTCTTTCTCTTTTGTCCAATACATACTTAAGAGTCAATGAAACACTACATTTTTTCCCATAATCATTTATATATTCATTTAATTATAATTATTATATTATATATGAAGGATACTTTTATAAGCTATTTTATAATTATATTTTGTTTTGTTTTTTTTTTTTGTCGTGTCACCCCTTCGAAGTCCAAGTCAAACCGTCATCAAGTGGAATTGGAAAATTGGAGATTGAGTAAGCCAACTAAACTGTATATTGACAGGAAAAGCAGAAGAGAAATGAGAAAACTAGTTCACCAAATTTTATTTCGATAACTTGTTAACCTTTTTACACGAACAATTTAGTCCTTGCCATTAATGAAATTTTTTAAAAACAATTCAAAATGCCTTAAATGATTTATTTTATCCAAACTTCATTAATTAATTTTATTTTTACGATCTCCGTAAATATTAGTTTGGACGTTTTTAACAAAATAACCAATTTATTTCTCGCGCCACGTAAGCCTCGCTTCTTATTTTTTTCGTTCTAACCTCTCGCCCTCTCGTAGTGCCACCTGCCGCCGCTCGGCCTCAGCCTCGACGCCCCCCTCTCAACCGCTCTCTCTTCGTCTCAACCTCATCTCTCATTCTTCTTCTCCGCTCCCCTCTGTTCATCCTCTCGCCGTCCCTTTCTCAAAATCGAAGCCTATCATTTCCTCTTTTCTTCGCCCCCTCTCTCAAAACCGAACCCTATAATTTCCTCTCAACGCCCCCTCTCTTAATACCCTATCATTTCACTCTCTCGCCGCCCCTTCTCTCAAAATCGAAGCCCTACTCACCCTCCAAACCCAAATTTGAATTTCAGAAGCAAATTTAGCAGGGTGATTTTTTACGGCTTTTTTTAATTGAATCTAATTACTGTGTTTAATTATAATGTTGATTTGAATTTAGGTGTTTAATTAATGTATTGATTTTTTTGTGATTTACTGTTTAATTTCTGATTTTATGTTAATGAAATTTCTGTCAATTGCAGATAAATTAAAATCATTGCAGTTTACTCTATTGAGATAAGATTTGCAGGATTTTTAGTTGGTAGTTGTTGTTAAATAAATTTGAAGTATCATGGAATGATCATACCATGTGGTAAGGAGATTTGGGTGTTATAAATATCCACCACATGGATTTTTTTGTTTTGTTTATATTTTCTTATGTTTGCCCTAGTTACTAGGATGAGTACAAATTCTAATTAAGAGTAGGTTGGGTAATGAAAAGAGGGTTGAGTCCAGTTCAAACTAGGCTGAGTCGCCTGCACGGGCGTCCATTAGCCAACGAAACCCGACCCCCATCACTGACGAGGTACGGTTCGCAGTGACTGTGAAGTCATATGGGGTTCTACCAGAGGTATTCGGTGAATTTGGACTTAGGTGTGTTTTTGCATTGTTAGGACTAGTCATCTGTTATAGAATTAGTTTGATTAATTTTTAAATGTTGTAGAATGTTGTTGAATAATTTTTATTTTATTTTATGAATAATTTTGAAGTGTTATGGAATGATTTTGTCATGTGGTGAGGAGATTCGGGTGTTATACATAACCACCATATGATATTTTTTTGTCTATGTTTTGTTGAGTTTCCATGTGTCCCTAGGGATGAGTAGAAAGTCTGATTAAGAGTAGGTTGGGTCCAGTTCAAATTAGGCTGATTCGTTTGCATAGGCATCCATTAGCCAACGAAACCCATCCCCCATCACTGACGAGGTACAGTTTGTAGCGACTGCGAAGTCATATGGGGCTCTACCAAGGGTATTCGGTGAATTTGGACTTAGGTGTGTTTTTGCATTATTAAGACTAGTCATCTGTTATAGAATTAGTTTGATTAATTTTTAAATATTGTAGAATGTTGTTGAATAATTTTGAAGTGCTATGGAATGATTTTGCCATGTGTGAGGAGATTTGGGTGTTATACATAACCACCACATGGTATTTTTTTTTGTCTATGTTTTATTGAGTTTTTATGTGTCCCTAGGGATGGGTAGAGAGTCTGATTAAGAGTAGGTTGGGTCCAATTCAAACTAAGCTAAGTTGCCTGCATGGGCGTCCATTAGCCAACGAAACCCGACCCCCATCATTGACGAGGTACAGTTCGTAGTGACTGCAAAGTCATATGGGGCTCTTCCAGGGGTGTTCAGTGAATTTGGACTTAGGTGTGTTTTTGCATTGTTAGGACTTGTCATAAAAATTAGAACTTAGATAATTTTTTTCATAAATAAACTCTTACTAATGTATGTAGTTTTATAGATAATATGGCATCAATTGTTGGGTTCTTCTGTCGATACAATGGAAAATTGGAGAAGTCTGGATATTTTGATAGTTATGATGGAGGTCAATCACGAATGAAAAGGATTGCAGTTTCGACTAAGTTTAGTGAGTTCTTAGTAATGATGTACAGACTCACGAGGTGGGATGGTGATACTCATCCAATGATTATTAAGGCCAAAGTTCCATTTTCTGACGGGGGTTTTGTTATCTTAAATGTGGAAAATGATCATGATTTGACTGAATTATTTGAGATGGCTTCAAGTAATCGATCTATGGTTGAGATTTTCTTAGAAAAGGTCTTAAGACAAAGAGCCCATAGAAGGAAAGGTACAAGGAATCAAAACTTTATTGGTGAAACATCCTATCCCCAATAACAAGAATTACCATGTACACATATTCGTATATTTATGATATGAATTGTTAAGTTTACATGACTTGTTTTTAAGTACAAACTATTATCTATATAGGTTTAATACACAAGGGCGTGAAGTGAGGTTTTTGAATCCCTTGTCTATTGCATCACTATTTGAATGTGGAACGTCTTCTCTCATGTTATTTTTTTACCCTTTCGTTCTTAAATGTGTGATATTTATGTTATCCATACTCGGATTTTTATGTTTATTGTTGTGTTTATTCAGGGTTGTTAATGATGATGATATTGATAGTTTTAGTCATAATGATATTGGTTTAGAAGATATTGAAGGGGAGGGGGATGAGTTATTCGAAGTCAGGGTTCATAGTAACAGAGTTGAAAAAATAGATGGAATTGGGTACCTGGATATATATGAAGATGCCTGGGAGGTTAATACTAGATGTATCAAAGATGATTTTAGAACAATAAACATTTCAGAATCAACATCAAATGATATCAGTGTGGGTCAAATATTTGAGGATAAGTCTCATATGATGTATTTTTTGAGAAAATACTCGATTGAAAGACATGTTGAGTATAAGACATTGAGGTCTAGCAGTTATGATTATAAAATTAAATGTGGTGTAGATGGATGCCCTTGGAGTATTTTTGCATCATGTGATCGAAGGATTCGTCAATTTAAGATAATAAAGTATGGTGGAGATCACACATGTGCTAATAGTACTATATGTCACAATAATCAACTGAGTACATTATCTTTCATTTGTAAAGTTATTATGCCAACAGTGAGGATGAAATTTACTTTGAGTCCTAATGATATACAACAGATCATAAAAGATAAATTTCATATCTCTGTCAAGTATGGGAAAACATGGAGAGCAAAATGCAAGGCTATAAAAGCAATTTATGGTGATTGGGATGAATCATATAATTTTTTGCCGCGTTTTTTAGATGCAATAAAAGAGGTGAATCTAGCTAATGAATATATACTGTGTTGTGAGGAATTTGGTCATGAAAAGATGTTTAACTGTGTTTTTTGGGCATTTGGGTCATCCATTGCAGGATTCCAATACTGAACACATTTATATAGGAAGTATCCTGCATGTCTGTTGATTGCTACTACTTTTGATGGGAATGATGGTTTTTTTCCTCTAGCTTTTGTTATTGTTGAATCAGAAAATAAAAAAAGTTGGGAATAGTTTTTAGCTTGTCTAGATTGTTTTATTATTAAAGGAATGACTTTCCATTGATCATATTTAGAATTTTCAAATTAAGAAAAAAAGATTGAAAACTGTATGCATATTGGTAGTGGATGGATAGACTTGGAGACATACCAGAATAGCTTTGTAGATTATGCATGGAGTCATGCAATGATATCAGATGAGAGTCGCAGGGAGATAAAGGAAAAATGTAATTTCAGTCTTTAAAACCCGGGTCAAATATGTTGGGACGCCATGGCTCCCATTAACGATCTCTTTGACATCATCGATATTTATAGTATTTACTCTCCCTTGTGTCCTGATCACAACTTAACATTTTTTGCTTCAATTCCATCGAGGGCTTTAAATCTACAGCATGGAAAGGGTTTTAAAACACAAATTTATCGATACATTTCTTTTTGAAACTCAAATAAAATTTTCATATTTTTTCAATTAATAAATATTTTAAATCGATAATAAATGGTGTTGTAAGATTTTTAATTAAATAATATTTTTTAATAATTTATTATTTTTTAAATAAGGTGATAAAAAGTATACAAATAAATTGTGTTTAAAACTCTAAAATAAATTTTTTTGTAAAAAATAATTTATAAATATTTTAAATCGATAATAAATGGGTAAGACTTAAGAATAAGATTTTTTTTAATTTATAAATATTTTAAATCGATAATAAATGGGTAAGAGTAATATTTTTTCTATTTTTAAAATATTTTAAATTTTTAAATATTTAAAATCGATAATATGCCAATAAAATTTTTAATTAATTAGTATACTTATTTTATTTTTATTTTTAAAAAATATAAAGTAATAAAAAGTGTAACGATAAAATTTATTTTTAATTAATAAATATTCTAATCAATAATAAATGGTGTTAAATAAGTAAGAGTTAATTTTTAAATTGTTTATTATATTTTTTTATAATTTATTATTTTAGATATAAGGTAATAAAAGTGTATTCATAAATTTGATTTTTAAAATAAAAATTATTCAATTTTTTATCATTTAATGACGTGGCAGATGACGTGTTGAAATAATGACGCGGCAATTGATGTGTTCATCTACTCACACTATACCGATGATGTGGTGACACGTAATCAGTCAAAGATTACGTTTCACCTTTGACTGTATACATATACAGTAGACCGGTCAAAGTTGGATATTTTTCAAAATAAGTTGTCGTTTCTCGAAATATGTTTTTGAAATTAGTTATTTTGGTAAAAAACCCTATTAGTTTCATTGTTTTGGCTAAAAATATCATAATTTTTTGTTGATAAACATTATCATATTATTTTTTTTAGCTAAAAGCCTGAAAACTTTATTATCTTAATGTAAATATTTAGGATTTAATATTTAATAAATAGATTGGGTATTATAATGATACAAAAATAGTTAAGCGACCTTCATTTGTTCACGTTTAGTTAAGGAAGAGTAAATAAATACTTTTTGTCTTTTTAGTAAGTTTTATAAAAAAATAAAGTTGGAGTTTACTGAAATAAAAATTCTCGAGAATAACTACAGTTCTACTGTCGTTTAGTACCCTCTAATCTCTCAATCAGGAAGAATTACTGCATTAACCTATTCGAATTCGCTTCGGTAATATCAGAGGGACTCATTGATCCAAGTTTAGCAGCTGTAATTAAAGAAAAGATATCCATTCCACGTCATTCTTCGGACAATCCGGTTCCAGCTCTCGGCGCCTACAGTGACTTGGCTTCTCTGGCGCCACTCGTGCCGCTTGTAGGCAACATCCATAAACAGACTCTCCTCCCATGTAAACATTACACAGATGGAGAGCGGTACGGAAAAGAAGATTCGATCGCAGGTGAAGTGGACTATTTTTCCGGCTATGATCAGTTGATACTCAGTTCCAAATTCGCTCATGAGTTTTGATGGTTTTTATGGCGTTAGATAACAGAGAGCGAGTCTGTGACGCCTCAGCTTACAAGGATTTACTCGCAGAATTGTTGAGAACCAATGAGTATCCAAGGTTCGCCGCCTTTGGAATGGAAGTTCTGTCAGGTTTTCGGGGAGCGAACTCCCGGAGAGGAAGTTCAAGATGGTTAGAAATTTCACGATAGTATTTTTGTTGTTCTTTATTTGATATTTCTCGCAAGCTATTATGTTTTCGTTTTGTCAATAGTTATAGCTGAAGTCGTTACAATTTTCAAATCTTTTTCCTTCTGATGATTTTTATTCTATGGTTTCCACTTTCCGTTATCTGCTGATTATTATTAGCTATGTGCATTAAAAATGAAGCAGAGCTATGGATATGCACTGGAGGGCTAGTTGTTTAAGAATCTGATTAAATTTGTTATATGACTACAAGCGATCTGTCATAAGTCAATAACCGTATTCGGTCACAAAAAGGATCGGTTTATTACCTAGAACTGAAAAGTAATTTAGAAAATAAAACTAAAACTGAAAATTACAACATAGGATTCATATTCAGATATTTAGTTAAATCAAACAGTGGATTAGTAGTTCACGTTCGGATTAAGTAAATGAGTTTCTAATTGCAGTTACTCTATGACATAATGGACACTACTTCAAACCAGGCAGATAAGGGAATAGGAAGCCGACTCAACGAAATTATGAGTTATAATAATTTTAAATTTAATGAAAATTTAAATTCTTGTCGTTCAGTTTTTGTTGTCTGGCCTTTTGGTTGTTCAATTTATGGAAATTGGCTGTTCAGATTTTAGCGACATGGTTTTCCTTTGCTTGTAATTGATGTGCACAATCTTCTGGAAAGGTGACTATTCTGTTTCCAACTGAGATTCCAGAAGGTTGGAAATTCCTAATATCATTATTCTTCTTTTAGATGAAGAGATATCTCTGTGCATTACCTGAGTTGTGGTTACATCCAACGCTGTAAATGTTTTGACCTATTGTAATTTTGGAGCATACATAACAATAGATGAATTTTTTTACATGGATTTGTCCTGTTTTCCATTTATAGTATATATAACAATAACTAAATTTTTTTTCATGGATTTGTTCTGTTTTCCATTTCTTTAAATTTCCGATTCCTTAAAAGATTGAGACAACACTGTATAAATTTTTACCTTGTAGTCTTTGTACCTTTTATTTCTCTTGAATGAAATGAGTGGAAACAAGAAAAGTGGATTTTTTGTTTGATGCATGAAAGGGCTCAGGTGTTGAGTAGTTGAGAGTGCATTTCTTCTCTGTTCTGTCATTTACATTTGTTTTGTTGCAACTATTCAAAAGCTGATTGTATTTGTTGGTTACTTGTAGTTGATATTATATCTGCTCTTGAGTTTGACAAAAGAGGTGAATATCTTGCCACTGGAGATCGTGAAGGTCGAGTAGTACTTTTTGAAAGGACAAACAGAAAGGATGTAAGAATCATTTGAAACGTAACAATCTTACTCTGTCCAAATTCTCAAACCATTTCGATATGCTTTATTTATTGATATTTTCTCTTTTGCTTTCTTCATCTTTGTATTGACTGGTAAGAGGCCAAGTTTCTAATGCTCCATTTTACTTATTGATTCTTGAAATCTTCTTAGTCTCTCTCACAAAAGAAGTTGGAGAGCTTGGATTATCAAGCCACTACACAGCCTGAATATCGCTACAAAACTGAGTTTCAGAGCCATGAGCCTGAGGCATGCTTTTATTTGATTTTATTTCAAATTTGGAGTCTACAATATGAATTGCTGATTGTGATTCATATTCCTTCTCCTATAGTTTGATTACCTGAAGAGTTTGGAAATAGAAGAAAAGATCAACAAATTACGATGGTGTCCTACCCCTAACAATGCTCTATTTATTCTTTCAGCAAATGACCGGACAATTAAACTATGGAAGGTAATGTGCTTATTTAGGTGAAAATTCAATATATAAGTTGTTTATTAAAGGGGATGTTTTGTTCATTTGAGATGCTGAATTTTTAATTTTGCCCGAATTGGAAATCCAGGTTTTAGAACAGAAAGTAAAGAAGGTAAAAGAAATGGATCCAAATCCATTTGTTTGTTCAGAAAATTCTCTTTTGGCTGAGAAGAGTTTCATTATGGAGCAAAATGCAGAAACTGTTCCTCATGGCTATCGCTTGGAGTGGACTCCTAAAAAGCCTAAAAATGTCCTTGCCTCATCTGTTGAACATATCCCAGTGGTAGTAGGCCTATTGGTGTTATGATACTCTTTTTTTGCTCCTTATTAGATTTTTGAAGTTAATAGGCAAAAGAGAATAATAGTTACTTTTCAAGGGTTTGGAGACTTATAGAAGTTGTTTATCTCTTTCACGTGACTAGATGGATAGACTTGAAGATAATGCTTCTGCAAGATGCAGGCGGGTGTATGCTCATGCCCATGATTTTAATATTAATTCCATCTCAAACAACAGGTAAAAGGACCCTTTATTATTCGCTTGTAGGAAAAAAACCGTCATGTGCAAAGCATGGCATAATTTGCTTGTTCATAGCTTTTTCTTTTTTCCTTCTTTCCCGTCTTAATAGTTAAATTCAATTACCATCATGTGTTGCTCATAGCAGTTTCAAAATTAATGCACTTAACTTTTAGGTTCTGATTTGACCTAATTTACTTTTGTGGGCTGGTTCAAGCGATGGCGAGACTTACATCTCTGCTGATGACCTGAGAATACACCTGTGGAACCTGGAAGTTAGTGATCAATGTTTTAACATTGTGGACATGAAACCATCTAACATGGAGGACCTCACTGGTAATTTAGTCTTCCGCAATGTCTTCAAAGTGCATGTAATGGACTATCACGCAGAATTCAAGTTTGAGGAGTTGGATCAATTAACAGCATGTTTAGCCAAATATAGTTCAAGAAGAAATCAAACATATAAATCTAACATGAACGCTAGCAAATGATAGTGCAGAATGGAGTGGAGTGCTCCTGTAGAAATTCTCAATATAGTTGGATAAGGCTTTGACAATGACTTGACAATGATAGGATGATATTGATTGTAGTTAAAATAGCTTAAACCAGCTTATGGGCATCACTATGCATAATGGTGCACAGAAAGTATTAAAATCAGTGAGGACTCTCACAATTAAAAAAATATCCCATGACATTTCATTTACACATCTATGTATGATGTTGATAAAAAGTCTTAACGTCAGTGAACGCTATCACATGTAAAACAATATCCCATGACATCTCATTTGCAAACAAATATTTTCTAATATTTTTAATTTTCTAATATTGCTTTACCTAATAATGTATTAAATTCTCCAAACAGAGGTGATAACATCAGCAGAGTTCCATCCACTCAGTTGTAATCTTCTAGCTTATGGCAGTTCAAGAGGATTTATTCGGCTGGTTGACATGCGAAAATCAGCACTCTGTGACCAACAAGCAAGGATGTGAGCTTGCCTTCTCCTGTACTATCCTTGTAAATTCCACTTGTGTTTTATCTTATATGCCAGATTCATGTAACTCTGTTCATGCAGTGAACGACACATGAACTTTCTAATTTAAAACATCACACAGATTACTAGATCGGGAAAACCATGGAAGTAGATCATTTTTCACTGAGATAATTGCCTCTATCTCTGACTTGAAGTTTTCAAGAGATGGAAGGCACGTTTTGAGTCGAGATTACATGAATCTAAAGGTATTATATATCTCACACAATTTATGAATCAGAAATAACTATGCTTTCTAGTGTAAATTCGTTTCATTTAATTTTGTTTTGGCACACACACCTAGCCTGGTTCTTCAAACATTCAAGTAATTCGTGTTGGCTTGTACCGTTACTTATCTTCTGCTCTTCCAGGAGATAATTTTTACCTGTCACTGTATTTTCCTGAGTAATAGATGCCGTGGTATTATATTTCCACGTTTCAATATCTTTAATTTCAATATCCATGAAAAAAAATTCCTTCAGTCTGGAACTGAAATTTGAATTTGATCATCACTGTACAGATATGCCTTCATTTTAAGTTAGTTGCAGTTTTGGTTTTAAACAAGAATAGCATTTTGAGCCATCTTTGTCTTATTAACAATTGCTTAACATAGTTTAGTCTCATTTTTACTCGAATAAAGTATCACTTTTGCAGCTATGGGACTTTCGCATGGATACTACTCCTGTTGCCACTTTTAAGATCCATGAGTACCTTCGCCCAAAGGTGAGATGACCTGTTTCCACCTGTAAAAGCAGAGTCTACAAGTCTTGGATAGGTGTATATAAATTTGCTTCTTCTTTTTTTTTTTGTTATTTTGAATATTTTGAAAGTGAGCATGGTTAAATGTGATGAAAAGATGCACAGTGAGTACCCTTGAAGATGTTAAATATTATTTTCGTTCACTTGCTTGTATTCTTTGAGATAAGAGGGTTTAACTTATCTCGTAGATGTCAATCAAATGCAGAGGAGAGGAGGATATCTTTTGGGTTGCCTGTTTGATTCGGAAAGGGCGATTAATGCTATTACTACACGGACTGTTTCGCCTTTTCACAACATGCGTCAGTTTAAAACAGAATGCAAACCTAACCCCAGCGGCCTATACCTGTCAACTCTGCTTATTTATGATCTTCACTTATCATCTTTTTTATGGGAAAGAAAGATGATATTTTTTCAAATGTATGAACTCAAGAATTAAATAGAGGCAGTCTAACTGATTTAAAACAAGTCTTAAGTCTGCCGTGACTTATTACCATGATTCTCACATCTTAAGAGCTGTCTCTGATCCACAGATCATCTTGCAACTCATCAAATTGTAATACTGTCCTATTGCTAATAGCATTGCTAATGCTTTGGCTAGGGAGAGAGTTACCTGGCAACATCACACTGTTGACAACTCCCTCCCCTTTAAATTTATCCTGGTTGAAATTTCCTGATTATAACATATTTGATGCCTTGTACTCGTCTCCTTTGGGAGCCCCACTATTAATCTAATGAATTCTATCTTCTCATTGTCATTAAAAAGAAGGTTACTTTTAGAACTGCTGATCTTGAGTTTTTCATATATTTTTTTTCTTCACTGAATGAACCCCATTGTTCTAGTGTTTACAGAGGTTCTGATTCTTTATCTTCCTTGTTAGTAATTATATGATTCAGTGGACCTTAAAATAGCAAATTAGCATGTGGTGAAGTTGACCAAGTATAGATGCTCTGCACTCTTTAGCCTACGGTAAATTAAAGTTTGACAGCATACAACATGGTATCTGCAGTTATGCGATTTATATAACCATGATTCAATTTTCGACAAATTTGAGTGCTGCCTCAGTGGAGATGGTCTTCAATTTGCAACTGGAACATATAGGTTCGTGCCTTAGAATGATGCAGCTTGATGATTCAACTGAGAGCATGATATGACTGTCTACCACTTAATAGTTTCAGTTGTTGACATAATACTTTACTGTGCTCTCTGTATAATGGTTTAGCAATCTTTTTCGCGTGTTCTTGCTTGACACTGGAAGTGAGGAAGGGCTTACGCTGGAAGCTAGCAAAAATCCCAACAGGTATGCCTCATATGCTGATATGCTCTTCCTAAAATAATGATACTGTCTGTGGTATATGGGCATTCACTTTTAGTCCTTAAAAATCATCCATATGGGGTGATCAGTCCAGGAAATAGCAGTACACTGGAAACATCTTAAAGAGGCTATTTGGAACTGCTAATGTTAAAAAATGTACAGCTATCAATCTTGGTGAAGTAGCAGGTTGACAGGTTATGAACCAACCTGTGCTCGTGGTAGAGCATTATTAATGAATCAGATATCCATTTTGTTATTCCACCTGACATGTACATTATCCAATTGCGATGTCAATGTTAGGAAGCAACCTCATGTGACAGTTCCAAAGGCTGCAAAATCACGTTCCAGTTTTGGACGTGCACACTCTCGCCAAGGTTGTATAATCTGCCAATATGCCTATACTTTCTTCCTGTTTATCTTGGTTAAACTTGGCACAGATTGAATCGATGACTGATAGGATCCTACTTTGCAGCACACCAAAGTTCATACTCCAGTAACAGTGAAATTCCTTGTGAGTTGAACTCCAAGTTGCTTCATTTAGCATGGCATCCAACAGAAAACTTGATTGCTTGTGCTTCTGCTAATAGTTTGTATTTGTACTACTCATAACACGTTAACCACAACTGAATCTCCAAGAGAAAGAAGTGTGGTGTGGAAGCTAGCTGACTTCATGGAGTAGTTCTCTGACTGATAATAGGCAACGAGGCCGTGGGAGATATCAGATGACTGTTGGTGGAGGGGTGCTCTGTTGTGCAAAATGGAAATGTTTGTAACCTCATTGAGGCCTTGCAACTAAACGTGGACGGGTGAAATTTTTGGGAATAATAATGGTTAAATTTTTTTATTTTTATTTTTCAAACATGCCCTTGAGAAAGCTTGAAAGCTGGTCAAGCGAAAAGTTGTGGTTTATACCTATTTTTTTATCTTTTTTGCCTTGTGTCATTTTGCATTTTAATATTTTGTAACAACAACTGGCAATGTACTGAATTGGGATTTGTGCAACTAAGGCCCGGCCGTCTTCAGTGCCACAGCTTCCAAATCCTTCAGACGGAATCAGGGCTCAAGGAACCCTCAAAAGGATATTAGAGGGAATGCCTTCCACCAAAATTTTCACGTTTTAGAGGAAAGAAAAAAATAAAAATTTGATTATTATTATTTAAAAATAATAAAAATAAAATAATGATCAAATTCTCCTTTAAATTTATTTTTTAGAATAATAATAATTACCTGTTTTTTCCCCTTCTTTTCGATGGGTTCCGAACAGACAAAACAAAGACGAGAAATCTAAATCGAGTTAATCAATTGAGAGGCCTTAACGCGAGATTTCTAGAAAAGTCGACACGTGTGAATAAGCGCTTTTATGCGCAACACGTGTACTTCTGACAAGTAACATCAATCCAGCGGTTGTCCTTCTCTCTTCCTCTTCGCTGCTTTCCCAGCGCCTGTGCTTCCAAAGGTTCCAATATCTCGGCGAATTGAAGCCTGAAAGGTACGTAAATCTTAGTCCCTGCTTACTCAACTACTATGATTTCAACTTAATATGTTCCGTGTTTTTCATTCATTGACATCTGTTCTGAAAGAGTCGAAAATGGTTTACCGGAGAACTTCCTTCTGTTCGGCACCGAGAGAAAGATACAGACATGGAGTCCTTGTATTGAAGCCTAGGATGGAGCAGGTTCGAGCCTTCGAGGGAACTTATTATGTGAACATTTTAGCTTCCATCATAGAACTTTTTTAAAGAGTTTTTGAGTGTTCTTGTCTGTGCCTCGACTACTGAATTCGACGTGTTAGAGATGTTTGGTTTATTGACTTTGGGAATTTGCCAGGGAGTTTGCTTGAGATGTCTGTTCTTGGTTCCTCTACTTTGATTCTCTTACATGGTTATACATGTTTTCTGCATTGAAATACCAAATCTTTCTCATCCTTATGCTTTCATTCAGTTCTTTTTACCCTTTACAATGCTTCCCTGTTTGGAAATTAATAGAGGACCGGTGCTTTTGATTTAATAGTGTCAGAGAGAAGATGGGTGCCCACAAGGTGGCCGTGAATGCAGCCAAGGGAGATCCTAACTTAGTGAAGGAGATTATATATGGCATAACTCTTGGCCTCGCGGCTGGAGGTTTATGGAAAATGCATCATTGGAACACCCAAAGGAGAACCAAGGAATCCTATGACATGCTAGAGAAGGGTGAGATCAGCGTAGTTGTAGAAGAAGAGTAGTTTAATTTTTCTTGTTTTGTTTTCTCTTGTTCAAGTTAGATGTTCTTCTGAATGTGCCTGTATATCGTCATCATCAGAACGTATAATTCAGAAAAAAAGGGACTTGTTTTATGGGTAAGTGAGAAAAACGGACCAAATGTAACCATTTCGTTTTCCTTAATAATTTAAATGATCGTGAAGCGTGGGTGACATTTCTTATCTGTGTTTTGCGTTGTTCTTCCGTTTCTTCATTTGGACGTTCTAATGGCACCATGATGATGCCACTTATTATAGAAATAAACGAGATCCTGAAAGTCATTCCTTCGCTTCAGAGGTCAAAGGAAACGCATAAGATTAGATAGAAAATTGTCTGAAAAAGTAGGAATTATTCTGTGACTCTCGTTTTCTTCCTTGGCTCTACCTCGTTGAACGGCGGATAAATTTCGCAATGGAACGTCTGTTTATGCAATCCAGAAGCGACTGCAACAATGCAAGATTGACGTTTATTCAACGTTTGGTGCGAAACATGCGAAAATCCAGTTGGTGCGAAAACAGCATAGATTTGAACTCGGGCTCCCAACGAGTCGGTCGGATCGTCTGGACTCGGGCGAGTAACTCAGAATCTCACACACTGGACGGATGAACTCCAGGATGTCAGGTTCCAGAAGGAGACTCCGTGTCAGAAAATGAAAATCAATTTTACGACGTTAGACAGTCAGAGTCGGCCCAGGTAGACTCTTGGAGAGCAATCCAAGAAGATAACGTGTAGAGCACATAAAATCTGTGTTTACTTCATTCATGGACGAGACTTTGAAGTTTGAAGCATCCATTTCAGAGTAATCAATTACCGGCTTCCGCGAGGCTCAGAATCCCCTGTAGATGACTAAAAAATATTACACCTCCCCACGAACAGCTCGTTTTTGGTCAAGGAGAAAAAATCTCTTCCTTCTCGCTTCAGTGACATCGCATTCCTTTTGTCTCTTTAGTCTGGAGCCAGGCGATCTCTTGACCGCTACAGGCTCTCGCCTCAAGCATCCTTCTTCAAAATATATTTTTTTCACATCCAGAATAGAATTCCAGAATACAAACTCGTTTTTTTGCTAGATTTTGCTTTCGTTGTTCCTCGTGCTGTTGTGTGTCTTTCGTAATCGATTCTTTTCCCCAGCTCGTAAAACTGTTAAAATCCCTTCAAAGCTTTCTTTCTCATATGAGATGTCTTCTTGTGAGGTATCTTTCTTCCTTATCTCCTTCTTTCTTTTCGTTGCAACTCCTTCTGTGTCAGACCCAAGAATCTCAACAGCTGCTATGATCTGCTCCAACCGCACAGCCTCGACTTCTGATCGTCAAACTTTCGTCTCCAACTTTCTCGCAGCCATGGATGCAGTTACGCCTCAAATATCCTCCCAACGTTTTGCCAAAGTCATTGAAGGCTCGCGGAACGCGACGGTTTACGCCTTTGGGCAGTGCATGGCTGATCTTTCTCAGACTGATTGTGACCTCTGTTTTGCCTTGTGCAAGACCCAAATACTCAAATGCGTTCCTTTCCAAAAAGCCACTCGAGGTGGTCGAAATTTCCTCGACGGCTGTTATTTAAGATATGACGATTATGAATTCTTCGAGGAGGCAGTAAGCGCTGATGATAAGACTGTTTGCGGAGAGACAGATGTGAGTAGGAGTCCGTCTGATTTCAGAGCAAGTGCTATTAAGTTACTGAGGAATTTGACTATTCAGGCCCCAAAGAATAGTGGATTTTATACGGCTTTTATTGATGGAGCGAATCCGAATTCAACAGTATATGGATTGGCTCAATGTTGGGAATCTGTCAATCAGAGTTCTTGTAGGACATGCTTGGACAAGGCTGTATCAAATATCACTTCCTGCCTTCCAATGGAAGAAGGGAGAGTGTTGAACTCTGGGTGTTACTTGAGATATTCTACTCAGAATTTTTACAACAATTCAGGGTCGGATGATCGTAGTGGAGGTGGAGGTGAGTAGCTTTTCTTCATCCATTTCTTTGTCTTTCTTTCATAATCTAGTTATCAGCCTCTTCAACATTTGAAGATTAGTCCAGAATGGTGAACAACTAAATTTTCATCTTCTTCCAGTTAAGAGATTTTTTGTTTAAAAGCTGCAATATTGGCTACATTATTTGAAAGTGCAGACAAGATTTTTATCTTTAGTTTCGTGCTCCTAATTAATTTTTACGTCTCTAAGTATCAGGCCAAACAGTGCGAAACTACTGGTGACCACCAAAAATGGACGAGGCAGTTGTTTTTCCAGTCCTGTTTATATTTTTAAGCTGGAAATGTCAATTAACTTGCAATGATTTTTTTAAGAAATTGAATGTGTTTTCATGTGGCTCTCTAGGGCAACGACACCTTGTTGTCATTCTTGCTGTGTGCTTATCTGTGATTGCATCTTTGATGGTTGCTGCATTAGTTCTGTTTTTTGGGAGAAAGGAATTCTCAAGGAGAAGGAAAGGTGAGACTGTATTCAAGATTAAAAAAATTTCAAATTGGGTTTATCTTTAAAGAATGGTGTTTCACTTAAGTTCTTATCGATTTCAGAACGGAAGCAACTGGGTGCTTTAGCAACCATTGTGAACAAGTCTGAACTTAGCTTCAAGTATGAAACTCTAGAAAAGGCAACAAATTACTTCCATAGTTCAAATAAACTTGGTCAAGGTGGATCAGGTTCAGTCTACAAGGTTTTTCTTTCACTTTTAAATCTCAATAATGCAATCTGAAGAGCACTTTTTTCTTGACTTAATGTTTTCACTGTAACCATATCTTGTATTTTTGTAACCGATGCAGGGGATACCATCTGATGGTAGAGAGGTTGCAATAAAGAGGTTGTTCTTTAATACAAGACAATGGGTGGATGAATTCTTTAACGAAGTTAACTTGGTTAGCAGAATTGAGCACAAAAATCTTGTTAAACTTTTAGGTTGCAGCATCACTGGTCCAGAGAGCATTCTCATTTATGAATATGTACCTAACAGAAGTCTCCATCAACATCTATTTGGTTAGTTCTCTTTCACAAGCACATTTTAAAAATTCATTGTGACTTCTCAAAAGAAGATTTGTCTTTGTCTTTTTAATATATTTTATTTTTCTTGATAACAGATAGAATAGATGCCCCATCTCTAAGCTGGGAAATTAGATATAATATAATCGTGGGGACTGCAGAAGGCTTGGCTTATCTTCATGAGGAATCGGGACACAGGATTATTCACAGGGATATAAAGTTGGGAAATGTACTGCTTGATGATAATTTCACAGCCAAAATTGCTGATTTTGGGCTTGCACGATTTTTCCCAGAGGATAAGACTCACATCAGCACTGGGATAGCAGGCACACTGTAAGTTCCTTCATGAATTAGTTCAAATCCAGTGCCATTGATCATTTTCTAGTCATACTCTTCATTATGGAGGAATGACTGACTGCAATCAGTTCTGCTATGGTTTTTGGAATAGCTTTGTGTCCTAGGCTCTTCGCACGGATTCCCCCTTAATCAATTTGGAGAGCTATATGAATCCCATAAGTGCAGATTTTTATTGTCCAGAGTTTTAAGCTCTTTCATTTTCACTAAAGAATTGGTGCAAAACGACTTGAACCGTACAAATTTGAGGGCGTACTTGCTGACTAGGCTTCAGCATGTATCTTACTGTGATTGATTAAAGCTTGACTTGCCTAAATGAGGTTTTTTCTGAATCATTCAGGTTTAGGCACTAGATAGACCTGATGAAGTCAAGAATCTCATCAATAGTGTTGTAGAATGAACCTCCACTTGGTCATTCACTTTAACATCTATTAATCAAAACATCTTTCCCCTTTTTTTAAAAAGAGTGGATATTCATAAAAGAACTATCGTTTTGCTCCGTTGAATATTTATTGGCTGGTATAATGTTACAATGTTCTTTTTGCAGAGGTTACATGGCTCCTGAGTACCTTGTTCGTGGAAAGCTAACTGAGAAAGTAGACATTTATAGCTTTGGTGTGCTCTTGATTGAAATAATTTGCAGGAGGAGGAATTCTTACCCTCAAGAATTTTCACACGTTCTGCATATTGTAATACTCTTTTCTCCTCTGATGTTTTCTTTCTACAAGTCGATCTAACAAATTGAATTCATCTCAGTAGAGCTTATTCTTTCCAACATTTTTCTTAGGTTTGGAACCATCACATGTCAAACAGACTTCCAGAAGCTGTGGATCCCACTTTGGAAGGCAATTTTCCCCATGAAGAAGCCACACGAGTGCTCCAAATTGGGCTTCTTTGTGTTCAAGCCTCAGCAGAATTACGACCTTCCATGTCAATGATCGTCAAAATGCTGAAGGATAATCTTACTATTCCATCAGCAACTCAGCCGCCTTTTCTCAATGCTAATTCTGGAATTTCACATTTAGAAGGTGAAAAGTCTCATTCCCAGCCTGGGTCACTCACCCAATCTTCAGGAAATAGCAAGACAGTGAGCTTGGTTGATCCCAGATAGTCCCTCAGTGAATTTCAAGGAATGAACTTGCACACTGCACCAGGTTTCATGGCTTTCACCTAATTGGACCTGTCAGGCTGTTATAGCGGGAGCTTGAGTTCTATTTCTCTCCAGCCAGCTGACTTTTAGGGTGAAGAGGTATATAAATTACCCTGTGCAATCTCTGAATCACCTTTGCTCTTAAGAGGCCTTCCTACTGAATCACCTGCAAGGTCCTTGTTACTTTTATTCATCCGTAATCACCTCATGTGAGGGTCTCTTCTCTTTCACAGTATGGTTTTGACTAGGCGAGGCTGGAATTCTTCTCAGCCAAAACAGAGTTCTCATCTCGAAATTTTGTAACCAAGCTTATCAAATTGTATTGACATTAAGATCTTGTAGATATGTATATTAACTGTGGACATCCATCTGGGTATGTTTCACTAGCCTGCAATTTTGGCCTTTAACCTTTGAGATGATTATCTTCTTATGATGAGATAAAACGTATCTTACTTCCTAAACATCAAGATTAGGGACAGTTATTATGCAAAGCTTTTTCAGGTTTTTATCTGAGGGGAGGTTGCAGACCTCTCGAGCTTTGATTCTTCTTCACATGTTTGAATGCATCCGTCTTCTGCTTGCAGTTCCTACTGTCCCAAGATATGAACTCTGTTTTGGAGCCTTTTTGTTTCGTTAGTTCATGAGGACTGATTTTGATAAGTCGTGTTAAATAGTTAATCCATGACAATCATGAGTATACTTGCTTAAGCTGGTCTGGGTAAAAAATGGCAGCTAAATCAATAAACACTGTAACTACAAGAACAGAATGGAAAAGAACAGTGATGTCACGTTGGTTAATTGGTTATCTCAGTGGAGATCAATCTTCTTGCCTCAAATCTCAAACAGTTCCTGCTTGTTTGGAAATCCAAATGTGTCTTCAATTCCTTCCATGGATTCTGTAACTTCTTTGCAGTAGTAACTTCAAGCTCCCACAGATCTTCGTGGGTGGAGGTGAATTACAAAAGATATGCATGTGTTTGCTGAAGGCTTCAAATGCTCGATTTGCAACCCAGAAAAAATAAACTCTAATGCTCATTTGACATTGCATGTATCTTTTGAGCTTATTTCTGTCTTGGTTCCCTTGCATCAACTGTTCTCTCCCAGGAAGTAGCCTGTGATGAAGAATTTAGAGAATGTGAAGACAAAGTTGGTGTGTCTGGGTCCAGAACGCTAGCATTCAAAAATGGAGGTTGCTTGGGTGCAGGAATGGTAGTATCTTCACTGGTTAACATGTTAACCACTTCATACATAGAAGGTCTCAAAGAAACTAAAGCCTGAGTGCACAGAAGCCCAATTTGTAGGACATCCCTTGCTCGTTTTTCAGGAAAATTGCCATTCAACCTTGGATCAACAGATTCTGTCAAGTTATTGGACCTGTAATTCTTCCAAACCTGTAATCACGCAAGAACGAAACCATAATGAGATAAAGAATGAAACGAAGTATTACATTGCCGTTATCAAATTGCAAGTGAGAACTCACTGTGCTTAAAATGGAACCAGTTTCTTGTGCATAAACGGTGTTCTTCCTGCCACATGTAATCTCGAGAATTAGAACACCAAAACTATAAACATCAGCTTTATCTGTTAGTTGCCCTCGAACAAGATACTCAGGAGCCATGTAACCCCTGAAATCAAAGACAAAAGGAGTAAAAAAACAAGAAAACCCTAAACCCTAAACCCTGAACTACCAGTCTTAATCATGGAAGATATTCCTTACAATGTTCCAGCTATTCCGGTGCTAAGATGGGTTTTGTCAGCTGAAAAGCCTCGAACCAGTCCGAAGTCGGCAATCTTTGGGTTGAGATTCTCATCCAGAAGAATATTACTGCTTTTTATATCTCTGTGAATTATTCTTGTTTTGACACCACTATGAAGGTATGCAAGTCCCTCAGCTATACCGACTATTATGTCAAGCCTCTGCTGCCAGCTTAGAAACTGGGACTTTCCCTTGTCTGCATTCAGGATAAGTGTGGATACTAGAGTCACTAACTTTATCAATTCAGATCAGCTTATCAAAACAGAGAAAATACGCCTATCATTGATGTCTAAAATCTCAAAATGGGCTTGCCTCTAAGAAATCAAAACAGAAAATAGTTTTTGAATTTAGAGTCTAGATAGTCTTATTCAACAGTTAGCCCAGAAAACATAACAGCTGCTTCTTCAGTTTCTTGCTTAGATAATGAAAATTTGCATGATCAGCAAAAGATCTAGGTGACCTTACCAAAGAGCATATGATCAAGGCTCTTGTTGGGCACATATTCATAAATGAGAAGACTTTCAGGGCCTTCAATGCTACAACCCAAAAGCTTTACAAGGTTTCTGTGTTCAACTCCACTGATCAGGTTCACTTCATTAAAGAACTCTTCCACCCACTGTGTAGTATTAAAAAATAATCTCTTGACAGCAACTACTGTCCCATCCGAGAGAGTTCCCTGCCAGAAAAATAAATAAATAAATCCATATCTCCAATTTCTAGCTGGAAATTGTTCAGTTACAGTAGGAAAGAGAGCCACGCAGAGTTACCTTATAGACAGAACCAGACCCTCCTTGGCCTAGTTTCCGTGAGGCATCAAAATAGTTTGTTGCCTTTTCAAGTGTTTCATATTTGAAGTTGAGACTAGAATGAATCACAACAGAGGAGAGCTTCCCCAGGCGCTTTAACTCTGCAAAAATGGAAAAATTAAGGTGACTCAGGAAGTTTACAGATGTCGGGCATTGAAGAAAATTCTACATAGCTTTGTTATCGGAATACCTTTTCTCTTCTTTGCTATTCTTCTATAGCCAACACAAGCACCACAAATAGAAAGCAGAGTGATGATAGTTACGGACGTAACAACTGCAACTATAACTCCTACTTTGGGAGTTCCTGAAACATTAATTAAAAAACAAAGTTACAATACATGGAAGATCTCAGACCTTTCGGCACATAAAGGAAGTAGGATCCTTGAACAGACAGAAAGAAGATCCAGATAATATATGCGCAGAAACACCCATTGCAGTCGATACAGCGTAAGCAACAAAAAAATCTTTTTCGTTTATAAGAGGACAGCAGAAAAAGCCTCCTCGCTGTAAAACCAGAGAGATGCTGCAAAGTGGAGCGAAACGATGACAATGATACGAAAATAGAAGCCAAAGACGTCGGAGAAGCATGCACATACCATGCTTGTCGTCCTGATTGTCTTGCACTGCCTCTGGTAACTTTTCTGTTGAATACCTCATGTAACAACCAGCATTGAGGACCCTCGCTTCTGTTCTAGGAAAACATCCCTTTATATCTTTCCCTGCATTCGTCAAGCATTCTCTGCAACCTTTAATGTCCAGACTCTTCCAACACTGAGCCATCCCATAAAGGCTGTTTCCCGATTCACCTTTTTTCTCTACCATAGCAAACCCGCCATTTTGAACTGCCGTTGTAGTTGCTAACGCAGTTACGTTCACCAGATTGGTCCATAGCTCTCCTAGCTTCTCTCCGCCCACCATTTCAGTCTCGCCGCAGATGCTCTTGTCATTCACTTTGTCTTCGAATTCTTCATAGAAGCTGTAATTGTCGTAGCGGAGGAAGCAACCGTCCAGAAAAAATCGCGCCGAAGTGGAAGGGAGGCATCTGGGTAGTCTTGTTCGGCATTCGGCGAAACAGAGGAGGCAATCCATGTGAGAGAGATGGTCGAAGCATTGGGCCAGCCCGTAAACTGGAGACGGAGAAGTCTGTCCGACGGCGTGGTCTCCCCAACCTTTGGAACCCACGAGGCCGGAGAGAGCTTCCATGTCGGCAACGAAGTTCTGAATGAGAACGCCGCCGTCGGCAGCTCGGGAACGTCCGCAGATGGTACTCCCATTGAAGGTTGCGGTTTCGGAGAGAGACAGGGAGAGCATTACTGAGAAGAAGACGAGTGCTGAAACCCGGTACGGACGATGCATTGAATTGGGTTCCGCTATCTAATCAAACAGAGAAGAGAAAAAGCAGGACAATTAGATTCTTGGAACAAGCAAAGATAATTTCGGAGTGGGGAGATAGATTGCCTCAGAAAACTGGCTCGCGTTTACCCAATTCTTGCAGTACTTTCTCTCCCAAGTCTCGATGATCCTGAAGATGCATTCAAATCTCAATCCGTCTTAGACAAACTTTTCACATTTTTTCTCCTTTTTATTGAATTCATAACGGGATCGAACAAGGAAAGGACTGCAATCTGGGTCCAATCCGTTCCGTATGTGGAGGCCAAGAGAATGTACAGTGCAAGCGATTCCCACAGTCAATCTTCATAATCACACTGATCGATTCCTTCTGGTTGGATGTCATTTTCGTTGAATCCGTTCTGGGTTCTGCAAACAGAAACGAAAATTTATTTTTGTTTTCAACCGAAGGGTAATTCCAATTGACACGCTGTAGACTTTTGGAAACTGGAAATAAAAAAATGAAATTTCCAGATTTGTAGCCGTCTTTGCTTACTTCCGAAGAAGCCGAGATGAAGCGCCTGTCGCAGTGTTGTCGCTGGTCGGACTTTCAACTCCTTCCAACCACCACCACCGCGATTGATGGCCATTAAAAAGAATCTTCTGAATATGATATAACTAAATTTGATCATCGACATTTATATTTTGATGACCATGCTGCATGCTTGTTCCAGCATTGACTCTTGATTATTATGTAAAAAAATTTAAAATTAGATAAGGGGTTTTAAAATTTGACTTCGTAAAGAATGGTTCAATTTCGAATACTAATATTTTCCAAAAACGACCGATTCATCTTCTCAGCTGTCGCCATGGAAGGAATTGGGACTGCTTGTCCTTAGAGGTGATCGTCATCATAGTTTCTAGAACACTCAATTGAAGAAATTTTTGTTCACCAAAGTGAAACCATAGTCTCAATTAGCCATCATGGAGTCGTTGTAATGCAGGACCATCCATTGTCTTTGAATCTTTTTATTACAATTTTCAAACATTAAAATATCAAGAGAGATAAAATGTCTTTGAATCTTTTTTATTACAATTCCAAATGCATATATCTTCAAATAAAAACGGTTTACTTGGATGTGGATCCAAGAGATATATCAAAGAAGCACAAATCTGTGTGCATTTATTAGGAGCACTTTGGATAAATTTGGCATTACATGTTTTTGTCAAACCGTCCAGCCATCTAACCAGGTCCCATGCCACAAAGGAAGCTGACATTTGGGATAAGAGGTCCAAGGTAGTGGGTGAGCCACATGGCGGCAGGCTTGGCACTCTCCAAGGGATTGTTGGTCTTATCAAAAGTATATATGCTTTTCGATTTTTCATCTGTTTTAGTTTATATAACATGGGAATTATTTAAAGGAGGCCAAGGGCCCTCCTTTAATGGTGAGATCTGCAGGAGCTTTGTATTTATAACACTGGCAACAGCGCATTTAATGGTTCTAATTTGATAGCCGCACAGAGCTCTGTAACCTTTGCCGTCTTTTCACCGAATCCACAGCCGTCCTCGTTCGTTAGGGTGACCTCAACTTGAATGCCCAAAATGCCGTTTTCCGAGTTTTCGTTCTGTACAATTTAATAAAAACTCAAGCATGTCAAGCAGACGGCAAGATCTTTGATTCAGAAATCTATCAAAGAGGTATATGTATGATAGTAATTTGCAATATCAGTATGGCCACTATAAATACTCGCTGAGAGACCCTATTTTTCTCATTCCCTCCCTCCGCCTTCTCGGTTTCGCCGGCCATGTCTCTTAACACTTGGCCGGATCGGAGATTCCATCTTTAGAACTTCAGTCTTAGCTTGGGTATGCTTAGATGGGAAAATGGGCGAAACGGGTTACCGTAAGTTACACGGGAAAGTTAAATACAGTTGTATTTCGTTTTTTCCGTTTCAGGCATAAAACGATGGTAAGTGACATTAGAGGGGTTGAACTTTGATTTCACTTACCATCGCTCAAATACATCTCGGGTTCGGGCTGTCGGGGAAGAAGCTCTGTTGAACAAGGTTTTGGAGAAAATTTTTTTTTTCTCTCGCGACCTTCGGCTTCTCTTCTCTCTCGGCCTCCCTCTCCTCTCCTTCTCAACCTTCATCGCAGACCACGGGAGGCCGAGCCTCTCCCGCAAAGCTTCTCAGCCTCCCTCTCTTCTCCCTCTCGGCGTACTATCGGAGCGTCGCCTCCGTCGTTGCTGCCTGTTGGCCCGCCGCCTCCATCGCCGTTGCCCGCTGCCTCCATCGCCATTGCCCGCTGGCCCGTAGCCGTATTCTCTCGTCGTTGAGGAAGACGATGGTTTAATTTTTCCTAAGTTAGGAAAAATTAAACCGTCATAAAAATAATAATTTATATTTTTAATTTCTAAAATAATTATTTTTTATTTATTTAATATATTTATTTTATAATTACCATATTAAATTAGTGATTTAATAGTCATAATTAAAATATTGTTAAATTAGATATTTCATAAATTATTTTGGTTTAATTATCCCATTGCTATAATTAATTAAACCAATGGTTTTAAATTTTGTGATAATATATTATTAATTAATAATGCATACAAATATATTATGTTATTGATAAATATATTTTTATTTATTATATTAATTTTATTATTATTATATTAAATTAGTGGTTTTTAATGTTAAAACATATCTTATGTTATTAAAAAATAATTTATTTATTTATTATATTCACTTAAGTTATTTTTTATTTTTTATTTATTTTTAATAATTTATTCTAATCGCACGTACTCAGAGGGAGTTTGCATTACAATTTGCAAGAGCATCATATTATCGAGATGTTTTAGCAATTCAGATGTGGCAAAATTATTGATTATTATGTTTTAATGCCACTAAATATTTTTTCTGTTGTACTTTTGTATGAACAAATATAATCTTTTATATTAAAAAGGTGATTGAGTTATATTTGTATTATTTTTATTTTTATTATTACGATATTTCTGTAATATGCTATCTAGTACGATATTTGTATAATTATTTAATATTTAGATATTATAAAATTAAAATTTGATTACAATTTTAATAATATAAAAGTAAGCATTTGTTTAATTATTATATTGAATATATTTTATTTATGAACTAATATTATTTTAATTTTTTGATAGTCAAATATATCAAAATATTTGATTTAATAAATAATCTATATGCATTATACACCACACTTTTCATTGTGCATACTAATACAAACAAATACTTTACACTGCATTTTTCATTGTGTACACTAACACAAAACAAATACTTTATATTCCCTCTCACTTTCCTTAGGGAAAATACTTTTCATTGTATTCCACTTTCCTTCCGCACTTACATTGTGCACTAACCCCACCTAATGATAAAGCTTCTTTAAGTTTTACCATTTGTACAATCATACACCAAGTTAATGAAAATTCGAAACTTCCACCTTTACAACTTTTGAGTCAGCAAATTTAATCATATCGATTTTTTTATTTTAATTAAAATTTATTTATTTGATGATAGCTTTTGTCTTTCTTAGTTAATGAAATTTCCGCACTTACATTGTGCACTCTTCCTAATTAATAGCATCATCTGTGATTTCGTTCTTGTTACATGTTAGACTGTTTTCTCCTATACTTTTTGTAAAGTTGGAAATGTTCCTATAAAATGAAAGGAACACAGTTAATTACAAATGTCCTATTTGTTTATGCCCTAGATTGGAGAGAATTTTGTGAATTACTCATTTTCCTTGTCAAGAGGTTGGTTAATGCAACCTAAAAAATTAATCGTTTAGGTTGTATTGGCCAACCTCTTGACATCGAGAGTTCTGGGGCACGCCATGTCCCGCGTTCGAATCCCAAACCGGAACCACCTGGCTCTAACACCCACCGATCCCGTTCCCTACCGTTTTCGCCGGGATTCGAACGCTGAACATGGTGCCCAACTTTGATACCATGTCAAGAGGCTGGCCAATACAACCTAAAAGACTAATTGGTTAAATGTGGAAAACCACCGCTCACAAGAGTGGACAAAACCACTTTGACAACTAAATGTTAAGGTTTATCTTTTCTAAGGTTGCAAGAGAGACTTATTTATCATTTCCATTGATGGAGTTTGGCTCAACATTTAAGAATTTACTTTTTGTGATACTCATAAATTTTCAAATTTAGAAGATATGTAAAAAATAAAAACAATTTTTTTTTAATTTCATGTAATTTTATTATTTTTTGTTAATTTCTTAGAATTTTACTAAGTGAACTGTTTGTTTCATTAGCTATAATCTTTCTAATTGTTCCAAGACACTCTTTCTTGTGAATTAGTTTCTTGTTTCACTCTTACAAAGTTCAACCTTCCATTTAGCAAACGAGTCTCACAATTAAATTGTTACTCTAGTTTTGTATTACACATCTCGCAAAAGCACCCTCACATTAGGTGGAAAAATTTCGTTGGCGTCGTTAACGGTTCTCGTAACGAGAAGCTCGGCGCCTTTGATTTGGTTTCAACCCTTCAACCGCAGGCCGTAGTTTCTATTGTTTTTAGGAGCACGGACGGTGCACCCATACCCGATTGGCGCACCAAGTCATTTGAAGTATTATAGGAGGGTGTTTTGGTAATCATATAGATCTAAGCGGGTCAGAAAAACGTCTAATTGGAGCCAGAGAATCATCCGTTCGTTACTCGTCGGAGACTGGGACTCCGGAAAAATGGATTGATGTCCGAATTTCTCAAGGGACTCTTTGGGTTTTCTTTCTCCTTTGCGTACGAAGGGAGCCCCTTTCCTCCGACACCAGCCATTTCAAGTTTTCATCGACTATAATTTGTTTCCCTTTTTCCACTTCGAGTGAGGTTTCCTTTCCCTCAAAATCGATGAATCGCCGTTTCTGCCTTTGAATGACGGAAGCAAGCGCTTTTGGGTAATGCTGGATTAATGGCATCCATTTCGTTTCACTGCATTCATATTTCCTCTTTCCTGTTTCTATGTGATGCTTGTAGGGTTTTCCTTTAACACAGTTTGATTTCGTTTGTTTATGTAGCGGTGCAGCTATTATGTCCTCTAAGTTTTTTCTTAGATTTTTTTTTTTTTTTTTGGTGTTTTTAATTTTCTATTCCTTTTTCAAGCTGATTGATATTCGAAAGCTTGTTTCATAGTGATTACTTTTCCCCCTGAAATTTGATGATGACTCCGTGGGGAATATGTTATAATGTGTTTTGAATCAAGTCTAGTTTCACCTGTTCTTATTTTTTTCTCGCTTCTTTACCGCTTCGTGGGTTCGTTTCTAACAATCGGTTTTGATTATCATAAGCATTCTAACATTCAGTTTTATGTTTTTTCATGCAAAGGTTTTATCCATCTCGTTGATCGCGTGTATATTGGCTGAATTTTGTTTCTATATGTCATTGGTCTGATGGTTTTGGGGGTTCTTCTTGGCTGCAAAATGTACATGTCCTGTATTTGCTATTGATAGCGTTATCTATTTGCTTGTGTTAGGGTTAATTTTGTTTTTTCAGATCACCGTTGGCTGCTATTCTATTTTTGTCTCCTTTCACAACAATATACGGAATGATGTGCCTCCGTGGTTTTGGTCCATGCGTGCATCGTACTTTTTAAATATTCCTTGCTTCTGTTTGCTGCATGTTCTTTTGTAAGCTTCTCTATTCTGTTGGCAACTTATCCAATTACTTTCTACACTATAAACATTGAAAATATAAGTTTTGATGAATGCTTCATTACTGATCTTTTTGATTGACGTTTTTTGGTCCAGAAAATTATCTGAGTGGGTCTAGTTATATCTACAATTATTCCATTTTTCCAGTGGGTTTGAAATGACTGGTCCATAACTTCAACTTTGCTTGTAATATGGTAATAGACTGGATGGATGGGTTATCATTTGGAAATTTTTTTTTGAAGGGAAATGGATGGTGAAAGACTCCTTCAAGAAGATGCAGAAAGAGTGAAAAGTAAAATGGTTGCACGGACTGCTAGTTTTATACAAGGAATTTCTCATAATATGCATGTGGAATTTCTCCTAGAGCGAAGGCTGCACTGTGTTTGTGCTTCATCCGTTTTTTTTTTATTTCGACTGATATTATTTCTGCTTGTCTATTGTAGTGTTGTTTGCAATTATTGTTGTATATGCAGATTTTACTACTCTTGAGTGCTTCCTCATGTAGAGTCCAAGTGAAAACAAAGAGCTGCTTGGGTGACATATCCAGTAAACTTGGGGGTTTATAGTTTTCATCATATCCTGTTCCATTATCAGATGAATACTTCTAAAATTGCTTTAAGATTTTGTGCTGGAATGATTTTAGAAAAGGAATGTTTCATCTTATTGAGAAAATGCGCACAGTTAGGTTACCTAGTGGTTTGCTCAGTTAAATCATAGGAGTATGTATATTATGACTATTTGAGGTTTTGCATATATTCAAGATCTGGGTATTTGTTCTGAATCTTAAATGCAAAAGCAAATCAAGTTTTCAAAGAGAAAGAGGGAAAAAAAAGATTCAAGATCTGGATTTTTCATATTCAGTGTGGTGCATCACATCTACTTTACTGCTTAAAGCTCATTTGGCTGCCTAATTCTTACTGTCTCGTTGAATAAATTTTTGAATTAGCAATAGTCTGATCTGGTTGGCAGAGTTCCTGTGAGTGTTGGTCGTCTGATTTTTGAAAGGACCACTTGTCTTGTTCATACTTCCCTGCTTATCTCATTCTTAATGCGTTGGGGCATCAATTTAGCTTCTTTTTGTGTATTAAATTATGCCTCAAAGGTAAAATGATTTTACACATAAGCTCTTATTGAATGATCCTTGCCCATATTGATATTATTATGAGGTGTATGCTTGGTGAGCAAAATAAACAGGACTGATCAATTTTCAGATGCTGCAATATGCCTTAGTTCAGTTTTATTGAATGATCCTTGCCCATATTGATATTCTTATGAGGTGTATGCTTGGTGAGCAAAATAAACAGGACTGATCAATTTTCAGATGCTGCAATATGCCTTAGTTCAGTTTTTCACACTTTCATTGGAAACTATTCATCAATTTCTAATGCTATTGCAGGCCTTGAGATGACTCTATTTCCTTTGCCATTGGCTTGAGGTGTCAGGTGTACATATAATTGGCTGTCTTTTCACCAATGTTATTGCTGGATGACCATTCCTAAACTGGGAAAGAGAAACACAGGAGCTAGATTCTCATCTAATTTTCAATCTGAATATATGGACGAATCAAATCTGATTCTAGGGGATGCTGAATCTGCTTCTATAGGGTTAGATGAGCAAGTAAACCTCATGTCTAAAATACCAAGTGGAACGGAATCTGTGGTAGTTCTTCCTGACAGTGATATTGATGGTCTTTTGGAGTGTCCTGTGTGCAGCAATGCAATGTATCCTCCAATTCAGCAGGTTCGTGTTTTTTTTTTTTTTTTCTTAGAAATATTTTTTGCAAAACTGTGTCAGAAAAGATATAGTAGGTTCAATGCATCCTGGTCAATGTCTGTACCCTCTTATGTGAATTTTTTCAAGACATATTTTTTATCAATATTCATTAGTGCTTCTTATCATCTTGATCTTGTGATCTGATTTCAAAAATCAAAAGCTCTCTCTAGAATTTCTTAATTTTTATAACTTATATCAAGGCGTATTTCTGAGGATTATGAATGGTCTCAAATCATATTGGGCAAAAGGATATCAATTATTTATTATTTAACAAAAAAAGAATGGTCTCAAATTGTAGCATCCAAAGGCCATTATTGATGAACAATGTAAAATATGTTGTATTATCTGATAAAACTTATAACCAAGCTCTCATTTTTGGCTAATGCAGTGTCCCAGTGGGCATACCCTCTGCTTCAATTGTAAAACAAAAGTAGACAATAAGTGCCCTATCTGCAGAAAGGAAATTGGCAATATAAGATGTCTTGCCCTTGAAAAACTTGCTGTGTCTCTCCTGCTTCCTTGCACATACCACCGGTTGGGCTGTGAAGAGATGTTTCCTTACTACAGGAAATTGAAGCACGAAGAGCAGTGTGTTTACAGGCCATATAACTGCCCCCATCCAGGCTCAGATTGCTCTGTCGTGGGTGATGTTCCTTGTCTGCTTGCTCATCTGAGGGAAAGTCATAAGGTGGACCTTCAAACTTGCTGCACATTCAATCATCGATATGTGAAACAGGACCCTTGTTCTGTTGATGTTGTTTCATGGACACTGACTGTAAGTTCAAATTTGTTCCATTAATTTTATTGTTATTGGTTGCTCTTATTTCATTGGTCTTTGTATAAACTGTTAGTCCTACTTGAAATGCCTACACTTGACATTTTGAAAGTTACAACTGGCTCTCAATAAGACAGTTGAGTAAGATAAACTGAGTAAAGCAACTTTTACTTTTCTGCTGTATCCTGGAAGTTGATTGACCATATGGGAACTCTATTGTGCGCACAAATTCAGTTTTAGATCAGTGCTCAGCATTAGAAAATTAGATAAATTTAATTTTCAAGATGGATGTTGGTATAGTAAACTTCAACCAAACAAATTCTTCAACACTTGAAAATGAAGTGTATATATAGTTCCGAAAATAAATACTGTATGAAAAGGATATAGAGCCTTATATTCACTGAATTATGGCATTGGCCATTGCCTCTTTCATGGTTTAAGTTAAGTTGTTCATACATTTTCATTCTAGACCAAATGAAACTAGGTACTTGATATCATGGCTGGGATTTGACAACCTTTGTTTGAATTGGGTGAATGTTGATTGGTAACTAGATCAAAGTACTTCAATTTAGGCGACAAACTTGATCAAGGTGTGCCTATGAGATGTGTCTCCCACTAATGTATATTTTTTATTTTGTGTAGCTTTTCAACTGCTTTGGCAGCTACTTTTGCCTCCATTTTGAAGCCTTTCTTCTTGGGAATGAGCCAGTGTACATGGCTTTCCTTCGGTTCATGGGTGAGGAATCTGAAGCTAAAAAGTTTGGATATTGTCTTGAGGTTGGTGGCTGTGGCCGGAAGATGATCTGGCAAGGGGTACCCCGCAGCATCCGGACACATCACAGGACTGTTCGAGACAGCCATGATGGTCTTATAGTTCCTAGGAGTTTAGCTCTGTATTTCTCTGGGTCATGCGGAGGTGACAAGAGGGAGCTCAAATTGAGGGTCACTGGCAGGATTTGGAAAGATCAATTGTGAAGACTTAGGTGGGGAAAACAGGATACCTTGTACACGATTCTCATTCTCTAACTGCTAATATTCTAATTGGAGATTTGTTCCAGCCATGTATCCAGTGTACCAACTTGAGAATGTTTTTTTTGGAGAAACATTGAAGAGATAAAGGGGGAAACAGAGGCTGTTTTGATTCAAATTGGAGCTTTTCACAAGAGAAATGTTTGTTGTTGTAGAGGATTCTGGAGCTGTTCCTGGTGGCCCCTAAGAAATGAGGTCGATTTTGTTTTTGGGGCCACAAAAATTGTGCTGACTTGCTATAGATTTGCTACCCATTTCTGTAATTTCCGAATGTTTAAAAATTTACCAACGTTCTCCTTCTGCAAATTCTTTCTTTAGTGAATGGAAGTAAGGTTCAAGTTTTAACTCCTTACTGCATCATTTCCTAGTGAACAGAGGGTCTTTTTTTTTTTCTTCTTATGTCGAAGACTCGAAGGTAGATTCCTCTAGGTGGGTCCTGAAAGATGGTCAGGTGCCCCCAGATTTCAGACAGTTGATAGATACATACCTCATAACTGAGTAGAGGGGATAGATACATACCTCATAACTGAGTAGAGGGGGTTAATCCAATAAGAAAAGTTATTTGGTGCAAAATATGTAGAACGGCTATCTCTGTTCGATCAAGATCAACGTTATCTCAGCCTCTCAGCCGTTGCATGTTTTGAACCAAATGGTTTTTTTATTGGTTCAACAATGCACCTGAATAAACTCTTTTATTAAATAATTGACGGAAATAACAACACTATTGCTTTTGCTAATCAATGAAACTATGCAAAGAAAATGGGGAGAACTCGTCTGTCCGAAATAGTCACAAATGTCTTAGTCTATGTATGCTTTTGTATTCACTTCATCGTGGCGAGTTGTGACCTAAAGTCGAGTAATTCGTTTTTCAAATAACACAGAAAAGAAAAAACTACTGAAACTAGTTGAAGTAGATTGCAGGTGGACGTTTTGAATTTCTGTAACGAAACATGTTGGGTTGCTAAATATTCGGTATATATTCTAGAGTTAAAGTTATTTTAAAACTGTTTTATTACATAATATGCATAAAATGTACATAATTCCACGAACAATGTGAATTAACGAGACACGAAAGAACCTTTTATGCGCTAGTTTCCCAAAAAATGCGAATATGTGCTGCGAAGCTCTCGCCCTTTTTGTCTGTAGTTTGCTTTCAACAGAATCGGATGATGCAGACACACACGTATTTTATTGATGAGAGAGAAAAAGAAGCACCAACGAATTTGGATCTAGTTGAAGCAGAATCGACCTTGGGACTGTGTTCCTCTCCCCAACGCAAACACTGAACTGAAATTTGAAGCCTAGGTCCAAGTTTCTTTCCTCAGACTTCCGGATTTTGTTGAATTTATCGGCATCAGTCCTCTGGTAATGGTTGCTTCCATCTTTGCATTTATCTTATCAGTTTCTTTTTTTTTCCCTTTATTTTTTGTTTTAGGATTCAGGCGTTTAGAGTGTCGGGTCATCGCTACCTGAAAGCTGTCATATACATGGGTTCTCTCTGTCAATACCACTGTTAATACCAGATTTTCTCGCAGTCCGCAGGGTTCTGCCTGCTGTGAAAGCACTCATGGATAGGCTTCAAGGGTCTGCGCGATTGATGATTGTTTCTGATCTCGACCATACTATGGTAGTTGTTTGGAGAATCTTTCAAACCCAAATTAACTGTATCCGTGCTTCTGTCATCTTAGAGTGGACATTTCGATTTGTAGGTGGATCATCATGACCCTGAGAATCTATCTTTACTCAGATTCAATGCGTTATGGGAAGCCAATTATCGTCACGATTCCCTGCTAGTGTTCTCAACAGGAAGGTCTCCGACACTGTACGAAGAGTTGAGGAAAGAGAAACCCATGTTAACTCCAGATATTACTATTATGTCAGTAGGCACTGAGATAACCTATGGTGACTCGATGGTGCCTGATGATGGTTGGGTGTCTTTTCTAAACCAGAAGTGGAACAGAAGTATTGTAGTTGAGGAAACTGCTAAGTTTCTTCAGCTTAAATTTCAGGTAAGAGTTTCTTTAGGTCTGTTGTCTGCTGTTTGTCTAAGTTTGCATTTTGTCCTTTCTGAACTTGGACTAAGAATGATGGGCACTGAGCAATTAGGACTGATTTCTATTGACCGGTTGTGTCTCTTGCAGTCAGAAACTGAACAGCGGCCACACAAAGTTAGTTTTTATGTTGAAAAAGCGCATGCACAGGAAGTGATGAAAACTCTTTCTGCTAGTCTGGAAAATCGTGGTGTAAGTTTTTTGCCAACTGGAGCATTCGCTTGATTACTAGATACACCTGTTAGTTTTTATGTTGAAAAAGAGCATGCACAGAAAGTGATGAAAACTCTTTCAGCTCGTCTGGAAAACCCTTGTGTAAGTTTCTTACAAAATGGAGCATTCTCTTGATTAATGGATACACGAGAAAAGTCCCCTCAGCCTTGGTGACATTTTTCTTTTTCTAGATTGGCATTTTTTTCTTTTCCTAATATTTTCCTTTTATTAGAGGAAATAAAATGTGTCTTTTGTGTATTCTATCAATGTATCAATTTATCAATTTTATTTTGAAATACAACTGGTTGGTAATTCGGATTTTTACTTTCCTTTGCTTTATCATTTGCCAGTTAGACGTGAAAATTATTTACAGTGGGGGAATGGATCTGGATATATTACCACAAGGTGCTGGCAAAGGACAGGCTCTGGCATATTTGCTCAAGAAGTTCAAAGCTAATGGAAAGCTCCCCATAAATACCCTTGTTTGTGGTGACTCTGGAAATGATGCTGAACTGTTTAGCATTCCAGAAGTTCATGGTGTTATGGTAAGAGGCATTTTATGCACCAGACAATATGCTTATAAAAAATGATATATGAGGTGAATATTTAGGTCTCAGTAGCCATTTACTGGTTTTGTTAAGTAGGCGGGTTCCACTAATTATTGTTTTAGACAATTAGAAGTTCTGCTGATGCTGCTGGTAGTTTTCATACACGCATTTAGGTAGCATGCATGTTCACTGTTCATTTGGAGAAATTTGTATTAGATTCTTGCACTCCTAAGAATTGTGCCACACGATGATCTGTCAACCATGTCATTCAAATATGTTTGTCTCCTATAAGTAATGTAGTTCTCTAATTTTCTATAAACTTAGAGAACAGAATAGGGAGGTTGTCAACATGTACAAATGGTGATGACCTCTATAAATTCACGGACCAGTATGCTACAGCATCTATTATATATAAATATCTCTGTAGTTTCATTAATAGGCTAATGTTGGAGATCTTTTTTTTTTAATTTTTTTTCTTTTGATTGCTCAATGCTTTTATCTGTTCATTTACTCATTTCCTGAGTGGTGCAGGTGAGTAATGCACAGGAAGAGCTATTGCATTGGCATGCAGAGAATGCCAATGACAATCCCAATATAATACATGCTAGTGAAAGGTGTGCTGATGGTATTATTCAAGCGATTGGGCATTTCCGCCTTGGTACAAATGCATCGCCAAGAGATGTTGTTGACTTCTCAAGGTGTCAGTTGGAGAACCCTAGGCCTGGATATGAAGTGGTGAAGTTCTACATGTTGTATGAGAGGTGGCGTAGAGCAGAACTTTCAAACTCGGAACAGTATGTGCAAAATATGAAGAAGCTCTGTGTATGTCTCCTGTTCACTTATTTCTCAAATCATACTGCCGGTAACACTGCTACCTGGGTCAGGTTGCAATAATATCCTGAAACAACGAAAAACTCAACCTAAAGAGCAACCAACCTTTACATCTGGTGAAGCATTTTCAACCTGATCTGCTTTATCAAAATGTGAACCTAATTTGAAAATTTAGTTTGGGTGGGGTAATGGTTAGCATAGAAAGTGAATGGAAATCTGCCGGGTCTAAAAAGAGCAGGTGAAATCTTCCCGTAGCACGGAAGAACCAGGTTCTGTCTATGGTTGGGTTACCTGAGAATCAAAACCAACAAAACCAATTATAACTTGACTGGAGGTTAGCCAATTCTAGATAAGGTATGAGGAAATCTCCCCCTGGCTTACAGACTTAGTAGTTATGTTTGAAGTAACTAAGTGAAACTTTCGCAGGTTTTAGTTTGAGTCTACATGGAGTTGTTTTAGTATTCAAAATCTTGGTGTTTGTTTTTTTATGTTAGTCAAAGAATGCAGCATACCCTACATGGATTCATTTGAGCATGCAAATCTTGGTGTTTGTTTGCTTACTTCTTTGAAGGTGAAACTCAGGTTTCACTGGCTTTGGTTGGATTGATCCTGAGGCAACCAGATGTAGCATACGCTAATCCTAGCTGAACCTGGTTTTATATGGTTAATGCAATTCTTTGAACGCAAATGAATCAATTAGGTTCAGCTACTCAAGACATACACCATGAATCATATTTGCACATTAATATGTTACGCTTTCCTTTTGTATGGTTGGAACATACAATGAGCCGAGTCATGTAGGCTTGGGAGTACTAGTCTTTTGCTTGTGAAACATGAGTGATTGGTTTGCTCTTCGTACACACCCATATGTTGAACGGGAGCAATTATACATTCTAACCGATATATATATAATTATTATCAGCATTGATTGATATATTAATTATCTCTGGGTTTGGTTCCAGTGAGTTTGAGCCAGTTCTTAAAAAAATTTGAAACTGAAGTGGATCTTGATATCTAAATCTGAACCTTAAATCCCCAAGCAGAAAGGTTTTGCAAATTAGTTCTGGACTTCTCATACCAAATTGTGTTGTTATGATGAGTTTTATAGAAGTGAACCTGCTAGTGTCCAAAATAAAAAAGAGAAAGTAAATTAATTAGTATATCTGACCCCTAATGATGCATCTCTGCTATTTGACTTTTTGGTGTATTTTTCAATTTACAGTATCCGACAGGCATCATTGTCCACCCTTCAGGAGAGGAGCAACTTCTCCATGACTGCTTAGCAAAGTTAGGCACAGTTTATGGAGATAAACAAGGAAAACGGTTCTGGACATGGGTGGATCGAGTTTTATCAGCACAGATTGCTTCAGATATATGGCTGGTGAAGTTTGACAAGTTGGAGGAGTCTGGTAAAAATCCAATATTCCACAAACTGATGATTAGTTATTTCCTTATCAAAGTTTTACCTGCCATTCTTAGTGTCAAATGTTTGATATTGTAGCTTATGTTTTTTTCTGCTGCTCAATTATCCTGAGTAGCCGCCTAGCTTTTCTACTCCATTAAAATCAATATGCATACATTGAAGTGCATGCCTTTGTGAACTTCTTCATAACTTTGAAACGCTGAATGGCTGAAATTCTCATGGAACATGGGGGAGATAGGTCAAAACATCTTTTAAGTATGACTGAGCTTCTTTAGGTTTCACTGTAGTTATTGGTTTGTACAAGTAACTACCAGAAACGGATGCTATATCAATGTGAATTCAGCATACATGTTAGATGATCTTCCTGTCTTTATAGATCGTTTTATTTAATTTTTCCTTTTAGTGTCTAGTTCGACAAAACGAACTGATCTTTCTTTAAGGCTGCCGTTCAATACTTGCCGGTTTTCCCAGTTTCTAACTGCCTTGAAATGATGTTGTAGATGAAGGGCGACAATGCTGCCGTACCACTGCCTTACTGAAATCCAAGGTATCGATCTGTGCAGGAGTATTTTAACTAACAAACAATGAGTAATATACTCTAAATAATTGAAAGTTATGCAGGTTGAGGAATCAAATGGTTTTGCTTGGGTGCATATGCATCAGACTTGGTTGGATGAATTAGGAGGAAAAAATGCAGGCTACTTGCTTTTCTAGATATTATGCCCTATCCCTCTCGAATCATGGGCGATTCTTGTTCTTTTTCTTTCAGCAAATAAGCTTTTCACTTATCGGTGACTCTGTTTTCTGATGTCTCTGTTTTTTCCTTTTTTCATAAAAATAATAGACATCCCCGACTTATTGCCCTTGTATTTTGTGAATTTGGGTGATTTTGCTGTGTAGAGGGGTTAAAAAAGACTTGATTAAAGAGCCAACCAGAGCAGTACTTTTTTCACTCTTGACAAAAGTAGCAGGAGCACTTGCTTTACGGTTAACTGCCTGATTCAACACGGTTAACCCAAGTCTCCCATTAGATCTAACTATAATTTTGAAGATTTTGAGATTGTTTAATCAGTCCCAGTGCGCACATTCCCGCCTCACTTGTTTTTTTTCATTTCACCGCTATTTTGAGGTCTTTACAAGTAGTTGCAGAAACGGAGAAAGTTGAACAAAAACTTTTGGTTTTAACTATCTAAAGATGACATTTCTCAGACTACTACTTGTTGTGAGGAATTCTTTTTCCTTATAGAGATTTTTAGCTTTTTACCCAATTTTTAAAACTTGATTAGATAAATGACCAACTTTTGAACTCATTTAGAAAAATATTTAACTTTGATCCACAGTCAAAAGTAACACGTAGGTTTTGACCGATTAAGTGTTGGTTTTTGTTTCAGAAAATGCAGACCAAATTACTTGCAATCAAGGATAAGCATAACAGCTTGATAACTCTTCAGATACTTTTTCCTTTTCTCAACTTGGGTTCTTTCTCCTTTCATTGTTCTTGTTCGTACCTTCAAATCCAAGCAAAACCCCATAAAAAAAACACTCGATGAGTTCCACTAGACATAAACATAAATACTAGTGTGCAGGGGCATTCATTTAAGTTTCATAGATGGGGGACATATGGGGGTCTCTGAAGAGCATTTCCTAACAACTACACAAAAAGTAAAGATAAGTCATCTTGAGTCTTTATTTTTACGATTCTGAGATAAACATAAAAGAGAGGAGTGTGATGGAAGAAAGTGCTCTCCAGTCTCGTGAAGAAAAGGCCCTGTAGAAACAATTTGTCTTCCATCTGCTAGGCTGCCCTTTTACCAAGGTAAATGATTAAGCAGATAATTGAAAGGTTAATAATTTTGTAGTCAAATCAATCAATCAACTAAGCTGCTTTTGTGTTGTGAAATCTTACAAAAACATTTGAATCAGACTCCTATTCTGTTCAGCAAAATTTAATTGAAATCATTGACTATGGTGTCCACTTCTTGCTTCCTAAACAGCCTTAAACTCATCTTGCTCTCTCGGTTATAAAATATTAAATCGACAACAAGGTATATGGAGCAGACAAAACTGCATATGTGGAATTTGAACATTATTGCCTTGTAAACTTGACCATATCCGCCTTCACCAAGCTTGCTCATCTTGCTAAAGAAATCTTTGGCTTTCGTTGGTGTTGAGTAATTGAAATGCATGCTCCTTAGAAATTGTCAACAAGGCCAGACTTCTCAAGTAACAGGACTAAAGTTGTCATTCACTGAAATTTGGATTCACATTATATTTTTACCCATGATTATATTTATAATGAATAACATTTATTAATCTTTGAGTATTGGACTTACATTTGTTAAGGAATAGTCTCACATAGATCAGTGAGTATAAAGATATTGGATTTTTTCTAAGTTGGTTAGTCATTTTGGGATGAACTTTGGACCCAACTTCACATGGTATCACCACCCAAATTATCCACACGTAGAGTATTAAGGAATGACATAGACTCCGACACCTTTTGAGAGGAAGGAGAAGTGCCAACTGCCAAGAGTTCCCCGTTGCTCACCTTCAAGGTGGGAATTGATTCACGGCGCTCAAGAAAGAGAAAGGTGGTGAAGCCGAAGGCCGCACATGGAATTTGTTTTGCGTCAAATGGAAAATGCAAACTCAGATTTTTGAGCTTCAACCTTGAAGTTTCAGTAAACAAATACATTTAAACGGAAGGGGAATAGAATACTTTATTGCAAGTATAATGATAAAATGAATTAGATGATATTTAGACATAGGAACAAAGTGTAGTTGGACCTCATTAATAGGTTTTGTAACATTGGTTATCTTAATTTTTTTGCTTTTCAATTTGTTGTTTTTCATTCACTTAAATAACGTGAAATTAAAGTTAACATTAAAGCATGGTTTCCACCTCGTCGAGTCCACTCCAGTTCAAGTAAATTGGATTAGATTTTAGATTGGGTGATTTGAGTCCTAAGGATGGACTCGACTCTTCTATTTTGGCCGAATCACTTTTGATTCACCCTAAGTTTAGAGGGGAGAATAATATTATCACAGGTAAACTACTCTACTGTTTGAATACATGTGAAGATAAAGTTATTTTCAGTTTCTATTTCTTTTATTTTCTTCCCAAATTCCATCATTTTGTGAGAGAACATTTATTAACTAAGGACCTATTTGGAACCCACATAAAAGAAAAGGGAAGATAAAGTTGTTTTCTATTGTTTGACAGCAAAGAATCATTGAGAGAAAAGAAAGTAAGAGATAAAAATGAGTTAGTAAATTTTCTCTCACAAAATGATGGAATTTGGGAACAAAAGAAAAGAAATAGAAACTTGAGAGAAAATTTTAAAATTTTAAAATAATACTATTTGTATTTTCTTTTTCATTTTTCACATGTATCCAAACAAGAGAAACTATTTTTCTCTTCCATTTTTTCTCTCATTTTCCTTAGGTATCCAAACAAGAAAAAAAAATCTCTTTTATTTTATTTTATTTTCTCTTTATTTTTCTCTTCTCTTCCTATTTTTTTTCTTTTCACTTTCTGTACCAAACACAGCCTAAGAGAGAATTTATTTTCTTTTCTCTCAGTGATTTTAGTTGTCAAACAACAAAAAATACATCTATCTCCTTTTTTTTCTCAGATGAAAACTTCTTCACAATAATTTAAAAAAGAATAAGCTAAGTAACACCAATGGAGGGTTCGAATTACATTTCTTAATTCATCAAGAGGGAGAGATAAAGGTGAAAAATAGGACCTCTATCCCATGCAAGAGTTTCTTGATTGTGCCCAAAAGGGTGAAGATTTCCTCCTCTTTTACGGAAGATTGGATTAACAAAAAAGAGTAAAACATCTTATCCCTCGCCCACTATAGATTCTTCAGTAAACAATTAATATATATATATATATATATATATTTGGATAAATAAAAGAAAAATATATAAAAATCTATTCTAGAAACAAAACACAAATTGCTCTTTTTATGAAGGAATGGGGCAGAGGAATTCCATTAAAGATTCTTCAATAAAACTATGACTCCATACACCTTCCTTTAAATAAAATATGTTCTTGCTTGGAGAGGGCGTTTCAGTAAATAAAAATAAGAGAGCAAAGAGTCAAGGGCGAGTCTTCTATTTGACCGAAGACACCGCGATTTGAAAGAACCGAAACAACCAAAACATTTCCAAGTCCAATGGTTATTACAAATATGACTAAATTGCACAACCCATAACGTCGAATTTGCGTCATTCTTCCATCCCTCTCCCGAGTAATTTTCAATTTTTGGTTTTGCCCTTTTCGTCATCCGCCCTGCCCGCGAGAGGTCAGAAGTCCAACTCAGTACCCAAAAAGACTCGGCTGCGTGTTGCACGCGTCTCCCCCGTTGATTGGTTTTTCCTTGGTGGGCCCTTTTCTTTTTACTCGTCCAACTGCTTTGCGCCGTACCATACATGTCCGTCCAGGTCTTCGAGTCAGTTACGAACATCTGTAGATGCAGACAAGATAATTTTTTCATCTGACGAAAGTAGCCTTTTCCTTGTGTTCGTCTATTTACACATATATCCCTTAAACAGTATAATTACCTACTTGCATGGCTCATGGTTAATTATTCAAAACATGTGTAAATTATTTTTAAATAATCCCTTTATTAATTAATGATAAAGGTTAATAAAAAAATGTGAAGTCAGGACTCATAATAAATTGTGACAATCTTAGGGGTATAAACGGACATTTGTATTGACTGCCTTCTCGCCTCAGTGCGGGTGCTGCCGTTTACATTTTTTCAACCAAGTCGAGAGACCAACAACAGCAATTCACAGGTCATCAAAACTGACTCTTCCCCTTCTTTCCTTCTTCCTTCCATGAATTACACTGAGCCTCTTCCCTTTCCATCTTCTATCCCTTCTGTCGGCTCTCCGATCCTCTTGAAGGCTTTTAAGCGCTTTGATCGTGCGAGATTTCCGTCATGGACTTAAGAGTAGCTTAAAGGTCCGAAGCTTTCCTCCGCCGTCGCAAATGGTAAGAAACTGATGTGAGTAAATTATTTCGTTTGGATGATGTGGCCGCTCTGTGGTTTTTTTCTTTAAAATTTTAACGGATCTCCTTATCCGTCTTAGGAAATTTTGATTTTGGAGCTCGAACCGAACTACATAGGCGAGGTTCGATCTCCCAAAAATGATGAGATTTTTCGATGCTGCTATGGTTTTTACCGAATTTCTTGTTTTGAATGTTCCATAGGAAGCTTTTTACTTTTTTTTTTTTTTTTAAACTCTGCTGATCCTAATCGTGGTGCATAGAAGCTTCTTCTTGTCTTCTTGAGTTCGTTTTAATTACTTAGATCTACTTCAGTAGCGACGAGAGTTGCGATAAATATGTTCCGCTATTTTTCTTCCCGGAGAAGCGAGAATCGCAAAGATCTGCGGTTCGCTCTCTCTCTCTCTCTCTCTCTCTCTCTCTCTCTCTCTAACTCCCTTTTTTGACGATGCGAATTGGTACAGGGTAATTTGTAGCCGGTATTTTCAGGAATTTGTCAATTATCATCACTATCATTTTTAAGTATTCCAAGAAAAGAAAAGTAAAAAGAACAGTTAGATCACGTCTGGTTTCTGAAGTTTCTGCTTCTCCGTTTCCGATTACGAACACCTCTCTAATTGTCGATAGAGGTAAAAAAAGTCTTGAAGCCACGTGATTTTCATACTTAGTGACTCTTTATATTATCTTAGTATTTTTTCTATTTTTATGCCAATTGTAGTAGTTTTCCAGAATTTTTATAATGTGCCTGTCGGGGTTGCGCCAGAGTGTCTACGACTCGAGCTAGGGATGCATATTTGGCTTGGGCCTGGCCTACAACTTTTGAAATGCTCATCAGGCGACGTCATGGTTTACAGCTTGGCGGTGTCAAAGGCTGAAATCCGGCTGCTAACCAATCAATGTAACTTAGTCTTCAAATTTCCTTTTTCATCATCATTCCGTGCTTCGTCTTCAAAATTTCAAACTCCCATGTCCATCGTTCCGTGCGTGACGATGGGGATTTCTGAAACTGCACTTTCAGTTTCCATCCCCGCGGCGTCACCAGCCTGCGTACTGTTCGCAGTTTGCAAATTATAACCGCGACCATGCTGAATCTGCTTCAAGCCGCTGTTAGTCTGTGAGCCTTAAAAAAGGCTGGACCGGGGTTCCTGCTCATGATCGGGTAGGAGTGGAGCGGGGGTAACCCGTAACCTGTCCACACACCCAACCAACTAATTGATGGTTGCAGTTTCTGCTGGATCAAGCAGAAACTCCAGGCCATGTGGCCTTCAATATCCAATGTCCTAGCAAGAAGCATCGGTTGAAGGGCGCTTTCGCGCCTCCGACTTCGTACCATGTGGTAATTTTCTTATTTGCATTCAATGATAGGGTCCTACCACTGAGGTCGATACGGGCTGCGGGCTGACACATTGATGGTTCTTCCTGATTGTTAGGTCGCTTAAATGAATGTGCGGGGGTGACTCATCGACAATAAGGTGACACCTGAAGCTTTCCTTTTATTTTATTTTATTTTATTATTATTATTATTATTATTATTATCTGCTATTAATTGGTTGTCTTCATCTGAAGCTATCTGTCTCATTGTCAAAAGTCAAAATGAATGACTTTTTTGGTTGCTGCCACCTCATAAGTACATTTGCGTGCCCGATTCGGGGATTTGTTTTTGAAATCCGGTTCTTGCCGACGTACCTTCTGAACCCATTCCTGCAAAAATTGTTCACGTTTGTTGTGTCTTTGTTTCCAAACTTTTTTCTTGTTCCTTCGCCGTTACGCATCAATCAAACAGCCTATAGTTATTTACCGAAATTTTAGCTTTTCAAATGTTTTAATTAAATTATCTATTATTATTCTAATATTTTCATTAGAATTTAGATGATAGAATACAAGTCTGATTCAATTTCCTGAACAAAATCTCAATTTTCTTAATTTTCGTCTTTAAAGTGAATTTTTTTACAAGTCTTCACATCTAAAAAGTTCATAGACGATACGACAACAGGACCTTGCGATTCAGAGTGGAAAATGCAATCCCTGGTAAATATTTTTACCAAGCCCGTCTCGACCTTGTGGAAAGGGGCCGACTTGTTAGAATACAGAATGGATCAAGGTTAGGATGAGTTCTTGTTGAACCTGTGTGCAGCCCTTAAGAATACGACTGTTTCACAGTTAACCCAATGTGGATGGCTTTGGTCCCTTAAGCACCGTTATTTAGTCGTTACAAACATGATATTCCATACCAATTCTGATTTCTGCAAAACCTTCCATACCAGGATATAATCGACATTTTACATGTTATTTTCTGATCCATGAAGGTGGTCGGTAACACGTTGTTCTCTCATTTCTTTCTTAAACAGGTTCATACAAAAGCTCGTAAAATGAAGAAAAATGTTGGATTTTGTGCTCTACTATTCATGCTCGTTGTCCTTTACCTATCAGCAGAAACTACTGGAGACCCCAGAACCCACAAGATAAATTTGACCTGTACACACCAACTAGAGCACAATTCCACAATCTACGTGCCAAACTTCGTGGCCACCATGGAGAATATAAGCACCCAAATTCGGAGTTCTCGCTATGGAGTATCAATCATAGGGAAGCCACCCGATGCAAGCTACGGACTTGCGCAATGCTACGGGGATCTGCCATCACTTGACTGTATACTTTGCTATGCCGAGGCTCGAACTCTTCTTCCCCAGTGTTTCCCCTATAATGGTGGTCGCATTTACCTGGACGGCTGTTTCATGCGAGCTGAGAATTATAGCTTCTTTGAAGAAATCAGTGGCCCACAGGACACTGCCGTCTGTGGGAATGCAACGCTGAAGAGCACCAGGTTTGAAGAGTCGGTGAGACGTGCAATTTCGGATGCTACCGCAGATGCGCCGGCAAACGATGGATATGCCAGAGCAAGAGTGCCGTTCTCTGGCAATGACTCAGCTTATGTGCTGGCTGATTGCTGGAAGACCTTGAATTTGAGCTCTTGCATTGCATGTTTGGAGAATGCTTCTGCTTCTGTGTCAAAATGCTTACCTCGGACAGAGGGGCGTGCACTGAATACTGGATGTTATTTGCAGTATTCTAATAAAGACTTCATGAATCCAGAACCAAGCGGGAATTCCAAAGGTAAAACGGTATAGGGTTATCAGTTGGTGCTTGTTCAATGGAATTTTTCTTTACATTGATTTGTTCGATAGGCCTCCGTCATCGTCCTTCCCTCTTAATGAAATTCGTATGAATTCGCAGTGAGCACGTTAGTAATTGTAGTTGCCACTGTGAGTTCTGTAGTTGTTGTTTTGGCAGGAGCCGTTATTGGCTGCTACATCTGGAAGCAAAGGAAAATACAAAAGAAGCGTAAAGGTACAAATCAGCCACACTATATCACTGTTTTTTGTTTTATTTTAATTTACTTATTTATTTTTTATAATAGCGTTCTATGTCAGACTTCTGAAAAAATCGACAGTGTCCAGGCACTGACGTTAAACTTTTGAATTTCATCTTCAGGTTCAAATGACGCTGAGCAAATGGCATCCACCCTTAACGATAGCAGTTTGAACTTCAAGTACTCCACACTTGAGAAGGCCACTGGATCATTTGACGTAGCGAATAAACTCGGGCAAGGAGGATTTGGATCAGTTTATAAGGTAAATTACCTGCGCACAAGAAAAACTGTTTGCTTAAAAATATAGATTGTTAAGTTTCTGTGAGTAACATATATTTACAGGGAGTTTTGGCTGATGGAAGAGAGATTGCTGTGAAGAGACTCTTTTTAAACAACAAACACAGAGCTGCGGACTTCTACAATGAAGTCAACATAATCAGCAGCGTGGAGCACAAAAACCTCGTTCGGCTGTTGGGTTGCAATTGTTCAGGACCAGAAAGCCTTCTTGTCTATGAATTCCTCGCTAACAAGAGCCTTGACTGCTTTATCTTCGGTACTAATAAACTGCTCTCGTTCACATTAGGCAGTTTTGCTTTATATTGTAACCGACTACCCATACGATCTGTGTAATCCATTGACTACATTGCAGATGCAGACAAAGGTAAGGCTTTAAGCTGGGACAAAAGATTTGAAATAATTGTTGGGACAGTGGAAGGCTTAGCATACCTCCATGAGAACTCCAAGGTCAGGATCATTCACAGGGACATCAAAGCAAGCAACATTTTGCTAGATTCAAAGCTTCGAGCTAAAATTGCTGATTTTGGATTAGCTAGGTCTTTCGAAGATGATAAAAGCCACATTAGCACTGCCATAGCGGGAACATTGTGAGTGCTCGGTTCCCTAATGTACACAGCCATGCTTACTCTTGGTATATTTATATGCGTTTGCAATTGTTTGAACTACAGGGGATATATGGCCCCAGAGTACCTAGCGCATGGTCAATTAACTGAGAAGGTAGACGTCTACAGCTTTGGGGTGCTTTTGATGGAGATCGTGACTGGGAGACAAAACAACAAGACTAGAGAGTATGACTACACGGACAGCCTGGTTACGGCGGTAAATCTTTACCTTTCAAACACTACCCTTCTAATGAAGGGCCTTAAATTATCCATGTACGATCCCCTAATGATTTCTGAGCCCCAAAAGCTTGGGCACCTTATAGTAGAGATCATTCTGATGAAATACAGTTTCTCCCTCTGTTTAACTTTTGGATGTCAGACATGGAGACATTTCCAGGCAAAAAAGATGGAAGACTTGATTGACTCAAATCTTTTACTCCACAATTATCAAAACAGTGAAGCGATAAAGGAAGAAATCCTGAGAGTGGTGCATGTGGCGCTGCTGTGCACACAAGAGAACCATGCGTTACGTCCACCAATGTCAAGAGTCCTACTTATGCTTCAGAGGAAGGAGAAGGAACTACCGCCTCCCACAAATCCACCTTTTGTAGATGAAAGGACCATGGAGCTTAATGACACCAGCGACGCCCCTCCGCGGCCCCTTTACAACTCCACTTCCTACTCAGTTGGCAGCGTCTCTTACAGCTTCTATCCGAGGTAGCAACATAGACACGACAAAAGTAGAGTTCTTGCATACACATGGTTGAAAGGTGCGGCTGGAAGACATGCAGATTGGTGTCCCAGACAAGCAGGATGAGGGGGTGCATTGGTGTACAGTTTACATGTAACACATTTTTATTTGTTATATAACAACCTCAAGATAGGAATATATAGACATGTGATAAACATGGAATAAGGACCATGGTTAGCCGGACAAATAGGCTTTCTGATACAGAGTTTTGAAGATACAGAGCTAAGAAACAAAGCTTTCCGATACAAGAGTTTTGAGATACAGACTTCTTTTTGGTAACATTCCGGGACACGTCAAAAGAGCCTACTACACCCTTGTTAGTTGTTAAACTAACCCTATAAATCCGATACTATCGAGTGGCTACCAATGCCCCCATTAAACCCCCACCAATCTCATAGTGCTTGGCATTCCCAAAACCCACTTCCTTAGCAAGTTTCTCCTGCTCTGGACCTGTAACAAGCGGTCTCTGTTAGCAAAAAAATCCAGTGAGGTCAAGGATACGTCTTAGAGAAAAGCAATGATTATGACATAACATGACTGGAGAAATGGTTGATAATTACATGTTCGAGGCTGAGTTGTATAGGTCAGGTGCAATTAGTGGGATTCCTAAATTTTGTAAGAGCTGAAAGTCTCAAATCAAAGGAAGCAGCCACCATATTTGACAGAAAGATTGCATTAAGAAAGGCAGGACACTGCCCTAAATAATAGAACATTCAATTCTGAGCCTCTCTGCTTTTCTCTCAAATTTACTGTTATTTGTTATATAGCTAAAACTTAAAGACAGCAGACCTGTTAAGAAATCTCTGATCGAGCTTTTTAAGTACTTGTACTGTTCAGTTAATCCATAACTTGTTGCGACTGGCACCACAACATTGTCTAACATCCACTCCTTCAAAATGAAAACCATCAGGACAAGTTAGTAAGTTCAGTACCTTCGATTGATAGGAGAATGATAATTTAAGAATGAAACATCTATCATTCTCAACTATCACTAGCAGCTTATCCATCGCAAACTAAAAATTGTGGCTTTTATAGAAGAACATTTGTCACAGGATCAGAGATCACTCTCGTCCCATGCAAATGATTTTCCTAAAATGCATAACCCTACTTGAGCAATCTCAGAAGCACTTAGCATACATGCAATCAACCCTCTAAAATCTTGATTAGGAATTCTCAAAGATTTGGACTATTTTTTGAACCCTACCAAGAAATTAGGCCATTGTAAAGAGAACTTAGGCAACTGTATGAAGAGGATATTCATTTTTCAGTTATTATTGTAGCATTCCAGTGACAGGACTGCTAACTCCACATCTTCACTTGTTGTTAGTTACTATAGTGGTTGGACATGATTGGCAAATTATTACTGTTCACTCATCTCTTCTTTGCTGCTCTCTTTCCTTCATTTTGTCTCTTTTAACTGTCCTGCTATGATCCCCTTTCAGCATGTTAAAGAAATACCCAAAAAGACCCGGTTCAGTAATCAGTAATGTATGAATGCCGAAAATCAATTAATCATACACAGACAATGTTTTAAATTGGACTTTGGAGAATGAACGGGCCCACTAAAATTGAGTAACATTCTTGAAACTCGGAAAAGGATATTCAGAAAAGCTATAAAAGACTGCTACCTGTGCTGTCAGACTACCTGAAGAAGGGTGACATATGTATTTGTGCTCTTGTTGAAGTCCAATATAGAAACTCTGGAGCCTGCAATGCCAATATGAAGTGATGCTATCAAGAAACAATATCTGCAGGCAACAGATCAAAACAGATAAAATAGGAACCTGGCCTCAGGACTCGATGAATCTCCTTCATAGCAACCCTCTTGTCTATCAAATTACGAAGCCCATAACCCATGGTGATTGCATCAAAGTATTCATCTGGAAAATGTAAATCAAGTGCATCTCCTTCAACCCACCTGCAATTCATAATGTGGATCAATAATTTGTTTTTTCTTCTCAGAAAGGCAACTGAAAATTTTTCAAATGTAATAAGAATAAATATCCAAGTATGTTAAATAAAATCCAAGAAGGTGACTCCCTGTGGCTAGAGAGTCCACTATGGGTAGATCTTTTGTTTCACATTTTAATGAAAACTATCATCTAATACCAAAAATAAAATAAAACTACATTAATTGAAAATCTGTAATTAACTCTCCAACTCAAAAGGCTAAGTTATGCAATGCACCCACCCAAAAAACCCCACTTAGAACACTGGAAAAGCCATAAACAATTAAATTATCAGGATCTAGGTCCAAACTTAGGTAAAGATACAGGGGGTGATCTTCAAATGGGAGGGTAAGGGCCAGCACTGAATAACCAGCCTCCTAAGGAGGCAAAAGGATTCTCTAGGACTAGGTATTGACATGAAACTCCTCTGCAACGTTGTGCGCCACTGGAGTTAGCAGATCAAGGAGTATGAAACAAACAATAGAAAGGATTTCACAGGAGATCACCAAAAACAGAGAAGGCACTAGAAAGGAGAGTAGTGGTATTCATCCATCTGAATACAATTAACTAGTGCCCCTTTGACAATAAATTGACCCAAGATATTTGCTTTAATGAGCTCGAATTCCACAAATGCCCAGGAAAACATAGGTTGAGTAATGCTTAGTCTTTGTTCACGGCTTCTAACCAACTGAACTCAATTGCACAATTCCCCTTTAACAATATGCTGAACAAAGAGCTTAATATGAAAATCAATGTTTCAGTTACTGTGAAGCGAGTTCCACTACAGAGCTTTGATTTAGAGCAACAAGCCTACATCCATGGTCCTTAGAATCTCTGTCACACCCCAAGGGGATGAGATTACCTTGACAGCGGGAGCCAAAATTTAATTTGAGGTGGTTTGAACATCAAGTAACATCAAAATCAGTACCAACCCGGAGTAGCTTAATTTTCTCTGTTGGCATTCTCGTTCATAGGTTATGAGGCCCATAGATCACTCAGATGACTTCATAGTAAGGATTGAACTCAAACACGAGAAAATAAAAGATTTCAGTTTTTAGGAATCTTACTTTGATGCACTATAAAGACTAACATTGCAATCTGTGCAGGAGCTGCTTCTGAGTTAAAGGCATAAATAATGAGATATTTCATGTTATTCTAAAGCTAATATTATCAGATACTCATGTAATATTTTTGTAGCAAGACTTCCATAATGAGGTTTGTTGAACCGAAGCAACCGACAGTTATTAATAGATTCAATTTTTAGGAATCTTACTTTGATGCATTATAAAGACTAACATTGCAAGCTGTGCAGGAACTGCTTCTGAGTTAAAGGCACAAATAATGAGATATTCATGTTATTCTAAAGCTAATACTATCAGATACTCACGATATATTTTTGTAGCAAGACTTCCATAATGAGGCTTGTTTAACCGAAGCAACCGACAGTTGCTCTTTTGAAAAATCAAGACCAGTTACCTGCAGCATATCATGCAGTTCATAAAAATCGCTTGGTTATGAAGACTAAGAGATGCCAACAGATATGGACAAATGCTAAGAACATCCTCAACTTCCAAAGATGAAATATCTAAACTTTGATACTGATATCACTGTACAAACACGTGAGAGCAGAAAGTGAAGACGAGTAGAAGAAAGAGAACAGGGAAACAAGCTTTTAACTTCTGATAAAGCCTTCTCAATGAGAGCCTACAAATCAATATTCGACAATAGTGGTATCAAGTAACCAAATCTGAGATAACAGAGTGCCATATCCATCTCTATTTGTTTGATAGAACCATATAGGGTAGCTCCAAATCCTGAAAGGTATCGTGAAGTACACATTAGGTACCATGGCTACAGGGAGCCATGTCATAATTCGTAAGAGGGATCTGAAGCAGCATTCAACATAAAAACAGTTGGATATGTGAAATTTGTCAAAGAGATCTGGTGGTGGACGTTCAAGAGAGAATGAATGTTATGCCTATTGCAAAATAAGACCAAACCAGCTCTGTTAGCAAAGATGACGAAGGGAGGCCGACCACGGATATTCATTTAAGAAGCCTATAATCTAAAAATTAACTGATAGGTAGAGTCTAATTCTGTAAAGAGAAAGAACAATTGAAGCACCTTCCCTGACAATCCGACTTTCTCAGATAGAAGGAAGGATAAGTCGCCGCTTCCACAACATAAATCAAGCACGGAATCTCCTATCTTTGCCCTGCCATAAGAGCAATGGTCAAACGAAAGGCTACAGACAAATAAGACAATACAAGCGCCTCAGGGACGGCTCAATAGATACCCACTCCAGGAGACTGCCATCCTTTTCCACACGCGGTGCTGCCCCAGACTCAACGAGTCATTCAACTGCCAGCAGATTTTAGAAATGAAAACCGAAATCCATAACATAAAAAGAAGGAAAAAACTGTTGCAAGCATGTAATTGATCAAGTCGAGGTAAGTGTGCCTTTTACCGGTCGGACTGGACCTTAGACAACATCATTTTGGTTAGCTTTTTTCCTTTCAACTAATCTCTTATCTGAAATCGGAACGAATAGAAGAATCGAAAGGCAGCAGGGACGTACAGTATCATAAACTGGAGCAATGCGGTTAAAGAGAGACTGCCGCTCGGCGGAGGACCTGACCGATCGATATTTGCCGGTGAATCCACCACCGATGCCGGAAGTAAAAAGAAACGGTGAAGAAGATAACGCCAACATAAGAGACGGGAGGCGGATTTGAGCAGAACGTCCCTCAGCTCGGATAAGAGCGAATGTCCTCTTAGAAGAATCCTCAACTTCGAACAATTTTAACAGGCAAAACACGACTAAGAAGTTCAAACGCTGTCCGATCACATTGTTCCCCAATCCACTTTGCTGCCTCCAGATTCAGTTATTTCGTTGTATCTTTGCATGCTTTCTCATTTTACCTGCTGGTAAAACTCTCTTTTAGCTCTTTGGCTAGCGGTTTCTCAAGGAACTTGATCGACCCAACCCTAAAAATCTTGATGGGTTTTAAGTTTCAGAAAAAAATACTGTGTCGGGTTCAGGGTTTAGGGTTTAGGGTTTCGGTTGGATTTAGATTTTAATTCTATAATTATTAAAGCTATTTAATGTTTTTATTTTATATTAAATACTATTTTAGGTTTTTTATATTTACAAATTGATGGACTTGGCCTTTTAGTTACTTTTTATTTATTCTCTTTTTTGTTTGTTATTACAATATCACCAAATCTATTTACTTTTTATTTTATTTTATTTTACATTAAAATACTATTTTTTGGTGTGGGGTTTCTTATGTTCTTATTATTTTGATTTCTTATTTCGATAATTCAAAAAAAAAAATCTCAATGAAGGAAAAAACTACATTATGTTAATACTTAAATATTTTATATTATTTTATTAAATATATAATTATTATATTTTTTATAAATATAATATTTTAATATTCTTATAGAAAAGCAAAAGGCAAAATACGTTGTGTTCATCTCAATTGATAATCAATATTCAGAAAGAACTTCACAAACACGTATGAAAAATATGGCTCCCAGAATACCCTTTTAAGAAGAAGATCAGCCGATCAGAGGTATCCTATAATGTCACCAGTCCCATTTGCTTCATGAAAACCACTTTGGAAACAGAGTTGGACTGAATATTCGATAAATTGAAACTTCAGCGCCAATCCAGGTGTTTCCCCTCAGCCTCTCGACAATGCTTTTCTACAACCCTTCCGAGTCCTTGATATCAGTCACCCTTCTTTCACAAACTCCTTCTTCACTTGGAGAAATTACAGAGAACATGAAACAAGCACAAATGTTTCTCATGTTCTCTATACTTCCTCTTCTGCTGGTTTCAGCAACACAAGAGCACTCTTCATATTCGCTTGTAATTTCCTTCAATGGTTGGAACGATCACAACAGCAGAGTTCAGTACAGAAGATTAAACCATGGGTTTAGGAGAGGCGCCGCGGTTTTCGAAGAGCAGGAGAGGTTAACGCCGAGTGGAGCGAACCCGCTTCATAATTGATGTGTTATTCTCTTCCATGGGGTTTTGAGATGTGCGTTACAATGGAAGAAACAGAGGGGGAAAGAAGACTTTTTTCCCTCTGTTTTCCTTTTCGTTTTCGTTCTCTCTGTATCTAAGATATGTTTTTTGAGTTAGATTGTTGATTCGAAAGCTCAGAATTTCATATTTTGTTCTGGGTTTGCGGGATGAATCAGAATTTTCTATTTACGATTCTTTTGTTGTGATTCCGCAGTAATATCTCTTCTTCTTCCACATTTTCTTCCTTGATTGTAGTATTCCTTTTTCGTTAGGCTGTTAAAAGTCGTTCTGCAAAGTTCCAGAAATAGAGTACAATACGGGCATTTCCTTTTCCGTCTCCTGATGAAGATAAATGCACAAGTTGTACTCTGCAAAATAAAGAAGAACAGAGTCTCTGTTGCTGGAACCTGATTTTTGTCTGGAGGATGATATAAATTAGCAATTCAGTTGATTCCCCTAGTTCCTATTAATTAGTCTTTAAAAATATACTTTTCCTTTCTAAGAGTTGGGGATAGAACTGGTCACCCAATCATTTCACATTGACCCTTCTGCTTCTCGTAAAATGATTGCTTTGTGTCTTTATTGCAGAGCAGTTCTACTTGACGACAGTGTTATCTTCGTTTTCATCATCAATCATAAACTTAAATCCATTCATACATCTTATTCTACTCTATAGCCCTGTTCATTGGGATGGTCGGTTTTAATTTTCAGTCTTACAGTTGCAATTCGTCCTTGGATTCGCTCGAGGATTAATTTTTTCATGGGTTGGGAGTTTCTTAAAGTTTAATTATATCATGTTCAGAAGAAGATGCAGAAAAAGGGTAATGACTTTTGGAAAATGAAGAAATGAGGCTTTTGAATTCCGAAACTGGAAGGGGTCCCTCAGTTCACCAGAAACTTGAAAAGAATGGCATCTCATCGGTCGTCATCTTCGTTTTTTTTTTTCCCTTTATCAGAAGCCCTTCTACAGCTTCCATGTCAACCAATGTCGATTCTATCTCGTGGGAGACGACTTAGAAAGACTGAAAGAGACGAGCTAGTTGATAATTGACATGAATATGGCGCAACGAACACACGGAATTGAGTCTTCTTCTTCGTTGTTTTAGGCTTTTAGCAGTTGCTGAAACATCCAGAAGACGAGCCGTTTTCTTCGTGAGAATAGAATTTTTTTCTGCTGTCGAAAACCCCACAAGGTTCTCTGCTGAATCTAGCCGGCAGCTTCCCATTTATTTACCTTTCACAGACGCACAAGAAACGGGAAAATCATTACCTTACGAAAGAATTCTTTTCTATTTTCAAAAAACTGAAAGAATTATTTTCTTGGTTTTCTCTAAACCCAAGAAGATACATCGTCTTCGTATGAAAGAGACCGATTGTTTTTACACGGATAGCCAGCTTTTCTTCTGTGACCGACGAGCAAACCAGATTGAGTGGAATTTTGCATGTGAAGGGAAAGACGATGAAAATCTCATCCTGATTGATCGAGTAAGCAAAAGCAGCTGGCTCGCTGATACTCGAAGAAAGAGACGAGACATTCGCAGGCTTTAGCTAGAGCTTGAACTAAGCATGAGAACCGCGGACGTCTGTAATGGCGTTGGGTTGCTTTCCGTCCTCGAAACGAACAAAAGTTGCATAAGATCGACAGCTTAATAGTTACTACAGCTGGGTTTCTACTACAAATTCAAAATCTGTTCCAAAGATCAAATCATTGCAGAGAGGGAGAGAGAGAAGCATCGTGAGGGGATTTCTCCCGTCTCTGTGGGAGCCGTGCCGCAGGCGTTCATTATTTAAAGATAAGATTAATACAAATATGGAGAGCCGCCACTCCCTCGCCATTGCATTCAGCAAATTAGGGAATTTTTCACAATTTATTCTTAAAAAATGCTAAACAAAATGTCTAAATTGCAGGTCACCAGAGCCTGTTTTACATTAATCTATAACACCCAAAAAGGAAAAAGGTTATAAATAACCCTGCGTTTTAGGCACTAAACTACAACAAGCAGCGACCTTAAAAGCAATATCTTCATAAAATATCATTAAGAAGACAGGATATTAATTACAAGGCACGAGTTTTGAATTTACGAGTTTTCAACAACATATCTGAGATGCATTTCGATTTAGTTTCTGATAAGTTAGATGCCAATGACAAATTCTGCATTTGCAAGTAGGCTATAAAATTGGCCTTGATTCAAGACCACCCATTAGACTTTACAGGCTTGGTTTTGAAGGAAATTGTTAGTAGATGATGCAAAACTTATGCAGAAAATTTCACCCCTTCATCATCTGCCGAGTTTCCCTTGAAAATTGCAGCTTTCCCTTTCTGTTCCAATATTTTCAGGGCTCTCATCAACACACTGCGGTCAATCCCTTCCAGGTCTGAGTTATAGGATGCAAGGGCAGAGGAAAACGGATTACTGAAAGGCCACATTTCAAAATTGCACACTTTTTGACAATAGGAAAAAGAAATAAATTTGCTTCTACCCCTAGTTGCTACCAATATACATGTTGAAAATTCAAGAAAAAAATATAGTATTTAACCTTAACAGCTACAAGCCTCAAGATCCTTACTATTCAAAAGAAAACAAGTCAGACACTTAGTATCAGGTCCCTAGGCCTGAGCATCCAAGGTCAAAAGTGTAGGTAAATAGTCTAACAGGTTTAGATAACAAGCAAAAATGAGAAGAAAAACTAAAGAAAAAAATAGGACAAGATAGCAAAAGAGCGGAGGAGAGTAAGACCGTAGAATTCAATATCATTTGAAAGTAAATAGATTCACTGCAATTGCATCTTTACTTAAAACTTCTTAGCCTTTCTCAAATAAAAAACCATAAGATCATATATCACAGAAAGATTTTTGAAGTCTTGTGAGATAGACGTTTTCAATTTATTTGTTTCCCTGTATATCTAAAGATCTTTCATGTTTCTTGAAGATTTCACACATATCAAATGTTCATGTGTATTTCCAACTAATAACAAAATTACCTTACAACAATTCTTATGTTACTTTATAACCACTCATACTAAAAAATAAAATTTGTAAAAGAAAAACCTGTTACTTTAACCACTAAATACCATCTCAAACAACTCTAGGATACTGTGCACCAACATTAAAAATGACTAGTACCGGCTTACTGAATTTGGACCCCATGACTGATTAGGCTGGTCTAGATATGGCTCAAAACCTTTTTAGATTGGCACCTTTGCACCTCAAAACAGTAGGATATGGCTCCATGCATTTAAATCGCACAAACAAACATGTGCATAAATAGTAATTAAGAATCATGTAAGAGAATACAGAAAATAATATTTGTTATGAAATGGTGAAAATGTATAAATAAAAAAGGAGAATGCAAACCAGAAAGATAAGCTAATAAACAAATAAGTTGTAAAGAAACTTTTACCAGTTCCTCGAGATTCAACCCCTGATCGAAGGTCTTCAACAGTCATGACATTGTCTTCAAATCCATTCTCTTTCACCTGATTACACACAGAAAATAGATCATGGGCCTTACACAAACGCATAAACACAACACAGGTTATAAAAGGATATTATACAATCCATGAATGCACGACAGCAAGGATCTTTCAGGAAAATAAATCCCATCTGAAGATCTTTTTGTTATAAAATAGCTGTCTCTGGTTGTATACTGTAAGATCATCAACAAACATTTAAAATCTGGCTGTCGTAAATTTAGACATGTTTAGCTTCTTGACATGGAAAGAATAATGCAACTCACAAAGTGCAATATACTATTTGCCCAGTCTTCTATTCTCTGCCACAGAATAAGGCACTTTTTGTGTCCTTTGTCCATCCATTCAGCACGCCCTGTGAAATGAGAGGGAAATTTGAAAAACAGATAAAGGTAGTCCTTGGTTTTAGTCTGACATAAACAACCTATCCAAGACAATGTACCTTCTGATACTAGAGCTGAAAGGAATACCTTTCTAGCTTCATGGTTTAGCGATCCTGTGTGACAAAACATCATTAAAAAGGATGAAAGTATTTCTAGAAAAAAAAAATTAAACTCAAAAGGATGACAAATTTAAATAAATGAGACAAAACAAACCTAAGTACTTTTAGGAGTGGAAGCTCCTGGAAGCTGGTCAGAGGTAACTTACTTTCAATGACTGGGTTTGAGAACAGGGGAAATTCTTCTTCTATGCTAATTACAAATATCTTTTGGCATCTACAATATTCAAGAATGAGTTCTTTCCATAGCTGAACCTGTTTCACTCGTGTTTCCCGTACTGGCTGCAAGCTGATAAGAGATAATATAGTTAAAACTTTAATCAAGATACAAAAGCTCTTGTAAAAAAAAAAAGCATAGAATATCATCTCTTGAATTTTTGTTGAAGTTCTGACTGTAGCCTGGATGTTTCAGCTTTCATGTGTCACATCCATCCAGGGAGGAAATTATTCACTAACAATACACCACATTATGTTGAAGTTGGCTGAATCAACCCTTGCTCATTCTCCTTTAGTATCATAAATTTTCAAATTTTACAACGGAAGTTATTTATAAAGAAATTCAGATTTAGGAGTGAAAATTCAATTTTTAAGTGAATTTCATTCAATCACCACTTGCCATTATCAACATAAAACATATCTAGGAAGCCACCAACTCTTGCTTCTTTGCTAGTATTTCCTCTCTCAATCTGACCTTTCCAATAAATTACACAGGAGTGAAGTATTTGCAACAGGAGCCAATGGGATACTATTGGTACATCAATAAAATAAATAATGGTGTGAAATTTAAAATAAACAATAAATGAAGCATTACTCCAAACAGTTTGGTTAAATTTAAGATATTAGAAAGCTTCAAAACCTTGTGCAGATAGAACAACAGACAACAAATGAACAGCAGTCTCCTATAGGAGCTTACGTAAAATAAGGTGGGTAGTTGAAGAAGTGGGGTAGCTTGAAATTTCCCAATTTCTGCATTTCACCTTTTATATGTTCGGTACTATATGCTCACCTGAAACACAGAACAATTGAGGAAGATGAATGGATTATAAAAGCAAGAGGAAAATTCAAAATCATAGGAAAATCAAAACATTGCAAGAATTCTTCTATTTTTCTGATAGCACACGTTTGATGTTTTTTTTTTTTTGGAATTATTTTGATGTTATTCAAACAAGTATTTTGCTGGTTAATGAAGCTGTGGCTGATGATTTGAAAAAAATGATTCAGGAGGTATGAAAAACGGTGGAACTGCCTAACCTTCACTTTCTGGGAACCAAACTTGGTAAGTTTCCTTAACAAAGGTTGAAGAGAAGGAAAGAGTGCTAAATCTAGGGCCACGGGCTCGTAACTACCAGATTGTTGAGATAAGTGAATTGTCCGACGGGATGAAATTTTGGGGAGGAGACTTCATGGATAACCATCAGCAATGTAACTGTTCATGTTTGGAGCGAGTGGATTTTCAAAGAAATTGCAGGGAAAATCAGTCATTTCCTGAAGCTGGATCCTGAAACCATTAATGGGTGTTGCCTTAACAGTGCAAGGGTGAAAATTACCCACTCCTTTCCTCTTTCAGACCATCTGATTGCTTCAATATGGGTGGAGGATTTGCAATACCAGGCAGTCCTGTTTAAGGATGAACCTCTTCACAAATCAATCAACCAGTAAAACCACTCACAAGGAAGCCACTGACCAGGGAGACAGCTCAAGTTCTCAATAGCTTTCTCCTCAGAAGAAAAGTCATTACTACCAAGTCTTGTCAGCCGCAGAATGTGAAAAGTCGCCGGCAGCAATTGAAGGGGACGAGGTGACTCTATATTAAATAGAAAGGGCAAAATCCATCCTGCCCAGGATAATAAAGCAGGCGTAGTTATTGGTTTAGATGGATCCACCGAATCTGAACCATTCAGGTGCCCAGCCTAGCATCCAATGGCCGAACCAGAGGTTCAAAGGTTCATAAACCCAAACTGAAATCATGTTGATATCCAGCCTGTGCCAGGGATTCAAACTGGTTCAACTTCGGAATCATCTTCCCCTCGTTCTTCTCCTCGAAATACTGGCGAGAATGGGATTCATGGGGACAAGGTCTCCAAAATTCTATCACCGGCAGATTCAATGGGAAATCCACAGAATCACATATGCCCGTTATCGCCAGCTCAAACATGCTCAGGCAACATTCAAAGAGGCGGCTATTAGAATCACGTACATCTGGCAGAGAGTTTGTCACATCGTCCATCGAGCTAGGCTGTTATGCACAAACATAGGACCTCATACCAAGCAAACCAATTCACCTCCTTCCTGCTAGCTAGAACCATCTCCAAGAACTCCTCATAACAACATTGATGCCCAGGTTCCATATGAGCTTCATTGGCGATAGTTCCTCTCTCGCCAATAGCTCCTGGTTGAGAAACCCTTAAATCGAAGGTCCTCATGGTGAAGAATCGATCAATTTAGTTCTGGAGAGATTTGTAACGAGAAGGCTTATTGAATACACACAAGTTGGGAGCAAGGTATAACCCCAAAACAAGTTTCTTTGGTCCCCATAGGTAATTTCAAATTGTAGCCCCGGTCAGCAATACTCCCTCATGAATATTATGTCCTAGAACATAAAACTTAAGAAGGTTAGGCACCACCCATCCTCCAAGAATTTCTTAACCAAAGGAAAGTACCTATTGCATTGATCCAGGCATCTAAGCTAGTGTCTCCAACAAAAGCCATCATTAGAGATGAATGGTTCAAAACGGATCCTGAATGGGTTGCTCTTCTTGCCCAAGGCCTCGTCGGCTGCATACTGATAATTTGGGATCCTAATTTTTCTAGAACTTTTTATAATGTTAAATGAATGGTAAATTGGGCCATGGGTCAAGGATATGGGTTTGAGGTAGGAATGGGGCGGGAGAAAGTCGAAGGGAAGGGAAATGGGGTGGGGAAGGGGGTATGGACTTCCAGATCTGTTTGGATTTTTTTGGGGTCGAGTTCACTTCGGGTTGTTCAAAACCCAACCTTGACCCGACCTTTGCCCACAATTAAGGATCGGTGAACTGAGGGAAAATTAGGTTCTTAGGTGTGTGGAGATACCAAAGCATTTGACTTTGGATGGAAATGGATTACAGATAAATTGTCACACACACAAAGCTAAACAACAATGAGACTGAAAGCACCAACATGTAGAATGCCCGAGCAACAATAGAACCCTTGGGCGAGAAAGAGCACCAACAACAAAGATCTTATGGAGATGCTCTTACCAATGTTATAAGAACCAACCCAGTCACCAACTCAGTTAGGTGATCATGTCCAGGTCAGACTGGTTCAACCGGGGTCGGACTGCCGGTTCAACCATTGATGATGTCATAAATACATTTCTTTTTAAAATATTTAACAGTTCTAACTTTTTCTTTAAAATAGTCAAACATAAAAAATTTAAAAATGTATATAGATCCTTGATTTCAATTTATATAATATAAATTCAACCTAACATTATAGTCCACAACTATGCATTCATTCTCCACATCCTTACATAAGTCCACATTTATGCTATAGGCCTGATGTTTAAATGCTGGTTTGAGATTTTAGTAGTAAGTCGAACTATTGGTTGGTAGGCACACATGCAGGGAAATTCCATAAACTCATCGCAGTAAGAAAATAAAGTGCCACTGAAATTAAATTAACAGTCGGCCTGTACTTCTTTGTAAATCACTGCCTTTATCCACCATAGATATTTACAAAGTTGAATAAGAAACTGAAATGAAAACGGCAGACATCAAAAAATCCGAGAAGGACCCATAAGTTGTCCGCATATCATACATAAAATCCGAGATATCTAAAAATTTATTGGTCCCAAATGGAGCAAGAAGACATGCAGGATCAAAATTAAGTGACACTGGTCACTTGACTTGTACTCAATATAAGTCATTCTGTTGACAGGAAAAATCTTGACATAGGTTGAAAAAAATATAACTTTACGACATTGAAAAGGAGAGCTGCTATGAGGGGCTATTGTATATCAAAGAAAGGGAACGAGTGCAATCTTGAGATTTAGTCGCATTCGAACATTGGAGGCCCCAAAATATCGACTGAGATTAAAATATCTAATACTACTGAGATCAAACAGAAAAGAACGAAGAAAAGTGAAGAACTTACAGGAAAATGGAGGGAAAATTCTCTGATGGGTCGTGACTAATAGCCGGAAATCCAATACTGTCAGGAGACGTTGAATATTCCTCTAAGATCGTCTGTAACGGTTATTTAGGGAAGATTTTACTCGAATAGACGAAATCAGTCATCTCCAAGAATATGAAAACGAAAGGGGGAAAACCAGAGAACAGAAACACTTACCTGAGGAAAAAATTGTTCGCTGGAAGTATTACGAACGTTCTTAGTCGCCGATGAGCGCACTGGACTTCCAGATTTCAGAGGAGGGGAAGGCTGCAGAACGCTGAAATGAAGAAAAAACTAAACGATCTTTAACGACTCCTGGAACCGATCCCTTTCTTTTGCACTTTGAAAGTGAATTACGCAGTAAAAGTGATCGTGAAAGTGAATTACGTAAATTACTTGGTTGTGTTAGTGTCAGCTATAATGGAAAATATATAAGAAAATTATTAATAAAATAACCTAATAGATTTAATTTTATAATATTTTTATTTAATTTTTATAAATAAGTTAAGGTGGATTTGAACTTGTCTAAATTAATAAATAATTTTTTAAAAAATAATTATTTAATATAAATATAAATAAAATACTTAAACAAATTTTACTTTTTAATATCTATTTTTTTACTTTTAAACATTAATTAAATATAATATTAAAATTCATAAATTTCAGTAAAGAAAAAAGGAGGTATTGTATTGTACAAAAATATTTTTTTAGATTTTATTTTATAATAGTTTTATTTAACTAAACTTAAATATATTTTAATTTGTTTTAAAATAATAAATAAATAAATAAAATTAATATTATTCATTTAATTAAATATATATAGTAAAATTATACTATCAAATATTATTCAATTTGTTACTTTAAAATATCTAAATTCTCATTCTTAAAATAGTTATTTAATATAATATTAAAAATAATAAATTTCTAAAAATATATATTTTATTGTATAAATTTAATTTAATAGATTTAAATTTTATTTTAGATTGTTTAATTTGACCAAACTAAAATAAATTTTAACTTTTTTAAATTAAAAAAACATTCAAAAATTATTTTAACTTTAAAATTAATAAATAATTTTAAAAATAATTATTTATTTAATTTCAAATAGTGAATTTTATAATATCCAAATACTTAATCAAATTATTACTTTTGTAATATCTAAATTCTCACTCTTAAAATAGAAATCAAATATATTATTAAAATCATGAATTTATATAAATAAAAAGGATATTTTATTATATAAAATTACTCTGTTAGATTTATTTTTTATAAGATAATTTTATTTAACTATTCTCTTAATCAACTAAGATAAATTTTAATTTTTTAAAATTAATAATCGATTAAAATTTTATTTTTATTTTTAATTTAATTAAATATATAAAATAAAATACTTAAACAAAATTTAAATTTTATTATATCCAGGGAGCCCGTGAAAGTGAATTCCTAACAGGTTTTGCGTTATTTTCACTTTCAGAGGGCCAGAGGGCCATGAGATGATGATGAATTGGCAAAGCGCATAGTAGCCTTTACAAACAAATAAATTCCAAAACTTGGAGGAGCTGAAGTGGTGGACATGGAGAAACGGGAAAATTACACAACACCCAGAGATATGCTATATGGGGTTGAGACCTGTGGCTTACCTCGCTAGACTCAGAGGAAGAGAAAAAGGTTACTGGAGGCCATAAAAGAAGAGTTGAAAAGGAAGAGAGAGAGAGAGATATCAGAGTGGTCGCCTCAAGAAGAGTAGAAAGATAACATTGTCTTGGTCATGGAATGAGGAAGACATACGAGAGATATTTGAGCGGTCTTCCAAGCCCGTCTTATTGGAATAACAAAATAATTTTACTATAAAGAGACCAAAACAAACCGAATAGACAGGGATAGAGCTAAAATATCAATCAGTCTTCAGACACTTCTCCAGTCTCCGATAATGTGAGGAAGGGTTTACAAGGCATTATTAGTCGAAGCAAAAAAAAAAATTACGAATCAATCACCTTAGGAAGCAAGAGAGAGTGGCATCAGATTCAAATCCTACTAATGGCTCCACCAAGTAGTGATTGAAAAGACCACAAAGGAGGACAAGCAGCAGCTGCGACCAAATTCAAATTCAATCGAATCCAGATATAAATCCAGGGAAAGGAAGGGGGTCAGAGTTAGATTTTGGATCCAAACAAAGCAGCTGAAGCAAACTCAAACCTGAGCTCAAAGTCTAGTGTTGGAAACCGCAGCGGATGCACTTATCCAAACCACCCCAGCCCAACAAAAATATTTTGACCAAGACCAACTTATCACGGTGCTCCTTGCACCAGCGGAAGATGGCAGCCCTGAAATCTGATGGAAAGGAGAAGGAAGGCACCCCTGAAATACATGCATTCAAGGCGACAAGTTGATCAAATATTAAAAACGACGAAGGTGGTCCAGAAAAATAGAGCGTGAAGAAACACGATTGTAATGCAAAGCTCTGAAGAAGACGAGCTTTGTATGAATCAATAATGATCTAAAGAAGAGTTTTTTTCAATGCAGATAAGAAGGTATGAGTGCATCAAGGAGGGAGATGGGAACACTAAGCTCTTCCATGCAATTCCTTCAGTATATAAAAGAAGAAATGGAATTCACTGCAGTAGATGCACATAGTTCAATCACTGAAAACAAGAAAAAAATAGCAAAAGAGTTCATATGCTTTTATATTTGACATATACAAAGATGGAGGATTCAAGAGGCTATCACCAGCAAAGATGAGTCCCGGGGTGGCTCACTGGCGAGGGCTCTACCCCTCTCATAGTGCGGGACTGCATCATCCGTCGATGTTGAAGCCAAACAAAACCGGGACAATCTAGTGAAGATTGGTGAAGATCTACTGAAGAAACGAGTCTCAAGGGCGAATTAGCAGACGGGTATTGGTAACCCAATGAAGATGAAGGCACCAATGAACAAGTGCTCAAATGGTGAAACATGGGCCTTTTCTATGCTTTGGATTATTGTGAAATGGATTTTTTTTTTTCTGGAACACTAACTTTGGTATGTTTGCTACAGGTTTGCTAAGATTAAGATGAGATTGCCACATACATGGCCAGTTACGGGTGGCATCGAAACTAGTCGAGCCCAAACCTGTCTATATTCGAGCCGAGCTTGATTTAAATATTTCGAGCTCGAGCTCGAGCCAAACTTAGGTTTGAGCCTAAAATTTTTATCAAGCTCAAGCCTAATAATTTTAACCAAGCTCGAGCTCAACATTCATTTAAAATTTTTCAAAAAATACAAGTCTCGAGTTCATGCTCCAACATACAGTTGAAACTTTTCAAAAAATACATGTCTAATAAATTGTATATAAAATTATACATACATTTTACATAAAATTTGGAATGACCTCTACTTAAAATTGGGCATAAGGGTGACATCAAATCCAGCTGAGTCTGAACCTTGTTCAAGCCGAGCTTGATTTAAATATTTTGAATTTGAGCTCGATTGACACTAGCCTCGAACCTAAAATTGTAATCGAACTCGAGCCTAATAATTGTAACCGAGTTTGAACTCAAGCTCTAGCTGAGTTCGAGCTTAACCTATATTTAATACTCTATATAACATATATGTAAAATAAATTATATATAAAATTATGCAAACATTTAAAAAAAAGAAATTTGGTCGAATTCGGCTCGAGATTCGGGTATACCGAATCGAACCGAGCTGGAATAGAGCCGCTCGCAAGCCAGCTCAATTCGAAGCCACCCCTACGGCCAGTCTAATGTCTCATTCTAACTAGTATTTGAAGACAAGTAATTAAAGAAGACAAATTATTTATTCATTAAATCTATATACTTTTTGAGTTGAACTATTGGTTGAAGTTGAGATCGATACATAATTTAAATGTTATGCATATCGAAAAAAATATTTGAGATAGTATTTTGAATACACTTTTGAACATAAGAGGTAAAATAAAATATTCAGTGAATGTTAGACTTGACTTGAAAAATATGGAAATAAAAAGAGAATTACATTTGAGAAGAAACAATGATTCGATTTATATGCTTCAAGACTCAATAAAATAAAAAATGATTTTGTACATGCACTTTAGCATTAAGTTTTCAGATGGAGTTGCTTCAAATATATCATATTGTGTCAGGGTGGATCCTGCAAATATATCACGCTTAAAGAGTCATAATTGTTACATAATGATGCAATATTTGTTTCTAGTAGGATTATGCGATTGTTTAACAAAAAGTGTAACTATTCTAATCATTGAGCTATAATTATTATTCAAAGAGTTGTGTTCAAAAATAGAGTTTATGTATTAAAAATATTACAAGGAGACATAATGGTGATCTAATGAGAGTGAGAAAATTATTTTAACCCTCATTTTTTTATATAATGGTCCATCCGGCAGCTCATCTACCTCAATAACCAATATTATGTGGTCTGGTACAATATTGATGGATGTACCCGATTGAGAGGTTTATTCATAAAGTGAAAATAGAATAGAGTTCGTAAAAAAATGTTCAATTGCATATGCTCATATTGACAATGGACTTTTGACATTTTGCTTATTGTACTTGGATGGTGTTGAAATGAAATTTAACTGGACATATCGAAATTATGATATAGATGTTCTTCCCCAGAAGGATAAACTCTTAGTTTTAGCACCTAACACACATGAACAAAGAAGAAAACAAAAAATTGATTCTTGACATGAAGTTGTATGATAAGATGTTGTGGGTTGTACTTAACAATTGCAATGAGATCAAACAATTCATCTTGTAAATACTTCTTGATTTCATATTATAGGTTTAGTTATTGAATATGATTTTAAATCGTTTAGTATTTCTATTATACAATGGACGCATAGAAGTTTTACAAAAGGAGACTACAATTAACATGGACTAACGACATAAAGAAGAATTTGTCATTTGGTTTAAACAAAAAGGATAATTGTGCTAATCAATTACATGGGCTCATGATCATTGGGTTTATTGAACAATTCTAATGTTATTTAATCTATTACATGTCAAAACTCTAGTAGCATGTGGCCAACTTGAAATGAATAGTGATATTTATCATCTTGGAATGGGTCCAATATCAAGTAACGACTACTCGAATTGTATTGTTAATCACATGTGCATCCACACCAACTTGAGGTAAATTTTAAAACTTAAAACAATGGTGTAATTGTAAAGGGTACTATAAATATAATTACCTTGATTATTATACATCTTAACTTAAATAATCGAATTATGGTACTTAGGCAATAATTCTATTGATGGGCCCAAGTGCAAGTGGTTTGATATAAGCAATAGTAGGCACAGTATTAAGATAAATAAATGGTTTACCAATGTTGATATATTGTAAACTTGGTGAAATGACAAACCTTGTGCATTAGCGTTTCAAACCGAACAAATGTATTACATGAAAGACTGAAAACATGGTAATTCATAGTGTGTAGTCTATATTGTGATTATGGAAAATGTTTGTTATGTGTTAGAGTAATAAATTGTCCACGCCTGATGAAATGACTACCTACTAACAAGAGTTGTCCAATACTAATGTCTCTATTGACCAAGTGGACAATGATGTAGGCCCATTGACAAGGTCAAATGTTCCTCCGGATCATATTAGTATTTGAGGATGAAGACAACAAAGAAGATAAAAACGAAGAATACGAAGTTTGAGGCAAAATACAAGTACAAGGAAGAAGAAGGTAAAGTAGGAGAAGAAAAAAAAGAGGTTGGCAAAGAAGGGGAAGAAAACAACGAAGATAAATAATATTGATAGATGACAATGAATTTGAATATTTATTTCATTGGTCTATAACGTTAGTTTCTATAAATAATTAATAACAAACATTGTTAGTGTTATTCTTATTTTAGAAATGACATCATTAATACTATAAACGTACTCAATATAATGGCTCATATGATATCTTGCCTTTTTGTTCACTTAGGCTACCACAAGCGACATATCATGCATCATTTGAGGCAATAGATTCAATAGAACTACCATCTGAGTTGCATAATAGTGAGTTACATGGGGGAGAGGATCATCCCCCAGAGACAGAGTATGCAAGCCAACTAATATTAGCACTCTTTTATGTTAAATTATATTTTGCTCATAGTAATATATGTTTTGTGTATATAGATACATCTACCCTATCACCTTCGACACCATCTTCATCCACTTCGTCTCCTTCCATTTCCTCACAGACGAGGCAATCATGAGGTCCGAGCAAGGGCTCCTTATTGATGGTTTGATGGGAGACCACAACGGGATGATCTCGATGAATTTTTAGACTCACATAGGAGGGCCTCGGAACCCTTTTCTCCACTTTTCACTCATTAGGTGCATATCCTAACAACACATATGGAGGTGAAGGTGGAAAAGTTTAAAGCCTACACTGAAGATCAATTAGCTTGTGTATCCTTGTATTGAGGTAAATACTACAAATTACTCAATTAAATATTTCTTTTATTTTTTGAGCTTATATGTTAAGTTTGATAATGTTTTGTATTATAGGAGAAGTTTGATGTTGATACGCAGCATGAGCTGTTGTGTGTTATATATTGTTTGATGCATTTCAATAGCACTGAACTGCTATGCACGCCTGGTATAGGGAGCGTAGAGGTTACCCCACTACAATGTCCACTCCTTATAGAGGGGTTTCCTTCAAAGACTAGTATTGGTTGTGCGTGAACATGTTTCAAGGGAGAGGTTTCAAGTGATTAGATTTCTAGGGATTAGGTTTTTAAATCTCAATTATTATTTTTACTCATGTCTAATTTCTATTTGCAAAGATATTCTTGAGTAAATGTCAAAATATGTTAGTAAAAAAATATTCGACATACTATAGGGTCAAAATCTTTTATGCGTATAAGAGAAGATAATATGTATTTAAGTTAGAGTATATTTTCTTTCAAATCTACTAATAATGTAATATATTTACATCTATGTGTCCTTCTATATGTATAAGGTAAAAATTGCTCTAGTATTGAGCAATTTCGGATTACTCATCAATCCAAGTATGAGTGGACTAGCAGATCTAAAGAACAATAGGCAAGTATAACTTTCTTATAAATAATATATTTTATTTTAAACAAAAATAATTAAAATTGAGTTATGTTTTTTTTCATCGGATGAGATGGAACGGATGGTATGAGAGCCATAGGAGACTGGTGAGCTAGAGTATCATTGTTTGTTGAGTTTGTGGAGCAAGGTCTGGCTATGTTAAGGGGTTGAGTTTGTCCCAACCACCTCTACCTAGGATGGCCTAACCATCTTCAATCTCAGTTGACTACAAATATAGAGGAGCTTTAGAAAAATAAAGAGGTGTTGTCCTAAACTCACGAGTAGATGAGAAGTGTCCAACGTCATGTTGAGGAATTTTAGCATCGTGCTACGCAGTATGATTGTCGTGTTGAGAAGCAAGATCGTAAGATGAAGAACTCAAAGATGAAGGTGCAATGAGTTTTTAGCAGATGATAGACTCAGAACCAGTCACTCCTAGATTCTCCCATTGGTGTGGTATAGTTTTTTTTTACGTAATTTTTAAATTTTATATTTTAAAAAAATATATACAATTTGCAAATTTTTATAAAATTTATAAAAATATTTGGGATTTTATTGTTCATATTTTTATATATTATTAATTTTAATCAATTAATTACTTTATTTTTAATTAATATATTTATTAAATAGGGAGAATATTTTAATAAAATAATTATATTTATATTAAAAATGGTATACCCCCCCGGTTAGTGAAATTAATAATTCTCTTTTAGAGGTTAGGTTGCATCACTGCCAATAAATTGAAGAAATTAAATTCGTTGGCAAGGGATGCACATCAAAAACATTGTTTTGCCAACAAAATCAAAGATACAAAATCCTAGCCAACGAAATTCGAATTTTTTTAATTTCACTCTAGTTTATTTTCAACAGTGTTGAATTTGTTTAAATATTTTTTAAAAGAAATATCAACCTTCGTCTTCAGGCTGTATAACTGTCAAAGTCACAAAATCTAGTTTGCCAAAGTCTTTCCTTGGTACATGTTTTTTAGTTTGTCCATCGATCCATTTGAAATATTCTAAGCTTCCATGTTGGATAGAACCAACTCATCCAAAACCCTAAGCATATCAACTTTGTCTAACTCATCTTTCTCCTTTGAATTCTTTATCTTTCATCTTTGATGACTTTCTTTATTTTCCAACGAAGCTAAGTCGTAGTTGTTTTTCACTAACACTACATACATCTTCAACTTCCTTATTGCAAATTTTGCATTGTCAAACCATTGTATCTCGAACTTGGTGATGCTATTTATGACCATTCTAGACATATTTGTCGGCAAAATAATTGAATAAAATTTGTTTTGTAAATGAAATCATAAGCTCTAATACCAGATGTTATGACCAATGCAACTTGTAGAGAAGAAAATAGTGCAAATAATAAAATTGATAACCAAATAGAGAAAAGTTAAGTGATAAAAAGATTTATGTAGTTCGACAATTTGTATACCTCTATGGGGTATGATCTCTACCTTTTTTTATTATTGACACTAATAAAATAATAATACAAGATAATAATTATTCCTTGTACAAAGCTCTCTTTACTAGGAACTCACACCCTCACACAAAATAAACGAACACTCACATGAAAGATCTTACACCTTTTACTAGTTTGCAAGAATTGTGTACAATGGGTAGCATCATCTCCCCTTTCATAGATGGTTAAGTACAAAAACTAGGTAATTGGAGTCCTTAAAAAAGAGTCAGGATTTGTACATACACTTCGATGACCATGATTTCACCAAGATAGGAAAGTCATGACCCATTCAGATTCTAAAACATCATGTCGACTAGTAGCCACTCATGAAAGATCTTACACCTTTTACTGGTTTCCAAGAATTGTGTACAATGGGTAGCCTCACCTCCCCTTTCATAGATGGTTAAGTACACAAACTAGGTAGCCGGAGTCCTTAAAAGGACTCATAATTTGTACATCACTTAGAAATCCACATTCAAGTCCACATTCTTTAATTATATCACTCTTTGTAAGGACCAATTAGAGGGGAATGGCAATAGCAAATTTGTAATTAAGGCTGCACCAAAAAATGAAAATACAAGATAAATAGTCACAGGAGCTGGTCTATCAAATCTACTGAGGAATTAGCACGGTGATAACCAAAGAATAGAAGACCCTATGGGGTATAAGTAGGAGAGTTAAGGCAGCTAGAGCTAGGAGTAGGACTTCTCCCTTTGGCCAAACGACAGAAGCAAAAAGCTTGAGGGTGGGTGCGTAGGCATACGTGGGTTGCAGCCTACCCATGGCCATTATGAGAGAAGACTAAAAGTAGAATGAAGCTGTGAGAGGATAGGATGGTGGCCTTGTTTTATCTTAAATGACTACCCTGGCCATCAAATCAATATTCCAAGTAAACCGACAAACCACATGCTTCCCCTCCCTATGATATCGGGTTAGAGCATTGTCAGATGACGACGCTGTCCTCCCAATTCCACCTTGAACACAAGCATCATGATGGAACCACCTACTCCATACAACGACAATAAAAGCTAGAAAATCCACCTACCTACACATGCAACTGCAATGGATTTGTCATCTCGAAGGAACCAGGTCTTCACCCAAATGAAAAAAGAATTCCTAATGATTTAAGGTCTGGATGACATTTGTATTTGATATACACAGTTATAAACCATTTGAAAATCTTCGTTTTCTAATTGAAGAAAAACACAAAAATATTGAAAATAATCTTTTCAAATGTAGCCATGAAAAAAACACTTAAACGACAACCATGGAAACTTCACAACGAATCGAATTCAGAGCGGATAAAGACGACGAGAGGACAAGTTTCATTATAAAGTGTAAATGGTTGAGCGATGAATGAGTGAGAGATTAAGCAGGTGGCGGTTGGTCTCATGAAGGCGACGTGAAGCACCAACAAAACAGAGATCATGCCACTGCTGAGAAATCAAAGCGTTCCATTGAGTTTGTATCAGTGTTCCAGAATATACAGCCGTTCAATAAAGAGGAGAAAGCCATTTCAGTCGTCTACATAAAAGGGGCCTGAGAGGCTGTCCATAACCGCGAACTGCATATTCTCTGACGGCTTCCAGTGACGCTTCCTTTGATTTATAAACCAATTGTTTATCTGTTTCTGGTCTAAGCCAGTTGATTCCGCCAATGCAATCTTATCAGCTTCCTGAAGCATCAAAGAAATTGTTACAATTAGAACCAGAAAAACTCCAGAATGTTCACACGTCGGATGAAATATCCGCTGTTTACAGTCGTTCGTCTATTGCTAAGGAAATACTTACGGTGGGGTAAGGCCACTTGTAATGCATGGTCCACCAGTCGAGTAGCGTCTGTCTCGCTTCGTTAGGGAGTTTCCCCTTCTTCTTCTTCTTTGAAAATTCCTGCTTGAGACTGCTTAAGCATCCACTATATTTACGTAGAAGTTTATCCTTCAGCTCTCGATCTTCAGACCTAGGATGTGCTTCCGGAACATCTATCTCTCCCCCACTCAATTCTTCCTCAGATGATCCAGCTGGGTCGTCTGAAACACAACAACCAACACTCGTTTTACAAAAAGAATACTGAAAAAAATTCCATCAAGAATTATAAAAACCAATTACAGAAGCTTTCAATAACTTCAGCAACTGCAAATACACCAACATTCTCAGCGACTCACAATTTTGCAAGCTTAACCATTCCCATGGATAAAACAGATCCCCGTAATGATAATAAAAGGCTCTTGACATGGATAGGTAACACAAAGCTAAAAATTATCTTTCCAAGCAAACCACAATATCATGAGATGCTTTCCAACATTAACAATCCAGCTATTTCTATTGACGAAGCTCTACCCAAATTTGCACTGCTATTTGCTGTTCAGCAAAGTTCCAACACATGATTTCATATCCGAGAAAATCATTCTCTATCATGCCAATAGTTTGATGAACTTCCAAAGTGACACATCCCAAGAGAATAACAACAACAAACTGAAATGACCATTCACCCAATTGAACGCTGCATGTTTAGACCATTATAGAATGGCCACATGAGTCTATCATATGTTACGTCAATCAATAGGTGAACTCTTTTTCAATTAATTTTTCAACACTTCCAGCAATGCCACTTTCAGGTAACACCTCATTCCCATAATACGCAAGTAGCATCATGTGCACCATTCAGGTAGGCCTTCCTCTATGTCTACATTGACAATGTCAAATCCATCTCAGATTCCCCCTTCCCTCGGTCTATGAGATTTTATACGGGGAAAAAATAAAGAACCAAGATCAGAAAAAGAAAAAAAAATAGGAAAACAAGTATCATCACATAAACCAAGATAAAACCATGGAAGGAGGCATTTAAGCTGTTAACAAGGAGACAACTAAAGAACAAAATTAGCATATCCAAGTCCACCAGGAACACCGATATGAGCTTTAGGGTTTAGCATATGAGCTTTATGCAAGCAGAGTTATGAGCACTGCAACACACTTTGGCCAAACTCACAGCATAAGAAAAAATCCCAGGCCAAGTAAAGAAATATGAGCTGCAGCCTTCTTTTCTCCGCAACTGGTATCCTTAATAGCAGCAAGAGAAAATGACAGCGTCCTTAGCATATGCAGTCCATTCCTACAATATCGGGCTAGAGCACTGTGAAATGACTAAACTATCCACCCTTTTCCAAGCAGAATACAGGCATCATGATGAAGAACATACTTTATACAATAACAATAAAAGCTTGAACAATATTCCAACCATGAAGCCAAATAACCCATAGTATACAACTCTACCCAAACATACGACTGCAACAAATTGTTCACTGAAGTAACTGGGCTTCACCCAAATGAAAAAAGAATCACAAGTCAACAATAAAACATAATAAAATGAAAAAATAAAAAAATCATCAAAAGGAAATGTAAGCTTCTAAAGTCTAAACAATGACTTCCAAAGTTGGTGCCTACTTTATGGACTCATAAAGAAATAAATGAGCCAAAAGATAAAGACAATGCTAAGATTACAGAAAATTCAATTTTAAAGAAGTAACAATAAAAAAAAAGAGAACAACGAAAACAGCATCCAACGAAAATTGGACAGAGAATTTTTCAAACTCAAGCAACAATGAGTTTTCCAAAAATCTTGTACTTCATTGAAATCCACTAGGTGACTGACAAGAATACAAAAATCAGAAAAGCACCTGTTGCCTCATATTTCTCAAACCTTCCACTAGTAATTTCTTTAAGAAAGATTTTTTTTAAATGGTATTGTTGAAAAAACAAATACAAGGGCAATTTCTCATTTCACCTAACCTTCACTTTTATATCTTAGAATCTTGTTCCTTATGTTGAATTATGTTTATAGCCCAAATTTCAGGTAAATAGGACATGTAGGGTGAGAGATATAAGGAGAATAAGGTTTCATTTTAGTGAGGGGCATACTTATAATTTTCAACTTAATAAATAAGCTTGGGGACTTGCACACCACCCGAGGCAATTAAGTTTTTAGCCATTTTCTCCACTCTCTTCTCCTCTCTTTCTCTTCATCTCTTCTTCACTCCTTACATAGTATCAGAGCATCAGATTGAATCTGGGAATATTTTCATTATCATTTACATTCTCTAAAGCCAGCGTCTATAGAAAAGGAGGATCTTTTCAGATTCTTTCAACTACTGGTTGGTAAAAATCCATTGTTTTCTTTTTTTCTCTCCACCATAACCACATGGTTACTGGTTCTGCTGTTCATAAAACAGATCTATATGTTTTAAACTGCCCAAGAAGGGATTTTTATGCTGTTTTTTGGGATGTGAGCCAATTTCTACTCTGCTCACGTTGATGTCATTTTTAACCTATGTTGAAGTCAGTCCTAGTTGATCATTTTTTGAGTATTTTGATCTGAATTTTGAAATATATTCTATAATTCTGGTTCTTTGGTGTGCACACATCACAGTAATTGCCCTAACCCTAAATCTGCACTAGAGTTAGTTACATAAAGAGTTTTTGGAAGGTTTCTTTGATCTAATTTGCGTTCATAAACACATATTATGGCTGATTTCGGTGAGGAGTATACTCCACCTAGAGAAATGGATATTTTTTATGTGAAGGATATAATTACTGTCACATCTGAAAAATTGAATGGTGATAATTATATTACTTGAGCAAAGTCTATTAGAATGCATCTTAAAGGTAGGAAGAAGCTAAAGGTTATTAGGGATGCCCCATGTCCCTCCTAATGATGACTGAGAAGCAAAGGACAGCCAAGTTATGATTTGGATTATCAATATCATAGACTATTCCCTTCAAAATCAGATTATGAACTTTGAGACTACCAAGGCTATGTGGTTATCTCTCAAAGCTTTACATGCTCAAGAGAGCAATCTCTCTAGGGTATATGAATTATATAAAGTTTTTTGGGTAAAAGAGGGGTAACACAACAATGACAAAGTATTACAATTCGTTTCTAGGATTTGGCAAGAAATTAAAGTTCATCACCCATTACTACGGATGAATAGGAACTCCAGGTTTAGGCGCTGAATTTGACAACATAAAGGGTCAGGTGCTTGAATCTGATGAAGTCCCAAACCTTTCTACTACTTTTAATAGAGTAATGAGAGTTGAGAAAACAATTGTGCCTAAAGTTGGAAAAGATACAAAAATGGCTGAAGCCATGGCACTTAAAACATCAACTAGTGCATCCGCCTCCATTAAGTCTTTCAAGACGCACAAGGACTACCAAAGGTAGAGGTAGAGACAATTCAAGCCAAGGGAATAGAAAATTTGAAATGAAATTTGTTCATTGTGGACACACAAATCATTACTCAAACAAATGTTGGATAAATTTTGGGAAACCTACATGGGCATATTCTATTAGACATGATAGTACTGCTCATGTACTTGATTCAATGCACCTATTCCATCTAGTGCCACAGATGGGATGCATCAATTAATTCAACAACAACAACAAATTGCTCAGTATATGGCACAACTATCTGTCACATCTCCCACTACATCTTTAGCATGTACTCCAACTCCCACAAGTATATCTGCATTTATTGTGAGTCATTCACCATCTTGGGTATCAAGAGTAGCTAAACATATGTTATGTATGTCTTCCTTAATTTTTTTATCTTAAAGAGTCACTTCTTATTAAACAAATTAATCTTGTTGATGGATCAGTTACACCAGTACAAAGAGTGAGAAATGTTACTCCTACCTCCTTTCTATCACCTCAATTTGGCGTGCTTGTTCCTAAATTCCCCTTAAACTTACTGTCTATCAATCCAATTGCTCTATGAATTGTTCTTTACCTTTCTACCCTACTCGTTTTGTCTTCCAAGATCTCGTGACGAGGAAGACGATTAGTTTTGCTAGTGATAGTGGAGGATTGTATTATTTGAACAGCCAAATGCTAGATAATACCTTACATGCTTCAAGAATATGATCTTCTGGGAGCTAAACCAGTTGAGACACCCATGGAAATAGGACATAATTTTCATGATCATAGAGTCCACAATTGAATGATAAAACAATGTATCGACAATTAGTGGGCACACTCATATATACTATGGTCGCATGACTAGATATCCCTTTTGAAATGAGTATTATTAGACTGTTCACGGAACACCCATGTAAGATCCATCTTGAGGCGGCACAGAGATTTTCAAATATCTAAAAGGAGCTCCAAGAAAAAACCTACTCCATAGGCCTAATGATCACTTGAGAATAGAAGCTATGTTCTGATGCTGAATATGCAAGCTCAAAGCTTTACTGAAAATCAGCTAGAGATCCTATGGTAATGAATTGTGATAATCAGGTAACATTTTCATTGCTAGCAAATCAGTGTTTCATGAAAAAAAATACATAGAAGTAAATTGTCATTTCATTAAAGATGAAGTAATGAATAAAGAGGCGACAACTCCATCTGTGACAGGCTAGGTCTCTTTGAAATATACACTCCAGCTTGAAGGGCGATGTTGAAAAACAAGATTACAAGGGCAATTTGGTCATTTCACATGGCCTTCACTTTTATCTTGATGTAGTCTTGTTCCTAGCGTTGAATTATGCTTATAGCCAAATTTCATGTAAATAGGGTATTTAGAGAAAGATATAAGAAAAATAGGGTATCACTTAAGTGAGGGGCATACATGTAATTTTTATTTTTCTACTTAATAAATAAGCCCATGCAAGCCACCCAAGGCAGTTCAGTTTTGAACCATTCTCTTCTCTCTTTCTCTCTTCATCTCTTCTTCTCTCTCCTTACTTTTCACATATATCAATTGGCAAAGTTCTCTTTCCCACTAGAAGGGTAAGCAAAATATCCATTAAATATTATCAAACCAATGCATCTCAAAAGAAATCATAATCAACTATCTATTAAGATAAAGAAAGCCTCAAACTTCTGCAAGTGCTGCAACCTGTACATTCTGTGAAGACAGGAACATACACACAGAAAAACAAAGAACTTGGTCTTCAACTTCACGTCTAATCACAAGAAAATGTAAAATCATTACATAAACTAAACATCAGAGCAATTAATTACAGTGAAGTCCATCATACAAACATAAAATAAGACCATAGAACCAATCAAATTTCAGCAAAACAACCTTAGATTGTCTGCCAATGGTTTACAGCAGGAAAATCCATTTTAAATTTATATAATTAGATCTACTGTCAAAGATTTGTTTCTGCACATATGGTAATTACAGGTCAGATTAAATTTATGATCCATCCTAGACAGTGTATTCCAGACATGCACACTGTCAGAATATTATGCATAATTAAAACGATAAAAATTGTTTGCAGCGAACAGAAGCAGGTTGAGTGATCTACAAAATAGGTTATATTAGAGACTCGCTACCAGTAGTTTACAGCAGGAAAACCCATTTTAAAATTATTTAATTAAATCTACAGTCAAAGATATGTTTCTTGACATATGGTAATTACAGATCAGATTAAATTTATGGTCCATCCTAGACAGTGCATTCCAGACATATGTACACTGTCAGCATATTATGCATAATTAGAACGATAAAAATTGTTTGCAGAAAACAGAAGCTGGTTGAGTGATCTACAAAATAGGATATAATAGAGACAATCTACCAATAGTTCACAAATTCTCCCAAAGAACTACCAATCCCAAGAGTATGGACTGACCAGAACAGCAATGCCAATGCAATTATAGATATACTAATCAAACACTGAAATTTCACGGCATCATGTCACATGTGATAATAGTGTGTAAAGCAAAGATTGTGCAATAACTAGTGAAAGAATGCAAAGGCAGACTGAACTCACTCAGCAATATAGATAAGACAATACAGGCACTGGGAAACCCCACAGACTCGAGCAAAGAAATCAGAAGAGATTAGGACTACCAAGCAACATGCCCTGGGAGAGAAGAAATAAGTCCAGTTACAGCCAACTAAGGGAACACCAGGACTGGTAGGTTTGGACTATCAAGCAAACATGCCACAGGAGAGAAGATAGGATTCCAGTTATAGCCAACTAAGCGTACACCCTGGGAGCTGGTACATTTTCTATTATTTATCATTTTCTTGTAAGAATCTAATTGGATTCTGGAAATGGATGACATAAAGGTTCAAACAGAAATTTTACAGGACTGGTTTACCCAACCAACAAATCAACTCCACCATCTAACCACATGAGGTAACGCAACAGCAGGATTGCACTTGAATCTGAACAAGTAGCATGTCGAAATCATCTAATAACAAGAAAGGAAGGAAGAGAACCGCTTGATGAGTGCATAAACTGGCTCAGAAAAATAAAGGATATACAATGAATTAATTATAACAGTAAGAACACTAGAGAATGTCCTCAGCAGAAGTACAAAACCATATCTTTGATCAAAACAGCTGACAGAACATCAGACTTTAATTAATGATAGCAACTGTACAAGTATAAGACTCCACGTGAGGATTAATGGTTGGCAGAATCATCACTTTTTGTACATTCACTTTTAAGATAATAAAAAAGATAAACCAGGCAATTACAACAACCAGGAGGACAACAGGGGGAGAGACCCTTTCCATTGCAAATCCCATATCTGGACCTCAGGTAGGTAATATTTAACACATCAAAGCAGTTCAAACGAAGTTTGGCCAGTTTACAAGATGTTTAAAAAGTCCAAACAAGCATAAGAAGCGTAGGAACATTAAACCTTTAAATACTACTAAAAGACCAGCTTTTGGCAAGAATGGATCAGAAGATAGAAGGGCGACTGGATCTGGTACCTGCAACGGTTTTGGGGAACCATGGAGGAAAAAAACTTGCTTTCATTTCTGGTTTTTACATCTTAGATTACCAGATTGAACAGGATAAAAAAACTCATCAAGTCCTCCATGGGCTCCAAGAAAATGTTTAAAGAATTCATTTGAGACCTGACAGACCCCAGAGTTTGCACAATATTTATCTACTACCTCTCCTGCAAAACATGCAGCAGACTCGTTGTATTGGAACTTGAATGATGTAAAGAAAACCAACTCGAGAGAGGCAGCTGGAGTACCTCAAAAATATCGACGACTGGTTAGACGGAGAAACAGCGCGACTAACATGGAAATCAATACCACTTTATAAGCGTGTCTAAAAGGCATGTGTTATCTCCAAAATCATATTACAGCATAATAAAAGAACTGTTGGCACACACGTAGAACCAACGGTTGATATTCCTATTATCCGAAGGGCGTATGGGTGCATGAAAGCTCATGACCATTGACGTTAAAAGCATTTGTAACGAGAAATAATATAAATTAAACACCCCCCACCCCCCCTATCAAGTCACCTGAATATTAAATAAAATATCAGAAAAAAAGTGGTGATGTCATTTATCTCGAAACGTCTATATCAGAAACTCTAGTAAACAGCTACTGTTTCCTACACACTTTTATCTCTTCTGACCGGAAAAACAGCCTAAACACAGCACATAACACGGGAGAAAAGAAGAGATGTATGGGAAACTCGAACCCCTGAGCTTTAAAAAGCCTGGTCGAATTTCAGTTATCACGCGCCAATCACTACAGAAATCTATGTCCTCTGCTTATGGTTATTATATGAATGCGGATCTACAGGATTGCCTCTGGCTACAAGATATAGCAAAATATGAATTTCAGCTGCAGCAAATACAACATTCGCATGTCTGCTAGAACAGTCCCTTTCTCCTGCGATTTTGCACCTTCCCTTCTAGGGTTTCTTTTAGGAACAAAATGAAATAACGTGCACAAGTACGCCACGATAAGGCCGCATTCATTGGGTAATCGATGGCGTTAATTTCGCCTGACAGCGCATGATAGCACACAGTCCAGTTTCAAATCTCAATAATGCAATAATGAAATATTATGTTTGCTCATTGAACGTATGGACGCTCAGAGAAACATCCTACTAAACTTTTCTCCATTAAAAAAGATACTTTATTATTTATACACGAATATAAATTCTCGCTGTGTCGTTGACTGATCTGCCAATATGAGAATTCGTGCGGAAAACAAATTGTATATAAAGAAATGAATTTTAAGAAATCAATGAAACGGCAGTCGAAAAACATACTACTGTCACCTAAAACCTAACATTCAAAAAAGAAAAAAGAAAAAAGAAGGGAAGTGCAAGGAGTTGACAGTAATATATACCAGAAGCGCAACTTCTCGAAGCTCCTTTGCAAAGTTTGCTGAGCTGCACCTCGATGTTGTTCAAGAAGGTGGTTGCTTCATCGAAAGGTCTGGCGAGGTCGGTTTTGTATTTCACCAAAACGTCGGAGTAAGTTTCCTGATGAAAAGGGGAAGAAATATCAAACACTACTATAGAATTAGCAGACATCATACATTTGAAAGAAAAATTAAGTTTTAGAGAGACCATGAATTCGTCGAGCTCGGGATCGGCCCCTAAGCGAGTGGAGACGGTGTTTCGTTTATAGACGTCGTTTTCTCGACGGATTTCATCCAAAAGAGAAGCAATTTCCGGAGGCGCACCGACCTGATAGTGAAGTTGAAGAGACAAGATTTGAGTAGAAGCACGAAAAACAAAAACAAAAAAAAAAAGAGAGACAGAAAGAGAGCAAATTAATAGCGCAAAATTTTGAGTACTATTCCGTGAAGAAGATAAAGAAGATATTTGAGTGATCACCGACGGAGAAAGAATGAGAAGCACTTTACTAGAAATTGCCACTTCAGCGTGACGAAGAAAGCGAGTTTAATTTCAAAAAAAATATTTATCCCTAGTATTTTGATGATTTGATCGGCAGACAAGAGAGCAGAGTAATGAACAGTGACGAAAGGAAGCTTACAATAACAGCTAGCTTTCAGAAGATTGAGAAAGGGAGATTTTTCAGGTAACGACAGTGAAGCAAATATTGCATCCTTACGTCGTCCAGGCGGTCTCGTTGTGAACCTATTTTTTCATCTTTTCACTCAGAAAAGCGTTTGCAACTAAAGAGTAGAGAGAATTACTTGGATTAATACGAAAGTGCTAAAGACAGTTGGATTTGTAACAGACAAGCGAAGAAGGTTGAAGATGGACGAAAATATTTACAGCCTCAATACACTTGAAATCGCTGCTGTTACACGAGAGGAAATGTCGGAATTCTTAACGAATTCAGACAAAGAAATTTTGGCTTTCCAGAAAAGACGGCGTTTTTGAAAGTCTTCGCCCCTAAAGAACTAGCTTTTCAATGGAATTTCTGGTCAAGATCTTACAAGAGCCAAAAAAAGACCAAGGAAACCAGTTGAACGAAACGCCAAGACTCACTACAAGGACAGACGATACTTGATAGAAGCTCGAACGCAGAGACTCCATGAAACACAACAATCCGCGGGCGAGGGTGCGTGTGTGTGTTTGTGTTTGTTTTTCCGTTTCTCTCTCACGGAAACGCTCAAAAAACTCTTTACCTTCTGGCAGTCTATGTACGCTTCCAGAAGCCTCGGATAGCGAGGATGCGAAGCGATCTTGGCTTTGATCGCCCGCGAAATCTCGTCAGCGTTACCGTGTCCGCCGCGAACATCGGGCGCGAGGGATGCGTCGGTGATCGGCGCCGCCTCGAACACCTGATCGGAAGCGAAGATCGGAATACGTCCCGCAGCGAAGATAGACTGCAAATCGGCTTGAGAGACGAAATTCTCAGATGACATTGAAGACTGATCGCAGTAGTCGACGGTGTGATGGAGGCCGTACACATCCTCCATGCGATCACCGACCGGAAACCCGGGGCGCGGAAGCTGAATTCTCCGACGAGAGCTGTTCCGTTCCACTGGGCCGTATAAATAGAGGAAGGAAAAAAAAAAAGGGTGAAGAAATTATTCCTTTGGATATCTTTATTTTATAATATTTTTTAGGTTTCCGGCTATGGAGCAGCAGAGAGGAACTGCAAGTGATCTTGGGGCGTGTGACTGGCTGGCCTCGTACAAACTACACCATTTGTGTTTTCTAGTTTTTTTAATTAATTTTCTAGAAATTAATAAAGTTATCATAACTTGCAGGGTGAATCATACGGCATGGATTTTTTCCGAGTGCGAGTGACGAAAATGCCCCCGGTTTCGCGCGCGATTTCTTCTGGCGCCAGGGGGGCGAGAGAGGAAGGGTCGCTATCCCAGGTCCGGGACCCCGATATTGAAGGTGTTATGAATCAATAAATGCGACTGGCGCAAGCCAAGGACACTCACTGAACTGAGATCTGTCGAGTGACACTCGGGACCGCTATTCCGATACTGCCCCTCCCGTTACTCTTTAAAGAAATCGATCCCATTCTTTTCCTTCTACTACCCTAAAGTTCAAATTTTACCCATTTTTTTCCTTAAAAAGGATCAATTCATCCGAGTCCGGTCTGTTATTCCAATGAAATCGATAGAGCTTCGTGAAAGCTCGATTCTCCGTCTCAATGGGCGCTTCTCGGTTCTCGACCGACACGTTACACAACGATATCTGTCGACGAGAGCGATACGACACGGGAAGTTTTATAATCTTTCTCCTCTCACCTTGCAACATGACCGCTCACTGTACCCTTCTGCAATCAGCTTGAGAAGGAAGCAGCCTGCGTTTACGTGTTCTGCTGTTCTCTCTCTCTCTCTCTCTTTCTGTCTCTCGTCTCTTCGTTCTTGTCTGAGTCTTTCCTTTACTCTCCTCTTCCGCCTACTCCCCTCGTCGCACCTCGCTCTGCGGACTTCAGTTTGATTGATTGATTGACGGGAGATCTCAACTTACAAAAGGAGTTTCAGACACCAGAACATGCGTTCGCTAGCTTTTTGGCGAGACGATGGAGGGGTCTACATTTGCCCTTCGTTTCCAGGGGCATTAACAGAAATGTCCCTGTGTGTGAGTCTGTGTTACAGTATCCAAGAGAGCTTTTTTGTGTTCCAGTACAGAGTAGAAGTGGTACCTGGGACCCATGTCATTCTCCATGTCGAGAATCTTAATTTCCAGCGGCAACCAGTCAAGACTAGTAGCTTATACTCACTGTGTCATGGGTCCGCTTCAACAGTTGCAGAAATTTCTTCCTGTGTTAGTTTCTCTCCGCCGAGGATGGATGAATGTTTGCTCTTCTGATCTTCCACAAGATCCATTATCTGTCAGTCTAGCTGCCTTCCGTCATCTTCTTCGTTGAGTTCAACTTTGAGCTGTTGAAGCCGTTTACGTATGGGTGGCAATGGAGATTAGAGACCAGCTGCACCGTTTCGGCTGCTGAAACTTTAAAAGCTCTGACGATTGATCGAACCCTACTGTTACGTGAGCGTTGGAAAATTACTCGAACATGAACGTGAAGAAAAGCTAGGTCTTTCACCTGCATAGACTGGAATTTATTCACGAGTAATGATTAAGAATGAAACGAAAGTATAGCTCTGGCACTCGACAGCCTATATTGCGTCCCATGAGAAGATGAATCGGAAAATCCGACAAATTACTTTTGGTTTTGGTGTCTCGTTGAGACATGGTTCAAGAAGTCCTAAAATGCACCTGAATTTTGATAGAAAAATCACGTATAAGATAAGAAAAAAAAAAATCAGGGTTAGGGAGAAAATGAATTGAGTGGTGGGAGCAACCCCAAGGAGACAATTGGTTGGAACAAGAAAATAACAAGGAATTTTGTTTGTAGCTATAAAAGTAAGTTTGGCAGCGGAAGAAGACTTGAGGAGTCTTTTGTGCTTGAAGTGGAGCGGACAAGATGGGTTGGGAAGTACATAATTGAAACAAAACAAGATAACGTACAAAATAAAGTTATCAGAGAAAAACCGCAAGAAATTACTTCTAATTTTTTTTTCAAAATATGTCACTCAAGGGCAATTTTTTTACAATTGAAGCTTTAACAAATTAGCTTGGGTCTCATACACACCAAAATGTAAATATTTAAAATTATATTTTTATTAAATTATGAGTTTAAAAATTAAAAAATTTGGGAGTTTAACATTCAAATTTTATTATTTTTACGTGCGATTATGCCACGTGAGAGTAGTGTATAAAGAAAACGCACAAACTAGTGAAAGAGAAGTTGAAGAATGTCTTTGGAGACGATCAATTTTTCGTGATAATACTTATTGGGAGGGAAACATAAACTCAATTGTATCACAAATTAAGCATATTACAACAGCTTCCACACAAGTAGAAGCACTACATATATGTACTTCCGACTCGAATTTTACTTGATTCCAACACAGGATGGTTCAAAGTAGAGAGAGAGAGAGAGGGAGATTCAAACATGAGTAAATAAGAATTTTAATTTATTTAAATAGTACATAAACATCTTTTTAGGTGAATTAAAAAATAAAAAAATGTTCTTGTAATTCCATTGGGAGTGGAACTCACTGTTTCCTACTAATAATGATCCAAAAGTTTACAGGGCCAAACACTGCAGAGGATGTAGAGTCTGGACAGAACCACATAGCACTTTCCATTAGTTGTGTCCTGAAAAGCAAAACATGATGAAATGATAATATTATCATTTGGCCAACAGCCCAGTAGAGTTATCTCCCAGAGTCTCCATTATTTTATATAAAATGTCACAGACAATGATCGTCTCAACTCCAACGCAAATCTTCAAAACATGAAAGTGGAAAAGAGCAGGATTCCTCTCCTCTACCCATTTAAATTAAAAAAGAATTGGAGTGGTATGGACTTATGTGAGGAACCTCTCAAATATTTTACTCTAATGCTGCCGGGGAACAACATTCCTATGCTGTTTTGGGGTTTTGACCTCAGCCATAAACAAGGAACAGAATCATCCCAGTAGGGATTGTGCTCTCTCAACCAATTCAAAAAAGAAGAGAGAAGAAAAGGCCTCAAGAGTAGTATCTATGCCTACTGATCAACAGCCCTGGCTTCAGATGCTCTCTCGGCCTATAGCTTCAAAAGGCCTTCACAGTTTGAAGATTGGAATGAGAATTAAGCGATGGGGGAGTTACCACTTGGATCTGCGATAACCCCTAAAAGCATCGAGAAAAGGGGTTGCATGAATGGAGCTTGAGTTAATGGAAGTTGACACCCATATTCAGTGGCCTTGACTCTTCCTCTTCCTCCTGCTCACAGTTTGGCAGACAATGAAAATAACAGCTGAGGAAATGAAGTCTCACCAGCTTTCAATCCCTGTGAACTTCTTTTAGTTATTCCTCCATTGCTGAGTTTAAATAAGCATTAAACCCATCTCAAGTTCTGGCTTTCTCTCATGTCTGAGAGTATCGTGCATTTGAAAAATGGTTGCGATTGGGTTCAAAACGAAGGAAGTGGCAAACAATCTAGGGAAGTTTATTCTCATCTCCACGAAACAAAATACCTGGTATGTGTAAAGTTGGAAGCCTCGAGGTAATGCGCACTTTGAAGATTGGTGGTGGTGGTGGAGGAGGAGGTGGTGAATGGCAACGGGCTGCGTTTGTTTGACGGCCGTAGCTGGTTCGCCATCAGTCAAACGCATAAACACTCTTTTATCTAATTGCAAAAGGGAATTTCTCATCACCTGGTCAAAGGCAGTTGTTGCACCTACGACTACCTAATCTTATAATAACTAAGTTTAAGATTGAGCATCTCTTTCGATCGAAAAGAATTTAAAAAAATAAGGTACCTTTCTGGGATTTGAATTATTTAGGTTGATTTTGAAGACTCATAGAAAATGACTAATTTGGAAAAAACTTGAGAGAAAATAAATTATGAACTAGTGTCATAACTTTTTTACATTGGTTTGATTTATAGATAAATAAAATTATAATAATACTACTAAAACTTATGGGGGGATTAGTCAACATTTAAGTTGAAATGAAGTTTGCATGCATTACATAGTTCATTCAATTAAACTGTTAGAGGTGCATATGAACCAAGCCGGTTCGCGAGTGGCTAAAGCTTGGTTCGATTCCGACTCGGTTGGATTTGAGTTATATGGATCTCGAACCGAGTTCGAGATCTGGGTAAGGCTCGTTTGAGATAATGAGCCGAGTTTGACCGAACCATGGTTCGGTTCGAAACCTCGCAAGTCGGCTCGTTAACTTAACGACGGCTCAGGATTCTGGGAGGCGGGAGGCGGGACTCGGGGAGTCGAGAGCAAGAGTGTTGCGGGAGGTCAACTTCAATCGACTCTCTTCCATTTCGTCTTTGGCACTGGCACTCTGCTTTAGTTCTCTCTACGGGAATCAAAGGATCGGAAACGGCGTTCTTCAAGCAGCGATTCAGCGAAAATGGGGGGTTTTGGTCTTCTTATTCCTCATTTTCCCTCTTTGATTCCTTACTTACTAACGACAACAACAATAAGGCACTGACAGTCACTGGCTACCCAGCGTCACAATTTGGTTATCCCTCTTACTCGTCTTACCCTTCCTACCCCTATCCGACCCCCCCTCGACAACCTTATGCGCACTCCCTTCGTCGAGCTTACCTCTTTTGCCGGCTTGTTGCCACTTTTATTGTCGCTTGTGTCATCTTCGGTGTTGGTACTCTCATTGTCTAGCTAGTGCTCCACCCAGGCTCGTGCTTAAAATTGTTATCGAGCTCAAGCCTAATACTTTTAACCAAGTTCAAGTCGAGCTCAAGCTTCAACATTCATTTTAAACTTTTCAAAAAATACATGTCTCGAGTTCGAGCACCAACATATATTTCAAATTTTTCAAAAAATATGTGTCAAATAAATTGTATATAAAATTATACATACATTATACATAAAATTGAGCATAAGGGTGACACTGAATCCAGCTGAGTCTGAACCTTGTTCAAGTCGAGCTTGATTTAAATATTTTGAACTCAAACTCGAGTCGAGCCTAGCCTCGAGCCTAAAATTGTAATCGAACTCGAGCCTAATAATTTTAACCAAGTTCGAGCTTAACCTACATTTAATACTTTATATAAAACATATGTCAAATAAATTATATATAAAATTATGCATACATTTTTAAAAAATCATAAAAGAGGAGGTTCGGGATCGAATTTCAATAATCGATTAGAATGCATCAATATTAATTTTTTTTTACTCCAAATGTTGTCAAGCTTATTTTTTAATTTTTTAACCTGGCCATAAATTTACTATGGCCTCCTTAGCGCCACTCGTTGAAAAATTTTCCTATGATACATATTTCCAAAAAAACCTTTAAAAAAATCCTATTACTATTAGGGACTTATTAGAAAATTAAAAGAAACATTTTAAATTTTTCTTATTGCCTCTTCTAGGGAAATAAAAACAAATTAATAACCAATCTAATATATTATTATACTTATCGATAAATTTTTAATCAAATAAAATGTCAAACACAAAATTGCTATGAAAATTGCCTTATGCTAAAAGTATTATACCATCAACTATCAAATACTTATTCAAAAAAATTCTATACGATTTTCTAGCCCAACTTGGTAGAAAAATTATATGATTTTTTTAATAAGAATTTTTAATTAGAAAAATGTTTACAAAAAACATGAGGCACTAATAGTTCCTGGGGGGGGGGCGGGCTTGAAATTATTTTTGCCCTTAACGTAGGTATCTCTGGTTCTGGTTTTTCGCCGAGACGACGCGGAGGGAAGGGGGTTAGCGGCGCCGGCGAGGACCTGTCGTCGGGGATGACGACTGCAACGAAAGCAGCAGTGACGGAAGCTGCAGCAACGAAAACAAAGATGAAGGCATACGAGGGGAGGAAGAAATCGAACCGACGACTACAGAAGTGGCCGGTGATAGAGGCTGCGACAACTACAAATAGGAGGGGCTCGAAGGTGATGAGGGGAGGAAGAATCCCCCCCCCCCCCCCCTTCGCTCCCACTCCCGCTTTTGATTTAGCTCGTTAACGAGCCAGCTCGCGAGTTTTCAAACCGAACCATGGTTCGGTTGAGCTCGGCTCATTAACACAAACGAGCCTTATCTAGATCTCGACTCAGTTCGAGATCCAGATAAATCGAATCAAACCGAGCCGAACTCGAGCGGCTCGTGAACCTGCTCGATTCGATGCCACCCCTACTTGCGTGGGTACAATTTCAAACAGGAGAGTGGTGGACAAGGAGGAGAATTTTCAGGGTGTTTTGCAAAGATGTAACAATCGCATTTTCCTCGTCGACGGGTCATGGAGTTTTGTCGCGGAAGCCAGTGGATTGCAATGTTGGCGTGTAAGTATCTTTCTCTCTCTTAACTTCAATTATTCACGTGAATTTGTAATTTATGGGTTGTGAATGATGGTGGTGTAGAATGATAATTTCTTTCTTTGAATAATTTTTTTAACCAATGTTAATGCGATGATGTGCATACAACTAACATTAGGACGCTACCGAATGTATGACTTACAAATTTTCCATATAATTTATGAAATTCTTTTTGCTATGGGTTTAATGGATGTTAATACTACATTGTTTTTTGGAAGTACAAGTCTGCCATTTTTTGACTTTTCCAAAGCTGCCTTATGCAAACTTACATGTGTTGCCAATTTATTATGGGAACAATGAAAATTGAGAGACTCTCCCCTCAAGGGATTGGTATATCTTGTATTCAAGCCTCAAGGCTCTTATTTTTTGTTGGTGCTTAGTGAAACAAAATTTTCCCGTCAAAGGCTCCTGTGTTATGGAGACAATTTTATGGGAGGAGAACCACCTTTGTCGAATGAAATAGAATCACTTACCTTCTGCCATGGGGGTAACGGTGAGATGGATTATGTAGTGAAGGACAATTGTTTTGTGAAGTAGCCCTGAGTGGAAATAAGTTATTTGCAATCACTTGTACTTCTATGAGAATGAAACAATGGGATGCATCTTCGTGACAATTGGCACTATGAGCACCAATTTTCATATTGATGTTTTGTATTTGTTTTTTCGTAAAAGAAAAAATTTACCCATTGACTTACTTGCAGTATGGCTCGGTTCTTACTGATATTACATTGATCCCTAACCTTATTTTATCATGTCTATGAATAGTTCATGATTATTTTTAATTGTTGGAAGATAGGCTCAAGCCCACACGACCAAAGAAGACCCACATATGTAAGAGTGTTGGAAGATGGGCTCAAGCCCATAAGATATAAACCCATATAAGATGGGTCCAAGCCCACATGACCAAGGAAGACCCACATATCTAAGAATGTTGGACCACGGGCCCGAGCCCATAAGATATGGACCAACATAAGAGTTTCAGCTTAAGGGTGTTTTAGTCATGTTAACATTCTATTTATCTTGGGTTATTTTATTATACTAGGACTTATCTTTAAGTGTTAGAGTTTGGGTGTAATTAGGACAAGGGTAATTTAATTGTAATTAGACTTTACTACTTTCCTCTATTATAAATAGAGGTTCATGTACTCTGATTATAACAAGTCAATGGAGTATTTATCTTTTCCATAAATTCAGCATGGTATCCGAGCAAGTTCTATGAGTTGACTTGGTCAACCCACAAAGGTAATGAGATCCTTTTCTGATCTATTATCTCTAGCAGTTTTAGGTTCGTGTTTATTTTTTTCAGTCCCTATACCCGTTAGTTGCTTTACGTTTTCACCTCTATACTTCTATTCTATTTTCGGGAGTTTGCTTATTATATGTTACCGGAATTGCTCAGAGTTCATACAAAGTTGCTCTTCGACAAAGTTTCTCTTCTGCAGGTATCTTGCTTGTTTGCTTGTTGTTGATATGGGCTGGTATTATTCTGCTAGAAATTTCCAATGGGCATATCTCATGCTGCTTAGTATCCAGTTGATTGGCATATACAACTACTGACTCCATACATTAAGGATTTTTTTTCCAGTTGTTTATACCACATATTGCATTCGATGGCTCGTCTCCATCCCAGTATTTTCTGCTAGTTGAAAGATTGTCGTTGTTAGCCAGATTATTTTTTTCGGTTATGTTTTGGAAGTGGGGACGATGACTGTACTGATTTTGGAAAGTTCCTTTACTGATTGATTTTTCGTCCGTTGTTTCTCTGAAGATGTCGTGATTGCCATCTGAAGTATTGGTGGTTCTTTGGTTTTCATAACTTTTCAGAGGCCAACATCGTCGAAGAAGACGACTTTGCTCCCGAGACTTCAAGAAAATCCGGTTGCTGCTATCCATCCCAGGTTGGCGAAGATCGCAAATTGATCTTATTCTTTGTTGTCCATTCAATTATCGAGCCAGATGAAATTATCTTGGATTACGACTTATTCCTATTCGGTTGCGGCTAGATCTTAAGTTCTCTGTTCCCGCCTATTTATCAACCAAAATTGATTTTAATATGCTGAAATTTTGGAAGTCCTTCACTGACTCCTCTCCTTGCGCCAGCTCTGTTGCAGTTCTTATCAAGAAATCTTTTGGCTATGGAGAATATTGGTTGTCGTTTCTAGACGAAGACAGTTTCCACTAAGTCCTTCGGCGTCGGGGAAGAAGACAAAGTATGGCCAAATTAATTTTTTCCTAAGTTGGAAGCGTTGATTAAATCCAGGTCGAGTGTCTGTCGAGCAACCCAGTTCTATTTGATCGGGTTAACCCAACGGGTTGTGACTCGGTCCGAATCAACTCAGACACGACACACTTATTTCCTGCCTCAGTATATGATTCTGGGCCCAAAGTTTATACCTACTCTTCCGTGACTCGGCTATATTGATCTACTATTTGACTCAGTGCGATTCAATATTTTTTTCGATTGGATTATTATTTTGAGGTATTCGCAACACATTCCTTGGTCAACATATTGCATCGGATTATTTAATGGGTCATTTTACAAGATTTATTATTTGGTTCGTGTTATATGGGCCCAGACCCATTTTAACTCTTGCTATTGTGTCTCTTTAGATGGGACATTATTATTGAAAAAGTGGTGGCCTCAATATCATTTCTCATACCATCCTTTATTTGACTCTCACACATATCTTTGGGCCAACCTTTATTGTAACCTTTTGAGTATTGTTTCAGTTGTGAATTTAAGTCCATCACATATACATATGGCTGTTTTAAGTCCATTGAGACTTTTTTATATGTATACCCATGGGTCTTTTATCGTCATCTTATGAATGACATGCATTTCCCACTTCTCACCCATTTCTACCTGTGAGAGTCGGTGCCTGGGTTGGGACACCTTGACAGAGGAGCTTATTATTACATCTATGTTACCCGTAAATTTCTACCCATGAGAGTTGGTGTCCGGGTTGGGACACTGTGACAGAGCTTATTACTACATCTATGTTACCTGTTAATTTTTACCTGTGAGACTCGGTGCTTGGGTTGGGACACCGGGATGGAAGAGTTTATTATTACATCTATGTTATACCCCCTTTAATTGGCATTTATTATTACTACGACTTGAGAGTCGTTGTCCTGTAGAGGGACACGGTGATGGAAGAATTTTATTACACTTTTGAGCATTGCGTATAGACCCACTCCCTATAGAAGATAAGAGTGTGCCCTACTGGAGTATGGAATAATGTTATACAACATGGAATGATTTTACTCTCACTTATCTTACGCTAGTTGAGCCTCGTGGAAGAGCCACCCGCATGAGGGGGAGTGTTAGATAATACGAAGGACTGCCATTTTATACAAGAAGATCATATACATAATTTGCAGCAAGCTAGGAGTTCATGATGTTCTCTCACCCCCAGCTTGAGGGGGAGTGTTGGAAGATGGGCCAAAACCCACACTACCAAGGAAGGCCCATATATCTAAGAGTGTTAGAAGATGGGCTCAAGCCCATAAGATATGGACCCACACAAGATGGGCCTAAAGCCCACACAACCAATGAAGGCCCACATATTTAAGAATGTTGGAAGATGGACCCAAGCCAATAAGATATGAACCCACATAAGAGTTTTAGTTTAAAGGTGTTTTAGTCATGTTAATCTTCTATTTATATTAGGTTATTTTATTATTCTAGGACTTATCTTTAAGTGTTAGAGTTTGAGTGTAATTGGGACAAGGGGGAGTTAGTCAACATGAATCAGGACATGAACTTCAGCCATATTACTCAGTTCATATCCTGAGGTCGTTAGTGGAGCGCCGGAGTTCAAGTCATATACATGACTAACATGACTCACGAGATCATGTCCAAAGCATAAACGAGGGAAAACACTTTCCGCCCAATTTTGAGAATCATGTACATGAAACGAGCACGCCCCTCTCCATGAGTCTGCTCATCTTCGTTTCCCGCAGCCCTTCTCTCCCTGAGGGGGTTAGTCAACTTGAAGGACAAGATGATCTTCAACCACATAACGCCCTTCTCCACTTGAAGTCGTTAGTGGAGCGCAGATGAAGCTTCATCTCGATGCAGGGGATGAAGGGGCCCTCCATCTCCACGGTTTAATTTCAATCATGTGGAAGAAGGCCATTTTTTATCTTCTTCGAATTGAAGGATGGGCGACGTCCTCGGCCTCGCTCTCTCTCCTCGCACCCCCCCCCCCCCCCCCCCCATCGCGCGTCGTTTTTTCTTTTTTCTTCCTCTCTCCCGCACTCCCTTCCCTCTCTCGTCTCCCTGCGCCCCCGACATTGTTCTCGGCCTTCGTCTCCCTGCGTCCCCGACGTTGATCTCGGCCACTATCTCAGTTCCCTCTCGTCTCCGGCTTCAACTCTCGGTCTTCTCTCGGCCTCGCCCTCTCTGTCGCACCCCCTCTCTCGTCTCCGTGACTCCCTCTCTTCTCTCGGACAAGCTCTCTCTCGCTTCTCTCTCTCTATTCCCTCCCGACCTCCCTTTCTTCTCTGTCTTCTCCCTCTCTTCTCCCTTTCGGCCTCCCACTCCCTTATCTCTCTGGCTAGTCTCGATTAGGCATCGATTTCACCCTTCGGCTTCGGATTTCCCCCTTCGATTTCACCCTTCGGCTTCGGATTTCCCCTTCGATTTCACCCTTCGGCTTCGAATTTCCCCAAATTTCAGAAGGTATGCCTAAACCCGAATTTTTTTCATTAAATTAGTGTTTTATTTGATTTAAATTTATTTTCAATGCGTAATTGGGGGTTATTTGTGCATTATTTTGGGATTTAGGGTTACGGTTTAGGGTTTATGGTATTTTAGGGATTAGGGTTTAGGGTTTAGTGCGTAATTAGGGTTTATGGTTAAGGGTATTTTAGGGATTAGGGTTTTAAAGGTTTAGGGGGTTTAGGGTTTTTAAGCTATAAGGTTTTTTGGGTTTAGGGTTGGGAATTAGGGTGTAGGGTTTAGGGTTTAGGGCTTTTAATGTATTAAGTCCTGGAATTAGTGTTTAGGGTTTAGAGTTTAGTAGGTGATAGGGTTTAGGGTTTGATGGTTTAGTTTTTTTTTTTATGGTTTGTGTTTCGGGTAAGGTTTAGGCTAGGGGTTTATGGTATTTTAGGGATTAGAATTTTTAAGGTGTAGGGGGGTTTATGGTTTTTAAGGTTTAGGGGGGTTTATGGTTTTTAAGGTTTTGGGGGTTTTGTGTTTTTAAGCTCTAGGGTTTTTTAGGTTTTTTTTTTTTGGGGGGGGGGGGGGGGGGGGTTGGGGTTTAGGGTTTTGGGCTTTTAAGGTATTAAGTTCTGGAATTAGTGTTTAGGGGTTTTTAGTCCAATTCAAACAAGGTTGAGTCGCCTACACGGGCGTCCATTAGCCAACGAAACCCGACCCCCATCACTGATGAGGTACAGTTCATAGTGACTGCGAAGTTATATGGGGCTTTACCAAGGGTCTTCGGTGAATTTGGATTTGATGTGTGTGTGTTTTCATTGTTTAGTGCATATGCATTAGTGAAAATAATTAAATTAATTTTGAAATGTGTGAGAATGTTATTGAGAATTTTTTAAGTGCTATGAAATGTTTTTGCCATGTGGTGAGGAGATTCGGGTATTATACATATCCATCACATGGTAGTTTTTTTTATGGTTTGTGTTTCGGGTTTACGGTTTAGGCTAAGGGTTTAGGGTATTTTAGGGATTAAGATTTTTAAGGTTTAGGGGGTTTATGGTTTTTAAGATTTTGGGGGTTTTGTGTTTTTAAGCTCTAGGGTTTTTTAGGTTTTGGGGAGGGGGGGTTAGGGTTTAGGGTTTTGGGTTTTTAAGGTATTAAGTTCTGGAATTAGTGTTTAAGGGTTTTTAGTCCAATTCAAAACAAGGTTGAGTCGCCTACACGGGGCATCCATTAGCCAACGAAACCCGACCCCCATCACTGATGAGGTACAGTTCATAGTGACTGCGAAGTTATATGGGGCTCTACCAGGGGTCTTCGGTGAATTTGGATTTGATGTGTGTGTGTTTTCATTGTTTAGTGCATATGCATTAGTGAAAATAATTTAATTAATTTTGAAATGTGTGAGAATGTTGTTGAGAATTTTTGAAGTGCTATGAAATGTTTTTGCCATGTGGTGAGGAGAGTCGGGTATTATACATATCCACCACATGGTATTTTTTTTTATGGTTTGTGTTTCCGTGACGAGTAAAGGTTGTCTGATAAAGTTTTTTCCGTGAGGACCGTATCGGATTTAGATTATACATGGCTGCAAGAAGACAACCAAGTGGTCGAACATATGATATTTGGACATTCGATGATGATAGCAAAATGCTCGATCTCTTGGTCGAGCAGGTCAATCTAGGGAACAAGTTGCCTAACGGGGAGTGGAAGCATGAGGTATACATGGACTGTGTAAATAAGTTCAATGAAGACACAGTCATGAAAAAAACTGTTGAGCAGGTGAAGAATCGAACAAAAGCATGGAAGAAAATATACCAAACGGTAACGAGCTGTATCAACACTAGTGGGTTTGGTTGGGATGCAATCACACAACGAGTTACTGCATGTAATTCTGTATGGCTTGATTACATAAAGGTCAGTAAATCTGTATGGCTCGACTATATGATGTACTATAAAATATTTTTTATGTTTTTTGCGTTAGTATAACTCTATTCCAAGACGTCTAAATGATGTTTTATTCTTGTAAGAGCATAAAGATGCTGAGAAGTACAGACGTGAAGGCTGCCCCCTATACGACAAATTAGCTGTGGTGGTGGGAAACACAATAGCGGTAGGGTCAGGAGCTTCAACCTTTGTAGATCAGGGCGATGAGGTGATCCGTGAATCGGAACATGTTCCGATGGATGAGCCAGCGGATGTTGATATAGTTAGCGATACTCCATCACCATTATTAAGTATGGATGAGTCTCTATGTAATCAATCTGAAAGAAGTAAACGGTCATCTTCAAGTCGTCGTAGAAAGAGAACCGAAATGCCCGATAACGACACTAGTAGCAGAATTTTTGATGCAATAGATCGAATTGCTCAGACATTTCAGGATTTCAAGATGAAAGACGATATTGTAAGAGGTTGCGTCAATGCCCTCAGGGAAATCCCGGACTTGCCTACAGAATTGAAGTATCGCGCTCCTTCATGGTTGGATACACCAACTAAGAAGGTCATGTTTATGGAAATGACAGTGGAAGAGCGGGTTGAGTGGCTTAAATTTTGTTTTGAAAACTAATTGTAATGCGTTATAAATACACTATTTTTTTGGAATATTATTATGTAGTAGACATGATATTTGAATTATGATGTTGCAAAACTTATTAGTATGGTTTGTATTTAAATTTGATATGTTGTTGTGTTTATATATTGCATAGATAAATATGGTGTTTTGAGTATGGATGTGGAATGTGATTGAATGTAGGATGTGGATGTGATTGAATGTAGGATGTGGATGAATGTAGGATGTGATTGAATGTAGGATGAATGTAGGATGTGATTGAATGTAGGATGTGGATGAATGTAGGATGTGATTGAATGTAGGATGTGGGAATGGGGATGAATGTAGGATGTGATTGGATGTAGGATGTGGGATGTGGATGAATGTAGGATGTGGGAATGTTGATGAATGTAGGATGTGATTGAATGTAGGATGTGGGAATGGGGATGAATGTAGGATATGATTGAATGTAGGATGTGTGAATGTGGATGAATGTAGGATGTGGGAATGTGGATGAATATGGTTGTTTATAGGTGTAATTGCAAATAGGTTATGATTGAAGATTGATGTTTACTCGTGTTTATGAATTTTAGGTGATTGAATTTGTGGATTTCCATGGATACTATGACAGACGATGAAAAGGTTGCAATTATGGTTGCATTCACAACTTTGATGATCGCCATGGAAAGATACTATATGTACCATTACAACAGACGTGTACCACGTTCTTGTGGGATGAATAGTCCATTGTATTTGCAAAAGGCACTAGACAAATCTCCAGTTAAATTTCGTAAAGTGTACAGGATGAACCAACTGGTATTTCACAAATTCGCAGATATACTTTCTAGTAAAGGGTTTTTATCAGCCACAAAGACCATCTCAGTTGAAGAACAACTTGCATATTTCCTCCTAACTGTTAGTCAAGGACAAGTGTATAGTGTCACAGCAGAGATGTTTGATAGATCAAACTGGACGATAAGTAAGTATTTCAACAAGGTGTTGGATGCAATCCTCAAACTTCACTCTGATTACGTCAAACGACCTTCGGAACGCACACACTCGAAGATTTTAACAAATTCAATGTTTTATCCCTACTTCAAGGTAACATCACTTCCTATAACTAAATAATTTTATATTAATATACAAAGTTAGTAAATATTAATTGAAAATGTATAATTAGGATTGTATTGGAGCTATTGATGGAACTCATATCAAAGCCAACATTCCACTTGAAGCCAACATTCTCACAAAATGTGATGGCTGCATGTTCATTTGATATGCAATTCACTTATGTACTTGCTGGATGGGAGGGGTCAGCAGCTGATTCCCGTGTATTGAAGGATGCATTGACTCGTCAAGATAAAATCTTTGTACCTGAAGGTAAGTAATATATTTTTATGCAGTACTTTTTTATCTATTTTATCTTCAATTATTTTATGTGGTATATAATTTTTATTATAGGAAAATATTATCTAGTCGATGCTGGTTATGCAAATCTTCCGGGATTTTTGGCTCCATATCGAGGAACCTGATATCATCTGCAAGAATTTGGAGATAATATTCCTAGAAATGAAAAAGAATTATTCAACCGAAGACATTCATCTTTACAGAATATTATTGAGCGAACTTTTGGTGCTTTAAAAGCTCGATTTCAAATATTAAAAGGCACTCCTCCATTTTCTTTTAAGATCCAGGTGAAAATTGTACATGCTTATTGCATATTGCACAATTATATACGTGCAGAAGATTATGATGATATATTTGAAGATGAAGATGATGATTCGGGTGGCGAGCTCGGTGGAGGAGGTGATGCGGTCCAATTAGGTGCAATGGATGATACAGACAGTGACGATTGCGATGATCTTGAGGATGTGGGTAGCCAAGTAACAAGCATTCGGAGGCAGAGTGCATTAGAATCCACAAGAGCCGCACAATTTCGAGATGCCATATCGACATCCATGTGGAACGATAAATGATGGTTTACTCTTATTACTTTTGAACATGCGTAATTTATATGTACTAAACTTGTAACTCGTTGATTGTAATATTAAAGGCACGAACTCGTTATTTGAATAATTTTTTTAGGTTATTTTAAAAGTTGTATATGTATTTATTTATTATTTTATTTTATTTTATTACTATATTAAACTTCATATTTAAGTCTCTGGTAAATAAAATATAATTAAAGTATGCATTTGATTAATATATCATCATTAATTATGTCAAAATATATTATTAATTAATACAATACAAATCTATCTTATGTTATTAATATAATATTTTTTATTCATTAATTAGAATTTTTTTATTCACTCTATTTTATTAGTGATTTAATAGTGGTAATTAAAATATTGTTAACTCAGACACTTTGGTTTAATTAGTTCATTTTTATAATTATTAAAATCAATAATTTTAAATTTCTATAAGATGAAGATCATGTAGATACATAAGATGAAGATGAAGATCAAGATCAAATTTTCATTTTGTTGACTAACCCCCTCTGAGCTCTTTGCTCCCACTCTTGTCTCTACCGTCCCTCTCCGGTCTCCCTCTCTACGGCCTCTCCCTCTCGACCTCCGGTGTAGAGTACGGAAGATCGAGAGGCTCTGCGACGGAGGTCGAGAGGGAGAGGACAGGGAGGGAGGCCTTCCTCCCTTGACAACGACTTCTCTTCCTTCTCGGCGTCCCTCTCTCCTCCCCCACCCCATCGGCCATCCTCCCTCTCCTCTCCCTCTCAACCTCCGTCGCAGTGCACAGGAGGTCGAGCATCTGTTGCAGAGCTTCTCGGTCTCCCTCTCGGTGTACCGTCAGAGCGCCGCCTCTGTCGACGTTGGCCGCCGCTGTTGCCGTTGCCCGCTGGCTCGCCGCTGAGGAAGATGAAGATGGTTTAATTTTTCCTAAGTTAGGAAAATTAAACTATCATCATAAAATCATTAATTTAGAATTTTTATTTATTTAATATATTAATTTTATAATTACTATATTAAAATAGTGATTTAATAGTCATAATTAAAATATTGTTAAAATAAATATTTGATAAATTATCCAATTGCTATAATTAATTAAACCAATGGTTTTAAATTTTGTGACAATATATTATTAATTAATAATACATAAAATATATTATGTACAAATATATAGTGTGTTAAAGTTATGATTAGATCAATTTTTTCTCTTAAATCATTCATTTTTAAGTTAAAGTATATCATATGTTATTAATAAATTAATAACTCAACGTATTACTTTCGTTTTTGTTATTTATAACGTTATTTATTTATTATTTGTAATTAATCATGTGCATATTTCATTGGCTCATGTAATTACCATATGAAAGCACAAAAAAATATCTAATTCAATTAATAAATATATTAATATATTTAATTATACATTAAATAACTTATTCGTGTAGTAATAATGGTTGTTTTAACTAATTTGAGGTTTAAGGATTATGTTGTAATTAAGTGTATTGTAAGGGTTTAGGGATTCTCTTATTTTTTATGTTTTTCTCATGTTGGGGCACTAACACTGGAAACTGTTTTCTAATGTACATGAAGTCATCAACACTAACACCAAGTGCGAAGTTGAAGTTCGTGTACATGACTGACATGATCTTCATGTTGGAGATGAGCATAAACTTCAAAAATCCATTTTGCTGACTAACCCTCCTAAAGGTAGTTTAACTGTAATTGGACTCTACTGCTTTCCTCTATTATAGATAGAGATTCATGTACTCTGATTATAACAAATCAATGAAATATTTTTCTTTTCTATAAATTCAACATTAATAATATAAAGGGATTGTATACAATGTTTGTGGGGGGTGAAGGTAGTTGAAGTGGGGTAAAAACTGACCGAAACTATTAAGATCATAGTGAGTTCGGGGCGGACACGAAGGAGAGAAGTAAGCATATCCTTCTAAGCCATTAAATTCTTACTGAGAAAAGCGGAAGAATGTATGGGTGAAATATATTGTGGAAGCCTTGAGGGCTGAAACCATAAGATCCATAAGATATGCTGGGTGGTGGTTTCGGTGTTTCTTAGTTTAAACAGTATACTGCACTAAATTATTAAGTTCGAGATCTAAATAGCCTCATTTGACTTGCAGCCACATGTGACCTTCCCATCGTGGCAAGGATTGACTGCAGAGAGAGAGAGGAAATGCAAAACTGCTCCTTTTTTATAGATAAATTAATTTTTTGAATAAAGTTTATATATAATTATGCAGTTTTTATGAATAATTTTATGCAGAGTGTATAGATAATTTTATATATAATTTATTTGACATATATTTTATGTAAAGTTTTAAATATAGGTGGAAGCTCGAACTGGGTTAAAATTATTGGGCTTGAGCTTGATAACAATTTTAGGCTTGAGCTCAAGTTCGAAATATTTAAATCAAACTCGGCTCTGAACATAGGTAGGTTCAGGTTCGGGCTCGGCTCTGCTCAATGCCACCCCTAGTGGTGCACCAATGCCAACATCATCTGAAAAATGTAGGTAATCATCTAAGGCTAAAATCGTGGAACTTAAATTTTGAACTTCATCTTCATCTCCTGCTTCAAATTCATTTCATTCATCTACATAAAATTCAACTTCAAATTTGGTGTTTAGTGCAGATGAGTTCATGTACACTGATAAACAGTTTCCAATGTTAGTACCCCAAAATGAGAAAAATATAAAAAACAAGAAAATGAGTAACTTGTAATAGTATATTTAATTAAAACATAATACTTAAATGTCTTTTCAATTTCTACAAGAACTATGAGGAAGCGACAAAGAGTTTTTTTTTTTTACTTGTTTATGATCTTGCATGTGTGATTTACACACGTGCAAAATCGACTTCACGGGGGGGATTTTTTCTCCCGACTATGGTAACTCTCTCTGGGCTCTGGTTTTCCAATGTGACTACGCGGAGCGAAGGCGCGGTGCCGGCAAGGACTTGTCGTCGGCAAAGGAGGCGGCGGGGATGGAAGCGACGATGATGGAAACAAAGGCTACAGAAACAGAGGAGGCGAAGAAATTGCAGGAAGAGGAAGAAATCGGAGGGAAAGGGGATGTAGCGGCTGGCAAGGAGCTATGGACGGCGACAGAGTCAGCCAGAGTGGCAGACGGGAGGGGCTCGACATTTCCCCGCTCTCGCTCTCGCTCCCACTCCCGATCCCGCGACTCACCAGTTAACGAGCCGACTCGTAAGATTTCGAGCCGATCCTTGATTCGGTCGAGCTCGGCTCGTTAACTCAAATGAGCCATATTTGGATCTCGACCTCGGCTCAATATCTAGGTATACCGAATCGAATCAAGCTGGCTCGAGCTCGGTTATCCACTACCGACAAGAGATGAACTGAGAAACGTCACGTTGACTCACCCCCACAAAGCGAACATTCGGACGCGTCTTTCCTCCCCCGGCGATTTTTTTTCACTCGCACCTCTTCCTCTCGGCCTCGCTCCCCGAATTTTTTTTTTCTCCCGATGTCTTCTTCCCCTCGTCTCCCCACTCCCTTCCGCTTCTTCTCCCTTCGTCGTCTTCGTATCTCTTCTCCCTTCTCATCGTTTTCGCTTCTCTTCTTCCTTCATCGTCTTCGCATCTCCTCTCCCTATCTCTCTCGGCCTTCCTCTCTCGTCTCCCTCTCTCTTCTCCCTCTCGGCCTCACTCTCCCTTCTCCCTCTCACTCTTCGCTCTACCCTTAAAAATCCTCCCGAATTCCTTCGATTTAACCCATTTCGGTTTCGATTTCCTTCGATTTCCCCATTTCAGCGTCAATTTATTCGATTCTACTTCGATTTCCCCAGTTGGCTTCGATTTCCCCGTTGGCTTTCGATTTTCCCCAAATTTCAGAAGGTAACCCTAAACCCTAATTTTTTTAATTAATTTGTACTGTTGTATTTGATTTAATCTTAATTTCTGTGTGTGGTATTTGTATTTATTGTTTAGTTTCTGCATAATTTCGGGATATAGGGTTAGGGTTTATGGTATTTGGGGTTCAATTTCGGGGTTTAGGGTATTTAGAGTTTAGGGTTTAGATATTTTTTTTAAAGCGTGGTCAAGGTAGGGTTAATAGAAGTTAGGGTTTAGGGGTTTAGAGTTTGGGATTAATAGGGTTTAGGTTTTGGGGCTTTTAGGGGGTTTAGTGTAAAAAGTTTAGGGTTTAGGTTATGGAATTAGGGTTAAGGGTTTAGGGGCTAATGGAGTTAGGGTTCAGGGTTTGAGAAAAAGTTAGGTTTAGGGTGTAGGGGATAATGGAGGGTGGGTTTAGGGTTAAATATGTCGTGCCTATGTGAAGCTTTCGTTAAATAGGGTTTAGGGTTGAGAAGCACATAAGGGGAAAGAACGATTGTGCCTATGTGAAGCTTTCGTTACATATGTCGTGAACTCTTTGAGGCGAAAGAAGCTTCTCTGAAATAAGCAAGTTTTTACTTACGGAAATGGGCCCTCGGTGGGCCTCATGTCTTTCTTACTACTTGTGGTTCTGAATCTAAATTCTATGCCAATTTCGTCCAAACCTCTTTTGTGATGCAGTGCAATGGCTATTGAGATTTTCTGTGCGGTGTCAGTGTGGGACAGAATCTGGGAATCCTACAGGAATAAACGGTTCTGATTCTGTCTCGTACTATGAGTTCTCAAAGGGGTGATGACTTTGATGATCTTTAATGGGTATTCCTTCATTTGTGGGCTATTTCTAAATGGGTAATATACAGATCCATCTTTAATTTTGTTGATTGGGTTGTATTGGGCTTGGTAATTCTCAATTGTCAATACTGCTGAACAAGCCGATGAGATTTACCAGATGTTACAGACCTAAAACCTCCGACGCTGTCTGCCTTCCCTTTCCATTCTACCCGCTACCCTCGTGGAGCTTTTTCATTGACGGACAAGTGCTTCACTCGTTTCGCATCGTTGAGGAGCGTCTCTCCTCGGACATCCTCTGTCCCTCCATACAGGTTGGTCTCTAAAACTCTCATAAAGTCGAGAAATGTTATGCCGTAAACACCTAAAATCCGCTTTTCTACTTCATCGAGTGTCAAGATATATGTAATACAGTCTGGGAGTCTGTCAATATGTTTGATATGGGAGAGGACCCGTAGTAAGCCCAATTAAGTAGGGCAGATGATGTGCCTTTGTTGCAAAGGCTCAAATTGTGCAAATGGTATAATGTTGATGGGGCCAATACCATTGAGAAGATAAAATTTTCTTCTTTGCTTGTTTCTTTCATTGGTAATGGTGGTATTGTTGTTATTGTGGTTTTATCCTAATTCGTACGTACAAAATCTGGTTCAGACTATAAATTGTGCTCTTATCGACTATAACATTTCATGGTTCCTCTCGGGGTAGGAGTAGGATACAATTTGATCTTCTTCATTTTTTTCTATCAACTTGCTCACATACGCAGAGGGCCTAAGAACTCCTGACTTGCAAAGGTAAGGTGGTGCTTGCATTTGAGTCACTATAGTGGAGAAGAGAATGTGTAGAGTCCAATTGGAAATGACCTCCTACTAGGTGTTTGTTGTGTGGCACTCGGCTGCCACAATCGTTGAGCATCTTGCCTTTAGCTATTGTCTGCCTGATTTTGCCTTCCATAAGTTTCTTTATCTTGTAGGTGATTTCTTTCTGTTATTGGCGTTTATGTTTGTTTTCTTTGTCGAACTTGAATTACTTGGCAGTTCATGTCACTGTCTGCAATTATGGACAAAAGAAGTCATTCTTAGACCAAAGACCGGTAGGGCAAAAAAAATGTTGTTTAGAATAATTCCCACAGTTTAATCAAAACTCAACAAGTTTGATCATTGTACTTCAAAAGTAGAAAGAAACTTACTTCAAGTTTGGTACCTTGAAAGACAATATCTGCCACATGATTGAGGGAATGCTGGGGCCTTGATCTTCAAAACCCCAGCCTCTTGCCTGAGGCGGCAAATGTCTAAAATTTGCCTGTGGTTCTGTTCAAATGGGGACTACCTATGGTTCTAATTCCTCGTATGCTGTCTAAATATGAATTTCAATTGGAAATCATGGCAGCATTAGGAAGTTGTACTGGTCTATAGAGACGTTCCTATTGCAGGTAATTGCATTTGTTGCTGGCTCTATATGCTGATCTCAACATGCACAGATTCTCCCTGTGCTGCATTCCTTTATGAGCCTTTGCAGTTAAACACATCATACATATCTAATGTGCAAAGAAGTTGTTACTCTAGCATTATTTGTTTATATATTGAAACAATTGTTGACTCCGGATGTTTCTATTAACATTCAGTTTTATTCGGTGAAAATAGCAGTATGGATTTTGCTCACTACTATCTAGATGGCAATGCTGATGCAGTAGAGTTTTGCCCACACTACCCATTCCATCACATTCTAGCTGCTGCAACTTACACACTCGAAGAGGGTGTTCAACCAAATCGATCTGGCAGTGTATCACTTTTCTCTGTTGATGATGCTCTTGGCCTGGTCTTACTTCACCAAGTAAAAACAGCTGGTGTATTTGACATGAAATGGAGCCCTGCAGGAGCAAACTTGCACCCTCTACTTGCTCAAGCAGATGCTGATGGCTGTCTGAAAATTCACAGACTAGATTCAAGTTCAGATATATCTGAATGTAGAGGTACTTCCTTGATCCGGTTTTCTTAGATTTTAAGTTTTCCAATTTGAAAAAGAAAACCAATTATTACTGACTAGCAATTACAAGATTATAAAGAAAGAGATGGTCTGAAGGGTTTAATATAGATTAATCATGATTATAGGCAAACATATCCGTTTTCAGCTCTGAGCCACAACTGAACTGTGGGCAAGTGTGAGGTAAGAGGTTCTGGAAGGATGGGCTTGCAACTATGTAGTCATCAATCATTACAAAGGAAAGTCTTGAAATTTTCAGAAAAATAAAGTTGAATTCATCATTGTAGAGAGGAGATTTACATGTTTACTGTTTTCATTTCAAGGCCTGTGGTTGATTCCTGAGGACTAAGAGAACAGCACAGATGGTGCATACAATGGATATCTTGTTCTAGCTGAATAACAAAAGATCTACTGCAGTAATCTAAATGAACTTCTGTTACTTTTATCGAATAGTGTCTGAACTATCTTTTTTGTCCTTGTTTCCACATACTTAGCGGTTCTGAAAGAATCTGGAGCAGAAAAAGTCAGCTCTTCCATGTGCTTGTGTTTGGACTGGGAACCCTCAGCAACATGTGTTTCTGTTGGGCTTTCAGATGGTTCCGTATCAATAATTACCTCCAGAGAGTCTCGGCCCCAGATATCACGACAGTGGGAAGCCCATGATTTTGAGGTTTGGACCACCACGTTTGATGCTCACCGACCACATTTGTTGTACACTGGCTCTGATGACTGTAAATTCAGTTGCTGGGATTTGCGAGAAAGTCCTTCAAAAGTGGTTTTCCAGGACCGAAAAACACATAAAATGGGTGTTTGTTGTATTACTAAGAATCCTTCAGATTCAAACATACTCCTTACTGGGAGCTATGATGAGTTTCTTCGCTTATGGGATGTGAGATCACCACACAAACCCATCAATGAGAATTCTATTTCTTTAGGAGGTGGAGTGTGGAGGATTAAGCATCACCCTTTTATGCCTAATGTTGTTTTGGCAGCATGCATGCACAATGGTTTTGCAGTTGTGGATATCTCAAGTGGAAATTTTGTTGTGAAGGAGGCTTACAAGAAGCATGAGTCTCTTGCTTACGGAGCAGATTGGCAGAGAGGGGGATTGGTGGCCACATGCTCATTTTATGACAGGCTTGTCCGGGTATGGAAACCAGAGAATTTGGGGTAGGGTGGTAAAATGGTCGTACAAGATGAAAGTTATATGTGGTGGTTGCTTAATGGAGCTCAATTTGTTTAGTCTGCTCTCTTGGGTCTCCTGGTCTCTGATCTCTCCTTCAAACTTTATAACATCAGCGACATTCATCCCATGGATATGGGCGTTGCCGGCAATTGTCCTCAGGGTGTGGAAATAGGAATGAAACTCGTTGTTGCAGTTCTAAATTACTGAATACAACCAGAATTTCCTCCTTCCCAGCATTGACGGTGGGTTTTTATCGTTCTCAAATACATACAATGTTAACTCTTGACTAATTGCATGTTCGTCAAGCACCGTTTGTACACGGCCCTAATCTTTCGTTGGGTTTTTAAGTTTTTCTGATGAAAGCTGTGTCTGATAATTGCCCTGTAAATGCCATTTGAGTTGAGCATTCTCCTCTTTCCTGTAACGGCAAAACCTGGCCATTATATATGAAAAGTTTAAATAAGAATTTAGAACCCAAACTCAGGCTTTTTTGTATCCTCTCAGGTTCTTTTGCACGTACAATACGGTTCAGAGAGCACGCTGGCAAACAATGCCTTCTGCAGCTCCTTGGATTCATTTCCAAATCTTTGTGTTTTCCTAAGAGGGAACGAGAGGTTGATGAAAAAGATTAGGCGCAAGACAAGATGAATAATCAAGATTATATTCAAAAACTTTACAAAAGTAAACCAAAACAAAGGCATGGAGGAAAAAACTGGATTTAGATATATAAATCTTGCATAGAACAATGCCACTTTCTTTTATTGAATTATGTTTTTTGTCCGTATTGCAGAAGAGATTCATAAAGACCAGTGAAAAACTTCAAACTAGTATCATTTTTTACGCTAGGTCATGGTCGCTAGAAACAATACTAGTATCTTTTCAAAGAGTTCCAGAAGACTAGACTAAATTCAATTGATTTTCATGTTCTTCATCATTATTTCTAGTTTTTCCTCCATCAATCTTCAATCACATAAATGATGGTAAGAAAATGGTTGTGCATGGACCCTGCATCCAACTTGTCGCTGTTCCATTCTCCTTTCTCCCCAACCTATCCTCGACCCAATCCTGCGCTGGCTCACAGTCCGATCAATCCTTAACATAATATATAAAAATGAAAAGCATAATAAGATATAAAACAAACCTACATGGGTTTTTTCCTCACCTCATCCGTCTCACAGGATAAAGTTCCTTAATGGCCTCCACTCTTGGGATTCTTGGTGTTAGATCTCTTCATATGCCTTCATATCGTTTACCACCTTCATCTCCATTGCATGTCCGTTGCACAAGCCTATATTGATTAACTCATGAGCACAAACCCAAAATCACTGTTTTTTTTCGTTTGTCAAGGGAAGAGTTACTGATAAAACTAAGTAATGTTCTAACACAATCTTCTTCAATACCACAGTCTGTATCTCCCAATAAGGTTAATAAAATCCATTAAAATCAAAGATGAAATGGTCATTCTACCAAATTGTAATTTTGATTATCCACCCTCCCTCCCTCACATTAGATTATATAGATTAAGATGAAACAAAAAACTATCATTGTACAAGTTGGATTTTTGGGTTGAGTTTAATTCTATCCCAAAATGATTAGCCACTTAGGAGAACTATTGCTCAACTTTATAACCCATTAACTTTTCTTCTCATTTTTCAGTGTGGGAATTTTTTTTCACTATACACTCCCACTCACGTCTAGGCATACACATAACAAACCAAAGATGTGTGCACAAACTCTTTAATGGAGCACACAGACTCTTGCCTTACAGAATCTATAATATCGGTTTTATCCCAGAAAGACTAACTACACAGGAGTCTTATCGCTCAACCTTATAACACATTTACTTTTTTCCCATTTTTTAATGTGGGACTTTTTCCCACTCAACAGTACAGTATGCCACAAGCTACCCCACTTTGTTCTTGTCACTAGCTCCCAACCCTGATCTCATTACACAACTAAGCACTGCTAGTTTGAATACTTAAGGTTAATTTCTAATTTCGTATTTGGATTTGTCTAGCATTATTTTATGGCAAACAAAGAAGTGGCTCTTCGTTGTAAAAGGGAACAGAGCACAAACCATTGAACTGGAGGTAGATTTTGTTCGCTCAAAACATCATCAAGCTGAGGCTTGTCTCGAGAGAACTACTGCATGGATGGCTTCAACAAAAAGCCTGCAGCTCTATTTCCTGTCTGAACTTTGATTTCTCGCTGTCTGATAACTGTAGGTTCAAGCCCCTGTAAGAAAAAGGAATCCATCTGAGTCAAAAGTGAGTATGTAAGTTTTAACATGCATCTGACTATCCTTCTTCAATGATGATATTTGGTTCCCACTACGGTAGCCATGAAGAGAGAACCTCTTTCGAAGCTGTGATTTACCTTCCTGAATCTGCCCAAAGGAAAAAGGACTGCTCAAGAAAAGATCAGGGTCCTGATAAAGCCAGTAATTATTATAGCCTCGAGCTGGACCGATTTGGACTTTTTTTATCAGATTCTCTGCCATTCAGAAACACTAATTCAACCTAAAGCAGGATGACCAACTTACTTTGCTTAACTCAATCTGCCCATATGATCTTTAGATATAGGAAACAGAAAGTGGAGAAGCCAGATTCCTTGAGAAAAGGAAGTGTTGTCTGTCTGTTTGTTCATTTGTTTCCATAGAAAAAGGAAAAGGAAATAAAGGAAGCCCCCACAAATCAGAAAGGAAACATGAGTGGATAGTCTAAGTGTATAAGTGTACATTATTGGGTGCATTTCTGAGGAGGAGGTCACTCCTTTAGCACACAAATCCTACAAAGTCCTGATGAAGGACAAAGAACATTTCTCAGCCTTCTTCCCCATATTGGGCAGATATCCACAATGTGGATGACACGTTTCTTTGTACTGGAAACAGTGGTCTTAGCCTCTTTCATCGGCAGGTCCCACAAAATGCTTGGGGGAAATAGACAAGAAGATGGCTGAGAGTGCTTGCACCAATCATTTTGACCCATTCCCCTGGAGCCATTTCTTTGTGAGGAAAATACAATCAGCAATCTTACCCCCTTACAACTGTGTGCCACAGATGTTGGAAAAGAAAATGAGCTCTGCAGCTCAGGCCAAATCAGTTTGATAAAGCAAGCAGCCCCATTTTGGAGCAGAGGAATTAGTGGGCAGTTAATATAGATTGATGCAAAGAAAAGTTACAGATTAGCATGAGTTAGTGGATTGCACAGATCAGATAATAAAGAGAAAAAGCTTCAGCTGTCAAAAAGTCATCCACTACTGAAAAAGGTGCTCTATGTGTATAATGAATCAATTGAATTTACAAGAAGATCCCTCATTCTTTTCCCAATTTTGGGAAAGATTCAAAGCAAAATCATAGATTCCATTGAATAGATTGACCTTCAGCACAGAAGCTGTGGATATGGCAGAGCCTGGCAGTGTCATGGTCACGGTAGAACTTTCCGTTTTGAGATCAAAACTCAGCCTGCTTTCTCAGTTAAGGGCGATCCATTGGGTTTGATGTAAACTGAGAAAGGTGTACCGCGGGAAAATTGAAGAATAAAGTTTCAAAGTAAACACATTACAGCATATTCCTGGACGAAGAATAGTACTATCAGAATCAACATCAAATCTATATATCAGCCCGTCCAGAAGTCCAGATAATTTTTCTTTCCTTTCGTTTTTTTTGAAAAATAATATGGAAATCCAGAACCCTTCATTGCAATATATGAAACACAAGAGGCTAAGTAAGGAAAACACCCTCCTCCTTTTTCTATCAGTCTGATCGAAACTTCTATTTGGCTTCACCTATATATATCCATCACTTGCTCAAATTTCTCCCTCAGCTCGTCTCAAGACCATACCACATCTAAGTATCTTGAGGCACTTGCTCTCCCCTCAAACGATGGAAATTTTCTGGCAAGATTGCTTGCATGGGTCTTGAAAAGCTCTTAAATCTGGAGAGACGGGGACACAGTCCACCTTCTCCTCCAAAATCATTTGTTTGCTTTGGTTCAATCATAAGCTTTGCCAATCCATACTGAAGCGTCAGACACTGCAGTTCTTTATGAAACTCAGCGGAGCTCTTGGCTGATTACCGAGCAAACCGGCAAGTCACGGAACGGCAATGGCAGACCCAGTAACACGGGTCTTCTGGTTTTATTTATTTGCTTGGCTAGATATGAAGCGCTAGTTACTGCTAGCAGTCGGTAGACTCTACCGTATTTAGTGAGTTAGGCATGTTCTTAGTTACCTGGTCAGCGTTTATGATGATTCGAATAAGTCGTAGATCAGTTCTTGTAGAATAGAACTGATGAGGTGTATGATGCACTTGTTCAGGTTCTTGAATAAAATTTCTAAGTAGTTTCCCGGGTCACTTGATTGTTTACATTTTCGAACAATTATATTTCCTTTTGCAGATTACTCACTAACACGAAAGAAACTATTTCTTTTTATGTTTATGTTTCTGCTTCTGCTTGTGCTTGAAACAATTAGACCACTAGCATGCCTGTATTGTTTGTCTGTGTGTGAATAAAAAAAAAGCAACTTGGCGCAATCAGATGAGAAAATAATTTTTTGGGTACCAGTCTTTTACCTAAAGTTCAAGTGATTGATGATGTTGTCGACGCTCCTCTTCATATTCCAGATGCTACCTGTATCTGCCGCCGTCTCCGATGAAACACCTCGAATATATCGTCTTCAAAGCAGAAATAGTCGCAATACAGGTGAGGTATTCATTTGGTATTTCAAAAGAGCGATTTTAGGTTCAAGTTCGTGAGAGAAGTAGTAGATTTAAGCAAAAAAAAAAAAAAAAAAAAAACCAGCAGATGCAGGATGAGGAAATCGCTCTTGCACAGATTGCATCTTCGAAAATCAGAAGGATTCTGGTTAGAATCTCGTATTTGAAGACTCGAGGAAGATGCAGCAGAGGAAACTCTGTTGGAAAGATTCGATCTTCGAATCTCAGACGGATCTTGGAAAGAATCTCGTACTCGCAAAAAATTCTACAAAAGTAATAGAGTCTGAGATGCTGGCTGTGGGGTTCGAACCCACGCGCACTTATGTGCAGAAGATCTTAAGTCTTCCCCCTTAACCACTCGGGCAAACCAGCTATCTGCAATAGTGTAAGATTCCTTAAAAACAATCAAAAGAGAAAATGTTTCATTCCCTCTTGTCCTTTTTGTCTTAGTTTGATTTTAATTTAAGCATAAATGTAAATATTTTGTCCTAAAAAAATATACTAATAACAGCGAGGAATCATCCGGAACAAAGTAGACGGTTTAGCCAAAAAAACACCTCATCTGGGAGTAATTAGGTCAACCCCATAGATGTCATAGACATTGTCACCCGATGGTAGGGGGCATGATGGGACACAAATACGATTTATTTGAAACTTTTTAAATAGCAAAATATTGTTATTAAAATATAATTTGTAAAAGGCAGGGTTTTTCTACTGGATAATCCAACCCCGAGTTACTGTAAACTACAAAAAAAATGCGATTTGCTGGCTGTGGGGTTCGAACCCACGCGCACTTATGTGCAGAAGATCTTAAGTCTTCCCCCTTAACCACTCGGGCAAACCAGCTCTTGCGTCTATCTAATAGTCTATAGAATATTGGTTGATTTCCGATCTGACCCAACCTGGTTTGGATTCCAAGTTTCACCCATAGGTCTGGAATAAAATAAAGAAAAAAAAAACCATCAAATTTTAGATAAAGGGAGAAGGCAAGATGAATTGGATTTAGGAGGAGAAAGGGTGAACGAGGTTTTACAACATACAAGGATAGGGATCGAGTCGGTGTTGAGTTTTGGTATTAGGGTTCGGTTTTTTAAAATACAACCTATGTTAAAGGATAATTTCACATACATTAGTGAGTATAAAAATCTTGTATTTATTAGTTGGGAGTAAAGGTTTCCTAAGTGGCCAATCATTTTAAAATAAAGACTTGGACCCAAATTTAACACGGTATCAGAGCAAAATTCTCATATGTAGGCATCCACCAAAAATTATCCACTTGCCTACACGTGAACCATATCCATACTTGTCTTTTTTCTTGTTTAAAAAGAGCTATTTTGTAATATTGTTAGTATTGCTTATTTAGAATAACGTCATTTTTAATTTTATCTTAAATAAATTATAAAAATGAAAACTTGTTTAAAGTCCGCATAAACAATAATGTACTAAAAAAGAACAAAACGAAAATAATTAAAATTTAACTTCTAAATTCAAATAAAATAATAAAATTAAAAAGGAAATGCCCCGGTAAGTTACACAAAAAGAGAGATACCCATCCCACCTGAACACGATCACACCACCACCCAAGCCAATTTACGAAATAACTTTTAAAAATAAACAAACCCGAAAGCTGAAAATGATTTTCCACGGTAAGAGGAACTAGTAGTTCTCACTATTTTCTTTCCTTGTTTTATACAGATGAATTACAAAGCATGCGACTGCTATGAGCACAAAAATTCCACCAAAAATCATATACTTCCTTCTTCACATCAAAAGCTCACCCACAAGGCAGGATGTGTACATTGGGAAAGATTGACCGGAGATGTTTCATCTGGGTCCTGAAAGTTCAATAGCTTCCACCACCAACGAGGACTCCTCCATAAAGTCGATATATTTTTGCGGCGGGTTCTCCGTTGAGCGAAATCTGGGGGTCTCGATCTTCTGGGAGGCCTCCCATTTCTCGGCCAGGCCATCGCCTTCCAGCATTCTCACCACCTCAGACATTTTCGGTCGGTGAGAAGGATGGAACTGCGTGCAAAGAAGAGCAACCTGAACCATCTCCTCTAACTCCACCCTGTTGTAGTTGTTCTTCAGATCCTTGTCGACCATAACATGGAGTTTGTTCTCTTGGTGAAGCTTCTTCACCTGCAAATAAATGATAAAAAAAAACGTTGGTGGAGGGGGATCATGAATGTTTTAAAAGTTTTGACATCAAGCGAAGCATTTAATGATCAGTAATGCGAGCTCTTAACGTTAATGAATTAAATAACATAGTTTAGGATTCCTCGCATGTTTCCGGCGGCAACAAGAGCAACCCAGTAATCCAAAACTCAGAAAATGAGTAGAATTTATATAACTTACCCAGTCAAGCATTACACCTTTCTGGTTTGCTGCCCGTCCAAAATCCAGCGCCTTCTGACCGGTAATTAGCTCAAGGAGCAGAATTCCATAGCCAAAGACATCCGTCTTTTCGGAAGACTGTCCTGTTGACAAGTACTCTGGAGCTATGTGGCCAACAGTCCCACGCACTGCTGTAGTCACATGTGACTCTCGATGATCCAAGAGTTTTGCCAACCCAAAATCTCCAACGACGGCTTCAAAATCTTCATCCAGAAGAATATTTGCAGCTTTTACATCACGATGAATGATTTTAGGGTCACACTGCTCATGCAAATACAGTAATCCCCTTGCTGTTCCTAATGCAATTCTCTTTCTCCTCACCCAGTCCAGTGCTGGCTTACCATGAATATGATCTGCTACACACTAGTGACATCAGTGAACTGAGCATCCATTTGCTCTCTCCGAGATTACAAAGAGAGAGGGAGAGAGAGAGAGAGAGAGAGCGCGAAGCAAAATAATAAGCATATAGAAAGGATGCAGGAGACCCACATTATTAGAAAAAAACATGCTAAAATACAGTTGCCACAGTAAAACAGCATTTATCATATTGAGCCAAGTCAGGAATATGAATTTGATAACTTCAAAACATGAACACAGGTTTCAACTAATACAAATCGGCTGTCAAATTCTTGTACAAACTGGTAAACGACTCACCTCTTAATCGAGAAGCAACACTTCCGTTAGGCATATAGGGATAGACAAGCAGCCTTTCATTTTCCGCTGTGCAGAACCCCCATAGCCGTAGAAGATTTCGATGAACAGCTAAACTTATCATCTCAACTTCTGTCTGGAACTGAAGCTCCCCACCAATAGCATTATAATCTTTAAGTCGTTTGACAGCCACAAGTGTACCATCTTGCAAGCAACCCTTGTATACGATGCCAAATCCTCCTCTCCCCAAAATGTTTTTCTGATTAAAATGATCAGTGGCTGCTCGAAGCTCCTTAAAAGAGTACCTCTTCAAATGACCCAAGCATACCTCTGGATCGTACTGATCTGCAATGAAAATGGGTTGTACAAATAAACAAATTTACAACAAGCACCATGCAGAAGTAACAGAAGAAGAACAAAAAAACACATTGTAACTTTCAATTAGATCTCACATGTGTATTGAGAAAAAAGTGTAAGAAAAGAAAAGCATATCAAACAAACACAAAGGTCCATCTTAAATAAAACTGACCATTCACATCAAAGAAAATCTGCTTATTGTATCTGTGACGCCACCAAAGGAACATTGCTATACCAATTGCGATGAGGAACACAGAACCAACTGTTATACTAATTGATATAGCCAGCCTCCGATTCCTTGATCCCTTTGAGTGTGACTGACCTGAAATGAAGAAAATAACTACAACTTACGCCCAAGTTTTTTGGTATATTAATAACATATATTCTCTACCAGTTTCAAAGAAAGAACGAGTTTCTGTTTATAATCACCTTTTAAAATGTCTGGCTGGTATGGCAGTGGCTCATTAGACACAGCTGAACAGTTGTTTTGAGAAAACCCACACATAAGTGGATTTCCAACGATACTGAAAAGACAAAATACAAGAAAATGAATTACTGAAAAAGCAATTTCGGGTTCATAATAATGCCTTCAGTAATGGGATGTAGCAATAGGAGTACACCAGATGCTTACTTGAAAGTTCTAGAAGATATCTTTGGCAAAGAACCACTCAGATTGTTATAGGAAAGATCTCTGTGAGTAGTTTGAAGATCATTAGATATGTGGGACAAAATATTCTTCTGCGCTTAGTCTCTATTATAACACCACATGTAAAAATGCACAAGAGGTGAAGAATGTTGGACATACAAGAGTGTTAGACCTTGGACATTAGATAAAGATTCAGGCAACGGTCCAGAAAAGCTGTTGTTATTCAATCGCCTGGATTAGCATAAGAAGAAAGCAAAAGAAGGAAAATTTGAAACACAATAAGATTCTTTCTTTGAAAACACTCACAAGAATGTAAATTTCATAGCAAGAACCGAAATTAATTTCCTGTTTAATCCAGTATTCTAGGTTAAAAAAAAAAAGAATACTTACAGATAATTTAAGTTCTTCAGCTGTCCTAAAGAACTCGGAAGCTCCCCACTGAACTGATTGTTTGAGAGATCAAGTGTCTGGAGCTTCTCGAGTTTACCAATGTTGGTAGGAATAGGGCCCGAAATAGCATTGTTCTGCAGCAACCTACAGGGAGAAACATTTATTCCAAGATCAGTGCACATTGTGGACTCTTTAAACATACTCAGTACTCGGAGCTCTAGATCCATATCCAAAGCATAAGCAGTTCAACAACTTACACAGACTGCAAATTCGTTAGATTTGCAATCCCTGGAGATAAGGTCCCAGACAGGTTCTGGCTAGGCAGTCCTCTGCGAATGGCATCCGGGGAGAAGGTTAGTAGAAATACAAGTCTAGATTAGTAAAGGAATAGAAAGACAGTCATGTTTCATACAGAGCAGACACATAGCCATCCGCAGAGCAGGTAACCATCCTCCAGCCACAAGGGTCAACCGAATTAATATCCCAATTTTCCAGGACATTAAAAGGGTCATTTAGATTAGATTTTATCGCCACCAGAGCGACAACTGAACAATAGAGTACAAATGTAAGTCAGCAATTATACAGAGAAACACATCAAGCTTCGCAGCAAACAGAGCTAAAATCGAAAGTAAACTGACTAATTCAACACGGGACAAGATTTAATTGTGTACACAGAATCATGGAAAATGCTACTCAGGAACAGAGGTGATATACATGACAGCCTTCTCCAAAGAGTAAAAGTCAAATAAAAGAGATTCGAAAAAAAAAAAAAAGAACGGCGTAATGCACAGGAAGTAGAGCAAACATTTCAAACAGTTCTTCGTACAACATTTAGGGAAACAAGATGGTTCACAAGACCATCTCAGCTGTGAACAAAATCTCGAAACAACAACAACAACATAATTCAGTACTCCCGAAAACGTTAAAAAACAGATAAAATTGTGAAAAGAGACAGCAAAGAAGAAGCTAGAGGGAAAGAGAAACAACACATGCAACAGAGAAGTTGTGATGAAACTTCTCCATTAAACTAAATCCCAAACACGGAACCAAAGAAAGGTAATTAAAGTAAACCATATTTTTTCAATGAATATTAGGTAAATGAAGAAACAAATATATGGCTAGTACAATGAAAGCAAAGCAAAATTAACAGAAAATAAGAGAAAATAAGAAATGAAATCCTCTGACCTTCATAGTTTATTCCGGAAGGAGAAAGAGTTGCAGAGGAACTTTCTATCCACAGGAAAACCACCCAAATCACTATCCAAAATAATAAGTTTCTCCTGTCCATCCTCTATTCCGCTACATGAACATCTCAGTGTCTTCTGATGGTAAAGATCCACTACCTGAGAACCATTTTTAGAGAGAATCTGCTGGCTGTAACCACTGAAGCAGCACCAGATTCAGAATCTTCGAAGAAAAAATTCCTCTGAGAACCTCTGGGAGATGATAAACTTTTCGCAAAAGTTTTCCACTCAGTACGCCATTCCTAAACCAACATTAACCCCATAACAGAAGCATAGAGACCAGTTTCACCATTTCCAGCTTAACAGTCCCTAGGCAAATTGCTTAGACGCAACGGCCAGGTAAGCCTGCCGCTTCAAGCTCCATATTCCCTAGATAATGCAGATTCTCCTATACTTGTTTCCAGCGAAGTAAATCTAAAACTTCTTCTCGGCGATAGACAGATGCTCAAACTACTGGAACATAAAAAACAAAAACTAAGAACCAGACTGAGAGTCCCCCCAACATCCAACGCTAGTATCAGTAGCCAGAATTCCCACGGAAATTCACTTAGACACCGAAGTAAAAGGACAAACCACTAAAAACATCAAGTCATCGACGAAACTACACCATTTCATCTCAAGCAGAAAAACAGATTCACTCTCGAGAAGGGACACTGTCATGTCTAAAATTCTACAATTCTAGAGATTTGCAACTTCCGGCAGCAATTCTAAACCTCCCATCCAATGCCCGCAAATTCCAAATGGGTGCGCCATTCGTTTTTATCCCTGCTTTCTTCTTCATCTGTTCTGCTTCTCTCTCATCTAAGTATCTTTTCACCTAAGAGGAAAAAACATACAACCAATCACGCAAAGGCAAATTGCCAAAAGCCTAATACGACACAGATACAGATGCCCTGGGACGGGCACAGAATAAAATAATTGAGATCTCTACATTTTTTCTTCTCAAGGTCGAAAAAGGAGAAACTGGCAGATTAAAGGCTGTATTATTTTTGGGTACTCTGAAAATTCCTCTGCTCTTACGAGTGTATGAAGAGGACTGATAAGACTTAAGAGAGACACGAAATTATCAGTAAAGAAGAAAACACTCATAGCAGTCACTTAAAACGAGTTAAAAGAAGAAAAAATCAAGGCAAATGGCGTCAATCCCTCGCAGTAAGTTTGAAGAAAAGCGACGAGAATTTTGGGTTTTAAAAGTATATTTCTGGTTGTCGAGCCGTAGTGATTGGACTGAAAGACGGGATGATCGGAGAACGAACAAGAGAGGACGTGAGAAGAAGACAGAGAGAGAAAAGCTTTGAAAAGAAAAAAAAAGGGCTGGGAAGGTAAATTGTTGGCAGGTCACGTGCTGCCTTTGTCCCGCCCTTTGTTTGCTTTTGGAATTTTTTAAAAGTTTTTCAATAAAAAAATAGAAACTTTCTGTTACGCTCTTTGGCAGGGGATGTCTGGGTCTGGGATAGACTAAAATACGCGAGGGGCCCACTTCCCTCCTCTCCTTGTGCACAAATCTCCACTTGCTATCTTGTTTATCAATTATTATTCGTCCCTGTAGAGCTACCGTGCCTCGCGGTAATCTTCCCCCATCTATACCCACCCAATCCAACGGCCCTGATCAGTCGTCCCGAACATTTAACCTTTATCCCATAACCACCATTCTAGAAGATGTTACAAGGTCAGAGTTATCATGAAAGAGGGCCCTCCGCGTTTAGTCAAAGCACAAAGCATCATGAACCGGACCCACTGAGGGGTGTCTCACTAGATTCTCACCTAGAGTCGGTCCCACGGAAATCCGCGCCGATCTGGTCGGTACTCATATTCTGCGAGTTAAACGTAGTCCTAGTCCGCATTATTAAAATGGGTTAGTTGCGCACACACAGATTGCAGACATATATTCTGTAGGTTTTTAAAGAAAGAGGGTTAAAAGGAATCCCGACTCGGTTACCGAAGGCGCTTATCCCCATAGGCCATAACATAACATGCTTTTCTCGTAATTTAAATGTTTTATTTAAAGTGATTTTATTTTATTTTATTTTGGTTTTCAAATTTAATCACCGTTCGGGGGCTAAGCCTAAGTCGCATAGCACGTGGTGGGGCTGGCTGAGTCAGGGTTGGAATTGGATGGCGCAGAGAGACACCGGAGGGCTGCAGTTGCCAACGGGCCGCGATTATTGGAATTTAATTTTCGAGATTTTTCTTCAAAAATAAAAATCTTATTTCAGTGTAGAGCCAGTTTTGCTTGAGCAACCCCTAACCTTGCCTGTGATGTGGGCATCTCATTTCAGGATTGATATAACCTAGTCTAGTTAACCGACCTCTTATGCCAGTCGCTCGCGTACCAATCATTACGCTGGACAAAACTCTCCGATAATCAGGCTCATCAATATCTAAAGGAAAATGACATAATTAATGTAGACCGCGAGCCACGTCACTTTTATTCCGAACTAGATTTTGGGAATTCTTCCCGACTTGTTTTCTATTTCGTTGGTCTGATATATATAGCCTACCCAAACCGGGTTGTGGGAACAACCGACCCCGAGACGCAAAACATTGAGCAACCCAAGGGGTTGAGTTGGGTCGAAGTAAAGGAGCGGAACCAATGACATCATCATGTTTGTGGGTAGTGGGGGGTGGTTCCCGACATTGGAATGATACTTGAAAAGCATAAGCGGGTTTGATTTTCTCAGAAGGAGGCGACGTGTCCCTCTGGAATTATTAAACAATGCTTGATTGGTCGGTAAGGAACTTCACCTTTTGCCTTTTGGCTCGAGGTAGGAGATGAATCCGCTTTATTTTCAAGTTTTGCGCATTATTAGCCATGATTTTTAAAATCCAACTCAGTAAAAATGTCTTTTTTGTCAACTACCCGTTCATAATTTCAGGGCCTGAGATGCAAAAGCAAAATTATGGCTTCCGGTTTGAATTTTTCCTTGGAGCAGAAAAACGGAAGGGCTTTCTCTCAATCATTGCGACCTAAGATATTCAGATAAGGCGAGTAGAGTTGCTCTGTGTTGTGTGGAGTTTATGATGGATCAGGTTACCCGAAAATAATCGAGTGGAGTTGGCGGGGTTTGACTTTTTTTTTTTTTTTTTTTGAGTTTTGATTTGGGAAGAGGGATGGGAGTTGAAGAAATGAAGTGAGATTGATGAGGGTAAATCATGCCTTACCGCATAGAATTAGACAATGGGAATCTGAGTAAATTGATCACTTCCGATTGAGTCTATATCAGGAGAGACTCAGCTCAATGTCTAAGTAGTCTGATTGAATGCCTTCCCACTCTTCCTGATTACTGAACGAGTTCATTTAGATCCGACTTTTATCTATCCGATTTAGGATTGTCAGGTGTACGAGTCGGATTCTAGTCTATTTAAAAAAAACACCCTGCTTAATAATCGTTACCAACTTGCTTCTTTCGTTATCGGTACTTGTCCTAAGTGCATCGTGACCCTGTCAGGATCAAATGTCAGAAAGTCCCCCTGACCTTTTTTTTGGCTCTTGTCTGCTTAAACATGACTTCCAAATCATCACGAGGACAATGTGAAAACGACTCTTCTAATTAATTTGTCACACATCGTTACTTTCACCTAATATTAGTTGCAAAATCTGAGATGGGTCTTATTAGTCATCGGATGAGACTTAAGCCCCTAATTTCAGGGGATTAATAAATTCAATTTCAAATAACTTGTAATTTTATTGTATTCATTGAAATAGGACCATGGACAAAGAGGTCTTAGTCAAGGTTAGGGCACTAAAGTTCCAAAAGTCAGATTGTTTATATGATTACTATAAATTTTACTATAATGTAAATATTAATCATAAATCATGAGATAGGCCCAACTTAATAGAGCCTTTGGGTAAAAAACATGAAGCCCAACTGCAGTGTATTTTAGATGTTCTATTGCATCAGATTCAATGTCCATAAAATGGGCCTTTTATTTATTATAACTCAGCCCATTACTATTCCAACCGTTTTTGTTCCGGTCAAGCTAGGGGTGGCTTCGGACTGAGCTGGCTCAAGTTCGGCTCGGTTCGATTCGTTATCTATCGAGCTCAAGCATTGAAATCGGCTCATTTACCTTATCGAGCCGAGCTCGATCGAAGCCAAGTTCGGTTCGTCGGCTCGCGAGCGGGCTCGACGTGAGTCGGATTAGTATCGGGATCGAGAGCGGGGGGGGGGGGGGGGGGTATTTCATCCCATCGGCTGTTATTGTCACCTCTACCATCGTCGCAGTTGTTCACTGGCCGTCTCTACCGCTGTCGCAACTACTCGTCGGCCGCCTCTATGGTTGTCCGTTCGATTTCTTCCTCTCCTTGCCGTCGCCTCTGTTTCCGTCGCAACCGTCATCCCCGACACCGTAACCCCCTTCCCTCCCCGTCGTCTCGGCAGAAACCCAGAACCTAAGTTCAAGGGAGAAATAATCTCCCCCCTCCCCCGTGCGAGATCATAAAGTAAAAAAAAAAACTTTTCCACTCAAAAAAATTTAAAAAAAAAATTATAGAAATAAGTTTCTATAAACTATTAGTGTCTCATGTTTTTTAAACATTTTTCTAATTGATTTTTTTATTAAAAATCATATAATTTTCTAAGTAATATTTTCGTACCAAAATGGGGTAGAAAACTGTATAAATTTTTTTTGAGTAAGTATTTAGCAATTGATGCTGTAATACTTTTAGCATGAAGCAATTTTTATTGCAATTTTGTGTTTGATATTTTATTTAATTATAAATTTATCAATAAGTATAATAATATATTATATTGATTATTAATATTTATTTATTTCCCTATAAGAGGCAATAAAAGGTCCATTTAACTTTCCTAAGAAAATTTTAAAATATTTCTTGTAATTTTCTAATAAGTCACTAATAGTAATAAATTTTATTTAAATGTTTTTTTCGGAATATGTATCATAGGAAAAATATTTTTAGTTTTTCCTAAAATATAAATTTTCATCTAGGGCACTAAGGAGGCCATAATTTATTATGGCCAGATTCAAAAATTAAAAAACAAGCTAAACAACAATTAGAGTAAAAAGGATTAATATTGGTGCATTTTAATCCATTATTGAAATTCAATCCTGAAACTCCCCTATCATTATATTTTTTAAAAATTTATGCATAATTTTAGATATAATTTATTCAAGGCCACCCTTACGTGTGAGATTATAAACAAGAAAAAAAAAACTTTTTGTCCCTTCCTCATGGCTCTTAAAGAAATTGAAAAGATATTTTAGTAGAAATACGTTTCTAGAGACTATTAGTGGTTTTTTCAATAAATATTGAAAAAACATTTTTAGTAGAAATATAGGGACCATTAGTGCCTCATATTTTTTCAAAATATTTTTTTAATTACAGATTATTTTTAAAAAATCATATAATTTTCTAAGTAAGATTTTCTTGCCAATATGGGTTAGAAAACCATATAGAAAAAATTTGAATAAGTATTTGACAGTTGATGATATAATACTTTGAGCATGAGGCAATTTTCATAACAATTTTGTGTTTGACATTTTATGTGATTAAAAATTTATCGATAAGTATAATAATATATTAGATTAATTATTAATTTGTATTTATTTCCTTAAAAAAGGCAATAAGAGGTCCATTTAACTTTCCTAAGAAAAATTTAAAATATTTATTGTAATTTTCTAGTAAGTCTCAAATAGTAATAGGATTTTATTTAAAGGATTTATAGTTTTTATTTGGGTGATTATAAATTGATAGTGATATTTCATTTAATTTTGTTGCGTTTGATTATTGTATGGAGTGTTTAGACTATTTTATGGAGTATATAAACTATTTCACGGAGTATTTATGGAATGTATAGACAATTTTATGGAGTGTTTGTGCAGGTATTATGTATATTAATTATGCCAAATTTTATACAAGTATTATAAATATAGATTATGCTCAATTTTAAGTAGAAGTTATGCCTAATCTTATATATGTATTATATATATAAATTATGCCCAATTATATGTAGAGGTCATGCCCAATTTTATGTAAAATGTATGTATAATTTTATATACATTTTATTTGATATATATTTTTTGAAAAGTTTTAAATATATATTTGATATATATTTTTTGAAAAGTTTTAAATATATATTGAGGCTCGAGCTCGGCTCGAACTCATTGGGCTCGAGTTCGATAACAATTTTAGGTTTGAGATGAGGCTCGGGTCGAAATTCGACTCAAAATATTTAAATCAAACTCGGCTCGAAAATAATCAGGTTCGGGCTCGACTAGGCTCGATGCCCTCCCTGTTTGCCGGCCACCATGACAGCGATCCCCCTCTTTTGGGCTTTAATACATGCAGGACACGTTTTAAATGCGAGTGGCTCCCTCCTTTCTCCCTCCGTTTCTTCCCCCAGCTAAATTTTGCGTCGCTCTCTCCCGAGCCATGTCCGCCGCTGCCGTCGTCTATTCCCCGTCATCGTCCTCCGTCAAGCTTTCAAAATATCCTAAATATTTCACGTTTTCTCGAAGTAGTTTATTCAATGGAGTACGTTTTGGAGACCCTAATATCTCCCGTAGCTTCGCCAATGGTTCCCCGCGCTGCTTTGCTTCTGCTGCTGCTGTGGAAAAGATCAAAGTGGAGAATCCTATCGTCGAAATGGATGGTAGTTTCGGAAATTCTGTTAAAAATTCTGGTTTTTGTATCATCTTTACTTTTAAGTAGATATTTATGGGTACTTGCAGGTGATGAAATGACGAGAATTATATGGAGAATGATAAAAGAGAAAGTAAGATTACTTGGTTTGTACTCTTTGTGGGCTTTGATAGTTCTTTGTTTCGGTTATTTTTTATGGCATTTGGTAATGTCGAGTTCGGTTCTAATTTATGTAAATTCAATTCACCGCAGCTTATCTTTCCGTATTTGGATTGGATATAAAGTATTTCGATTTAGGACTGCTGAATCGCGACGCAACTGATGATAGGGCCATGGTGGAAAGTGCTGAAGCTACCCTTAAGTAAGTTGGGCCGTGATATTATCCTGTGATCCTATTCATGTAGAGCTGATAGTTTAATTTTTGTGCTCTGTATCTCCAGTTCTCCATGTTTGTTGGGAGGAGAACTTTGACCCAGGTTGGCCGTATTCATGTGTTCCGACTAGTTTTACGTGTCTGTCGTGGGATTCTCGTAGACACATTTCCTCATCTCTGTTAGACTTGATGTCTAATAAAAATAAAATAAACATCATCGAAATAGATATTAAATTCTCCATAATTTTTCTTATTATGAGAACCATACATATATCATAGAATTAAAATAATAAGAATAAAGAGAGTGTACCTTTCATCTTGAAGAATATAAATAGAACTTGAAGTACACAAGATAACCTTTGATAATTCGTTTACAAGTGATAAGCTTGTTCCTGTTCAGCCAGACTGAGTGTGCAAATAGCCTTAGCCTCACTTGGAAGACCATGGAAGAATTTATAGATTTCCAAAGGGTGTGACACTTATGACTATTCATAAGGATACATCCCCTTAGGAGAGATACATCCCCTAAGGAGAAATACATCTTCTTATGCCCAAGGGATGTGTCCAGTCAATGCACCCAATGAATCTACCTATACAGTGGGATGTGCTGGCCATTATTCCATGTACTGAACATTCAATTATAACATCTAGAAGTGGGCCCTACGCCTTTAATATCATGGTTATTTTATTTTATGAATAATATATTTTGAAACCAAAATTCCAACAAACTCCCACTTGGTTTCAAATCCATTTCAAATTCCGATTTTCGAAAAAATATGAAAAATCAATCTTGACACATAAAACCATACCATGACCATAAGCATTACCTTAAACACTTTAATATACATGTGTAGTTAACCCGGGCCTACACAGTATATATCTTAGATATCCAAGGCTGGGGAATATACCAAATCCATACTTGTCAAATTTGCCAGTTCAGCGGTCTCCATTCATAGCATACTCGGACCTGAACTCAGGGTAAAACTCTATACCAGTTCGAGTATTAGCCACTAAGGTAACTGTGCTTAATCAGTACCATAGGCCTGAATAATTTAGACATCCAACCCTACCTTCCTATTGAGACCCTTCCGTATATACATACAAGTATATACCTAATAGAAAAGCTGGACATCAAGACATCTCACCGTCCATAGCATACTCAGTACCTGAGGAGCTCAGGGTAAAGCTCTATACCAGCATGAGTATTAGCCGTAAAAGAAATTGTGCCTATGCAGTCCCATTGGCCTGGACAATTTAGAGACTCAACCTTTATTCCCTATCGAGACCCTCACATATACACGTACAAGTGCATACCTAATAGGGAAGCTGAATCTCAAGGCATACACTGAGTACTCATATTATCACACAAAAACATATGCATTCTTTCAAAATCATTCCATGGAATATAAATTACAATGTCATGACATACATAGTATTACGAATCATTGAGACCACAATGCATACAAAACAATGTTCTCCCACTTGGTCTCATCAATTATAAACAAATCAAACCCATGTTCCCCACATGGAAAGTGAAACTGGTCACGGGAAGACACTTGGTTAGTGGATCAGCTAAGTTATCCGGAGAAGATATCTTATAAATAACAACTTCCTCCTTCCTCAGCATGTCTCGTATGTAGTGGTATTTCCCTTCGATATGTTTAGCCTTGGAGTGACACTTCAGATATTTCGTGATAGCAATAGCAAGTTCATTATCACAAAAGAGAGGAATAGGTCGCTCCACATAGTCTACCACTAGAAGACTTCGCAAGAATTTGTGAAGCATAGACAACCTCCCTTGTAGCTAAGTTCATAGCCACATATTATGCCTCCATGGTTGATTGCGTGACACAGTCTTGCTTCTTGCTTTTCCAAGAAATGACACCTCCGCCAAACATAAAGATAAAACGAGAAGTAGACTTTCGGGTATCAATACATCCTTGATAATCTGAGTCGGAATAACCAACCAATTCCAACTTGTCCGCTTCATAAGTCAAAGCATATGACTTTATTCGTTTTAGATAGCGCATTACCCATTTTACCCCTTCCCAGTGAGTGAAACCTGGATTAGCCTGAAACCGTCTAAGAATCCCAACAACATAAGCAAGATCAGGTCTTGTACATATAAGAGCATACATAAAACTCCCCACAGCAGAAGCGTATGGATACTTAGATTCGTCCAACTTATCTTTGAGGCAAGAAGGACAATCCACCTGGCTCATCTTTTTAGTGTTATCATAAGGTACTTTACCTTGTATACAGTTAGACATGTGAAACCGATCCAGAAGAGTGTTGATATACTTCTCTTGAGACAAACTCAATTTTCGCAAAGATCTATCCCGTAGAATTTTAATGCCAAGAATATAAGAAGCTTCCCCAAGGTCTTTCATATCAAATGTTTGAAACAACCATGTCTTTATACCTTGGAGTAACTGAATATCATTCCCGGCTAATAAAATATCATCTACGTATAAAGTAAGAAAAACAATGCGATTTCCCACTGTTTTTATATAAACACAGTGATCTTCTGGATTCTGAGTAAAACCATACGCTGTAATTGCTTCATTGAACTTGATATTTCATAATCTTGAGGCTTGTTTCAAACCGTAAATAGACTTGTCCAACTTACACACTTTGCTTCAGTTCCAGGTCTAACAAATCCATGTGGTTATTCCATATAAATTTTCTCATCCAAATTTCCATTTAGAAAAGCGGTTTTAACATCCATTTGGAACAACTCATAGTCATAATATGCAACCAATGCCAGGAGAGCTCGAATAGACTGTATTCGTGCAACAGGAGAAAATGTTTCATCATAATCAATCCCGTATTGTTGAGTAAAACCCTTGGTAACAAGACGAGTTTTGAATCTTTCAACTTTACCTTCAACATTTCTCTTCCTTGTAAAAATCCACTTGCACTTAATAGGCTTAACCAATGTAGGAGGATCAATAAGTTTCCAAACTTCATTTTTATACATAGAGTCCATTTCTTCTTCCATTGCCGACTTCCACTTGTTGGAACCCACATCAAGGAGTGATTCCTTGTAAGTGACAGGATCAGTAACATCTTTATTCAACCTTGTTCTTTCATAAGTTTCTCCAGCATAGGTATAAAAATCTAAAGATGATAGGAGTTGACTAGGTTTTCTTTCTCTAGTCCCTCTTCGAATATCCGTTTGGGTGGAATTCTCTATATTAGAAGGAGATTCAGAAGAAGACATTTCAACACATTCTTCCAAGTAAGACTTCGTACCTAAATCTTCATCACAATCAAATCTATCCTCAATGAATTTTACATGTCTACTTTCAATAATCACCTTCTCCTTGGGATCATATAACCTATATCCTTTCGAATGTTTAGAGTACCCAACGAATAAACATCTTCGAGTCTTAGCCTTCAATTTGTCCTTAGGATCAAGTTTTAAAACATGAGCAACACATCCCCATACTTTAAAATGATTAAGACTAGGAGTTTGCCTGACCATACCTCATAAGGTGTTTTCTCAACCGACTTTGAAGGTACTCTATTTGAGATATAGGTAGCTGTCAATAGTGGTTCACCCCAAAAGGATATTGGCAAATTTGCAAGTGCCATCATAGATTTTACCATCTCTAGTAAGGTTTGATTTCTCCTTTCAGCAATACCATTCTGTTCAGGTGTATAAGACATGCTAAACATATGGATAATCCCTTTTGACTTGCAAAATTCAGAGAATAACTCCGAACAATACTCTCCACCTCTGTCGGTGTGCAATGTTTTGATCTTCTTTCCTGTGGCATTTTCTACCTCCAATTTGAAGGTTTTGAAATAATCTAAGGCCTCTTTTTTTCTATGCAGTAAATATACTATTCCATATCTTAAGAAATCATCTATAAATGTGATAAAATACGAATGACCATTACGAGTATTCACATTCATAGGTCCACATATATCAGAATGAATAATATCCAAAACATGAGAACTTCTTGAGCGTTTGGATGGAAAAGGTATCTTTGTCATTTTCCCATATATACAACACTCACAAATAGGAAAATCATTATGTGAAAGATTTTTCAATAATCCTTGTGTCACAAGTCTCGTAATTCTATCCTTGTTTATATGCCCTAGTCGTAAATGCCACAAATACAATTCCTTTTCTTTAATATCCGAAGAAGTAGAAACATTAAACACCATATTTCCACTAAGTTACAATTGATATAGACCAGAATTTCAAAAACCTCTCAAAATAACTTTATCATCTTGTAACATAAGAAACTTTCCATTTCCAAAGTAAAATGTAAATCCAAGTTTCTCAAGACAAGATACAGATAATAGACTTCTTCTCATAGAAGGAGCATAAAGACAATCTTCTAAATCAAAAAACTTATTATCAACAAGCTTTAGCCTGTAAGTTCCCACGCCTTCCACAATGGCCTTTTCATCGTTTCCCATGTAAATAAAGCTTGTTTTGTCCTCAATCTTTCTTAGCTCCTTGAAGCCCTGCAACTCATTCGATACATGAACAGTTGCACCAGAATCAACCCACCAACTAAAAGGCTTGATATAAATAGTACAAGTTTCAAGAGATAAGGACTCACTAGTGTTCTCCTGTTGCCCTTCTTGCATGGTTTTCAAATCCCTACAATACTTCTTTATATGTCCTGACTTATTACAGAAGAAGCAAACACGTTGATTTGCATGTACTTCAACCCTTTGTTGATTGATTTTTTTGTCCTTGAAGTTGTGAAATCGAAAGTTTTTTCCCTTCTTCTTAAAATTCTTTTTCTTCGGCTTCAAAACTACGTTAGCACTAGGTGAAGGTTTATCTAACTCAATACTTGGATTGAGTCTTTCAGACTGGTGGTCGATCATAGTAACCAAATCAAATATAGTCCACTTTGTCTTGGACAAAGAATAAAAGTATTGAATATATTTGAGAGATTTGGGTAAAGAGTTGATAATGGTGACCACTTTAGTTTCTTCATCCATTGGTCTACCATGATATTGTAACTCATCTGCCATTGCAAGCATGTCATTTACATGTTTTCTCACATCAGCATTTTCTTCCCATTTGGCACGAGTGAACTTTTGCCATAAGTTATTGATGTGAGTAGACGACTTTTTACCATATTTAAACTCAATCTGGTCGAGAATCTCTTGTAGTGGGGACATGAAAATAAGTCATCAAGAGAGTCTCACTTAGAACCCCTAGAATATGTGACCTAGAAATTTCATTAGCATTATCCCATTCCTTAAATTTTCTAAGGTCCTTCTTATACTGTTTCAGATTATCAGGGTAGTTTATTCGGGAAGGTCTTTGAGGAGGAGTATCCACTTTGATAATCTTATCAAACCTATAGCCTCGTAGCATTAAGTCAACCCGTTGTGACCAGTTCACATAATTAGTCCCATCAAGTACATTTTTCTTTAGGGACTCAGCAAAATTATGTCCACTACTAGATATTCCTGTCATCCAGAAAATATCTCAATATTTGGGAGAATATACATAATTATACAATCATTTCAGCCATCTAGTACTCCCATTTACCCTTTGGGGATTCATGAGAGTTACTAGGCAAATCATTCCACACATGATAAACAACCAACAATATCACAAACCAACAAACAAACAAATAAATTAATTCATACTTACCCTTTGGGGATTCATATTAATTAATTTACAACATACTAATCTAATTATACAATTCACATTACCCTTTGGAGATTTTGCTAATCATATAATAAAATTAGTATAACTCATAAAACAAATTATACTCAAAATAAACATACATAAAATTAATTTAATCTATACAAAATGCATCTATACAAAATGCATTACCCTTTGGGGATTTTTCAAATTATATAATTAAGTTAATTTTCACATACAAATACATAAAGATATATAACAAGGCATGCAATAACACAAATTATAAATACTTCAAATAGCCAAATAAATTCCAAATAACATGGAAATTCTATTCAAAATACAATTCTGGGTAAAAATAAACCCTTAAAACATATTCTGGCTCATTATATTAGCAAAACCCGGTTTGGTTCATGGTTCTGGGTCATTACCGACCCGGACCGCACAAGCCTGCACCAGCAGGCCCACGCACAGTAGCCTGCACCAGCAGGCCCGCACGCAGAAGCCCGTGCACAGAAGGCCCGCCTACATCAGCCCGTATTAGCAAGCCCGCCTGCGGCGCCAGAACCCAATAAACCTAAACTAAGCTTATTTCCATTCATAAATAAATATCCAAAAAATCCAAAAAATATAGAAAAAATATAGAAACTTAGAATCTATCTCTATGATACCAGCAGAGGCATTATTCACTTGTATTTGTTAGATTTGATGTCTAATAAAAATAAAATAAACATCATAGGAATAAATATTAAATCTTCCATAATTTTTTTTATCATGAGAGTCATACATATATCATAGAATTAAAATAATAAGAATAAAGAGAGCGTACCTTTCATCTTGAAGAATATAAATAGAACTTGAAGTGCACAAGATAACTTTTGATAATTCGTTTACAAGTGATAAGTTTGCTCCCATTCAGCCAGACTGGTTGTGAAAATAGCCTTAGTCTCACTTGGAAGACCATGGAGGAATTTATAGATTTCTAATGGGTGTGGCACTTATGACTATTCATAAGGATACATCCCCTTAGGAGAGATATATCCTCTAAGGAGAGATACATCTCCTCAAGAGAGATACATCTCCTTATGCCCAAGGGATGTGTCTAGTCAATGCACCCAATGAATCTACTTCTACAGTGGGATGTGCTGGCCATTATTCCCTGTACTGAACATTCAATGACAACATCTAGAAGTGGGCCCTATGCCTTTAATATCATGATAATTTTATTTTATAAATAATATATTTTGAAACCATAATTCCAACGATCTCAACATTTTTTTCTCCTTCAATACCAGTCCCAGTTTTCTCTTTCTCTGATTCCCGTCTGTTCTTCCCCGATTTTACCTTCAGAACTGTTAAACTCATGCCGTTCCGCATCATAAGGTCACTAACGAATTGGTTTCTATTGTTTCATTGAGTTTCATAGAGTTCTATAATAATGTGTTCAATCTCAAGTTATCCTTTAAAAAGAAGTTTCTGCATTCTCAAGACTAATTTGTTTAAAAAAATTTAAATTTCAAACTCTTGTAATAAATTTCTGAAGCTTAGTGGTCCAGTGAACTTGGGTACCATAGTCATGGGTCCTATCTTTTCAATTTGGAAGTTTAACTCCAGAGACTGCTTCCCCCTTTCTTGTCATCATTGTATATCTCATATAACAGTTGAAAGAGAATGGGCATCTCTTTTTTGGTACTTTTTATTTGTTCATGCTTAGAGCATGTTTCTGATAGTTTTAACATCTAAGTTTTGCCTGATCTTGATACTGCTGGGTTTGAATGTTGGGGCTGCAATGGTTTATCTGTTGTCTTCTATTATTCTCATTGGATGATTGTTGTTTTGTCTGATGCAGGAACTGTGTTCCGTGAGCCCATTATTTGCCGAAATATTCCCAGGATGGTTTCAGGCATTGTCTTACTTATACCTCATGATACTTCAGTCTTGAATTCATGTCTTGCTTATATCTTATAATCTGTTACTTGTTCAGGTTGAAAAAAACCTATTTTTGCATAGGTAAACATGCCTTTGCGGATCAGTATCGTGCAACTGACATGGTCATTGGAGGACCGGGAAAGCTTGAGATGGTCTTTGGTGAGCTCATCAATAGTTAGATTCTTTATTAAACTCGCAAAAAAATCATAGAGGTTCTTTGTAAGTGTTTTCTCTTTGTCATTGGCATTCTTTATTTTTTTATGTTTCAGTTCCAGAGGATGGAAGTGTTCCTGTGGAACTTGATGTGTTCGACTTTAATGGACCAGGAATTGCATTGTCCATGTATAATGTTGACACGGTATGGTTTCTATTGGATTCTGGTCGGACGATCTGTATCTGTGTTGTTCTGTTGGAGTTTTACTGAAATCTCTTGAACCTGCAGTCTATTAGAGCCTTTGCTGAGTTGTCAATGGCAATGGCATATGGAAAGAAATGGCCTCTTTACTTGAGCACCAAGAATACTATCTTGAAAAAATATGATGGCAGGTATTCTTGGGTTTTATGTGTACCCGTTCTTAGTCATATGCCTCAGTGTTTTATTGAAGATACAATCAAGTTTTCAATTCAAGTGATTTTATTTGCTGTAACTTCATAATTTATTCAGTGGGTTGTTAATGTCTGATCAGCGTACTGTAGTTTGAGTGGGTGCATGATTTACTCCTGTTTGTGTCAAACTGTTTCATCCATCTTCTATTTCAGACCTGCTCAGTCACCTTTGCCTCTAGTGATTTTGATAACTACTCTACAATGTGGTTTCACCTGTTTTATTCAATAACCATAACTATGTAATTGACTTATTATAGAAAAGCAACTGAAGTATTTGAGAACTTTTTACAGGTTCAAGGATATTTTTGAGGAGGTGTATGAAGAGAAATGGAAGGACAAATTTGAAGAGCAATCCATATGGTTGGTGGCACTCCTGCTGGTGAATCTACACCACATCTGTATCACCCAACTATGTTGTAATCTTTGGCAGCAAATATATCAACACAGGTACGAGCATCGCCTGATTGATGATATGGTGGCATATGCACTAAAACGTGAAGGTGGATATGTATGGGCCTGCAAAAATTATGATGGGGATGTCCAAAGTGATTTTCTTGCTCAAGGTACATAATCTATCATGTTATCATGTAGGTCAAGTTATTATTATTTTCTTGGATGTTGATTACACATGCACGCTGCGCACTGCACTCCTTTCCTTGCTGAGACTTGAACTTAATTAAGACCACCTCCAATGGCCCAATCAACAGATTACTTTTTAGCTGGATTGAGATATTTTCTGAACTTGACTGTCATGTACCTGTTTGAGCACACTGACAAATTAATGGAGAGTATCTATTTATTAATTTATTCAAGCTGAATATATCATGTTGTATTTGTTGGTTAAGCTTGTAAATTTTTTGAAAAGTGCCTAAGGTGAGATTTTATATTAGAAAGTGTGTTGGACCATCATGATTGTTCTTCTATCCTCCTTCATGCATACCCCAGAAATGACAATTCAGACTTGTATATATCAATCAAAACGGAGCATTAGGATGCAATTAGCACCATCAATGGTTACTTTCCAGTAAAGTTTGAATTTTCTCTTGATGGATGCAGGATTTGGCTCTCTGGGCTTAATGACATCTGTGCTGGTAATCTTGAATTTCTTTTAGCTTCACTGGTTGTTTAATATGTATGAATGTTTAATGTGTTAGTAACACCCATTGTATCTTCCTCTCTTTCAATTTGTCGAATTTATTTCAATCCTTCCACAGTTATCTTCTGATGGGAAGACATTAGAGGCTGAGGCGGCTCATGGCACTGTGACTAGGCACTTTCACTTGTATAAAAAAGGACAAGAAACTAGTACAAATAGCATTGCATCTATATTTGTTTGGACTCGAGGGCTCCAGCACAGGTATTGTCCTCAGAGCTGTATAATCCCAGATGGCATTGTTGCTTTAATCATGAAACGTCAACAAGCTCAGGCAGTAATTTGACTTAGTGTTAACATGCTTAACGTATGCAGTGTCTTGATAAAAACCCAGTGAATAAATCTGAAAGGCGAAAGTATCTGTCTGAGCATTGGACGTGTATAAACTGGTCTCCCTGGAAGTTCCACTGGAATGTTGTTAGAGGATGGGAATTGTTGTTATGTTGAATATTCTCAAATTGTCGTAAGTGAAAAGCCTGTCAAGAACTTTCATATTTTGAGTTACTGAGTTAATGGAAGTAGTGATACTTTCCTGGATCTTTGGAATGTTCTATTGGAGGCATCTTAGTAGCTGTCCCTTCATGTTTTGTTTGGTTGGTGTGGCATCCTTTTATTTTTCTTGCTTTTTGTGGTTCCTTGCAACACAGAGGTGTAAAGCTTAAAAATATCTTCTGACATGCCAAACATCTTGTGTTGAAACTGTGTGATTGATTTATAATATGGATTTTTTTTTTAGGATAGATTTGTATATGCTAATTCTATTTTTCGTTGTTCCCAGAAATAATTAACAGAGCAAAACTTGATAGCCACCAGAAATTGATGAATTTTGCACTTAAGGTGGAGGCTGCCTGTGTGGAAACAGTTGAGTCAGGCAAAATGACGAAAGATCTTACCCTGCTGATCCATGGCCCTAAGTCAGTAATCATCTGCACTTTTGTTTTATTTCTTGATTACCGATTTATTTACCTTGTCATTAGATCCACACATTACACCAAAGAATTCATTGATGCTGTTGCACAGAATTTAGCTGGCAAGATCCTGGCACCACCTGCTGCAGTTGTCTAACTGGTCTCCACAGAGGTCACTATTTACTGAAATAAACAATTCTGTGCATTCAAGTGATCACCATTCACCAACACCAAGTCAATGTGGTCTTATCGGTTCAGAAATTCTCCATGATGTGCTTTGATCAAAAGATGTATATTACAAACTGCTGGTTGATGGCCCGTGTATGTCGGATTTAAAATAAAGAACTGATTACTAGCAGGGAAGCCAGAGATTCGCGTCATTGAACACAAGGTATCCAAGATTTTGTACCTTGGCTCGGAAATATTCAAGAGTTTCATCATGCTCACTGACTTAAAAGTTGCAGAGGCAAAGGTAGCAACAGTAAATTGCTCAGTACGGTCAGATTGTGTCTGTTATTTATCTAGCTGAAACTCAGGGTCGACTTAATGTTCAAATCAAAATAGGCTTAACAGTAAATGGGTTTATGAGGAAAAACCATTGGAACTAGCCAGAAGGATGACTTCAGTAGAGGAAGTGATTCCGTTAACTTTTCGTTGAAATCAAGCATCTGAACAGAAATGGTGCATTGGCTGCTGTCGCCTTTAACTGTCGTATCCATATTATTTTAGATTGATCTCTCTACATTTTGAAATGAAAACTGTGAGAATCGCTAACTCAGCCTTCGATAGTGAACATGGACAATTTTTTTGTGTTCAAAATATATATTAAATGAATCCATCAACACTCACCTACTACTGCGTTGCTACTCACAGTCATCTCATTCATGTTCTGTACCAGCCTTCTGGACCAGGAAGACCATTTATTGCTCTTCTCATGCATTTTTTCATTTTTATGTGGTCCTCAAGTTTCTGGGCCTTTTAGATGCACATGTTTCAGTTATTTCAAGAAACATGTTTGAACGTCTTATTATTGGATTGTTTTTAGAAGATTTAGAACAGTAGTTCTGTATGACAAGAAACTTTAGCTCTGTTTATGGTAATGCAAAGTGATGAAGAGATCAAGTTAGCTGTGATAGCTATGACCATACTATTGGTTGAGAACATTCTCTTTATCCTTCAGATATATAAATTTTTTGTTACAATTAGAAACCTGCAAATAATTATGAATAAACTGAGAAATCTGATATTATTGTGGACAAGTCAGTTTGTTTCAACTAATTTTAGTGTTCTATTTTGTGCAGATACTGTTCCACGTACTGCATATGTTTCAGCTGAAGGTTCTTTCACAAATGCAAAAAATGTATCTGTAGATATTTCTTTCAATGAACCATGCATTGGTGGAGGTGGATCCAGGTGCTCCTTTGTCAATTCTTGTATTGTGAATTGTTGGTTGACTAACCTCATCAGATTTTATCATCTTAAGCTTAGGTGTCTTTGTTATCAAGTTTAAGCAAACCCCTTAGTTGCTCCTTTGAACTTATGCAGAAATGAAATTCTTGTGACCATATTGATTCCTAGAATGAAAATCAGTGTACTTAATATTAAGATTTCTGTTTGGTTCCTGTCTAGCTTCTTGTGTATGGTGCTGGCCACAATATCCCGTCCACATTCAAAATTCTTCAACCAAACCTGAAGTTTTCTTTCCTTGTTAGATTATCTGCTGACATAGAATGTGGAAGATTGGTGCTGGTAATGGACAAGGATTTCTGTACAGATGCTGCTGGTAACAGGTTTACAAGAACAACAAATTCGATGGTCCATTTCTCATTCTTTCAGATTGGACACTGCCAGAAGCTGCAATGGTTTCCTTTCTGAAAATGCTAAACTAAGTTTAATATATTATCCTTGACTCTCTTTATACAGTCATATTGGAATCACTGTTTTCAATATTCAGAAAGTAAGACAATAATCAATTTTCTAAAAGGACGAGTTAATTGAAAATTTTAGTATGTACTCCACACGAAAAGGAGGAAAGGCATAAAATTCATGGATGAGTGACTAATCACAACATACTTATCGAAGATTACTGCAGGTGGACCATGCAAAGTTTTTGCTTCTGACAAATTATCTCTAAATTGAAGTTGAACTAAAAGCTTCTCTATCTAAAAGTATAGAGGACTGTCACATTGATGTTGGAAAGTTTTGGACGGACTCATCTGTAAAGACATTCTTCAGTTGGTTGCTGAGTTTGTCAAGTTCATGTAATTCAAGTTCTTATTTTTGCAATGTACTTACTGACTGTGTACATATTTTCAGATTTTTTGGTAGTCTCTTCCGATGCTAATTTTTTTGCTCCATATTTTCCAGATAGAAGGAATGTATATATGAGCTTGAGGACCCATATCCCAGAAAAGTTGATTCAACTCCACAATGCGATAAGAATGGTTGAGGCCACTAATGGCTAAAGGGATCTGTATGTTTATTCGTACTTCTCGGAAACTTTTCTCAACTCGTCTGCTGACAGTCAAAGTGTTCTCGACACAAGTACAGGTTTCCTTCTTCCCTGTAATTGAAAGACCCTGGGGAACTGTTGATTTGCTTATCTTGTGAGTATTTTGTGCATCATATCAGCAACATTAATGTGAGGGATAAATGTCATGTTTGTAAGTTTGGATCATTTTAAGAGGTAAATTTTAAGTATTCTGAAAAAGGTAGTTGAAGTAGTTTAACTTAACATGCACAGTTAGTATACAAATAGTGTTGGTTTAACTTAACATGCACAGTCAGTATCCAAAATAGTGTTAGCATAACTTAACACGCGCAGTCAGTATACAATTAGTGTTCGATGGAACCTAAATGTTGACTATGAGGTTTATGTTTTGCAAGTAATGAGAGGATGAGTATAACCAGTGGCGAAGCCAGAATTTTTTTATAGAAGTGGCAAATCATAATCATACTGAGAGAAAGAGAGTGATATGCCTTATTTAAACAGGTATTATTTAGATTTATTGCACAGATGGGCAATGAATGGTATGCCTTATCTAAACAGATATTACACTTAAGCTCAGTTGATGATTCTTTCTGTACAGGTGGACTTCTATTGATTCTGATCCCATGGAAGCTGCTAAAGAACTGGGATGATAATTTGCCGTCTAGTAGTGTAGAGACAGAGGCAGGCGAAACAGGTTTTTCTGGTGCTCCAACCAGGAGCTCTGGAAGCTCCAGTACATGAGGAACAGAGAAGTCTCGGTTGAAGCAACTGATTTGATACTACTGATTGATTAAAGGAGAAACTGGTTCATTAAAATCATAAAGGTCTTTTACTATATGCGCATATTGAGGTGCGTGAACAAGGAAATAAATGTTTAAATTTTAAATCATCCGTTTATTTACCCGTATACCTACGGGTAAATGGGTGGATAAATGGAAACAGAATGCCTTGATCGAAGGCAACAAGTAGTGACAAGGCGAATCCAATTCATGGGCTAACAAACCGTTGGTATTCGATTCAAATGCGGAGAAAATTCACTGGGAGACATGTTTCCGGTTACCTACAGACCGGCCGAAGGTCATCAATCTCCACCTTCGAGCAAGTGAACACAAAGTTGTCGATCAGATTCCCTTCATTGAGAACCGGATTTTCGAAACAACACCAGGAACAGTTCCTGGAGGAGAAGTCGCAGAAGAAGATCTCTCTTGGATCAGATGGGTCGTAGATATACGCAAAATCCCCAGATACAGAAGCTTTGATCGACCAAAGGGGCGAGGAATCCGGTTTCTTAAGCCGTTCAAGCATGTCCGATGGCATTTCGCCAAGCAGATTCCGTTCAAAGGTTTCAGGGCTCACTTCCCAGATCCTCAAGCCGAATACGTTCATGGCGTCTCCATCGAGCCCCACTTGAATCAATCTTCCATCCGAAAACCCGATGACGGAGAAGAAGATCGAGGGGCCAGGACTCAAGCTTGAAACAGGTCCCCAGGTCATGGTATCCATGTTCAGCGAACAGAAAGCGCCGGAATCTTTCCCCAAAACAAACATTTGACTGTTGGACGCCGCCACTGAAAGCCACACGGGCGAGGAGGAGTTCTTGAACTGGAGCGGCATGGGCTGGCAAGATAACCGCCGGCGGGGATCATCGACGCGGTACACTTCCACCGCGAGGGGTTCGTCCTCGAAATCGCAGGCCCCGCCGGCAACGACGACATGCATCCCGACGACTGCCACGAGTGGGTCCGAACGCCACACCACCGGGGGGCCCACGTCGCGCCAGACGAAGTTAAGAGCGTCCCACGAGACAGAGAACTTGGAGGGAGAAAGGCTGTAGAGAAGGCTTCCATGTGAGGCGCGGAGGGGAGACGCATGCGAAAGCGGAACAGACGGGATGCAAATCCATGAGCAGGAATTGGGGTCGTAGGCAAGCGCGGCTGGGGGAGCACTCGGGGACGACGCTCGCCGGCGAAGGATAAGCCACGGTTTAACTCGCGGCGGGTTGTCGAGAGAGAGGGTAACCGCACGTCTCCATGACCTGGAAACACAAGAAGCGGGGAGGAGATCAAAGAGCGAGAGACGACAAAGGACGGCCTGGAGGAGATCCCCGTGGAGAGGGGAGAAGGACTCCGCTGCGGGTGCTGGAGCGGATACTTGGATCCCTTGGGTTTCTTCTACCATCGTCGCCATGGTTGAGGAGTCAAGATGCGAGTCTGAAGCCGCCATGAATGGATATACTATATAATGTGCAGTGGAGGAGTTTCAAGGTTGAGGATGGCCAACCACTCGTAAGACTTCCAGCATCGACCGCCGCAAACCATTTCGTATTCCTCCTGTCTTATCTGTCCAATCTGTCCGCACCGTCGAGTTTCTATGGATGAGAATGACCTCTGTGGGTCCTATCCTTAATTGGGGGCTCACTCGATTTTATCAAAACAAAAGTCACATGGCCTATACGAGAAGTTATGTAAGTGCGAACCATGCCAATATCTCAACATCTAATCAACCATCTCAATTATCCAATCAACAAGTATCTCAGCCGTACGTTTGATAACCGTGTTTTTATATTTCGGAGTCAGTAGAATTGATCCATGTGTTAGTTCACAATTCGTGGTAGGTCAATTACTCTTATTCCTATAAAGGTTTGGGATTACTATCAAGTCCCTATTAATGGTATAAAAGCAAACCTAACCTGCAAAACTGGGACCCCCCCCCCCCTGCCTTCCTTCCCCTTCCCTTTCCAGGTCCCATTTGAAGAGATAAAAACGTGGAGAAGCCGGCCAGTTCTTATCTCTTCCCTTTTCAGTTGTCTTTTGCAGTCTGTGGGGTGGGGGGAGAAAGCCCTCACATCATGGGAGGCTGCTCCTCTGTTTTTTTTTTTTAAAATAATAATTAATTAGTAAAAATAAATATTAAAATTATATTTGTATACAATAATTTAAACTTATAAAATTTACTTATTTTTAGTTAATTACTTAAATAAGATAAATAATTATGTAATTGATTAATATATATTTATTTAATTATTATACATTCAATTGGTGATTATTTTATTAAATAAATATTTTATTTTCTGAACTCTATCATTGAAAAATTTTAATTCAAAATTATATCAAAATCTAAATTATATTATATAATAACGATTCATTTTTTTTAATTTAAAATAAAAAAAATTATATGTTTTGTCGGAGAGGAAAATTGGGGATATGAATGTTGATTTCGTTCGTTTATAAATAGCAAATCAAGAGACGGTATCAGTAGGAAGATTGTTCAGTTCGTACCTGGGCAGTGGATTAGGGCTCGAAATGGCTCTTCCAAAGGCAAAGGAGATCGTATCCTCCAACCCTGTTGTTGTATTCAGGTTCGGATTTCTCTGCTGATTCCCTCTTTTTTCATTCGATTGGTTTTCTTTTTTGGTATCAGCTGTACGACTGTTTTTTTTTTTCTTGCTTCCTTATTTATAGTTTTCTTCTGATTTATGGTTACTGGTTTTAGCTTTATCTTTTGATTCTAGTTTCGTTTGTGGAGTATCATTTTGATCCTTTCTCTTTCTTTTTGGAAGACAAGAATGTGTCAATATTTTCGTTGGCTTTGCCTCTGAAATTCGATGGATGTCTGGGTTTGTATATTTGTGCATTGATTCCATGATTATGCTATTCAATAGCGTATTATTGGGGAATATTGGAACGAGGGATACGCGGTTGGTATTATTTATTCCATGATTTTCCGTTGAAGTGATTTTACATTCGCGGCCCTCGCCAAATTCTTACATATTTTCAAGGGCTGCGACTCTGCGGCTCTTGCTTCCTTCACGGGCAACCTCTGCGTCTCGCTTTACAAACATTTCACTGAGAAATTATTTTTAAGTTTGTACATTGTAGACTTAATTAATCTAGTGTCTGTTACATCCTTTTCTATTTTTTTTATTCTTCGGATCACTTGTGCGCTTGTATTTCCGGCAGGCAGTTTTTTGTCTTTTTGTCTTTCAGGCTTAGTCTATCGCCGATAGATGGAAGATGAACCTTTCACATTAATGGGGATAAACCCCCTTATCCCTTACTCAAAGCTCTAATCAATGAGAAATTGCCACCTAAGAAGGCAAAATCTCAAATTTATTCAGATTAAAATAAGGCATTATCCCACATGCCTAAAATCCCTCAAAAATCTTATCCAAATCTGTTTAGATGGTCCCTCCCTACTTCAAATTTTGAATTTTTGAACCCATTAGCCAGCCATCTGGATAGGCCTGCATGCTTCGCCTGGGCTGCATAACACTTAATCTCTAGGTGTTATATATATATATTTTTCCTGTCATGATGTTTTGAATTACAACACGATGACACATAAGAGAATGGATAATGGAGATTTCTTTGGTCAAAAGCGTGTTTGATCTAGTTATTGTTAGAGTGAGATTGTGAAGCTGAATGAGTTCGACATTGTATACATAGATCAATCAACGGGTGTGTAATTGTTTATGTATTGCTTTGTAGTGTTTTTTAGGAATGATAGATCAAATCTGCAAAAAGGTCATGAAAGCACAGATGGATTAGTGGCCTTTGCATTTTATATCACGGGTAGATGCACTTTCAGTTCTATCTATGTTCTGTTCTTTCTGCCAAGACCTCGTATGAAGGTGGTCTTTGATGATTCTAGCTCGTTGGCAAGTGACCATCCTTGAGGGAGACTAGATATGGAGAATGACTTGAAAAGAGCTTTCCAAGATTCACAACTGTTTGTAGTGTTTTCAATTTATCGAAACTAGTGAATTAGAAAGCTACATAAGTGGTCTTCATCCTTATCTGAAGATATTTGGAGAAAGGATCCCTGAAATTAAACTCAAATGCATCATATTTTCTTTTCTTAACTAATACTTTTTTAGGTACCAATTTCATACAGAATTAATGACCTCTATAGCTGTACTTTCCTGTTTAGCCTGAAAACATTTTTTATCTTTTTCACCGAAGTGATTGATTTTGAACTCTGTTTGCATTTCAGCAAGACATATTGTGGATACTGTACACGAGTCAAGCAGTTGCTAAACCAATTGGGTGCTAATTACAAAGTGATTGAATTGGATGCTGAAAGCAAGTATCTTCTTCTTTCTTTTTATACTTCAAACCTATCAATTTTCCTTAGTTGCTGGCTCCTTACCCTTTTCAGGGATATCTTCTTTTTCCGTTGTCTTTTTTAACAATATCTAGGAGAATTAATTTTATATGAAGGTGATCTTTTGAGCATTACTTGCATTTAATTTTGACTGGATGTCTCACATTCACAACTCGATTTCACACCGGCTGTAATGAATCCTCGTGTATCCTTGCAAATCTGGAGTCTGAAGCACACCTTGCTGTGTTTGGATGGTTAAAATGGGTTATTGTTGATTAATACCCGTCGTAAGAGGGAGGAAAGTTCTTCTCGATCAAGATGTTGTCTCTAAATTATATATCAGTTTTTCTTGTTGAAATTTGAAGAAAAAAATTTCCTTGTTGAAGGTGATGGAAATGCGATACAATCTGCATTAGCAGAGTGGACGGGGCAGCGCACGGTGCCAAACGTGTTCATCGGAGGAAAGCAGATAGGCGGTTGTGATGGTAAACACCCATAAACTTCTGAAGTGTTTTAAGTGTTGTGAGATTCGAGTTAATCTAATCTTTCTAAGCTGATTTCAGCTGTTACCTCAACACACAGTGGAGGGAAGCTTGTGCCTCTGCTGACGGAAGCCGGAGCTCTGTCCGCCTCTTGAGAGTCCGATTTAATTGAAAAATGGTGTATAAAACAGCTGCTTGTTGAACTTGCGAAGAATAAAATTTGGTATTGTAATTATGTCGCGTGTTTAGTGTTGGTTTCAGTCTTCACAGCATTGCAAGAGTTGCTCTTTTCTGTTAGCAATTCTCGTGGTTGATGGGAGTAGGAAGCAAACCGGCTTTTTTAACTGGTGTCATTGGTCCATTTCGATTGAACTCAAAAGTGGTATCATTGGTCATTAGAACTCCTAAGAAGAGCATGAGCTATTGAAGTCCCAAATATGAACAAAAAAATCTAAGTTAAGCTTTTATTTTTAAAAATAAATTTGAATCGGAGAAAGATGAAATAAGAACAAAATGTTGATGGAATTCATAAAATAAATATGGCAAAGACCACATAAAATGGTGATTATAATCATATTCATTCCATTCATTTAAACAATAAACAGGTAAAATTAAATTACTCGAAAAATTTAATCAGGCCGTTTATAATTTAATAAATTAGATAAAAAGTTTGGGTGGATGAGTAAAATAGACACACCTCTACCTTCCTCGCGGAGCAGGGTCAGTCAATGGTTACCACAGCAACATATCGACCCAACTTTTTAAGCTAAACTGAAGTGACAAGCTTCAAGCTACTTCACCTCATCTCCCACCTTTCAGCCTCTGCTTAAAAAGGGTACAAATTTGTATATTATAATTTTGTGAGGAAATCTGATTATAGGCTCAAGAGTGTTTGACAAGATTATATACTCACTTGGGAGATATCGATCCATGAATCCAGGGTCTCGATTGCTTTTCCTGATCGGTGTGTTTCACGAGCAAGGTTTACTCCGTCTGCAAGGCTACTTACTTGGCCGCTGACTAACAGAGCAGCAGCAGCATTTAGGATCTGGTTATATGATAACAGTTCAGTATTTTGCATTAGAATTGCCCAATCAATGAGTTTTTTTTTTTTTCCCAAGCGTTCTATATAGGCCAGGTCTTGACATAATTTTGCATGGGAAATTACTTTTCAATGGCAGTGGGCCAGACTGACCAAGCTCATTTTTATCTAACAAGAAAAGAAAAAAAAAGTAGGAAGGAGGGATGGAGAACATACTAAGGCGTCTGCAACTGGTCCTTCTTCACCAGATAGGGTGCTTCTCAGAATTTTGGCATTGAACTCTGGACCACCTCCTCTCAAGCTTTCTAGAGTGCAGCGAGGGATGCCAAAGTTCACTGTGAAAGACAAGGGATCTCAGCTCAAAGGTTTATTAAACAATAAACTTTTTTTTCAAGAAATAGAAAATATGCACGCATACATGGGTCAAAGGAGAACTTGTCTATGCTTTCTGGGGTGACATCAAGAACTACTCCAGGTCCTGCGTACCATCATGAACCCAAATCAACAAAAATGATCCAGGAACTCATCCATAAAGGAGGTAAAAGATGCAAGCAGTTTCTGAGTGGTTACTGGTTAAAGACGGTTACCTGACTCAGGTTAGGTACCCAACCTGACTCCGGTGAAACCTAGGTCGAGCCACTGGAGTGGGGTAAGTTTTCCGGAGTCTAGAAGTTGGGGCTCGGGACAAGTCAGAAGGGACTAACTGAAAATACAAGGGACGAATCCAACCCCTTGACCAAACCTGCCCCCTCCCAGATCCGGGTAGACCCAATAAGTCGGGTAACCATGGTTAGAGGATTAGATGAAAAATATAGAGAAACGAGACATTACCTAGGGGGCTCATTTCATCCAGACCTTCTGAATGAACCACAAGAGCTCTTTTCATTCCAAACCTCTGTAATGCTTTAGCCATCTTCATGACCTATGCAGAAAACTCATTCAACCACAATCAAGTCAAAGCAAAAAATGCTAATAAACCATTCACCAAGAAGCGGCTAACTTTGCATATGCTGCCCATCAGTCAGAAGAAAATCCCAGGCAATAAGGTTGATGTAGCAGACGATATGTTGGCATATACTATTTCCTGGGGCAGTGAATATTATTAGTGTATCACTTTTTTATAAAAAAAGTCAGTGACCCTTCCTGCTTGAATTTCTAGCACATTTGTAATCCAAGCCATTTGCAATTAAACACACCTCTTTTTCCAGAGCCAGAATAAGGTGACATAAGTTGTTTTTTTTTTTTTGTTGTTTTAAACATAAGGTGATTAAGGCTTTACAAGCATTAAGATTAATTGTTAAGATATGTGAGACGTCATTTTGATAAGGACGAATAAGAAGTGGAGCTTGAACATATTATTCAACTTTTTCCAAGATTCTTCATAAAAAAAAAAAATGTTCCTACATTTCACAAAGAAAATGAAGAGGCAGCGTAAAAACACAGTAGCTTCAGTTTGAAAATCTCAGTACATTCATGGACATTTGATCACAAACAAAAATGATTTGTTAAATGAAACAAAAAATAATTTAAGTGGGCTAAATAAGAAACAACAGCATTAACATACATTAAATAACAATGGATCAATGGATTTATGAACATAAAACTTACGGGGATAGATCAATGGATCTTTTTTTTGCAACTTAATTGTACTTCTGTAAGATGTGCAAGGAATCCACAATAGTTCCAGTACAAAGTTGGCCACATTTACATACTACTTTTATTCTTCTATTGTTCCAAACAGAATAACCTAATGCTGGATCCCATTTTTAACAGCTGAGGACAGAGATACAAGCAAATATACGGTTCTGTTGGGACATGAAGGGAGTGAGCTGAACTTACAAGATCTTCACTGTAGACACCAACAACAGCGAAAGGTACTCGTGCAGGATTCAACATAGGACCCAAGACATTGAAAACAGTCTTGACTTTTAAATTTTTTCTCACAGGACGGACAATTTTCATTGCTGGGTGATATCTGGGAGCCATCATAAAGGCAATTCCTGCTTCCATGACACATTGTTTGATGCCCTAATCCCAAGAAAGAAAATTGTAATAGCACAAGCAAAGAAAAATGTTAAAAGCTGAAGCATTACAGTGCTTGTTGTAACCTCACTATCCAATACACGGTAGAATTGAAGCAATACTGAACAGCAGATTAGATTTTGTCGCAAAGAAAATAGGAAAGTGAAAACTAAAGGCTAATGAGTAGGTTAAATTTGTGATTATATGAATGGCCCATAAATGAAAGATCTACCAAATTAGTGTTTAATTGTATTTTTTTGGTCAAAGGTTCATGATGGCACTTACAAGTTCTTCAAAATCCAAATAAAACTGACTTTAGGATGCTTTAGTCCAAGATTAAGTCAAGAATAACTCAATTTTAAATATTACTGTCATAAAGCTGAAAAATAAGAACACTGCGCAACCCAAAGGCAAATTGTTTTCTCCTGGAAAAAAGTAAAAAAGAAAAAGAAAAATGGACAGTTACAAGGAGAAGCTTTTAATCTAAAATTGAGAAATGTTTGCTCATCTCTGGTAGCCATATTGATCAAAAGGAGCTTCTTCTCTAAAGAAGAGGTCTTGCTAGTTCAAAATTAGACCATCAAATAGATACAGGCAATCTCTGATAAAACGAAAGTTGACTTTAATTGCAAAACTCTCAGCAATTAGTGATTACTAGTGGATGCAACTTACCTCTGGACCCAAGTCAATAAATACCCCCAGTGTCTCTAATACATCAGCACTTCCACATGCAGAAGAACTAGAACGACTTCCTTGCTGTTAAAAAGAGCAAGTGTCACTCTTCCATTTTTAATCAACACATGAATGACACCAAAATGACTCTCACTGTAAGAGTTAGGCAATTACCTTGACTACTCTTGCTCCCGATGCTGCAGCAAGAATTGAAGCCCCTGTAGATATATTAACAGTATTAGCTCCATCACCTCCTGTGCCAACTATGTCAACCCCATCCGTCAATCCTTCGACCTTCCTGCTGTACTTGATCATTGCCTTTGCCAATCCAACAATCTGCACATCAAACAGCTCTAATCACATCTACCTAAAATTGTGATTTGGTGTATAAAACATATGCAACCCCACAAGGTACAGTTCCTCATACATACTTCTTCATATGTTTCACCTTTGGCTCTCAAGAGAACAAGGAAAGCACTGATGAGTGTTTCATTGGCTTCAGTTAGTAGAAAATCCAATGAAGCTTCTGCCTCTTTTTCAGATAAATCCACTCGATCTATCAGAGTTTCAATCACCTACCAGAGAAAGATTGAATGAGTAAAATTAACAGTAATTACTTGAAAGCAAATTGTCATCCACCAACTAACCTCCCTAAATGACACAAATGGAGGCCTTGAACTTGCATGAGGACTCTGTACGGTAGATGCCAAAGCTACCATACTCCTTCGTGTAACCTTGATAACAGGCTTAGCATACAAGCACTTTTTACCATTCAATCTTTCTGTACACCTGTAATATTTGCAATGCGAAAATGAAGCTTGAAAGCCGATAACTGTCATGGCCTCTTCCTCAGAATCGTACTTCCCACTTGCAGTAAACCTTCAGGGATTGAAAATTGAATGGACCTTCTCAAGAGCTTTCTGGCCACTAAGTAGTCCTATCAATTTCCCCCAGATTGGGAAGGAACAAGCTTCAAATTGTTGCATCAACAATACTTTCTACTATTCCTTTATCTAGTAAACCAAAACCAATCCAGATAAACAAATATGAAGAAGCTTCAAAGATAGCCTCTATCAAACCATTTCTGCAATCCACAACATAATGCACTCAACCAGACCATACACAATTCAAGGACGACAAGACAAAAATCCAGAGACTTCCAATGATATTTTTAGCACAAAAATCCAAATTTGCAAGAGTCCAGCCAAACTCTTTAACTTTTTAACCAAGAGTACAAAAAAACCTGCAATTAAATTACTACCAGAATGCTCCTTTCTGCCACTTCCAAGAGGTTTATCTTTCCTGAAGAAGAATAATGCAACCCACACAAAAATAATGGAAATATTTAAGGAATAGCACTAAAAAACCCAATGAATTTCCATTAAGAACTTAATAAGCTTAAAGGGTTCTTAATGAATGCACATTAAGTTGCTAACAAAGTTGATTGTAGTTGATACCTCAACAGTCATTTTAAATAAATAAAACGGTCAAATTACCCTTAAAGCTATATTTTTACTAAATATAAGAAAAATTAAAATTAAAATTAAACCAAAGATTACCGAATTTATACCAATTTTATAGACCTTATGCATATAATGTAGTATAAAAGATGGAAAATGCCTTTTAATTCAAGACACAGACACCACACATAATTTTTATTTTTTTTAGAAATAGCACATATAATAAAATGACATTAAGATAATACTCCTTGAATTATGATAACACCCTTTAAACTATATTTTTCATTTCAAATATAAAATATACACTAATCCAAAATATACTTAATGTATTAACATAAAATGACAAAATACCTTTTTCTCATGCTTTATTCATATGATGTAACATAAAATAACAATTTTTTTTATGAAGGACATAAAATAACAATTAGAGTTTCATCTATTTATAACAGCGAGAAAAAAAATTCCATAATGATACCTTCAAAACCTTTTTTAACAATATTTTTAATTTTTTTAGAAGAACGAAATTCCCTTTTAATTCATTATTTATTTAAATTACAATAATGCCCTTCAAACTATATTTTATTTTAAATATAAAAGACAAATTAAATCAATTATAAACATTTTATTAACTTAAAGTGACAAAATACCCCTTTCTCATATTATTCCTATAATATAATAATAAAACAAAAAACTTTTAAACCAAATTTTTATTTTTGTGAGGAAAATGCCCTTTTAACTCATGACACGAATACGGTATTTAATAAAACTTTAGATGTAAAATAACTGTCGTTCTAAATTGGGTAGAGGAGGAACAATCATGAAGTAGGTAACTAGTAAACAGGTGAAAGCAACACACCATCCTCAATCCAGATTACAGCAAAAATCAGTTTGATATATATGCTCCCTTGACTTTAATGGTGATCGATTGATTCGGAAAGTGGAACGACCATTTCCCAAGATTGTTATAATAACATTAGAACAACTGAACAAGAACAACATGTTCCTGAATCCATAGGCAGACCAGGGAGTAAAAAAGAGGATAAATAAAGTTTAAGAAGGAAATGCAAACTCAAAACAAAGATTCTCTTTTCCCCTTGTCCGTTCCTTTGGATTATCCGAGAATCTCTCAGTCACCCAAATTTCCAGTTTTTTTTAAAGAAGATCAGGTGGCCAATGCCCAAAAGTAGCTTCTCTCTTCACGCAGAGCTTCTTTACCGAGAAAAGCAAAAATCAAACATCAAAACAGTTTTGAGAGCAGCCAATGATTCATAGTAAGTGGGTTTTCAATTTTTTTGTTCCTTTATTGAGAGCTGTCATTCAGTACATCAACATAAAGGGAAGAGTAAAGAATATTAAATGCATGGAGAGAATAAAGCCAACCAAGAGAGAGAAGAACATGGGTAATTAAATGTAGAGACAGAGAGGCTAGACGGAAAAGAGCTTCATAAATGCAGAATGGTGGAAAAACAAAAGGCCTGCAAAATTCATTCCGAAGCGAAGCTCCGTGGCAGAAACTCAGACACAATTTTCACTTTTCTCCCCTGAAAAAGCAGACTCTGAAAGATTTCAAAACGGAATCCCTAGTTGAGAACTTACCTTGAAGAATCCGCAAGGAACACACAGAAGAGCTTCCGCGATTGTGCTTAGATAAAGACGAAGAAATGAAGAAGTAGAGAAGAGAAGGAGACGCAGGAAATGGCGGACTTGCCGTGGCGACGTTTGGACCAAGGGTCCGTACTTCCGCTGTGTTGAGAGAAAAGCGTTGAGACCTCGAGGGCGAAAATCTTTCAAATTTAATGAAAAGCTGCGAATGGGGGGGGGGGGGGGGCGAAAATCAAAACGAGCAGGAGAAGTGGGCAACAATCACAATCACAAGCAACAGGTAGGTATCGCACCACACCAAACCAGCTAAAAAACATGGTTGGTTTGGTTTAGGTTTTTACTTTCTGCTCAAGTATAATAAGTCAAGTTCTAGATTTTTTAATTTTGACTTATTAGTTCGTGAGTCGTCTTATTAGTATAATTTTTTTTGTAAAAATATTATTTTACTCTAATTACTCTCATTAATTCTCTATTTAGTTGGTTAATAATTATTCTGTTTTTAGTCTATTAATATCTAATATTATTGTTTGTAAATAAAATAAATAATATTGATAGAGGTATTAATTATTTGGTTACTCTTTACTCTTTCTTTTAGGTCTATTAAGTTGGTTATTATACATTAGTATTCTATTACAAATTTTTGGTCTCCTCTATGATAGATTACAATTTAATGGTAATAAGTTTATTATAATATTTTTTTATTTATTTTTATATTTTTTTAGTTTTTTTAGTTTTAAATATATATTAGAGTTTGAACCAGCTCGAGTATGAGTTCAAACTGGTTATAATTTTTCGACTCGAGTTCGATACCAATTTTAGGCTCAATGCATAATTCGAGCTTGAGGTCGATACTACTCCCCTCATTAGTGTTAAATAATAAATAAAACAGAGTTTATAGTAGTGTTCTTTTTCTAACCTCTCGTTATGTGTGTAGAGGTGAGATTTGAGACTTCCCTTTGCAAAGTTTATAAATATTTGTGAGGGTAATTGAATTTATTGGAAGCCTTTTCTTTTTCTACTCAAATGGGGGGTAAGTTGTTCCGTAATTATTTTGGAAGTCATTGGTCGTGGATATCATTTTTAGAGCGTTAGCATCGTTAGACGCCCAACGTCAGATTTCCAGAGAAATTAAAAAATCACGCCCAATTTCCGAAATCAAGATTCAGAAGCCGATTTTTTTTTTCAGTGTCGTCCTGCGATGTTCCCATTTTCGGCTTCAGCGTCCTCCCGCGAGGAGCTCACGACGGCCCTGTTAGACTTGATGTCTAATAATAATATAAACATCATAGAAAATAGATATTAAATCATTCATAATTCCATTATCATGAAAACCATACATATATCATAGAATTGAAATAAGAAGAATAAAGAGAGCGTACCTTTCATCTTGAAGAATATAAACAGAACTTGAAGTGCACAAGATAATCTTTTATACTTCGTTTACAAGTGATAAGCTTGCTCCCTTTCAGCCAGACTGGGTGTGCATATAGCCTTAGCCGCACTTGTAAGACCATGGAGGTTTATATAGAATTTCAAAGGGTGCACTAATGACTTTTCATAAGGACACATCCTCTTAGAAGAGATACATCCTCTCAGGAGGGATACATCCCCTCAAGAGAGACATATCTCCTTAGTCCCAAGGGATGTGTCCACTAAGTCAATGTACCCATTTAATCTACCTCTACAGGGGGATGTGCTGGCCATTATTCCCTGTACTGAACATCCAATGACAACATCTAGAAGTGGGCCCCACGCCTCTAATATCATGGTAATTTATTTTATAAATTATCTATTTGAAACCATAATTCTAACAAACTCCCACTTGGTTTCAAATCCATTTCAAATTCCGATTTTAAAAAAAATGAAAAATCAATTTTGACACATAAAACCATACCATGACCATAGGCATTACCTTAAACACTTTAATATACATGTGTAGTTAACCCGGGCCTACACAATATATATCTTAGATATCCAAGGCTGGGGAATAAACCAAATCCATACTTGTCAAAAATTTGCCAATTCAGCGGTCTCCATTCATAGCATACTCGGACCTGAACTCAGGGTAAAGCTCTGTACCAGTTCGAGTATTAGCCACTAAGGTAACTGTGCCTAATCAGTACCATAGGCCTGAATAATTTAGACATCCAACCCAACCTTCCTATTGAGACCCTTCCGTATATACATACAAGTATATACCTAATAAAAAAGCTGGACATCAAGGCATCTCACCGTCCATAGCATACTCAGTACCTGAGGAGCTCAGGGTAAAGTTCTATACCAGCATGGGTATTAGCCGTAAAGGAAACTGTGCCTATGCAGTCCCATTGGCCTGGACAATTTAGAGACTCAACCGTCATTCCCTATTGAGACCCTCATATATACACGTACAAGTGCATACCTAATAGGGAAGCTGAATCTCATGGCATACACTGAGTACTCATATTTTCACACAAAAACATATGCATTTTGTCAAAATCATTCCATGGAATATAAATTACAATGTCATGACATACATAGTATTACAAATCATTGAGACCACAATGCATACAAAACAATGTTCTCCCACTTGGTCTCATCAATTATAAACAAATCAACCCATGTTCCCCACATAGAAAGTGAAACTGGTCACGGGAAGACACTTGGTTAGTGGATCAGCTAAGTTATCCGAAGAAGATATCTTATAAAGAACAACTTCCTCCTTCCTCAGCATGTCTCGTATATAGTGGTATTTGCCTTCGATATGTTTAGCCTTGGAGTGACACTTCGGATCTTTCGTGATAGCAATAGCAGATTCATTATCACAAAAGAGAGGAATAGGTCACTCCACACAGTCTACTACTAGAAGACTTCGCAAGAATTTGCGAAGATAGACAACTTCCCTTGTAGCTAAGTTCATAGCCACATATTCTGCCTCCATGGTTGATTGCGCGACACAATCTTGCTTCTTGTTTTTCCAAGAAATAACACCTCCTCCAAACATAAAGACAAAACCAGAAGTAGATTTTCTTGTATCAACACATCCTTGATAATCTGAGTCGGAATAACCAACCAATTCCAACTTGTCCGCTTGATAAGTCAAAGCATATGACTTTGTTCTTTTTAGATAGCGCATTACCCATTTTACCCCTTCCCAGTGAGTAAAACCTGGATTAGCCTGAAACCGGCTAAGAATCCCAACAGCATAAGCAAGATCAAGTCTTGTACATATAAGAGCATACATAAAACTCCCCACAGCAGAAGCGTATGGATACTTAGATTCGTCCAACTTATCTTTGAGGTGAGAAGGACAATCCACATGGCTCATCTTTTTAGTGCTATCATAAGGTACTTTACCTTGTATACAGTTAGACATGTGAAACCGATCCAGAAGAGTGTCGATATACTTTTCTTGAGACAAACTCAATTTTCGCAAAGATCTATCCCGTAGAATTTTAATGCCAAGAATATAAGAAGCTTCCCCAAGGTCTTTCATATCAAATGTCTGAAACAACCATGTCTTTATACCTTGGAGTAACTGAATATCATTCCTGGCTAATAAAATATCATCTACGTATAAAGTAAGAAAAACAATGCGATCTCCCACTGTTTTTATATAAACACAGTGATCTTCTGGATTCTGAGTAAAACCATACGCTGTAATTGCTTTATTGAACTTGATATTCCATAATCTTGAGGCTTGTTTCAAACCGTAAATAGACTTGTCCAACTTACACACTTTTGCTTCAGTTCCAGATCTAACAAATCCACGTGGTTGTTCCATATAAATCTTCTCATCCAAATTTTCATTTAGAAAAGCGGTTTTAACATCCATTTGGAACAACTCATAGTCATAATATGCTACCAATGTCAGGAGAGCTCGAATAGACTGTATTCTTGCAACAGGAGAGAATGTTTCATCATAATTAATCCCGTATTGTTGAGTAAAACCCTTGGCAACAAGACGAGCTTTGAATCTTTCAACTTTCCCTTCAACATTTCTCTTCCTTGTAAAAATCCACTTGCACTTAATGGGCTTAACCGATGTAGGAGGATCAACAAGTTTCCAAACTTCATTTTTATACATAGAGTCCATCTCTTCTTCCATTGCCGACTTCCACTTGTCGGAATCCACATCAAGGAGTGCTTCCTCGTAAGTGTCAGGATCAGTAACATCTTCATTCAACTTTGTTCTTTCATAAGTTTCTCCAGCATAGGTATAAAAATCTGAAGATGATAAGAGTTGACTAGGTTTTCTTTCTCTAGTCCCTCTTCGAATATCCATTTGGGTAGAATTCTCTATATTAGAAGGAGATTCAGAAGAAGACATTTCAACACATTCTTCCAAGTGAGACTTCATACCTAAATCTTCATCACAATCAAATCTATCCTCAATGAATTTTACATGTCTACTTTCAATAATCACCTTCTCCTTGGGATCATATAACCTATATCCTTTCGAATGTTCAGAGTACCCAACGAATAAACATCTTCGAGTCTTAGCCTTCAATTTGTCCTTAGGATCAAGTTTTAAAACATGAGCAACACATCCCCATACTTTAAAATGGTTAAGACTAGGAGTTTTGCCTGACCATACCTCATAAGGTGTTTTCTCAACCGACTTTGAAGGCACTCTATTTGAGATATAGGTAGCTGTCAATAATGCTTCGCCCCAAAAGGATATTGGCAAATTTGCAAGTGCCATCATAGATCTTACCATCTCTAGTAAGGTTCGATTTCTCCTTTCAGCAATACTATTCTGTTCAGGTGTATAAGGCATGCTAAACATATGGATAATCCCGTTTGACTTGCAAAATTCAGAGAATAACTCCGAACAATACTCTCCACCTCTGTCGGTGTGCAATGTTTTGATCTTGTTTCCTGTGGCATTTTCTACCTCCAATTTGAAGGTTTTGAAATAATCTAAGGCCTCATTTTTTCTATGCAGTAAATATACTCTTCCATATCTTGAGAAATCATCTATAAATGTGATAAAATACGAATGACCATTACGAGTTTTCACATTCATAGGTCCACATATATCAGAATGAATAATATCCAAAACATGAGAACTTCTTGAGCCTTTGGATGGAAAGGGTATCTTTGTCATTTTCCCATATATACAACACTCACAAATAGGAAAATCATTATGTGAAAGATTTTTCAATAATCCTTGTGTCACAAGTTTTGTAATTCTATCCTTGTTTATATGCCCTAGTCGTAAATGCCACAAATACAATTCATTTTCTTTAATATCCAAAGAAGTAGAAACATTGAACACCATATTTCCACTAAGTTGCAATTGATATAGACCAGAATTTCGAAAACCTCTCAAAATAACTTTATCATCTTGTAACATAAGAAACTTTCCATTGCCAAAGTAAAATGTAAATCCAAGTTTCTCAAGATAAGATACAGATAATAGACTTCTTCTCATAGAAGGAGCATAAAGACAATCTTCTAAATCAAAAAACTTATTATCAACAAGCTTTAGCTGGTAAGTGCCCACGCCTTCCACAATGGCCTTTTCATCATTTCCCATGTAAATAAAGCTTGTTTTGTCCTCAATCTTTCTTAGCTCCTTGAAACCCTGCAACTCATTCGATACATGAACAGTTGCACCAGAATCAGCCCACCAACTAAAAGGCTTGATATAAATAGTACAAGTTTCAAGAGATAAGGACTCACTGGTGTTCTCCTGTTGCCCTTCTTGCATGGTTTTCAAAGCCCTACAATACTTCTTTATATGTCCTGGCTTATTGCAGAAGAAGCAAACACGTTGATTTGCATGTACTTCAACCCTTTGTTGATTGACCTTTTTGTCCTTGAAGTTTTGAAATTGAAAGTTCTTTCCCTTCTTCTTAAAATTCTTTTTCTTCGGCTTCAAAACTACGTTAGCACTAGGTGAAGGTTTATTTAACTCAATACTTGGATTGAGTCTTTCGGACTGGTGGTCGATCATATTAACCAAATCAAATATAGTCCACTTTGTCTTGGACAAAGAATAAAAGTCTTGAATATATTTGAGAGATTTGGGTAAAGAGTTGATAATGGTGACCACTTTAGTTTCTTCATCCATTGGTCTACCATGATATTGTAACTCATCTGCCATGGCAAGCATGTCATTTTACATGTTTTCTCACATCAGCATTTTCTTCCCATTTGGCACGAGTGAACTTTTGCCATAAGTTATTGATGTGAGTAGACGACTTTTTACCATATTTAGCCTCAATCTGGTCGAGAATCTCTTTTGTAGTGGGGACATGAAAATAAGTCATCAAGAGAGTTTCACTTAGAGCCCCAAGAATATGTGACCTAGAAATTTCATTAGCATTATCCCATTCCTTGAATTTTCTAAGGTCCTTCCTATACTGTTTCAGATTATCAGGGTAGTTTATTTGGGAAGGTCTTTGAGGAGGAGTATCCACTTTGATAATCTTATCAAACCTATAGCCTCGTAGCATTAAGTCAACCCGTTGTGACCAGTTCACATAATTAGTCCCATCAAGTACATTTTTCTTTAGGGACTCAGCAAAATTATGTCCACTACTGGATATTCCTGTCATCCAGAAAATATTTCAATATTTGGGAGAACATACATAATTATAGAATCATTTCAACCATCTAGTACTCCCATTTACCCTTTGGGGATTCATGAGAGTTACTAGGCAAATCATTCCACACATGATAAACAACCAATAATCACAAACCAACAAACAAGCAAATAAATTAATTCATACTTACCCTTTGGGGATTCATATGAATTAATTTACAACATACAAATCTAATTATACAATTCGCATTACCCTTTGGGGATTTTGCTAATCATATAATAAAATTAGTATAACTCATAAAACAAATTATACCCAAAATAAACACAAATAAAATTAATTTAATTTATACAAAATGCATTACCCTTTGGGGATTTTGCAAATTATATAATTAAGTTAATTTTCACATACAAATACATAAATATATAACAAGACATGCAATAACACTAATTATAAATACTTCAAATAGCCAAATAACATGGAAATCCTATTCAAAATACAATTCTGGGTAATAATAAACCCTTAAAACACATTCTGGTTCATTATATTAGTAAAAACCCGGTTTGGTTCATGATTCTGGGTCATCACCGACCCGGACCGCACAAGCCTGCACCAGCAGGCCCGTGGCCAGCAGCCCACGCACAGTAACCCGCACATAGCAAGGCCCGCGCACATTAGCCCGTGCAGCAGGCCCGCGCACAGTAGCCCGTGCAGCAGCAAGCCCGCCTACGGCGCCAGAACCTAATAAGCCTAAATTAGGCTTATTTTCATTCACTAATAAATAGCCAAAAATTCCAAAAAAATTATGGAAAAATATAGAAACCTATAATCTATCTCTATGATACCAGCAGAGGCATTATACACTTGTATTTGTTAGACTTGATGTCTAATAATAATATAAACATCATAGAAAATAGATATTAAATCATCCATAATTTCATTATCATAAAAACCATACATATATCATAGAATTGAAATAAGAAGAATAAAGAGAGCGTACCTTTCATCTTGAAGAATATAAACAGAACTTGAAGTGCACAAGATAATCTTTTATACTTCGTTTACAAGTGATAAGCTTGCTCCCTTTCAGCCAGACTGGGTGTGCATATAGCCTTAGCCTCACTTGTAAGACCATGGAGGTTTATATAGAATTTCAAAGGGTGCACTAATGACTTTTCATAAGGACACATCCTCTTAGAAGAGATATATCCTCTCAGGAGGGATACATCCCCTCAAGAGAGACATATCTCCTTAGTCCCAAGGGATGTGTCCACTAAGTCAATGTACCCATTTAATCTACCTCTACAGGGGGATGTGCTGGCCATTATTCCCTGTACTGAACATCCAATGACAACATCTAGAAGTGGGCCCCACGCCTTTAATATCATGTTAATTTATTTTATAAATTATCTATTTGAAACCATAATTCTAACAGGCCCTATGCCTCCCGTAGTCTCTGGCGACCCATCTCCGTTAGTGATGTCGTAGAGGTTTTTTTTTTTCTGTCGCCGAGCCACAGAGATCCCGCACGACGTTCCCTCTCCTGCCGACAGTCCCTCTCCTGCGCAACGATCCCTCTCCTCGTTCCGTCATCGTCCCTGGCAGCAGCGTCGTAGATTGTTGCCGAGCCTCACTGCGACCTCGTCTCCTTGCGGCCCCGCCTCGTCTCATTGCGACCCCACCGCTTCTGTGAACCTCGTCCAAGAGCGAGGTCGAGGCCTTCCTTTGCGTGAGCTAATTTTTTTTACGTTTCTGTAGTTCAGAAACAGAAAGTTAATCCGGAAAACCTCTTGATACTTTGATACCAATTGTTGACGGAGTTAAAAAAAATTTAATGACAGATAGACCAATTTACGGTGGTCTAGTTGATTCTATATCCACTTGAGCGACAGGGATAAATCTTTCACTAATGATAATCAGGGTTACATAATCTTTATATAATATTAAACCCTATAAGTATTTATATAAAAAAGATATAAATACCTATGTACATTAATGTCCTCCCAACCTTATATTATATGAGTTATATGTTCAACACATGTCATCAAGGATATGGAACTATTATCCTCCGGCCCGTTGCTTCCAATCTGTTACAAAACCAAAAATGTCAAGCTGAATCCCGTGAAAATGGTCCCACAAAATGACTCCAAGAAGTCGGTGTTAAGTTAAAAAAAAAACAAGGGGCAAACTCTCTCGACATTAAATTCAGCAAGGGAAAGATGAAAATTTCCTATTTGTTCATTGGTGACTTGATCGATATCGTGTTCTGAAACCTTATCGCGTTTGAACAAAGTCGTCCTACAAATGGGATAAACTTCACGGTCTACGCAACCTTCATAGATTATCTAGTGAACACATCAGAGGACGTCGAGGTGCTGCACAAGGAGGGGATTCTTGCGCAAGGGCAGGGGAGCAATGAGGAAGTTGTAGAGCTCTTCAACCAGATGAGCAGGGGAGTCTTCATCTCATTTCATAGTGGCTGGTTTTCTCAGGTGACGAATGACCTAATTAGGTACTACAATACTGATTAGCGTCAATGGGAGGTTAAGCTGTTGCGCAATTATTTTGGAATCCCTTGGTAGTGGATATCATTTTTAGCAGCAACTGGGTTGCTTTTGCTTACCCTTCTTCAGGCCATACACTCCATAAAATCGTAGTCTATATCTCATTCTGAATCCAAATTTCTCTTGATCATTAAATAAAAAGAAAAGGCACCTTATACTGGTTTTGGTGTTACTAAATAGAAAGAAAAGTGTTTAAGAGAAGTCTCACAGAACTAGAAATAATATGGTGGAGTTTTATAGGAGTCTCACAGAAAAGTCTCAATTTAAAGGTGTTGTACTTATATATGTCCTCTATTTATGTTGAACTATTTAATTATACTATGACTTATATTTAAGTGTTAGAGTTTGGGACAAAGTTAGTTTAATTGTAATTGGACTTTCCTACTTTTCTTTATTATAAATAGGGGATCATATTTTCATATTACATTAAGTCAATGAAATTTTTCTCTTTTTAAAAAATTCAACATATTATCAAAGAAGGTTTTGTGAGTTGACTCGGTCCACCCACAAAGATGATGTGATCTTTTTCTGATATATTATCTCTAGTAGTTTAGGTTCGTATCTATATTTTTTTTCTCTTTTTAGTCCATATACTTGTAGTTTGCTTTACATTTTCACATTTATAACGAGCTTTTAATATTGCGTAATATATATTTAAGGAAATATATTCGAGTCCACTTTCTAACGCAAAATGAATTTTAGTAATCGGAGTTTTCTATAAATATAAATTAATATTTGAAGCAGCAAAGGTCGGATTGTAAGAGAGGTTTGAGCAGCATCAACTTTCGAGCTGGCTTATGTCATCAAGAAGGAGACCTTACAGGGTGAATTATAAATTCAAAAAAAAAATATGTAAGTCTATTCTTAATTATTCAACTAATTCTCGATCTGAGTTTTCTAGAGGGAGACATCGATCTTGGAAGAGTCAATGGTCGCTGCCCAAAGTAGAAAAAATACTTAGTTCGGCCAGATTATAGATTCCAAAACCTATTTGATTCTTTTTAGAAGTATATTTTATAAACATAAATTATACCTATGTGAATAGTATTGAAGTCTAGTTTTAGAAGGAAAAAAAATTCATATCAATCTGATCGATATTTAAGGAGATATTCACATTGGAATATGCAAGGGTCTTGATACAGAATAAAAGCTAGTAACGATGTCTAAACTCTTATTCATGGCATATCTATGTAATAGTTAACATTGGAATTCATATTACATGATTGTATTTCATTATTATTTTTAAAATAATTTAACATATTTTTTGTCAATAACTAAGATTTATTTAAACCTAATTATTAACTTTGATTGAATCTACCACCTCCACGTAAATTAAAAATTTAGTGGATCATATTTGATATCTCAAAGTATCATATATCAAATTTAGGAAGACCAGAGTGATCCAATTTTCTCAAAAGAATCATTCACTTTCCCTCGGGGTGCACTAACGGTACCTGAGGTGAAGCTTATAATTCTCTCCAAGTTGTCAATTCCATTATCCAATTTTCTCAAAGAACCGATTATATGATCGAAGAACACTGAATCTGAAGAACAAGTACAGCAGACCCATCACTAAGGCCACTTGATTTGAAGACTTTGACGATGATAGCTAAGTGAAATGGATTGAAAAGAACGTAAACATAAATGTAGGAAATTTCTGGGTACGCGACTGAGCTTCGAAAACGAGATTTTAAAGAAATGATCTGTTCTTCTTCACGATATCGCCTTGTCGAAAGAGACTGGAACAGGAAACCCTCGCCACTTGTGCAGATCTCAGAATCACGAAGCAGGATATTATCGTTTCGTCTACTCACTTGTGCATCGCTTGAGTTCTTCTGAACCATGAATATGGTCTGTACCAGGTTGGTAGTTGATTGTGATCGAATGATATTTGATCTTTGACGGAGAGTTGAATGAGATAGTTTGGTAAATATAAATTATATTATGTAATTAGCCACTGATAAATAATTAATTCGGTAACATGACAAATTTTCGATTATGATCTGTTCTTCTTTTTCATACTCTTCATTCACAACCATAATTCAATCTTCCAGCATTGACAACAGCCCCTTTATTTGTCGGTTCATCGCTTCTCTTCCTTCAAAATTCTTTCTAGAGTTTCTTCTTCCACAATAGATGAACTCATGATCCATGAAGTTGCATTGGGCATAAAAAAAACTTGAGTTTGAGCTAAGCCCAATTATTTTAACTGAGTTCGAGCTCCAACTTAGTTTGAGACCAAATTATTTTAACCGAGTTCGAGCTCCAACTTATATTTAAAATTTTACGTAAAATACATATCAGATAAATTATATATAAAATTATGCATATACATTTTACATAAAATTGGGCATAACATCTGTTTATTAACCTTGCATAAAACTATTCATAAAAGCTGCATAATTATGTATAAACTTTATTCAATAATCAAACACAAAAACACTCATTTGAAAAGCAACATTAGTTTTATCCATTTGTATTCAATCATATCGTTTTGATTCAATGATCGAAAAACCAAATCATCGAGACAAAGAAAAAATTTAAGAAAAATGATTCTGGATGACTTAATCGCATGCCCATTTTTTTCGTTTTTTCTTTGAATCATGTTATGATAGTATTTATAATAAAAAAATTTGCACATGTAAGTTCACATGCTATGCAGGACAGGGCGTGGGGAGGGCGACAATGTGACATAACTTTGATTAATCATAAGAACTAATGATTAAATGTTGTACCTACCCTTTATAATTATTATTGTGTAACTAGACCTATTTTTTATAACGTGTATTAATTTTGGATTTTTATCACCCTAAACTTTGTAGTCGTGTTTGATGGATCGATAATCAATAATAGATAGATAATAAGTTTAAATTAATAATAATATTTATTGGCAAACGCCCCCATATATTACATGGATTCAACAAAAATAAAAAATAAAAGATATTGCAATAGTATCTAATTTGAAATTGCAATTACTTTTATCATGGAAAAGATAGAAATATTTTTATATTCTTGAGTTAAATAATTTGTTTCAAGTAAAAAAATATTGTTGATTTAAGAATGGTTTTGTACTACTTTTAAAAAATAAAGATTAATCTAAATTTGATGAGATGGTCTTGGGATAAGTTCATCTATGAAGAGGTGGTGTGGACCTTTCATTTCCAAGAGAAGGAGATAAGGACATTCTTGTGTCTTGTTTGCTTTCTTCTTCGAAAATCACAGCAACATGACGGAAAAAATTGAAGAAGAAGAAATCCGAGATTGTGAGTAAGAAATCAGAGACTGAGAATAAAAAATCGAAGAAGAAGAATGAAAAATAAGAAGGCGAAATCAATCTTCCCCCCAAATCCCCATTTTTGCTCCCTGATTCCTGAGAAGTAGAGAACGAAAGACGAAGAGTCAAAGTCTCGAACTCGAAGAGTCGACGACACCTCCCGCCTCAGCGCTCGGGCCCTCATTAAGTTAACGAGCCGGCTCACGAGCTTTGGAACCGAACGATGGTTCGGTCGAGCCCGAATCGTTAACTTAAACGAGTCAGATTTGGGTTCGAAATCCAGATAAACCAAATAAAATCAAGTCGAGCTTGAGCCGCTTGCAAACTGGCTTGATTCGATACCACCCCTACCATTGAGTTCTATGATATATTAATGATATACATTTAGAATGTCTTACAACTCTAAAAGCTCCAAAGGAAAATTCTAGGAGTATAACTATTCAACCGGCCAAAGGTTGTCCAAATGGTCCACTGCTCCATGTACACTTTGTTATTTGTGAGTGTGTTTGGATTGTTAAATTTGCATGACACAGATGAATATTTGAAAGCGTGTACAAACAAATAGAATTAAAGACTAATTACTCACAAGACCTAAAACTTCAGCACTAAATGCCTTCTAGTAACGTCAACGGAGCGAGCCTGCCTTACCAATGTATATTTTCCATTACAATTGTTAATAACAAAATGGAAAAAAATAAGGTGGTGAATTGTGGGTCTTCTTGGTCTTACAAAACATTTGAACTGAGAGGGTCCACTTCTCCAAAGATGTGAAGAGATAAGGGAAGGTGGTAGGCCTCTCTATCTTTAAATAAATAAAATTTTATTAAACATAAAATAATATTTAAAAATAATTTAATACTTACATTACCCCTTGATTATCCATAAAATTTGTTTATGGTGACAATTAAAGTATAGATCCATATATGGGCATAAAACTTCTGTTAAAATACTACAAATTATGGCTTAAGCAATTACGGACTTAAAAAGGTATACAGAAAGTTGGCAGATATAAATTAGAACTGGCAACAAAGGATCTGGCTGTTGCCATTTTATTCGGTAATTCAGGAATAATTAATCATTGTCCTGGAGGCTGGACCTACGCGCTGGCTGTTATGCAATCAATTGCCTGCTTGCAGATACCAGTCATTGTCGCTTCAGGTCCGTAAACCTGCAAAAGAGACGTTTTCAAAGTGAAGGAGAGGAAGGACAGCAATCAAGGGTTCAGGCAACCGAAATAAGAGTGTGGACTTGGGGAAAGTGGCATTGGGAAGGGCATGATTTCGTGTCAACCTATTTTGAGGAAGATTGGTTCTCACCTCGAGAGGAATCCCAATTTCCTCACCAAGAACTCTCATTTTGGCGAGTCCCCTTTGATAATTTGGACCGCCTCTTCGTACATATATGTGCATTTGTGCTGCTTTAAGCTTTGCCTCCTGCCATAAACAATGTCAAGGCGAATGAGAAACTTTGGGAGGCAAGAAATGAGAAGCTAATTTTAAAAAATGCACATGTACCTTCTCTTTTAATGCTCGAATGATTCCACTAAATGTAGCAGCAACATCAGTGAAGTTGGCTATTCCCCCTCCAATCACAAGAGCTCTTTTCTGCCCGTCAGGATTTGCAGTTGCACACTGTCAAATTAATGATTTCAAAGGTATCTATTCAGTGAGAGAAATTTGTAAAAGAACCCAGTACAGCAGGAGGTGATCCGAGTTTGACAAAATAAATTCACGAGACATAGCTAACAAGAAAGAGGCGAGGAAGGGTTCTCACATCCAATACAACTCTAGCATAGTTTAACACCTCTTCTTCTTTTGGAGCTCCACTATATTCTGCATAGTTGCCAAGCTCAGAAGCAAAGCCAAGATCTCCCACCTGATAATAGCACAGCATTGCCACATGTTACAAGTCATGCAAGTGATTAGCAACCACATGATTAATGAAATTAAAAGAGTAGAAGGATGTGAAGACAAGCAAGCAATATACTGTATCTGCATAAATGACACTTGCGCCACCTCCAGCTACCATTGTCCAAATCCGTCCTTTTGGGTTCAAAACGGTAAACTTCAGAGATGCACTTGTCTACGAAGAAAGAGATTAGAAACCGTTGGAACAATCCATGATGACAGCCAAATCATTATGAAATATAACACAACAAAAGCTAAATTTTTGATCTGACAGTTGTTCAATCAATTTTTTGCAAAGAGGGTTCCACTTGCAAAATGGTAACTAGCATAGATCAATATAACTGCTTAATTAAGCTAATGCTCTAGCATGTCCATGTTCCTTAGTATACATTCAAGAGTTGTATCCAAAGCAACCATTTCTTCTCATATTCCAAAGTCATTGAGTGAACTCAAAATAGCCAAGAAAAACACATACCTTCTCATCCAGTTGATGGATAAAACTTTCTGAAGAACTCATAACTCTACCAAATGGCAGGGGGAAGTCAACATTACCCCACCTACAGTAATAAATCATTTGGACAAACAAAAATAATCATAGTTAAAGAATATGAATGGAACAAATACTGCGGTTGTAACTTAGCAGTGAAAGAAATAGCTGTCACTCGTTTATAAGAAATAATACTTCTTAAAGTTCTTGAATGCAGCAGTGTCATCTAGCTCCCCTCTCATATCCAGAGGATATGGCTTCCCGTTGACCAGGGTAAAAGGATTCATCTCTAAGAAAGTGAAGTCAAGATCTGGGGCAGGAAGCAACACTTGAGGTTAAAGACTGTAGCATAGAGCATAGAAAGTTCAGGAAATTAAACTCTGAAAACAAGTAAAACTATCACATCCAGGGGTCTCAGATACCTAAAAACAGAGCATAAACTGCTATGATGAATTCCTTGACTACTTCTTTAACCTGAAATAGAAATAAGCATTACCAAAATTTAATCTTCAATGTCTTGAATGTCACTAGGAGCAAAGGGGAGAACAACAAAACTGTATCTTTCTTTTTTTGAATGGTGAATAAACAAAAATGAGAATGATGAGTTTATATATTCTCCGTATCTGCTTTCTCTAAAATTTGGAGCAAGCTAGTTGAGTTGTTCTGACACAGTATAGGTTACCTCCAAAGCAAGTGTTGCAACTAGAGGAGCACAGACTTCTGATGTAAAAGACACCTCAGTTGGAACAAATATGGTTTTTACCTGAACGTAGTAAGAAACTATTCAGTATCTGGATAAGAAAGCTCATTTTGGGTCAAGACTCTATGTCCAACAAAGAGAATTGCATCTCTCAGAAAGAGGGAACTAGAGATAGAGTGCCTTATCCCAATTCTCTTCAATCTCAATGCCGCCAGAATCAGAAAAGCTGATGCTATTCCCAAGTCTCTCTGAAACAACAGAAAGGTAAAATTCCTCGGTGTGAGGAACAAATGGTTCAACAATGAATGTGGTGATGGGTCCCCTCAAACCCCCCATCTCTACCTGTGAACTCGCCAAAAGAAAAAAAGAAATAAGAAATAAATCTCATGGTACCAAGATTCTGATAATGATTTTTACAACATACAACACATACAACTTGTGAAAATCAACTAGCTGTTAAGCCCGGAGTACCTCTTTCCCAAGACGCTCCTTCACAAAGTTGGTAACCTCAGACAAATCCATATTTAAGCTCACCAAGCCGCTCTTTCCTCGCTTACCAAACAGCATGTCAGGCTTCACAACAAGTCTCTCAGACGAAAGCCACGGTTCTTTATCAGCTAGCTCATTGAAGTCTGTTGATTCTGTGACCTAAGAGGTTGTATCAAATAAAATCATGAAATTGAGTTAATCAATATCTTTTTAAGAGTTAAATGGAGAGTTCCAAAATATTTGTGCTTTTGATAATAACCCAAAAGCTTAGACATTACATTTCCTACTTGTGCATTGTTTAGGAATCTCAGAAACCAAACCAAGAATAAAAATAATCTTTAAGAGCTATTTCACTCGGTTTTCATTTACTTACGGAGAGTTTATTTACTTACAAAGAGTTATCATCTTGTTGTTAAAAAATATTGCAGAGACAATCCACTCATAATTGACATTTTTATAACTAGGCAGACTGCACGTTTCAGGAGATAAAATGCCTGAGCAGTAGAATAATAAAAATCGATACACTAATAACTTCGTATAGCTATAACCTGCGAGAGTTTGAAAGAAAATATCCTGGGCTCATAATAGATATTAAACGAAAATGTACATGGCCCATTCCAATAATATGGACATGATGTAGACCAAAACGATTCCCAGAAAGTTCACTAAAACATTGCATATATGCTTCCAATGCATTTTTGCGTCAAAAAAGTAACTGATAGAACAGCTGACGATTACACAGGCTTCATGACATCTATTAGATTATCAAGATAGATAGTTTGGTAATTTACCACTATCAAATCATTCCGTGAAAACGATAATCGGAGTGCCTAAAACTTCAAAATAGATCTGGAAGAAAAAAAAAATAACATACTTGGGCTGATTTGAAGTCAAGTTGGATGTCTGAAAGCCTCTTCAAATGCTCCTTTAATAATCGTTTCGAGTCATACTCTCTGATCTTCTTCCTCGCCATCTTCACCTGCTTCAAGCAATGCTTTCATTCAAAATACACCTTAGATCCATTACAAACACTTCCAAGAAGCATGGCCAACCAAAAAAATAAATAAGTAAATAAAAATCATAAATATACAGTCCAAAACACAATATTTTAAAATAAAGAAACAATTTTTGCTTTTGATCTGAGAAGTCGAAAATTTAGAAGATTTAAAACCAAAAAAAAAAAAATCCAAGATGACGAAATAAGAGTACTGTTACGGTTACGAAGACCGAAGTTGCTAGAAATGCAGGAGATGGATGAGAAAAAGCAAACCTGCAGAAATGTGCTAGACTGCGAAGAGCTGTGGGTGGAGGAAGAGCGAAAGGTTCCTCTATTTATGGTGAAGAACAATGTCCTTGAGAGGTGGTGTGAAGGTTAGTTAATGGGAGGAGGGAACAGAGGAAGGTTAGTTAATGCAGGCGAGAGAGTCTCGATTCTCGAACCTTATACCTCTCGCATCTGTTGGTGTTCGGACTTCGGACACGACCATTGGACCCGAGACTCTCCCGGATTATTCGGGATTCAGGATTCTGCTGCACGTAGCCCCTGATAAATGTGGCCGGAGTCGGTTACCGTTTATAACCGTAAGTATCGTTGTCCTCTTTAATAATTTATTAAATATGTTGTGAGATGAAAATGGAAACGAGGGTAATCGGATCATATCCGAACCTCATTGTTGGTCGGGTTCGACACACAGCACTTTTCTTTTTTTAAATCATGAACAACGATTTTATATTCCTAAAATAGTGATTTTATGTGAAAAATAATAAATTTTTTATTAATTGATCGATTCCTTTGGACAAGACCAAAAGTTTTTTTTAACACTTGATTCACTACTTTTTTTTTCTTTTTACAAACAATGAATTTTCAAGAAAATCGTTGGTTTTTATAGTTAAATTAGTATTTTTATTATAAAAAGTATTTTTTTAAATCATTAATTTTATTATAAAACAATACTTTTTATTATAAAATCGCTGATTTTTAAAAATCACTATTTTTTACTACAAAAGAATTATTTTTTCATATCACAAATTTTTAAATTCCCTATTTTCTAAAATCACAACTTTTATTATTTATTTTTTATTACAAAAATTGCTTTTATTTTTTTTCAAATCACTGCTTTTATTGCAAAAAAAAAACTTTTTTAAATCATTATTTTTAAATTTACTGTTTTTAAATTTTATTTTTATTATAAACGCTTTTTTTTAAATCACATGTTTTTTTTTTAAGATGACCGTTGAGAAAGAATGGAAACCACAATAGTTTTAATTACTTTTCATCCCCCGTTGAATAAGTAATTACGTGCCCATATTTATTTGTTATTCAGACATTCAAACAACAATGTTATATCTAGATTTGTAATCGGCAGGAAAGATCATACGCACATAAACTTTCCTCCTTACAAAAAAGGCTATCAATCTAATTATATTTATAATAATAATAATAAAATTTATGCTTTAAATTTTTTTTGTCAAAATCACTGCTTTTACTGAAAAAAAATACTTTTTTAAATCATTATTTTAAAATTTTCTGAATTTTAAATTTTATTAAAGATAAGATGCACATAAACTTTCCTTCTTACAAAAAAGGCTATCAATCTAATTATATTTATAATAGTAATTTTTTATTCTTAAAAATTAGTAAAAATATAAATATAAAATATTGTCAACTTGAATGCATATGATAATAAATAATATAGAATAAGAAAAAAATCAAAATTTAAGTCATAAATAAGGTAAATTTGATAGAAAAAAAAAAAAAAAAGGGTGCACCAAAATATAAAAATGTCTCACATTTCTGTTACAAAAAAGGGAAACAAAAATAATGACTCGACCCCGAGGAAGCCACTACATTTCTTCTCGCACACTCCATGGTAAAATCGTCGGTAATCCACTAGAGTATCACAGAGGCGAACAGCAGTCCTGAAATCAGTGCGAATTCCCATTCATCAAAAACTGGATTCCCATTCTGGGTTTTCTTTCAGAAATAATAGATAGTGTCGATTAAAGCAGAAACGTACCTGCTAGTGTTTGTACCAGAGAGGACAAAGAACGATTCGTATTCAGAATACTAGTGCCCGGCGACCTTCCTGCTTGTAACAGAAGATTCGAATTTGTTGTTATTTTGGTGTTAATCGTGTCAATAGAGGAGCTCTTGCAGCTAGGAAAATGCTCAACCTGTTTCGCAATTTGAAGTGGAATTCCACCCATCGCAGAGACATAAATCCTGGTAAGCCACCCCGTCGTAGCCGCAGGTGCCGCCGGTGGCTTCGCAGTCTCGACACAACTCTCCGGGCACGTTGTAGTTCACCCGCATCCCGTACGTCCACTGGGCAGGACCCTTCACCTTCACAGGTGCAACGCTGTACGCACTGCTGTATCCGCGGCACTCGAGGTGGGTGAGATTGATCGCACGGATGGCCTCGAAGGGGACGCCGCAGCACTCCGGGGGGCCGGACCCGTACGCGGGGTTGCGCTTGGGCCAGGCGTCCCAGGCAGGGCAGTCGAGGTAGTCGTCGCAGGCCAGGCCGGACACGTTCCGGCAGGGAAGGTGCTTTCCGGGGAAGCCCTGGAACAGAGGGGACTCCGCCCGGCATCCGAGCAGCATGAAGAGGTTGTCCGGCGTCGGCGACAGGTAGTTGGCCCTCCACGGCTCGACCACGAAGCCGTTGCCCTTGTCGCGCACGATCCTGTCGCACGTCGACATGTCGGAATCGTGGAGGGTCAGCGCTCGGAAGGCGTAGTCGATGTCCATGACCCGATACGAGCCGGAGCTGATATGGAACATCAGCACATCGTTGACACAGAAGAGGAGATCCCGGAAGCCGCCGTGACCGCAGCCGTATTGAAGACCAAATGGGTAGTCAATGGTGAGATTTCCGCAGTAAGATCTGCAAGTGTTGATAGCTCTGCCGCTGGCAATTGGAATTGCTTGAATATGAAAGATGACCCAGAAGGAAAATACTCGACAGAGAAGATGATTAACCATGATTACCGTAGACCGACACCGAGTGAGGTTTTGTTTTTTTTTTCCTGGTAGATTGGGCTTCAGCTCTTGTAGCTGCAGTGAATCAAGTGAGGAAGACAATCAGAAGTGGCAGTGGTGTAAGGGTGGAAGCTCAGAGAATCTACTTCTTTTCTCTAACTGGTTAAGGAATTTCTTTTTGGTTCTCTTTTCACATGCGTCTAGGAGGTTTTTGTTAACTTTACTATTTAGTTGTTTGATAGCTTTTTTTTGTAATTCGTTTACTTGCTTATGAAGCTGGTTCCTTACCACCTTTAGTGACTCCTTTTTCTTTTATTTTCATTCTTTTTCTGATGCTCTGTGTGATTACGCAGACTGTCTTCTATATTAATTCCTATGAAAGCGTTGAACAAGTTCTACTGGAGGCCTCTACAGGTCAAGAAGGTCAAGAAGCACGAGACTAAGGAATCTGGTAAAAACTTGCTATAGCACTAGACGTCGGGAAGGGGTGGCATTGAGCCGAGCTGAGCCGAGAGCTTGATTTAAATATTCCGAGCTATAATTTTAACTCGTGTTCAAGTTGAGCTCGAACGAGTTCAAACTTCAATATTCATTTAAAAATTTTCAAAAAATATAATTCTAGAGTTTCATGCTCCAATATATATTTAAAATATTTTAAAAAATACATGTCAAATAAATTATATATAAAATTATACATACATTTTACATAAAATTGGGAATGACCTCTACTTAAAATTGGGTATAAGGGTGGCATCGAATCCAATTGAATCTGAACCTTGTTTAAGCTGAGTTTGATTTAAATATTTTGAACTTGAGCTCGATCGACCCTAGCCTCAAACTTAAAATTGTAATCGAACTCGAGCCTAATAATTTTAAAAGAGTCCGAGCTCAAGCTCTAGCTAAGTTCGAGCTTAACCTACATTTAATACTCTATATAAAATATATGTCAAATAAATTATATATAAAGTTATGCATACATTTAAAAAAATGATAGGAGAAGTTCAAGATTGAATTTCAATAATAGATTAGAACGCACCAATATTAATCTTTTTTATTCCAAATGTTGTCTAGCTTATTTTGTAATTTTGAGTCTGGCCATAAATTTACTATGGCCTCCTTAGTGCCCCTAGTTGAAAATTTATATTTTAGGAAAAACTAAAAATGTTTTTCTTATGATACATATTTCAAAAAAAAACTTTAAATAAAATCCTATTACTATTAATGACTTATTAGAAAATTACAAGAAATATTTTAAAATTTTCTTAGGAAAGTTAAATTGACCTCTTATTTTAGGGAAATAAATAAAAATTAACAATCAATCTAATATATTACTATACTTATTGATAATTTTTAATCAAATAAAATGTCAAACACAAAATTGCTATGAAAATTGCCTCATGCTAAAAGTATTACAACATCAACTGTCAAATACTTATTTAAAAATTTTCTATACGGTTGTCTTGCCCATCTCGATAAGAAAATCTTACTCAGAAAATAATATGATTTTTTAATAAGAATTTTCAATTAAAAAATATTTAAAAAAAAACATGAGACACTAATAGTCCCTATAAACTTATTTCTACTAAAATGTATTTTCAATTTCAATTTTTCTGCTTCTGCTAGTCTGGTTTTCCGTCGAGATGAGGAATGACGCCGAGGGAACCAATGTCGCCGGCGAGGAACTTTCGTCGGAGATAACGACTACGACGGAGGTGGTGGCTACGGAAGCGGCTGGCCGGCGGCGACGGAAACAAAATCAAAGGCAGATGAGGGGGTAGAAATCGAGCGATGACGGAAAGGCAAAAGGCGGCTAGCGAACCAGCCGTTGACGACGACAGAGGCAGCCACAACAGCGGTGACGAGGGGAGGAAGAATTTTTCTCCCTTCGCTCTCGTTCCCGCTCCACTTGGCGCTCCGGTTTCGACTCCCCCGAATCCTGTGCCGCTCGTTAATTTAAACAAGCCAATCCCGGATCTCGAACTTGGCTCGAGATTTGAGTATACTAAATCGAATCGAGCTGGAATCGAACCGCTCGCAAGCCGGCTCGGTTCGAAGCCACCCCTACCTATCACTGTCTCAAATCCTCTCATTCTTCTTCCTTTCAACCCCCTTCGATTTCTCTCTCTTTCTTCGATTTCCCCTATTCGGCTTGAGTCCCTGGAAAATTTCTCCTTATTCGGTTTCAATTTCCTTATCTTTCTTATGTTAATATAGTTTAATATCACATTAAATTACTTATTATAAAAATAACCAACTTTATTTAGGTTTATTATATATTATTTATTTTAGTATATTATAAAAATAACTCGTTTTCTTGTTTCCACTGTGTTTTCCAATTTGGTTACTTTCGGGGTATACTTCACATTGACCATATTAACATGAAAGTAGTGGTATTTGCTTTTTGTCTTTGAATCCTAACCGCTTAAATTCCTAATGCAGAGATCTACGAGCGAATTTCAAATAGGCAAAGCCGTAGTCGCTCGCCGGGCACATAAAATGCAGGCATGGCAAAATCATATTTCATTTTTCCAAAAGAAACCAGAATTGGGGCTCTTGCCTCCAAGAATAGTCGAGCGTGAGATTTTACGACAATCATCTTCCTGGAGCTCTTGTAACGAATAGTCATGCAAATTCAGTACTTACAAATCTGTTCCTGTTATAGTTTTAGGTATTTTCAGAATCAGATCACTTAGCTATCTCATTTGATCTCGTTTCATCAGTCTCGACGGAAACTCGAAAAGCGAGCTTCTAGATACCCTCTAAGCTCAGTACTTTTAACTTTTAAGAGTATTTTCTGGAAGATGTTTTTGGAACTCCGGCTTCTATGGATTTGATCGGATCAGTTGAAAGAATTTTAAGCTATTTTAGGTAACAGATTATCAGCAGGGAAGGGTTTTGTGTTGTTGAAGTAGCTTCCTATTGGGCCCAAAATTTCCTTTGACTTCCTGTGTCACTGTTTGGGTTTTGCTTACCTTAATCGTATCAGGCAAAGAAAACTTATCGTAAGTTTTTGTGGGATATAAGTCGTTGCTGTCCGACTCTGAGACTTTTTTCCGAATGGTCCTATTTCATCTTTTTAGGTGATGGGTTTATTCTTTTGAGTATCTTTAAATATATTTTTTGATAACTGAATATCTGCAAATATAAGGTAGCATTTTCCTTGAGTCTACTGAAGTTTCTGTTTTAGCTCCCTCCCTCCCTTTTGGAAATTCAGATGATTAATGGGGAGGAAATACCTGAAATACTTTATGAACCATTGGAGTCTGGCTCTCATGATCAGTTTGACAATTTCTTACCCTGGATAAGTCAGAAACTGGATGTGGGCCATGATGAGGTTTCACCTACCTTTTCAAATTACTCTTCTTGTGAAGAATCGAAATTTGAGAGGTATTGCAGTGCAAATTCAGTTATAGGCTCTTCGAGTTTGTACAGTTCTATTGGCGATCATAATGATTTTTTAGGTTATGATTCACTTCCACTTGAAAATTTTAGTCGTGGGAGAGAATATCATCTTTTGGATGGCAATGGCTTCCAAAAGATTGACAGAAATGCTGGAAATAAAAGTTATGCAAGTGCAGGTCTTTTTGATGACTCATTCAATGGGATTGAATCTCGATCAGAATCTTCTGATGGTGAAGCTATGTTGGAAGCACTTTTGGATGGAGTGAAGCTACAATATAGTGTTGGAAATGAGTATAACCCACAGTTAAGCTTATCTTGTGAGCCTACAAGTGAAGAAAAAATCGATGATGTCTTGATTATGTCTAAAGTTGGTCACAGATTGCCTTCCGCTGACAATAATTTGTTATGTGAGGATGTTATGGGACATCCTAGTTATGGGCCTGGGTTAAGTACCTATGTCTTCCGCTCCTAACAGGCCGATCTTTTGGGTAGTATTGGCTAGGTGCTTAACATTTGGTATCAGAGCCGACCCTCGGTCGCGAGTTCGATTCCCAGCAACGCTGCAGAGGCTGGATTTAAATACTGGTAGGCCGTAGGATAAAAACCCGGGTCGGGCCAGTGTCGCTACATCGCGCGCAAAGGCTGGATTAAAATACAGGTAGGTCGTAGGATAAAAACCCGGGTCGGGCCTGTGTCGTTGTGCCGCTGTGGTCGTCGGCTCGCGAAGGGGGGGTGTGATGTTATGGGACATCCTAGTTATGGGCCTGGGTTAAGTACCTATGTCTTCCGCTCCTAACAGGCCGATCTTTTGGGTAGTATTGGCTAGGTGCTTAACAAAGGATCTTAAAGAAAATTGTTTGGATGAGAAATTCATCAAATCAAATGTTCAAACTAAGTTACACTTTTTGCAGATCAAGACTGAAAATACTTTGTTGGGTCACAATCCTTGTGCAGAATATGACAGAAAAGTTTTGTTATCACCTACTGATGGAAACCCATTCCACTTGTCATATGTTGTTGATGAAAACTATCACCCTATAACCAATTCATGTGAGGCGAATATTAAATCTGTCCCTGACAGAGATGGTCATAATTTAAGTATGTGCTTGCAAGGTGTTAGCTATAATCAAGTTCAACTACAAAGTGAGGAAGCCAAAGCAGTTCCTGTGATAGTCAGAGAAACTCCACGTGAGCATGAACAACCTGATGATGAGTCTGTGATTGACTCTGGTACAGATGAGGAAGACAGAAGTCATGAATATGAAAGGAGATACTTACGTTATTTGAAAGAAACTAAGGTTAGGGATGAAAACCCGCTTCTTATAACGTCTACTGTGGTTTTTGGTTCAAATGATTGGGATGAGTTTGAACAGAACATAGAGGTGAATTGTGTATTTGATGGATCCCATGAGCAGCAAGAAATCTTAGAAACAAAAGGAGATACTTTAGAGAATTTAACTACAATCCAAGAATTGGGGCAACTAGAAAATCACTAGGATATAAGTGGAACAACATTGTCTGTCCATTCTATAGGTATTTCTCCTGAAGCTTCAAATAGTTGTCCTGTTGAGAGCTTCCATTCTGTAGGGGAGAGTCAGTTGATGCTTAAGCCGTAGGCACTGTGCTTCATGGAGGGTTCAAATTTATATAAACATCTCTGCAGTGATGATGATCATGAACTACAATGTGTAAATAACAAGGAACTGTCTGCTTCAGATGATGAGTTCCTAAGTTATCCACTTTCTGACAGTAGGCTTGGTCAGGCACCATCTTTTACAACTGAACCATTCGAAGTTAAAGAGATGGGATTAGAAGATCACAAATCTAATGAACTACTGAAGCCTGAGACTGGCCATGCCATCGGCCTAAAGCAATCTGTCATGGATTGCACTGCTCCTAATGCTTTACCTAAAGATTGTGCTGTATGTCATGAGGTCAGTTATTTGTTTTATTTGTACATGTTCAGATATGAGAATCAAGATATATATCTTTCCTTCAATTACCGTTCTCTACTGCAGGATTGGTTTAACTGTTTGAAAGCAAAATCTTTGTCTCTGTCTTGTTCTGATGCTCTTGCTGGCTGATTGGTTTCATTTGGTTAAGTTCAAAGATATCTCTTTCAAGTTGTTATCTTTTTTCTTTAAATTGTTTTAGAAAATTAAGTTTGTTGGACTTAACTTTCTTTACTTCTGCTGTATTTTTCATCAGCAAAAAAAATAAAAACTTGTACTATTTATTCTTGACAAGCTAAACTTCTAAAATAAAGTTCCTTTAAGAGTTCTTTTAGGAACAAAGCCTTGTCCATACCTAGAGGGTTGCAGGTCCAACTTGTTGGTCAACTAATAAAAATCCAATTTCTTTCTTATGGTGGGACTCATTGGTGTTTGAGTTAAGATTCTTTTGTTGCAACTGTTGTGGTGCACTTGCAAACTATGTTGGATTTAGTAAAATTATCCTCATGTGTCACTCCTTGGAAATACTACAAGAGAAGGAAGCCCTTCCAAGAACAGCTCGCCTACATGCCAAAGCTGATAATCTGTTTATTTTATGTTGCTAATTTCTTATGTAAAATAACTTTTTCAAAGAACTGTAGTTTTTCTTTTTCTTTCGTTGTTCCCTTTTTTTTTTTGTTTTTTTTTTTGTTTGTTTGTTTTGGCATTGATCCATGTGTGACATACTTTGCAGGTTCATAAACTTGATATGGATGAGTTCTATGAGGAGATGGTCCACGACATGGAGAGAGTTTTACTTGATTCAACCGAATCTCTTGTCCATAAATTTAGCCAAAGCGAGAAGAAATATTTTTCTCCACTCATCAATGAGATACTCTCCAAAAATTGACTGGGTTGAAGTTATTGGGGCACAACAAAGAAAAGGAGATGTTTCCTTTGGAGAAAGATTGCTTGGTGTCAAGGAATATACCGTTTACAGAATAAGAGTTTGGAGTGGTAAAGACCAATGGGAAATTGACCGCCGTTATGGGGATTTCTTTTCCCTCTATCGGCAACTTAAGAATCTTTTCAAAGAGCATGGTTTAAGCCTTCCTTCTCCTTGGTCCGGTGTGGAAAGGGAGTCCAGAATTTTTTTTGGCAATGTTTCACCTGTTGTTGTCAGTGAGAGAAGTTCCCTTATTCAAGAGTGCCTTCGTTCAATCCTGCTTCCTGAATCTTCTTTAGGCACAACTAGATGTCTAGTCTGTTTTTTGTCCTCTTCCCCTATCCTATCAAAATCATCTATCCTTAGTACTTCTGGTCCACAATATTTGCAGAAATGTTTGCATTATGAAAATGTGGAAATATGTACAGACGTTGTTTCTACGCTTGGGAAGACCATATCGCTGCTTGTTGACATGCATCCCTACAAATCTACAAAACAATTGCTTGAAACTCAAAATTATGTGTGCTGGTTGCTGCAAGCTCTTGGAAGATGCAGACACTCTAATGAAGGAATTTGTGAAAACACTTATGAGGGGAAAGCCTCGGCTCTGCAAATACACCAACCAATTGTATTGTGCATCTTATCATACAAATGACACTGCAGTTTTGCGGATTTATCTCGATATCCTGTGTCCCAGTTAGCGAAAGCATATCTGGAATCTATATATGATAAGGTAATCCATGACATTTTGCAGATAAAGTTGTAGTTAAATAGAAATGTGTGTGGCAAAAGAGATTTTTTAAGTCCAAAACTTTCCATTTTATCATTGAAAACAAAACTTAGGAACTTAGGTTGCTATTCTTTTTATGGCTGGTAGTGCTTTTAATATTTTTTTCTGAATCAGTTGGCTTTAGAAGTCCTATTCTATTTGTTAAAATATAAGTTCAGGGGTATTTTGGTCATTTCCTTTATTTTCCATATTATATTTTTCTCTTATAGTATGGCTATTAGATAGAGAATGTCTTATTTTATCTCTAGTTAAATTTTTATTCAATTTAGATATGTATTTTAGGATATATGTAATTTTGCGTGTTGAGGGGCATTTTTGTCCTTTTGTAAATTTTCACTTAAACCTTGATTATAAAGAAGAAGGGCCTTTTTGGCTTGAATTCCAAGGCAGCAAAGCTGCCCCTCTTCCAGAAATATTTTTTCTCTTCTATTTTCTCCCCAAATCACCTATTTTTCATGATATTAGAACAGTAACACAAGTCTTGGGCAAGTTTCTTTCGATTTTGTGGATCTTCTCTCCATTTTCAGCAATCTCCTTGAAGTCTTTTTTTTTCAGATTTCTGGACTGGTAGGGTAAAAATTCCATTTTCCCCTTTTTCTGCCTATCTTAGCCTATTGGCTAATGATTACTACTTCTATTTGATTGATTGTTAGGATTTAGAAGTGTTTGATGATCCTAATTTGAGGAAATAACCAAAATACCCTGAACTTGTATTTTATCACTATTATTTCCTTATTTGTATTAGTGGTCAATGTAGCCTTATTTTGTGGCGTTGTCCTGTTGTAGCCAATGCTCTGTATCAGTGCAGTCAACCCTTTCTTATTTTCTAAAGTCCCAGCTCTACGACATGTTATGGGCATCAGGAAAAAGTTAGGAGCTATGGTTTCTTAAATTCATTGTCCATTTAGGAGGTCTATTCAAAGAGGCCTGGGTTTGCGAAGATATCTTCTTGAAAGTAATGAGTTCTTTGCACTCCGGGACCTTGTTGATCTCTCAAAAGGAGCATTTTCGGGTAAATTCTGTTATGCACTTTTACGTTATGTTCATTGTATTCATACGCAATTGGACACTTTCCAAGCACCCCCATTATGCATTTAAGGGGTACATATCTGCCTGCCTTCTACTTTTTATGGGAAATGTAAAATTATGACAAAAAGAGAGTTGAAAGAGGAGACAATTGAAGAGAAAAAAAAACAGGGTTTGTGAGGAGGGCTTAAGCAGCTCTCGATGGGGTTAAATTACAAGCCTTATTTTGGTTTTATAAACTTAAGTGAGTAGAGATTGAAATGACCTCTCTATCTTTCGTACAAGTACTCCTTATATCTTCATAATTATATGTCCAAATACTATGAAAATTGGACCATAGACTGATATAAACATGCTGAATCTACTAGTGCTTTCACTAATACATATATACCATGGAAAATAACCAAAATTCCCCTTACATTATTTTTAATACTCCCCCTCAAACTAGAGCATATATATCTAGAAGACTCCTTTTGTTATAAAACGTCCCAAATTCACATCTACCCAATGATTAACTTCCTTTTTCATCACAACATCTTGAATAAAGTGACATTCCACTTCTATGATTTGGTCTTCTCACGAAATACTAGGTTGTTCGTAATAAAAATGGTAGCGTGATTGTCATAATACATCCTCATAGGTGCATGAACCCCTAGAGTCGTGAAGAACTGATTTAATCCACTTCAACTCACTGATTGTATGAGCCGTAGTTTTATACTCAATTTGTTTACGAGAGCATGCCACTACATTTTGCTTCTTGCTTTTCTAGCTCACTAGGTTTCTCATCATGTAGGCATTTCCAACTTCCATGGGTGTTTCTATTGGCTTTGCACCCAAAAGACCATAATCTTGCAACATGTCAATACCATATTTTCTCTGTGTTAACACAATGCCAACCTTACTTCTTGTAACTTCTATCTCAAGGAAGTATTTCGAAGTAACCCAAATCGTTTGGAAGTGTTTAGCTAGATGGTGTTTTACTTCTTCAATACCTTGCATATCACTGCTTGACAAATAATATCATCAACATATACAAGAAGAAGTACATTTGCAGATGACCTTTTCGTCATAGTGGCTCTGCGAGAACCCCAAGGACATCACCACTTGGCTGAACTTCTTAAACGATGCTCTAGGACTTTGTTTAAGCCCATAGATTGCCTTCTTCAGTTTACATACCTTTTCCATCCCCCCTGAGCAATATACGCAGTAGGTTGTTCCATATAAACTTCCTTTGCTAAATCACCATATAGGAAAACATTTTTAATGTCGAGTTGGAAGAATGGCTAATTTTGGTTAACCTCTCTAAAGACGAGAATACGAACAGATGTCAATCGTGCAACTGGGAAAAATGTCTGAAAAACATCAATGTCATATGTCTGAGTATAGCCTTTAGCAACTAATAAAACTTTATGTCGCTCAATAGATCCATATGCTCACTATATCGTCCAATAGACCCAACGCCAGCTCATAATGGTAGCATCAAAAGGAACTTCACATAAAGTCCACATACCCTAACTAGTCAACGCTTCCATTTCAACATGCATAACTTGTTTCCATTGAAGAGACAAGAGTGCATCATGCATAGAAGAAGGAATAGTACATGAAGTAAATGACAAAGCAAATTGCATATATCATGTAGATAAGGAGTCAAAGGTGGGACAATGAATGACGAATGGATAAACGAACTCCTTTACGAAGAGCAATAGGGAGATGTGAATCAGTTACCTCAAGATCTTAAGGCGAAGAAGATACTGGAACTGCAAGAGAGAGGGAATTGAGGCTTGTTGTTGATCATGTTGCCATTGTTGTTATACTTGCAAAAGCTTTTCCGTAGTGATAGATTGTGGTGGACAAGATATGTCTTCCACAGGAGGAGCAACAATATATAGAGCAGATACACAAAAATGGAGGACACATTGCATCTGAGGTAGGAAAGAAGGGAACATCCTAAAAAATGTCACATCAGCAGATACAAATGTTTTTCTAAGAGAAGGACAATAACATTTGTATCCCTTGGGTGTTTGAGATATCCTAGTGAAACACGCTTAACGGCATGTGGCGATAGTTTATCTGAAGAGGTAAAAAAAACATGAGCAAAACAAACACACCTAAAAATACAATGAGACAGTGGAAATAATGTAGTGGAAGGATTCAACAGTTGAAGAGGAATCTTACCCTTCCAGTGGCATCGACGACTTGGCCATCCTTCCCTAGCAAAATTGATAAGCTATTTCATATGCTTCCTTCAAGCTTGTCTTTTTAGTGGGAGTCATGTTAGCTGGGCAAACACCATTGAAATAGTTTTCCAATTGAGTTAGTCAAAGAGGAGCAAGTTGTTTGAAATTGTTTATTCTGATGTATGGACTTTATCCAGTTTCTAGTATTTTTGGCTACAAACACTTTATTTCGTTTATTGATGATGTTAATCGCACTAGCTAGGTGTATCTCCTATGAGAAAAGTCTGAAGTGTTCGATGTGTATCAAAACTTTATAATGAAATAAAAACTTAATTTAGTGTATCTCTTCAATTCTACGTACTGATAATGGATTGGAATTCATGAATCATAAGTTTATTGCATTTTGTTTGGATCATGGTATAATTTATCAATCATATTGTGTTTTTACTTTATAATAAAATGGAATAGTTAAACGTGAGAATCAACATTTGTTAGAAAGTGGCACAAACAATGCTTATTCATATATATGTACCTAAGTCAATTGGGGCGACACAATGCTTACTGCTTGTTTTCTTATCAACAGGTTGCCTTCGTCAGTTGTTGGATTCTTGGGTTGAGTTTGGTTCTATCCCAAAATAACTAGCCACTTAGGAGGCCTTTTACTCAACCTTTTAATGCATTAATTTTTCTTGTCATTTTTCAATGTGGGATTTTTTCCCACTCAACACTCCCCTTCACATTTAGGTTTACACATAACGAGCTCGAGATGTGGACAAACCCTCTAATGGGGCGCACAGACTCCTTCATGGAGCACACAACACATAGACTACTTCATGGAGCACAAAACACATAGACTCCTACCTTATGGAGTCCACAACACACAGATAACTTAGGGAATACAAACTAGGCCTTGGCTCACATACATGACCTATTTTGATGCCATGTAAAATTGTGAAGAAAAGAGAGTTGAGAGAGAGAAGTGAAGAGAAGAAGAAAAAAGGTTTTGAGAAAAGAGAGTAAGAAGCTCTGGATAGGGTTAAATCAGGAGCTCCATCTTGTTTTATTAATTTGAGTGACTAGAGATTGAAATGACCTCTCTATTCCTCATACAAGAACTCCTTATATCTTCATAATTACATGTAAAAATACTATGAAAATTGGACCATAGATTGATAATCTACTGGTGCCCTCACTAATACATGCACACCTCAAAAAATGATCAAAATACCCCTTACATTATATTTAACAGGAAACATTAACTTGTCAGTTTTCATCCAATTTCAAATTGGCCAAGTTGCGACTCATCTCATCTAAATCAAATATCAATTTTATACTCTAATTTATGGTTGTTAAGTTGGGTCCAAGGCCTATCCCAAAATGACTAGCCACCTTAGGAAGCCTCTTTCCCAACTAATAAACTCAAGATCTTATTGTACTCACTAATCCATGTGGGACTATTCCTCAACATTCCCCCTCACGTGTAGACCATCTTTTGTGGCTCTACAAGTGGATAATTTAAGAGTAGGCAGTTTAGGTGTAGGCTCTCTTTTGTGGCTCTACAAGTGGATAGTTTTAGGTATAAGCCCTCTTTTGTGGCTCTACAAGTAGATAGTTTTTAAGTGTAGGCCGACATATGAGTACCTGTTCTGATACCATGTTAAGTTGGGTCCAAGGCCTATCCAAAATGACTAGCAACCTTTGGAAGCCTCTTTCCCAACTAATAAACTCAATATCTTATTATACTCACTAATCCATGTAGGACTATTCCTTAACAATGGTGTATATATTTTCTTCTATTTTCTTATTTTTAAGATTCTCTGTCCTTGAACACGTTACACAGCAGTGCCTTGGATGCTGTGATGTGGGTATTGCATGCGGAGCTTGTCAAGCTTGTGAAGATCCTTCTTAACTCATCTTTCCTTTCCAGGTATGTGCTTCTTAGTACCTTAGCAGTAGTTCAGACTCTGATAGGCCACTAACAAAATCTTGTGTTAAATTTCCGTTCAGGATGATGAAATTAAACGGTGCAGGTCCTGTAATGCAGTCTTTCATAAGCGTTGTTATACGAAGCTTGCAGACTCTCCCATGTGGCAAGCCTGCTGAGTCGGATCTTCAAGCATGCCCTCCAGTGCAGGTGCCGCAAGGAACGAAAGATGTGGCAAATGGATCTGATTCTAACACCAACAATGTTTTTTTCTCCAACTTGTTCGCTAAGGCAAAGCGAGAAATGACATGGAGGACTAGAAACAGTAGCCCTGTGATTCTCATGGGTTCCTTACCTAGCACTTCTCTGTAGTCCATTTGATGCTGTTTGTGTTGTTACCGTTGGCTTGGGAAATAGGGTTGTAATGGGGTTTGGGACCTTTTGTAAAGTGCGGAGATTCTGTGAAAATAATTTCTGATGGTGCTTGCTGTATTACCTGTACTTTATGTGCTATTTATCTCTATTTTTATGGTAATGACTTGAAGTTGATTCAAAATTTTACCTCAAGTGAGCTTAATTGAGTTTTATGGTATTTTAGGAAAGAAATTGAGAGTTTATACTTCATATTGAAGTAGTCTTTAAAGATTATACTAAAAAGAACAATGTGAGTAGTTTAAGCCCAGCGTCCTCTTGTCGTTGCTTTTGAAAATCCATCTCAGTAACCATTTGCAATGATAACAGTCGAGTATGAAACCATAACGCAAACCCGCCTACGAATCATCAAGATGAGAATTTCCAGCGCCAACAAAACAGAACCAAATTTTTTTATCATTTCCTTATGTATGCATAGTACTCAAAGTGATCCTCCCTTTGGAGTAACACCAACACTGTAATACATTTGGTTCTCGCTTCTTTTTTCTTTTCCATTGTCACTCCACATTAATGATCTGAAGAACTTCCACTGGATGTTGGCTTGGCTTGAATGGGGAAGCCACCTTGCGTCTATATACCGAGAAGGTGTAAGGAGTCTCCATATGGAGCTTTTGTTTGCTTGGTTCTGGAAAACATGACGAGCTCAGGCAGCTCACTTGAGGCACTGACGGGAGTGAGGAAACCACTTTGATAGCAAGTAGTGTTTCATTTTGATGAACAGAGCAAATATGACATAGCACGGTATGTGCAACAGAGCCACTGACAAGTACCTGCCAAGTCCCAAAATAGTTTACAGGGGAAAAAGATTAGTAATAGACAAGATTGTATTAGGATGCCCATTTGTTTTTTTTCATATCCCTCCTAATGTGAAGTTAACTTTGAACTGTAACTCTCCAAGGACCCCAACAAGATATAGCTATGACAGTAAAAACTCTGTAGAGATGAGAGTTGAAAGAATGAAAGATAAACTCTGTCAGCTTACATACCAGACAGGAGCATGGGGAGATGCTAGATCGAGAAATGGGTAGGGCCACCTACATGAGAGAGAAGTTAAATCTTCCAAACAGTTACTGGATTGATATCAAAAGAATAAACAAAATAAGTAATAAATTATTACCAAAGTGAGACACAGGCATGGATCACCCATTGAAAAACAACATACATTGCTGTCCATAATACAAAGTAGGAAAAGCGAAACCATGGGAACCTCTGTAACAAAAAACTTAATAAACAACGATTCACCAAAGGAAAAGGAAAATAAGGATACAAACATGTTGCCCCTAACATTCTTTTTGTCTATATAGCAACGAAAAGGTAACTTACCAGGCAATTCAATGCAGCATCGCCAAGGAGGAAGACTGCATTGACCGAATGCATGCCAACCAACAACTGTCACAAAACCAAATAACACCATTCAGTGAAACAGAGCCTTTCCTGGCTTTCTGGACATTGATACAGAAGTTCCAACAGACTATGAAGTACAAAGTGAGATTTGGAATGGTGAAATCACTAAGCAATCAAAGCACATATTTGGACACCACCTCCCCACCCCCAACTGGGTCCTAATTTAAGTGTAAGATAAACAAACTAAGTTTTCTTACATAATCTTTTTAGATATTACAGGCCCAGTTTGACCTGTCAGCAAAAGATACTTTTTTGCAGTCATATGTGCTCATAAGACAAAACCTTGAAACAAATAATAAACAGGAGAGGAGATATTAACTTACAAAAGTTAGGTTATAGTCCCTAATGGTAAGAAATGGAAAGATGACGAGCCAAAATACAACATCTGTTAGCATCACAGCACCAGCAGATGTCTGCACAGACAACAAGATATATCATTGATGGGCACTTCAAAACTTAAAAAACATAAGCATAGCAATTGACATGAGTAGTGTTTTATTACAATAGAAACCATTTTTTAGAGTCTGTTGATTGATATTAAAAGCATATTAGCAATTACCAACCCAGACTATAATAAAAAATTTAACGGAAACATTAGCTCAAGTTAAAGTTTGCATCTTGGCAAAAATTCTAAAGTGAAGCATATCAGCAGAGCTCTCTAAAGATGTACTGGGAAAAGAAAGGAAGATGTATGCTGCAATCAGCCTCCCACCAATTGAAGGAATCCACTGCTCTTTCAACAAAATTTTGATTCTTGAAGAGTTATACCCATCAAATAAATTTCAACTGTAAGGGTGGGTTCAATAATCTCTACAGTTTGGACTATGCATCTGTAACAGGGCACTACAATGATCAATTTTCAACTTTCGGTTGCTGACAAACATGTCACAGATTGAAATGTAGCAACCCCTTTGGCCAGATTATCTAGAGAAGATACACCAATTCAGTGTTTGAAAACTTCTGCATTGTACAATGTGCTAGCAAAAGTATCTAAGTTAAGAGATACTGCACTGCACTCAACAGTATTTATTAAAAATTCTCAAGACAACTGCCTCACCTGATAAATAATTTGAAAGACATAACCCCAAATCCCAGCAGCATGACAGTTGCTTTGTCTTTCCTGCTGATGCAAGTCTTTTCTTGCATTGAGTGAGACAGCATTCTCCCCTTGTCTGGGGGCGACATAAGAGCCTCTTTCTGCATCAAACCTTGTCTCTTCAGCCCTTTCACCTCCCACCTTTCTGAGAAACTGATAGCACCCATAGGTGGACAGACAGGAACCAAGCTACAAACGAATGTCATAAAATGTAAGCAGCTCATCTAATTGAAAAAGCTGTTTAACTTGAGTGCATTTCAGAAAGAGATGCAAAAGCAAACAATAGAAGAAGTAACTCCAAAATCAAATGCATACCGCGAAATAAACAGTGACCAGAGTAAACGTCCACCTGCAAGGGACCAGGCAGAAAGAAAATAAATCAGAAGATAGCGCAATTGCAAGTTTTGCTGAACAGCATAAAAAGGAACCAGTGACGGCAGCTTTCACATAAGCATTCAGAAGACTCCTCAATTGGTGCCAATTATGAAAACTCAAAGTAGGAAATGAAAATTAAGAAAAGGAGAAATTAAAACATCATCAAAACTCATCATGATTCTTCACAAAGTCAATCATGTGCCACAAGAAAGAATACCCAGCACTATCAAGAAATTAATATTAGAGAAAGAACAGAACTTTAATTATTTTATTTACAGTATAAATTAAATTAATGGGTAGAGAGGGCATTCTGTGTTCATAATCTCTCCCTTGTTAACTGATATCTGAAAAACAAAGAGCAAAATAGATATGGCCAACGGGATCCAAATGTAGGTTGCTAAAATAAAATTGCAAATTTTTAGTTCATCAATGAAAATATTAAAGGTAAATTTGTCATATTAAAAATGTACATGGCAACATTGTGTTTAAGAATACATAATGCTCATTCTTAAAAATAAGTTTTTAGATTCAATCTATCTTCAAAACAGAGTTATCCCTTTGTTGATACATTGATTCTCTCCTCCATCTTATCTCGTACACTCTGTTATGGAAAAGAAAACAAGAGTTGGCAGTACAAAGCTGATCCAACTCTACAAAGGTAGGATAGCATAACTAAAATTGAGAGAAGATGATAACAGAGTTTACAGCATCTGCAGCACAGAATGATGTCAACTTCAAGTGTCCAGCATCCTAGTGTGGGTTTACATGGATTAGCAGAGGGTCATAACTTGTTCTACTATAAAAATCTTCTCTTCATGCTCTGGAGGAAAAAATATCCAAAGTGGACAGTTCTCAAAACAGTGAAGGTCAGAAGAGAATTTACAGCGGGTATCCAAGGCCATGGCTTTTTAAGAATAATAACCACCTGGTAAGTGTTCCATTTTAAATTCACACACATTTGAAAGTTTAACAAAGCACAACTATTTTGTGATTTCACCATACTTGTTTGAGAAGTTCATCAATGGCAGAATATGCAACTTCGGAGAAAAACTATGGCACTAACATCTGTAAAACATAAATCACAATAGCTAAGAAAGAAGATACCGTGATAAGTAGACATCTTACTGAGTGTAATAGTAAAATATGCTCCCTCCATCAACAATGACGTTGATAATCAGCAACACCAACATTATAATAAATGCAAATACACGATAAGCCAGTAGCCAGGCTGGGTGTATGTCTTTAATACAAGGTCTCCAAGATTCCTCTTCATACAGAGAGCAATTTGTCTCTCCTTGGTCCTCTCCTCTTCTGTGCTTATTGCATCTGGGACCTTCATATTTCCAAACCAGGAATGATGCAGCAAACATTGATAGAATGATCCAAATCGAACAGAGCAACACTCTCCAGTTCAGCCAGTAACTGGAAGTGGTTGTATCCACGGTCATGACTGGATCCCAGGAATGCTGTGAAGATCCTGCTACCCAATTCATGGAGAATTATTTCTTTGAAGCTTGTCACTTAGTTTAATCGTTTGCTTATTGAGAATTTCTTAACTCAGCAATAATGGGTGCTCGTCGACCCGAACATACGCAGAAATTTAGAAGGCTCTAAAGATCAATGTAAACAAAACTATTTTGCTTTGGAAAATGTTTGCGGAAAAAAAAAAATTCTGAAGAACTTTTTGTAGCAGAAGAAAACTTGCAACACTGCTAATTGTTGAATAACAATCAACATCTCATGTCCCCGGTTAAAAGAAGAAGATGACAAACTACAGAAATTAAAAAGAAAAAAATCAGATGAGACCCGAATGACCGAACCAACAAGCTGTCATTCAGTCGAAAACCATCCACACATGAAGAAGGAAGGCCAAATTCAAAAGAATCCACCATCACCAACAGGAGTAAGAGAAAAGAAAACACCAGACCCAGAAACCAAAGCTACTTAAAAGCACAGCTCAACCACACGGTTGTAATGACTTAGGCCTCCTGAACTTAGAACTGTCGGCCAGAAAGCCGGGAAATGGAAACGTAACAAATGACGAATTTCATTCCAGCAAAATTTCAGCGACCCCAAGAGCAAAAATTTGTCTCATTTGCGAATGAGATTAAATACGGATTCCAAACTAGGAAATGTTTTAATTGTCCGAAAAGAATAGCATTAATGCAAGAGTTTAAAACGACGGGGTATGAACCAATTTTAGTAAAAGGGAAGGAGCATGCTTACTGGGAGGACAAAGATGCTTATTTCTGGTTCACAGGAGATGCGTTGCTTCTTGCCTTTGAAGAATGAATAAAGATTAAAGGGAAACACACACAAAAGGTGTATGCTTTGAGAACAAGCAGTTCTTTATTATCCTTCTCCTCGTAAAGATGCATGTTTTCCCTCCTCTCTCCACTCCTCCATTACAGAATACAGAGATAAACAATGAAAGAAAGAAAGAAAGAAAATCCGAGACGTTTGAGACACCTTTTTCTCTGACAGGGGTCTTTTGTGTGATCTCCTCTTCTCCTCCTTCCTGCCTTGAAGAGAAAGAGAAGGAAAGATATCCCGTGGGATTGTTGCAGAGGAGAGATGGAAAAAGAGAGACAAAGGAGGATTCTCGGGAATGCATTTTCTACGAGATTGCTTGGAGATGCTGTGTCGCTCTGGATTCTGGAGTCGCTTCGACGACCATCCGACCAATCTACCCTTACTGGTTTACGTGAAGCAAAAAATAAGTGTATTTTTTTAAAATTTTAATAATTAAAAAATAATAAATAGTGTGTTACATAAATAAAAAAAATCGTTTTTCGTAATTTTGGTAAGAGGAAGAAAGACAGGCACGCCACGTAAGGCCGCAAGGAGACACCGGAAACCAACGTGAAAGATGCGTAACTGTGAAGAGTGGAGGAGGATTCGTTGAGGCTCGGAACGAAGATCACCACCACGTGGCACTTTCAGGTATTATCCAATTGGACCATATGTCAAAGTGATGTTATATGTATTGGTTAGCCACTGTCATGGTATCATAGGCATGTCATGGCTCACATTCGAATATCACGAGAAGCAATCAAGAATAAGCGGGGTAGTTTTTCGTACTTAACAGATCAGTCTTTTGGATGTATTAGCTAACGGTTATCACATACAAATTGCTTGTTGGGTCATCCCATTGTGTTTCTATTAAATCATTTTAATTAATTTTTACGAAGTGAGTAAGGTTAATTACGCTAATTCAGTTAACAAATTACAAGAGTTCATTTCGTTTTATATTTCCGTTATAATTACAACAAAGCCACGAAAGCGTAAAAAGAAGAAGACATGCACGCCCGAATTAAACGGTAATAATTCCATTTTAAGTAATATAAAGGACCCACAGGAAGGGCCAATGAGATAAGAAGATTCCAGTAACAGTAACATAGCGTGTCGGCGGTAACCGACACATAATGATGAGAGAAATAAAAGCCATAATCATGACAGGAATCGAATGGATCCACGTGTTAGTCAATAAATAATCTTGGTAGATTTTAATTAAAATCTCGTAAAAGGCGTCGTCGTGTCATTTACACGGATTTCTACGTGGTACAAGAGCCACACGCTGCAAGTGGGTGCACACGAGGGTGAATAATGAAAAAGGCCAATGGAGTAATAATGTATTATAATTGTACATATGGGTGTATCATTTGAGGATTTATAGTTTCTATGAGTTTCAGCTTTCAATTATTTTGTTTTTTCTTTAATTAATTTTAATTACTTAAAGTAATCAAGATAAACTATGGACTTGTTATTTTAACCCCCATTTGTACCATTGGCCTTCCCTTTTGCTCGGGGAACCTCACCTTCGGTCATTTTCTTCATTAGTTAAACTAACAAACCTAATAGGGTTTGTTGAGTTTTGACCATTCCCCAAATCACACAGACTGAGCAATTGAAGCCCGAGAAATTTCAAATTATTTGTTTGAGTTATTTTTATTTAGGCTCGAATCTCTTTTTTGGAAGAGGGTTGCTTGAATCAAGAACAGTATAAGAACAAAAGTGATGTATCATCATCTTCCTCTAAGCTTTTAGATTAGTAAATAGTAATCCTCGGAGAGGGAGGATTCATATCTGGTATACACTCAATTTATCACTTTTAATGATACATGTCTTATATGCTGATTATCATTTAAGAACATCATCACTTACAGGGGGAGGGATTGTATATACAATTAATTTAATTTTGGTATCAAATATAAACATTCCAAGGATTCGAATTAGGGTTTGTAATAGACTGGGTCTGGCCCTGCCAATTAACCCTTGGCATTCCAAAATTCTTTCACTAATAAAAGAATTTTTTTACCACCTTCACTTATTTATAGATAAAATGTTGGATAGAAGGATTAGGAATTGAAAACACTTTGGTTTTGTCTTTAAACCACACCATCCCTAAGGGTATGTTTGGAACCCCATGGAAAATAAAATAAAATAAAATAAAAATTTGACCATTATTATTTCCAAAAATAGTTAGTGAAATGGACAAGTCGATCGTTATCTCATTTTCACTAACTATTTTTAGGAATAATAATGGTCAAATTCTCATTTTTCTTTTCTTTTCTAAGGGTTCCAAACCGATCCTAAAGAAAGATGCAGGTTTCCATTTAACCCGGACCATCACAAAAACATGAACAAACTCATATTTGTTCTACTCAATACTAATCATTCACCTAAACCCAAGGTTTTTGTCTGTGATGATTCCTCCCTTATCTAGTTCATATAGCCACTATCTTTGTCTAGAAGACATCCTTCCATGACAAGTATCTTTGCAGTTCTATGACATGTAGATATGTTGATGTGCATTCATTTCTTCAAAAGAAAAAGAAACCTTCCTTTTAACAACATTTTGTGCAGGTTTTCCCATATTGGCATCGGATTATCCGATCGAGACTCATAAAATTCAATATAGAATTGCATAGATTATGTGAATTACTTCTGTTCAGATACTTTTTTTTACCTCTATAGCTTGTTCTTTGTCTTCGTAATCTTCTCTGTATTTGATTAAAATGAATGGTTGATTATTGCAGGAAAGAGAGAGATTTGCATTAATTTAACCTATGAAACGTTTTTCTCGAATGGTTCGAGCTAATCTTGAAGGTACCCAGTTTTAAATCTGAAAGGTAGCAGCAGTTCATGTAATACTTTCAGCAAAAAGAAAAAAAAAATATCTGTATCAGATGAGGGTTTTTGAAACCTTATTTTCTGAGAAATGAGAGATGAGAAGACAAATGAAACTGTGGAGGCCTTGGCAGCAAAGACAAGGAGAATGGATGCCCACGTGTAGACACAGTTGAATGAAATAACTCAAACACTAAAATTGCAGGCCCAGAAAAGGTAATGGAGTAGGTACAGACTTTAACTTTGAACAAGTGGGAATGGGAGAGAAAATTTCAGAAACTGAAGCTAGTCAATGTAATTAAAACTCTGCAGGAAACTGGAGAAATGGGATAGCCAAAGAAGACCCTTGTTTCTCTCCTGAGAGTGTCTTCTAGAACCCTACACTTGTCTCACTTATGGCAAATGGACTGGACCCTCAACTCTCACACACCACCCAAAGCTTTTAACAGATGATGTTACAGGAAGAGAACAGCTTACTTGGTTGCAGATCCTGGTTCAAGAACTAGGGTGGGAGAAGTGACCTTTACCTGTTTGAGAAATGGCCGAGAAGAAGGGAATCATAATCCGTTTCCTTGTTTGGGAGAATGGACAAGGAGAAAGAACCATGAGAGCTGGAGAAGCTTGAGAAAAAGATGCTGTTCCCTTCGTTGATGACAGTCAGATTTGGACTCAGGCAGTTAATATGAGAAAACAACAGATGGAACTAGAAACAGATGCAATAGCATTTGTCCCTTTTCCATGAAAATCTAACTCTCACCTACTTCAGTGGGTCTGATTACACCATCTTTTAGTGTATGGATGCCTGAATCCAGTTATCAGAGGAAAAACCTTTACCCAAAATTTAAAAGTCCAGGCTTTCATAATATTGTAACATCTCTGGTTTTCCAACTTCCACAAATTTCATGGTGGCTACAGTATTTCACCAAAGCAGAGCTGGTAATATTCACCCAAACAGAAGGATCTTTTGGTAATTAGATGATGTTCTTGGGATATTCTCAGTGTTAGTTCCTTAGTCCTTTCACGGCCATTGGATTTTTTTAACCAGAAGGAAATCATAAACAACCAGCTGTATCCTATAAATCTCTCCCTGAAGATCAAAATCTGGGTCTCTCTTCCCTTGAAGTCATCTCTTCGTTTTCATTTCACACCCTTTCTTTTGAGGAATATGTCCTCATGCATGGACTTGCTTGAAACCTCTGAGCAGCTGTGTTATGTTCAGTGCAGCTTCTGCACAACCATTCTTCTGGTAATCATTTCACATTTTGAACGAATTTTCTATTATCACCAGTTGACACTTATAGAATACTTGGATTCTGATATCCAAATTTTGAACAAAATGCAGGTTAGTGTCCCTTGTTGCAGTCTGTTGAAGATGGTTACCGTTAGATGTGGTCATTGCTCTGGGCTTTTGTCTCTAAATATGATGAGAGAGTTCCTCTTCACCTGCTTGCTCCCTTCAAAAATGATGCGGTAATATGGACTGCTTCCTTTCTTTCTTCTCCCTTTTTCATGTAACTAGCAGTTCTGAAACTATGGTCGATTGCTACTACAACTTCATAGCTATCAGAATGAACCAGATGTGCTACTGATCAAATCCTTCTTTATCCGACTCATCTAAGAATGCTTCTTTTTTTTTCTTTTTCCATTTGTAATGCAGGAGACGCAAGAACTATGCGGTGATGGATCTCCAAGTGCCTGTAATGAGAACTACTCTTCGGCAACTTGTTTCGAAGATAATGAAGATCAGACAGCTGCAGCACCTACTGTCAATAAACGTAAGTTCATCTGCAGCTGAATGTGAAAATAGATATTATCTCTGTCATCAAGATCATCATAACTGGACGTTCATTAACTTTGGGAATATCTTCTACAGCTCCAGAGAAGCGGCAAAGAGCTCCTTCAGCGTATAATCGCTTCATGAAGTAACCTCCTCACTTTGATCTCCCATTAACCATTGAATTAATTAACCAAACACTACCATCACAGACTATACCCATTTCAGATTAACCACTAAAATTATATCTCATTTTCATGCAGCTTACAAGTATTAGGCAAAACTATGACTGAAATTCCATTGTCTGAACTATGCAAATTCGACGTTGATTAAGAAGGGTATTTTCTTCTTGCAGAGAAGAGATCCAAAGACTCAAAACAATACAACCCGGAATGACCCACAAGGAAGCCTTCACTACTGCAGCTAAAAACGTGAGTTCTCTTTTCTGTTGCTGGATGCTCTGTTCACTATAAAAAGAAACCGTGCGAAAAAGGAAATGGTCGATTCAAGTCGAATATAAAGAGACTGTTCCTTTTAAAGTCTGATTCATCTTTTACTGTCTATAGTGGGCTCATTTCCCTCGAATTCAGTACAAAGGAGGAGAAAGCTGCAGTCAGGGAGAGGGAAAGTTGGCAAGAAGTGTAGATGCCTACGAGGTAATGGAATAGAAGCAATCTGAGTTTTATAGTTGGTTCTGATAGCATCAATGTGTTACTTCATAAAATCATTTAAAGATACAGCCCACAAAAAAAAAATCTTCCCAATTCTAATGCACGCAAATTTTTGTTGAAAATCGACCCATTTGAAGAGTAAAAAACTTATATTCTTTGCGGAAAGCAGTACTCATCTTCTGCCATTGTCGTAGCTGCTTGAGCTTCTTCCATTTTCCCCGCTTTCATTGCTTGTTTCATTGATGTCATTAAGATGGTGAAATCCTAAAAGTCAGGTTGATGTACAGAACAAAAGCTTTTACTACTCGAGATGGACAAGGACTCCCGTTGAATCGACTGAGCATGCAGTCTCCAAATGAGGAAACTTGGGTTTCTGTTTTAGGGTCAGGGTTTAATTTTGTCACAGCATTGCCTGCAGAATTCAATGCAGTCAGGTATGAGGAAGTGTCGTCTTGTCTGTTTGCTACATGTAACATTGAGTTCTCTGAGGGCGCATTTTCTGTTCAACTTATTTGCAGTTTGAGCTTGTTTCCCTGTGATGTGAAAGCCATGGACGTGGTATTGATCGTTTATCGACAGAGAGCAGAGCGAAGAATAAATAATAAATCCTCCGTACATTTTAAACGAAGTAGTATCGTCATTTCCAATTCCATCACGCATAATATATCTACGGATTTTATTTAGTCCTGTACTTTGATAAGATCTGATTACTGCAACATCAGCTCTTGTTTATTGATGACACTTCGGGGTAATTCGTCTCCTCCATTGCTTCCGTCTTCTGCAGCTTGACATCCTCTGTGTCGCTATTGCTCTATCTAAAAAAAATTAAACAACCATCAATTAATCCAGAGTCACCTCCCGGTGTTGCTTCCGCATCGAAGAGTTAAATGCATCGACAACTTAAAAGGAAATTAACGAGGAAAGAAAATGGGCGCTTTATCTGAGATCGATCTAACAAGAACTACCCGCGGAATACAGATTAGTTTCTCGTTCCAGGACTGGCCTCTTGAAACACCAGAATAGCATTCGAGCTGTTGAAAGAAAAAGAAAAAAAGTACTAGGTACTGTGAAAACACTTACGGGGGAAAGATATGAGGGAGAGCGCTTTGAAGTAAGCTTTAAAGAAGCTCCTATTCTCTCTCAGAAGCTCCCTCCAAACTGCAGCAGCCGCAACATCTTTCATTAAACAGTACTTGAGAGAGAGAAATAGAGAGGAGAGAGAAAGACCTGTGAGGGTGATTAATGGCTGAATGTGAGCGTGCTGTTCCAGGGCCAGAACGCAGTCGTCTCGATTCATACCGAGGAGCAAGCACCTCTCAATCAGATTCTGAACCTGCATGCGTGAACCCATTAAAGCTCTCATAAATGGAAACATTGCTAGAAATCACAGGCAGACAGTGAGAGATCTCCTCAAATGGGAGACCACAAGAGGAGGAGATGGGAATCTGGAAAGAAGGTGACAATAGACTCACCATTCTAATGTAAGCATGAGGGTGGCAATGCAAACAAGGTAGGTGAGGGTCGCGCCACATTCTTTTCTTCCAGCTGAATTGGACAAAACAACAAAAGAAAGAATTGGAAACGAAACCAAGAAAAAGTGCGAGACAGAGAGAGAGGGAGAGAGAGAGATATTTTTATGCAATATAGTATATAGTACAGGAAGGAGAAGAGAGATTGGAACTGTTTTGTTTTTGCTGTTATCCAAAGAGATGTCAAGCGAAGGGCCAAAAGTGCATAGGAATCTCAAGGGAGGATTCGCCTCATCCGTTGAAGCAGATAAGAGGAAAGCAGCGCGACTTCGTGGCGCATTCTTGGCCTGCACTGGAGGCAAAAGTGGAACCATTTGAGTGCACGCCGAAGCTATCACTCGGACTACGACCCACGATCAATGTTTCGGTTGCAGATGAATGAAGACGATAAGCTGGGCGGGGCCCCTTGAAAGCGTACCAACTCGTGCTATAATCAAACCAATTTTTTAAACCTAATTCAACAGGCAAACTTGGCAGATATGAACTTGTTTTATATTGTCTAAAAATGAAAATTCATATTCAAATCCAACCCTATTCTAAACTAAATGTCGATGATAAATCGTTAGTGATAGTTTGAGGTGTCATGACATCATTGCATACATTTTATTTTTTACTTTTTTAATTAAATTCAAACTTGTTAATTTGTTTAATAATTTAACATACTTTCTATTCACATGTAAAACAAATCTAACCCTATTTTTATTTATTTATTATTTTATTTTCCTTGTTGTTTATTTTGATGTTAACAAAATTATGTTCTAAAATATTATTTAAATAAAAAAATATAGAATCCAAATCTGAGGGGGGGATAGTCCCCCAAATAGATTTTTCTAGTTCAAGTTCATGTCCAACATGAAGATCGTGTCAGTCATGTACATGAAGATCATCTTCGCACTTGGTGTTAGTGTTGACGACTTCATGTGCATTGGAAAACAGTTTCCAGTGTTAGTGCCCCAACACGAGAAAAACATAAAAAATAAGAGAATCTCTAAACCTTTACAGTGCACTTAATTACAACATAATCCTTAAACCCTAAATTAGGTAAAATAACCATTATTACTACACGAATAAGTTATTTAATGTATAATTAAATATATTAATATATTTATTAATTGAATTAGATATTTTTTTGTGCATTAATATGGTAATTACACGAGCCAATGAAATACGTATATGATTAATTACAAATAATAAATAAATAACATTATAAATAAAAAAACGAAAGTAATACGTTGAGTTATTAATTTAATAATAACATATAATATATTTTAACCTAAAAATGAATAATTTAAGAGAAAAAATTGATTTAATCATAACTTTAACACACTATATATTTGTACATAATATATTTTATGTATTATTAATTAATAATATATTATCATTAAATTTAAAACCATTGGTTTAATTAACTATAGCAATCGGATAATTATGTCAAAATAATTTATCAAATATTTATTTTAACAATATTTTAATTATGACTATTAAATCACTATTTTAATATAGTAATTGTAAAATAAAAATAATTATTTTATAAATAAAAATTATAAATTAATGATTTTTATGAAGATAATTTAATTTTTCCTAACTTAGGAAAAATTAAACCATCTTTGTCTTCCTCAACAGCGAGCCAATGGGCACGGCAATGGCAACGGGGACGGGCTAGTAGGCAAAGGCGACGGCGGCCGGCAATGCCAACAAAGGCGACGCTCCGACGGTACGCCGGGAGGGAGAAGAGAGGGAGGCTGAGAAGCTCTGCAACAGATGCTCGACCTCCCATGCTCTGCGACGGAGGTCAAGAGGGAGAAGAGAGGGAGGATGGCTGTTAAACCGAAGCTGATGGCTGAAATCAAAGCCGAATAGGGAAATCGATGATGAATCGAAGTAAAAATTAAAAAAATTGAAGCCCAAATGTCGAAATCGAGCAGGAGGTTCAGAGGGAGAGCGAGTCCGAGATATCAACGGAGGGAGACCGGATAGGGACGATGGAGAAGACAGTGGAGACAAGAGAGGGAGCAGAGAACGAGAGAGGGCTGCGGGAATGAAATGGCAGGGTGTGCAGTAGAGAAAGCCCCGAGAGAGAGATAGCTCCGCGCAAGAGTCATGTAGATGATTCTCAAAATCGGGCGAAAAACACTTTCCGCCGTTTACTCTTGAGACATGAACTCCTGAGTCATATTTGTTCATGTACATGACATGAATTTCGGCGCTCCACACCAAGACATGAACTGCATAATGCATGAAGATCATGTCTTGAGTCATGTACACTAACCCCCCCTTATTACAATTTACTCCAACCCAAATCCAACCCAATTTCAAGGCCTACCTAATCTATAGTTTGTTTTAGGGTCCGTTTACAACCCTAAACCAAACTTCAGATAATTTGATCTTAATTTTAATTTATACAAATTTAAAAAATAAATTAATTTATTATTTATAAAATAAAAATTCAAACAAATAGTTACTTCTATAATATTTAAATTCTCAACTCTTAAATTAAAAATCAAATATAATATATATATATCATGAAATTGATATTTTATTAATTGAAATTAATTTGACAGATTTAAATTTATATAAATAAACAATGATATTTTATTAACTTTGTAAAATACTTACAAAGGGTTTTGGGTTATTTTCACTGGTGAAAATACTTTCAAATCTATTTCATGGACCAGTTAATGCGTTATACAATGAATAATTCATTATATATTGTCTAATACGTTAAAAAAGCTTTCTTTATTTAATGCGATTGACGAATCTCTTCTATAGTTAGAATCATCAAATCGTTTGTTAGTAGAATTACATGACAATGGATTAATTTATTTTTGTTCATACGGTTAAAGATTAGCTCATTTAATATTTTTAATAATATTTAACAAAATTATTTCCATTTAATGCTACAGGAGTCTGATGGAGAAGTGGGTGTCGAATGATGAAATCCAGGTTAAAAACCGCCAGATTCGGGTATAAATTACTGAGACGAGACCTTCAATGGCCAGTGCAGGAAAGAAACAAGTATTAGACGAGCTCTCCTGCAAAAATAAAAGAATAGTATTAGGTTACAAATGCTTTCTTCCATTCTCAATAATGTCGCATCCACGAAAATCAGCTACACACTAATTAACATAGCTGACAAAGTAGAAGGATGTCAATCATATATAGGGAGCTATAACCAACCACTTCGCCATTTTTATGGCAGAGAGGTTACGATGAGTACTCCCAACCAAACAGGCGAACAAAAACGACTTCTTCAATGACAACCGATGTGTTTTTAAGGTTTTGCAGTACCATAGATATGCTGCTTATTGAGCTTCAAATGGAAATTCACATGCATATAAATATAGGATCAGCATCCGAGCGTTAGAGAAGATGGTATCAAACATTAGAAAGATGAAATAAAAAGCTCTTATTTTGGGAGGAGACATGAACCAATTTGCATTCTCAGGCACTGATAGAGTACACAAAAACCATTTACAATGCCGGTAAAACTTCGACCAATAGCTCACATTGTGGAAAGAATAGAGGTAGCAATTATGCTATGAAGAGACGAATTGCGCCTAAGATCAAAAACAAAAAAAATGATAAATTTCTGTAAAAAAAAAAAGGCAAAATAACTTGTCATATAAATCATGCAAAGGTAAACGTTAAATTCTAAATAAAGAGTTCCGCATTACTTATTCCTCAAATAATAGAAACGTGTTTTAATTAGACAACTTATTCGTGCTAAGAATTAAAAAAACCGCAACAGACAAATTGACCCAGATTTAGAAATAAAAACACACAAATCATGGAGAACTAACTCCACGGCCATCTCACTCTTTGTACCATTTGTACCAATAGATCAACTCAACCAACTAAACAGTATGAGTAGCATCCTCACCTACACAGTAATCGGCCTCTGAAAGATCCAAATCTCAGAACCACGCAGCGATAAGGAGGTGAGCGGAGGAAGGAGAAACACCAGCAAATCAGTGGAATAGGTTCTCATTAAGAAAAGGTAAAGGAGACCTATTCCCTAACTTGCGGGAGCTCTAGCTCCCTTCCCATCTACCCCGAACGGGAGCATCACGGCCTACACCACTCTCGCCACCTCCAACTTCCTAACCCTAGCTCGACCAGAGAGAAAAAATTACTTGCGTTAGGGCATCCCGATCGGTTTGCTTATATAGACAATGGAGGCCAATAGGATGACGCTAGCAACCTGATCCGTCTGATGAAATTAATCGGACGGATAATATTAGTCCGAAATTACTCTCTTCGTACATTTTCATCTCTACATCACACGCTTCCTGCACAACGTGGATGGAATCAAAGGATAAATATCAACCGTCCGATGTTTCTCCCAGTTAATTTCTGTCCTGTGATTCCCGGGACGGTCTTCGTCCTTTCTCTGGGCTTCTTTTTCTTCTTCACCCGCCAAAACTTCCCGCCAGCACGGTCATTGCTAGCAGGTCTTCAACGGCCCGGCTCGGCCCATTCTGAGAGCCAGAATTCGAGCGCCGCAACTTCATTTCTTCCCGCTTTTTCTTTGTTTCTTCTTATTTCTCTGGATTCGTCTCGGACCGACGCTCAGTACCTTTCAATTAAACGTAATCGGTCAAGGACGGGTAGCGACGTCTGAATTACTGTTATACCCTTTAATTGAAAATGATATCATTGTGTTCTGTCTGTCTTCTCGAAGGTATTAATGTCTTTTTGTTCCATCAATTAAAATCAAATAAAAAATGAGTTGCAGGTTTTTGGAAAGGCAAAAGCAGACACGCTGCCTTCTCCAATTTTCCAACCAACTGGATCGAAATTTCATTGCCTGTCGATAATCCATCAAGTCCTCGATCGCACGCAGGTTTCGATCGCGTTTTTGGTAGGAAGCATAAGAGGTGGGAAGGAACCCATTTTTTTAAAAAAAATTAAAGAATTTACTGGGATTCTATCCCATTTGATCGTCTGTAGGAGACAGGGTGCGATCGGTTTCGTTGATTATGTGGCTAAACCGTTTTGAGGTATATTTCGTGCTGTTTCGTTGGCGGTCATGGCTTAGTGAATTTTATGAATTTTAGTTGTTTTATGGCATCGGTGGGACATGAACAGGTAGGGTCGTCTGTTTGTATCTCTTGCCGCCTTTTGGTTGTGTTTTCGTGATGTTTAATTGCATTGAGACTTCTGCATTTTCAGACGTCGATCTCATATTTTCTTTGGCGTACTTGTTTGCATCTGTTCGTTTCCAGGGTGTATTATCCTTAATTTTCTGGTCGGAGGCGTGTTAAATATTGTTGACTATTCGTTAAAAAAATAAATACCATAAGGTGATTGCGTATGGAATTTTTCATTTATTTTTCGTTCTCTTGTCTATATTTTACGAGGCGATAGCTCGGCTTCTTTCCGATTCTTCATTTTACACATTCTTTTGGTTTCATTACTTTTGAGGTGATGAAGGTCTTCCTTAGTTTGTTTTGAACAAACTGCATTTTGGATTTTAACTGAATTTTGGATTTCCTTTGGGAGGACAATAGGCAATAGTTATAAAGAGCGTATTTCCAATAAAAAATAAGTTGGAGTTTCTTTCCCTTTCGTTTTCGTTATCGATTGGTAAGCATTCGCCATGCTTATCTGGTTCTGGAGAGTGGCCATTTGTTTGATACTTCATTTACAGTTTCCCATATTGAGTTTAAGTTTCAGGATTTTGACTGACTATATGTTCTGTTCCAGGAATTTATTGATTTAGTCTGCTTCCAGAAGGGAATATTCGATTTTTTTTTTTTTCTTCTGGGCCATTGATTCCCCAAGTAATATTGGTTTTCTCTCAATGGCAAAAAAACTAGTATGTATGTCATGCTTTGGGGTTGGGACATATGCAAAGGAGTGGACCATCAAGTTAGGCTAATTTAGACCAATTATTAAAGAGCAGCAAGATTATGAAGTTCGCATGTTCAGGATTTTCCTTCTGCTAGTATTTCTCTCGGTAATAGTAATGAATCAACTAGAGCAAGCTAACATGATTCCCCTCACTTCCTCTCTCAACTGAGGACACGCAACCAAGAAGTTCCTATTTCACATGCAAAAAGTTCCACCTCTATTTCTTATTTCTTATCTTGATATTCATTGCTTGACAGGCTCATTTTGGTTGAGATTCATTTGGGGAATTGAGTTATCATTCTTGAGGCACAAAATTAAGGTATAAAGCCAGTTTTTCACATTTAAAATAATAACTATAATAACAGAGCCAGTTCTCACATCTGTAATAAGAAAGCCAAGTTCTCCAGATGACCTCTCATCAATTTATAACTATTGGACCTCAAGGATGGGCTTTAATTGATTTATCTTTTTTTCTTTGTGGAATTAACTTTGAGCTTATCGGCTTCTTTCATATAATGCGATGTTTCTTTTGAGTCTTCAAATGATTCTTTTAGTTTAATTTTGTTTTTTGCATTTTACTGTATGTTTAGGAAGATGTTTGGAGGTGATGATAATAATACCACCTTTCCCATTTTCCTGGAGGGAAATCAGTTTCAATATGATTCAACTGGTTCAACACAGCTGCAGTTATTTGGAAACTGTGAGACTTCTTCAAGACCCAACCTCTTGTTTTCTGAATTATTTTTCTGCCCTTCAGAATCTATTATATTTTTCATTTTTCTACTTTTCTATAGTAAAACCACTTTTTGACTTAAATGGAATTGATGCGTGATTTATGTTTATATAGCTGTTTATGAGTAGGTTTTTTGAGCATGCATTGAACTGTATAGTGGAAAAGGGGATTTTTGTAGTCTACAAGGCTGAGTAGTTTGAAAGGGAGTTGTGGTTATGTTTACAGACCTTTTGGTTACTCCTGTTTTGGAATTTTCATCTGCCGCAATGCATCTAGTAGAGTTACTCGATTTTGTTTTCTTTTCAAGTGCCACAGGCATTAACCTAATTTTTCTTGTTCTGTTTTATGCAGTCACAGCGGGCGGTAATGTTGAACTGATGAACTTTAATAATAATGACCATGTCTCTGCTACAAATAGGCCAAACAAAAGAAGCAGAGAAGCTGAAGAAAATTCCAGACATCAAAAGCTTCAGATTTCCTTGCCTAATTTTTGTCAAGATGAGACTGACCAGCCAGCTGGTATTCCTCCAACTGCTGTGTCAACTGGTCTACGACTGTCTTATGATGATGATGAACGAAACTCTTCAGTCACATCTGCAAGTGGCAGTATGAATACTCTTCCAGTCATTCTGTCCTTGGGTGACAATGTAAGGACTGAGATTGATGGCCAGAAGGCAGAATTTGATCATTATATAAGGGTTCAGGTACTAAACCTCTCCTATTTGAATCTGCTTGTCCTGCGTCCTCAATGAACTGGTCATCGTTTTGTTACTTCTTCTCATATACCTTAGTGGGGATAAAACCTGTTCCAATTCTTGTGCTTGTGAAAGGTTTCAGATAGAAGGTCATACTAATTGGTCAGGTTTAAAATGTGAAGGGAGTTGAAGTCATGCAAATTTCAAATGATGAGCTTTAATGGACTTAAAAGGTTAGTAAAATGCACATATAGTGGGGGGACTTCCTACTTATATCACCTCCCTAATCCACCTTTCACCTGAGAGATGTTGAACTATCTCTCAAGAGGACAAGAGGCATGCAATCGAAGTGAAATAACATTTCTTTGTTGTTTTTTGTTACTTTTATGCCCCAGTCAAGAAGACTGCACTTGATCAGGTTGTAGATTTATGCTTATGGAGTCTTGTGATATGTATTTCACAACTTGCTGTCTGAAGAGATTATGATAAGTTCAAGTTGTTGCTTATTAATCGATTTTGTTGCATCATGCTAAAACCAGGAAGAACACATTATGAAGGGCGTTAGAGAGATGAGACATAGGCACATGGCTGCATTCTTAAGTGCCATTGAGAAAGGAGTAGGAAGAAAAGTGCGCAATAGAGAACTTGAAATTGAGAACATGAACAGGAAGAACCGTGAACTAATCGAGAAGATAAAGCTAGTGGCTACTGAAGCCCAGTCGTGGCATTACAGAGCCAGATACAATGAATCGGTGGTCAACGTCCTCAGGAACAATCTGAAGCAGGCTATTGCTCAGGGTACCAATCAAGGCAGAGAGGGTTGTGGGGACAGTGAAGTCGATGATGCAGCATCATCCTTTGATTACAATGCCGTCCCTGGAAATCTCAGCAGAAGTAAAACTTCAGGGCCTCTGAAAGAGCAAATGACGTGCCGGGCTTGCAAGAGTAAAGAGGTCTGCGTCCTGTTGTTGCCTTGCAGGCATCTCTGCTTATGTAAAGATTGCGAGGGGTTTATAGAAGTCTGCCCCTTGTGTCAATGTGTGAAAACTGCAAGTGTGCAGGTTTACTTGTGTTAGTTGACTAGGAAACCAAATTTCTGGACCTGACTGCATGGTATAAACGGCTATGTCGCCTTCCTGGTATGGTATCTCTATTTGAGAATCCGCAAAGATCGGGTTTCGGGTTCGGTTCACAATCCAATTTTATATGACTATAGTATTTCTATAGTCAATTTTAAATTAAAATAATACGAAACGTTTTCGTTAAAATTGCAAATGAATTTGACAATGGACATCATTGAATACGTAATTAAATATTCATCATTTTACAAAATAAAATAAATGCAATTTCTTTGTTTTTTTGTTTTTTTTAATTTCTCGTGCATCTCGCGGGCTTCGCCTAGTTTTTTCTAATGGAGGCAGGTGATCCTGGAGAAAACTGCAGAACAGCAGACGAGGATGATCATTGGCTTCACCAGAACACGTTTCCCCACTTTGAGCAGCAATGCAGAGCCATGCCTTCGCTCTCGCTTCCTCCATTCCTTTCCCCCACTCACGATCCACTCTACAGCAGGGACTACACGTCCCTAGGCGATCCAGTTCACTCTCCGTCGCTCCGCTGCAGCATTTCGCGCCCTCTCATGGACGTTCTGTGTTTTCAAACACTACAAACTCTGCTTCTTCGTCCTTCATCTGTTTCCGGCAACTGATTCGGTCACCGCACGGTGATCCTGCTGGCCGGAGGGAAGGTTTCACCGTCCAGGCGATTTCAGACCCGGATGGCAGCAGCGGGAGCTCGAAATTGAGAAACTTACAGCGGACGTTGGAGCTCGGATCCATGTTTGGGATCTGGTATCTCTTTAATGTCATCTGGAACATCATCATAAAGAAGGTTAGCACTCGTAAAAACCACGATCTTCTTCTGCGTTTGTTTACTTCTGTTCACAAGGTGCAATCCTAGGATTTTAATTAATTAACTCGTTTCTTGTTTAATTTCACAATTAGTTGCTCCTGAAGCAAAATCGTCGTTCAGGTATAGTTTGAATCAGCTTGCAGATGAGAAAAGACACCTTCTCACTGCTTGTGATCAATCAATTCGATCTTTACTTGATCAAAAATCATCTCAGGTAGAGCTTGCAATAATTTTCTACGTGAAACTCTTCAGTACAATCGAGACGGGAAGACGAGAACCGAAATTCTGGTAATTGCATTTGAAAATCCAAAATTGAAAAGAATGAATTAATATTGATTATTAACAGCCAGATCTTCTTTTTGTTTACATGGAAAACTAAACCTTATGTTAAGGTCGATTATATGGTACATACGGGTTGTTCTTAATATGGTCTAGAGCGCACGGATCAGTTAGAACAAAAAACTGAGAGCGCCTTTGTATTTAATTGGATCGATTCCCGTGACTCACGACTTGTAACTCACTTGTCACATACGAGGCACGTTAACCTCGTACCTGACAAATGAAAAATTCCGAAACGACGCGAGATGAATGACTTCTCGACATTTTACCGATAAAATGGCGATAATAACGCTTCTCACTACTCGGCGGTCACCAACTCTCCCTCACCCACTTATAGCAGCGGAGCCACCGATGACGAACACAGGACAAATATCTTTTTCATCCAAATAAATGCAAAACTAGTTTAAACATTTAACAGAAATTCGTCCTCTCTTCTCGTCGCTCCCTCCCACGCCTCCCTTCCTTTGTTACCTTCTTTGATCTCTCCCAAAAAATGCAGAGCAGCGCCTTCGCTTTTGCTCCCTCCAATCCTCTTTTGAAAGCTAGAACGCTTTCGAAGCGCAGCCCCGCCCCTAGATTCATTCCACTTTCGCTTTCTTCTCCGAAATCGTTCGGTCTCCCGCCAATTCATGGACTGTCTGCCACTTCAAGCCCTACCTCTTTTCCTTCTCCAGCTGCTCGCTTCCGGAGCTGGATCTCTTCGCCTCCTCTCGATCCTGAACGCAGAGAGAATGATTTTAGTGTCAAGGCGACCTCCGTACCTGAGAGTGCCGGCGAGAGCGCAAAGTTGAGTAGTTTGAATCGAACATTGGAGCTTGGTTTGTTATTTGGGCTTTGGTACCTGTTTAATATCTACTTCAACATTTACAACAAGCAGGTGATCTGTTGCTGAATGCATTTTTATTTCTCGTTGCTTTTGTATTTCTCGTCGCATCGATCCGAGCTGTTCTTAGTCTTTTAATGTCGTTTGCGTTGAATGATCTATGGACCTGTGAGTTTACTTTTTTTATAAAAAAAAAAAACTTCGTAATTGTTGATTGCGCAATTGTTATGCATGTTTTTTTTTTTTTTTTTTTTGCGCAGGTGTTATACATGTTCTTCGATACTCAAATTTTGTATATGTGAGCGTATTTGTTGGTAATCAACCTGAATTACTTGTTCTATGCATCATATCTTCGAATTATAGTTCACATGCTTATGTTGTCGAGCAACGATGTACCGGAAACGTGTCGCGATGATATGTGCGACTAAAATGATTTGCTTATCATTATTTTTGCTTTCGTGGGTAGAGCCACGAGCCAAAACGACTTTCCTACATAGCAAGTTGGTCTATGTGTTTGCTAATACACCAGATTTAATTTTTGAAAGCGTTGATCACTGAAGACCCTACGTGGTTGAGATTTGCTCTGTTCATGATGGTTAGACTTATCGCGTATGATGCCAAGTTCATTTGTTAGCAGTTTGTTAAACATCATTTTTGTACACGTTCATGCCATTCTGTGCTATTTTCACCATTTTATGTACTATATAGTTCAATCTCATCCAGATCCTAGCGGCTGTTGGAGAGACGTGCGTTTTATGATCTTACAGCTATTAACCATACTCTAGGCCTTTATGCTTGATCTTCTTTGAGCATCATTTTACTCTTTGTACTTGTCATTTCTTCCGTCTTATGGAAAGGCAATTTTCTGAGTCATGGTATAAGTATAGCATCATTGTATTATCCTAGATACACTTGCTGTGGGAGATTTGTGAGTGTGAAGAAATATTTAAATGGATATGCAAGATGTGATATCTGTGCCACTTATATGATGAAATGCATTAGACATATTATATGACCCGGAAGCAGCATGTGTCTGACTCTGTTTATAATGGAGTTAAAGCATCTGACAAAACCTTCTGTTGGCAGTTTGATATTGGTGCAAGCGTCCTTCATTTTTTTTTTTCTGGGAACAGTCATTACAACTTGAGTGCTATTTGCATCTACAAAATCCTGAAATTTGCTCTCTTGGAGATGAATATTTTGAAACTTAGGGAGAACATAGATGTCAATTTATTTAGCAAAGATTCTTGGCTGTTGGATTTACTCTCTTTAAAACTTATACGAGGAAGTGACACATTCTGCTAAGTAACTTCTGATGAGATAATGATATTCTGTTTTTTTTTTCTTTACTTAAATATTGGTTCCATTCACTGATTATAGTGATTCTTTCATGAAGATATTTTCCTCTTATTCAGGTGTGCCTCAGCTGATTCTAGAGTGGACCACATAATTTAACATTTGATTTCTTTAGTGAAGCATTTCTTTTTCTATCATTTCTGCTTCCAAATTTTGCCTGAGGTGCACTACGGAGAAAGGGATATTGTTCTTACTAACTGATGATGTGATTCTCACCTGATGAATGCCAACTCATTACTTAAAAGGGAAACACTTTTGAGTGCTTTGCCTGAAAACAGAGGAATGCAAGCTTAAGTGTCCTTGGTTGGAAATTTATATCCTAGGAAAAGCTAGAAATATTTTTTCTAGGATACGCATTTCCAAGAAATCTTCTAATAAAATCCTATTAATAAATGGACCTATTACTGCCTTTTTCAGGGAAATAAATGGAAATTAATAATCAATCTCTTACATTACCATACTTATCCAATAAATTTTCAGTAAAATAAATTGGCAAATACAAAATTGCCTCATTTTGAAAGTATTACATAATTAATTATCAAATACTTATTCAAAAAAAATTCATACTGTTTTCCGGCCCATCCTTGCTAGAAAATCTTACCTGGAAAATTATATGATTTTCCTGTTAAGAATTTTCAGCTAGAAAAGTGTTTCCAAAAAACATGAGGTACTGATTGTCCCTAGGAACATACTTCTTCTAAAAATGTGTTTCCTAGAAAAGGCACTGACAATTAGTGTTTTTCTTCACATCTTCTTTTCTTTTCTATAGGTGCTGAAGGTTTTCCCATATCCTATAACCATCTCAACATTTCAATTCGCTGTTGGCACTGTACTCGTCCTTTTCATGTGGTCAGCTAATCTATACAAGAAGCCTAAACTTACTTCTGCACAGGTATGTCATGATTTTGAAGTTCATTCTACTTATTGTCATCATGTACCATGAAACTTACAGTTTATTCTTGATACCTATTTACAGCTTTTGCCAATTGTCCCATTGGCTCTTGTTCACACATTAGGAAACCTCTTCACTAATATGAGTCTTGGAAAAGTTGCTGTTTCTTTCACCCATACAATCAAAGCCATGGAGCCCTTTTTCTCTGTGGTGCTTTCTGCCATGTTCCTAGGAGAGGTGAGTTTTCTGCATCATGTAAATTTCTTTATATTGGCTTCTGCCAGGTGATTTTCAAATATTCAATATATTTTGCTTTAATGATAATATGTTGTCTAATTGGTTTCTTCAAGTTCATAACTCTCTCAGGTATCAGCTGTTGTTGTTTTCAAAAGTCTAGTCTGATTAAATCCATAGTTTTCATAATAAGAAATATATAAAATAAAACTCCTTAGGTTGAACAACTAAATTGCTGTGATTCATTAGTTTCTTCTGACTCCAGTTTAATGCCTCTCTTTGCACAGACGCCTACCCTTTGGGTGGTTGCCTCGCTTGCGCCAATTGTTGGAGGAGTTGCATTGGCCTCACTTACAGAGGCTTCTTTTAATTGGTAAGCAAACTCTGGTGAAGTTACTTATTCAAGAACAAGAATACATTTGTAAATCCTCATTTGAATATTTTGTTGCCTAAAGAAAAGGTGACTTTGCTCTTTCTTCATGTGGGAGAGGGAGAGTGGACGAGGGGTATACCACTTTTTTTTCTATGCATGTCTCTCCGTGCTCTTCACCACAGTGATGAGATGAGGAAGAGGACAAGAGGTATACTTTTCTATGGGGAAAGGAAATGCCCCCTCTACCTTCTTCCTCTCTCACATGGAGAAAGAATGGTACCTCACTCTCACCTCTTCTACCCATCCCGTAGAGGTTGTCAGAGAGCCAGGGCCCCTCTTTACTTTAGAAATAGTTTTTGTTTAATTATTAAATATTTTTCAAGACCATTATACTCTGAACTAAATGGTTATATAAGCAATCTGTTGGCAGTCATTCAAGAGGCTGTTTCAGAAATATGTCATCTAACGGAGGCTCTAATCGAAAATTTCCTGTTATTCGCTAGTAAAGCACTTAAAGACTAGTTCGTGCATGACTTCTCTTACTGGTAATGTTGAAAACAGGGCTGGATTTTTGAGTGCAATGGCTTCAAACGTGACCAATCAATCTCGTAATGTTCTCAGCAAAAAACTCATGATTAAGAAAGAGGTAATGAACTCATTCAGAGATAAGCATGTCGTTGTAATTCTATTCTTTTCCTGTTTATATTTTCCTGATAAAAAACCATGTTTGAAACTATTAAAAATTGTGTATGTTTTTTTAGTTTCTTTTTCATGAACTCTGGCAGAGATATTTAACCACCAACAATAGTTCATATCTTGTCCAAAGCGCTCTGATCTCTTGGAAGTAAACTGACTGTCTGCTTTTAACAGGAGTCCCTGGACAACATAAATCTCTTTTCAATAATAACAATCATGTCATTCCTAATGTTAGCTCCTGTTACCCTATTTGTTGAAGGCTTCAAGGTTACCCCATTATATCTGCAGTCTGCGGTGAGTAATGTGGAACTACCTGAGTTTGACATCAAACACTTGTTGTGGATATACATAAATTTTACTTTTCTGCTTATGTCGATGCAGGGTTTGAATGTTAAGGAGATATACGTGAGGGCCCTTATTGCTGGGCTCTGTTTTCATGCCTATCAACAGGTTGGTCCATCTGCTTTCATTGTTTTTTCATCTTATCCATGTTCATTTCTCAAGGGTTGATTGTGTTCACAACTCAAATGTCAAACTCTGAACATCATTTGAGTAATGGAACAATGACCTTGTCTAACTTACATTAGGCAAAATTGAGAATTCTAATGATAGGGTCAAATTAGGTTTACTAGTGCCCTAGCAGCTCATAAAATACAGCATTTGGAAATTGCTATCCAGATATAAAATGAGCATATTCATCAGGCAGGTATGAAAAAGTTTTTTTATGAGAATGTGTGTTGCATTTTTACATTTTTGTTATGGAATGTGTGTCCAATCCGAAAAGTTTGTGATAAAAGTTGAATGTTTCATTCAAGAGAAGAAAATTTTATGTGTAGATGATAACATGTGAGTGTGTGACTTTTTCCTTTTCATATCTGGATATATCACCATCATGTTTCCAAATTCCTAAATATCGTTCATGATTGGCATTTGGCTATTTACCTACCTAATTAAAGGTTAGTGTCAGTCTTGCTTTGTTTTGATTATTGCTTGAAATATTTAACTCTCTTCTATTTAACACATTCATTTAGTTTTTAATAATATTAGAAACTTTTTTTAGTTTTGGTATTACTTATTGATAATTGAATGATACCTTTAAGCCAAACAGATGGGTATTTGGTCCATATATGAATTAGAATTTGTCATATAGCACCTATAAAGGGATTCTCATGTAATTCTTGGCACTATTATATTAATGTAAAAACATTAATTTTAGACATATTGACCTTCCTTTCTCCATACACAAATATATAAAATATGAAATGACTGGAAGGCTTCCCTACCATTCAAGAGGCTCAGAGTCAGCAAGGTGCTTGGATGTCAAAAAGTTCTTCCAAAAGTTTTAACTTGAAGTTAATCTTGCAACTTATATTTTTGAAGTTAAAAAAAATATCCAGTCACCTTTTCCAACATTCTTAAAAAGAATATGAGAGTGGACTTAGCTTTAATTGGAACCCAGAAGGCTGTTGGTTGTGTTTGCAATCATTATCCTTGTAATATTTTGAGCTTCCCTGTTACAAGAAACGTTCACAATCTCTGAAACTTGCAGGTTTCATATATGATATTGGCAAGGGTGTCTCCTGTTACCCACTCGGTTGGTAATTGTGTGAAGCGGGTGGTGGTAATTGTCACCTCGGTTCTCTTCTTCAAATCCCCAGTGTCATCAACTAACTCTCTAGGTATCATATTCGTGTTTAATCGAGAAGCAGTCTCAGCATAATGTAATATATTATTTCATCTTGCTATGTTTTCATTAACCTTAATCCATCTGACTGTAGGAACTGGTATTGCACTTGCTGGAGTCTTTCTCTACTCTAGGGTGAAAAGGATTAAGCCAAAGGCTGCCTAGATAGCATATGAATACTTCTGTCAGATAGCTTAGGTTGCTGGATGTGAGCGTACCTGCTGCCAAGACGACCGTTTCTTCTTTCCAGGGGAGTAGATCTTAGTGTTATGGTATGGGGGAGGACATCAATCAATTGGTATTGGAATAGTTTCTGATTCTTTGCCGCTTATCTTCCTCAATTTTCCAGCGGCGTTGCTACCTGATTTTGAATCAACAATGTCCTTTTTGTGTTATCTTTTTTTTCACTCTTGGAGTTTGCTTTACATCTATTTTCACGTAAGTCAAGATGAGCTCAAGCTTCTTAAAGCTGCAGAATCTTAAGGAATTTGGCCTATCCCCTGGTATATCTTGTTTGGGACTTAAAAAACGATTTGAGTAATTCGATGGATATTTCGAGGCTTGGTGCGAATTTTATTCGAAGGCTCGAGATTTGGTGTTGGTGTAGCCTGGCGGATGCTCTGTCTGCATATTTCGTCTATCCGCTTGTAGGTATAATATGCAATTAAATTTGATGTACTTGGGCGTAGTAGCATCTTGAATGGGCAGAAGCCCCAGCGGATACCGACGTTCAAAAGACATGGTCATTGTCCGTAGTGGAAGGAGTATTTTGCTTTCGATAAATAAATAAATTCGTATTTTGATTTTGCCGATGGAGAAAATGAAGCAACTTTTGATTTTGAAAAATCGTACAGGATAAACATTTTGTACGTTGAATTAAACATAGCTATTTAGAAGAGCGGCTGCACCATTTTGGTCGTGATAATTCCACTCAATGCGGTACCCATGCCTATCGGGCCTGTAGGCTTGTAATGTCACTCGTTCGTAACAGGAGACTAGCTACTTTGGTGGCTAAGGGGTTGTAGCTCACCCACGATTTAAAAAAACTAGTCTATAACTACCCATTTTTAGAACTTGGCGTCTCCCAACTTACGCATAACCAAAATTTCATTTTATGTAAAAGTTCAAATATTAAAATGCCAAAAATTAGCTATTAGCTCTCCTTATTGAAGATTGGAGAATGAGATGTGTTAGCAATACGGATGCCTTTGTGCCCTACTCCACTCCCCTCTAGAAATTCTCAAAGTTCAAAAAACCAAATCAGTTGGACTTCAGTTTCATTGGTTTAACAGTTTCCCTTTTGAAGCCTCATCTTTTCTTCATCACCGGTTCTCTCCTGATGTCAAAAGTTTACTAAAAAAACAACTAGGATACTTGACAATGAAGCGAGATGGGACTTACTAGTAGCATGGAGCAGTAACTGAGAAGTGGAATGAGACGCATTCATTCATTCTCCTCTCCTGCATGATTGACTACCAAGCTTGCGTCATTAGACCAATTGATGGAAGAAACCCTAGGGAATGAATGAAACCAGGCTCCAGGCTCCACCATGTATACATAAGGACCCATTGAAGGACCCATCTCATAACGAATTCCAAAGACAAACCAAGAACAGACTAATAAAACATAAACATGACATACAGGTTTAGAAGTATGGAACCATATTACACACACTATTATTGTTCTCTTTCTGATACAACACAGAGACTATTCTGTCGTCTTCCACACAACACACAAAGCTACTAATTAATAGACACTGTAACATGATCGGTCCAGTTTCTTCACGAACAGGGAAACCCTAACCTTTCCCTTTATTCCTATATGTATACATGCATGCATTCATTTATTAGTATATTCCTCTCCTCATCATCACTAAGCTCTGTCGAAGACCCCATCCCTGATTCCTACTTCTGTGCCCTACGTCTTCTTTCTTTAGTACAGAAGAAGAGAGGAAAGTCGTTTACCTTACTCAGACCTGGCCTCCGCGACGCTGCTGCTGGAGGCACTGCTTTGAGTTATCATTTCCATCAGATCCATCTCCTGCTTCACATTCTCAGCCGGCATGAAAGTAGAAGAAGCAGAGAGGTCCACCCCCATCCCCGCATCCATCTCCATAGTCTCCATGCACTTCTCTTCCTCCATCACCGACCCTCCGCAGTACATCATCATCATGTCATCGAATATAGACCCGCTGCTGGGAACATTACCATTCACTCCAGAAAGAGGAGAATCCAACACGTCGCTGAATTCGAAGGTAGGGATGTCGACGTCGATTGTGCCTCCGGGCTCCGGTTTGGAGACTGCTCCGAGAGGAGCGACGGTGGAGACAAGAGGCGGAGTAATGGTGGCGGGCGCTACAGCTTGAGTGAATGCAGGAGTCTTTGGGCTCACGATCTCGGATTTGGGAGGGGTAGGGTTCACCAGTCCGAGGCTCTTGATGTAGTTCTGCAGCAGAGTGCTCGTTCTAGGATACTTGGAGCTGCGGCACTTGCGGCGGGAGAACTGGCGGCGCTTGGTCGCGTTCCAGTGGTTCTTGATGGAATTCTCAGTGCGGCCGGGAAGTCTCTTAGCTATTTCAGCCCATCGGTTTCCGATCTCGGCGTGCGCTTGGATTAAGATCCTGTCTTCTTCCTCAGTCCACACGTCCTTCTGCAAAATTTGAGCAACAGTAGAAGATTACAACCCAGACCAGACTGAGATCTGTTACAGCGAAAGTACGTCAAAACATGCAAAATACAAAAAAAAAAAATCCTTTTAAATTCCTTTTAGGCTTATATAAAACCATCTCTTCAATTGAATTGAACTCTGTGATATATGCTGAAGGATCATGGATCGACTTTGGCTGCAGCAATGACGGCCGGCTAACTTATGTTAAAAAAAAATGTATTTTTCAGAAACGGAAAACAAAAAAAATTTAAAAAAAACTGAAAAATAAATTTAAAATTCTATATGGGATAAGAAAATTTCAAACGTGAAGGGAAAAACATTATGAGACTAATTCTAGATTAAATAAACAATGAGAACACATAACTTATAAGACTTAAGTAGTTCTTCCTTACTTTCTAGTGTCATTGTAACTATTTTGTTACCTACTCCATAAAAAACACAATGTGCATCAACAACATCATGTACAAGATCGGGAATGACATAAATAGAAGAGAAAGATAAAAAAAATAAAAAATATAGAATATTGTATCTTAAATTTCTTACTCTCATGGAAGATAATAGTAGAGCCATGACAGCTATGAGATCGAGAAATGAGTCTTTTGGTGCGCGAAGACTATCAAAGTTGCCCGTGTCTAGAATTAAGTTATGGACAACGCATAATGGGTGTATTTTGCCACGTTACAACGAATATTGGGATACTCTTAATTACATACGACACAAAAAAAGTATCTTAAAAATCGTTTGAACTTAATACCTTTGGCTTTTTTCGCTTGAAGCGCATTACTTGTCATTTTCATTTTGATGTATTTACAGGTGGCAAATACCACCTTTTCCGAAAATGGGATAAGCACAAATTAATGTTGGTTACATGCACTATAAACCATGTCCACGTTTCTTTAGAAACTAGACGCGTATTTTCAAATTTTGAAAAAACATCTTTTGAACCAAAATATATTTTTAAATTTACATTTTTTACATAGAATTTTTTTTTATCATGAAATATAAGAATCTACGATGATGTAGTCGAATGATTTTAAAAAATCTTTTTAACTAACTAAAATCTTTAACAACACATGCATGTGATTTTTTATATATATATATATATATATTTTTAATCTTTTGTTGAGAATCAAATATGCAAGGTAGAACACCTTTAATAAGGAAAATAAAGTAGAGAAGAAGATATAGAAGATGAAGAAGAGATGGAAGTGGTTAGCAAGAGAGTAGAGAAGAGAAAGAAACCTTGATGTTGGGTCTTAAATGATTGTGCCACCTTTCTCGACATTGCTTTCCAATTCTTCCATTCAAGAGATGAGCAATATGAGACCATTTTCTCACTCCGTGTTGATCCACCAAGCGGATTAAAAGCCTGCAACGCCAAAAAGTTAAAAAAGGAGAAACTTTTAGTCCATTTACGGAAAGGGAAACTGAAAACAAGTATGATGGATTTCATCACTCCGTAAAGATGAAGAACATGTCGTGCATAGGGAGTCAAAAGAGAGAGATGAATCGAAAAAAACAAATGGAAGGCGGAAACGATGAACATCTGAGCAAGAATCTTTGACACGCAAATCGAAATGACTGAGAAGAAGAAAATAAAACAACATCAGCAAGCTTCAGGCACTAAAGATTTGTGTATCGTCTGCATGCAGACGAATGAAAATGATTGATAAATAGAAAAAATCTGAAAAGCAAAAATAAAAGAAAGAACAGTTCGATCGAGGCAAGTATTCGATCTCATGCAAAAAAGGGGGGGGAGGGGGAGAGAGAGAAAAGTAAGAAAAGAAACGAAACAGATTAAATCGATCTCTACCTATCTTCCTCCAGTGACCACTGTCCCTTAACCAGATTCTGCTTCTTCGGCTTAGTGACCATCGTCTTCCTAACGCCTATCCTCCTCGTCTTAGTAACCCGAGCTTCAAATCCATTTTCGCCGGTGACGCTGGAAACCTCATCGGGCACAACGAAATTGACAGACTCCATTGTGGTGAAAATCAGGGGGGAGCGATTGAGACCCAGGTTGATCTGCGGGGCTGGCCTCATGGGAAAGTTAAGAAACCGACTCGTGTCCAGCATCCCTATCCCGTAATCCATCAACCCGAAGGGCCTGGAGGAGGGCGGCGCAGAGCCAAGGAGGGTGGGGGAGACGGAGTTCTGAAAACCATCAAAAGGGTCGTAAGATGGCCCTCCTGGGAACCCATATCTCACGTTGAAGCCGGACACGAACCCCTCCACGCTGCTGTAGTACAGATCATTCTGGGTTCTCTCCATGGAGAACTGGTCGAATCTCGGAGAGTTTTCAGAGAAAAGTGAAGGCATGAAAGCCAGTTCCTTAGTGAACTTCCTGTGCATCTCCATGAAAGGTCGGACAGAGACAAGAGAGACGAAAAATGGAAGAGAAGGGAGTGAACTGAGAGAGAGAGCCAGAGAGGTCTGTTATGGGAATCTTAATAAGGGCGCAGTGGGGGTGTTAATGCTATTGATCTCCGAGAGATGGAGACCGTCGATTGATGGGGAGATCTGACGGCGTGGACAGCGAGGCCATTGTGACTGTTAAGCTTCCTTAGTTAGGGAAGGAAGCTGGAGATTAAGGCTGCAATGATTACGTTCTTATAAGACTCGAACCAGAAATGGAACATCTCGGGGGCCTGGGTCAAACCGGCTCAACACGCGTCGGGGTGATAAGGGGGCGGGCTGAAGTTAAGGCCGGGTTGCGAAGAAGCAGGGGGCCTTGTGAGTGGGTAAATGCGGCTTCCGACAACGTGTCAAGGGAGGGCCCCCCTCGCCCCCCGTACACGACACCTCTGCCAACTAATTTTCCGTCAGCGATGCGCGATTACCCCTGCTATTTCCACACTTGGACTCGCGCTGGGCCCGCTTCCTCCCACGTTCTTCTCTTTCCTCGTTCTCTCCATACGCGTGTGCCTCGCCTCCGGACTTGCGCGACTCTGCAATCTCCGCCGCTGTATTTTTCCATCCTATCCCCGCTCCAGACGGTGGGCCCAAATTACACACATACTCCTACCGAGTTAACTCGGTTACCTCTAGATGAAGATGATGGTTTTTGTTTTGGGAAATCTAATCACATTCGGATTTTGGACTAAATAAGCGGAGTCAAAAGGGTGAAACTCAACCCTTCTGCTCTAACTAACTCATTTTTGGCTTGTCTGGAATCCGCTAAACCGACTCCTATTTTCCTAGAGAAAAAACCTTGATGATTCAGTTAGAAAGGGGACCAAATCTCTCATCGAACTTAACTTCACTCCGATTTACCGGGCTTAGCTTATGTTAATAATGGTCTCGATATAATTTAAGTCCGTTAAAAGAATAAATAGAGGCTGATGATTAATCATCTAAACACGCTTATCCGTTCACGTGAATGGATCTTATTCATCCCACCCATCCAGGTTTAAGGGTATTTGAGAGTTTTGAGTAGTCGGGGAAGCAGTTTTAAGGCCGAGTTATGTATGTTGGCGATTGTTTGTCATAATAAATTTGATCCCAGAGGCCTTAACGGTTGTAATTGCTGATTAAATTCAACAAAAGTAATTTTCTATAACGGAAGCTTTCAAGTTTTTTAACGTGTTTCGTTTAATTAAATTTGGTAATTTGTTGTCATTTAGTTGTGGTTTAAATTCTTTTACTCAATTTCTCTGCTTAAACCAGCTATTTGTTGTCTTTAAATTTCTGGGGCAACGAGAGATGACACACAGTATGCAACTTGAGTTCTCATTAAGCGATTTGTTAGCTTGGGTTTAGTTGCCCTCTTTCGGACACAACGGTTACCAACGACGCCTCACATCTGATTCAAATTACTGAAAGAGATGATGTCGTCGCGCTCTCCAGAAAAGGACGGTGACCACATGGTTATAGCTAGCCCGGTGGAACGGTGCCTCGCCGAGTGGCGTCTTGAACGTGATTGAAACAAGGCTGATTAACCGGACGCGAAACTCGCAGTCAACGCTCGTATTTTCTCAATCATCTCTGACAGGCCTCACTAGATAACACTCGCAGTCAACGCTCGTAGAATGAACCACAACCAGCAAACTTCAAAATGCCACAAAACAATTTTCATCTACGTCTAGTACTTCTATAAGGCCACACCTTTGAGCATAGATAATTTTCTATTTTCCAAACAAGCTTCTCCTCTCCTTGAGAGATTAGTAATCTTCTAGTATTATTACCCGCTTGAGAGTGAACCTTCTATAAGGCCAATCATCGAACATAGATAATTTCAAATGACAATATGTATGTTGAAGGCTTCTCCTTCTCCATTCTGAAAGGTGCAAAATATATCACTGCACATTTTCCACAACCAAAAAATTGATTACTCACCAGAAGCCTTGCTAACAGTTTCCACAGTCAATAATCCAGTTACAGACTGGCAACAAAAGATCAAAGAAAACGGATCATATCTTTTCTCCTCAGGTAAACCATCTAACTACTCGGGCAATATTTTAGCTTACCCTGCAAGTGGTTAAGGATGTGCTTCGTAAATTATGAAATACAACATACAGGAGATGCCTTTATAGGTTACAAAATAAAAAAACCAAAAAAGGGTCTCCACTTGTGCAACGACTAAAAAATCAGATATGAGAACCAGTTCCCTGGTTGAATCTCTACCCCTTTGTTTTAGGGTATCACACCTTTTACACCATCCTCAGGTGGAATCATGCCCTCCTCATCTTCATCCTCTCGATAATGAGATTCAAGCCTCACTGCAGATGGTGAACCAACACCACCACCAAGCCCTTCCTCATGACGAGGTGGAGGAGATGGGCCCCATGGCATCGGTGACCGTATGCTTGCTCGTGTGGGCTCATTTCCTCTCACATCCTCACTGTCAAGTGGGGAATGAACTTCCCTCGCAGAACCAGTAGATCGCCCATGGACCAGAGGACCACCAGCAAACCTGTCTAAGCTGTGGCTTCTGCTTCTGCTATGGCCATTATTCCTGCTCCTACTACGGCTCCTACTTCGGCTCCTAATGCGGACGTGGGCCACCTTCTCACCTGTTTGTCGTTCACTAATATCAAATCTTCCACGTGCACCATCATAATAACCTTCACGATCATTCCTGTCATCATTTTTGAAAAATCTCAAGTTAAAAGTTCCAATTGAGGTACTAACAAGGGGACAATTAGTAACACAAACTGCAAGAATCCACATTAATGAACTGTAAGGTGGTGAGTACCTGCCACGATCATTCCAATCATTGCGTCCTCGTCCACCTAGGGCCCTATCTGACCATCCTCCGGAAGAGAAAGGTGCTCCCCGACCACCTCTTCCTCCAAAACTAGATTCACTGCGACCACCTCCATAAGGTCGGCCCCCGTCCCGACCACGACCACCAACAGAACCAGAACCCCAGGGACGGCGTAGCCTGCCACCACCACCTCGCCCCCCCATATCTCGCAACTCTGGAGAAACTCGCTGTCCTGCTCCTTCTAGAACCTTGATCAGATCTGAAGCAAATTTAGCATCCTGTTCACAGAAAAAAGTATGGGCCACACCAGTGGCACCTGCTCTCCCAGTCCTTCCAATTCTGTGCACATAGTCTTCAATTCCAGTTGGGAAATCATAGTTGATTACTACCCTGGAAGATAATATGCAAAGGTATTAAAAACTACCATTCTTATGCACCATGGTCCCCACAAAAAAACTAAGCTCCACCATATAGCCATTTCTATGCAACATTTTCAAATCACAGGCACGTTATCAGAGAATATGCATAACTACAGTGGAACGGATAAAGACACTCGCACGATGAGAAAAGAACCTCAGTGACTCCTCCACAACAAAATGTGAATGTTTCTGATGCACCCATGAATGTGAGCCCCTCGCCCCCGAGAAAAGGAGAAGAACAATCATGCCTTAATCATGCACATAACGTCCAGAAGCAAATCAGGGGAGAGTCAACTTTTTGTATTTTAATGATTGATTATGACCGAATGTTTGATATTATTAGAATATTCCATTAAATTTAAATCCTTTATGATAGGATTGGCCAAGCTCACTCAAGTCCCATCAGAAATCTAACATGGAAGCTATGCATGTGCAATACAGAAGTAAGTACCATATAGACAATAAACTTTTCATAAAAACCTAAGTTTCTTGTGCACGAAGTTATCCTTCAACAAGTTCTCCTCTAAAACTCTCACCAAATACTAGTTCTTTAATACAGATGTAAGTACCATATAGACAATAAACTTTTCGTAAACCTAAGTTTCTTGTGCACGAAGTTATCCTTCCACATGTCCTCTCCTCTAAAACTCTCACCGAATTCTAGTTCTTTCTTCAATAATTGGGCTAACAAATACACAGAGAAAGAGAGAGAGAGAGATAACCTGAAATACTGTGAGCACTTTTATCTGATATTCAGTAGATCACTAAAAAATAGCATCATTTCCATAAATGACATCTGATACCTAATCTTCCGTTTCTTTCATTCTTGACTTTGGACCACAACATAGTCAATTTTACCAGAAAAAGACCAGTAAGGCAAACCCCCTGAAATGTAGTCCAATCCAAGATACCTAGTGCAATGACGCAATTTAAGGGCAGAAAACCTGGCTGCAGTGATTGGTTAACTGGTTCTCCAAGTTGCCTGCTGATTTAACCGCTGAATCATAATGATGCATAAATAATACCTATAAGATTTGTAAATTTTGGAACTACTGAATAGTGTCACCAAACCCTTCCGCCTTGAAAAGGTTTAAAAAAATCAATTGTTCCATCATTTGCTTAAAAATAGTATATACTGGAGCTTTTCCTATATGTTCTTAATTGTGGCTAGCTACTATGTCAATTTCTCAACCGCATCAACAAAACACTTCTACCCAGGTGCAGTACCAGATCTTTGACAAACATGCCAATTCTTTTCCATATTAATCTCTCAGTTTTTTTTAAAAGGATGATCAAACATTTTTCATGTCTACAGTGGCTACTCCTAGCTGTTCACTAAACATGCATTTCTAATTCAGCTTTTCTAATTTTCCCCAACATCCACCCAAAAACTCATTTCATTGCTCCAATCCTCTGCACAAGGTACTTCAACCCTATCATCACTTGGCTCTATTGTTGCTTGGCCTCTAATTAATATGTAACTGTTCCTTTAAAAAAAAAAAAAAAACTAATTGGCCTAAAGACAACTAAAGAACTTTCCCTTCACCTGCTATGGCATGTCAAGAAAAATGCTGAACTCCAGCAATTAACATGTAGTGCATCCAATCTCCCCATTGGCATTATTCGGCTAAGATAATAAAATGATCTTCATAGCTATAGATTGGTAAATTCATATTGATTTCATATTTCAACAAACAAAATCAGATTCGACTGAGCTGTAAGTCAGCATGCTTTTTATGGTTCCTATTTATACCATCTGGTAAGCACTTCTCTTCAACAACTACGAGTTGAATGTCTAAGTACTCCACCATATGCTTTTCTGCAGCCATGAAACCCCATTGTAGGTCCCAGATCTATGGGATGCATTAACTAAAAAAAAAAAAAACTAAAATTGCTGACTAGCAGAAAATTTCAAATGACTGTTAACAACATGATGCCAATTCTTTAATTTTTATTTAAATTTAACCATAGAATAATCATCTAATTTCAAATCTAAAGATCTCAATAGAAAATAGCAACATAACCTAAGGTTTATAAAGTGCAATACCAAAATTTTAGTTTTTTTGGGTACGAAAGAGACCAAATTATCATTCAATTCAGAGACAGACTCTATTAATAACAAATAAAAATAAAAATAAAAATAGAAGTACCGGATGTCTTTAATATCAAGCCCTCGAGCAGCCACATCAGTAGCAACAAGAACTGGAGATCTCCCTGTACGAAACTGGCTCAAAACATAATCACGTTCACCTTGAGATTTGTCTCCATGAATAGCCGCTGCACAAAATGGCCTTGTGAGAGCACGTGCAAGTTGGTCACACATCCTCTTCGTTGAGCAGAAAATAATGACCTTGGAACCAGGTTCTAAAGATCGCAAGATCTGTTCCAACCTCCGCTGCTTCTCCATAGGTGTTATGATTTCAATATACTGTCAAGTAGACAAAAAGGTGTCAATCTTAATAAATCTTTTCATGGACATAATTTAAATCCTAATACTGCATAATAAACAACAAACACTTGCAAATCCCTCCGACTCGCCTGAGTTATAGACTTATTTGCAACAAGCTCATCTATGCTGCCAATGTTAACTTGCACAGGATTAACCAATAAATCTGCAGCAATCTTGCGGACCTCTTTTGGCCATGTGGCAGTATACATGAGAGTCTGGCGAAGAGTAGGTATTTCCTTTACAATTTTTCTTATCTGAGGCTCAAAACCCATGTCCAGCATGCGATCTGCCTCATCAAGCACAAGGTATGAAACTTGTCTAAGACTAATTTTCCTCATCTCCAGAATATCATTTAGTCGTCCAGGTGTTGCAACAACAATGTCTGTTCCACGGTCTATATCTCTTAGTTGAGGACCTTTTGGCGCACCTCCATACAAACACTGAAAAATGCAAAACATCTTGTCAGAACCAGTTTACCATGTCCTAAAACAGGCAATTTTTTTCAATAGCAAGAAAGGGTAAGCTGGCTATGGATGCATTAGTCAAGCATTCAGAACTAAGGCTCAAACACAAGAAAAGACAACATCCAATTCAAGTACTACTAGAAGTCCACAGACAAAGCATCGCAACCTTCATCCTTGAAACCGCTATAAATATCAATGGTTCAGTTCCTACAAAGAGGGTTACAAATCTCACCAAAAGTCTAAACAATATCCCCCATTCCAGAAAAAGGTAAAATACCAATAATATTGAAATGCTCTTTTCTGGATCACTTACTTGAGAAATATACTAAAATAATAAAATATCTCACTTTTCAAGTACAAAAATCCTAAATTGTTGTAAAATAAGCTCTTCAGTTGAATGACAAAGTACATCTACAATTTTAGCCTTCTCAGCAGTCCTGTTCAAAAACTTTGCTTTATGGCTTATCAGTCAACAAGAACCACAATTTTTTATGGGGATATGAATTTGTCCAGTTAATTTTAAATGAAGCAAAAAGAGCAAGTAAGGTAATCCAAAATAATTAAAGAGTGCTCGTAGAGCTATGGTTACTATAAGCAGCAAAAAGAACTAACAAATTAGTAATAAGTATATATATATATATAAGTATATATATATATATATATATATATATATATATAAGCTCATAGAGAAAACCAACCGTGCATGAAATTCTTGATGATCTACAAAATTTCACAGCTTCATCTTGAATCTGTGTTGCTAATTCCCTTGTAGGCGACAGGATCAAGACAGTAGGACCCACTTGATTGTTGTTTCGCAACCGCTTGAGGTGAATAAAGGCAGGAATAAGATAACCTAAAGTTTTCCCAGAACCTGTCTTTGCAATGGCAACAATGTCACGACCCTGTAAGGCAATTGGCCATGTCTGAGCTTGGATTGGGGTGGGCACAGAGAACCCAGCATGGTGTACCTGACAATGCAACAAAATCGCGAGACTCCCATGAGGATGACCAGCATCAAAAACTATCTTTCGATTTGTTTCTTTGGGATTTTAAAGAGGAGGGATGAGCTACAACGCTAGCAGAAGCGAATCCCCCTCACATGTGGAAAGCTGCTTGCAGATGCAAGCTGGAGCAGGAGAGAAAGGGGCCTTCTTCCGTTCGGACCGAATGGCAGACTGAACCATATCATCGGAGGGGCAGCCTTGGCCACGAACTGGTGATTTGGAAAGCCCTTCCCTTCTCAAATAGGGTCCATCGAATAGGCACTCCAACTACATCGAAGCCCCCGAAAGAGGGCACAACATCAGGGCACAGTGTACGACATAAGCTCCTCCCAGGAGCGAATATCGCACCTGCGACAAAAAAACAAGTACAGATGGAAAAATGGACATGAGTTGAAAATTCAAACCGGAACCCTTAATAATCACATAACTTGCATACAGAGATTGCTGGAAAGTCTCAGGGTGGAGCAAAACTCACTCAGGCTTTAGACCACAAAGCGCACAAAGAAACATACACAAATCCGTAAACTGAATCATACCTCCTTAAGAATCTCAGAGGGAAATCCTGTTGACTCAAATGTTGTGAATGGGGCCGGTACATCATCTTCCTGAGATGCCAATATATAACCACTATGAGTAACCATTAACAAAAACAATCAATTTCATTTAAAAGGTCTAATATCCACAAAGCAAGAATGCAGAAAAGACACGTCAAACAGAAACACAACTTTAGTTTTGAAAAATCTAAAAACCGCAAAGCAAGAATGCAAGAACAACACAGGTAAAATAGAAACACAACTTTGCTAAGTCTAGACTACTAAAAAACACTCTGTCTAGATGAAACAGCTACATTTAACCAAATATAATATCAATAATAGTATAAAACATATACATCCTTATTTCCAAAATAAATAAATAAATAAAACAGAGTACTGTTGGACAGGGAAATTTGAAAATTCATGCTTTGAAAATCTCCATACACTTACCTTATTATTTGGTAAAAGTCTAGTCTTGAGTATAACTGTTACAGAACCCATGATTAATCTAATGATGTTTTAAATAATTAACTAATTCCTTCAGTATTTGGGTAGTTAACTCCCACCAAGTTAACTCAACAGGACAAGAACTCAACCAAGATCTAAACAGACATAAAGTATAGTCCATATTACATGACTAGTTAACCACAAGAAAATTAATTTTGAACAACATAATAATAATATCTACACGAGCATCAAGGAAGCAGGCCTTAAACATAAATATCCCATGCATTTGTATGGAAAACTTGAAAGAGATACAAACACTGCATGTAATTCAAACACCAACTAGTACAGGATCAAGTCTGGTGCTATAAGTTACAAAAGACATACAGAAACAGTTATTTCATGTTGACGGCAATATGACTCTATAGATGAAGCACTGCCAACAACTGCTGGCCCTTGCTGTCTAGCAGATGACCTAGAGATCTGTCCACTGGAACCAGAATTGTAGACGTTAGAACCTCCACTGATTGAACCATTTGGGAAATCCTGTAAATGAGAATTGATCTTTGAACCCTGATACATTCCAGCAATGGAAAAGAATAATTAGAATGAAAATACAGTACCAAAAATCTCAAATGGTGACAAAATCAAGCCCAATCAAATCTCCAAAACGTTAATACCATAGTTCAGCAAGGAGAATGTGGCAAACATTCAAAATTATGTCTGTCTACATTAATTCAACACTTCAAAAAAAAAAAAAAACAGTAATTTTAATATTATTAAATTTAAGTTCAAAAAAATATATTATTAGAAAATTAACAATAACCTGATCTTATCAACTAACAGTATTTTTATGCTTACTAGAATTCCCTGTAATTTTTAATATATTTTTGGTTTACAAAACAATTATATGACAGGAAATAGTCTATATTTTCCTACTAAATGGCCTATTTACACTAATACTACAAATCCTTATGATCTGGCAATATTACCTGACTCAATAGTAAAATTTACAAAAGCTCAAAAGCTCGAATAAGAGTAGGATATAGCTGGAATATACCAACCACAGTTGTAGCATACAGAATCTCATCAGAGGAAATGATCTCCATTTGTCATACAAATTTGCACTTTAGACACTTCGAAGAGTAATAAGCATAAAAGTCTAGAAATCAAATTTGCACTTTAGACACTTCGAAGAGTAATAAGCATAAAAGTCTAGAAATCAAATTTGCACAACCCCCAATGAAATAAGGAAATCAGGAAAAAAAATGGATAGAAGATTTATTGTCAAGTTTCACCAAATTCAAGTACATAAATTATTAAAATAAATAAAGCAAACATTCAAAAATGAGAGACTTCCATAGCACCAGTAAACAAAGTGAAACTTTGTCTATGAACAATCTAATCAACTTTTGATGCAAAGGTGATACATAAAACCCAGACACAAGGCTTAACCACAACTACACATCATAATAAGAGCTCTAGAATAGAAGTTGGGGGAGTTTCCATGCACGTCTATTGGGAATAAGAAGTAAGATATCAAATAACCTCCATTCAAGCCACAGTAATTATAGCATATGCAAAAAAACAATAATAAAGGGAATCAAAACCTGATGGCTCCGAGATGCAGGAGCTGCCACAAGCTTGGATCCGCCATTACTAACTCCATTGTACCGATTATCCTCGTCATTACGCTTCTGCAGTGCTTGAGCTGAGGAGACAGATGACTGCTGAATATGAATAGATGAGCTAATGGATGCGGACTTGGGAACAGCAGGACCAGAAAATGAACTTGATCCAGGTCTTTCATATTGGGTAACATTAGTCTCTGGGTTCCAAAAGTAGAGGTATCCTGTGCTCCCATCAACCAGACCTTTCCAAGGCTTGGGAAGTGTCGGATCATGTGGTGCATATCGTGGACCACCGGAGCTAGCAGATGCAGTAGCAGCCATGCTCATGCAAAGAACAACAAGATTTGTGAAAGGTAGAGAACAGCGTAAGGATGTGTAAAGTGTTTTCCAGTAATAAAGAACAGACCCGAGAAATCAATTTGAAAACAACTACTACTAGAAGAGTAGTGGCAATTCTTCCTGACAGCAAGTTGTCAGGCCCCTCGAGGTAGTAATTTTGACAGTCCAGAAGAATTTACAGTCCTCTGTACACAGAAGATTCTTGATAGTTTCTCAAGGTGCTGCTCTTGAAACAACCATGAGTGACCAGTAAGGAACACTGCATCCAGCATCACAACAATATTTCAGCATTGGAGACAAGCATACCACAGAGAAATGACAAATATTATACAAAAGAACCAGTGCAAGGACATTTAATTAAAAAAAATGAACACAAATAATAGTGACTGCAAAAATCAACAGAAATAACAGTACTGGAAAGAGTAACACCTAATGCCTGAAAAATCTTTGCCAGAAAAAGGGGAGCTTGCATAGAAATCTAGCAGGAAAGCCTCCACTAGACAAATCTCTACATCTAATCACATGAGTCCAGGGAATAAGCGTTCATGAAGCTGATTATAAAAAATTTGAGAAAGGCATTACAAAACAAGAGAAACAAGTTTCAATTAGGAGCTAATCTTTGACTAATATAATGTTTTCCAAAAATCGTGCCAGCCGCTATGTTCAGATAAATAAGCTAATGAGACCACACTCAAAAACGGTCCAGATCCAAGCTGCCAATCGTATTGTAGAAAAATTATTTCAATAGCTTTTCCAGCATAAATGATAGAACTAGAACACGAAATGCCGAATCAACATTCATCAAATCAAGCACCTAAATTCAAAGAGAAATTTGCCTTCCCAACAGCTCCGAGGTACATAGACTCCAAGAGAACAGTATAGGTAAACCGTGTTCAAACGAGATAAAGATGAGAAAAACGAGTAACATTCACGTGCGTACACCTCCCATCCATCACATCGCCATTAAACAACAAATCCCGGTGTTATAGATGCTTGACCGAAAACCCTAATTATACCAGATATATAAACAACCACGATATCTTCTAAGGAGGATCGCCTATCTTTTTGTTTGTAGTGGTTGCCTACGATTAATTTCCTCGATATCTGAAGACGTCTACGCGAATAAATTGAAAAACTCAGGGTTCTCAGATCCCTAAAATTTAAATAGCAGAAAGAGATCCACAAATTTAATAATTTAGGTAGTAAGAAAAAATCTAGGGTTTCTAGCATGCGGACCGCTCTCGATCCATGAGTAACGAACATTGCAACGCGTAAGAGAAAGAGGAGATAAATTACCTTGTCTGTTCGGCAAACCGTTAGACTCGGAGGTGACAAAGAGAAAAAGGGCAAAATACTTTCGGCTTCTCGTTTTCCGCCCGCAAGTTAGGAGCGTATACGGAAGACGAGAAGCGCGTCAAAGAGAGGAAGAGCCATAAGAGTTCGTATCTTTTATAGGTAACAGAACCTGGTCCCTTTCGGCATTACACTGTTGGGAGCCGCGCGGTTGTGATCCAAGTGGATGATCACATTGAACCGGCTGCGCCTTCGCAACCGGGTCGGACCACGTCCGCACCTTTTCATGATGCATAACATTGTTATAAAAATAATTTTCAAATTCAGTACGTGTAATGCGGAGGGGAATTCATCACCTAGGAAAACTAGATCATCACGTTTCTTCTTTTTCAACGAGAGAATATGAAATCAAGTCTTTGACTCCAAGAACTCAAATTCAATTAAAGTACTGCTCCTATTCTTCCCGCAGATTCAGTGTTTTTGGGTGCAATCTCCTCTTTCCATGGAGCATAAAACCAAAGAGAGCTTGACGTTTGCCAACTCCAACTGATCGACATTGATCTTCCTGAATCCCATTCCTGAACACCATTGAACAACAGCACCGCCATTTCTAATACCTAAGGGTATTCCAAACCGATACCCCTAACCTGCCTGTGCATCTTATCCAAAACAATTTTCAGACGCCATTTCATCAGGTTTTCACTGATGAAAAACTTCACAAAATCTTGGAGGATTCAAGACTTTCATCCCATCTTAAGTAAGACCCCAAAAGTCCAATTGGTTCCCAAGTGATATACTGAACATACAGATGAAATAAAGGAGGAGGCACAGTAAATATCCTTCGGTCTCCTGCATCTTCGACCACGCGATCAATGGAGAGAACATCCAAGTCTTTAGCAACCCGACGACAGGCTTCTGCATAAACAGCTGCCAATCTCATTTGTCCTCTCTGGTAGTTCAGCGGCTTCGTCAGTGTCTTCAGATGTAAGCCAGAAAATGTGACTTCACCGAGGGTACTCGAATGAACAAAAAGTGAACAAAACGGCGAAATGTCTAACTGCGTTATTCATATAAAATTTTACTTTTAAAATAAAAAAAATCCTGTGCAGTGCCCAAACCGTTGTTTGAAAAATATTACTGATTAGTACAGATTCAAATTATTTCTATTAGGATTAATTACTTTCACTCCAGTAAATAATTACTCTCTGATCAGCTCTCTTATTTTAAATTTCAATTTTTTACCTCTTTTTATTGGGCAAAAGGAAGCTCGCATTATGCAACAAAGAGAGTACTCACCGTGATCTTGCTTTTTCTGGTACCAGATTCGGACAAATTTCCAAAATTTGGATCAAATAAAGCTTTAGGGGCTTCTGAACTACTGAAGTGCCCATTAGCCACTTTCTACTTAAAAAACTTCATGTGGTCCGTGGTGGAGACCTACTCACACCCATTACTGACAGAAAAGATATGGCTGGGATACTTTGAAACTGGAACACAGCTTTCTCTGTAATTTTTTACAATATTTTTCCTGACCACAAAACAAGAAGGGCTAGTTTCAGAGACAAAGAAGTTAAAAGGCAACAGAATCATGCCAGCATCAGCTGTTGTGAGAGCCCGTCCAAATGGCAATAGAATGCTCCTCGTCCTGGGGGCTCTCCTCCCCTAAGCAATTAACATCTTTGCAGCAGGGGAGGTTACCAGTCACATTCAGGAGGTCAGGAAGCCCATCCATGGAAGCAACTGTGCAAAAATCTTGAAAGAAAAGTTATGTAACTGGATGCATGCTGGAGAAAATTATGAACTCAAGAAAGACAAGTTTCAGAGATCTTCCACTCTTCTAATTGGTTACGCATAGTGGACAATGAGTCATTGAACTGATCCAACTTCCAAGAGTGAGTTTGAAAGATTATGCTCGGCTGAATCTGGTAGAACAATGGCAACAACCAAATGCATGCAAAACTCACATTACCTACAGGCCACAAAATCACCACTTATCTTTCTTTGCTAGTTACAGTTTCTTCTTCCTGTCCCACATATGTCAAAAGTACATTTTTCCATTCTGGGTCTTGAGTATCTTGTTCAAAATAATGTTTCTCTATTACAACTTTAGCACGAACAAGTGCCAAGAGATAAAAAAGAAAATTACCTAAATTACACTATAACCCAGCAGAAGATAGCAGTTTCTGATTCAATTAGTTAAATTCAGTGGTGTTTAAGCAGATGAAGCTGTGTTGATTCCCCAAAGCAAAAGAAAAAGTATCTCTTGTAGCTACAGACAGAGGAGAGAAATGATAATTAGTGATTGATTTGGAAATAAAATCAGCCATTGAGATCTTCCCACCTCTTTCAATTCCATGCAACTCAATGGCTACCTTTCACATGTCCTGCTTTTCCTATGTCACTGAAATGGCAGTGATACTGAGTGGCAGACATGGATTCTTCTTCCACTAAAGAGTACCAACTAGATAGAATCCAACAATGCCTATGGGATCATGTGAGTGCCTAGATACCATAGTTCTAGGATTAGGAGGAGACAGCAAAGGCACACTTTCTTATCTTCATGCAACCATAACTTTATCTAAACCACCACATATGAGCGGATAAGGTAAAGAAACTGAAATAAAGTTTGAAGCAACACCTCTAGACACAAAATTAGAGCAACAGTCCAGAGCCTTGAGCTGAACAAGAAAAGATTTGACATAGTTTGAAATGACTTGATGGACATGCACTTTATCTGCTGAGTAAATGTATGACATGGCTGAAAAGATAGGAGCCATGCCCAAGTACTGATGAACTACTGACTAGCAAAACAAACAACTTTACCTCAGTCTGGGTGTGGTTTCCTTCTGTGTTTATGTGAATCTTTATCCTTCCTAGCTCACATTGCACAGTGAGCAAGTTTTTCCTACAGTGGAAGTTTGGAAAAACTACCGTGTATATCACAAATGATCATACAGAGTAACTTTAAGCAGGAGCAAGGAGAAACTCTGCCAGAAATCTAATGATAATGCAAACTTGTGTTATATTTGTTAAGATTTCGTAGTAACAATTTTTGCCAATCTGATAAGTGAAATGAGTCCAGAGCATCATATACATAATTTAAGTATGACATACTGACTTAGTTTGCAACATACACAATTTACACAAAATTAAACTAAGACCCCTCGAGTGACACAGAAAAATAACATAAGATAGTGGTTAGACTTCAACCAGATTTCAAAGTTTGAGAACTTTGTCCAAGTGTGGAAGTACGAGGGCTTGGAGTATGCCTAGATAGGATCTCCGTGCCACTAACATGCGGGCCCTTCTCCATTCTCAGCTCACTCAGATGCGAGCTGTAAGCCTTTTGGGAAGCCCGGGGACTGTATATGGCCTTTAAGTCGTCTCGTGGAGTAGCCAGTGTTGAACTTGTTACTTTTGGACTGCATATACGGCGAATCTCTCCTCGACTTCGAGTAACAATGTCATCCAGAATTTCACCTGAATCCACATGGCCATTTCTTCTCCCTGTTCCAATCATGCTGGGATCTCCCTCCTGTTACAGGGTGACCACCTTTTTTATTTCTTTTTCATTTTTGTGTCTAAGTAGTCAAATGTGTCAAAGGAACTTCAAATTTTGACCTGTATAGAGCACCGAGATTGTAGACTTACATTCAATGGTATGCTGTATGGCAAAGCTGGGGCTTCTTCATATTCTGCGGCATCCAAATCTTGAAGGTGTGCTGCTTTGAAAAATTTGGGGAGGATGTATTGTCGAACTGGGACCAAGAGCATGATAAGCAACGGGAAGAGCACTCCAGCAAGGGGAATCCATGTTAGGCCAAAACACATAAGCAAGTAAGTTGTTTGAAACAATGTGAAAATGGCAATGGCCTTGAAGGGAACGGTCTCAACAAATGTAGCATGGTACTCCTCGAGGACTCTGTTAAAATTTAGAAAAAAAAGTGACATATCAGCCAAAAAAAAAAAAAAAATCATGCAGAGATGATACAGCTGAGCAGTGTAAATATTAGAAGCAACTTGAAGCATATGCATGGGTATAGTAATAATTTGGAAGATAATACTTCAATTACAGCTTGGTTCCTGTTCAGTTTGGAATCTATTATTTAAAGAAGTTGTCTTCAATTTTCTAATTCCATAGAACTTACTTATATCTTCGACTGGGAGCTGTGAACAGCAACAGTATCCTCTCCCAGAACTGGCTTCCAGGCAAGCTTTCGATAGCCATGAAGGCAAAGTATCCCCAGAGCACAGAGGTGGGAATTTTCTTTAAAACTGGCATAGCAGCAACACAACCACCAGCCATTGTAGCCTGAAGCAAATTACTAAGCCTTTGTTCTTTGACTTCAACAGGTAAAAGATCATCTATATCCTTCTCTACATCAAACACAGCCTCATCAACGGGGGCATCCATGCTACCAGTGCTTGAAGCCATTTGGATCGTAGATTCTTTCAACTCTCTTAGCCCCTGGTTAAAAGCAAGGTCTTTAAACTTAATTTTTGAACCTTTATGAGAAACTAAGAGAGGTACAGAGAGATGCTTCATTTACCAGACCAGGGGGAGCCTGATAAACCAGTGGAGTCTGGATCTGATCATAAGTTTCTTGCATGTTTCTATACAATTGACTCAAACTTGCGTTTTTGCTGATACTTTTGCGGGCAGTTGCTACAAGCTTGTTGCGCAAGAGCTGTTGCAAAGGCAAGTGAGCCACCAGTTTGCACAAGTATGACACAATGTTGTGAATAAAACAATAGAGTTTCTTGTTTTTCCCCTTCTTTTGATACCTGATGCTTAAGTGTAGCCAAGTTTTTTGTATGCATTGGAGATTGTGGAATAACACCATTGGAAGGAGGAATACCAATAAGACCACAAAGTATTACCTGTGTCACCATAGAATTACCAAGGTTTATGACTAATCCTGAACTGCTAGAATAAAAATCAATTTAATATGATTACCTATCCTAGTTTATTTCTACAATCTATCTCTTTAAACTATAAAACTGAAAAATAAAAAATAAACTTAATCCAACAATAACAGCTTACCAAGAAGCCAAGAAGAAGCAGGTCATAATGAAAAGAAGGAGGCTTCTTAAGATTGAACTCCTTTTGTTGAGCTAGTTGTGATGCCACACTATGATCAAAATAATAGAGCACAGCAATCATGGTGGCTGGGATAAAAGCTCCAAATATATAAGTCAGTGGCACGCTCAGCATTTCCTGCCAAAACAAGAAACAATGAATCTGCCAGACAATTTCGCAGCAGACTTATATTACTCTTTTTAATGTTGTTTTATCTATGACATCTTGGATCATCCACCATCCACTCCCCGCTTATTTTTTTATTGTATCCAAGTTTCTGATTTATTTTTTTATTGTAAAAAAAATATATCAGAAATTTGGACTAAGTAAGAGATATGTATTTGGAAATATAATTGCTGGAAGAGTTATTTCCAGAACCTCAATTACAGTCCAATTGGAGTAAGCCCCTGGAGACCATGGATTTGGGCTTAAAAGACGCCTTGGGATCCCACTTGGAACATCCTTAGCTGGTATATATGATATCGCAGTCCACACAAGCACCATTAAGGGGACCCCATAGTCAGCAATGAATCCCCGTAGCCACCCTGAGAATTTCAAGTGCATATTCAATCAGAAAGCCAACTGTCAAGGAGGGAGATGAGAGCACACTTTACAAATGCAAAAGGATTAAAATTTGCTACTTAATGGTTGGTTCTCATGTTATAGTTATTAATCAAAGGGTTCTATTGTACCTGTTCCATATCTCCACATTCGTGCTTTTCGGCTCCTCAATGCAGTAAGAAGAAGGCCAAAGGATAGAACCAAAGCAAACATTCCATTTCCAAAACGCCAAGCTGGTTGAAGTGCAGTTTGGTTATGATTTTCTCTCTGTGGTATGCCAAACTCATCAACAATTCCCTATTGAATACAAGTGATTAGCATCAGAGAATTGATGAAGTAGAATGCATATACTGCTATACAAAACATATGGGGAATAAAAAAAAGAGCATATACTGCCACTAAAAAAAGATAAATTTTTTTAAAAGAAAAAAAAAATGACAATGAACTAATTTCACCTTGTCGATCAATTTGCTCTAGTATGTCTTTTACTTTTTCTGTTTTCTTGCTTTCCCAAAAGTGCATATTTTAAGCTTAATATACTACAACCAATATCTTACAGAAATGGTTTAAAAAGAAGAAGAAAAACTTAGCAACTGATGTTTCTAGAAAGAAAACAACCATCCACCAGAAAAATAGACCCACTGACTACACCAAAAATTCAAATGAAATGAATATTAACTAAAAAAAATCTGAACTGAACTACTTTTTATTAATGCAATATTAAAGACTATAAAGGGGTCTCACACGAATAGCTTGTTGCATGAAGAGAATTGCAATAAGCAGCCCAAAAAGTTCACCAGCAACACGAGTAAACCTATTAATAATGGAGCATGCACCCAAAACTGCGAGCAAGAAGAGAAGAAATGCTGTCCACACACAAACCCTGAAACCCAAATTAGAACATTCAGGAAGAAAAAAGAGGTACTCCAAGAAACAGAAAAAACACACCAGAATGTCCTTAAGATATCACATAATATACCATGCCGTCCATGCCAGATATAGCTTTTGGCCCAAATCTTGTCTATCCTTTGCGAAGTTAAACATAAAAGTGTACATGAGAACCGTTGGTTCTGCAACACCTAGGATCAGTAGTGGCTGCCCCCCAATAATGGAGTGGATAATGCCACATAATGAAGTAGAAGCGAGTGTTTGCACAGCAGTTAATGTCCCGTCTGCAGCAACCCAAAAGAAATGCATCCCATAAGCTTGACCCATATAAGACATTCAGCATATCAAAAACATAAATTAAACAAAGATTAAAGGTGAAAGTAAAATTATTGCCAAAAAATTGTTGTCATACTTGTGTTTCTCTCCAATTGCTCCCCAAATGAAATGACTGGAATAGCCGAAGCAAAGAATATGTATGTTGTGGGTGCAAGGATCCTGACCATCCAAACAAAGCAATTCTTTTCAGTGACACAGCCCTAAGTGTTGTTTTGACCTTATAAATTCAAAAATGAGTTTTTGAGTTCATATAAGGTACTCCAAACCTAGAGAATAAATGTCTAACATTATTTTGCATTTCATCATTCCTTACCGGAAACCTGCACGAAAGCCACCAGTCCAGTCTTGTTTGTAGCAAAGCAGCCTTCCCTCCAAGTCATTCTTAATGCCATGAAATGGCACAAAGGTCTCCTCCATTAAGATTGGCTCTATTTCTTGAGCCAATAAGGGCTCGTATTGTATTTAATTACTTCAAGAGGATATCAAGATACAAAAAAGACACACTGGAAAACAAACACTAATTTGGACGCAGACATACTAGAACTCGAGAGGTCTTCATGACATTTAAACTTGCATAATTTCCTATAAAATCTTTGAACACTATGGGCAGATTAACTCAAACTCCAGGCAATCAGATGAAAAAAAGCTCAGCATTGTGGTTAGATTGGCTATGCCAGATGAGGGACACGTGAAGTGGCCCATGAATTATTCTGTACAGTTTTTGGATACTACATATCTCAAAAGATTCAAAGAATGAGTTTAGGATTTCACCAAAAGAATTACTTTTTATAAGTAAAATAAAAATAAAAATGAGGATACTGGAGCTTGATTACTTAAAGGCCATGGATGAAAAATCAGTACAACTACGGACTAAAGCTTTTAATCCTAATTGACATAATTAACGAGCAGACGCCATGTGATCCGATGCTACCATTTAACGAATGATCCCAACCAATCTCACATCCATTTCTTCAACTCTTCAGAGAAAAGAAAGAATGGAATAATCTCCCCACGGAGAGAGCAATGCTTGAAAAACAGAAGAAACCAATTACATGGTCAACACACAAAATCTTCCTCCAACCAGCAGCAAAAGCCGAGATATCAGATAACGGGGGCTGAAGAATTAGCGAAGATCCATGGCCTACAACGGATGTTCAAGACTTCTACGACAAATGAAAGCAAATGTGCATGTCTCAAACACGAACAAAAGCTTTAGTACTCAAACAGAAGTGGGTATCAGGAAAATAGAACATAATCAAGCAAACAACGCTCCTAGGCGACTTACATATTCAAAACCGAAACCCCTTTTTCAAATTACAGCAATTCTGAGACTACAACACCGAAAACAAGAGCTGAAGTTCAGTTACATGATACACTGAGCAGCAGAAGAGCAGACTCAAACTCCGAACTGGTAAGCCAAAAGTGGGTTACTTATCAGTGGAATGCAAGCAAAAAATGTAGGCGACAGAAAATGGGGGATCTCCAGAAGACAAGTCTGCAATGGAAGAAACTCTGCGTGGGAGAAGGGGCAGTGAGACTGGCATATATAATTCCTTCCATGGGCTGGAAAAAGGAAAAGCAATAAAAAGCAAAACACTAACACTAACAGTCAGAACTGATACTGTAGGGAAAAATTGAAGTTTTTATTTGTTGAATCAGTTATATCTCACGACTTACGTGCCTGGATGAAATAAAGTTGCAGAGAAAAGAGTCACAGAGGGAGAGGGAAGGACAAAAGAGGTGAAGCACAGAAAGTTTCCTTTTCAGAGGCAACTACAAAAAAAACTGACGGAAATCAGACACTCGAAAAAGGACGATTTGAACAAATGCATTGCCGAAAATGTCCACTTTTGATCTTTTCCTTCGTCCAACTGTTGCTCTTTTATTCGTAAATTACTATATAGCAGCATGCTCCGTCTGTCCCTTTGCGAATTTCTGTGCGGTTGCCTTGCTTTTCATTTAGTGCTGTAATAATTGGAAATTTGGAGGGTATTTTTACTCTTCCTTGGTGATAAGAAACGAGTGTGTTCCGATCCGGCGAGTCAGCCAGGTTAACTCGGTTTCGAGGAGGGGTGGGTTAGATTGGAGGATTATACTCATTTCTTCTATTCTCGGCGAGACCACCCTCCTCCTGACTCACCACGAGCCATATTCCTCATACTTCTCCAACAAAAATATGACGTCAATTACCTCTGAGGTACAATATTATATATATTAATAATAATATTTTGTATTTTTATATATTAAATTTTATTTTTTTAATAAATTTATTTAAATTTTATTATTCCCAAAAATAGTTAATGAAAAAAAAAAGTTTGATCATTATCTCATTTTTATTGATCAAATTAATTTTTTTTATACTTATAAATAAGAGAGGTAAATTTTATAAAATTATCTCTAATTATTTGAATAATTAGATATAAATTACCTTAACCTATATAAAACGATATAACATGTCATTTTTCCCCGTTAAAAGCATGGCCAAGTTGGAGCCCCACGCCCTTCGTCGTGTCTGTTACACTCTGGTGGTCCTTTCCGCGAAGACGAAACCAGAAAAGGACACGTGTCCATTTAAAAGAGGGTAAGGGCAAAAAAGAGAAGGTAAATAGCGACAAAAGATGTGCCAGTTATGCGCGCTGAGTCCATCATGGTTAATGAGAGTGCACGCAGGATGTGCAGAAAGTGACACTTTTTCTGTTTCGGACGAAAAAGAGTAGTTCTTTCCTCTTTTTCTTTCTGCCCTTTTCAACTGTCGCGCTCCCTTATTGGACTAAGCAACCTGTCTAATTGAACCTAATTCCATTGGGTTCGATTATTGGGTTTGGAGGAGGCAATCCCACTTTTTGCTCAATTATTACAATTTTTTTTGTCTTTGTAATGAAAAACGGCTTCACCTGTCAGTACTTCTCTTATAAATTCCTCTTAACTGCGTCTCCAAATCCTATCATCCTCCCAATAGGTCAGTTCAATCATAATCTGGCCAGATGTCGTAAATCGTCCGGGACGGAGTGAGTCTCCTGCAGGCCAATGCCCATTAATTTATCTGCTACTACCAACGACGGCGTTTCTGCTACTATATTTATGACTGAGAATGTGATGCGATAGTCGATTTTCAGCTTCACATTGATACCGTTCTGAATTCATTAATCAATTTGAACCCATCCTCCGCCCTTCATGTACTTTTTGAATTGTTTAGGGAATTCAAGCAGACATATAATGAAGGAGATAAGCGATTGATGGGAGATCAGTGAATGGAGATAAGAGATCAGTGACTGGAGATAAAAAGACGGGGGAGGATACAACTGGAGGCGGTTTCAAGTTGGAGCTTGAAAAGATCAGAAAAGACGGTACCCAGTTCACTTGATGCAAAGGACAATTCATATCCCATCAGGCCTTCAGAAAAGGAGATTCTCTATTACATCATTCACCTGGTTGCAGAAATAAAGAGGAGAATATGCACGGCACTTTAAGTATCAAAAGTCTTTCTTTAAGATTGGGAGAGAAATTTATATTATCATTGGCATAATTCACCAACCCATGATTTGAAAACTAACAAAAGCAAGAAAAAAAATAGACAATTGAAAAAAGAAGGAACGAAGGTGGTTGTTTTATCATGCAAATTATTCTATGATGAAAATTTGCCTAGAAAATATCTGTGGATATGCTTGAGAGTTGAGATAGAGAAACAAAGATTAGTGAGAGCAAATATGTTGAGTTTATTAGTTGGAAAATAGGTTTCCTAAGATGATTAGTCATTTTGGGATAGGCCTAGGACCCAACTTCACATTAGTATCAGAACAGGTATTCATATGTAGGCCTCCACCCAAGTTATCCACTTGTAAGAGCCTAGAGGGCCTACATATGACGGGGAGTATTAAAGGAATAGTCTTACATGGATTAGTGACAACAAATATGTTAAGTTTATTATTTGAAAAAAAAGTTTACTAAGATGACTAATCATTTTGGGATAGGTATTGGATCGAGTTTCACACTGAAATCCTAAAATTGTATGGAATACTGTAATTAGGTCAACTTGGAACGTTAGGAATTGATTATAGAGGAAGTTCTAACTGCTCTGTGCATGAGCCACAGTTAAGCCTACGTTGTCAGAAAGGGTGATGGAAGTCTAGTGACAAAACCTACCTTATAAGAAAAGAGAGTGATGTAAACATACCGAATAAATAAAGCTTGCTTGTATGATTTGATTAATCCCCACTACAGAGAGCATCACTGTATGTAGGCATTGGATAATCGAATAGAGAGTAGCTGACTTTAGATTTCTGGGCTTCTCTTCCATCAAAGAATCTCACCATCAAGCTTCGAGGTATGATTTTGTCGAGTTCTTCTTCTCCTTCTAGGTATGATTTTGTCACTTTGCATCATTAAGATGCGGTTCGCCACCGACCTAAAGCAGAGAATTCCAGAATAGGCCACGGACTTGTCTTATCCCACTGCTTATTTGCAGAGAACACATTTGCAGTCATTACAGGTTCCAATTTGATTTCCAGAACTAGCATGTTGCCCAGTCAAGTGTTGGGTTGGGCGGGACAAGTAAAAGTGTCTTCTCATGAGCGGACTAAATACGATACCCACTCGAGTGGAAAGGCATAATGGATCCCTGGGCTTGGCGTTATACCACCTAACCTTATTCCCTGTGTTACTGTGAAGCTCACTGAAGAACTCAAGATATGATGACTCCGGAAAGTGCAAACGAGTTCAAAGAGTAATGATTTTTTCACCTGAATAATGTGTGAAATTCTAAGTTGATACTGGTTTCTCTCTCCTCCAGCTTGCTGCTGTTTCCACTATTTTGACGTGGCATGTACCCTATCAAATGCTGTAATACAATACAAGGTAAAAAAATTAACGGGAAGGAATTAGCAACTTCGCGCAATTCTCTTTAACTCTTCCATGGCACAAGAGAGAGAACTTACTCTTAGAATTAATGAAAGTATTGCAGAAACCAAATAGTAACTCGTCAAGAGAGTGATATTTCTCAAGAATCACACTTTTTCTCCATTATGCCCTTAACACGATCTAAGATTCGAAAATAATCATAAAAAAGAGATGAGTGCTCGCCCACAAGTCCATCTCTACTCACCCGATTACCACCTGAAAGGTTATTGCATGGGCTGCCACCAACAACCAAATCAAACCCGCCAACTCTTTTGATCAATTGCTCCAGCCTATCAGCAGTCAAGTCCTGAACATCATCCAAGTGGATCAAATTTCCCCTCTGGTTTGTTTGTTTCCACCAACTCCTAAAAATGTTCCTGCTAATTTCTGATTTTTCAACTGAAACTACAGCCTTTAAAGTTATTCCAAGACGGTGCAATGCAACTTCAGCTCCACCTATGCCAGAAAACAGAGATAAAACTCTGATTCCGTTTGGGAACATATCTTTTAGTACAGAGAAGTGGTAGGCTACTGTGTCCACCTGAAATGAGTTACCTAGTGCTTTAAACCTACAAGTCTTGCTGGCACCTCCTCCTTGAGTATGATCCTTTGGGAACCCTAGTAACATTTCCATCTCATGTGGCTCCAGAGGAGTAGCCTTATGAACCCCAACCCACACTAATTTCCACTTTCGGCAGAGTGTCATCACATACTTCCGAACTTTCGGTGGAGGTGGATCAGAACAGCAGGAAAGTGCTGTTCTTATCCTCTCTGTCACAGTGCCGCTCGCCATGCATGTCTGCAAACAGTTGAGTTGGGTTCTTGTGTCCCATGAAGGCCACCATTTCCGGACTAGTGGAAATGCTTCAAAGATGGTGCGTGGTGGCCGTGGTTCTAGAGGAAACCTGTTGTTAATGGGCAAGTTGTGGATGTAACCCCTTTTCCTTGCTGCAGCACAAAAATGCTTAGAATCCACAAATTCGGGCTCGATGTCATACAGGAAGCGGCTTATTGTCTCCCACACCCCCTTGGGAGCTAATGCCACATTCTCATAGTAGAAGAAGGGCGGTCCAATGGCTACCTCAGGGATCTTCCTGTAGGTCTGAATATTTGGCATATCAGGAATCCCAAATCCCATCATAGAACCTGGAATGGTGAATGTGGCACGTTCCTCGTCATCGTCATTGTCATCATCATTGAGAAATTCATCATTTTTACAGTGGAAAGAGGGTTTTTTCTTTTTTTCCTTTTTCCTTTGAGAAGGAATTGTCCTTGTCCATTTCGTACAGTCTTCAGACATCCTCTTTCTCGTGATTCCAGAACTCTCACTTAAGTGGCTCAGTCCTTCCTGTAAAATAAGAGAAATTGTTGTACGATCATAGAACTTAAGATTCTTTTATTTGTTAATACACTTCATCATCGTTGCTCAGTACCTCATATTCGTTAGGACCTGATTGAGACGGTTTCTCCAGCGGAGCATCAGATTCTCTAGCCACCCGAGCAGCATAGATGAAATCTTGTAGTTCTATAAGAGAAGTATTTGAACCTTCAAGGAAGAAGAACACCAATAGTATGAACAAGAAAATAAAGAAGATGAAAATACTCCAAAAAAAGTTTTATAAGAAAATACAATAATGTCCCAGATGAATCTAAAAAGACGTCTATCATGATAAAAAAAAAAAAAAAAAAGCCAATTGGAAGCCTGCTCCACCACTTAAATACAAATAGAAAAAAGAGTTTCATCATGTAAAGAGCCAAAGTGTCCAAACAATAGAAGTTCCACCTAATTAAGCCAGTGGCAGCAAGTACAAGATTCCAGGAAAGTCTTGAGAAGCAATATTCAAATGCTGTAGGTTCATAAAATGTTCAACCAAAAGGGAATTTACTTCACATAAGACTAATCCATTGCAGGAGAAAAATTAGCGAATTCACAAGCCATAGCCTAATTTCAACTTTCCCAAGCACTATAAAAAAAAAAACCATACGCACCACATCTATCCATAGCTGCAGTAGCCTCATCTTCAGTGAAGCCCATTTCCACCAAAAACTTCCAATTCCTTTCCTTGTCTGACACCTCAGTCTTTTCCTAGAACATCATAGAAGAATCACTTAAAAGTCCTAAACTACAAACTTCACAATCCCCCTGTCACTGCTTCTGGAATCCAAGTACAAGAACAAAAATTGCAAGAAAGAATGAAAAAAATGTAAGAAAGAAATCAGAGCAATCATTCAACCAAATAACATGCAATCATGCTACACAAATAACTTAGCAAGAGCAGTTGACACAGTGGTAGCCTAAAAATGCCTATCAGATCAGATAAAGAACAGCTCCTTCTGGAAAAGCTGGAGATCTTCTGCAGATGATGCTGTTTTTAGGAGGCCCATGTCGAGTTGGCAAGACCTTAACTACTCAAATGTCTACCAACAAACATAACAAGATGCAAAAACTGTTGCTACTTAACAGAGACTGTCACCCTTCACAGAGATGAGAAATATCCTAAAGATAGATCTGCCAAATACCGGAAGTAAAAAGATTAGTTTCAGAATCAACTTCCTGCTTAAACTAGAAATGCTTTTCAGATAAGCACTAACAAGCAAACGTTTTGACAGTATCTCATAGAAAACTACTAAGGTAAGAATCTAAACATGAATACTAACCATGTTGATCTAACTCATGCTACTTTCCTGCATGATCTATTTATACAGTTACCAGGTGAACTGACAAACCTCATCTGCAATGTCGCCATCTGCAGAAGAGAACTCATCGCCTAGTGAATCGCTTTCACTTGCTGTGGAACTTGGATCACTGACAGCTTGTTCACATCCCTGAGGGGACTTTTCAAGAGCCTGGCATGTAAGGCAATATAATCATCAGATTACATTTTCAACTAACGGAACAAACAATGTCCAGAAATAAACCACATACAGTCTGATCAAGGTCATGCATTTCTTATCCACAGCATGAGGAATTCTATTCAAAATCTGAATTTTTTTAAGGGCAATGAAGTGCCCTAGAATGTTTAGTAGGAATTCAATATTTATTTCGAAGAATGGCATTTACAATTTCTGCTAATCATTAATATGTAGCAATTTGTAAAACTGACCCAGCCTTTTTTAAACAAAAAAATTGAACCCTGAAGAGACATGAACCCAACCTCATAACAGAACACCCCCCCCTCCCCCCCCAGGGTGTCCATTGAGCTGAAGGCCCAACCCACAAACCTGCCCCAGCCACTGATCTCAAAGACTGGTCAACTCATGTCAAACAAATTCAATCAGGTCAATAACTGGTCAACCAGTTATGGTTTAATAAAATAAAAAAATAAAAAAACTTAAGACTTAAAAATTAAATTCCACGAACACCATTTTATTTAAAGGGTTAATCACCTACATATCCTTAAAATATGGCATAAATGCTGTATTTCAAATTAATACCTACATTTCCCAATAATATCATCAAAATTACTTATATAAACCTGCCATTAAATCCAGTCAATCAACCGTAACTTTTCCAAGTGAGAAGACAACACTACTCTCAAGATAATTGAGTTATAACATTGTGATTTACTTAACATCGACCTACATCCTCCATTGATGGACTCCCCCTGGTCTGGTCCAACAGCTCCTTGCAGGCAAGAGGGTGAGACACACAAGCTGGGAAAGGAACCAAGGGGGGGGGGGGGGGGGGGGGGGGGGGCGGGGCAGGGGTGTGGGAATTCGGGTTTTGTTAGGTCACTTTCTCACAAAACATGCAGGCTCCCTTCCTTCCCCTGCATCTCTCCAGAAGCAAGGTGCAGAGACCCAAAGGGAAGAGAGTGGATCCGGCATCTGTTGGCCTTTTTTTTGGATAATCATTGATGTCATTTTAAAGGAAAACTTATTGATTGGTCCAAGTTAAATTAAAGACAAAATCAACTTTCCACGATTATGAGGGTACATTTATCTTTGAAAGATTAGAGTTAATGACAGAATTTATGGCAGACATATTTCAGGGATACAAAGTTATTAACTTGGAATCCAATGGTACAAAAGTATTATGCCATATTTAATGAGTAAGTAGGTAATTAAACTTTGTTGTATTAAAAATTAAAAAATCCAACTAAGCTGACCAGGTTACAGGATGAACTAATCAAACTGGATTTTTTCCAGCATTTTCTCAGGCTTCCAAGACTTGGCTTTGGCTATTCTGCTTAAGCCAGCCCCTCTCATCCAAATCTCAAGACATTTATCCAAATAACAACCACATAAGCAATCTGTCACCCCAATGTCTACAGTACAACTGCAAGAAGAGGCAATGCCCAGCTACAGGTAGCTAAGACATTCAACTGAAAGGAAAGAAGAGAAATCAATACGGAGTTATATATTCCTTACTGAATATGTAAGCAGAGTTTCCAGTATCACATTTGCATTCCCCTCGCCTGCATGTTGGCAAGAGACAATAGTAATCTCAATTATTTCAAAGCAAGGCAACCAAGAGTCAGTTACGCTGCATTTAAGCTAGCCTATACAAGCCTTTAACCCATACCATTTTCTTCAATTGCCTTAGCCACCATGTCTTCTGAGAATCCCATTCCAATGAACTCAGAAAAAAAATTGGAACAAGAGGACCCCGGATCTCCTGCCTGAAACAGGAAAAACAAAAGAATGAAAACCAACGGAGGAAAAAAAAAGCTTATACAAGTTAATGACACTCCTAAATAAAAAATAATGAAACTCAGAAACATAAGATAACATACAACGGGAACACCATAACCGAGCACCACATGTTCATACCACAAACTGATAGATAAATTTCCAAAAGCTGGTAAAAATAATGATCGTGATGAGCAGTTGTTCAACCTGCAATTCTTATAAATGTATTCCCATCTCCATCTAGGCACTCATAAAGTCATACCAAACCAGAAAACCTCCAACCACAATGCCTGACTCCAATCAGGGAAGAGATCCTCTTCCCATAGTCTTGATTCACATATATGCAGCATACATATTGTGGAGCTTTTTGGGTTGAGTCGGGTTCTATTGAAAATGATTAGCCACTTAGGAGGCCTATTGCACTCCTTATTCTCTTCACTTCTACACTTTTTCATATGTATCATAACATTCAACGCATGTTTGTCAAGTTTCCAGACTCCAAGCCTTAGCAAGACTTAAATAGAGTTGGTGTAACAGTGAAACCTTATTTGTAAACAGCATCAGCTGGAGCATTGACAGCGGTCCCCATGTCGTTCAGCTTCGACAAGTTAGGTTATGTACATAGGTGCTGCTCCTTGCACACCCACTTCTGGTCATGCGCCATGCTCTACTGCAGCATGTCACTAGTCGGTTCAGCTGATTGAGCAGGAGTTCCTGGCATGGATAAACACAAATAAGAGTGCTGCCCAATGCATGTGAAAGACTGGCTGGAAACTATTTCCTTCAGCACTGTCTGCATGCACCGACCAAGTGGAACCATCATCTTCTGGCTTCAATCCTAGCATACCAACCTGTTGTTGGTTGCTGGTAACATGCCATGTGCTGAACATAGGGAATGCTTGCACTAAAGGACAGTGCCTGGAAAGCACTTAAAAATTGTTGATAAAAAAAGATCTAATAAGAATATTTCCCCCTTTTTCATCTCTATAATACAAAAAATAAAGGACATCATTAACAAAAAAAAGAAGAAGATCCATAAAGACATGAAACTTTAAAAGCTCCAAAGCTCCAAGACTGATCATGACTTAAACATGATAGGTGCAAGCTGAAAGTCTAAGTCCATCTGATAAACTTGACCTAATAAGAAAGGAAGGTACATGAATAAAGGAACGCAATGTTTATTATCAAAATCATCGTAGCCTTATCCCCTCCTGCTCCAAACACTCTGACACTGTGGAGGAAAAGAAGAAGAAGAAAATAGAGAAGGAGAGAACTAAATGATCAGCACCTTACTTCGAACTAATGCTTAAGGCAGAAGAAGTCAACCATGTACTACACCAGCCAAACTTAATCACAAATCACAATCATTCACCAGGGGAAATGGCAAAATGATGCTCCCAAATCAAATTGAAAACAGGCCAGATGAAATTGCCATTCAGTAGGAATAGAATGTCATAAGTCATAATCAGGCTGCTCTTTTTTTCTTTTTTCTCCTCTCTTTTCCACTACCAGCCTATTTGGAGGGTTTCCTGATTCATGAACCCTGTCTGACTTGTTTTGTAGATTTCACAGCTGTCCATGACAATTAATACACTGTAAAAGGAAGTTAAACCACATTAACACAATAAATGGAGGTACTTCAGATATAGTGATGCATTCAACACCACCAGTAAATCATTTTTAAATATATTAACCGTAATGTACTAAATACATCAAGATACTTACCCTAAATATGCTTTTTGATCATGGTTCAACCTAACACAACCAATTCAATTGCAGTGTCAATCTCATTCTGTTCCTTTGTGTTTAATCAAAGGCTAGGTTTCAAGACTCAACAACAAACAAGTAGAGAACACCAAAAGAGTATGCTTTCACTACAACAGTGCTGCAGATAGTGGCTTTATCTTTGTATGATACAGTAACTCCCGCATCCCCCTTTTGAAAGTGTGAAAATAGAATCTTCTAGTATACTAAACATCCCAAGTAGTCAATTTTTGACTCTTACTCTCAGACATCTAGAGCAATTTTTCTTTTTATTGGGAAAAAATATTAGAACAAATTATCATGGACTTAAGAAACCATATTCACCTCTTGTACACCACTGGTGCAAGATGGATAGGCAATTTTCTCTGTCCTAGTTTCATCTTCACTCCAACTAAAATCCTCATCCTCTCCACTGTCGGTTTCAGTACCCTAAAGAAGCACCAGTAAAAAAATAAAGACATAAAAATAGCAAGTAGGGCTTTCTAAATCTGCCAATATGATAAAATTTACCATTTGTAGAAATTTCCAATTTGCTACTGGAAGGGGTTCCTTAAAACTGGTACGAGGCAGAAGAATACATAGTTAAGCGCCATTGAAAAGTGCAGTTAAAAACAAACCTAAAATTCAAATGAAATAAACAAAAAAGTATCACATAAATACTATAAACCAACCAATTCACAAAAGTAACTTACAAATATCAGAGAGAAAGCCTAAAAAAAAACTAAGTAATAGGTAGCTTTCAATGACTCAAAAGGCATGGAGCACAATGCAAGTTGTTTTACTATGTGAAATAGAAAGAACGAAAAAGAAGAAGCGAAAGAAAAGAAAAAAGATTTACCCTATAAGAGATGAAGTATCAGTATCAAGAGATTTAGCCATATACTAAACTTTTAAGTTTTCAAAGTATAATCAGTCAGAGAAAGATAGACAGATCAGTGAAAGCTTGCAGGATAGGATAGAATATATGTATGAACGAATAAAAGATGGAAGTAATTACTGTGTTTGGAATCAGAATTTTAGAACTCATAACTCGAAAAGCAGTACAGTTTTAGTGACAATACAATCACTGCAGCAATTGGAACTCGGAAGTGAAATCTATTTCTGATCCTTGCAGAATTTTTTACCACTATTCCCAAACTAAAGGAATCTAAGTCTTCACTCCTCTCTCTTCTCCTCTTTCCTTCCCTCTTCTCTTCTTCCCCTATCTGTCGTGAATATTAATCACAGGGAGCAGATTAATCTACAATTATGTAATGTAGTGAAAAAAAATTAAAATCAGTATCTTAAAATAGAGCTCCACGACATATATTCCAGAAATAATTCTGAAACCTTCCAACCTTTTAGGGGGTTATGCTCGTCATGCTCTCGCTATAGCAACGGGGGTCACCTATTGAAGCATACTCGTTTTTTATGGACCTAACAACCAAACTACTGAGGCACTACGTGGCCAGGAGGTACCCCATTCTGATTAACGTCGATTAAAATGAAAAATACTGAAGAAGGTGCAAACAATTAAAATGGAACAGCATAGAAACCTCTAGACCAGGACACCTAAAAAGCACAAATATGATAGACTGAATGGAAAAAAAAAAAAAAAAAAACAACCAAAGAAACGAACGTAGAAAACTAAATCTGGCTAAGACACTCAAAAGCACGCCCGATAATAAAATGAATAGAAGCCTAAATCCCAGGATTAAGCATCTCAGTATAATCAGCAAAACTTCTTCCCAGAACAATGAAATGCTGCAAGCTCCCTCTATGCAAATCGATTTTTATACTCAAATTTGATGCCATGCAATTTCGCGGCATCTGCTATCATCGAAAAGAAAATGGCGTAAAGAAAAACATCAAATTGAGGATGAAACAGAAATCAAAACGATATAAGAAATACTTTCATGTGACAAAGTTGATAGATGAAATTTATTTTAAGGAGGCATTACTGTCATCAAAACTTAGACTAATGCAGGAATAGTAGATGTCATTGCGTAAAGAAGATTGAGACACAAAAACTGAAATCATTTTAGCGGGAGAAGGCCCCTTCACCTTCGATGACCGGCAACAGTGCGTAGTCATGGATGTTGACAGGATCGACTGACTTGGATGTAGTTTTCCGGTGAGGAAAGTAATAGGACAGAATTGGGGCGGGCCATTCTACCCGATTTCTGGTTCTGCCCTTTTATACGTACCCATTATTAAATATTAATTTTATTAAAAAATAAAAATAACAAACTCTTGAAATTAATTTGCTTTTATTCATAAAAAAATTCCTTTAATATACTTATATACTTTTCCTAGGGGATTGCAGATTGCAGGAAGAAAAAAAAATCTATATTTAATCCAATTAAACTTTCGGTAACCAGTTCCGGCGACGAGCACGTGCGAAAACTATGGTCTACGGCGTCAAACGTGCGATCATAATTCAGGAATCATGACCATGGGTGA